>NC_064047.1:3566814-5026129 GCF_932526225.1 Nematostella vectensis | reverse complement strand
TTTTAGATAATTTTTTCTTGATCATCCTTGCGCTTTGTGTGACCTCAGGGACAAGAAGGCCAATCAATTTAAAAAAAAGTAACATTTGATATTTTTGTTTGATATTACTCACTAAGTACTTTAAGGAAATTTTCCACCTTGGAAACATCAAGCCATGTTTTTCCGTCATGTCTCAGCATTTGCTAATCTTTGAAAAAGTATCCATTTCATCATGTGCCATTAAAAAGATATTTTATTTCAAAGTTACCATTAATTTTTTTCTACTTTCACTGCTTTAACTGCAAAATCTTTTGGTTGAAAAATTCAAACCGAGGTTTTGCAGGCTGTGTATTTTGTTTCTATGCATCTTAGTCACTCTATAAAACTTTTGTACCTGTAATAACATAATTTTCATCATTTTTTTAGGTTAGCATTAAAAGTATGTAACGTAAACATTTGGTTCAGTATAAAAGATGTAAAAGCAACCCATTTGACTGTACATTTCATTTGTAACATGGTTTGTCCAGAAAACGCCAGGTCTCCCTCTACTAACTATGATTGTAATTTATACGTAAAAAATTTTTAGTAACAAAAAAATTCATTTTTATTCTGGTTTATTTTTATCTCTCAAGTTCGTATGTCTGGTAGAATACAGAAAAGGAGTCATGGTGGCTATACTGAAATCCCATATCAACACAAACAATTAACCCTGGTGACAAATCGCAGAGAAACAGTAACTCAGCTTCAGGTTCAGTTTATCGATGATGACTTATGTAGAATAGATAATATTAATGTAATATATCCACCAATGATATTTAAAATAATGTCATGCCACCATAATTTTACAATCAGCAAACGCAGCCACTCTGACTATGATGATATTCACAGTACAGTATTTACTATTATTTCAAAAGTGCTATAAAAATATAAAAGCGCCCATGCCCCCCCCCCCCCCAGCTCTTTGTAGTTATCATTTGGCTTTAGGGAGTAATGAAAAACTACAGATCAGGCAAAAATGATAAACCCTGTCCAGTTCATGGGGACACCTCTGATAAGAACATAAAAAAATACAAAAATAAAAAGATATAGATATACTTATAAATGCACAATCACTATCTGTACCTCAGAAAAAAGACAACCTTCCATCTATTTCATTCCAAGTACACCTCTCCGCCCCCCCAACTCTACTACATATAGATATATATATACAATCACCCCCGAGAAAGACAACCTTCCCATCTATCCCATTGCAAGTATGTACTCCTCCCCCCACCCTTATTATCAGCAGCCGCTCTGGTCTTTTCCCATCCCTCCCCCCTAAGGACCCCTCACTATCAGCAGCCACAGTAATTAGACCACCCAGGTATTTCTTCTGGTACATTATATGCCCCATGCAGTGTGAAGCTGTTTGGTCCACTCTGATGAGATTGTGGCATTGACAGATACTGTTCCAAGTTCTCCACCAGTTTCCTTGCCATTGCTTCAAATGCTTCATTAACATTGGTGTTGTCTTTAGCACTTGTTTCAAGCCAACTCAGATTGTAGCAACTGGAAAGGTTCTGTAAACCGTGAATAAGTCAAGAGTTAGAGTATATGCAAGCCCCCTCCCCCTAAACATGTAAGAAATATAAAACAAACTTATTTACTTTTTCTTTTACTCAAACCATTTGGGTGGTAGTGGTGAGGGGAGGAGGTGCAATTATTGTCTGCTTATAATAATTTATACAACCACACTTCGTAAATCGCATGCTGTGATTGGTCAAGGGTCCTTGTGCCATTAAAGGACACAAGCACACTTGGCATCAGCATGCCCGCACAATATTTTAATGTAGAAAACTTTTTTATTGTTGTATGAAACAAATAGATCTCATTTTTTTTGTGCTTCTGTCATATAATAAATGCAAAGAGGACGTTACATCATGTCATAAACAACAGTCACATGGACAAGCTGTGACGTCATCTGTTGCATCTATTAGAGGAGAAGAGCATGCAAAAATGAGATCTACTTCCTGAATACCACCCGAGTAAAAAGCTTTTTTGTCATTCTCTAGTCATACCTGAATGTCTTCTTCACTAACTTTTTTGTCCTTTTTGTCACATTTATTGCCAACAAGTATTGTTATAGTGTCAGAGCCACTGAAAGCACAAAAATAAAATAAAAAATGACACAAAAAGAACTATAAAATAATCATGCTAAATATAGATTTACTGCAAGTTTTTTTCAATATTTTGTGAACTCTTGTTTGTGTTGTCAAATTGTTAAACTAAATTCTATCTTCTGTGATTCAAATTAACAAATTACATTTGTTTTTTTATTGGTCATCAGAACTTTGTGGTGTGATTGGAAACTATTTCAATGTTAGCAAATGACAATGCTTACAGGATTTTAAAAAAGCATTTTAGCTGTTGGAAATTGTTGGTGAGAGCTCATAGAACATTGAACACCACTGGAAATTGTATGTGCTAACCTGACTTTGTGAAACTCATGCAGCCAATAGTCTCTTATACTATCAAAAGATTCCTTGACTGACACATCAAATACTAAAAGGGCTCCATCTGCACCCCGGAAAAAACTCCGGCTGAGAGCTCTGTACTTCTCCTCTCCAGCAGTATCCCATAATTGTAGCTGCAAGAAAATGAAGTAAAAAAGAAGTTGAGATTGGTCGGGGGGGGGGGGGGGGCATTTATCCAAAGGGGGGGGCATTTATCCAAAGGAGGGGGCATTTATCCAAAGGAGGGGGCATTTATCCAAAGGAGGGTGCATATTCGTTGAGGGGCCGAGACAGTAAGTCCCTTTGTCTTTAGAATATCTATGTTTAATCAGAGATCACATCTCTTATCCCAATTCATCACCCGTATTATTGGCTATCACCTATAACTCTCTCTGCTGTCATATACTTTGCTATAATAAATTTGTGCTATCCAAACATTTGTGCTTCAATCAGCAAATTTAATTCAATCAACCAAAAAAATCAATCATTTAAGCGCATTACCCCCATATTATATAGAAATTACGAGAGTATAAGAATACTGAAATGAAGGGAAAATAAACAAAGTTTGCAACAGCAGAATTCTAGGAAAGCAATCCCAGAAGTCATGTCAGACTCACCTTAACTTTTTTGCCATCAAGATCAAAATCATGAATAAAGAAGTCTACTCCAATTGTAGTGCAAAGTTGTGCGTTAAATTCGTCATCGTGAAAGCGCCGAATAAGGCTTGATTTGCCCACGTTGCAATCACCCAACACAAGCACTTTGAAGACGTAATCGGCTAGAGATCTATCTACCATCTTTTCTGATGTGCTGATTTTGTTTTGTTTTTGGAATAGCTGCTAGAACCCAGTCCTAACCCAGTCGGTCCTCACGGACGCAGGAAAATAATTCAACAAAAAAATACATGAGACGATTTTCCATTTATTTAGACCAGTGATAGGGACTAAAGTCACTTGTCCATTATTTTCATAGATCATTTCTCGCTTTACAACTTAACTTTCACAGCCCCCTACCTTTAAAATACTTGGGGGTCCTGTGGTCGGATAGAGGCGAGGTTCCCTTCCGCCATTTTTAGCGTTTTGGCGGCGAAAAATAAATATGTTGTACAGGACGTTGTGTAGAAGAAAAATTCGCAATGCTTGCAAACGGAGCGACTACAAGGTGAGCTTATTTGCTTTAAGAAATGTCCTTTTATATCCCTCTCAGCTATCGGTATCACACGGAAAAAGGATGGTAGATTGTAATACTTAAGTATAAGTCCAGATCAGAGTAAGAAATATAAAATAAATTCTGAATTGCATAAAAATATACCCTGGTTCCAGAGCCTCGAACGTCTCTTTATTTAAGGCCCTGTCACACTTACGTTTTTTCTTCTACTTCTACTTTATTAACTGATAAAACCATGTCGGTATCACATCAGTATAAATAAATACAAGGTAAAAATATACAGATCTGTAATAATTTGCATAACTTATACAATATATTCATAATTTGTAAAATAAATTTATAAAATAATTTTCAATAAAGTAATTCAATTAAATAATTTAACTTAATTAATTTATAACTTGAATACTAGAACCACTGGCCATTATCAATTAAATGCTGCTGAAGCTTCTCTTTGAATTTGCCCTTTTCTTTTATGTCGGTAATTGAACCTGGTAAATTGTTCCAAAAATTTATAGACCACGGGAAAAAGCTATTTGCATGCTGGTTGCACTTGGAATGTGTTCTATGGAAGCGCTTGGAGTTGCCATTCCTTGAAGGCCGGTCCATCGGAACCAAGAAGGGCTCTCTCTCAATGTCCACAGTTCCATAAACAACCTGATGGAACATGGACATTCGAGAGAGAGTCCGTCTGCCCTCAAGGGATGGCCACTCCAGCTCTCTTGCGACTTGTCTCGCAAACAAATTGTTGCAGGTCGCACGCGCCCTGTCACATGTGAAGTTTTTCCTGCTACTTGAAACAATTTGTTGAAGAAAGGAGAAGAGCGTTCTACTTTTCGTGCGACTTTGAGAAATGCAAAACAAGTTGCAAAGGGAGTGTCACACGCAAAAAATGCGCGTTCGACCTACAACAATTTTTTTGTGAGACAGGGCGCAAGAGAAAAAAGCGTACGTGTGACAAGGCCTTAAATAAAGAGACGTTCTAGGCTCTGGAACCGGGGTAATAAAAATTTTACCATTTACTAAATTTTACTATCTCTGACAACTCAAACCTGAAAGTCTTCTCAGTACTGTGAGAAGACTTTCAGTTTGTAAAAGCAAAGCATCATATTTACTAGAAAAGGTAATTTCTTTGACGTTTTGCATAATGAAATCAGATGCCAATTTTGAAGGAATAATGAAGGAAAAATTCCAGTCAGTATTATTGAACACAGTCCAAGTCACGGTCCAAGCCCCCACCTACAACCCTGGTATTCAGCTTTTCCGATGTAAAACACGTCTAGCGCCCTGGATACCGTGGTCATATTATTATCTAAAACTGGATTTTGCCCCGCTTAGCCCCGCTATTCCCTGGGTATGGGGCTGCGGGGCTTTCCACTGACTAGTGCATAAGTATAACATAAAGAATAAAAATTGTGTGGGATAAGCTTTAGAAATAAATATAATTTTGTTAGATTATTATTTATTTGATTTGGATCAGATTTAATTCAATCACAACTTCATTTTGAGTTGTAACTTACACTAATACATTTTTTTTTTCAGTTCATCCTCACATATTTTGCCAGACAATTTCATCAGGCAAAACAAGAAAGTGAATCCAAAACAGATGAGCATACTCTTTTAGACCACCCTTTCTTTAACCCTGCAAAGCACTCAGACGTATTGATACAAAGCTCATCTCCCATTTGCATAAATTTAGAGAGCTCAAAATCTACTCCTGGTCACAGACTGTACCTTGGTAAGTTCCCCAGTGTTACAACAGTTCTCAAGCACACCAAGCCGAAAGGTGAGCTCTGGGGGTTACGCGTGTGGCAGCAGTCCCAAATAGAAGAACTTGGGGAAGAGCAGTTTGATGCTAGCAAGAAAGAGGCTTTACAGCGAGGGACCACATTTCATGAGGTTTGTGCATCTATAGGAAATTATGGAAAACCAGGGGTGGATCTAAGTGCATGTCACTTGTAGTGAATTAAAAATCCAGGGGTGGATTCACCTTTTCTTACATACCTGTCAACCTCTGAAAATCTCAAGAGATTTTTTTTGGGGGGAGGGGTGGAGTATATTTATATTTTGGGGCCTCACAGGCATTTGCCGTATAGAAAGCTCTTGCACACAAATCCACTTATAGATCTCTGGAAGGTGTAAGATAAATTGTGCTTCATAAGGAAATTATTGTTTTCATTATTTTTAATAGCAAATAGGCAAAATGTCGATTTTCTATAGAATAATTTTTTCGAAGCTATAAAAATCGCTAAAAAAGAAGGGGATTTGGTGTTCCACACCAGAGAGCAGGAGAAGATGTCCCAAATGTTGAGAGTTGATAGGTTTGTTCTTAAGTATGCACTTTTAAGTCAAAACCTCACCCCCCCCCATAAAAATAAGTACACATTTTTTGCAACCACCCTCCCCCCATTCTTCTCCCCTCCACACATACTGTAAGGCAAAACCTTGTTTTAAGTCTGCCCCTCTGTGATGCCCCTCCCCTTTGCAGATAGCACCTCTTCCCTTGTGAGAGGGGGGACATGGGTTTTTTGTAAAAACAAAATCTGGCTCACTATAGAGGTCCTATTTTCCAACACACGTCATTAACCTGTGTTGGGGGAGGAAAAAGCATTGTTGGAGACACTGGCTGTTGGTACCATCTTCCGTTACAATAAAATATGCAAAGAATTATCTTGGCAAATAATTTTAAGGCTAAATACAGTTTTTTTTTCTGTAAACTTTAAATTTCCCCGCGTTTCTAAATCTAAATTGTTAAGCAGATAACTAAATATTATTTTATTTCTTGCTTTCAAATACAAAAAAGGCAATTGGAAAAGTTTCTTAATCTCAAGTACCCTAGTGTTTACTCAAATTGCTAAAAAATTCTAAAACAATCTTCATTGTTTCTTCTATTAGGTGATGAGAGACCTATTCGTAGAGCCCTCCCCTCATGGTGACAATACTCACATCACGTCTGGTTACTTGAAGAGTGTTGGGCACGTTTTACCAGAAATCACCCATATCTCCGCAGTAGAGAGCGTAGTTGTACATGAGACACTAGGCTACGCTGGCACTGTGGACCTGGTTGCCAAATACAAGGGGACACATGCTGTTATTGACTGGAAGACTTCGCAAAAACCCAAAACCAGACTGTCTGCTTGTCACTCTTACCCCGTGCAGGTAGCGGCCTATGCCGGTGCTATTAACTACGACAGTAATTATCCATTCCAGATCAGTAATGGGGTACTGGTGATAGCTTACAGGAGTGGTGACCCTGCAGATGTTCTTATTATGGATAGAGAACATTGTCTCAAATACTGGAAGCGCTGGTTACAAAGGCTTCGTCTGTACAAAGATGCACATAGCTCGGAAATATGCCCAGTTCATTCAGACACAATGAAGGGGGAATGTGGTGGTATTGAGCATGGCTCATCCCACATTAGTCAGCAATACCATGCATCTCTCAAACAGGGATGCAAAAGTCTTGGTTCTGGAAGGCCAGTCAGTAATTATGGGAGACCAATATATCAACTTGGGAAGCTTATTCCTGATGATGAGCTCAGAAGAGATCCCTTAGGATGGAGAATAATGACTTTAATTCTTTCTGTCTGGGAGTTATTTTTTGATAGATTTATAAAAACTATAGGCAAGATGACCAAGAAGTAAGATTTGAAAAAAAAAACATTAACGATATAGATTCATGGAGGGTTGTAGGACCAGGATTTTTTTTTTATTAATGGAACCCTATTAATTATATTTCTTTTTTAATTCAATATTTAAAGCCAGATCTTCCAGTTTAACTGAATCTCATTTACAGAATTAAATTTGTCAAAAACAATTTTATTGAGATTGGATGAGGTATTTTATTGTAAGTATCGGGGAAGTGATGAGGTTGAATTGAGTGTCAAGAGCCTTTAATGTCAATCAACCACCCCTTTGTTTTTGTTTATATTGAAATAACAAACTGCGAATGAAGTCTGATATGTTATTGACGATATTTGATTAGAAATATCTCGGTAACTCGCTTGAATTAGCTGATGGAAATGGATGCTTATGTGACTCGGCATTGAGCGGGAGTATAAAATGGCGGCGTGATTGGCTTTCTTTAATGAAGCGTCTGGAACATTCGCACCCACTCGCTACTCTTTGTATATTTTAGACACGTCGAAAACATCATAAGGACCGGTGAAGCAACTTTAAACAACATTCCCAGAAACACATTTATGGAGGTTTTCAAAACGAAATTGGATCTTATCTCTGTTCAAATGGCAAAGGCACAAATCGTCTTTAACAAACCAAGGTAAGAGTGGTTTTCAAAATCTCGTGCAACAAAATGTGATAGTCAAAGTGTAATAGTCAATCCAGAACAAAAGAGAACAAAGACATTACAATGTATTTGTACTAAATTAACTAAATGGTATTTCACGGGTTTTTTTAAAACCAATCTAAACAAAAAGTTAAACTAGAAATTACCTTATACAATATAATAATAATTATAATAATAATAATTATTTATAAAGCGCTCAAACTATGTTAATATATTCTAAACAAATTCTTACAAAAAAACATGTATCCTGAATCAACATAATAAATTGTAACACGGTCAGCTAAATTAACGAGTCCTCTTATGTAAAATAAGCCAATCTGAAAAGATGGGTTTTAAGGGCCTTTTATGTCCCTAATTAACTTGGGTAGCGAGTTCCACGCAGAAGGCCAAGAACAGCATGGGCAAAAGCGGTTTCTCCAACGGTTTTGCATCTTGTGCTTAGTACTGCAAGTACCAGGTCTTTGTTTGACCTTAGGGAGTGTTCATTAAATACACCGAGGGGAGAGGGGGGGGGGAAGATATTGAAGGGGGGCTCCGAAAAATTAAGGTCCTCTTAGGGAAAAAGAAAGAAAATTTTGGGGTTCTATAGGGGGGGGGGGGGGACCGAAAAAAATGTTTTCAATGAAATGGAGGCTCTGAAATTTCAAGGTAAAAATCTTACCTCCCTTCCTCTCCCTTAGATTGTACGCCTCAGATCGGCCAGGCTCTAAAAGGGACTTTAGGTAGGCCGGAGCATAACCGTGGAGACAGCGCTGGACAAGAACAATAGGAATTAAAATAGCTGGAAGTTTTGCGGCAACTCGCTTTTGTTTATTTATGTGCCAAAAATTGCAATCAAACAAAGAACAAAGAAATGAAAACAACCCTTTCAGAAACCCATTGTTGGCTTTTTAAAAGGGATTGCAATTCTTGTTTCGTTGTTGCGTAACTATATTGCAAACTGGCGCAAGATGTCTTTAGCGTTAAATAATTTCCAAAAATCACTACTTTTGCAAGATTTTACAGTAACGTATATTGACAACGCAGATATTTAATTTAAACCTCTCTCACTCAAGGAATTTAGTAACATGACATTTAATCACTTGGTAAACAAATATCTAATAAAATTTGGATCAAAGTAAATATGAAATTAATGCGCGCAATATAAAAGCCCATGGCTTGCGTCGTAACAAACAGAAGCATAGCAAGTTTCTAGATCCAAAGGCTGAGCAATATGCGAGTTTTAATAGCTTTAGCAGTACTGTTCGGCAGTGTGGCTGCAGCAAGGCCGTCTGCGAAATGTGAGTACATTTTACTGATAATACTTTTATCTGTGTATTTTATCGAAGTATTGAAGCTACCTAGCCAGGGTATACCTAAAGGTGAGAGTTCATACTTTCTAGCTCTGACAGGGTTGCGATCAAACGGGCTTTGAGACATAATGGGAGTGGTCACGGTTTTATTGAAGAACCAGCGTTAATTGACAGTCATTGAAGGTCGATGAGAGTGCATAGTCATACGAGTTTGAGCCCTCATCAACTTAGAACTTCAAAAGATCATTGTAGGCAAGAACGAGCGTATGCCTACTCCTCTGTGAGGCTGAACCATATTCTGTTTTCACTGAGGCGTGCTGCATACCGAATTTAAATATTGCTTTTTCCCCTGAACTAGTCCAGAGGAATCATCTTGGTACGACGAGCTGTTGGCAAACTTATAATAAAAGCACATCACAATCTTTCCAATTATTGTTTTTTTGTTTTTAAATAGTCCAGAGCTCAAAACGCAGCGATGAAGCGAGCGAGATGCAGAAACTTGCGAACGAGGGAAAAGAGATGTTGAACAAAGGTGCCAAGCAGGCACTGGCATACCGCGTTTTGAAGGCAAAGTTCGAGCTAAGCTACCATCATCACGTGCATGAAAAATCGGTGGAATTCCAGAAGAAAATGGAATCGAAAGGAGCGGAGTTTAAAAAGAAGATGGAAGCCAAGGGCAAAGCCTTCCAGGTAAAGGAAGTTGCCGGCCTCCCATTTAGGGGTGTTCGGAGATGATGTTTGTGATGATAATAAGTGATGATAAGTGATTGAGCCCTTGTGCAGTCAGTTCCGTGGGGGCGTTGGGGATTAGCGGCATTTCGGTGACGTCATCTGAAGTCCATTCCCAGCCCTCTCGCTTCACGGCCAACCACAGGACCCCCAAACAGAACATCAAGGACTAAGATAGATTTCAGATCACTGACTGGCCTTGCCCCAGGCTAGACTACGCTGCCAACTTTTTTATGACCATTTTGAAATCCAAATAAGTAGAGGTGACCTTGAGTAGTCGGGAGACAAGGCTAAGGGACGGGCCATTAGAAAAAATGTGGGGAGGGGGGGAGAGTGGAGGCTTTAGCTGTGCATGTTTTTTTTTATCTTGTCTCCAAGACATGCATGATTTAATCGTTGTCTGCATTTTTTTTTCGGTCTGGTTTTGGTTTTGGCTGCATGCATTTTTTTGTCATATCAGGCTTTTCATCGTGTATAATTTTTTTTTGTCCCTAACCCCCCCCCCCCCCCTTCACTTTTCTAATGGTCCGTCACTAATCACCCACAATCCCTTGTTGCTAATATCTTGTTTTATTAATTTCTTTCTTTTAGCTTGAAATGGCAGATAAGGTTCAGGGGTTCCACGCGGGCGTAAAAAGAGAAGTAGAAGCTTTCAAGGCGCACATACACGAAGAAGTGGAGAGCTTCAAGAAGTCGTTGAAGGGAAACCTGCTCAAAAGGTAACACAACTTCATATATACCCCGGGGGATGGGGGGACCTTAACTAATATCGAAAGGGGCAAAACACATATCAATCTGATATTTAGTTTGTGTTCTTAGTCGTTCAAACTAAACCTGAGAAATAAAAAAAAAAGATGTTTAAATAAATAAATTTTAGGCGATTAGAAAATGACACCGAAGAAAGCGAAAACCCGCAAATTTCCCTCTCTGGCTATTATTGTATTTATAGTTCTTACAGGGCAACATAATTTTAAAAACTTACATGTTCTGAAAAAATGACATTCTTTTGTTTACGTCTTCGTGGCCCCTATAGCAACCGTGGAAAAAATGTTTCCTGTAGATTTACTTTTAACTCGGTCTGTTACTATTTTCCCCAGGCTGATTGAACTCAAGAAGGCTTTAGAAAACCACGGGCTGAAGCAGATTGCCGAAAAGGTACAAAGCCACATCGAAGATGTTCTCTCAGGGAAGACAACTAAACGAGCAATAAGGCTCAAGAAGTGAAATCAGTATCACCCAAGATTTCGACCTGACAGATCTTAATTAACTTTGCATGCAACTACGAGTACAGCGAGATACCATAAAATGATTCGAATAAGCGCCCTCCTTTAAATAAAATCCCCTACCCAACCAGCGCCCCCTCCACCCTCGACCTCGAATTTTGGAATAAGCACACCCTCGTCTTCAACTTTCACGAATGTATCACGCATGTTTCACATATTACGCACACTATTTTATGCACTCTTGACACGCATCGCACAACACACGCGCACTGTGCACGTATGTACCACGTATGTTTCACATATCACGCTAACTTTTTTAGTGGTTATGCACTCTCGACGCATCGCCCAACACACGCGCACTGTGCTCGTATGTATCACGTATGTTTAACATATCACGCTAACTTTTTTAGTGGTTATGCACTCTCGACGCATCGCCCAACATGCATCCGTGACTAGTAAAAACATAACCTGACTACCTATACCTTATAGCACTTCCAAAGCAATAAACAAGCATTTAAAAAAAACACTTATGCTATTTGTATAAGCGTTTAAATTATGTTAGAGGGGTAGTTTTTCTGGTGTGAATTATTCTATGACATGCTATTATCGTTTCCTGGGATAGATCAAGATATTGGTTAAAAATCTGGGTCACCACTTCTCTACTACCCCCTCCCCGCCCGCCCCCGTTTCCCTAGTTAGACCCACCACTATCTTTGAAATTAATCGCCACGCATTTTTCTTCCACCTCCCCCTGCGGAGCGCATAAGCCAAGATTACGGCCGGGCTATGCGAACTCGTGTTTTCGGGGTTTTTCGTGGCGGAAAAATTATCAAAGCCTACAGATAGGCTGCAAGTTTGACCTACCGCTATCTTGAAATTGATCCCCATTTTGAATTTGTTTGACCGAGAATACCTTTGGTAAGACGTTGCAAGACGAGAACGAATACCATAATTTTTCTGATAAGCGAGGGCTTTGTCTGGTATTTCTGGTGTTCCTTTAATTTCAACAAACTACAATGGCAACTAACTTTTATATTTTTTTTTTACAAAAGGCACAGAGAATACAGCTTTTCTTCAAATTTAACCAAACCAAAAAGGAATTATTATAAGGAAACGCCGTCCGCCCTCGTAATTCTTCTTCACGCCAGTGATGTCATTGTTCCTCCTCTTCTAAAAGAAAATGAACAAATTGTTAGTGGAATCAAAAGTTGCTCAGGCGCGTACACAGGGGGCACCCAGGGAGGGGGGGGGGTAGCAAACCGCCCCATCCCCCACCCCTCTACGAGTCCTGGGGTACACTCTTTTCATGGTTAACCAGGGAAAAAACATAAACAGTCCTGAATTGTCTGTCACTGACCCTCGCTGTCACATACCAAATAGTCGTTCCCTTATTCCCCCCCCCCCCCTCCCTGCGCTGATTTCGAAAAATGGAGGTTACCATGTGATCGCATAAAGTTCAAACATATTGAGAAAGCACCAGTTTTTATTAGTGCAGCATTAACTTTATTTATCCTGGAAATAAAATTCAAAATTGGTCGCTGATCTTGGTTAATTTATTTTCTGCAAGGTTGGGCCATTTGCTGAAACCGATTCTAAAAATCAGGGTTATCTGCATTAAGTAAGCTTTCAAGAGACTATCAGGAATTGTCATATCAGTCAACCTTCTTTTAAAAACTGTCGTTTTTCTAGCTTGCTGGTCATTTCCTTATTAGGCATTGCATACCATATTTGGGAGCCCGCTTCAATCATTACTCGAGAATTTTCACGTAAACTTGCAGGAATTCGTATTTACTTCGATTTTGCTGGCACCTTTTTGGAAACGGAGCCTAGTCCCTAACGGTTTAGAATACCATACGTCTCCCGCGAGCTCAGGCCCTTTTAGACCTTTTAGAAAAACGAAAGCCATCGATTGATATGAAGAAAATGATTTAGGGGCGGAACCCGGGAACCGACTAAAAGGCGGAGCACCAATATGAAACATGTCGGAAAGTTAAAGGCGTGCGCACATAATAATGCTGTGTGCGTTTTTAACGTTTTCACTAGCTATGGCTGATAGAACTTTAGAGTCGCCACCTTGGAATTACCTTGATGGCCGAGAAGACTGGGGACGAGGTTACAGGACGAGTTCCTATACCGCACATGGTATACACATATTTCAAATAACGTTGTCAGTGCAAATGGCGAATGGCGATTGTCAAATGGCAGTTCTCCTATAAAAAAAATACCATGGAACTCGTCAAATTTCTGCTGAATGTACGAAAATGTGGATAATTTCTGTGATTATATTACTTATCATCTTTATTCTTACAAATAATTGTACCTATAAGTAGTGATTGGTCTTAGAACTGCCATTTGCGGATTGCCATCCGCCATTTGCACTGACAACGTTTATTGAAATAGGTGTATACACCTATTTCAATAAAGGTTGTCAGTTCAAATGGCAAATGGCGATTGGCAAATGGCAGTTCTACGAACGAACGTAACATGCGTCTCGAAATATGGATAAATCAAAACACTATCCATTAAAGGTTACCAATGCTTGGCTCTGACATTGCTGTACTTTATTTAACGCCTTTAATTTTACAAATAATTAGAACCCATAAGCCATTAACCATTTGCACTAACAACCTTTTGTGAAATAGGTGTATATCCAATTTCATTATACGGAAAATGTACCAGTAACACGACAATATATCACTCGTATTGTTACCGTTGTCCATTCCCCGTCTCCTGGATACTCTGGAAGTGCTTGACGGCGATCAAGACCCACTAAAAAGAGTTGGGTCGTCACCAGTGTGCTGGTTAGTGACCGACCATTTGATATCTGACGGGGAGGGTAAGGGACCGACCATTTGATATGCGACGCATCCTCGGGGACACATGGCGTCTCGGAGATCGGACACACAGGGAGCGTGGCGCGAGAACCTTTTTCAAGCGCTCCCTGCGTGCCCGATCTCCGCGACGCCCTAAGTTACCGAGGATGTATGCGACGGGGAGGGTAAGGGACCGACCATTTTATATGTGACAGCATGGTAAGGGACCGACCATTTGATATGCGACGGGGAGGGTAAAGGACCGACCATTTGATATCTGACAGGGAGGGTGAGGGACCAACCATTTGATATCTGACAGGGAGGGTGAGGGAACGAACACTTGATATGCGACGGGGAGGGTTAGGGACTGACCATTTGATATCTGACAGGGAGGGTGAGTGAACGACCATTTATTTGGACTTTAAAAGCACACTAGCATACACACATTGGCACCAGTCGGGCCAAGACGGGACGCTAGCACAGTCTATTACCCGTGCAGTTCGGCAACCATGGACAGCTGTTTCGTCCTTATTAGGACTCGTCAGCATGGCATAGCCGGTTTGCCTCAGTTAAACTTCATCGGCAAAAAAAACTGCAGGGCGACTTCGACTCGAACGAAGTGCTTTAAACCACAGCTCAGATCCATGTGGGATCTAGAGCTGCGACCGGGCTAGCGTGATGCCAATTGTGCGGATCACGCATGCGACCTTTGCTAGTCTAAAACTCCGTCGGATAGCCAAACTATCTTTGTGACCATTTATTATCTGACGGGGAGGGTAAGAGACAGACCAACTTTTCCTTATCGCCCCCCCCCCCTAAAAAAAGATACGGAGAAGATACTTAGGGATTTAAGAAGAAATAAGCGTAAAGCACAAAAGTCACCTGTTTACAAAACATCCCCAGACTACTTATTTCTAATTCGAAAGCATTAGCTTTAGTCTTAAACAATAAATACACAAAATAGCTCTATGGCTATTCATAATCATAATCGTAATCGTTTATTTCAACGCTATCGCAGCATGAATGCTAAATTACAGCGCAGTCAGGAACACATAAATATATACTAAGGGACAAAAAATAAACATTACATGTAAACTCACAGTTCAGGAGGAACCATTCGCAATACCCTTAACCTTACTTACATTTCCTTGTTCTTTTAAAGCTGTTCCCGATGTTTTTTTTCTTCTCTGCCCATGCGCGGTTGTCTTCTCGCTAGCCTGCCTTTGTGCCATTGAGACGAAGCAAGAGTCACCAGCACGATAATTACAAGGATCATAAGAATTCTCATCGTGAAATGATGCGCTGAAGATGTTCCTCCGAGTCACCGTCGCAAAAAAAGTTTTCGTCCTTAATATGAATACAGGTATTACAATTATATGCGGAAAAAACAGCTTGCATAGTTTTTGAGATGTTGCAAATTGCAAGGCTCTTGATTTGTCCGAAATTGCTCAATATGGACGAAATTGCTACTTTTTTTTTTCGTGGCAACTTTGCTCAATCATATCTCAAGAACGGATCATCTACCAAAAATATTAAAGCTTATTTGTTTTATATTATGCAAGGAACCTCTAGGCAAAATATAAGCAAAATGTAAGCTAACATAACCTCACAATTTTAATTTTGCCATTTTTTGCTCCTGTCTGATGCTTCTTACCCCCGTCGTTCCTATCCAACTGCCTAGCGCAAGTTCGTGCCCAGACTCCAGAGCTGTTCCCCGAGTTCGCGCATGCGCATGTGCTCATGTTATGGGCCGAGCACATGCGCCGATCGTGTCGATTGAAAGTTCTTCACGAGGAACAGGACTTGCTCGTCTTTATTCCGCACCATTTCGCTCTTGGACGCCAGATTCTGTATGCATCATAGTTTAAAGAGTCCAGTTTGCGCTCAACTAGAATGTGTGAAGTCGGGTTCTTCGAGGGGCCCGAGAAACTCTTGGAGATCTGGTGGCGGCCGACGTTGGCAACTGAATCCATCTTGAGAAACAGAGGGAAATGCAACAACATGGCGAAGAAAGGAGATCTAAGAGAAATTCCCCGGTGAGAATTATTTAAAAAATCAATTCCCCTTGTGATGATTCTTGTTAAAATGCGTACTTAAAAAATTCCCTTCGTGAATATGGGCGAACATTTGCATAAGTGCGACAAAAAAGATTCTACCTGTCTTTGTTATTGCCAGTGTGGTGTATAAAACTATAAATTAATTATGACGTATCTGTCTTCCTCCGCTGTTTGGAGTATGTCTCTCTAGTTCTTAAATGGATAGAGTATGGGTTCCTAGAGTTTTAATCTATGAATCGGATAAGTTCAAAACATTAGAAGAATGGGGTAGAACTTAAAATACAATTGGATATCTGCTAAAAATGCTGGAGCGATTAACTTTTGAAATATTCTATTGTTACTACAAAATATTTAATTAAGAAAGAAATTATAAATATTCATGTACCATTATAACTACACTGAACACCTATCAAGTAATATTTCCATAGTATTTATACTGTTAGCCCCTGTCTTCTCTTATAACATTTTATTTATCAGATGTTTTTTTAAATCTGTATTAGGGACAAGGTTAGTTTAAGCAGCATGGCATTGCATGTCTGTAGGAGGGTAAATGAGGTGTAACTCTGCTGGTGGTAAATGAGGTTATACTTCCAAGCCAATATCGCCACCCTATTAACTAAGGATATACAGATAAGAACTAAGAGTAGAATAAAAAAGCCCAAACTGTCGCGATCTCGTACCAGAACAATGAATACAATACACCAAAAACTGGAAATCGACTTGGACTGTAACTCAGATTTTGTTGTTTATCTAATTACTTGCTCTATGTGTAGCAAGCAATACGTAGGGTCTACTATCAATAGTTTTAGGAAGCGTTTTAATAATCATAAAAGTAGGTAAAATAAGCACCCTAGTTTACCGGTTAGTGAAAGAGTTAAGGATGACCTTATCTATCAACATTTTCATTGCGACAATCATGTTATGGTACAACTTATAGATAAGTGTAACTCTGAGGCACAGCTTAGGGAAAGGGAAGGCCAGTGGGCTTATCGGCTTAAGTCTATCTACCCGCGGGGTCTTAATAGTGATGACTTTTTTTGTAGTAGGAACCCACATAGAGATGTGTAAATTATTTTTATCCATAGCACGCGCTATTCTAGAAAATGCACGTTTTTGTCAGTTGTAATGTTTTTGCGTCTCGCGCCACTATATTGATGTAAATAAGCTTGTAACGATTCACCTTCTTCAGTCTGCCCTGAAGAAGTCTTATTAAAGACGAAAATTTGGAAAAAAAAAAGGCAGAGTCGATTTCCAGTTTTTGGTGTATCGGATAAGAACTAAGGATATTAATGAAGTTTTAACTAAGGATATGCTGACATTAGAATCAAAAAGCCCAAACTGTTGTGATCTCGTACCAGAACAATGAATACAATACACTCTCAGACTCATGAGTCTGCCCTGAAGAAGTCTTATTAAAGACGAAAATTAAAGAGTTGAATTCCAGTTTTTGGTGTATTGTATTCCAATAAGACATCACGATATTAATGAAGTTCAAATAAATGCTTTTAAGGCCCCACCCCAACTCCTTTAGCCCCCTCCCTCTAGAATGCCTTCATCAAACTTCCAATGAGTTCCCTCTCTCTTCCTCTAAGAAGTAAAGAATTATAATGTACATTAGCTTTTAGCATATGAGACTTTTGTGTGGACTAAAACTACCTAGCCTCAAAACCAGGAAAAGAGGTTTGAAATAGCCCCCTTGTTTTACAGATACTCTTTTGTGCTTGAAACTACTACACTTTAGTTACTTACATGTACAGAACTAGGTGGAATTCTATTGTTCCAGATATTTTTTATGTTGAACCGGAGTATAGAATTATAAAGAACCGGAGTATAGAATTATGTACATAGTTGTACCTAATACTTGCTTGTTATCTTCTTCAGGGTAGACTGAAGAAGGGGGGAATTGTCATTAAAAATTTGATGCAAGATCATTACAAAATCATTAAAAGACAGAAATTTGAAGTTTGAGAAGTCTCTTTGTGCATCCAATGTTAACCTGATACTTTTACAGGGCATCTGTCATGGTGAGGAAAAAAAGACACTTCATGCAGAAATTTTCAAAGCAAAATGTGTGGAGAATCTACAAATTGTGCAGGAAAAGGGGGAATTATATGGAAACATTTTAAATTTCCCCAGCTTGAAGAAAAGGTTTTGAATGTTTTTCTGGAACTGCATGGTTTCTACGTTTGTGTAAACACCAAACTTTATAACAGTGAAAGATATCATAAACAATGTGCAGAAACAAATGCGCCAAGTCACACAATCTAGTCACTTTATACAAAGTCTCACTGGCTAGTTTTTCACTTTATGTTTTTGTTTACCACTTGCTTCAAAGTCTGTAGCTTCATTTATTTGGCTAATATCCTTCACAGTGCTTTTTGCAATGCCTCAGAATGCTGGCAGGGGTGATCCCTGAAAAGGTAGTTGTTTTTTGCCCTGTTCTTGAAGTCGATCAAATGTTATTTGCTATTAATTTTATGCCTCACACCGTTGCCTTGATGTGAAGCATGTTTACACTACTTTACACAACTTTGTAAAATAAATACAACTAAATTGGAGCCCTAAGTTTTATTAGGGATTATTTTTCTTTGCTTCCTGTTATATTTTTGGTAGTCACACCTGGAGCATTTTTTTAAAATTAGAATTCGCTTTTCTCAAATCAATTGGCAAAGAAATTTGTTTTTTTGTTTGAGATTTCGGGTTATTTTTGGCTTTATTATGTTGCCAAGAGCAAGAAAAGCTGCCAAAGATCAAGATAAGCTCCCCAAAGAAGGTTTTAATACTTTTTTTACAGTTCTGTGAGAAAAAATTCATAGAAAATTAGCCAAAGTTGCAGAAATTGCCATATTGTGTGGATCTGCATCCTGTGCACCCTGTCAGATGCCCTGCTTTTATTGGGATGGCAAAATTGACTTCCACAACTATTTGCTGTGTCCGTTCAATGCTGTCTCCTAACAAATGTTGCTTTCTTTACACCCTCATTTTAGTTAAAACTGTACTTTATCCCTCTATCAATCCTAGAAAAATTTTGCCTCCTTTATACCCTCACATTGGTAGACCGTATACTGCACACCTTCTTCCCTGCTTTAATAGGTCATTACGGAGTGAAATACTGTGTGCTGCATTAACTGATGAATTAGTCCTTCTTATTTTAAGACAAAAATGGGAAAAGATTCTCCAGCTCGTCAACTGCCAGATAATCAGCGAGAAAAGAAATGAGGACATGATTTCTTATCTCCTCAGGTACAGTATTTAGTCTCTGATCAATGCTTAATTGTGATCCTTTGCTGAAAGGAATCGGAATTGACAGAAAATAAAATATTTATAAAATCTCATTGTTTTACTTCTGAGGAATAACCTTCTATTAGCCATGAAATCAAGCAAACAAAGCATGCCAAATCATTACTCAACAAAACATTTTTTTGGAGCTATCTATATTTGTATAGTATCAATATTTTAGAATATTTATGTCTGCCGAATATTTATGTTTGTGGCTGCCTCCTTTAGTCCTAATCCGAATGTTCTATTATTTTCTATATCTGAAAGGTCATCACTCCACTGTCGTAATCATGCTATGTGTGAACTGATACCTACCCTGTTGTTACCTAGTGAAAGTAGCATGTTCATATCAAAGGAGCGCATTATTCTAAAGACATGCGGAACAACCACCCTCTTGTACTCCATCAAGCCTTTGCTCAACCTGGCGGCCGAAGAGTGCGGACTCACCATAGTCCAGGTTGGTGTATGATATAGAAATGCAACGAGGTACAGTATGTTCAATACCGCCTGACATACACCCTGGCATTGAGTATTTTGTACACCTAAGGGTTGTAGCAGGGGGTGGGGCACTGTGGGCATGTGCCCCCCCCACCCCAATATTTAAAAAAAATTACAAGGAAATTACCTAAAGGGGTGTGCCTGCGCCCCCCCCCCCCCCCACAATATTTTCTTAATGTTTCTGTATTGTGTCCCCCAGTCTTACTGTAGATGGGCTGCTACCGCTTGGCACCTCAGTATTACGGGTCAAAATTGTTTTTTTTGTAGGATCTCTTCTACTCACGGATGAACTACCTGAAGCCAGACATGCAGAAAGACCTTCACCGATCCTTTGAGAAAGAAGTCCAATGGCTAGATAAGCTCTTTGCTAGTAAGCCTTATTAAAACTTTTTGTTTATTATAGCTCTTTGTCAGCATCATTCATCCTAGCATGGTAACAAGTTTCAATTTGGTACTTTGAAAAAGCTATTGCTAAATATTTTTGTTCGTCTTTTCAAAGTTTCTATAATGTATTTTAAATATTGCCAACAAGTTTTTGTGTTTTTCTACAGATGGTGCGGCATATTCTCTTGGACGTGTGAATGGAGATAGCTGGTAAGTGACAAGATAAAGTTGTGGTTGTGTCATGATTCTATCTTAAAATAATCATTATATTGGGGTTTTGATACTGATGTTGGTTTTGTTACTGATGTTGGGTAGAGAGTGATGGCTCTGGTGATAAAATTACCCTTAAGCTTACTATTTAGCACTAGCATATTCCAATCTCCTTGTTCTCTTTTGTTCTAGCAAGATCAAGTTGATAAAATGTTTGATTTCTTTGCAGGTATTTTTACACCCTTCGTCAGCAAGGTGTGGAACAGCCAGACCAAACACTTGAGATATCCTTACCAACCTCAAGTTATGTACTAACAAATCACCTTGATTTTCTTGGGTTCACCCCATGTGCAGACTGTAGGAAGTACCCACAAACCCCCCAAAAAATCGTATTGCAAAATAAACACAACAAGACCAAGATACCAAGGTATCAATCTAATGGATTAATGGTCTCGAAGTCATGCCAAATTATCATACATAGGTTTTTAAGTAAATTGAACAGCAAGATCGGCAGAATTGACAATTTCAACAAAATGTTTCTAAAGGATTTACTTTATTAAAGATTTACAAAAGTGTCAAACATAAATCGTATTTGGTATAGGATTTACTCTGCCTTGATTGGTTGAATTCTCCTTGACGTTCACACATTTTGATGCAAGATTTGGATCCTAATGTCATGAAGGCATTTTACACAGGACAGTATGCCAACGTGTCAGAGGTTACAAAGGTAAGGTGTTTTTTAATTTATCCTTTCCAGAGCAGCCACTTTATTTACTTGAAGGTGTGCAACAACTCGAACTCCTGCAGAACCCTTGTCAGCCACGCCTTTGTTTTTGTTTCCATTTAACATTGGAGGGAAAATAATTTTCTAAAACCTCAAAATATCTATCTAAAGACCAAGTTTGATACTTTATATACGAAATTCAATAGAAATCAACCGCATTGGCTTCCCCAAATCAGCTGATGGAAATGGATTCTTTTTCCCTGGTACTGTACATTGCTACGTACAGTAGGATGACAAAATATGGTGGCAGACAGGCAGCCAATTGGCTCAGTCGTATTTAAACAGAACTGAGCAGGAGTTGATATATTATAATATGTCTTCACAGGCCACTGGGATTGCTGACTTCATTCCCGGTGCCATCATTGACGACTTTCTTTTTGACCCATGTGGCTATTCCATGAATGGTCTGTTTGGGGTAAGAATATCTTCAGATAGAATCTTTGTCCTGCTTGGTGTTATTCTTATGTATCATCATGATTTATGTAAATTAATTATGTAATTACTCAAAATTTGTATGGTGCTTAACATAAGGTTAGAATAGTAGATGATAAAACACAAGTGTTCTATGTAGAAAATACTGAACAATCTGCAATAAGCCTAACCCACTAATACCAGCTACTACCAATAAAAGTCTTATAAAATACTAATAATTTTGTTTTAACAATAAGATGTATTATTGTACCATACAAGCATGAATAACACTTTTTTTACAGAAATTGGTTTTGAAAATTTTTATTTTACGTTTTAGAACAGTAAAGCAAACTGCCTTTAAAATTCATCATTTGACAGGACATTTTTTCAGAGTTGAAGATCTTTTTTTTTAAATTAAGTTTTGTTTCCAAAGCTTTCACATTTTTTTTGCTCTTTCATCTCTCTATATCATGTATTGTTATCAAAAGACAATTCAATACAAGCCTGCCTGCAGATGTTAACTTCTAAGATTGTTTAACTGTTTCTTTATATTTGTTGGATATTCTTCACTTGATGTCAAAGGTCTCTTCATTTGAAAACAACAACATCACCATGCCGGATTGGTATCCTGATATGTCAGATGTTGGGGTGAGCTCTGCTAGTGCACCAAAGCAATTCAGACCACCCGCCATAAACCTCCAATAAAGATTTCCTCATGAATCATGTACAGTTCTGTAACTAGCTTCAATTTCACAATGTGCAATGGTAAAAATCAGCTAAAAGTGGGCTGTACATGATAAGGTGTAGTTGTTTTGATATTTTCTCATACATTTTATCATTTTGTGCATAAAAAATAAGAACAATTCAAACTGTGAAGAAATCCATGCCTCATGTAGAATAAGGTAATATGATATTGCTCTTCTCAATAACTAATCAGTAACTGCTAACCAGAAAAATTAACAATAAGTAAACAATCCTAATTTGTAGACCCTTCCAGTACTGTTGCTCAAAAAGCAAGAGACATTGGAGGTTTATGGCTTGTACAGTAGTAAACTGTGTTCTTTTTATTGCACTCTGCCGCTCTATCTTCCAATGATGTCTCCTGCTATACTGTACCCTGGGAAGGATTATGAATCATTGTTTACAAAACAACAACAAAACATGTGAATGGTATGATGCCCCTTCTCATCTCAGGATAACTACTTCACGATCCACATAACGCCGCAGAAAGAATGCTCCTATGTCAGTTTTGAGACCAACATACGTGTTGTAAGTATAATAATCAGGTGCACACACCCCTTGGTGGCCAGAAAGTGGGTCATTTTTCATGCACTGAAATTACTCATGGATCTATTATTTTTTAAATCGTATTATGGACAAAGAGGAAACCTTGCAAGTCATCAAACGATAGAAACATTTCAGGCTCCATCAGTCTCCTTTGGCCCAAGCAAATGAGGCTATGATAAAAACTTCAGCTGAGTTTCAGCACAATATAACTTGGATAACCATCATAAGGCAACCGTCCTAGGTTATTAGGCAACTGGTTACCTACGGCTGCCTAAAATCTGGTTATTATGGAAATCACGGGACATGACTTTTGGTCATTTAGTGCTTGAGACTTTTGCATGTGTGTGTGTGTGTTAAGGGGGGGGGGGGGGGGGGCGAGTGATTTTATTGATTTTCTTTGATTCTTTCTAGTCATTTTACCGCCTGAGTATGTCCCTTGAGGTTCAATCACAGGCTGTCTGCCCTATGATGCATCCTGTTAATCTTTTGCTCTATTTGTTTAAAGAAATGTTATAAAGAACTGGTCAACAAGGTTCTAAAGGCATTCAAACCAGGGCGATTCCTGATGACCCTTTTTGCTAACGAGGTAATGTTAACGAGCTACCGCCAATTCAAACAAAATCAACGATGTGCAAAGGGGAGATGGTATTAAAATGGGGGGGGGGGGGGGCAGAATATAGTTACAGCTTGTTGTCCTTTCTATTGTTCCCAAATCTGCATTGCCCCTTTCAAATTTTGCAAGTTAAACTCGGTGGTGTTCAGTGACCACTGGATTTCAAATGGTTTATGGCCTCTTTAGGGGATATTTGATTTACCGCTTATTTTATTCCTCACTTATTCCGTAGGCACTCCATGTGTTTTTTTTATGTACCTCTTTAGGTGATGGTTGCTTTGATTTCTCGCTGATTTTATTGTTCACTTATTCCACAGGGCGCCCCATGCGGCCCTTCGTTGAAAACATTCCAGGAGTTAGGTTTCCATGGTTACCAGCGCTGGGACCTTCAGCTATGTCAGATGAAGTATTACAACCTGACTTATGGGCACTATAGACAAGTTTCCAGCAAGGGAAGCAGTGAAGTAGTCCACAATGGACACCATTAGGGAGAGTGATCACCAATTCAGTACATGATCACAGAAGACACCTTTTCACATCTATATAAACTATTATATTATTATATAAACTATGAAAATCCACTGGTTCATTTACAAGAAAATTTTTAAAATAACCACCCACGATTGAAGTTTATTAACCCCTTTTTTATTGTAAGTATCTCAGTGACTTGCTTGAATAAGCCAATGGAAATTGTATTTTTGAGTGAGTCGGTATTGCTTGAAAACTACGCCCTCATGGTGTTGTGATAAAAGCACTAGAGGTATGCAGTAATAGCTTCAAAAGGTCTCTGTCATGTTGTCGTCAAACTAAAATGCCAATTGTGAGAAAGCATCCAATTCCATCGGCTGATCCAGGAAAGGAGTAAAGGAACACACGCACACAAGGAATTGGGAGCTTACGAGAATGTATAGGTATAGCGCTTGAATGGAAAATGATGTTTTGAGAACTTGCCTATTATGGGCAAGCAGGGTTCCAGAGTAGTAATTACTGACAACAGATGAATCAAGTTTAAATCGGCATCCTTAGCTCTGGCAAAAGGTCACTAGGTCAATCTAGGAACTTTTTCTATCTAAATACACATAAATTCAGCCAACTTCTTTGCTTTTTCCAAGAGCTTTCCACTTACAAGAGTGTCGATTAGAAGTGGCTGAATTTTAGAGGAGTGCAGTTGCTAAATGATAAATTAAGATGGCTTCTAGCTTCAGCATGCCAAGTATGATGATTGTTCCACATATATATTATTTATAGCATTTCTACAAAAGAATATGAATACAACAATAATAAAAAAGTATACAACAAAGCATAAGGTATTTTATTTGTGCTTTTGAGCAGCAAACATTTTGGGAATGCAGTCTCGAAGGAAAGAAGGAGAGCAGTATAGCAGATGTAGGGGGGGGGGGGGGGAAGTGGGTTACACCCCTCTCTTTGGCTGCCAAGGGAATGTTTTATGAAAAAAAAAAGACATGGCATAAATGATATTCCTCTTGGGTGCATACCTCTTGTTGCGTTTTTTTTAAAACGATCAGAGATTGGATAAGTCACATCCCCAACGGAGCACGGCAGAATGTATTCCTATTAACGTGCGATTGATTGTTATGAAAATAAACGCGCCATGTGTGTTTGTTAGGAGAGATATCAGCCGCGCTGTTGGGGGTGTAGGGCTTGGATTATGAAGGGGATTATGTTTGTCGACAGGGTTTTTGTTCATATAATGCCCGAATCCTTTCCGAGGATAGAGATGCACTTCGTGCATCTTTCGTCGGCACGAGGCGTATCCGATATCTTCGGGCCAATTATACGAACAAAGACCCTGTCGACAAACATCCAGCAGCGCAATTGATGACTTCCACAAAACAAAACCACATAAACTGTTGCATAACAAGGTGGTCTCGCGTTAAATAGAAACACATGCCGTGCTCCCTTGATTTCCCTCGACACCTTGGGGACTTGCGCTAAGAGATCACGTGACTCTTGGGAGGCAAACTAGAGTGCTCTCAGGCTTTTAGCAGCAAAATAACAACAACAAAAAGCAACTTATTCAGCGCTTACGAAAAAAAGCCAGAATTCTTTTTTTTTTCAGAAAGGGTTTAGTTTCGTTTAAAGATTTTATTTTTTTTTGTCGTTCTCTGGTGCGACAGGCGCAGTCATTTCTGATTTTTTGTTTGATAATTTTGTTTTGAATTTGTTGCCCAGAAAGGTTCGCAAGTCCCCTAATTTGTAGTATTCTACCGAATAAACTGCCTACGTCACAGTGAGCTGTGCGTGGCGCAACCGACTAAGATAGGCCTGGGATCCTGGTTATTGCCTCCCTCTCTTGTTTAAAACGTCCGTCAACCCTAACGTACCTGCCTCTCCCTATCGTTACTGCCCTCATGGTTCCCACCAGGCCCCAACACTTCTTCACACGCCCCTTATAAAATACTGGAAACGTTTATTAACAAAGGATAACCAGGCTCTTTCAAAAACACTTTATACCAGACCCGTAGCCAGGGGGGATGACCCCCCCCCCCCACCCGGGTCGCAGGGCCGGTTTACCTGGATATACCGTGCACATCAATATGTCTTCAAAATGACTAGAAAAATCTTTTTAGAATAATTATCTTTATTAATTGCCTAATGCTCTCTTCAATATAAATCCAACTCTGCCTACAAATTTGAATTCTCTTGCTTGCAATTCTTTCATTGAACAAACAAAACGGATGGATGGTGGATAAAAAACATTCTTCCTAATTGCAATTTGCGTGTGCAGCCTCACGTCACAGCCTTACGTTAACTTAGCTGATTGGCCTGTTTGTGCGCGCACATCTATAAATAGCCTGATCTAGGAAAACGCTGTGACACTTATATAATACAGATGATTGCCCCTACTTATGAGCCCCTGACTGGAGCTATAAATAGGATCCATAAAACTAACAGGAAAATGCAAAATCATCAGCAAAAAAAACAGGTTTCCCAATCAGTGCCAAGGGCATAACAATCAGTCAGTCCTCATCACTACTCCATGTATCTTGATAAGGATCAACTGGTGCTGCTTGCTTGATCTTCTCATCAAAGCTCTTATCTTCTTTAGGTTCCTCTTTTAACCTCTCCATATCTGGTAGCCATGACAACAAATGACAGTCAAACGAGCCACTATACAAGACCTGATAGTCATGCTGGAAGGAACAACAGTTGACTTTGTTGTAATGTCCCACTAGTGAAGAGATTCTCTTCCCAGAATGTATGTCGTAAATATTAATGCTTCCTAGGTTAGGTACAAATACCACTTCAGACAAATTACCCTCCGAAGTAGCACATTGAATAGCTTTATTACTTGGATTTTCCAGGCGACCATAGTTAACTAAGGTATTTTTACCAGTAAAAGTATCCCATAGCCGAAGCCTGTTATCTGTCCCATACGAGAGTATGTTCAATCCATCACTTGTAAAGCAGATGCTGTTGATGTGTCCATTGTGTGCTGTTCTCGTGTTACATGATCCAGACGCTTCCTTGCCGTTATGTTGGTCAAGTGCCGTAAGGCAAGAAACAGCCTTGCGAACGTCCCACAACAAAACCTTGTTATCCCGACCACCAGTTGCTAACAAGTACTGGTTAAGGGGTGACCAACTAACAGACAGCACTGCAGTAGCATGCCCTCTTAAGATATGACTTGCAGATCCAGTCCTTAGATCACACAAATACACTCTTGAATCCTCATTGGCTGCGGCAACAAGGGAATGACGCTTGGCACACTTTGCGGCTTGGTGTTTATAGACAATACCTTCAAAATTAAATGTCTCTACAACCTGTAGGGCATTTGTGTCCCACACCTTAAGTGTTCTGTCAACAGAGCTCGTAAGGAACATGCCAGAATCGTGCGGATACCATTGTACGGTCTCAATACTGCTCCTATGATTTCCTTTGTGTGTTTTGGTGACTTTGGCGACGGCTTCACACTTGAAACGGCTCTTGTAGTAGCCAACTTCGGTGTCGTGAATGACGATTTTGCTGTTTGTACTACAAGAAATAAGATATCGACCTTCACCGTCTTCAATGTCGATTGAGTTTATTCCACCATTGTGGACTTGTTCTATGTCGCCTGTTTGGCTCAAACTTAGCGCGTAAATTCTTCGGCTTTTTTCTATTTTAGGCAAATACCGAGCAGGGTCGATTCCCAACTCTCTGTTCGATAAACATTGCAGCATAACTAAGTCAAATAATTTGCAGTGACAATAACATTTCGATCTTCTTGGAAAAGTTAAAAGTTATGCTATGCAGTCGTATAACTATCACCAAATGTCTGAGGGGGTAGGGATAAATGGGCTAAAACAATAAAACTTAGACATACTGGTTTTCGTTTTAAATGGTTATTTCATGAATATATTCATGAATATTTCTGAGAAGAATATATCTCCTGGTCTACAATTTGTAGATATTCTTTTCAGAAAAGAAAAAGTTATGTCTAAATCCCCTCTTCCCCCACCCCTCCCTTCTTTGTATGCTAGGACTCAGGATAGCGCGGTTTGGTGGTGAAACAAGATGGCGGCTTGGACTATCTGAACAAATCGGCGAGTATTTTACAACAAAAGTGACCTTTTCTTTGAAAACTGAACGAATATCTTGATCAATTAAACGATATGCCAGTCTTCTGTGGCAACTGCGGCGGTAAGGCAGTTCTGAAAAGACCGAAAACGGTAAGAACTGATACACGTTGCCCTTGTTTTACTTGGTTGATGGTATTTATAGTAGAATTGAGTGTTCCCCAAACAAATACAGTCAAATCTCCTTTTACCATTCCCTACCTTTTTTTGTGAAATGTGTGAAGGACTTCTGGAATAGCAATGCAGACAACGGGGTAAACCGATATGTTTTGTGCTTAGGGAAAGGTCATTATTTATCAGGTGGAGGGGGGGGGGGGGGGGGGGCTAAGTTGAATTTGCGACCCTCCCCCAATCTAATAAAGCACAAAAATGGTGACCCTCCACCAAAAATGCGACCGAAAATTTAGGCCCTCCCCCAGCACAAAAAAGAACTAAAATTATTGTGTGTTGGGGGTGGGCGGGGGGAGCACTGACTTAGACATGTCCATAAAGTGGTGGCGGAGTTGGCCTTAAACACCTCCAAGCCAGTAGCCTGCTAGCCAGCTGTCCTGAGTTTCGAGACTCCAGAGAGCCGCCTAGCAGGCTACCAAGCCAGGAAAAAAGTTGATTTTCAGCCCATTTTTCAGGGGTGTAAATAATATTGTATAGGGGTCTGGGGGCATGCTCCCCTGTGAAAATTTAGCCATTTTTAAATGTATGAAATGCTAATTATTGTTAAAACATAAATAGTAAACAGCATCATTAGCTCCTTCCCAACTTAAATCTTATTTAAATATGTACCAGCAATACCTCTTATCTGAAAAGTTAGTAGTGGGGGACTTTGACATGAATCTAAATTTGTAAAATCAATGTTGGAAGTGAATAAAACCAAAACTGCAAAATATGAAAATAATAGAGGCCACACTTTAGGGGATAATGATTTTCAACGCCAGACAAATGAAAGTCATGAAAGTGCAAGCAGAAGGCGCATCACATTTATTTATCTATTTTGTAAGGGGTCTGGGGTTTTCCCCAGAAAAAAAATGAAATTCCAGACTTTTAGGAGGCTCGGGATTGGATCAGAATACCTGTTCAAAAAATAAAGCCCTCCCCTAAACCCTTTATAAAAAATTGAGGCCTTCCCCCAAATCGATGCTCAAAAAAATAGCAACCCTCTCCCCAAACAAAGCAGCCATCCCCCTGTTAAATAATGACCCTTCCCTTAGGATAGAACGTTAAATAATGACCCTTCCCTTAGGGTGCAACGTTGTGCAAGGATTGCTTCTACACTCTGTTTGAGACCGAAGTACACGAGACCATTATTGCAAATAACTTATTTACTGAAGGAGAGGTTGTGGCGATAGGAGCGTCAGGAGGCAAAGGTTGGTGCTATGATCCTGTGCGATTGTCTATCTGTCTATGTCTATTTTATTTTTATTTTTTATTTTTGGAAGCAAATCCACACTTATTTTGTTGTTGTTTTGGTTGTTCCCTTGTTATTTGTGACTGTAATCAGCCTCAGATGTTAACTGCAGATAAACATTCATATATTAATGACAATAGTTTCAAATAAGCTTTAATTATTGTTTATATTATTATGAGCACTGCACTTGGAACCTCTAAAAAGGACGCTTTATTTTCATTTTGGTTTAATTTACACCAGTCTGTTTGGCTTGTTTGTTTACCATCTGTTGTTATAACACCTTGATAACAGTTTTTCCAAATGTGGCTTCCCAGCCAGTAATTACCATATCTACCTGTTTGTCTGTCTTCTAAATTTATGCTATGTATTTGTAGATTCAACAGTGCTTGCATATGTTCTCAAGACCCTGAATGAGCGCTATAACTATGGGCTCAAGCTCCTCCTCCTGTCTGTAGATGAGGGGATCACAGGGTATAGAGATGACTCATTAGAGGTACATGCCACTTCCCCCCCCCCCTCATCAAAGGTACACGCTACTTATCCCCCCTCCCTCATTAGAGGTACACGCTACTTAAACCCTCTCCCTCATTAGAGGAAAACACTACTTAACCCCCCTCCCTCATTAGAGGTACATGCTACTTTACCCCCCCCCCCCCTCATTAAAGGTGTAGGCTACTTATCCCCCCCCCTCATTAGAGGTACACGCTACTTAACCCCCCTCCCTCATTAGAGGTACATGCTACTTAACCCCCTCCCTCATTAGAGGTACACGCTACTTACCCCCCCTCCCTCATTAGAGTTACACGCTACTTATCCCGCTTCCCTCATTAGAGGTACATGCTACTTAACCCCCCTCCCTCATTAGAGGTACACGCTACTTAACCCCCCTCCCTCATTAGAGGTACACGCTACTTAACCCCCTCCCTCATTAGAGGAAAACACTACTTAACCCCCCTCCCTCATTAGAGGTACATGCTACTTTACCCCCCCCCCCCCCCCTCATTAAAGGTGTAGGCTACTTATCCCCCCCCCTCATTAGAGGTACACGCTACTTAACCCCCCTCCCTCATTAGAGGTACATGCTACTTAACCCCCTCCCTCATTAGAGGTACACGCTACTTACCCCCCCCTCCCTCATTAGAGTTACACGCTACTTAACCCCCTTCCCTCATTAGAGGTACACGCTACTTAACCCCCCTCCCTCATTAGAGGTACACGCTACTTAACCCCTCTCCCTCATTAGAGGTACATGCAACTTAACCCCCTCCCTCATTAGAGTTAAATGCTACTTAACCCCCCTCCCTCATTAGAGGTACATGCAACTTAACCCCCCTCACTCATAAGAGGTACACGCTACTTAACCCCCCTCCCTCATTAGAGGTACACGCTACTTAACCCCCCTCCCTCATTAGAGGTACATGCAACTTAACCCCCCTCCCTCATTAGAGGTACATGCTACTTAACCCCCCTCCCTCATTAGAGGTACACGCTACTTAACCCCCCTCCCTCATTAGAGGTACATGCTACTTAACCCCCCTCCCTCATTAGAGGTACATCCAACTTAACCCCCTCCCTCATTAGAGTTAAATGCTACTTAACCCCCCTCCCTCATTAGAGGTACATGCAACTTAACCCCCCTCCCTCATTAGAGGTACACGCTACTTAACCCCCCTCCCTCATTAGAGGTACATGCAACTTAACCCCCCTCCCTCATTAGAGGTACACACTACTTAACCCCCCTCCCTTAATAGAGGTACACACTATTTAACCCCCTCCCTCATTAGAGTTACACGCTACTTAACCCCTCTCCCTCATTAGAGTTACACTCTACTTTACCCCCTCCCTGTTTAGAGTTACATGCTACTTAACCCCCTCCCTCATTAGAGTTACATGCTACTTTACCCCCTCCCTCATCAGAGTTACATGCTACTTAACCCCCTAGCTCATTAAAGTTACACGCTACTTAACCCCCTCCCTCATTAGAGTTACATGCTACTTAACCCCCTCCTTCATTAGAGTTACACACTAATTTACCCCCTCCCTCATTAGAGGTACATGCTACTTAACCCCCCTCTGTTTCCCATGGGATTAACCCTTGTAATATCTTGTACCACAGACTGTCAAAAGGAATGAGATCCAGTATGATATGCCTCTTCAGATAGTCTCATACGAGGTAGAAGTCATCATTATCATTCCTTTGTTCTCCATTTGGCCCTTCTATGCACTATCCTTAAACATAGATCTCATCTGAGTAGTAACCTTTTATGCATTATTCAACAAATAGATCTAATATCAGGTAAAGATCCCAATTCTCATTCATTCCCTATGTTCTATCTTTGGCCCTTCTATGCACTATCCTTGAACATGGATCTCATCTGAGTAGTAACCTTCTATGCATTATTCAACAAATATATCTCATATCAGGTAAAGATCATAAAAATTCTCATTTATTCCCACCTATGTTCTATCTTTGGCCCTTCTATGAACTATCCTTAAACATAGATCTCATCTGATCAGGTAAAGATCATAATTCTCATTTATTCCCTATGTTCTATCTTTGGCCCTTCTATGCACTATCCTTAAACATAGATCTCATCTGATCAGTTAAAGATCATAATTCTCATTTATTCCCTATGTTCTATCTTTGGCCCTTCTATGCGCTATCCTTAAATATAGATCTCATCTGATCAGTTAAAGATCATAATTCTCATTTATTCCCTATGTTCTATCTTTGGCCCTTCTATGCGCTATCCTTTAATATAGATCTCATCTGATCAGTTAAAGATCATAATTCTCATTTATTCCCTATGTTCTATCTTTGGGCTCTTCTATGCACTCTCCTTGAACATAGATCTCATCTGAGTTGTAACCTTCTATGCATTATTCAACAAAATAGATCTCATCTGATCAGGTAAAGGTCATAATTCTCATTTATTCCCTATGTTCTATCTTTGGCCCTCCTATGCACTATCTTTGAACATAGATGATCTCATCTGAGTAGTAACCTTCTATGCGCTATCCAACTAATAGATCTCATTGTTGCTTGTGTCTGTCTTCTAATTACCCACAAATGACGTAACAGCATTTATCATAAATGAAGAAATACAATGTTCTATGAGATAAAGTAGAATGGCTCACTGTGATCCATGAATTATTAGAGGATAGACAGGCATAAGAAAAATATCTACATGTTTTATTGCAAACAATGATGCTAAATATGCATTATTCACTCTCACCACCATCTTCTTAACCAATAAAAAGCTGTGTTTTACTAGAATTATTGCATAATATTATAATACTATATTATTTCTATTCTAGGTTGTTTGCATGTTAGATAGCGATAAATTCACAAGAATTAAAATTCTAATTTTCAAAGACTGTTGTCATTTTAAGTGAAGGCTTCTTCCAAGATCTCTAATTTTTGTTAATTATATCGAAAGAATTTAGTACATTGACCAGAATTGCTGTATTTTCAGGAATTGTATGGATGGAGTATGGATGCAATAGTCAAACAAATTGGTCTGAAAAACAACTGTAAGTATCCAGAAAATACAAAAGAAAAGGTAGATTACAAGGCCAGACAAGTTGTTCATAATTACTGTAGTATCAACTCTTTTTTTCAATCATTCTTTTGTATTTCTTTCTGCCAATAATATTGCATTATTGGTACTTGATATTTGGTATATTGTATGTGATATTATTGTCTGGTATGAAAATGAAAGTGTTTAGGGGTGATGATGACAGTTAGTAGTTACTATTGGAGATATCCTGTCATTCAAAACATTTGGTTTACCATGATTATAAATCTAAAGCACGATCAACCCCAACATGTAGTGCTACTTAGCAACACCGCCAGCTGGCAAAAAATTACCAGCTGGTAAATGGTTAAATCAGGCCGAATCATGACTTTATGAGTTATACGTTCAGTATTACAGGATGCTGTTCTATATTTACCAAGCAAAATTTCCTGGCTAACCTGGCCGGACAATTTGGAACATGATCATTAGGATACAGCATCCATTACGTATCATGTTATTAATGATGGTAACCATGAATTAACTTCATTTTCTAGGTACTTTTTGTGGAGTCTTTCGCAGGCAAGCCCTCGATAGGGGTGCAATGCTGCTTAAAGTCAACAAGATCGTAACAGGTCAGTTTAATTTGCAAGTGTTTTTAAAAAAATCCTTCTACATTTCTTTATGTGCTGAATACATGCATACTATGCTGTTGATTGCATTTTCAGGGCATAATGCTGATGATATCGCGGAGACTGTTATTATGAATGGTAAGGTCACACCCTTATTGTCTTAATGATTACCATAATGCCATTAGTAATCAACCAGTTGTGGTTTAAAAAAAATGTTTATGTCTAATGTGATACTTAAATCTAACAAAACCATTACATGGGAACATTTCAAAATTTAAAGATGAAAGAACGTGGAGTGTCCTTAAAAGAGGGCTTGGACCTCTGAACCCATCCAAAATCACTCAACAGCACTATTAAAAATATCAGGACAGGGATAAGGGAATGCACATGGTTTTAATACTTTTCTTACACTAAAAGTTTAGGAGTTTGGTAGCGCTACTCACCTGGAAATGCCCTGGGTTTGAGGGCAAAAACTTGTGTTGTTTGACAATTAGATTAAAAATTGTTTCTGTTTGCAGTTTTGCGAGGAGACATTGCTAGGCTTCGACGTTGCACTGCAATCACCACAGTAAGTCTGTCATGTCTAGCAACAAATGGTTGCTTCAGAGAGGGTATCAGGTGATTACTACATACTGTGTGGGGGTGTATGCATTGCCCCTTGGCAGCCATGAACTGGGGCATTTCATATTAAAGGATCATCAAATACTATCCATTTTATGATATGAAACCTATTATGATTGTGCACCTATACTCAATAAACACTGGGTATATGGCTGGGCTTGTAATAGTTAATATTTTAGAGATGCAAGAGTCGTCATTCATAATTTCCTTTTACAGGGAACAGAAGGCGCTATTCCTCGATGCAAACCCTTCAAGTACACCTACGAAAAAGAGATAGTCATGTAAAGTGTATTTTTTTTTCCTTTTTAATCCGAATTGTCGCCAGTTTACTCCCGGTCGATAACGTAACAATTTCGATGATTTTTAACGGAAAACGCGAAAATATTTCAAAATTCATAAAAGGAGTGTGTCTATTGGAAGTTTCTTCGAGGAAGATGTGACTAATGATTTGGAATGTATGGCCTAGAAATAAACTGGTGACAATGCTGCTTTAATTCGAAATCTTCTGTAAAGTTAACTTGTTTTTAGTAGAGTTAATGTCTTCACTTAATCATTTGCCTTCTTTTTTTCTAGGTATGCATATTTTAAGAAATTGGACTACTTCTCAACGGAATGTATCTATTCTCCGAATGCTTACCGGTGTGTAGGTGAACTAGATTTTGCTATATAGATTACTGTGTTGTATAAAATGACGACATGTTGTCTGTTCGTAGCGGCCATGCACGCACATATCTCAAGGACCTGGAGAAGATACGACCAAGCTCTATAATAGGTAAAGTTTTATGAAATTAGATTTGTATTCATCTGTTATTGCTATTTATATGAATGGTACAAAATGTGTTATGTTTGTTGATGATGATAATGTTGATGATGATAATGTTGATAATGATTTTGTTGATGATGATAATGTTGATGATGATGGCCTTGTTGATGAAGGTGATACTACTCGTCATGTTGATGATGATGATGCTGATGATGCTTATAGTGTTGATAATTTGATGATGATGTTGATGCAGATAATTGATAGGAGACTAAGAGAACAGGCTGGCAAATTCAAGCCAAAATAATCACAGAAATGTATGTACCTGTCAAGCCAGTAAATGGCAAGAAAATACATTTTTTTTAAATTACGATTTAAGCCCTTTCTATAAAAAGCCCTTATTTATAAGAATTAAATTTTAATGTGCTTTTCGTTGTCGTTTTTTTTTTTTTTGCATCTAAAAGCCTGAACGCACATTAGGCTTTTATCTAAAAAGTCACATACTTTCTCAGGGCAGGCAAGAACATACAATTTTAAAATGAAAATTTAAGCCCTTTCTAAAAAAGCCCTTATTCATAAATTTTAATGTGCTTTTCGTTGTCGTTTTTGTTGCATCTAAAAGCCTGAACGCACATTAGTCTTCTATCCAAAAAGTCACATACTTTCTCAGGGCAAGGCCCCCTATTATTCAGCAACGATACAGTGAAAATACTTTGCTCTTTTTCAGATATCATTTACTCTGGAGAACGATTGTCTGTGAAGAAAGATGTGAAGATGCCTGTCCAGGGTAAGATTTATCATTATAACAAGCACATGTTGTGCTGGTGTCCTCAGCTTCATGGGCAATGGTATTTTAACCATTGGTGAAACGTTACGCTGAAAAATGCTCAGATATTGGGTTCTCTTTTTAAGCAAGAGTTTGAAGCCCCAGAGTGTAGGGTCCTTGGCTATTAGCATGGGGGGGGAGGGGGGAGCTGTCATGCAGCACAACAAAGGGAGTCAAGGGAAAAAGTAGAATTACGTTTCACGTTGAGCCAACGATCTTGCTATATGTCATTGGAGAGTTTAATTATGCTTGTTTTTAGGCTAACTAGGATAGTTGAGAATGAGACCATATTTGCATTTCGCATTGCCATTAAGCAACGCGTTTTCAGAATTAACCTCAAACGGCAAACGGTTAGCTTTTACCAGTTTGCGGTTTGACGTACTGGCGAAAACTTAGTTAAGCACATTTGGCGGGAAAAAGTGCAAAACATGTGTTCGACTCCAACCGAGCCAAAAGTATTAGTAATTGTACGATTTGTCAATGAAAATATATTATTTCAAGAGCCAAATGATAAAGAACGCTAATTCATGGTCTCAAACGTGATCTCATAGAAAATTTGAGGGGAAAACTGCTGAGGTAAATCACATACCGCTAGACGGTACTCTTGAGATCAAAACGCGAACCGCAGACTGCAAACTTGACCGCAAAGCCTTGTCACGTGACACCCAGAGGTTTGACGTTTGCAGTTTCCGAGAAAAAAACGCGGTGCTAAATGTCTCTATTTTATGCCCTTTTTGGTGCTATGTTACCTGAAAGATGCTCAGATGACTAACGCTCACTTACATTTCCATCAAAGAAAAAGGCCTTGAAACCCAATTGTGTTTTTTTTGGTTGGTGGTGGGTTTTGTGTCATCAAATAGATTTCCCAGATACTTCAGGCAATATATAGATATTTACCAATTAAAAATCCATCACTTTTTCCCAGGTAAATGCACCAGGTGCCAATACATCTCCAGTCAACCGCTATGCAAGGCGTGTGTTCTGCTAGAAGGACTAAACAAGGGGATGCCAAGGTATGGGTTAATCGATAAGAGCTACCTTATTCGTCTTTATTTTCCCGCATCTTAAATTTCGCGAAAATTTTCTAGGCAAAATTGGCGAGTCTTTAATTTCTCGATGGTGGAGATAAATTGTGTTTCCAGGGGATTTAATTTCGCGAATTATTTAAGGTTCAAGTGACTTTTTTATCGTTTTTAACAATAAAAAGAATGTAGCCGACTACTTAAACAAGACCAATATAATTGAAACAAAACTAACACGCTGTCCCTTAGCGGCAGCTGAAAATGAATCTTCTCACAGTCAGTCAATGTAAAAGTGTTCTTGTTCCTCTTGAGCAATTATCAAGGACCGTCACATGTCCTCACTAAAATATCTTATTAGAACTTTTAACGTTTATTTTACATCTATTAAATTCGGCGAGATCAAAGTTTTCACGAGTCTTTAAGTTCGCGACTTTTTTTTAAATCGCGAAAACGCGAATTTAAGTATGCGCGAAAATTAAGTAGAATAAGGTATTAATTTCCGGATATTAATCACCCATAGCTGTTTGTACAGTGGGTTTGCGTTTTTGTATTGCAGCTATAAACAGATGATCTTTTAAATAGAAAAGATCAATGAGTACAGAAATAGTCCCATAAGACATTACATGGCAAGGGTGTTTGTGTACTGTACTGGAATATAACTGTAAAGTCTTACTGTTTCATTTCTCTTTTCAGACTTGGGATTGGCAAGACCCATAAAGTACAGGTATGAATTATCACTTGACCATCTTCAAGCTCACGATTTCAGTTACCGTCAATAAAAAAGTTATTATTATCATTTAATTCTTTTTTTATGTCAATCAACCATCTGCATCCCATCCTAAAAAAAAAAATAATTTTTACACATCACTGGGGCCCCGAAAATGTCAGCCCTAGAGATTTACCAAAGTAAAGTCTCCAATAATGAGGATTGGGATTTCAATTCATTTAACCTGGCACTGAAGGCCTAGCCTGTGAGCCCGCTGTCCTGTGTGTTTCGGGAAAATGATCACTTTCGGGGCTTCGGGATACCTTTGGCGAGCAAAAAACCCTTCCCCGTCTCGCTTTTTTGCTCGCCACAGGTATCCCGAAACCCTGTGATCAGGGATTTCCAAATTAACCCAATGGAGAGTCGGCTAGCAGGCTACTGAAGGCCTCCATTACGTCCTGAACTTTCCAACCCCTGGCGTAGTATAGATCTTTTCTGGAACACAATAGAGCACAATATATAAAGTTTACTGAGACAGTTGGTGAACCTCTGAATGCCTTGCTTATTATTTTAAGATGGTCCCTATGTCTCTTTCAGCGAGATGCCGCCCTCTCGTCAAGTCAAGGAGAGTCCATTACCGCACAGAAGACAACCTGCGCATGCTCACGTCCTAAAGCTGGCTGTGGGAAAAGCAATGACTACCCCTCCCCTTCTAACAATACAGTTGGCGCTTGTGCACACTCCGGGGCTGAATGTAATGGTAACAGTGCTCGCTCAGATCGCCCTTCAAGGACTGGCTGTGCTTGTAAACACTCGGTCAAGGAAAGCTCAATGTCAACATTAGACTTTTAACACCTGTATTTATTATGACTCTTGGAATATTTATTATGTGTTTCGGAAGCTCCAGGCTGTCTAGCTACAAGTCCTACTCCTATACTTTATACACTGACATTTAAGAACATCGTTCATAACATTTTCAGCCTAAAAATGCTCCAAATATAAAAACGGCCTTCAACTAAAAGTTATACTTTCTTAAAAAAATATGTAGACGGCAAAACCAACGGAGAGCACTATCCCTGTGGACTATTTTGATATGAGCTCCAAACCTTGAAAAGTTTTCCGGGATTTTTATTTGATACGTGCAAAATTTAGCTTCCGCCAAAGGCATCTCGAGTGTGTTTTTTTTTTTTTTGTATTTTTTATGAATTGTCCACTCTGTGATACTATTCATGGAAGAGAGGAGACTAAGGGCGAGTTGAACCGCAACCGGAAGCCGGATTTCTTGATCACGCCACAGGAAGTCTAAAATCGATAAAAGCCCTTTTTCCCATAAAAGGCCTGCGGAGGAGGGTATACAAAATCAAGAATGCAGAAGAGGGCTGCTTCGCCTTGCCACGCTTTCACCACGACATATATATACCTGGCTTGCACTCCATGTGCGAAGAAGGAATATCTGTTTTCAGTAAAGATTTAGAAACAGCTGTACTTTAACCATAACGAGTCACGCCGTAGTGATAGTTAGGTCTGTTTATAAGGGGTAACGATGGGTAAATCCGAGACTTGCCGAGACGCCGAGACCCGCGTTTATTTTGTCATGAAAAAAGAATAAGTAGATTTACAAATCTTGCTAAAGTAGCTTAAGTTTCTGTTTAGAGCGGAATGGCTCAAAACTCGAGACTCGAAAAAGAGGGAAATCCGTAGCATAGTAAACATAAAGCAGATCTCGTTTAACAGAGACTCAGAATCCGAGATCGCGTTTGAAAATCCGAGGTAAAAAAAAAAAACACGAGGCTTCGAGAACCCTAAAATATTGAAAAAAAAAAAAAAAGAAACGATATTTTTGCGAGACGAAATTTCGAGGACCCATCGCTACCCCTTTAATAAGTGAGTAATTTCTAATAAAATTTACCTTGGTATACAACCAGGGAATGTCATCTGTGCTGTACTTCAACTGGTAACGAGTCACCCAGTACTGATAGTTGTGTGTCGGAGTGGTTGGCATACCCTGGGTCGCCACCTTCCTGGCGACATGCACTTTCTTCAAATCCACGCTCAGATATTCACCGTCTTGCGAGACAGCAGGCCTCCGGCAGCCCCACGTAACGTCGTTAGACTTTTTATTCAAACGGGCGTCACGAGGATACCAGAAGGAGCTTATTTTAGACGACCCTGATACCTTCTTGTTTTTGATTTGTCCATCATCCATACCAAGAGCAGACTCGCATAGCACTATGGGTAAGAGAGACGATAAGGTATAAGTAACATTGCCGTGATATTTCCCATACTTACGAATGGCCCACAAATATAGAGTTGGACTGATAGTCTTTGTTTGCGGGTTTCTGTCGTGTTTCGCGGGTTTCAAGTCGCGTTTGGCGGGTTTCAAGTCGTGTTCGCGGGTTTCAAGTCGTGTTTGGCAGATTTCAAGTCGTGATTCGCGGGTTTCAGTCGTGTTTCGTGGGTTTCAAGACGTGTTTCGAGGGTTTCAAGTCATGTTTCGCGGGTTTCAAGTCGTGATTCGCGGGTTTCTAGTCGTGTTTCGCGGGTTTCAAATCGTATGTTCAAAAAAAGGGGGGATTTTCAAGTCTCCGGTTTAAATCCGCGACCATCAGTCCAATGAAGATACCAAAGGAAGGAACCTTAGTAGAAATAAAGATAGCGCGCGCTCACGCATTTGGAAAGCTGAGGGAACTGAAGACGACGGATTTTTAGTTATCAGTTCTCTGACGACCTTACCTAATCCTGAAAACGTCTTAAGAGTTCTAAGCAGCCTATTACCCGTAAGCTCGCTTGGGAAACGTCCAAAAAAAGGTTGGTTTTAGTGAGGAAGAGTTTGGTGGAAGACTGGACCAGCTAAACTTGGCAAAACCACTGAGAACGGAATGAGAAATTTGGTTTGCATGGATTAAGATCTATAAAATTTAGCCCCCCCCCCCCCCCCTTCACCCTAGTTCGTATTATCTACCCTGCTCCTAAGGACACCCTACCTCGCATGTGAACCAAACCTTGCAGAACAAAGGAAAAGGAAAAAACCCTAGGTCTCCTCGTTATTAATATAATAACACTTCAATAAAAAATGTCCATGTTTTCTGATATGTCCATTTTGATGTAGAAGTTATTTAAGGGTGTCGTTTAGAATGCTGTTTCGATCTTGTAACAGTAAACTATTTTTGTTGCAGCAGCTTTAATTTTTCAAAAACAAGATTACTTACCACATCCAATGAACTCTTCGTCCTGGACAACACCTGAGCCCTTGCTGCAAAATTTATTGCTGCATTTAGACAAAGGTTTGACGACAGCAAAGTGTGCGCCTGGCTCGGGTTTGATGTGTTGCGGATGCGACAGGTGTGACGCATTGTTTAGCTTGCACTCGGATCTGGTTACCAGAAAACGGAAATATATGTGTATGTCTTTAATCATTGATGTTTCTTAATGGCGAACACGTCTCACTCACAGATGACGGCACGCCTAGTATCACTCACAGATCACGGCACGCACTGTCACACTCACATACCACGGCACGCACAGTCACACTCGCAGATCACGGCCCGCCCTGTCACACTCACATATCACGGCACGCACTGTCACACTCACATATCACGGCACGCACAGTCACACTCGCAGATCACGGCACGCACTGTCACACTCACATATCACGGCACGCACAGTCTCGCCAACAGATCATGGCACGCACAGTCTCACTCAAAATTCACGGCACGCACAGCCTCGCACATCACGGCTTGCACAGTCTCACTCACAAATCACGGCACCACATTCATTCACAGATCACGGCACGTACAGCCTCACTCACAGATCACGGCACGCATAGTCTCACTCAAGTCATGGCACGCACAGTCTCACAGATCACGACACGCACAATCTCACTCACATTTAGCCGATTTATGGTACTACTTACTGTGACTCTTTGAAGGTGATGGTCAAACAGGCGCTCTCACTCTCACAGGCCTGTCGACGCTAGCGTAACAATGGAAATAGTTTTAATCACGTGGTCCTGTAGACTTGTATTCGGAACTCTCACAGGCCTGTCGACGCTAGCGTAACAATGGAAATAGTTTTAATCACGTGGTCCTGTAGACTTGTATTCGGAACTCCTCCGCCTTTGCACGATTGAGCGTTGCTCTGTTTCCATAGCAACCCCAAAATACACAAAACTAGGAAGGGTGCAGGCATTTGCTCATCTGAAAATGTGAAGATGTCATGGATATTTTAACCTTTTTCTATTCTATAACTGTTTTTATTTTCTACATCAGCCAGCATGAAAGAATACGATAAGTTCAAAGCCTTTTCAGCTTTTGACTTGTGTTGTTATTCCAATTGTGTCATGTTAATTTGATTACCCTAGTCCTTACAACTTTTAGTAGCTTTATCCTATCGAGTAAATCAAAAACTGAAAACAGCAGAACTGTTGAGTCGAAACCCTTTTTAAAGATATGTAACTCTTAAACTTAGAACACTTTTTACGTTTAATCTTAGGTCAGCGAAATCAAATACATCAAGTCTTATTGATAAAATATTTATGGAAGGACACCATGCTCTTATATTATTCTTATGTCCCGCACGTATTCATTGCTTCATCTGATAGAAGCATTATTAAATATTTGCATACTTGCTGGCATAAGAGTGTGCGTTTTTTAGAGGAGTCGGAAACGCAGGGGGAGGGGGAGGGGGAAGGGGAAGGGGTGTTTTGAAAATCTAGATTCTTTTATATCTATCAAACATACTTTTCTATCGATAACATGTTTTAAACGCATCGCAATTTCTAGGCGTATTTTTTGTGTACCCAAATCATTTATCATTATCGGTTTGAAACGGTAAAGAGAATCTTACACATTAACTGCTTTTCTCGTTATTTTTTATCATTCAGGACGCAATAGTAGTAAAGAAACTATAATACTTTTTAAAACCGGATGTCCCGTATTATATTTAAATGGACTACAGGACTAAATAGGGCGTTTGGGGTCCCCCCTTAGCTAAAAGCTAATTACCAAGCACGAAAATCACAACTCCTACCTTTTTTAGGTCGATCAGTTGGCAGTTTGTGGTTACCATGTCGTCTTTTGTTTGAATTATTAGAGCTATTATTAGAGCTAGAATTATTTGAATTATTAGTAAGCATACCTTCAGAAATTCCCCCATATTTCTATCTACTCTAACATGTTTTGTTGTAAGCAAGTAAACTCCTAAAGAATAAGTCTAAAAATAGGCCCTTAAACAACACACCAGCTGGAAATCGAACCCAGTACACGCGGCCTGTACACGGTCACGTATGCTTTCTAAATGTCTCCAAGAATTCAATGGCTAGTCCCCAGATTATAACATTCTAGCGTAACTACCTACATTAAAGAGTCACAGTAAGCCACACCTTTGTTATTAAAGAGCCCCTTGTCAGCCACACGTTTGTTATTAAAGAGCCCCTTGTCAGCCACACGTTTGTTATTAAAGAGCCCCTTGTCAGCCACACGTTTGTTATTAAAGAGCCAGTTGTCAGCCACACGTTTGTTATTAAAGAACCCCTTGTCAGCCACACGTTTGTTATTAAATAGCCTCTTGTCAGCCACACGTTTGTTATTAAAGAGCCACTTGTCAGCCACACGTTTTGTTATTAAAGAGCCCCTTGTCAGCCACACGTTTGTTATTAAAGAGCCCCTTGTCAGCCACACCTTTGTTATTAAAGAGCCCCTTGTCAGCCACACCTTTGTTATTAAAGAGCCCCTTGTCAGCCACACGTTTGTTATTAAAGAGCCCCTTGACAGCCACACCTTTGTTATTAAAGAGCCCCTTGTCAGCCACACGTTTGTTATTAAAGAGCCCCTTGTCAGCCACACGTTTTGTTATTACAGAGCCCCTTGTCAGCCACACGATTGTTATTACAGAGCCCCTTGTCAGCCACACGTTTGTTATTACAGAGCCCCTTGTCAGCCACACGTTTGTTATTACATAGCCCCTAGTCAGCCACACCTTTGTTATTAAAGAGCCCCTTGTCAGCCACACGTTTGTTATTAAAGAGCCACTTGTCAGCCACACCTTCGTTATTAAAAAGCCGCTTGTCAGCCACACCTTTGTTATTAAAGAGCCGCTTGTCAGCCACACGTTTGTTATTAAAGAGCCCCTTGTCAGCCACACGTTTGCTATTAAAGAGCCCCTTGTCAGCCACACGTTTGTTATTTAAGAGTCCCTTGTCAGCCACACCTTCGTTATTAAAAAGCTCCTTGTCAGCCACACCTTTGTTACTAAAGAGCCGCTTGTCGGCCACACCTTTGTTACTAAAGAGCCGCTTGTCAGCCACACCTTTGTTATTAAAGAGCCGCTTGTCAGCCACACGTTTGTTATTAAAGAGCCCCTTGTCAGCCACACGTTTGCTATTAAAGAGCCCCTTGTAAGCCACACGTTGGTTATTAAAGAGCACCTTGTCAGCCATACGTTTGTTATTAAAGAGCCCCTTGTCAGCCACACGTTTGCTATTAAAGAGCCCCTTGTCAGCCACACGTTGGTTATTAAAGAGCCACTTGTCTGCCACACCTTCGTTATTAAAGAGCCCCTTGTAAGCCACACTTTGGTTATTAAAGAGCACCTTGTCAGCCATACGTTTGTTATTAAAGAGCCCCTTGTCAGCCACATGTTTGTTATTAAAGAGCCCCTTGTCAGCCACACGTTTGTTATCAAAGAGCCCCTTGTCAGCCACACCTTTGTTATTAAAAAGCCCCTTGTCAGCCACACGTTTTGTTATTAAAGAGCCCCTTGTCATCCACACTCTTTGTTGTTAAAGAGCCCCTTGTCAGCCACACGTTTGTTATATCAAGAGTCCCTTGTCAGCCACACCTTCGTTATTAAAAAGCTCCTTGTCAGCCACACCTTTGTTACTAAAGAGCCGCTTGTCGGCCACACCTTTGTTACTAAAGAGCCGCTTGTCAGCCACACCTTTGTTATTAAAGAGCCGCTTGTCAGCCACACGTTTGTTATTAAAGAGCCCCTTGTCAGCCACACGTTTGTTATTAAAGAGCCCCTTGTCAGCCACACGTTTGTTATTAAAGAGCCCCTTGTCAGCCACACGTTTGTTATTTAAGAGTCCCTTGTCAGCCACACCTTCGTTATTAAAAAGCTCCTTGTCAGCCACACCTTTGTTACTAAAGAGCCGCTTGTCGGCCACACCTTTGTTACTAAAGAGCCGCTTGTCAGCCACACCTTTGTTATTAAAGAGCCGCTTGTCAGCCACACGTTTGTTATTAAAGAGCCCCTTGTCAGCCACACGTTTGCTATTAAAGAGCCCCTTGTAAGCCACACGTTGGTTATTAAAGAGCACCTTGTCAGCCATACGTTTGTTATTAAAGAGCCCCTTGTCAGCCACACGTTTGCTATTAAAGAGCCCCTTGTCAGCCACACGTTGGTTATTAAAGAGCCACTTGTCTGCCACACCTTCGTTATTAAAGAGCCCCTTGTAAGCCACACTTTGGTTATTAAAGAGCACCTTGTCAGCCATACGTTTGTTATTAAAGAGCCCCTTGTCAGCCACATGTTTGTTATTAAAGAGCCCCTTGTCAGCCACACGTTTGTTATCAAAGAGCCCCTTGTCAGCCACACCTTTGTTATTAAAAAACCCCTTGTCAGCCACACGTTTTGTTATTAAAGAGCCCCTTGTCATCCACACTCTTTGTTGTTAAAGAGCCCCTTGTCAGCCACACGTTTGTTATATCAAGAGTCCCTTGTCAGCCACACCTTCGTTATTAAAAAGCTCCTTGTCAGCCACACCTTTGTTACTAAAGAGCCGCTTGTCGGCCACACCTTTGTTACTAAAGAGCCGCTTGTCAGCCACACCTTTGTTATTAAAGAGCCGCTTGTCAGCCACACGTTTGTTATTAAAGAGCCCCTTGTCAGCCACACGTTTGCTATTAAAGAGCCCCTTGTAAGCCACACGTTGGTTATTAAAGAGCACCTTGTCAGCCATACGTTTGTTATTAAAGAGCCCCTTGTCAGCCACACGTTTGCTATTAAAGAGTCCCTTGTCAGCCACACCTTCGTTATTAAAGAGCCCCTTGTCAGCCACATGTTTGTTATTAAAGAGCCCCTTGTCAGCCACATGTTTGTTATTAAAGAGCCCCTTGTCAGCCACACGTTTGTTATCAAAGAGCCCCTTGTCAGCCACACCTTTGTTATTAAAAAGCCCCTTGTCAGCCACACGTTTTGTTATTAAAGAGCCCCTTGTCATCCACACTCTTTGTTGTTAAAGAGCCCCTTGTCAGCCACACGTTTGTTATATCAAGAGCCCCTTGTCACCCACACCTTTGTTATTAAAGAGCCCCTTGTCAGCCACACCGTTTGTTATTAAATAGCCCCTTGTCAGCCACACGTTTGTTATTAAGGAGCCCCTTGTCAGCCACACGTTTGTTATTACAGAGTCCCTTGTCAGCCACACGTTTTGTTATTAAAGAGCCCCTTGTCAGCCACACGTTTGTTATTAAAGAGCCCCTTGTCAGCCACACGTTTTGTTATTACAGAGCCCCTTGTCAGCCACACGTTTGTTATTAAAGAGCCCCTTGTCAGCCACACGTTTGTTATTAAATAGCCCCTTGTCAGCCACACGTTTGTTATTAAAGTGCCCCTTGTCAGCCACACCTTTGTTATTAAAGAGCCCCTTGTCAGCCACACGTTTGTTATTAAAGAGCCCCTTGTCAGCCACACCTTTGTTACTAAAGAGCCGCTTGTCAGCCACACGTTTGTTATTAGAGCCCCTTGTCAGCCACACCTTCGTTATTAAAAAGCCCCTTGTCAGCCACACGTTTGTTATTAAAGAGCCACTTGTCAGCCACACCTTCGTTATTAAAAAGCCCCTTGTCAGCCACACGTTTGTTATTAAAGAGCCCCTTGTCAGCCACACGTTTTGTTATTACAGAGCCCCTTGTCAGCCACACCTTTGTTATTAAAGAGCCCCTTGTCAGCCACACGTTTGTTATTAAAGCCCCTTGTCAGCCACACGTTTGTTATTAAAGAGCCCCTTGTCAGCCACATCTTCGTTATTAAAAAGCCCCTTGTCAGCCACACGTTTGTTATTAAAGCCCCTTGTCAGCCACACGTTTGTTATTAAAGAGCCCCTTGTCAGCCACACGTTTGTTATTTAAGAGTCCCTTGTCAGCCACACCTTCGTTATTAAAAAGCTCCTTGTCAGCCACACCTTGGTTACTAAAGAGCCGCTTGTCGGCCACACCTTTGTTACTAAAGAGCCGCTTGTCAGCCACACCTTTGTTATTAAAGAGCCGCTTGTCAGCCACACGTTTGTTATTAAAGAGCCCCTTGTCAGCCACACGTTTGCTATTAAAGAGCCCCTTGTAAGCCACACGTTGGTTATTAAAGAGCACCTTGTCAGCCATACGTTTGTTATTAAAGAGCCCCTTGTCAGCCACACGTTTGCTATTAAAGAGCCCCTTGTCAGCCACACGTTGGTTATTAAAGAGCCACTTGTCTGCCACACCTTCGTTATTAAAGAGCCCCTTGTCAGCCACATGTTTGTTATTAAAGAGCCCCTTGTCAGCCACACGTTTGTTATTAAAGAGTCCCTTGTCAGCCACACCTTCGTTATTAAAAAGCTCCTTGTCAGCCACACCTTTGTTACTAAAGAGCCGCTTGTCGGCCACACCTTTGTTACTAAAGAGCCGCTTGTCGGCCACACTTAAAGAGGCTTCTTCTTCCTCTTCCTCCTCCTCTTTTGAGCAATTGGAGCTATCATGACCAAATTTCAAAGAAGCATTATCTGACAAAGAGGAACAAGATGTTGTATTGTGTTGCCATAGCAACACAATATGACGTCATTATGACGATATTAAAGGACATATGATTATAAATAGCCTATTTTTCTAAACCTTTGCAAAGAACATTCAAAATCCAAATAAGTTATCATAATCAGTTTGTATTCAATAAGCGACCGATATTCTTCAAGAAAATTGTCTTTGTGACGTCACGTTGACGTCACTTAAGTGAGCAGAAACGGGCAATATTTTTGTTCTTTAAAATATGTATTTCTGTATTTCCTTTTTTCGATAATCTTATTATCTTGCAGTTGACATATATTATTAGTGACACTGTTTCTGTGACAAGAATATATGACATCTGTGACGTCATTGATTGGCATGGGAGAGAGAGAGATAGAGAGATGCCTTTTTTAATGAGGGATTCACTTAATATCACAATGATAATGTACGCATGGCCCTCAACAGAAACAAAATTAATAAAAGCTATTTACAAATCTGTTTACAGCAAAATCTTTGACGAAACTATTTACAATAACAATCCTTTGCTGATTTATAAACTTATTTACAGAGTTGTGATGTATTCTCTTAGTTTTGCGGAGAAGGCGGTGATTGACTTGGCTTCTTTGATTTCTAGTGGCAATGCATTCCACCTTTTAGCTGCTACAAACTTAAAGCTGTTTTTTGCTAATGTAGTCCGAGCCTTTGGAAGTACTAAGTTATGGTTTGCTGCATTTTTAGTGTTCTTGTTATGTACATCACTACACTTAACGAACATATCTCTGATATAGCATGGGGTCATATTACCTTTAATATAGCATAAGTTTGCGAATGAACGTAATAATTTTAATATCTTTTCCAAAAATGTTTTTTTTTTTACTTTCTATTTACAATAGAGGAATATATAAAGGATTTTGCCAAATTTATATATTAGTTTAAAATAATCAGCGATTTTTAGCTTTTGGATCCGCCATCTTAGATTTAATGAAATTTATTTATTTTAATCAATAAAAACTGGCTAACAAAATCTAAAGCTTTTTGACAATATTTAATCTTCGTTTCAAGTTATATTAATGATTTCAGGTGAATATGAATGTTTTTTTGCTATTTTTACAAGCACTATTTCGGGAAGGTCAAAAATTGACAAAAAACACCTCCCTCCCTAAAATAGAGATGTAAATTTTTATTGTGTTTTTCAAAACTTGGTATAAAACGTTTACATGACATGGATTTACGTTGAGCACGTCATATTAATAGTTGATCTTAACGACTTAAAGCGTTTTGCCTAATTTTCATTAAATCTATGTCTCAAAACTTGGTTGCTATGGTTACCAGGGTACACATATCAAAATTTTGTTAACACCAAACTGTTCCCAGATAAATTTTAGGAAAAGTCATCAACTTTCAATGCTCTAGCCCTACTAGTTCAAAAATTATTACAGATCAAAGCCCCCCCCCCTCCCCGGTCTGAATAGGGCTAAGTCGTCGTGAAGAGTGGCTGCCGGCTGGTTGGCTGGCTGGCTGGCTAGCTTTGCTTCCCAGATAAACTTTGGACCCTCCATTCAGGTTCAGATACCATCCCTCCCCTAGTGTCAAATTGTTTCTTGTGTGTGAATCCCATACCACCCCTTCCCTTTAGATGTCTCGTCGTGTGCTTATTTGCTAGCGTGGGTATCCTGTGGCGTGGCCCACTATCTTCTTATTATCAACTGGGTGTAATCGAATAATTATACGCTGGATAATTGCTGTAGACAACTATGTGGGAAGCTATTTTGATGGAAACGCACAAACTTGTATAATCAGGATAACCGTGACGTGACAATGCTTCGATTCTCGACCCTTATCAATTTCACATTTTTATAAATGAGTTAGTAACTAATGAATTTATTTATTTTATTATATAACTCGATAAACGATATAACTCTGACTACGCATGCGCAGTAAAGTATAACTAACTTATTGGACATATATTTTTACTCCGGCATTTTTATACTCAAATTTACGAAACTCATAAATATCAAACTTGTATTAAACGAGAGCTCACCTCTACGGTTTGCCACAAGTAGACCGACTCTAATCTAATACCGAATCTAATATGGCCGACAGATGGTGAAATGAGGCATGGAATCACATGGAATCTGACAGTGAACGGCCGTTAATCACTCCCATTCCCAAATTTGAGCGTATAACGTCACTCCTGACTTAATTATTCCGGCAGATTTCCCTGGGAATTTTGGAAAACAGCAAAGCGCCGTATGAAATTCGGATCACGATTCGACTAGATTCCAGAACTCCTATACGGAGAGACTCAACCGAAGACTGACATTACTCTGTGATCCAGGCTCACCAAAAACTTGAACTCGACTCTGCCAACACGACTATTTGGGTATTTGGATTGAGTTATACTGGTATGGTTTTACATAAATATAATTTTGTAATTTATTTATTATTTTTCATTTCTCAAAATGAGCATAAATATTTTAATCTACTTATCAATACCAACTTCCTTAAAACGTGGATCTCTCTACCTAATTTCGGGGGGTTTGATAGATAGATATTATAAAACATCTCTAGGTATACTCCCCTGTACTTATAAAGATCAACCAATAAAACATTATCAGGCAGCCATTTTAGTTTGTCATTGGTATAACTAGAAAGACTAAAGACTAAAAACTGTAGAAATCTAGGTGATCTGTGTAGGCCTGGTGGAGACAAGTAGTGTAGACTGTAGTGGGGTCGGTACAGGTAAACGGGCTTTACCTCGCTGTTACAAACTGAAGGTTTACAAGATTTGACTGCGGCTTCTACCGCACCCTTTTTATTGGTCCTACGACGGCGTCCCTAAGGTAATCCGACACTGGCAGCCATGGAAAGCTTTTAATGTGGACTTTAAAAGAACACTAGCATACACACATTGACACAAGTCGGGCAAAGACGGGACGCTAGCACAGTCTTTTACCCGTGCAGTTCGGCAACCATGGACAGCTGTTTCGTCCTTATTAGGACTCGTCAGCATGGCATAGCCGGTTTGCCTCAGTTAAACTTCATCGGCAAAAAAAGCTGTAGGGCGACTTCGACTCGAACGAAGTGCTTTAAACCACAGCTTAGATCCATGTGGGATCTAGAGCTGCGACCGGGCTAGCGCAATGCCAATTGTGCGGATCACGCATGCGACCTTTGCTAGTCTAAAACTCCGTCGGATAGCCAAACTGTCCTTGCGAGTATGTATACATAAATGTGAACTTTAAAAGCACACTAGCATACACACATTGGCACCAGTCGGGCCAAGACGGGACGCTAGCACAGTCTATTACCCGTGCAGTTCGGCAACCATGGACAGCTGTTTCGTCCTTATTAGGACTCGTCAGCATGGCATAGCCGGTTTGCCTCAGTTAAACAACTTCATCGGCAAAAAAAACTGCCCTGCGACTTCGACTCGAACGAAGTGCTTTAAACCACAGCTTAGATCCATGTGGGATCTAGAGCTTTTAGCTATGTTTAGATAAGGCTTCAGTCAATGAGCGTCCGAGGAACGAACTACCCCTCCCCCATGGGTGTGACGGTTTGTTACCTTTGGGCTACCGTGACTTACGTAATGTTTACATGTTGCTACTGACTACGGTTGTCACACACTAACTGCTAGCTGTGCTAGTGCGCATGGCAAGATACATACATGAAAAAAAATGATTGACAAGATTCCAATCATTTTTGCACAAAAAATCTTAAACTGTACTAAATCCTCATTCCGCCGACGGCCAGGTCTGAACCCTACACAGGGCAAACCCTGTGTGAACTCAGACCTAAATTTTCTTCCTTCGTAAAGAAGCGTGAACCGAGAATTGGCGGCCAAATTCCGATTGTCAAATACCCCTGGAAAAGGGACGCGCTACTCCTACTTTTCCACTGGGTCAAGGGTCAACTTCTTATTTTTCCCTATCCTATTTCATAGGAACGGCTATAGTTACTTTGTTGATATAACTTGCTTAAACAAACAGAACGCCTTTTAGTTGAATAAACAAAACATACTATAACGGTCTCTTAACTTCAGGAAGGTCGGTGTTTAATAAAGTAATATATTTAGTTGTCAAAGATGACGTTAATCTATATTTCAATATTTTACCTCGTGACACAAGGGCCAATTCTTGAAACATATAAGCAAAACGTGTTCTTTACAAAGGCATGAAACATGGTATATAAACTGTGGTATAATGCAACATGAGTTTAAATTGACTTTCAAAATTATTGGGCGACACAAGCTCCCTGTGCCCAACCCCCCCCCCCCTCGAAATGGCCCTGTTATTTACAACACTTTGTCAGCTTGGCTTCAAAGAAACTGAGTTCTGTATTGGAGCTCATTTCACCTTGTGTTATTGAACAATCAAGATCTAAACCACCCCCCTCCCCCCTCTCTCTCCCAAACAGATACTGACAACTGCAGCTCTATCAAAAAGGTTGGGTCGTTTTGGCCGAAGGAAGGGGAGGGAGAAAAAGATCCTGGAAGGTGTTTAGAGAACTTGCTAGTGAAAAGGTCTTACACAAATGTCAGGTGCCTCAAAAGGGTAAATTAAAAGGGTAATTATTCCAAAATTACCGTCACCACTAGTTAATGAAGCCGGAGCCAGGCTCAAAGGTCACTCATAAATTATATCGTACGAGTACACGTATCATGTACGATAGCACAGGTATTACTCAATATGTTTCACGTGAGATACCTTACTATACACGTTCTTAATTCTTATTGGTCGCTATCTACCTATATAAAGCGCCACACCTAAAGTTAAGTCATTCGCTCTTTAGCTTAATAAGCTACGGGTACTGTAAAGAAACATTTGCCCACCCTCCCTCCCTTTTACTGACAGTTTTCTTTGTGTGTACAGGCAGTGTTAGCTTGGCGATCAACTGTAAACAAGTATTAACTTAATCATTGCTTTATTATTGAAATTAACCGGGGAGTATCTCCGAGAGTCTGCGGTTAGTTCTGTCTGACGACTTCCCCAAGCGGGGTTTGTTTGCTATAAGGTGTGCTTGTGCGTTTGTGGACCAGCCAATACTCTCGTCCGATCCTTCACGCGGAGTGTAGGGGAGATGAGTGAGGCTAAAGGTCATATGCTTACACTACAGTTGCTACGTCACGCGCTAGTCGTCACGTCACGCTAACTCGCTTTCGATCGGTCTGTCTCCCCCCATATTCTGCCATAGTCGTGCCTAGTGTATTCATTGCGTTGCAAAGCGGGCATTTCCTTTTCACGCGTAAAGCGACATTAACAATAAAACAAAAAAGATCTACAGTTATAGTAAAAAAGTGTGTGGTAATTTTGAGGATATTTTGTTAAAATTAGTTTGCATGCATTGTTGTGAAAATAACAACACATCTCATAACACGAACTTTTGTGGAGTGCACAATATAAATCATCGGTATGGCTTAACCTATGTTTTTCTTCGCTTGGCAATTTTTAAAAACTCATTACTCGTTGCATTGACCCATTTCGCTCGGGAGATGCGCGTTGATTCATGGCAAAGGAGAAAACACTTTTGGCACGCTAGGGACACCTGGGCCCTTTTCCCATCGATTAGCACATCTAATAGATACTTGATAACAAACGACCGCGCATTATTTTGCGTGGGGGCGGATAATAGCGAGAGGATGTATCCGAAGAGGGCATTTTAATATTAATAAGAGGCAGAATATTGAATTGAATTTTAAATGAGAGAGGAGTAATTTTATTAAATCAGATTTCATTCTAGTTCCACTGTTAAAAATAATAATAAAGAAAGCGTATGTTTTAAAACTTAAACGAGTCCCAAATAGACTGCGAACTGCACTAAGTAAAGATGAACGGTGCTTTCCGTTAAAGACACGTGACCGCCTCTCTCCGCGCAAACTCCGAATATCAGTACCCCCTGATGGGTAGGAATGAATAGTTAAATTGAAAAATAGTGTTTTATTAGAATTATATTCGTCAGCGTTTTCTCGTCAGTTAAAACCGTTCATGGACGGAGTCAACTCTTCAAGTTGAAACGGTAAATCATTTACTTATGAGTATATAATAAGGACTAAAGCAAGACGAATAATCAGAAGAATTTGTCATCGGTTAAAACAAGTAGATAATTTGAAAATTTGTCAACGGTTAAAAGAAGATGATAGAAACATTTGTCAACGATTAAAACAAGACGATAGTTTGGAAAATTTGTCAAGGATTAAAACAGGACGATAGTTTGAAAAAAATGTCAACGATTAAAACAAAGTAATTTTAAAAACTGTCAACGACTAAAACAAGACGGACGATATTTAGAAAATTTTTCAACGACTGAAACAAGACGATAGTCAGAAAATTTGTAAACGATTAAAACTAGACAATAAGTAACAAAATTTTTTTTAAGAAATAATATAATTATGTTTCTGTTTGTAGAACATTACTTTTCGCATCCGCAATTCTAAAGTAACCTTCTGTTAACAGATTTATTTTTATTAAAGGCTGTGGTGTCTGAATAATTAAATGCCATACATCATTGTTATAATTTGTAGACTGGAATAGACATGGTCCGAATTTTTGCTGCCATTCTGCTGGCGGCCCTTGCGTCAGTGTCGGAAGGAACTCTGTCCTTTCAGTACCGCGCTGACGGAAAAAGAGGAGGGATATTCAACAAGCTATCGGGTAAGTGATCCATGCCAGCAAAAGAGTCCAGCAATGAGCAAAGAAACACACGAAGACCTCGCCCTTACCCCCGGATTCTCGGTTGTTGCACCGTACCACGGATTCTAAGTTGCACCGTACCCCGGATTCTTGGTTGTACCGTACCCCGGATTCTTAGTTGCACGGTACCCCGGACTCTTAATTGCACCGTACCCCGGACTCTTAATTGCACCGTACCCCGGATTCTCGGTTGTTGCACCGTACCCCGGATTCTAAGTTGCACCGTACCCCGGATTGTCGATAACACCGTACCCCACCTAATTCTCCCGATGTTTCCAGGCAAAGTTCTATCAGGGTTCGTGATTGCCAAACACCAAGTCACATCCCCAGTATGGTGCGCCCAGCACTGCCTCGAGAACATGGATTGCGCCTCGTACAACGTAAGGAATGCAGTCACGTGTGAGCTGAACAACGAAACCATGGCAACCCAAAACGCATCCCTGCAAAGCGACCCCGAGGGTGATCACTACTTTCCGGCAGAACTAGAGGTAATAATAATAATAATAATAATAATGCTCGTTTATTTCAACCGTTTGCAGTTCTTTTACAACTGAATTACCGGTAGGGTCAGCTAACTACAAAATACATTACACCATACATAATTCATAATAACATTAAATCCCCAGCATATTGCGCTGAGACGAATTTGGAAAAACGGTCCGTGCGACCCGGAACCACACTATGTGAGCGCTTAGATCTTAGGGAGTATGGCGAGTTGGAGGATATAAGTCTGCTTGACACTAGGGGGTATAAGACGCTCCCCTGTTTGATATTGCTTATGAATTTTCTGCACACATTGTGACGCCGCGCCTCTAAAGAAGACAAGCATGCGCGTTCGAGGGCGTCCTCGTAGCTAAGGCCAGATGTAAGATGTCTGACTACTTTACTGCAGAACTAGAGGTAAGATGTCTGACTACTTTACTGCAGAACTAGAGGTAAGATGTCTGACTACTTTACTGCATAACTAGAGGTAAGATGTCTCACTACTTTACTGCAGAGTTAGAGGTATGTCTCACTACTTTACTGCAGAACTAGAGGTAAGATGTCTGACTACTTTACTGCAGAACTAGAGGTAAGATGTCTGACTACTTTACTGCAGAGTTGGAGGTAAGATGTCTGACTACTTTACTGCAGAGTTAGAGGTAAGATGTCTCACTACTTTACTGCAGAACTAGAGGTAAGATGCCTCACTACTTTACTGCTGAGTTGATGCACGGGATGATGGTGGCCCCGTTTGCACGGAATTCCCAGGGACAGTACTGTAACGGCCGGGTTTAGTGCTCCGGTTCGATCGGATGGCTTGACCTTTTGGGGAAAAGGAACAAAAACGAAACCACGCCGCACGACGTCTAGTCTCCTAGACACGCTTTGCGTGACTCCGACCTCGGGCGGCTGCAAAGGAGACTACACGAAGTCGGGGCAGAACTAAATTTATTCCAGAACATGCAGAAATCATCACACACGCGTGTGATGTCGTTTTACAAATAAGGGCATGACATCTATAATAAGGAAATTTAACCAAAATAAGAGAAATAAAAACAAGCATCCTTTTTACAACATACACACGCACAAGATTAAGTCAAATCCGTTTCACACTGTCACAGTACGATAACCCTTTTTTACATAATTAAACGGGCGGTACGATAACCCTTTTTCAAGGAATTCCTCTTTCTTTTTGCAGTACAAGTCGTGTCTGGACCACATGAAGGCGGGCGCCACGGATTCGGGCATCTACACCATCACCTTTAGTAATGGGGCGCGAGCCAAAGTCATGTGCGACTTGACCTCTGAGCCTAACGCTGCGTGGACCCTAGTTCTCTCCTTTGCCATCAAGAACAGATATCTTGCAGAGTTCTGTACCAAATCCTGGCAATTTGACGCCCCGAGACACAGCAACGAACCGAACTGGGACGACTACAGAATTGAACTCGCTAAGATGCAGCACCTCGTTAAACAGTCCACTCACTGGCGTGCTACCACAGGGCTACCAGTCTACGGCGTCGATTACCGAGACTACATGAGAGGGTTGTTGTCGAGACTAGACGTGTTAGCTGATGTGCAAGGCTGCCGTGACGTTGAATACGTGAATGTGCGTGGTTACAGCGCCACCAACTCGTCCGTTTACGTTTGGCACTTATCCGGGCATTTCCCACTTCACATTGACACCGAATGGAGCTATGTACACTGCAGATTCAAACCCCCTAATTACGTGCCTAGCGAGAATAACTTTGGCGTGTACTGTAGAGACAGCGAGCAGAATCCGAAATTTCGCGGAAGTGAAGATGATGGCAGCACTACCCAGTGGTGGTTTGGCGGATACTTGAACTAGCCCTTTAAATAGCAAAGCAGTTACATCAACTAGGCATCAAATGAACTAGCAAACCAAACAACTAAAGCCCACACCCAACTAAAATCCTCTCACAAGTACCAGCGAGGACAAATGGAAGGCGTTACTGTGGCTCTTTCCGTGCACGTTATTGATCCGAGAGGAAGCGAGGGACTTGGAACGAGACACAGGAATCCTGATCCCAATGCCTTGGATTCAAGAGATTAGAACTAGATAAGCAGCCATGCACAGACATGGCACACCAAACGCGTCTGGGTGCATGGCCGAAAACCACAGTAGTTTTTTGTTGCTCTTTTGAATTTACGTAGCACTAGCAGTAACAGAACTGAGAGATTACGGGCGAAAACAAGAATAGCTCCATATTTCACATCATTTAATAACTATAGTCATAGTAATATAAACATTTTGTCATTGATTATTCTGCTCACACATCAAATAAGTGCCGATATTTATAACCAGGTGCGGTAGGATAGTTTACTCTAGAATACAGTTCACATATTTTAAAATCTCTTGTTGTTGCTGAATAATGGTATTCTTACCTCAACTGCCCGCATTTGGCACGATCGGGGCGTGCATGTTACCATTGTACTTGAAATACAGCCACGCCTCGCGATCACAAGATCGCATGCAAGAAAGTAGCGGAACACTTGGCTAGGGGGAGGGGGGAGGGAGTGGCTGGACAGGGAGCGGAGGGGTTATCCGTAACACGAAAATAGATTAGGGCTGACTAGGGTTCTTTAATAACAAACGTGTGGCTGACAAGGGGCTCTTTAATAACAAACGTGTGGCTGACAAGGGGCTCTTTAATAACAAAGGTGTGGCTGACAAGGGTCTCTTTAATAACAAACGTGTGGCTGACAAGGGGCTCTTTAATAACAAACGTGTGGCTGACAAGGGTCTCTTTAATAACAAACGTGTGGCTGACAAGGGGCTCTTTAATAACAAACGTGTAGCTGACAAGGGGCTCTTTAGTAACAAACGTGTGGCTGACAAGGGGCTCTTTAATAGCAAAACGTGTGGCTGACAAGGGGCTCTTTAATAACAAAGGTGTGGCTGACAAGGGGCTCTTTAATAACAAACGTGTGGCTGACAAGGGGCTCTTTAATAACAAAACGTGTGGCTGACAAGGGGCTCTTTAATAACAAACGTGTGGATGACAAGGGGCTCTTTAATAACAAACTTGTGGCTGACAAGGGGCTCTTTAATAACAAACGTATGGCTGACAAGGGGCTCTTTAGTAACAAACGTGTGGCTGACAAGGGGCTCTTTAATAACAAAACGTGTGGCTGACAAGGGGCTCTTTAATAACAAACGTGTGGCTGACAAGGGGCTCTTTAATAACAAAACGTGTGGCTGACAAGGGGCTCTGTAATAACAAACGTGTGGCTGACAAGGGGCTCTTTAATAACAAACGTGTGGCTGACAAGGGGCTCTTTAATAACAAAACGTGTGGCTGACAAGGGGCTATTTAATAACAAAACGTGTGGCTGACAAGGGGCTCTTTAATAACAAACGTGTGGCTGTCAAGGGACTCTTTAATAACAAAGTCGTGGCTGACAAGGTGCTTTTTAATAACAAACGTGTGGCTGACAAAGGGCTCTTTAATAACAAACGTGTGGCTGACAAGGGGCTCTTTAATAACAAACGTGTGGCTGACAAGGGGCTCTTTAATAACAAACGTGTGGCTGACAAAGGGCTCTCTAATAACAAAACGTGTGGCTGACAAGGGGCTCTTTAATAACAAACTTGTGGCTGACAAGGGGCTCTTTAATAACAAAACGTGTGGCTGACAAGGGGCTCTTTAATAACAAACGTGTGGCTGACAAGGGGCTCTTTAATAACAAACGTGTGGCTGACAAGGGGCTCTTTAATAACAAACGTGTGGCTGACAAGGGGTTCTTTAATAACAAACGTGTGGCTGTCAAGGGGCTCTTTAATAACAAAACGTGTGGCTGACAAAGGGCTCTTTAATAACATACGTGTGGCTGACAAGGGGCTCTTTAATAACAAACGTGTGGCTGACAAAGGGCTCTTTAATAACAAACGTGTGGCTGACAAAGGGCTCTTTAATAACAAACGTGTGGCTGACAAGGGGCTCTTTAATAACAAACGTGTGGCTGACAAGGGTCTCTTTAATAACAAACGTGTGGCTGACAAGGGGCTCTTTAATAACAAAGGTGTGGCTAACAAGGGGCTCTTTAATAACAAACGTGTGGCTGACAAGGGGCTTTTTAATAACAAACGTGTGGCTAACAAGGGGCTCTTTAATAACAAAACGTGTGGCTGACAAGGGGCTCTTTAATAACAAACGTGTGGCTGACAAGGGGCTCTTTAATAACAAACGTGTGGCTGACAAGGGGCTCTTTAATAACAAACGTGTGGCTGACAAGGGGCTCTTTAATAACAAACGTGTGGCTGACAAGGGGCTCTTTAATAACAAACGTGTGGCTGACAAAGGGCTCTTTAATAACAAACGTGTGGCTGACAAGGGGCTCTTTAATAACAAACGTGTGGCTGACAAGGGGCTCTTTAATAACAAACGTGTGGCTGACAAGGGTCTCTTTAATAACAAACGTGTGGCTGACAAGGGGCTCTTTAATAACAAAGGTGTGGCTAACAAGGGGCTCTTTAATAACAAACGTGTGGCTGACAAGGGGCTTTTTAATAACAAACGTGTGGCTAACAAGGGGCTCTTTAATAACAAAACGTGTGGCTGACAAGGGGCTCTTTAATAACAAACGTGTGGCTGACAAGGGGCTCTTTAATAACAAACGTGTGGCTGACAAGGGGCTCTTTAATAACAAACGTGTGGCTGACAAGGGGCTCTTTAATAACAAACGTGTGGCTGACAAGGGGCTCTTTAATAACAAACGTGTGGCTGACAAAGGGCTCTTTAATAACAAACGTGTGGCTGACAAGGGGCTCTTTAATAACAAACGTGTGGCTGACAAGGGGCTCTTTAATAACAAAACGTGTGGCTGACAAGGGGCTCTTTAATAACAAACGTGTGGCTGACAAGGGGCTCTTTAATAACAAACGTGTGGCTGACAAGGGGCTCTTTAATAACAAACGTGTGGCTGACAAGGGGTTCTTTAATAACAAACGTGTGGCTGTCAAGGGGCTCTTTAATAACAAAACGTGTGGCTGACAAAGGGCTCTTTAATAACAAACGTGTGGCTGACAAGGGGCTCTTTAATAACAAACGTGTGGCTGACAAGGGTCTCTTTAATAACAAACGTGTGGCTGTCAAGGGGCTCTTTAATAACAAAACGTGTGGCTGACAAGGGGCTCTTTAATAACAAAGGTGTGGCTGACAAGGGGCTCTTTAATAACAAACGTGTTGCTGACAAGGGGCTATTTAATAACAAACGTGTGTCTGACAAGGGGCTCTTTAATAACAAACGTGTGGCTGACAAGGGTCTCTTTAATAACAAACGTGTGGCTGTCAAGGGGCTCTTTAATAACAAACGTGTGGCTGACAAGGGGCTCTTTAATAACAAACGTGTGGCTGACAAGGGGCTCTTTAATAACAAACTTGTGGCTGTCAAGGGGCTCTTTAATAACAAAACGTGTGGCTGACAAAGGGCTCTTTAATAACAAACGTGTGGCTGACAAGGGGCTCTTTAATAACAAACGTGTGGCTGACAAGGGTCTCTTTAATAACAAACGTGTGGCTGTCAAGGGGCTCTTTAATAACAAAACGTGTGGCTGACAAAGGGCTCTTTAATAACATACGTGTGGCTGACAAGGGGCTCTTTAATAACAAACGTGTGGCTGACAAAGGGCTCTTTAATAACAAACGTGTGGCTGACAAAGGGCTCTTTAATAACAAACGTGTGGCTGACAAGGGGCTCTTTAATAACAAACGTGTGGCTGACAAGGGTCTCTTTAATAACAAACGTGTGGCTGACAAGGGGCTCTTTAATAACAAAGGTGTGGCTAACAAGGGGCTCTTTAATAACAAACGTGTGGCTGACAAGGGGCTTTTTAATAACAAACGTGTGGCTAACAAGGGGCTCTTTAATAACAAAACGTGTGGCTGACAAGGGGCTCTTTAATAACAAACGTGTGGCTGACAAGGGGCTCTTTAAAAACAAACGTGTGGCTGACAAGGGGCTCTTTAATAACAAACGTGTGGCTGACAAGGGGCTCTTTAATAACAAACGTGTGGCTGACAAGGGGCTCTTTAATAACAAACGTGTGGCTGACAAGGGGCTCTTTAATAACAAACGTGTGGCTGACAAGGGGCTCTTTAATAACAAACGTGTGGCTGACAAAGGGCTCTTTAATAACAAACGTGTGGCTGACAAGGGGCTCTTTAATAACAAACGTGTGGCTGACAAGGGGCTCTTTAATAACAAAACGTGTGGCTGACAAGGGGCTCTTTAATAACAAACGTGTGGCTGACAAGGGGCTCTTTAATAACAAACGTGTGGCTGACAAGGGGCTCTTTAATAACAAACGTGTGGCTGACAAGGGGTTCTTTAATAACAAACGTGTGGCTGTCAAGGGGCTCTTTAATAACAAAACGTGTGGCTGACAAAGGGCTCTTTAATAACAAACGTGTGGCTGACAAGGGGCTCTTTAATAACAAACGTGTGGCTGACAAGGGTCTCTTTAATAACAAACGTGTGGCTGTCAAGGGGCTCTTTAATAACAAAACGTGTGGCTGACAAGGGGCTCTTTATTAACAAAGGTGTGGCTGACAAGGGGCTCTTTAATAACAAACGTGTTGCTGACAAGGGGCTATTTAATAACAAACGTGTGTCTGACAAGGGGCTCTTTAATAACAAACGTGTGGCTGACAAGGGTCTCTTTAATAACAAACGTGTGGCTGTCAAGGGGCTCTTTAATAACAAAACGTGTGGCTGACAAGGGGCTCTTTAATAACAAACGTGTGGCTGACAAGGGGCTATTTAATAACAAACGTGTGTCTGACAAGGGGCTCTTTAATAACAAACGTGTGGCTGACAAGGGTCTCTTTAATAACAAACGTGTGGCTGTCAAGGGGCTCTTTAATAACAAAACGTGTGGCTGACAAGGGGCTCTTTAATAACAAACGTGTGGCTGACAAGGGGCTCTTTAATAACAAACGTGTGGCTGACAAGGGGCTCTTTAATAACAAAACGTGTGGCTGACAAGGGGTTCTTTAATAACCAACGTGTGGCTGACAAGTGTCTCTTTAATAACAAAACGTGTGGCTGACAAGGGGCTCTTTAATAACAAACGTGTGGCTGACAAGGGGCTCTTTAATAACAAAACGTGTGGCTGACAAGGGGCTCTTTAATAACAAAGGTGTGGCTGACAAGGGGCTCTTTAATAACAAAACGTGTGGCTGACAAGGGGCTCTTTAATAACAAACGTGTGGCTGACAAGGGGCTTTTTAATAACAAACGTGTGGCTGACAAGGGGCTCTTTAATAACAAACGTGTGGCTGACAAGGGGCTCTTTAATAACAAACGTGTGGCTGACAAGGGGCTCTTTAATAACAAAGGTGTGGCTGACAAGGGGCTCTTTAATAACAAACGTGTGGCTGACAAGGGGCTCTTTAATAACAAAGGGTGTGGCTGACAAGGGGCTCTTTAATAACAAAACGTGTGGCTGACAAGGGGCTCTTTAATAACAAAGGTGTGGCTGACAAGGGGCTCTTTAATAACAAAACGTGTGGCTGACAAGGGGCTCTTTAATAACAAAACGTGTGGCTGACAAGGGGCTCTTTAATAACAAACGTGTGGCTGACAAGGGGCAATTTAATAACAAACGTGTGGCTGACAAGGAGCTCTTTATTAACAAACGTGTGGCTGACAAGGGGCTCTTTAATAACAAACGTGTGGCTGACAAGGGGCTCTTTAATAACAAACGTGTGGCTGACAAGGGGCTCTTTAATAACAAACGTGTGGCTGACAAGGAGCTCTTTTTTAACAAACGTGTGGCTGACAAGGGGCTCTTTAATAACAAACGTTTGGCTTACAAGGGGCTCTTTAATAACAAAGGTGTAGCTGACACGGGGCTCTTTAATAACAAAGGCGTGGCTGACAAGGGGCTCTTGATATAACAAAACGTGTGGCTGACAATGAGCTATTTAATAACAAAACGTGTGGCTGACAAGGGGCTCTTAATAACAAAACGTATGGCTGACAAGGGGCTCATTAATAACAAAACGTGTGGCTGACAAGGGGCTCTTTAATAACAAAACGTGTGGCTGACAAGGGGCTCTTTAATAACAAAATGTGTGGCTGACAAGGGGCTCTTTAATAACAAACGTGTGGCTGACAAGGGGCTCTTTAATAACAAAGATGTGGCTGACAAGGGGCTCTTTAATAACAAAGATGTGGCTGACAAGGGGCTCTTTAATAACAAACGTGTGGCTAACAAGGGGCTCTTTAATAACAAACGTGTGGCTGACAAGAGGCTCTTTAATAACAAACGTGTGGCTGACAAGGGGCTTTTTAATAACAAACGTGTGGCTGACAAGGGGCTCTTTAATAACAAAGGTGTGGCTGACAAGGGGCTCTTGATATAACAAAACGTGTGGCTGACAAGGGGCTCTTTAATAACAAAGAGTGTGGCTGACAAGGGGCTCTTTAATAACAAAACGTGTGGCTGACAAGGGGCTTTTTAATAACAAAGGTGTAGCTGACACGGGGCTCTTTAATAACAAAGGGAAGGCTGACAAGGGGCTCTTTAATAACAAACGTGTGGCTGACAAGGGGCTCTTTAATAACAAAGGTGTAGCTGACACGGGGCTCTTTAATAACAAAGGCGTGGCTGACAAGGGGCTATATAATAACAAAGGTGTGGCTGACAAGGGTCTCTTTAATAACAAAGGTGTGGCTGACAAGGGGCTCTTTAATAACAAAGGTGTGGCTGACAAGGGGCTCTTTAATAACAAACGTGTGGCTGACAAGGGGCTCTTTAATAACAAACGTGTGGCTGACAAGGGGCTCTTTAATAACAAACGTGTGGCTGACAAGGAGCTCTTTTTTAACAAACGTGTGGCTGACAAGGGGCTCTTTAATAACAAACGTTTGGCTTACAAGGGGCTCTTTAATAACAAAGGTGTAGCTGACACGGGGCTCTTTAATAACAAAGGCGTGGCTGACAAGGGGCTCTTGATATAACAAAACACGTGGCTGACAATGGGCTATTTAATAACAAAACGTGTGGCTGACAAGGGGCTCTTTAATAACAAAACGTGTGGCTGACAAGGGGCTCTTTAATAATAAAATGTGTGGCTGACAAGGGGCTCTTTAATAACAAACGTGTGGCTGACAAGGGGCTCTTTAATAACAAAGATGTGGCTGACAAGGGGCTCTTTAATAACAAAGATGTGGCTGACAAGGGGCTCTTTAATAACAAACGTGTGGCTAACAAGGGGCTCTTTAATAACAAACGTGTGGCTGACAAGAGGCTCTTTAATAACAAACGTGTGGCTGACAAGGGGCTTTTTAATAACAAACGTGTGGCTGACAAGGGGCTCTTTAATAACAAAGGTGTGGCTGACAAGGGGCTCTTTAATAAAAAAGAGTGTGGCTGACAAGGGGCTCTTTAATAACAAAACGTGTGGCTGACAAGGGGCTTTTTAATAACAAAGGTGTAGCTGACACGGGGCTCTTTAATAACAAAGGGAAGGCTGACAAGGGGCTCTTTAATAACAAACGTGTGGCTGACAAGGGGCTCTTTAATAACAAAGGTGTAGCTGACAGGGGGCGCTTTAATAACAAACGTGTGGCTGACAAGGGGTTTTTAAATAACAAAGGTGTGGCTGAACAGGGGCTCTTTAATAACAAAGGTGTGGCTGACAAGGGGCTCTTTAATAACAAACGTGTGGCTGACAAGGGGCTCTTTAATAACAAACGTGTGGCTGACAGGGGGCGCTTTAATAACAAACGTGTGGCTGACAAGGGATTTTTAAATAACAAAGGTGTGGCTGAACAGGGGCTCTTTAATAACAAAGGTGTGGCTGACAAGGGGCTCTTTAATAACAAACGTGTGGCTGACAAGGGGCTCTTTAATAACAAACGTGTGGCTGACAAGGGGCTCTGTAATAACAAAAAGTGTGGTCGACAAGGGGCTCTTTAATAACAAAGGTGTGGCTGACAAGAGGCTCTTTAATAACAAAGGTGTGGCTGACAAGGGGCTCTATAATAACAAACGTGTGGCTGACAAGGGGCTCTTTAATAACAAAGGTGTGGCTGACAAGGGGCTATATAATAACAAACATGTGGCTGACTAGGGGCTCTTTAATAACAAATGTGTGGCTGACAAGGGGCTCTTTAATAACAAACGTGTGGCTGACAATGGGCTCTTTAATAACAAACGTGTGGCTGACAAGGAGCTCTTTATTAACAAACGTGTGGCTGACAAGGGGCTCTTTAATAACAAACGTTTGGCTGACAAGGGGCTCTTTAATAACAAACGTGTGGCTGACAAGGGGCTCTTTAATAACAAAGGTGTGGCTGACAAGGGGCTCTTGATATAACAAAACGTGTGGTTGACAAGGGGCTCTTTAATAACAAAGAGTGTGGCTGACAAGGGGCTCTTTAATAACAAAACGTGTGGCTGACAAGGGGCTTTTTTTAATAACAAAGGTGTAGCTGACACGGGGCTCTTTAATAACAAAGGGAAGGCTGACAAGGGGCTCTTTAATAACAAACGTGTGGCTGACAAGGGGCTATTTAATAACAAAACCTGTGGCTGACAAGGGGCTCTTCAATAACAAACGTGTGGCTGACAAGGGGCTCTGTAATAACAAACGTGTGGCTGACAAGGGGCTATTTAATAACAAAACCTGTGGCTGACAAGGGGCTCTTTAATAACAAAGGTGTAGCTGACACGGGGCTCTTTAATAACAAAGGCGTGGCTGACAAGGGGCTATATAATAACAAAGGTGTGGCTGACAAGGGTCTCTTTAATAACAAAGGTGTGGCTGACAAGGGGCTCTTTAATAACAAAGGTGTGGCTGACAAGGGGCTCTTTAATAACAAACGTGTGGCTGACAAGGGGCTCTTTAATAACAAACGTGTGGCTGACAAGGGGCTCTATAATAACAAAGGTGTGGCTGACAAGGGGCTCTTTAATAACAAACGTGTGGCTGACAAGGGGCTCTTTAATAACAAAGGTATTGCTGACAAGGGGCTCTTTAATAACAAACATGTGGCTGACAAGGGGCTCTTTAATAACAAACGTGTGGCTGACAAGGGGCTCTTTAATAACAAAACGTGTGGCAGACAAGGGGCTCTGTAATAACAAAGGTGTGGCTGACAAGGGGCTCTTTAATAACAAACGTGTGGCTGACAAGGGGCTCTTTAATAACAAACGTGTGGCTGACAGGGGGCGCTTTAATAACAAACGTGTGGCTGACAAGGGGTTTTTAAATAACAAAGGTGTGGCTGAACAGGGGCTCTTTAATAACAAAGGTGTGGCTGACAAGGGGCTCTTTAATAACAAACGTGTGGCTGACAAGGGGCTTTTTAATAACAAACGTGTGGCTGACAAGGGGCTCTGTAATAACAAAAAGTGTGGTCGACAAGGGGCTCTTTAATAACAAAGGTGTGGCTGACAAGAGGCTCTATAATAACAAACGTGTGGCTGACAAGGGGCTCTTTAATAACAAAGGTGTGGCTGACAAGGGGCTATATAATAACAAACATGTGGCTGACTAGGGGCTCTTTAATAACAAATGTGTGGCTGACAAGGGGCTCTTTAATAACAAACGTGTGGCTGACAATGGGCTCTTTAATAACAAACGTGTGGCTGACAAGGAGCTCTTTATTAACAAACGTGTGGCTGACAAGGGGCTCTTTAATAACAAACGTTTGGCTGACAAGGGGCTCTTTAATAACAAACGTGTGGCTGACAAGGGGCTCTTTAATAACAAAGGTGTGGCTGACAAGGGGCTCTTGATATAACAAAACGTGTGGTTGACAAGGGGCTCTTTAATAACAAAGAGTGTGGCTGACAAGGGGCTCTTTAATAACAAAACGTGTGGCTGACAAGGGGCTTTTTTTAATAACAAAGGTGTAGCTGACACGGGGCTCTTTAATAACAAAGGGAAGGCTGACAAGGGGCTCTTTAATAACAAACGTGTGGCTGACAAGGGGCTATTTAATAACAAAGGTGTGGCTGACAAGGGGTTCTTTAATAACAAAGGTGTAGCTGACACGGGGCTCTTTAATAACAAAGGCGTGGCTGACAAGGGGCTATATAATAACAAAGGTGTGGCTGACAAGGGGCTCTTTAATAACAAAGGTGTGGCTGACAAGGGGCTCTTTAATAATAAACGTGTGGCTGACAAGGGGCTCGTTAATAACAAAACGTGTGTCTGACAAGGGGCTATTTAATAACAAACGTGTGGCTGACAAGGGGCTCTTTAATAACAAACGTGTGGCTGACAAGGGGCTCTTTAATAACAAACGTGTGGCTGACAAGAGTCTCTTTAATAACAAACGTGTGGCTGACACGGGGCTCTTTAATAACAAACGTGTGGCTGACAAGGGGCTCTTTAATAACAAACGTGTGGCTGACAAGGGTCTCTTTAATAACAAACGTGTGGCTGACAAGGGGCTCTTTAATAACAAACGTGTGGCTGACAAGGGTCTCTTTAATAACAAACGTGTGGCTAACACGGGGCTCTTTAATAACAAACGTGTGGCTGACAAGGGGCTCTTTAATAACAAAGGTTTAGCTGAAACGGGGCTCTTTAATAACAAAGGCGTGGCTGACAAGGGGCTATATAATACCAAAGGTGTGGCTGACAAGGGGCTCTTTAATAACAAAGGTGTGGCTGACAAGGGGCTATTTAATAACAAACGTGTGGCTGACAAGGGGCTCTTTAATAACAAACGTGTGGCTGACAAGGGGCTCTTTAATAACAAACGTGTGGCTGACAAGGGGCTCTTGATATAACAAAACGTGTTGCTGACAAGGGGCTCTATAATAACAAAGGTGTGGCTGACAATGGGCTCTTGATATAACAAAACGTGTGGCTGACAAGGGGCTCTTTAATAACAAAGAGTGTGGCTGACAAGTGGCTCTTTAATAACAAAACGTGTGGCTGACAAGGGGCTTTTTAATAACAAAGGTGTAGCTGACAAGGGGCTTTTTAATAACAAAGGTGTAGCTGACACGGGGTTCTTTAATAACAAAGGGAAGGCTGACAAGGGGCTCTTTAATAACAAACGTGTGGCTGACAATGGGCTCTTTAATAACAAAGAAGGGGCTGACAAGGGGCTCTTTAATAACAAAACGTGTGGCTGACAAGGGGCTTTTTAATAACAAAGCTGTAGCTGACACGGGGCTCTTTAATAACAAACGTGTGGCTGACAAGGGTCTCTTTAATAACAAAGGTGTAGCTGACACGTGGCTCTTTAATAACAAAGGCGTGGCTGACAAGGGGCTATATAATAACAAAGGTGTGGCTGACAAGGGGCTCTTTAATAACAAACGTGTGGCTGACAAGGGGCTCTTTAATAACAAACGTGTGGCTTACAAGGGGCTCTTTAATAACAAACGTGTGGCTGACAAGGGGCTCTTTAATAACAAACGTGTGTCTGACAAGGGGCTCTTTAATAACAAACGTGTGGCTGACGATGGGCTCTTTAATAACAAACGTGTGGCTGACAAGGAGCTCTTTATTAACAAACGTGTGGCTGACAAGGGGCTCTTTAATAACAAACGTTTGGCTGACAAGGGGCTCTTTAATAACAAACGTGTGGCTGACAAGGGGCTCTTTAATAACAAAGGTGTGGCTGACAAGGGGCTCTTGATATAACAAAACGTGTGGCTGACAAGGGGCTCTTTAATAACAAAGAGTGTGGCTGACAAGTGGCTCTTTAATAACAAAACGTATGGCTGACAAGGGGCTCATTAATAACAAAACGTGTGGCTGACAAGGGGCTCTTTAATAACAAAACGTGTGGCTGACAAGGGGCTCTTTAATAACAAAATGTGTGGCTGACAAGGGGCTATATAATACCAAAGGTGTGGCTGACAAGGGGCTCTTTAATAACAAAGGTGTGGCTGACAAGGGGCTTTTTAATAACAAACGTGTGGCTGACAAGGGGCTCTTTAATAACAAACGTGTGGCTGACAAGGGGCTCTTTAATAACAAACGTGTGGCTGACAAGGGGCTCTTGATATAACAAAACGTGTTGCTGACAAGGGGCTCTATAATAACAAAGGTGTGGCTGACAATGGGCTCTTGATATAACAAAACGTGTGGCTGACAATTGGCTCTCTAATAACAAAGAGTGTGGCTGACAAGTGGCTCTTTAATAACAAAACGTGTGGCTGACAAGGGGCATTTTAATAACAAAGGTGTAGCTGACTAGGGGCTTTTTAATAACAAAGGTGTAGCTGACACGGGGTTCTTTAATAACAAAGGGAAGGCTGACAAGGGGCTCTTTAATAACAAACGTGTGGCTGACAATGGGCTCTTTAATAACAAAGAGGGGGCTGACAAGGGGCTCTTTAATAACAAAACGTGTGGCTGACAAGGGGCTTTTTAATAACAAAGCTGTAGCTGACACGGGGCTCTTTAATAACAAACGTGTGGCTGACAAGGGTCTCTTTAATAACAAAGGTGTAGCTGACACGTGGCTCTTTAATAACAAAGGCGTGGCTGACAAGGGGCTATATAATAACAAAGGTGTGGCTGACAAGGGGCTCTTTAATAACAAACGTGTGGCTGACAAGGGGCTCTTTAATAACAAACGTGTGGCTGACAAGGGGCTCTTTAATAACAAACGTGTGGCTGACAAGGGGCTCTTTAATAACAAACGTGTGTCTGACAAGGGGCTCTTTAATAACAAACGTGTGGCTGACAATGGGCTCTTTAATAACAAACGTGTGGCTGACAAGGAGCTCTTTATTAACAAACGTGTGGCTGACAAGGGGCTCTTTAATAACAAACGTTTGGCTGACAAGGGGCTTTTTAATAACAAACGTGTGGCTGACAAGGGGCTCTTTAATAACAAAGGTGTGGCTGACAAGGGGCTCTTGATATAACAAAACGTGTGGCTGACAAGGGGCTCTTTAATAACAAAGAGTGTGGATGACAAGTGGCTCTTTAATAACAAAACGTGTGGCTGACAAGGGGCTTTTTAATAACAAAGGTGTAGCTGACACGGGGCTCTTTAATAACAAAGGGAAGGCTGACAAGGGGCTCTTTAATAACAAACGTGTGGCTGACAAGGGGCTCTTTAATAACAAAGGTGTAGCTGACACGGGGCTCTTTTATAACAAAGGCGTGGCTGACAAGGGGCTATATAATAACAAAGGTGTGGCTGACAAGGGTCTCTTTAATAACAAAGGTGTGGCTGACAAGGGGCTCTTTAATAACAAAGGTGTGGCTGACAAGGGGCTCTTTAATAACAAACGTGTGGCTGACAAGGGGCTCTTTAATAACAAACGTGTGGCTGACAAGGGGCTCTATAATAACAAAGGTGTGGCTGACAAGGGGCTCTTTAATAACAAACGTGTGGCTGACAAGGGGCTCTTTAATAACAAAGGTATTGCTGACAAGGGGCTCTTTAATAACAAACATGTGGCTGACAAGGGGCTCTTTAATAACAAACGTGTGGCTGACAAGGGGCTCTTTAATAACAAAACGTGTGGCAGACAAGGGGCTCTGTAATAACAAAGGTGTGGCTGACAAGGGGCTCTTTAATAACAAACGTGTGGCTGACAAGGGGCTCTTTAATAACAAACGTGTGGCTGACAAGGGGTTTTTAAATAACAAAGGTGTGGCTGAACAGGGGCTCTTTAATAACAAAGGTGTTGCTGACAAGGGGCTCTTTAATAACAAACGTGTGGCTGACAAGGGGCTCTTTAATAACAAACGTGTGGCTGACAAGGGGCTCTGTAATAACAAAAAGTGTTGCCGACAAGTGGCTCTTTAATAACAAAACGTGTGGCTGACAAGGGGCTCTTTAATAACAAAGGTGAGGCTGACAAGGGGCTCTTTAATAACAAACGTGTGGCTGACAAGGGGCTCTTTAATAACAAAACGTGTGGCTGACAAGGGGCTCTTTAATAACAAACGTGTGGCTGACAAGGGGCTCTTAAATAACAAACGTGTGGCTGACAAGGGGCTCTTTAATAACAAACGTGTGGCTGACAAGGGGCTCTTTAATAACAAACGTGTGGCTGACAAAGGGCTCTTTAATAACAAAACGTGTGGCTGACAAGGGGCTCTTTAATAACAAAGGTGTGGCTGACAAGGGGTTTTTTAATAACAAACGTGTGGCTGACAAGGGGCTCTTTAATAACAAACGTGTGGCTGACAAGGGGCTCTTTAATAACAAAACGTGTGGCTGACAAGGGACTCTTTAATAACAAACGTGTGGCTGACAAGGGGCTCTTTTATAACAAACGTGTGGCTGACAAGGGGCTCTTTAATAACAAACGTGTGGCTGACAAGGAGCTCTTTATTAACAAACGTGTGGCTGACAAGGGGCTCTTTAATAACAAATTTTTGGCTGACAAGGGGCTCTTTAATAACAAACGTGTGGCTGACAAGGGGCTCTTTAATAACAAAGGTGTGGCTGACAATTGGCTCTGGATAAAACAAAACGTGTGGCTGACAAGGGGCTCTTTAATAACAAAGAGTGTGGCTGACAAGGGGCTCTTTAATAACAAAACGTGTGGCTGACAAGGGGCTTTTAATAACAATGTGTAGCTGACACGGGGCTCTTTAATAACAAAGGCAAGGCTGACAAGGGGCTCTTTAATAACAAAGGTGTAGCTGACACGGGGCTCTTTAATAACAAAGGTGTAGCTGACACGGGGCTCTTTAATAACAAAGGGAAGGCTGACAAGGGGCTCTTTAATAACAAACGTGTGGCTGACAAGGGGCTCTTTAATAACAAATGTGTAGCTGACAAGGGGCTCTTTAATAACAAAGGCGTGGCTGACAAGGGGCTATATAATAACAAAGGTGTGGCTGACAAGGGGCTCTTTAATAACAAAGGTGTGGCTGACAAGGGGCTCTTTAATAACAAACGTGTGGCTGACAAGGGGCTCTTTAATAACAAACGTGTGGCTGACAAGGGGCTCTTTAATAACAAAGGCGTGGCTGACAAGGGGCTCTATAATAACAAAGGTGTGGCTGACAAGGGGCTCTTAAATAACAAACGTGTGGCTGACAAGGGGCTCTTAAATAACAAACGTGTGGCTGACAAGGGGCTCTTTAATAACAAACGTGTGGCTGACAAGGGGCTCTTAAATAACAAAACGTGTGGCTGACAAGGGGCTCTTTAATAACAAAACGTGTGGCTGACAAGGGGCTCTTTAATAACAAACGTGTGGCTGACAAGGGGCTATTTAATAACAAAGGTGTGGCTGACAAGGGGTTCTTTAATAACAAACGTATGGCTGACAAGGGGCTCTTTAATAACAAACGTGTGGCTTACAAGGGGCTCTTTAATAACAAACGTGTGGCTGACAAGGGGCTCTTTAATAACAAACGTGTGGCTGACAAGGAGCTCTTTATTAACAAACGTGTGACTGACAAGGGGCTCTTTAATAACAAATTTTTGGCTGACAAGGGGCTCTTTAATAACAAACGTGTGGCTGACAAGGGGCTCTTTAATAACAAAACGTGTGGCTGACAAGGGGCTCTTTAATAACAAAGGTGTAGCTGACACGGGGCTCTTTAATAACAAAGGCAAGGCTGACAAGGGGCTCTTTAATAACAAAGAGTGTGGCTGACAAGGGGCTCTTTAATAACAAAACGTGTGGCTGACAAGGGGCTCTTTAATAACAAACGTGTGGCTGACAAGGGGCTCTTTAATAACAAACGTGTGGCTGACAAGGGGCTCTTTAATAACAAACGTGTGGCTGACAAGGGGCTCTTTAATAACAAAGGCGTGGCTGACAAGGGGCTCTATAATAACAAAGGCGTGGCTGACAAGGGGCTCTTTAATAACAAACGTGTGGCTGACAAGGGGCTCTTTAATAACAAAGGCGTGGCTGACAAGGGGCTCTATAATAACAAAGGCGTGGCTGACAAGGGGCTCTTTAATAACAAACGTGTGGCTGACAAGGGGCTCTTTAATAACAAAGGTATTGCTGACAAGGGGCTATTTAATAACAAAGGCGTGGCTGACAAGGGGCTCTTTAATAACAAACGTGTGGCTGACAAGGAACTCTTTAATAACAAAACGTGTGGCTGACAAGGGGCTCTTTAATAACAAAGGTGTGGCTGACAAGGGGCTCTTTAATAACAAACGTGTGGCTGACAAGGGGCTCTTTAATTACAAACGTGTGGCTGACAAGGGGCTCTTTAATAACAAACGTGTGGCTGACAAGGGGCACTTTTATAACAAACGTGTGGCTGACAAGGGGCTCTTTAATAACAAACGTGTGGCTGACAAGGGGCTCTTTAATAACAAACGTGTGGCTGACAAGGGGCACTTTAATAACAAAGGTGTGGCTGACAAGGGGCTCTTTAATAACAAAGGGTGTGGCTGACAAGGGGCTCTTTAATAACAAACGTGTGGCTGACAAGGGGCTCTTTAATAACAAACGTGTGGCTGACAAGGGGCTCTTTAATAACAAAGGTGTGGCTGACAAGGGGCTCTTTAATAACAAACGTGTGGCTGACAAGGGGCTCTTTAATAACAAAACGTGTGGCTGACAAGGGGCTCTTTAATAACAAAACGTGTGGCTGACAAGGGGCTCTTTAATAACAAAACGTGTCGCTGACAAGGGGCTATTTAATAACAAACGTGTGGCTGACAAGGGGCTCTTTAATAACAAATGTGTGGCTGACAATGGGCACTTTAATAACAAAACGTGTGGCTGACAAGGGGCTCTTTAATAACAAACGTGTGGCTGACAAGGGGCTCTTTAATAACAAAACGTGTAGCTGACAAGTGGCTCTTTAATAACAAAACGTGTGGCTGACAAAGGGCTCTTTAATAACAAAACGTGTGGCTGACAAGTGGCTCTTTAATAACAAACGTGTGGCTGACAAGGGTCTCTTTAATAACAAACGTGTGGCTGACAAGGGTCTCTTTAATAACAAACGTGTGGCTGACAATGGGCTTTTTAAAAACAAACGTGTGGCTGACAAGGGGCTCTTTAAATACATAGGTGTGGCTGGATTGTAAGTACACGTAGTTGTGGTTGAATTGTAAGTACAAGTGTAACATGCACGCCCCGATCGTCCCACGAAATGACAAGCGGAAAGGATGGTCTGCTCTTGCATCAAGATTAAATAATCAACAACAAGCAAATGCAGTTGGTTGAGGTAAGAATACCTTTATTCATCAACAACAGTAGATTGTAAAATATGTGAACTGTATTCTAGAGTAAACTATCCAACCGCACTTGGTTATAAATACCGGCACTTATTTGAAGCATGAGCAGAATAATCAATGACAAAATGTTTATATTAATATGACTATTAAATGATGTGACATATGGAGTTATTCTTGTTTTCGCCCGTAATCTCTCAGTCCTGTTACTGCTAGTGCTACGTAAATTCAAAAGAGCAACAAAAAACTACTGTGGTTCGGCCATGCACCCAGACGCGTTTGGTGTGCCATGTCTGTGCATGGCTGCTTATCTAGTTCTAATCTCTTCAATCCAAGGCATTGGGATCAGGATTCCTGTGTCTCGTCCCAAGTCCCTCGCTTCCTCTCGGATCAATAACGTGCACGGAAAGAGCCACAGTAACGCCTTCCATTTGTCCACGTTGGTACTTGTGAGAGGATTTTAGTTGGGTGTTGGCTTTAGTTGTTTGGTTTGCTAGTTCATTTGGTGCCTAGTTGATGTAACTGCTTTGCTATTTAGCGGGCTAGTTCAAGTATCCGCCAAACCACCACTGGGTAGTGCTGCCATCATCTTCACTTCCGCGAAATTTCGGATTCCGCTCTCTGTCGCTACAGTACAAGCCAAAGATATTTTCACTAGTCACGTAATTAGGGTGTTTGAATCTGCAGTGAGCATAGCTATATTCGGTGTCAATGTGAAGTGGAATGTTCTGGGCGTCTTGTCAAACGTAAACGGACGAGTTGGTGGCGCTGTAACCACGCACATTCACGTATTCAACGTCACGGCAGCCTTCCACATCAGCTAACACGTCTAGTCTCGACAACAACCCTCTAATGTAGTCTCTGTAATCAACGCCGTAGACTGGTAGCCCTGTGGTAGCACGCCAGTGAGTGGACTGTTTAACGAGGTGCTGCATCTTAGCGAGTTCAATTCTGTAGTCGTCCCAGTTCGGTTCGTCGCTGTGTCTCGGGGCGTCAAATTGCCAGGATTTCTTACAAAACTCTGCAAGATGTCTGTTCTTGAAGGCAAAGGAGAGAACTAGGGTCCAAGCAGCGTTAGGCTCAGAGGTCAAGTCGCACATGACTTTGCCTCGCGCCCCATTACTAAAGGTGATGGTGTAGATGCCCGAGTCCGTGGCGCCCGCCTTCATGTGGTCCAGACACGACTTGTACTGCAAAAAGGAAAAGGAATTCCTTAAAAAGGGTTATCGTACCGCCCATTTAATTGCTCGAAGAAAGGTTATCGTTCTGTGGGGTATGATGCGACTTGACTTTATCTTGAGCGTGTGTATGTTGTAAAGAGTGTGCGTGTTTTTATCTCTCTTATTTTGGGTAGCCTTTGTTAAATTTCCTGATATAGATGTCATGCCCTTATTTGTAAAGTTTCTACGCGTGTGTGATTTTTACATGTTCTGGAATAAATTTGGTTCTGTCCCGACATCGTGGTTTCGTTTTTGTTCCTTCCTTCCCCAAAAGTTCAAGCCATTCGATCAAACCGGTGCTCTAAACCCGGCCGTTACACTTCTGCCCCTCGGAATTCCGTGCCAACGGGGCCACCATCATCCCGTATTCCTGGTACGACTACGCTCAGTTGACCACAAAACAGTAAACATTTTGGCGAAACTACTTCGCAGCACCTCCTTGGTGTTCAAAACAGCTCCTGCTGAGCCATCGTCTTGATGACAGCAATGTTGGTGCTGTGTGCACAGGGGGGGGGGGGGAGGGGGTATTGTGGCTTCGCCCTGTATGGTGTTATCCTGTCTTCGGACACGAATCACGTAAATAAATAAAATTAATAAAATCATTCCATTACCCTAATTGCGAAGAATACTGATTAAGTCGAGGAGAAAATTGTCGCTACTTAGGAGGGTTTAACTACGCGGGTGTCCCCGTCGTGCGTGTCAGCACCTTTACAACCGCTCGACAAATCAGACGGTCTAAGGGACCCAAATGCACACGAGGGCAAGTCCACAGGAACCCCTTTGTGACCAGGGAAGCTAAGTTGCATCTTACCTCTAGTTCTGCAGTAAAGTAGTGAGACATCTTACCTCTAGTTCTGCAGTGAAGTAGTGAGACATCTTACCTCTAGTTCTGTAGTAAAGTAGTCAGACATCTTACCTCTAGTTCTGCAGTAAAGTAGTCAGACATCTTCCCTCTAGTTCTGTAGTAAAGTAGTCAGACATCTTACCTCTAGTTATGCAGTAAAGTAGTCAGACATCTTACCTCTAGTCCTGCAGTAAAGCAGTGAGACATCTTCCCTCTAGTTCTGTAGTAAAGTAGTCAGACATCTTACCTCTAGTCCTGCAGTAAAGTAGTCAGACATCTTACCTCTAACTCTGCAGTAAAGTAGTGAGACATCTTCCCTCTAGTTCTGTAGTAAAGTAGTCAGATATCTTACCTCTAGTTCAGCAGTAAAGTAGTCAGAAATCTTACCTCTAGTCCTGCAGTAAAGTAGTCAGACAACTTACCTCTAGTTCAGTAGTAAAGTAGTCAGACATCTTACCTCTAACTCTGCAGTAAAGTAGTGAGACATCTTACCTCTAGTTCAGCAGTAAAGTAGTCAGAAATCTTACCTCTAGTTCTGCAGTAAAGTAGTGAGACATCCTACCTCTAGTTCTGCAGTAAAGTAGTCAGACATCTTACCTCTAGTTCTGCAGTAAAGTAGTGAGACATCTTACCTCTAGTTCAGCAGTAAAGTAGTCAGACAACTTACCTCTAGTCCTGCAGTAAAGTAGTGAGACATCTTACCTCTAGTTCTGTAGAAAAGTAGTCAGACATCTTACCTCTAGTCCTGCAGTAAAGTAGTCAGACATCTTACCTCTAGTTCTGCAGTAAAGTAGTCAGACATCTTACCTCTAGTTCTGCAGTAAAGTAGTGAGACATCTTACCTCTAGTCCTGCAGTAAAGTAGTCAGACAACTTATCTCTAACTCTGCAGTAAAGCAGTGAGACATCTTCCCTCTAGTTCTGTAGTAAAGTAGTCAGACATCTTACCTCTAGTCCTGCAGTAAAGTAGTGAGACATCTTACCTCTAGTTCTGCGCAGTAAAGTAGTGAGACATCTTACCTCTAGTCCTGTAGTAAAGTAGTCAGACATCTTACCTCTAGTTCTGCAGTCAAGTAGTCAGACATCTTACCTCTAACTCTGCAGTAAAGTAGCGAGACACTTCCCTCTTGTTCTGTAGTAAAGTAGTGAGACATCCTACCTCTAGTCCTGCAGTAAAGTAGTAAGACATCTTACCTCTAGTCCTGCAGTAAAGTAGTGAGACATCTTACCTCTAGTTCTGCAGTAAAGTAGTCAGACATCTTACATCTAACTCTGCAGTAAAGTAGTGAGACATCTTCCCTCTAGTTCTGTAGTAAAGTAGTAAGACATCTTACCTCTAGTTCTGCAGTAAAGCAGTCAGACATCTTACCTCTAGTCCTGCAGTAAAGTAGTCAGACATCTTACCTCTAACTCTGCAGTAAAGTAGTGAGACACTTCCCTCTAGTCCTGCAGTAAAGTAGTGAGACATACCTCTAACTCTGCAGTAAAGTAGTGAGACATCTTACCTCTAGTTCTGCAGTAAAGTAGTGAGACATCTTACCTCTAGTTCTGCAGTAAAGTAGTGAGACATCTTACCTCTAGTTCTGCAGTAAAGTAGTCAGACATCTTACATCTAACTCTGCAGTAAAGTATTGAGACATCTTCCCTCTAGTTCTGTAGTAAAGTAGTCAGACATCTTACCTCTAGTCCTGCAGTAAAGTAGTCAGACATCTTACCACTAGTTCTGCAGTAAAGTAGTCAGACATCTTACCTCTAACTCTGCAGTAAAGTAGTGAGACATCTTACCTCTAGTTCTGTAGTAAAGTAGTCAGACATCTTACCTCTAGTCCTGCAGTAAAGTAGTCAGACATCTTACCTCTAGTCCTGCAGTAAAGTAGTCAGACATCTTACCTCTAACTCTGCAGGAAAGTAGTGATCACCCTCGGGGTCGCTTTGCAAGGATGCGTTTTGGGTTGCCATGGTTTCGTTGTTCAGCTCACACGTGACTGCATTCCTTACGTTGTACGAGGCGCAATCCATGTTCTCGAGGCAGTGCTGGGCGCACCATACTGGGGTCGCACGGACCGTTTTTCCAAATTCGTCTCAGCGCAATATGCTGGGGATTTAATGTTATTATGAATTATGTATGGTGTAATGTATTTTGTAGTTAGCTGACCCTACCGGTAATTCAGTTGTAAAAGAACTGCAAACGGTTGAAATAAACGAGCATTATTATTATTATTATTATTATTATAATCACAAACCCTGATAGAACTTTGCCTGAAAACATCGGGAGAATTAGGTGGGGTACGGTGCGATCAACAATCCGGGGTACGGCGCGATCGACAATCAGGGGTACGGTGCAACTTAGAATCCGTGGTACAGTTTAACCAAGAATCCGGGGTACGGTTCTACCAAGAATCCGGGGTACGGTACAACCAAGAATCCGGGGTATGGTGCAACTGAGAATCCGGGGTACTGTGTAACCGAGAATCCGGGGTACGGTGCAACTAGGAATCCGGGGTACGGTGCAACCGAGAATCCGGGGTATGGTGCAACCGAGAATCCGGGGTATGGTGCAACTGAGAATCCGGGGTACGGTACAACCAAGAATCCGGGGTATGGTGCAACTGAGAATCCAGGGTATGGTGCAACCAAGAATCCGGGGTATGGTGCAACTGAGAATCCGGGGTATGGTGCAACTGAGAATCCGGGGTATGGTGCAACTGAGAATCCGGGGTATGGTGCAACTGAGAATCCGGGGTACGGTGCAACTGAGAATCCCGGGTATGGTGCGACTGAGAATCCGGCGTATGGTGCAACTGAGTATCCGGGGTATGGTGCAACTGAGAATCCGGGGTATGGTGCAACTGAGAATCCGGGGTACGGTGCAACCAAGAATCCGGGGTACGGTGCAACTGAGAATCCGGGGTATGGTGCAGCCAAGAATCCGGGGTACGGTACAACCAAGAATGCGGGGTACGGTGCAACTGAGAATCCGGGGTATGGTGCAACCGAGAATCCGGGGTATGGTGCAACCAAGAATCCGGGGTATGGTGCAACTGAGAATCCGGGGTATGGTGCAACTTAGAATCCGGGGTATGGTACCACCAAGAATCCGGGGTATGGTGCAACCAAGAATCCGGGGTATGGTACAACCAAGAATCCGGGGTACGGTGCAACTGAGAATCCGGGGTACGGTACAACCAAGAATCCGGGGTATGGTGCAACTGAGAATCCGGGGTATGGTGCAACCGAGAATCTGGGGTATGGTGCAACTGAGAATCCGGGGTATGGTGCAACTGAGAATCCGGGGTACGGTGCAACCAAGAATCCAGGGTATGGTGCAACTGAGAATCCGGGGTACGGTGCAACCAAGAATCCGGGATATGGTGCAGCTGAGAATCCGGGGTATGGTGCAACCGAGAATCCGGGGTATGGTGCAACCAAGAATCCGGGGTATGGTGCAATCGAGAATCTTGGGTACGGTACAGCCAAGAATCCGGGGTATGGTGCAACTGAGAATCCGGGGTATGGTGCAACTGAGAATCCGGGGTACGGTGCAACTGAGAATCCGGGGTACGGTACAACCAAGAATCCGGGGTACGGTGCAACCGAGAATCCGGGGTATGGTGCAACTCAGAATCCGGGGTATGGTGCAACTGAGAATCCGGGGTATGGTGCAACTCAGAATCCGGGGTATGGTGCAACTGAGAATCCGGGGTATGGTGCAACTGAGAATTCGGGGTGTGGTACAACCAAGAATCCGGGGTATGGTGCAACTGAGAATCCGGGGTATGGTGCAACTGAGAATCCGGGGTACGGTACAACCAAGAATCCGGGGTATGGTGCAATCGAGAATCTTGGGTACGGTACAGCCAAGAATCCGGGGTATGATGCGACCGAGAATCCGGGGTACGGTGCAACCGAGAATCCGGGGTACTGTGCAACCACCGAGAATCCGCTTTTCTCAGAGTTCACTATTATAAGCAAAAGAATGTGCTAGGCTTGGTTTTCATGTGTTTCAAGGCTCATTGCAAGACTCATTACTGGCATGGATCACTTACCCGATAGCTTGTTGAATATCCCTCCTCTTTTTCCGTCAGCGCGGTACTGAAAGGACAGAGTTCCTTCCGACACTGACGCAAAGGCCGCCAGCAGAATGGCAGCCAAAACTCGGACCATGTCTATTCCAGTCTACAATTTAACAATTTTTTATGACATTTAAATCTTCAGACACCACTTCGTTTATCAAATTTCTAATGATTCGGCTGTTGCTAGAATTTAAGGGCGCCTGATAACTTTTACGTACGTGTCCTGTCATATCGTCATATATTTTTATTTAAGTTAAATCATAGTTAATAGGATAGTCCCTCTATTAACTATGGTTAAATTGAATATTGTAGATTGACAATTAAAAATGGGCGTCGCTTATCACGGCAATAACTTTATTTCTCCAGTTAATCCATTTTTTACCAGAATTAGGGTACATAGGCTCTAGCACCGTCTGACTTAAATGGGTCGTATAACATTAATGTTTATCATAGATATACTTTTAGTCATCTTATTTCAGTCTTTGACAAATTTTCCTAACTATCGCCTTGCTTTAAATCGTTGACATTTTTTTCAGACTATCCGTCTTGTTTTAATCACCGCGTTGATCCTAGATACTTTTAAAATTACTTAGATACTAAATGGATACTAATCAGATACTAAACAGAAACTTATATCAAGGGGGATAATTGTTTAAAAAAATAAAAATTGCCTATTTTCTGCATAGAATTAGAGTGTACGACTGGAAATTCGTCAAAATATTTTTTACAGAGATTTTTGCACTATTTAGCGGATTAAGGCTAATTTTTTTTTGACAATTACCCCCCCTTGCTATTAGATTCTGTTTCGGTTCTGTTTAGGTTCTAAGACATTTTAGGTTCTAGGATCACCGTGGTCCAATTTGAGTCCAGTTTATATTAAACTCTCCGTAAATGTTGCGATGTAGCGCAGTTACTGTATTGAATGTAGCTAGCGTGACTTCGAAGCGCGTGATCCAAACGTGACTTCCACTTGTGTGGTCCTCACGGTCGACAACGTTCATTATGTCGGCGCCAAATAGTAAACGTTTGCTGTTTGAAATCTTGGCACATAACTTAGCGCTAAATCGGTATAGAAACGTTTTAGAAATGTATAATATATAGATTTAGGCACTGCCTAAAGGCGGAGCCAGAATTTTTTCCCACTCTAAAATAGATGTCCCCATCAACTCCCCCTCCCATAAAAAAACACCAGAATTCCCTTTGATTATGCTTCAGGTATCCCAAATACATGGCTGATAACTTTTACTTTATCCTATTATTATAAAATTATCTTCTCCCAATCCCCCTAGAGAATACCCAAAACAATGACACGTGTAACAGTTTTTATTCAAAAATAGGATACTATTTGCATAAAAAGAGGGATTTGAAGTCTTGTATAGAGTTGTACTTGACAGACAACTGATACAGAAAATATGTTTCTAATTTGCAATATAATCAGATCTTGCTAAATTGGGCGATATTTATTTATGTTAGTCTTGTTTTATTTATTTAGTATACTTCAGAGAATCTAACAAAGATTTTTTTTCAGAAAAAGAGACCCTCAAGTTTATGTGACCCTTAAATAAACAAGAGAAAAGTTGATATTATGTATAGATCTCAAACTCTACTGAAAAAAATCATGACTGAGTTGACGCAGTCAATACCACAGCATGGTGTTCAGCATTGCTCTGTTGCATAGCAACCCCCAAATACACAAAACTAGGATGTGTGCAGGCATCTGCTCATGCTTCTAAAAATGTGATGATATCATGGATTTTTAAGACTTTTTCTAGTTTATAACTATTTTTCTTCCTCATTCCTTATCAGCCAACATATGAAAGGATATTAATAAGTTCATAGCCTTTTCAACTTTTGTCCTGTGTTCTTATTCAGAACTTTGAACTGTGCCTACAGTGGTTAATTTAATTATCCTAGTGTTTACAACTTTATCTAGAATTTGCACCATAAATCAACAACTGAAAACAGCAGAAAACGGTTGTCGAAACCCTTCTTCGTAGAGATCTAAGCTTAGGAAACTTTTTACGTTTAGCCATGATTAATATTCCAACATAAAAGATTGATAAGTTCACAGCCTTTGCAACTTTTGTTTTGTGTTGTTATTGTTAAAGTGTTTACAAGGTGATCTCTTTTTACCATAGAGAAAGATAAAGCTCAGTTAAGCTTTATCCTATCAAATAAATCAAGAACTGTAAACAACAGAGACTGTCGAAATTGTAAAAAACCTTTTTTTTGTAGAGATCTAACTCTTAACATTCTTAAACTTCAAGGGCATAAAACGACCCCCCTTCCCGAAACACGTTAAAATGGCATATTTAGTCGTTTGAATATGTTCTGATGCCGAAAATATCCATTTTAAAAGTTGCTGGGGAAAAAACACATATATGTACGGTTTACAAGCTAACGGTACATGTTACACGAGCCGTTTTTTCGTGCAACATCGCCATAAATTCGACATGTTACACGGGTCGTTTTTCTGTGATTTTCTGGCGTGCGCTGTCAACAATGGTTACAAGCACTCGCGTACACACTAAAAAAAATTCTCCATTTCAAACTAGCACGCACGGTTTTGAACTTTTCAAACAATTTTCATTCGTTGTTTGTGATAGAAAAACTTTTTCCGTGGTATGTTATCTTATACACCACGATATGTCATTTCATGTTCAAAGATTAATTTTTTTGGAGCTTGTTTCTTTGTTGTGTTTGCTTGTTTATCATCGTTTAACCACAGACACGGCTTTGAATTTATATTTCAAGGTTTTGATATGGTCAAATTTCTTTTTTTTCTACTGAAGAAATTATCGACATCTTTCTTATCTTCCAAATCCACCGCCATCTTGTTGTTGTCAGCAGCGCGAAATGTACTTTTGGGAAGGCGTTGCGCGAAAAATTGACAGTAGCAGGTAATACCACAGCATTGCTCTGTTGCATAGCAACCCCCAAATACACAAAACTAGGATGTGTGCAGGCATCTGCTCATGTTTCTAAAAATGTGATGATATCATGGATTTTTAAGACTTTTTCTAGTTTATAACTATTTTTCTTCCTCATTCCTTATCAGCCAACATATGAAAGGATATTAATAAGTTCATAGCCTTTTCAACTTTTGTCCTGTGTTCTTATTCAGAACTTTGAACTGTGCCTACAGTGGTTAATTTAATTATCCTAGTGTTTACAACTTTATCTAGAATTTGCACCATAAATCAACAACTGAAAAGAGAAGAAAACGGTTGTCGAAACCCTACTTCGTAGAGATCTAAGCTTAGGAAACTTTTTACGTTTAGCCATGATTAAAATTCTAACATAAAAGATTGATAAGTTCACAGCCTTTGCAACTTTTGTTTTGTGTTGTTATTGTTAAAAAGTTTACAAGGTGATCTATTGAGCTTCTCATATCAAAAGAGATTTATTCTTATTGCACAAATACCTCTTTTTACCATAGGGAAAGATAAAGCTCAGTTAAATTAAGGTAATTCCCTTGAATTGCACTGCGCACCCCTTCTGCGCATAGTGGCGCGCGCTGTTTGTTCGAATTTTCCGGTATTAAGTGCGCGCGCGCGCCACAGTTGTACAAGAAAACAGCAAAATTCGCGCGTTTTTTACTTAAAATCGCTTTGACAGAAAAACGAAGTCGGTTACCCCCATTTTTTATTTGCTCAAATAGTTAAATATATACGGAAAAATGATTTACTGAAAGAAGAAAAAAAGTTGGGTTGTAGAAGTTTTGTTATTTCTCTTAAAAGCCGTAAAAATACTTCAAAATGGAGCTTTTTAACGTATGAATAGTGGCGAAAACAATGTCTTTTAGTACGATCTCTTAAAATTTGATTTGTTTTGAACATTAGCTACTACGGGTTATTGTTTAGGAGATCGGATTTTTGCAGCTCGACAAACAGAACTTAATTTTCTAAAGACTATAGGCACTCTTTTTGAAAACTAAGAGTAGGGATTTTTCCTTGCGCGATCAGTAAAAACGCGTCAGCTCTACGCCCCTCTGTTGTGAAAGCGAAGTCGATACCCCCATTTTTTATTACATTTTTTGAAAGCCCTTAACTTCAATATTGTTTATGCCAAGTTTAAAAAAATTCTGGGTTGTAGAACTATTTCAAAGGAATTACTATAAGCTTTATCCTATAAAATAAATCAAGAACTGTGAACAACAGAGAATGTTGAAGTTGTAAAAACCTTTTTTGTAGAGATCTAACTCCTAACAACAACGTCCCCCTTCCCGAAACACGTTAAAATGGCATATTTCGTCGTTTGAATATGTTCCGATGCCGAAAATATCCATTTTAAAAGTTGCTGGGAAAAAAACGTATATATGTACGGGTTGCAAGCTGACGGTACATGTTACACGAGCCGTTTTTTCGTGCAACATCGCCATAAATTCGACATGTTACACGGGTCGTTTTTCTGTGATTTTCTGGCGCGCGCTGTCAACAACGGTTACAAGCACTCGCGCACACACTAAAAAAAAATACTCCATTTCAAACTAGCACGCGCCGTTTTGAAATTTTCAAACAATTTTTATTCGTTGTTTGTGATGGAAAAACTTTTTCCGTGGTATGTAGTCTTATACATCACGATATGTCATTTCATCTGTTCATGATCAAAAATTCATTTTTTTGAAGCTTGTTTCTCCGCTATGTTTGCTTGTTTATCACCGTTTAACCACAGACACGGCTTTGAATTCATATATTTACGGTTTCGATATCGTCAAATTTATTTATTTTTTCTACTGAAAAATTTATCGACATTTTTTTTATCTTCCAAATCCACCGCCATCTTGTTGTTGGCAGCAGCACAAAATGTACTCTGGGAAGGCGTTGCGCGAAAAATTGATCGCAGACCTGTTACACGCGTCGTTTTCGTTGATATTTGTCATTTGGCATTGCAAGATTTTGAAGTCGAATAAAAAACACAACTTACGACGCGTAACATCAGCTTAATAATCAACAGCAATAACAAGGTTATTACCATAAGCACAATTCAATTCTGCATTTTAGAACGCATCAGGACTAAAACAAATTTTTTTATGCTTTCTGACCCTCGGCATGTTCTTAGCATGTTCTTAGAATTTGGTGAAATCTCAAGCTGGATGTTCTCATAAAAAATGTTCTTATAAAAAAGAAAGAGTGTATTTCGACTTTTTTTCCCGATCGGTCTGAAACTATATAGGCAGTAAAGCAAACAGGTTTCAAATAGGTTTGCGCGCTAATCGAAATCGATTACCTGAGAAGCCTGCCTGCTAGCAATGGTGGTGGCCTTGAAGGCTTGGAAGTTAGAAGCAAGGTGAGAATTGATAACTTATGTAGGTCAGCAAAATCAATACATTCATTTGATGCCAAAACTATATAACAAAACATGAGACAGACCAGCAACTATACTTACAAATATGAAGACGAACGTGAAATTCTACATCCTCGACGGTTGATAACTCATCCCTTCACGACAGATACCACCTAACAAAATGACTCCCCTCACAAGGGATTTAGTTAATTATTCATCCCTTTCCTTCATCCTTGAACACTCTAAGTTTTATCGATAAAATATTTATGGTAGGACACCATGCTATTTTATTATTCTTATGTCCCGCACGTATGAAACGTTTTCGTTATTCAGAAATTCCCCCATATTTCTATCTACTCTACCATTGTTTTGTTGTAAACAAGTATAATCCTAAAGAAAGTCTAAAAATAGGCCCTTAAACAACACCCTAGCTGGAAATCGAACCCAGTCCACGCGGCGGGTACACGGTCACGTATGCTCTCTTAATGTCTCCCAGAATTCAATGGCTAGTTTTTGCAATGTAAAAATTTTATCTACTTGTAGATATTTAGTTGAGTTGAGAGAGGGAACTTACCAGATTCTATCAAAGATGGCGGTCAATATGATAAAGATTTCCATGCTTGTATTCAAGAGTCATTTTAGATGCTACTTAATAAAAAATAAAAAAAGAGAATACAGCTTTCTCACTAAATCTATCAGTCCCCAGATTATAACATACTAGCGTAACTACCTACATAAAAGAGTCACAGTCAGCCACACCCTTTGTTATTAAAGAGCCACTTGTCAGCCATACCTTTGTTATTAAAGAGCCCCTTGTCAGCCACACGTTTGTTATTAAAGAGCCCCTTGTCAGTCACACGTTTGTTATTAAAGAGCCCCTTGTCAGCCACACCTTTGTTATTAAAGAGCCCCTTGTCAACCACACGTTTGTTATTAGAGAACCCCTTGTCAGCCACACGTTTGTTATTAAATAGCCCCTTGTCAGCCACACGTTTGTTATTAAAGAGCCCCTTGTCAACCACACGTTTGTTATTAAAGAACCCCTTGTCAGCCACACGTTTGTTATTACAGAGACCCTTGTCAGCCACACCTTTGTTATTAAAGAGCCCCTTGTTAGCCACATGTTTATTATTAAAGAGCCCCTTGTCAGCCACACGTTTGTTATTAAAGAGCCCCTTGTCAGCCACACGTTTTGTTATTGAAGAGCCCTTTGTCAGCCACTCTTTTGTTATTTAAGAGCCCTTTGTCAGCCACACGTTTGTTATTAAAGAGCCTTTTGTCAGCCATACGTTTGTTATTAAAGAACCCTTTGTCAGCCACTCGTTTGTTATTAAAGAGCCCCTTGTCAGCCACCCGTTTGTTATTAAAGAGCCCCTTGTAAGCCACACGTTTGTTATTAAAGATCCCCTTGTCAGCCACATGTTTGTTATTAAAGAGCCCCTTGTCAGCCACTCGTTTGTTATTAAAGAACCCCTTGTCAGCCACGCCTTTATTTTTTAAGAGCCACTTGTCAGCCACACGTTTGTTATTAAAGAGCCCCTTGTCAGCCACACGTTTGTTATTAAAGAGCCCCTTGTCAGCCACACCTTTGTTATTAAAAAGCCCCTTGTCAGCCACACGTTTTGTTATTAAAGAACCCCTTGTCAGCCACACGTTTTGTTATTAAAGAGCCCCTTGTCAGCCGCACGTTTTGCTATTAAAGAACCCCTTGTCAGCAACACGTTTATTATTAAAGAGCCCCTTGTCAGCCACAGGTTTGTTATTAAAGAACAACTTGTCAGCCACACGTTTTGTTATTAAAAAGCCCCTTGTCAGCCACACGTTTTGTTATTAAAGAGCCCCTTGTCAGCCACACGTTTGTTATTAAAGAGCCCCTTGTCAGCCACACGTTTGTTATTAAAGAGCCCCTTGTCAGCCACACGTTTGTTATTAAAGAGCCCCTTGTCAGCCACACGTTTGTTATTAAAGAGCCCCTTGTCAGCCACACGTTTGTTATTAAAGAGCCCCTTGTCAGCCACAGGTTTGTTATTAAAGAACCCCTTGTCAGCCACACCTTTGTTATTAAAGAGCCCCTTGTCAGCCAAACGTTTGTTATTAAAGAGCCCCTTGTCAGCCACACGTTTGTTATTAAAGAGCCTGTTGTCAGCCACACCTTTGTTATTAAAGAGCCCCTTGTCAGCCACGCCTTTATTTTTTAAGAGCCCCTTGTCAGCCACACGTTTGTTATTAAAGAGCCCCTTGTCAGCCACAGGTTTGTTATTAAAGAGCCCCTTGTCAGCCACACCTTTGTTATTAAAAAGCACCTTGTTAGCCACACGTTTTGTTATTAAAAAGCCCCTTGTCAGCCACACGTTTTGTTATTAAAGAGCCCCTTGTCAGCCGAACGTTTATTATTAAAGAGCCCCTTGTCAGCCACAGGTTTGTTATTAAAGAGCCCCTTGTCAGCCACACGTTTTGTTATTAAAGAGCCCCTTGTCAGCCACACCTTTGTTATTAAAGAGCCCCTTGTCAGCCACACGTTTGTTATTAAAGAGCCCCTTGTCAGCCACACGTTTGTTATTAAATAGCCCCTTGTAAGCCACACGTTTGTTATTAAAGAGCCCCTTGTCAGCCACACCTTTGTTATTAAATAGCCCCTTGTTAGCCACACCTTTGTTATTTAAGAGCCCTTTGTCAGCCACACGTTTGTTATTAAAGAGCCCCTTGTCAGCCACATGTTTGTTATTAAAGAGCCCCTTGTCAGCCACACCTTTGTTATTAAAGAGCCCCTTGTCAGCCACACCTTTGTTATTTAAGAGCCCCTTGTCAGCCACACGTTTGTTATCAAAGAGCCCTTTGTCAGCCACACGTTTGTTATTAAAGAGCCCCTTGTCAGCCACACGTTTGTTATTAAAGAGCCCCTTGTCAGCCACAGGTTTGTTATTAAAGAGCAACTTGTCAGCCACACGTTTTGTTATTAAAAAGCCCCTTGTCAGCCACACGTTTTGTTATTAAAGAGCCCCTTGTCAGCCACACGTTTGTTATTAAAGAGCCCCTTGTCAGCCACACGTTTGTTATTAAAGAGCCCCTTGTCAGCCACACGTTTGTTATTAAAGAGCCCCTTGTCAGCCACACGTTTGTTATTAAAGAGCCCCTTGTCAGCCACACGTTTGTTATTAAAGAGCCCCTTGTCAGCCACAGGTTTGTTATTAAAGAACCCCTTGTCAGCCACACCTTTGTTATTAAAGAGCCCCTTGTCAGCCAAACGTTTGTTATTAAAGAGCCCCTTGTCAGCCACACGTTTGTTATTAAAGAGCCTGTTGTCAGCCACACCTTTGTTATTAAAGAGCCCCTTGTCAGCCACGCCTTTATTTTTTAAGAGCCCCTTGTCAGCCACACGTTTGTTATTAAAGAGCCCCTTGTCAGCCACAGGTTTGTTATTAAAGAGCCTCTTGTCAGCCACACCTTTGTTATTAAAAAGCACCTTGTTAGCCACACGTTTTGTTATTAAAGAGCCCCTTGTCAGCCACACGTTTTGTTATTAAAGAGCCCGTTGTCAGCCGAACGTTTATTATTAAAGAGCCCCTTGTCAGCCACAGGTTTGTTATTAAAGAGCCCCTTGTCAGCCACACGTTTTGTTATTAAAGAGCCCCTTGTCAGCCACACCTTTGTTATTAAAGAGCCCCTTGTCAGCCACACGTTTGTTATTAAAGAGCCCCTTGTCAGCCACACGTTTGTTATTAAATAGCCCCTTGTAAGCCACACGTTTTGTTATTAAAGAGCCCCTTGTCAGCCACAGGTTTTGTTATTAAATAGCCCCTTGTCAGCCACACGTTTGTTATTAAAGAGCCCCTTTTCAGCCACACTTTTGTTATTAAAGAGCCCCTTGTCAGCCACACGTTTGTTATTACAGAGCCCCTTGTCAGCCACACGTTTGTTATTGAAGAGCCACTTGTCAGCCACACGTTTGTTATCAAAGAGCCCCTTGTCAGCCACACGTTTGTTATTAAAGAGCCCCTTGTCAGCCACACCTTTGTTATTAAAGAGCCCCTTGTCAGCCACACCTTTGTTATTTAAGAGCCCCTTGTCAGCCACACGTTTGTTATTACAGAGCCCCTTGTCAGCCACACGTTTGTTATTAAAGAGCCCCTTGTCAGCCACACGTTTGTTATTAAAGAGCCCCTTGTCAGCCACACGTTTGTTATTAAAGAGCCTCTTGTCAGCCACGCCTTTGTTATTAAAGAGCCCCTTGTCAGCCACACGTTTGTTATTAAAGAGCCCCTTGTCAGCCTCACCTTTGTTATTAAAGAGCCCCTTGTCAGCCACACCTTTATTATTAAAGAGCCTCTTGTCAGCCTCACGTTTTGTTATTAAAGAGCCCCTGGTCAGCCACACGTTTTGTTATTAAAGAGCCCCTTGTCAGCCACACCTTTGTTATTAAAGAGCCCCTTGTCAGCCACACGTTTTGTTTTTAAAGAGCCCCTTGTCAGCCACACGTTCGTTATTAAAGAGCCCCTTGTCAGCCACACGTTCGTTATTAAAGAGCCCCTTGTCAGCCACACGTTTGTTATTAAAGAGCCCTAGTCAGCCCTAATCTATTTTCGTGTTACGGATAACCCCTCCGCCCCCTGTCCAGCCACTCCCTCCCCCCCTCCCCCCTAGCCAAGTGTTCCGCTACTTTCTTGCATGCGATCATGTGATCGCGACGCGTGGCTGTATTTCAAGTACAAGGGTAACATGCACGCCCCGATCGTGCCAAATGCGGGCAGTTGAGGTAAGAATGCCATTATTCAACAACTAGAGATTTTAAAATATGTGAACTGTATTCTAGAGTAAACTATCCAACCGCACCTGGCTATAAATATCGGCACTTATTTGATATATGAGCAGAATAATCAATGACAAAATGTTTATATTACTATGACTACAGTTATTAAATGATGTGAAATATGGAGCTATTCTTGTTTTCGCCCGTAATCTCTAAGTCCTGTTACTGCTAGTGCTACGTAAATTCAAAAGAGCAACAAAAAACTACTGTGGTTTTCGGCCATTCACCCAGACGCGTTTGGTGTGCCATGTCTGTGCATGGCTGCTTATCTAGTTTTAATCTCTTCAATCCAAGGCATTGGGATCGGGATTCCTGTGTCTCGTCCCAAGTCCCTCGCCTCCTCTCGGATCAATAACGTGCACGGGAAGAGCCACAGTAACGCCTTCCATTTGTCCACGTTGGTACTTGTGAGATGATTTTAGTTGGGTGTTGGCTTTAGTTGTTTGGTTTGCTAGTTAATTTGGTGCCTAGTTGATGTAACTGCTTTGCTATTTAGCGGGCTAGTTCAAGTATCCGCCAAACCACCACTGGGTAGTGCTGCCATCATCTTCACTTCCGCGAAATTTCGGATTCCGCTCTCTGTCGCTGTACAAGCCAAAGATATTTTCATAAGTCACGTAATTAGGGTGTTTGAATCTGCAGTGAGCATAGCTATAGTCGGTGTCAATGTGAAGTGGAATGTCCGGGGAGTCTTGCCAAACGTAAACGGACGAGTTGGTGGCGCTGTAACCACGCACATTCACGTATTCAACGTCACGGCAGCCTTCCACATCCGCAAACACGTATAGGCTCGACAACAAGCCTCTAATGTAGTCTCGGTAATCGACTCCGTAGACTGGTAGCCCTGTGGTAGCACGCCAGTGAGTGGACTGTTTAACGAGGTGCTGCATCTTAGCGAGTTCAATTCTGTAGTCGTCCCAGTTCGGTTCGTCGCTGTGTCTCGGGGCGTCAAATTGCCAGGGTTTCTTATAAAACTCTTCAAGATGTCTGTTCTTGAAGGCAAAGGAGAGAACTAGGGTCCAAGCAGCGTTAGGCTCAGAGGTCAAGTCGCACATGACTTTGCCTCGCGCCCCATTACTAAAGGTGATGGTGTAGATGCCCGAGTCCGTGGCGCCCGCCTTCATGTGGTCCAGACACGACTTGTACTGCAAAAAGGAAAAGGAATTCCTTAAAAAGGGTTATCGTACCGCCCATTTAATTACTCGAAGAAAGGTTATCGTTCTGTGACAGTGTGAAACGGACTTGACTTTATCTTGAGCGTGTGTATGTTGTAAAGAGTGTGCGTGTTTTTATCTCTCTTATTTTGGGTAGCCTTTGTTAAATTTCCTGATATAGATGTCATGCCCTTCTTTGTAAAGTTTCTACGCGTGTGTGATTTCTACATGTTCTGGAATAAATTTGGTTCTGTCCCGACATCGTGGTTTCGTTTTTGTTCCTTCCTTCCCCAAAAGTTCAAGCCATTCGATCGAACCGGAGCTCTAAACCCGGCCGTTACACTTCTGCCCCTCGGAATTCCGTGCCAACGGGGCCACCATCATCCCGTATTCCTGGTACGACTACGCTCAGTTGACCACAAAACAGTAAACATTTTGGCGAAACTACTTCGCAGCACCTCCTTGGTGTTCAAAACAGCTCCTGCTGAGCCATCGTCTTGATGACAGCAATGTTGGTGCTGTGTGCACAGGGGGGGGGGGGGGGGGGAGGGGGTATTGTGGCTTCGCCCTGTATGGTGTTATCCTGTCTTCGGACACGAATCATGTAAATAAATAAAATTAATAAAATCATTCCATTACCCTAATTGCGAAGAATACTGATTAAGTCGAGAAGAAAATTGTCGCTACTTAGGAGGGTTTAACTACGCGGGTGTCCCCGTCGTGCGTGTCAGCACCTTTACAACCGCTCGACAAATCAGACGGTCTAAGGGACCCAAATGCACACGACGGCAAGTCCACAGGAACCCCTTTGTGACCAGGGAAGCTAAGTTGCATCTTACATCTAGTTCTGCAGTAAGGTAGTGAGACATCTTACCTCTAGTTCTGCAGTAAAGTAGTCAGACATCTTACCTCTAGTCCTGTAGTAAAGTAGTCAGACATCTTACCTCTAGTTCTGAAGTAAAGTAGTGAGACATCTTACCTCTAGCTCTGTAGTAAAGTAGTGAGACATCTTACCTCTAGTTCTGCAGTAAAGTAGTCAGACATCTTACCTCTAGTCCTGTAGTAAAGTAGTCAGACATCTTACCTCTAGTTCTGTAGTAAAGTAGTGAGACATCTTACCTCTAGCTCTGTAGTAAAGTAGTCAGACATCTTACCTCTAGTTCTGCAGTAAAGTAGTCAGACATCTTACCTCTAGTCCTGTAGTAAAGTAGTCAGACATCTTACCTCTAGTTCTGTAGTAAAGTAGTGAGACATCTTACCTCTAGCTCTGTAGTAAAGTAGTCAGACATCTTACCTCTAGTTCTGCAGTAAAGTAGTCAGACATCTTACCTCTAGTTCTGTAGTAGTCAGACATCTTACCTCTAGTTCTGCAGTAAAGTAGTGAGACATCTTACCTCTAGTTCTGCAGTAAAGTAGTGAGACATCTTACCTCTAGTCCTGTAGTAAAGTAGTGAGACATCTTACCTCTAGTTCTGTAGTAAAGTAGTGAGGCATCTTACCTCTAGTTCTGTAGTAAAGTAGTCAGACATCTTACCTCTAGTTCTGCAGTAAAGTAGTCAGATATCTTACCTCTAGTTCTGCAGTAAAGTAGTCAGACATCTTACCTCTAGTTCTGCAGTAAAGTAGTCAGACATCTTGTAATGTATTTGAGAAAAACCTTAGGATCAAAACGAATAAACAGTAATGGCGGACTCACGTTGTTTATTTCTGCTACCCAGAAAACCTTGCGGTCATACAAACAGGAATCCCAAACATTACATACTGCCCCACCCAAGTTTACAACTAAAAGATACTTGCTTGCTGAGGCCAGTAAAACTATCAAATTTATACACACAACATGTCAATAAGTAAAAAACAACAACAATGTCCATGACAAGTTCTTGACAAGTTGTCAATCCATCAGGTCCGGAAAAATGAACACAGTGTGTGATATGCTGCTTAAAATTAACATACATAGTCTTTGAGGTGGGTAGGTGTGGTTTTGAGTCGAGTACTTCTTCGCAGAGTACTTGCAGGTTCAGAAGCTGGAAGCTCTGTCTTCTTCGGTTCCAATGAAGGTTCTGGAACTGTGATCTCAGGTTCCTTAAATTCCTCTGGAATCTGCTTGGGTACAGTTGTTTGCATTGGAACTTGGGCCAATTCTGTTGAACTCTGAAGATCATTGGCGACTGTGGGTGTGCTTGTCCTCTGGCGAAGATGGTCCACATGTCGTCGAAACACTCCACCTGAACTGAGTTGAACGACATACGAAACCGGTCCTGACTGTTGAATAATTGTTCCACATAACCACTTTGGACCATATGAAAAATTCTTGACAAATACTGGGTCATTCACTTGAAATTCTCTGAGTGGCACTAGATTGTCGTGTTGTTTCTTCTGTGCGAGCTGTTTATCTTCTACACGAGTGCGAATTGTGTCCTGACTAAGGGGGTTTACCAGGTCCAAGCGCGTCTTCAGCTTCCGGTTCATTAATAGCTCACTAGGTGTTTTACCAGTGGTTGCATGAGGTGTGGTACGATAGCTTAGTAGAAATCTGCTTAACTTCGTGTCTAAGTTTTCCTTTTCCCCTCCCATCTTCTTCATTGTTTCCTTGAAAGTGCGAACATATCTTTCAGCAAATCCATTGGATGCTGGGTGTTTAGGTGCTGAAGTGATGTGTTTTATGCCATTCTCAGACATAAAAAGGGCAAATTCTTCACCTATGAAGGCAGTTGCATTATCAGATACAATGATATCAGGCAGTCCATGTACTGAGAAACATTCTCTTAACTTCTGGATGGTTACTGCAGCAGTACTGGAGTTTGTCTTGAATACCTCGATCCACTTACTATAGGCATCACCGATCACCAGGAACATGTGTCCTTCGAAAGGTCCTGCATAGTCAATATGTATGCGAGACCAAGGTCTAGACGGCCACTCCCACGGATGTAGGGGTGCAGTAGAAGGTGCCTTAGCATTACTTTGGCAGCTTGTGCAATCTTTCACCTTTTGCTCAATATCCGCGTCCAGGCCAGGCCACCAGAAATAGCTTCGGGCTAACATTTTCATGCGAACCATTCCAGGATGTCCATCATGTAGTTCCTGGAGAAGCTTGACTCTTCCTTGAGGAGGAATGACTACGCGAGAGCCCCAGAGTAGACAGCCATCCTGACAGCTAAGTTGGTGCTTTCTATAAGAGTAGGGCTTGAACTCAATGCGATCATTTGAATTGGGCCAACCGGACATTACTTGGTGTCGTACTGCACTAAGAATAGGATCTTTTGAGGTCCAACGCTCAATGTCCTTGACTTTAACGGGTGTGTTGACTTCAAGATGATTCATTACAAACATAATGTCGCCAGGCACTGGAACATTTCTGGTTTCATTTGGCAATGGCAGCCGGCTCAGGCCATCGGCATTACCATTTTTCTGGCCTTCTCGATATACTAAAGTGTATGAGTAGCCTGACAGGAATACCGCCCACCTCAATATGCGTGGTGAGGCTGAGGTCGGTATTTGTTTAGTTGACTGTAGCAGACCCAGCAGGGGTTTGTGATCAGTGTAGATGGTAAAACTCCGTCCATATAAGTATGAGTGGAACTTCCTCACCCCGAACATGATGGCTGCTGCCTCTTTGTCGAGCTGTGAATAGTTCTTTTCGGCTGGGGACAGAGTACGTGAGGCATATGAAATAGGACGTTCAGTCCCATCATCCATCACATGTGAAATAACACAACCAAGACCATATGGTGATGCGTCACAAGCAAGGGTTAACTCTCTTTCTAAGCTGTAATGCACTAGAAGTTGTGAAGAGTGAAGTGTGGACTTGGCTTGGTTCCAAGATTTTTCATGTGCTTCACTCCAGTTCCAAGGTGTGTCTTTGACTAACAGCTGATGTAAAGGAGATAGTATTGTAGTGATGTTAGGTATGTAACAAGCGTAATAGTTAAGCATGCCTAAAAAGGCTTGCAGTTCTTTCAGATTAGAAGGTCTCGGTGACTCTTGAATTGCTTTGATTTTCTCGTCAAGGGGGTGGATACCATCTTTGTCTATGCGGTGTCCCAGGTAAGTGACTTCAGGTGCTTGAAAAATGCACTTCGAACGTTTAAGACGGACGCCAGCTTTGTCCAGACGTGACAGGACTTCTGTTAGACTTTTGAGATGATCTGCTGATGTCTTCCCGGCAATGAGAATATCATCTATTCGTACTACAACATTCGGAATACCCTGCAGTAAATTTTCCATTGTGCGTTGGAAAATCCCAGGGGCTGAGGCAATGCCGTAGCACAGTCTATTGTACTCAAATAGGCCTTTATGAGTGGTGATAGTGGTGTACTTCTTTGATTCTTCATCTAACTCAAGTTGTTGATAAGCTTGACTCAGATCTAGTTTTGTAAACTGCACTCCACCTCCAAGTTGAGCTAGCAGATCCTCTGTTTTAGGAATTGGGTAATTGTCAAGTTTGCTAACTTGGTTCAAAGTAACTTTGAAGTCTCCACAAATGCGTATAGACTCATCCGATTTGACAATGGGCACAATGGGTGTTGCCCATTCCGAAAATTGAACTGGACGAATTGTTCCTTCTTCTAACAAACGGTCCAATTCTCTCTCTACCTTCTGACGTCGTGCATATTCTAACGTGCGAGGTTTGAAGTACTTGGGTTTGGCTTGAGGATCAACGTATATCTTTGCTTTCACTCCTTGAATTGTCCCTAATCCTTCCTTGAATAAATTTTCATGTTTCTTTAGCAGGTCAGACACATCAGGGGATACAACTTGAACTAGGAAAATCTCTGGCCATGACAACTTAACATGTTGTAACCAATCTCGTCCAAAGAGACTGGGCACCTTGCCTTGTACAACTATAACTGGCAAGTGTTCAAAGAAGTCCTTGTACTTGACTTCCACTACAAGCTTTCCTAAAACTGGAATTGTCTCCCCGGTGTATGTTTTCAAGGTTAGCTTGGTATCTTGCAGATTGAGAGATGAACCCTCAATGTTCTTCAATTGATCAAAAATGTCCTCTCCGATTACTGAAAGTGATGCACCAGTGTCCAGTTCCATTTGAACTTTAAGACCATTTAATTCAACATCTACTAAATACGGATTTTGGCGGTTGCCTTGACTGACAGCAAACAATGGATATATATCTTCATCTTCTATTTCTTTATCAGTATCCAGGACATGAATTGCTGGTTTCCCTTGTTTTGGATGGTGGTTTGAATTTGGCTTGGTTGTCTCGGACGACTTTTTTGCTTTTTTGAGACATTTGGCAACAATATGTCCTTTCTTTTTACAATAATGGCACGTGGCCTCCTTGAAACGACATTTTGACGGGTGGTGATTTTTTCCACAACGATAACACTCTTTATTTTCGCTTTTAGAACGCGGTAAGGGCGAAGAACTGACCTTTTTTACAGATGCAGACGTTGAACTTAACGTAGAAGGAGCAGATTGAAGATCGGCCATGTGCTGTGCGGTCGTTTCCATAGACGAAGCAATGTCGTAAGCTTTTTTGAAAGTTAAGTTCTCTTCTGATAGCAAACGCCTTTGGATTCTTTCATTGTTAATTCCAGACACCACACGATCACGCAGCATATTTTCCAGGCTGCCCCCAAAATTGCAGTATTCTGCCATGTTTCGTAGAGCCGCTACAAAGTCAGACACGTTCTCCCCGCTCAATCTGAAACGGTTATTGAACTTGTGCCGTTGCACGCTTTCACTCGGTTTTGGGTTGAAATGGCTCTTTACCAAGGTGCACAAGTCAGCATAAGATTTCTCTCCAGGTTTCGCTGGGGCCAGCAGATCAGACATTAATTTGTAGGTTTTTTTCCCTACCGAACTGAGGAGGATTGCACGGCGTATTTTCAAGTCATCGTCAGACGTAGTTACTCCATTTGCTTCAAAATAGAAGTTTAGACGCTCGATATACTGTTCCCATGAATCAGAATCTCTGTCGAATTCGTCTATTTTGCCGTAGGTTGCCATTTCCGAAATCCTCGTCGCCAAAAAATGTAATGTATTTGAGAAAAACCTTAGGATCAAAACGAATAAACAGTAATGGCGGACTCACGTTGTTTATTTCTGCTACCCAGAAAACCTTGCGGTCATACAAACAGGAATCCCAAACATTACACATCTTACCTCTAGTTCTGCAGTAAAGTAGTCAGACATCTTACCTCTAGTTCTGCAGTAAAGTAGTCAGACATCTTCCCTCTAGTTCTGTAGTAGTCAGACATCTTACCTCTAGTTCTGCAGTAAGGTAGTGAGACATCTTACCTCTAGTTCTGCAGTAAAGTAGTCAGACATCTTACCTCTAACTCTGCAGTAAAGCAGTGAGACATCTTCCCTCTAGTTCTGTAGTAAAGTAGTCAGACATCTTACCTCTAGTCCTGCAGTAAAGTAGTCTGACATCTTACCTCTAGTTCTGTAGTAAAGTAGTAAGACATCTTACCTCTAGTCCTGCAGTAAAGTAGTCAGACAACTTATCTGTAGTTCTGTAGTAAAGTAGTCAGATATTTTACCTCTAGTTCTGCAGTAAAGTAGTCAGACATCTTACCTCTAGTCCTGCAGTAAAGTAGTCAGACAACTTATCTGTAGTTCTTTAGTAAAGTAGTCAGATATTTTACCTCTAGTTCTGCAGTAAAGTAGTGAGACATCTTCCCTCTAGTTCTGTAGTAAAGTAGTGAGACATCTTACCACTAGTCCTGCAGTAAAGTAGTCAGACATCTTACCTCTAGTCCTGCAGTAAAGTAGTCAGACATCTTACCTCTAGTTATGCAGTAAAGTAGTCAGACATCTTACCTCTAGTCCTGCAGTAAAGTAGTGAGACATCTTACCTCTAGTTCGGTAGTAAAGTAGTCAGACATCTTACCTCTAACTCTGCAGTAAAGTATTGAGACATCTTCCCTCTAGTTCTGTAGTAAAGTAGCCAGACATCTTACCTCTAGTCCTGCAGTAAAGTAGTCAGACATCTTACCTCTAGTCCTGCAGTAAAGTAGTCAGACATCTTACCTCTAACTCTGCAGGAAAGTAGTGATCACCCTCGGGGTCGCTTTGCAAGGATGCGTTTTGGGTTGCCATGGTTTCGTTGTTCAGCTCACACGTGACTGCATTCCTTACGTTGTACGAGGCGCAATCCATGTTCTCGAGGCAGTGCTGGGCGCACCATACTGGGGATGTGACTTGGTGTTTGGCAATCACGAACCCTGATAGAACTTTGCCTGGAAACATCGGGAGAATTAGGTGGGGTACGGTGCGATCGACAATCCGGGGTACGGTGCAACTTAGAATCCGTGGTACGGTGCAACCAAGAATCCGGGGTACGGTTTAACCAAGAATCCGGGGTACTGTGTAACCGAGAATCCGGGGTACTGTGTAACCGAGAATCTGGGGTATGGTGCAACTGAGAATCCGGGGTATGGTGCAACCAAGAATCCGGGGTATGGTGCAACTGAGAATCCGGGGTACGGTGCAACCAAGAATCCGGGGTATGGTGCAACCAAGAATCCGGGGTACGGTGCAACCGAGAATCTGGGGTATGGTGCAACCAAGAATCCGTGGTATGGTGCAACTGAGAATCCGGGGTACTGTGTAACCGAGAATCTGGGGTATGGTGCAACCGAGAATCCGGGGTATGGTGCAACCGAGAACCCGGGGTACGGTACAACCAAGAATCCGGGGTACGGTGCAACTGAGAATCCGGGGTACGGTGCAACTGAGAATCCGGGGTATGGTGCAACCAAGAATCCGGGGTACGGTGCAACCAAGAATCCGGGGTACGGTGCAACCAAGAATCCGGGGTATGGTGCAACCAAGAACCCGGGGTACGGTGCAACCAAGAATCCGGGGTACGGTACAACCGAGAATCCGGGGTATGGTGCAACTGAGAATCCGGGGTACGGTGCAACTGAGAATCCGGGGTATGGTGCAACTGAGAATCCGGGGTTGGTACAACCAAGAATCCGGGGTATGGTGCAACCGAGAATACGGGGTATGGTGCAACCGAGAATACGGGGTATGGTGCAACCGAGAATCCGGGGTATGGTGCAACCAAGAATCCGGGGTGTGGTACAACCGAGAATCCGGGGTACAGTGCAACTGAGAATCCAGGGTACGGTACAACCAAGAATCCGGGGTATGGTGCAACCAAGAATCCGGGGTACAGTGCAACTGAGAATCCGGGGTATGGTGCAACTGAGAATCCGGGGTATGGTGCAACCGAGAATCCGGGGTATGGTGCAAACAAGAATCTTGGGGTAATTGCGAGGTTTTCGTGTGTTTCTGGGCTCATTGCAGGACTCTTTTGCTGGCATGGATCACTTACCCGATAGCTTGTTGAATACTGCCCATCTGTTTTTTCCGTCAGCGCGATACTGAAGGGACATAGTTCCTTCCGACACGGACGCAAGGGCGGCCAGCAGAATGGCAGCGAAAATTCGGGCCATGTTTATTCCAGTCTACAAATTATAACAATTATGTATGGCATTTATTTATTCCGACACCACAGTATTTTCAAGACCTCGGTCACGGTATTTCACGATACTGACCCCCCACCCGGCAAATAACCCCTATTTACGCTCGCTCAACAAGCGCATCAAACAGAATCATGCAGAATCCCACAGAATCCGACATAATTCCACTTATCATAGCTATATTTTATGGTGAAAAAAATCCCACATATCTAAGCTTTTTTTGCCATAAAGATCGCTGCGATGATCGATAGCGTATTCCATTAGTTTTGATTTTTCTAAAGCAGCGCGACGTTCGAACAAAATGTTTTCTGATGAGAGAGCTCGTAGTACGATCTGTTGGCGAAACACCTTGATTCTTGGGCGAAGCAACTCTTGATGCGTGGGCGGAACTACTCTTTCTGACGTGGGCGATACAACAACTTGGGCGAAACCACCTGTTACCCAAATTTTCTAACTATGGCATCGTATTAATCGTTGGCAAATTTTCAAACTATTGTCTTATTTTAATCGTTTACAAATTTCCTGACTATCGTCTTGTTTTAGTCGTTGAAAAATTTTCTAAATATCGTCCGTCTTGTTTTAGTCGTTGGCAATTTTTAAAATTGTTTTGTTTTAATCGTTGATAAATTTTTCAAACTTTCGTCCTTTTTAAATCGTTGACAAATTTTTCAAACTATCGGCTTGTTTTAATCGTTAACAAATTTTTCTGATTATTCGTCTTACTTTAGTCGTTGTTAGATACTCGTAAGTGAATTGTAACAACGAGAGTAGACTGTAGTTGGGGGGCGGTACAGGTACCGGGCTTTACTTCGCTGTTACAAACTCAAGGTTTACCAGATAATATCTCTGCGGCTTCTACCGCACCCCTTTTTATATGGTCCTACAACGGCGTCCCTTATGTGATCCGACACTGACAGCCATGGAAAGCTTTTAGCTCTGTTTAGATAAGGTTTCAGCCAATGGGCGTCCGAGGAACGGACTACCCCCCATGGGTGTGTCGGTTTGTTACCCTTGGGCTACCGTGACTTACGTAATGTTTACATGTTGCTACTGACTACGGTTGTCACACACTAACTTGTTACACTGCTAGTGCGCATGGCAAGATACACACATGAATATAATGATTGACAAGATTCCAATCATTTTTGCACTCAAAATCTTAAACCGTTCTAAATCCTAATTTCGTCGACGGCCAGGTCTGAATCCTACACAGGGCAAACCCTGTGTGAACTCAGACCTAACTTTTCTTCCTTCGTTAAGAAGCGCGAACCGAGAATTGGTGGCCAAATTCTGGTTATCAAATACCCCTGGAAAAGGGACGCGCAACTTCTACTTTTCCACTGGGTCAAGGGTCAACTTTTTACTTTTCGCTATCCTATTTCATAGGAACGGCTAAAGTTACTTTGTCGATATAACTTGCTTAAACAAACAGACGCCTTTAAGTTGAATAAACAAAACGTACTTATAACGGTTCTTAACTTCAGGAAGGTCGGTGTTTAATTAAAGTAAGATACTTAGTTGTCAAAGATGAAGTTAATCTATATTTCGTTATTTTCCTCCGTGACAGAATGCTTTACCGTTTCAACTTGAAAAGTTGACTCAGGAAGAAGCGGCGGTCCATGGACGGTTTTAACTGACGAATATAATTCTAAAGAAACACATCCTTCAATTTAACTATTCATTCCTACCCATCAGGGGGTACTGATATTCGTAGTTTGCGCGGAGAGAGGCGGTCACGTGTCTTTAACGGAAAGCACCGTTCATCTTTACTTGGTGCAGTCCGCAGTCTATTTGGGACTCGTTTAAGTTTTAAAACATACGCTTCATTTATTATGATTTTTAACTGTAGAACTAGAATGAAATCTGATCTAATAAAATTCTCCTCTCTCATTTAAAATTCAATTCGACATTCTGCCTCTTATTGATATTAAAATGCTCTCTTCGAATACATCCTCTCGCTATTATCGGCCCCCCACGCAAAATAATGCGCGATCGTTTGTTATCAAGCATCCATTAGATGCGCTAATCGATGGGAAATTGGGTCCAGATGTCCCATCGATTCTGAAGATGCGCTAATCGATGGGAAATTGGGTCCAGATGTCCCTAGCCAAAAACGTTTTCGGTTGAAAGCGGGTATTCGTACCAAACTATTGTCTAGTTTTAATCGTTTACAAATTTTCTGACTATCCTCTTGTTTTAGTCGTTGAAAAATTTTCTAAATATCGCCCGTCTTGTTTTAGTCGTTGGCAATTTTTAAAATTGTTTTGTTATAATCGTTGACAAATTTTTCAAACTATCGTCCTTTTTAAATCGTTGACAAATTTTTCAAACTATCGTCTTGTTTTAATCGTTAACAAATTTTTCTGATTATTCGTCTTACTTTAGGCGTTTGTTAGATACTCGTAAGTGAATGCTTTACCGTTTCAACTTGAAGAGTTGACCCTGGAAGAAGCGGCGGTCCATGAACGGTTTTAACTGACGAATATAATTCTAAAGAAACACATCCTTCAATTTAACTATTCATTCCTACCCATCAGGGGGTACTGATTTTCGGAGTTTGCGCGGAGAGAGGCGGTCACGTGTCTTTAACGGAAAACACCGTTCATCTTTACTTGGTGCAGTCCGCAGTCTATTTGGGACTCGTTTAAGTTTTAAAACATACGCTTCATTTATTATGATTTTTAACTGTAGAACTAGAATGAAATCTGATCTAATAAAATTCTCCTCTCTCATTTAAAATTCAATTCGACATTCTGCCTCTTATTGATATTAAAATGCTCTCTTCGGATACATCCTCTCGCTATTATCCGCCCCCCACGCAAAATAATGCGCGATCGTTTGTTATCAAGCATCCATTAGATGCGCTAATCGATGGGAAATTGGGTCCAGGTGTCCCTAGCCAAAAACGTTTTCGGTTGAAAGCGGGTATTCGTACCAAACTATTGTCTAGTTTTAATCGTTTACAAATTTTCTGACTATCGTCTTGTTTTAGTCGTTGAAAAATTTTCTAAATATCGTCCGTCTTGTTTTAGTCGTCGGCAATTTTTAAAATTGTTTTGTTTTAATCGTTGACAAATTTTTCAAACTATCGTCCTTTTTAAATCGTTGACAAATTATCAAACTATCGTCTTGTTTTAAATGTGGACTTTAAAAGCACACTAGCATACACACATTGGCACCAGTCGGGCCAAGACGGGACGCTAGCACAGTCTATTACCCGTGCAGTTCGGCAACCATGGACAGCTGTTTCGTCCTTATTAGTACTCGTCAGCATGGCATAGCCGGTTTGCCTCAGTCGAACAAGGACGAAACAGCTGTCCATGGTTGCCGAACTGCACGGGTAATAGACTGTGCTAGCGTCCCGTCTTGGCCCGACTGGTGCCAATGTGTGTATGCTAGTGGGCTTTTAAAGTCCACATTTATGTATACATACTCGCAAGGATAGTTTGGCTATCCGACGGAGTTTTAGACTAGCAAAGGTCGCATGCGTGATCCGCACAATTGGCATCACGCTAGCCCGGTCGCAGCTCTAGATCCCACATGGATCTAAGCTGTGGTTTGAAGCACTTCGTTCGAGTCGAAGTCGCCCTGCAGTTTTTTTGCCGATGAAGTTTAACTGAGGCAAACCGGCTATGCCATGCTATGACGAGTCCTAACAAGGACGAAACAGCTGTCCATGGTTGCCGAACTGCACGGGTAATAGACTGTGCTAGTGTCCCGTCTTTGCCCGACTGGTACCAATGTGTGTATGTGTGTGTGTATGCTAGTGTGCTTTTAAAGTCCACAGTCTTGTTTTAATCGTTAACAAATGTTTCTGATTATTCGTCTTACTTTAGTCGTTGTTAGATACTCGTAAGTGAATTGTAACAACGAGAGTAGACTGTAGTTGGGGGGGCGGTACAGGTACCGGGCTTTACTTCGCTGTTACAAACTCAAGGTTTATCAGATAATATCTCTGCGGCTTCTACCGCACCCCTTTTTATATGGTCCTACAACGGCGTCCCTTAGGTGATCCGACACTGACAGCCATGGAAAGCTTTTAGCTCTGTTTAGATAAGGTTTCAGCCAATGGGCGTTCGAGGAACGGACTACCCCTCATGGGTGTGTCGGTTTGTTACCCTTGGGCTACCGTGACTTACGTAATGTTTACATGTTGCTATTGACTACGGTTGTCACACACTAACTTGTTACACTGCTAGTGCGCATGGCAAGATACACACATGAATATAATGATTGACAAGATTCCAATCCTTTTTGCACTCAAAATCTTAAACCGTTCTAAATCCTAATTTCGTCGACGGCCAGGTCTGAATCCTACAAAGGGCAAACCCTGTGTGAACTCAGACCTAACTTTTCTTCCTTCGTTAAGAAGCGCGAACCGAGAATTGGTGGCCAAATTCTGGTTGTCAAATACCCCTGAAAAAGGGACGCGCAACTTCTACTTTTCCACTGGGTCAAGGGTCAACTTTTTACTTTTCGCTATCCTATTTCATAGGAACGGCTAAAGTTACTTTGTCGATATAACTTGCTTAAACAAACAGACGCCTTTAAGTTGAATAAACAAAACGTACTTATAACGGTTCTTAACTTCAGGAAGGTCGGTGTTTAATTAAAGTAAGATACTTAGTTGTCAAAGATGAAGTTAATCTATATTTCGTTATTTTCCTCCGTGACAGAATGCTTTACCGTTTCAACTTGTAGAGTTGACTCAGGAAGAAGCGGCGGTCCATGAACGGTTTTAACTGACAAATATAATTCTAAAGAAACACATCCTTCAATTTAACTATTCATTCCTACCCATCAGGGGGTACTGATATTCGGAGTTTGCGCGGAGAGAGGCGGTCACGTGTCTTTAACGGAAAACACCGTTCATCTTTACTTGGTGCAGTCCGCAGTCTATTTGGGACTCGTTTAAGTTTTAAAACATACGCTTCATTTATTATGATTTTTAACTGTAGAACTAGAATGAAATCTGATCTAATAAAATTCTCCTCTCTCATTTAAAATTCAATTCGACATTCTGCCTCTTATTGATATTAAAATGCTCTCTTCGGATACATCCTCTCGCTATTATCCGCCCCCCACGCAAAATAATGCGCGATCGTTTGTTATCAAGCATCCATTAGATGCGCTAATCGATGAGAAATTGGGTCCAGATGTCCCATCGATTCTGAAGATGCGCTAATCGATGGGAAATTGGGTCCAGGTGTCCCTAGCCAAAAACGTTTTCGGTTGAAAGCGGGTATTCGTACCAAACTATTGTCTAGTTTTAATCGTTTACAAATTTTCTGACTATCGTCTTGTTTTAGTCGTTGAAAATTTTTCTAAATATCGTCCGTCTTGTTTTAGTCGTCGGCAATTTTTAAAATTGTTTTGTTTTAATCGTTGACAAATTTTTCAAACTATCGTCCTTTTTAAATCGTTGACAATTTTTTCAAACTATCGTCTTGTTTTAATCGTTAACAAATTTTTCTGATTATTCGTCTTACTTTAGGCGTTTGTTAGATACTCGTAAGTGAATGCTTTACCGTTTCAACTTGAAGAGTTGACTCTAGAAGAAGCGGCGGTCCATGAACGGTTTTAACTGACGAATATAATTCTAAAGAAACACATCCTTCAATTTAACTATTCATTCCTACCCATCAGGGGGTACTGATTTTCGGAGTTTGCGCGGAGAGAGGCGGTCACGTGTCTTTAACTGAAAGCACCGTTCATCTTTACTTAGTGCAGTTCGCAGTCTATTTGGGACTCGTTTAAGTTTTAAAACATACGGTTCATTTATTATGATTTTTAACAGTGGAACTAGAATGAAATCTGATCTAATAAAATTCTCCTCTCTCATTTAAAATTCAATTCGACATTCTGCCTTTTATTAATATTAAAATGCTCTCTTCGGATACATCCTCTCGCTATTATCCGCCCCCCACGCAAAATAATGCGCGATCGTTTGTTATCAAGCATCCATTAGATGCGCTAATCGATGGGAAATTGGGTCCAGGTGTCCCATCGATTCTGAAGATGCGCTAATCGATGGGAAATTGGGTCCAGGTGTCCCTAGCCAAAAACGTTTTCGGTTGAAAGCGGGTATTCGTACCAAACTATTGTCTAGTTTTAATCGTTTACAAATTTTCTGACTATCGTCTTGTTTTAGTCGTTGAAAAATTTTCTAAATATCGTCCGTCATGTTTTAGTCGTTGGCAATTTTTAAAATTGTTTTGTTTTAATCGTTGACAAATTTTTCAAACTATCGTCCTTTTTAAATCGTTGACAAATTATCAAACTATTGTCTTGTTTTAAATGTGGACTTTAAAAGCACACTAGCATACACACATTGGCACCAGTCGGGCCAAGACGGGACGCTAGCACAGTCTATTACCCGTGCAGTTCGGCAACCATGGACAGCTGTTTCGTCCTTATTAGGACTCGTCAGCATGGCATAGCCGGTTTGCCTCAGTCGAACAAGGACGAAACAGCTGTCCATGGTTGCCGAACTGCACGGGTAATAGACTGTGCTAGCGTCCCGTCTTGGCCCGACTGGTGCCAATGTGTGTATGCTAGTGTGCTTTTAAAGTCCACATTTATGTATACATACTCGCAAGGATAGTTTGGCTATCCGACGGAGTTTTAGACTAGCAAAGGTCGCATGTGTGATCCGCATAATTGGCATCACGCTAGCCCGGTCGCAGCTCTAGATCCCACATGGATCTAAGCTGTGGTTTAAAGCACTTCGTTCGAGTCGAAGTCGCCCTGCAGTTTTTTTTGCCGATGAAGTTTAACTGAGGCAAACCGGCTATGCCATGCATGACGAGTCCTAACAAGGACGAAACAGCTGTCCATGGTTGCCGAACTGCACGGGTAATAGACTGTGCTAGTGTCCCGTCTTGGCCCGACTGGTACCAATGTGTGTATGTGTGTGTGTATGCTAGTGTGCTTTTAAAGTCCACAGTCTTGTTTTAATCGTTAACAAATGTTTCTGATTATTCGTCTTACTTTAGTCCTTGTTAGATACTCGTAAGTGAATTGTAACAACGAGAGTAGACTGTAGTTGGGGGGCGGTACAGGTACCGGGCTTTATTTCGCTGTTACAAACTCAAGGTTTACCAGATAATATCTCTGCGGCTTCTACCGCACCCCTTTTTATATGGTCCTACAACGGCGTCCCTTAGGTGATCCGACACTGACAGCCATGGAAAGCTTTTAGCTCTGTTTAGATAAGGTTTCAGCCAATGGGCGTCCGAGGAACGGACTACCTCTTATGGGTGTGTCGGTTTGTTACCCTTGGGCTACCGTGACTTATGTAATGTTTACATGTTGCTACTGACTACGGTTGTCACACACTAACTTGTTACACTGCTAGTGCGCATGGCAAGATACACACATGAATATAATGATTGACAAGATTCCAATCATTTTTGCACTCAAAATCTTAAACCGTTCTAAATCCTAATTTCGTCGACGGCCAGGTCTGAATCCTACACAGGGCAAACCCTGTGTGAACTCAGACCTAACTTTTCTTCCTTCGTTTAGAAGCGCGAACCGAGAATTGGTGGCCAAATTCTGGTTGTCAAATACCCCTGGAAAAGAGACGCGCAACTTCTACTTTTCCACAGGGTCAAGGGTCAACTTTTTACTTTTCGCTATCCTATTTCATAGGAACGGCTAAAGTTACTTTGTCGATATAACTTGCTTAAACAAACAGACGCCTTTAAGTTGAATAAACAAAACGTACTTATAACGGTTCTTAACTTCAGGAAGGTCGGTGTTTAATTAAAGTAAGATACTTAGTTGTCAAAGATGAAGTTAATCTATATTTCGTTATTTTCCTCCGTGACAGAATGCTTTACCGTTTCAACTTGTAGAGTTGACTCAGGAAGAAGCGGCGGTCCATGAACGGTTTTAACTGACGAATATAATTCTAAAGAAACACATCCTTCAATTTAACTATTCATTCCTACCCATCAGGGGGTACTGATATTCGGACTTTTCGCGGGGAGAGGCGGTCGCGTGTCTTTAACGGAAAGCACCGTTCATCTTTACTTGGTGCAGTCCGCAGTCTATTTGGGACTCGTTTAAGTTTTAAAACATACGCTTCATTTATTATGATTTTTAACTGTAGAACTAGAATGAAATCTGATCTAATAAAATTCTCCTCTCTCATTTAAAATTCAATTCGACATTCTGCCTCTTATTGATATTAAAATGCTCTCTTCGGATACATCCTCTCGCTATTATCGGCCCCCCACGCAAAATAATGCGCGATCGTTTGTTATCAAGCATCCATTAGATGCGCTAATCGATGGGAAATTGGGTCCAGATGTCCCATCGATTCTGAAGATGCGCTAATCGATGGGAAATTGGGTCCAGGTGTCCCTAGCCAAAAACGTTTTCGGTTGAAAGCGGGTATTCGTACCAAACTATTGTCTAGTTTTAATCGTTTACAAATTTTCTGACTATCGTCTTGTTTTAGTCGTTGAAAAATTTTCTAAATATCGTCCGTCTTGTTTTAGTCGTCGGCAATTTTTAAAATTGTTTTGTTTTAATCGTTGACAAATTTTTCAAACTATCGTCCTTTTTAAATCGTTGACAAATTTTTCAAACTATCGTCTTGTTTTAATCGTTAACAAATTTTTCTGATTATTCGTCTTACTTTAGGCGTTTGTTAGATACTCGTAAGTGAATGCTTTACCGTTTCAACTTGAAGAGTTGACTCAGGAAGAAGCGGCGGTCCATGAACGGTTTTAACTGACGAATATAATTCTAAAGAAACACATCCTTCAATTTAACTATTCATTCCTACCCATCAGGGGGTACTGATATTCGGAGTTTGCGCGGAGAGAGGCGGTCGCGTGTCTTTAACGGAAAGCACCGTTCATCTTTACTTGGTGCAGTCCGCAGTCTATTTGGGACTCGTTTAAGTTTTAAAACATACGCTTCATTTATTATGATTTTTAACTGTAGAACTAGAATGAAATCTGATCTAATAAAATTCTCCTCTCTCATTTAAAATTCAATTCGACATTCTGCCTCTTATTAATATTAAAATGCTCTCTTCGGATACATCCTCTCGTTTAGGTGGATAGATAATCTGGAGGGGAGGAAAATGTGGAACATATATGATGGATAGATAATCTGGAGGGCAGGAAAATGTGGAACATATATGATGGCGTGGAATGGCAAGAATGGGGATGACAAAAACAAATATATAGAGTTACTTTACTTTCCTTTGCTATAAATTAACGCGTCTCCCGAAACGGGTCAATGCACCGAGTAATGAGTTTTTAAAAATTGCCAAGCGAAGTAAAAAGTACGAAAATAAACATAAGTTAAGAAACATTAAGATATGGGTGGGAATGTAATGTGCTTTAACAAAAAAACACACATTGAAATTCAATTTTAGTAGAACTGGTCAGTAACCTCACATATCTGCATATCTAAGTTGGGTTATAAATAACATCTTACAAAGGCACCCTACAATCAAAGAATAACCAAGCAAATACTAATCGTGAAGTCTAGATTAAATACTTTCCATCTGGTTTGATAATAGTTGAAACCAATATTAAATTGGCTACACAAAAAAAAACTGATACCTCTGTTCTTATTTATTTTAATTTTTTAGCGATCACTTTTTTGGCGTCATGCTATTTAGTTTTCCCTAGTATTCGCCCAATAACATCAATTTCCACGAGAGTCGCACATGAATCCAGTCCACCCCGGTTGGCACACACGTACGCCTGTCAACTTGTCACATGTATAGCCAGCGGTCTTATCATCTTTGGGCGAACAGTCACACTGAGGTCCGTACCAGCCAAACTTGCAGGACTTCTCTCCGCTGACCGGGTCGCACCTGTACGCGGCGCTTATGTCGTCACGTGGGAGACAATAGACGTCGCACTGTCCATCCGGGTACCTAAAAGTGGAATGCAATTGCGCACTTTGCTGTCATGTAAGTTACATGATATACCGTATATATAAATATAGTTTGTCACGTAAATACATGATCTTTTGTATAATTATCTTAATATACTTTGTGACGTGCTTTATACATGATATATTGTATATACCGTAAATGACATAATAAATGCCCGGGGGGATAGGAGGCGTTTATTAGAGTGGGGCGTTCTTTAAAAACTATAACAATATAACTAACCCAAGTGCAGTGGGGTTTTAATCTCAGTCAGGATCACATTAAATTATAGCCTGCGGGGCAAGCGGTTCTTGACATTGAGCAAGTGTCAATATGTAGAAGCCAAGCTCAGATTAAGCAAGAAGGCAATTAAATTTGATTTATATTACGGGATTCCTATGTATTTCTTTTTTTTTAAGCTGGGAGGAAGGGTAGGGGAGGGGGGATGTTAAATAGAGGGGGGCGTTTTTATTAGAGAGGGGCGTTTCAAACAAACTTGTAAGCTTAGGGGGGCGTTCATTAGATAAGAGGCGTACTTTAGATAGGGAGTTATTAGATTATTTACTGTTTTAATATACTTTGTCACGTAATTTATACATTATATATACTAATATACTTTGTCACGTAAGTTACATTATATATTGTATATATTAATATCCTTTTCACGTAAGTTACATAATATATTGTATATATTTATATAAATTGTCACGTGAGTTACATTATATATTAATATACTTTGTCACGTAAGTTACATTATATATTGTATATATTAATATACTTTGGTTGTGCTGCAAAAAAAAAAAAAAAAAAAACCGTATGTTGGTTATTAGCTGAGGTTTGTTCAAAGGGGCATTTTGTTGTATAGAAGTGTTCATAGGTACACTCACCACCCCGGTCGGCAAATTCTTCTCCCTGTTTTTCTGTGGCAAAAGAAGGAGGGGCTAGGCTGCTGACAAAAGAGGGTGCAGTTCCCCTCGGGATACCTGTGGTAGTTAGAGGTGTTGCAATTGAACCATGAGATCTCAAGGGTGAACGATGGATGGGGGAGGGGAGGGGGGGCTTGTTTTTGACGGCCTTTTTTTCTCAGTGAAATGGCGACGACCAAAAATGAAATGCAATTAGCCAGGAATGGCTGTCATTTTTTGATACATCTAAGCCGTTTTCCTCCAGACAAAGAGGTGAAAAAATTTTGTTTCGACTAGTTTAGACGCCGTTCTTTTCCGTATGCTGTTCAAACAATCAACGTCGTCTATTCACACACATTTGCATTTGGAACGCCTTATGAAAAGAACGGCATTTGAACTAGGCCTTTAAGTTTCCCGGTCTAAGCGAAGTAGGGGACGACAAAAAGCCAAAATAATCAGCAGTTCAATTTTCTGTCACATTCGAGGACAATAGGCAGACTAACCAGTTTTTCAAACAGACTCTGTTGCCATTCCCGTCGCATTTGTATCCCGCGCTGTTATCATTTCTCGGAGAACAAACATTTTGGTTACAATTTACCCCACTCCACCCTGGAGCGCATATCTTTGCGCCAGTCTCCTTATTGCACGTGTAGTGTCCGTTGGGGCTTGGAATGCAGAACACATCACATTCTGACCCGTACCAGAGCGGGAAGCACGCCTTTTTACCGTCCTTGTCACAGGAATATGCGGCGTTTTGGTCATTTCTCGGCATGCAGTATGTATCGCAGTTGACACCATGCCATCCCTTGTTACAAATTCTCTCGCCAGTGATATTGCTGCAGACGGAATTGCGAGTGCGCACGCAATGTCGCTCGCAATTTGTACCGTACCAGCCTTTGTGGCAAACCTTCTCCCCTGTCTCACTGCAACTAAAGGCTGCTGTGTCATCATGTGTTGCAATGCAGTATCTATCACACTGATCCCCATACCACCCAGCAACACATCCTCTCTCTCCAGTCAGGCTGTTGCAAGCAAAGTTGCCGGTGGGCGCGCAATACTTGCTGCAATCTTTTCCATACCAGTTTGGAAGGCAGTATTTTTTTCCAGATCCGTCGCAAATGGACGTTGGCGTCTTCCTGCAGTAGATGTTACACCGGTCGCCATGCCAACCAGGTAGGCAAGTTTTACTTCCGGTTGTGGCGTCACACGTGTAGTGACCGTTGACATTGTCATTGTGGGGTACACAGGGTACCCGACAAGAGACACCGTGCCAGCCTGAGGCAATAAAAAATTATAAACCAAATGAGATGATGCAGACAAAGTAAAACCTCCATATAACCATTGAGAGGACAGACAGAAGGCCTGGGTCGCCTTCGACTGACTGAGGTATCGTTGAATTTAACACGGGTGATAAGCTTGAGAAATTTATTTTATTTCGATTTTATACATTACTGGCCTCTCCGCCACAGGCGTCTCGAATGTTTTGGGCCTTTATTGGGAAAAGGAGCTTTTATTTATTTCGGGCTTCCTGTGGTGTGTTCAGAAAAGAATGAGCCTCTGAATAGGGGACTTGCGCTAAGAGATCACGTGACTTGCGCTAAGAGATCACGTGACATTTTGGGTGGTAAACTAACGCGCGCTCAGGCTTTTAGCGGCAAAATAACAGCAACTTATTCAGCGCTTACGATAAAAGCCAGAATTCTTTTATTTTAGAAAGTTTTTAGTTTTATTTAAATATTTTATTTTATCATTTCTGATTTTTTTATTTATTATTTTGATTTGAATTTGCCTCCCAGAAAGGCAAATGATATCTTAGTGCAAGTCCCCTATAAAAAGCTCTTTCCGGATCAAGAAAGACCGAAATCGATGAGCCCTTTTCCGATAAAAGGCCCAAATTCCGGTTCAACTAGCCCTCAGTCCCCTCTCTTCCATTAATAGTACCACAGAAAGTCCAACACTAAAAATGTACAAAAAACACTCGACATGCCTGTGCAGGAGGCTAATACATTACCTGGAAGACATATTTTTCTTCCTGTGGCTTCATCACACGTATAATGCCCTTCGATATTGTCTTTCTGCTGGCACTTCATGGAACATTCTGGGCCATAATAGTTCTTGTTACACTGTACGCTGAATGAGGTTCTAAATTCAGAGGTCTTTCCTGTGCGACTGAAGGTGTGCCATCGTGCGTTACTTCCATCGGAGGAGGGGGGTAGGGATCGCTGGATAAGGAAGCCGTCCACGAAGTCGTCACGTGACGGGTAATCTTGATCTTTTATTGTTATTCGGACACTCAAAAATCCCTATATGATAAAAAACATGTATCAGAATGGGTCATTTTTGGATCATGGGACCCCTGTGGAATTCAAACATGAAAAAGTGTTGTTTTCCACATATTTAATTTTTTTAAAAATTAACGAAGTTCGAGCCCTTTTAACCAGGAGCCCTTCCAGTCAAAGGTTGTTGCTGGCTTGATTGTTTAGATTTTTAGTTTTTTGGCGAGCTTGTTACTTGAAACCCTACTATAAGCGTCTCATTTAGCTTTGTTTTCCCCTGTATTCCTCCCCGTAAAGAGTGGTAACTGTTTAGGAACAATAGATTCTGAGATATCAGCATGCCCTAGGTTATTTTTTATAGTAGCTCGGATTACGCAACTTATAATTCGACCGGGTTTTCTAATCAAACACGGAGAGCGCGTCGCTAGCAAGGCAGATTTTTGCCAAAATAGAGGGAAATTCGTGGTTTATTATTAGGATTTAGCGTAACAATCACTTTTTCTACCTCCCTTGTCCCCAAAAGTGTTCCTGAGCTGTGACGCACGACTAAGGAGTCATCGTACTAAAAAAAAAAACACCACACTAGGAATTTTACCTTCCATCTCGAGAACCCAAACGCAAGTGGGTTTCTTTGCCGGTTTTGATCGTCGAGTGCATCACCAACAGAAAACTCGAGCAGGTTTTTTTTCTTGAATGTTCGAGTCTCGAACACATGCGTACACTTGTTGGCTCCCTGTGTCAATTTGACGCAGATGATGAAGTAAGGATCTAGCTTTCTGGTACAGCGACGGAGCCAGAAGCTCCGATCACAGCAGAAGTCGCGGTGCATTCTGGGGTTGTAACAGCGACCACGAGGATTGGAGAAGCGCTCAAGTTTGAGTAGAACCCTGCCACCTGGTTCGCTAGCTTGAGATTCCTAGAATATGGGTAGAAAATAGTTTATTTCTATCTACATGTTATTAAGATCAAACTAGTCGATATCAATATCGGCGGTCACCACCATCGTCACTATCATCACCATCATCATCATCGTTGTCGTCGTCGTCGTCATCATCATCGCCACCACCATCACCCCCACCACTATCATCATTATTACTATGATCGCCATCGAATACTACGGCCTCTTGAAGACAACAAAACCTTTCAGTGACAATAGAGTAAGTTGTTGTTTACACAGCTAGAAATGGGATTTTTAAACTTAAATACTATATATAAAGTTAGCTATCGAAATCCGATTTCGATAGCTAACTTTATATATGTACTTTATATACTTTTACTGACAGAGCAGTTAAATTATATTTTATACAAAAAAGCAGCTTGTAGTGATCAAGAATGCTTTAAATAACCAGTATGGGTTTTTTTGCGGGCTTTTTTGGCTTGTATACTTTGTGTAATAAAAATTGTTAATCGAATGTTTAGCTTGGGTCTTAAGTCTTGTGGTCAGCTAGTAAATGCTTATTGTATCAGTTTCTTATTTCAGGAAGATTTATTATCTTTACCACATGTAGGTTTTACTACTTTTCTCCTCTAACAATTAAGTCGAATTATCAACAATTCAGTTATCAACAGTCGAAGTCGAATTATCAACAGTCGAAGTCGTATTATCAACTGTCGAATTATCAACGGTCAAGTCGAATTATCAACAGTTAACTGGAATTATCAACAAGTCAATTTATCAACAAGTCGAATTATCAACATCGAAGTCGAATTATCAACATCCAGGTCGAATTATCAACATTAGCAAGTCGATATATCAACATTAGCATAGTCATCATCATCATCATCATTATCATCGCCACAACCATCACCCCCCACCACTATCATCATTATCACCATCATGATCATTTCCATCATCTAACACCACTATCATCCTTATCATCATCATCATCATCATCATCGTCATCATCATCATCATCATTTGTTAACACTATAGTCATTACCATTACCATGACCACCACAAGTGGTTATTTGGCAGCATCTTCATGCTTACCTGTAAGGCGAATGCGAGCATAGTCGCTATGGCAAAAAAAGCACATTTTTGTAGCATCATGTTGCCAACCTGAGAATAAAAGGAGTTATGCCAATGAGTTATGCCTGACGTGCACACTAGTGACATAACTATATCGTTAAGTAGGGGTTATGTCTTTATGTGGAACCATTCACACTTGAACATACGAACATAAGAGTGCGCGCGCCTATATTGTTATGTCGTTAAGTCAGTGTACACCAACTCTTTACAACTGAGAGTCTTTCGCCCCGTGCCCACACCAGTCAACCAGACAAAGGAAATGTTAGCTATGCTAGTGACCCAAGGAGGGGGCACTTATACATATGGCGGACGGTAGATTTGTAAAAGTCAGCTCCCATACATTTCTTATAAAAATTTGGCCAAAAGAGGAGGGAGGAGGTGACACACGGCCTGGTATTTGGGTGACAGGCGATTCTAGTTATGACGTAATAGACTAAGAATATCACGACAAAAGTATCCTGCACAGCTCGTCTAAGTGAAGTGATTTGCCGCTATAATCTAAAGAATATGATAGGTTTTAGAGCAATTTGAGTTCCGTCTCAATAATCGAAAACTTTAAACATATTTTAAACGATCTGGGTTCGAGTTATCAGGCTTCTAGACTGAAAATTGTAAAAGAACGCAACTTGGGCATTCTGGCGTCAACTTGCTATCGCTTCTATTGTACCATAGATATAGGTTGTACGCTTTCTTCACACGGAGGAATATTACAGATAGCCCAAGCTAGCCATAGCTAGTGACAAGCACCAGTTAGCCACAGTGTGTATTCTGCACATAAAAATTAATACGCATGGGGAAATACATACCATCATACATATCTCCATCATACTTTCTCTCCCAAGCTTATAAGTACAAAGGGATAATGCTATCGCTTTGAACTAGCATTCAAATAGAGGTGGAATATTTAAAAATCCCAGAGTGCAAGTACGTCTTATTCGTACATTACCTTTGAGTAGTTTGTTTGGCCAGCTCGTGTACTAGGTCGGCTATCACTGAAGAAAGGCGCGTTATGTGAACGCGTTATAAAGGATAGTCTTACAGGATATGACGTCACACTGTAGATGTGAATGGATTGAGCCAGCGATACCTAGTCACGTAAGTGACATGGTCAAACTATTGGTTCTGACCTTTGTAACGCTATACGCTATGAGAGGGGGCAGGAGAAAAAAAAAGGTAGAAAAACGATCTATTTATTACTAAAAATGTGTACTTATTACAATTGTTTGCATTTTTAACTATTCACTTTGTTTTAACATTTACACATTCATAATAAAAATTTGTCAAAGACGCCTGGAGAGAAATATGGACTGGGTTTTTTAGACGTGACCTTAACCATAATCAAATCTAATCTATTTCGCCGTCAAAAGGGTCGACATATTCCCCCTCCGCGTACATCCAGCCTTGAGTGAGGTAACGCTGCCGTGTCGTAATGCTTTTTATGGCAGCCATTTCGTCATCAGTCAGAACCAGTCCTAGCGCGGAAAAGTTGTCATGCAGGTGATCGCGTGACGTAGACTTCGGTAGGACTGGGTAACCACGCTGGATGCCCCAACGCAGAAGGACCTGGGGAGAGATATCGATTGTAATACTTTGCAGGAGATATGGAGAGGCAACTGTAAATTAACGTGATCCCAGAGAGCTCTGATTGGTTGGAAGACATGAAAAGAGGTAAAATTCTACTTGAAAATTGGTAAATTGAAGCTCCTTTGCACACGGAAACAATGAACTCGCATCGATACCAATATTGTGTTTTATTTGGTTACATACCCTTGCGACAGAGCAGTTGTGTTTTGCAGCAATCTCCTTAATAACAGGCTCTTCCATGACCTTAGGCTCTCTCTCGAGCCTCTCTTTTGGCACAAGACGTCCGGGATTGCCGAGGGGGGAGTATGCCGTGAGAAGGATGCCTGGAACAAACCGAAGTGTTTTCATACATGGCATTCACCTATCTCCTAATAGGGGACTTGCGCTAAGAGATCACGTGACTGTTTGGATGGCAAACTAGCGCGCGCTTAGTCTTTTTGCGGCAAAATAACAGCCACCAAAAACAAATTATTCAGCGCTTACGAAAAAATACAGAATTTCTTTTTTATTCAGAAAGGGTTTAGTTTCATTTAAATATTTTATTTTTACGTCGTTTTCTGGTAAGACGGGCGCAGTCATTTCGGATTTTGTTTGTTTGATTATTTTGTTTTAAATTTGCCACGCAGAAAGATCACGTAATCTCTTAGCGCAAGTCCCCTATTAACTGCACTGGCATGTGAAAGCGCAAAATGGGGTGTGGAGGGGGGAGGGGGAGGGGGGGAGGTAATGCAGTAAGCTGGATGATAGTTAGAAGGAGGCCTGGATCTAGCATTACCTTAATTAGCCATTCACAATCCCTCATTTCTCAGTTAATTTTGAGGGTGGCTTTTATGGCTTTCACGATAGACGCTTTTTGACCATAGTTCGAAGGGCGGTAGGAACAAAGTTGTTTGAAAATAAGCCACGAAATTCCCTCTAGTTCTGCTAAAATGTGCCTTGTTTGCATTGCGCTCTCCTAATTTGACTAGAATACCCAGGTCAAATTATGTTGCGTATTCTGAGCTACTACCCCGTGGCGCGCAAACTGCCTCCGGTGCGCTAGCTGTGAGAAAGCTTCTTACCTTTGCTGTCACAGAAATCCTTACATTTGCTGTCCCAGAACTCCTTACCTTTGCTGTCCCAGAACTCCTTACCTTTGCTGTCACAGAACTCCTTACCCTTGTTGTCACAGAACTCTTTACCTTTGTTGTCCCAGAACTCCTTACCTTTGCTGTCACAGAACTCCTTGAGTTTTTCTTGAGGAAGGTAAGGGTGTAGCTCAACTTAAAAACAAACAGTAACAAGGAATGAGTATTGCTAAGAATGAAGGGGGTAGCTTGTAGAGGGTATGTGACGCCCTTCAAAACCAACATTATAAATCCCTGTAAATTTAGCATAACTACAGCATTTACTTGCTGCTTGTACATGTACACCAAATATGGAACTACAATAGACAACATCTTTAAACTTATACCATATCCAGCACAGCAGTGTTTGGCTTAAATAATGCCTTGTTCTCTCTGTTTTTTTTTTTTTTTTTCTGCTACTGCTGTTGGCATTGTTTAACTTAACACAATTTGAAATGCAAACATAACAATGCAAAATGGTATAGTAGAATGAATGTCATCAGTCAATACCTTGGTTGCATGCTGGCACAATGGATGCTGTCTCCAATAACTTATTGAGTCTCTTCACTGAGAAGTTAGACACACCAATTGCCTTGCAAAGACCTTTAGCAACCAGACCTTCCATTGCCTAGGGAAACAACGGATATCAGGTATATGTTAAGGCTGGCTCTCACTAGGTTTGTGCTTGCTCTCACGCTTGCATATCCTAGTCAGGACCAGCCATTAATGAAAGGCAAGGGTTGGAATGATGGGGTTGGATTCGGATACTGTATGCATCAGAATGTTAAAAAATAATCTAATTGACATGATGCAAATCTTCCACCTTGCATAGTTTCAATTTGTTTTTGCTACAAAGTGAATTTAAATTGAGGCAGAGCATATAAATGTCTAAATTCTCAGCATGTCTCTGTTTGTTTTCGGTAAGTGATAATGTAAGGAGAAATTAGAGGTTAATCACTAACCTGCCATGTGTTCTGGACACCCTCAGGTGTGTAGCCGATGATTCCTTCTGCTATACTATGAGGTAAACGTACTCCCTTTTTAAATGCAACAGGTATATGGATCTATAAAAAGAAACAATGGATTTCAAAACATTCTGGCTGATGCTTGTACTTATGTACATATTTATACATATAAATATATAAATTTACATATCAATGGAATATAACAATAATAAAGGCTCTGGTATAAAATTAAAAAAAATAAATAAAAATAAAATGAATAAAACATCAGAATCTCTGACCAATATCTTTATAGATTTTCTAGGCAACATTATTGATTTTTCTTTTTAAGAATATTTTGACCATATTTTGGAATTCCAATTTTTTTTATGATTTTAAAAACGAAGTAAATGTTGTAAATTGGCATACGCTAAATAATATAATTGAGACAGGGGCGGCCTGTGGAAGCACCAGCTATTTCCCACCGAGCACCGGCTACTTTTTAAAAAAAAAGTCGACTCTAAGTTTTTTTTTAACTAAAAAGATAAAAAAACTTCCACCCCCTACTTATCAATCTCAACCGCCTACTTTAAAAGTTAATAAAAGCCCTGTGAGATTGTGACTGTACCCACCAAGTACAGGTCGAGGTAATCCAACTGCAGGTTCTTGAGTGTGGCTTGGCAGGCTGGCAAGACGTCATCTGGATGATGACTATCACACCTATAAGTCATACCCCTCTAATATTAAATTTGCTGAATGAGGGGGGCTTAAACAAGGTATCATATGGAAAAGAATAGTTATTATGTAGTATTGTATGTAATATTGTGTATTCACTCATAGACTTTGAAAGAGAAGGCCGGTTTTGCAGAGAACAGAGTATTTTGAAATTTACTTTTTTGCCAAAGGTAAAAGCAAAACAACTGCCGAATTTTAATGTATACAGTATGTATCAAAATACCAGATAATAGGTGTGATAATTATAAGATTAAGGGTTTGTTAATATAAGTTAAAGGCACAGATGTACTGTATAACCAATAGTAGGTTTAAGGGAAAAAATAGGCAAATCCGAGTTATTTTACATGAAGATTGCAGGCTCCACACTGAACCCAGGCCACATGACTTCTTACCATTCTTACCATAGTTTAGAAGTTACAAAGAGTTCCTCTCTCTTGACCTTGCCCTCAGTCAACACCTCTGACAGCGCTTCACCTATTTCACCTTCATTACCATAGATCTCAGCGCAATCTATGTGCCTATAGCCAAGCTCTATCGCCAGCCGAACTGCATTCCCAACTTCTTCCTTAGAACTCTGCCACGTGCTTTGAAAAATGTCAACAAATGAGTTTCCATGTGTATATGACACACACAACTACAAGATCTGAATAAATGGATTACAGTTATAAGCTCTTTCTAGTGATACTCCATGCAAGGGTAAGTTCTGTATAACGATATGGGTTTCTGGTTCAGCTAATCATAAAATATCTCGGAAATTATCTTGATTAAATGATTACCCCGATATAATGATGCATTTTTTCCCTTGCTATATCCTTACAGTATAAATCCACTCACATACTATCACCAATCTCTTCGCAATTTGATTGGCTCCCGTACTCACCATCTATTGAGCCATAGATAGTGAGTAGCGAAAAAGCCGGCGAAGTAGCCACAGAAGCAAAAGAGATGAAAAACCTTGATTCAAATTTGAGAAATTTGGTTCACAGTCTTTTCTAGTAAATGTTTTTTCCATCCTTACAAAAGGACACTAAAAGTACGAAGCCAAGACTGCTTGGTGTTAAAGTTTTCAATTTTTGTTTATCTGCGCACGCTGCAAACACCGGTTGCGTGCGCTCGCAAAAGCACTAGAAACACAGCATTTCAAACAAGCCTGCATTGTTTTAATTTTGTGAAATACCTTTTTCGTTGTTTGTGTTATATTATTTATTACTGAGAATTATTAAAACCGTCATTTATTTGAAGGTGGTATGTGAGTGGGTATATACAATTACACTTCTTGTTCTCGTTTTCTATGAGTCAAATAGTCAACTCGGCGCTAAGTGCCATGTTGACTATCTATTGACTCATTGAAAACTCAGACTTGTAGTTTAATTGTTAAATATCAAGCTTTCACTGTATTATCATAACAGTGCTTATAGAGCACTAGTAGAAATATTGGGGCATTTCTCATCAGAAAAACTGTGAAAGAACATGCCCTTTAAAATTGTGTCAGATACATGAATATCCCAAACGTCCTGTCATTTGCTAAATATGGGTTACACAAAGCACCCAAAGAAAGAGGGTGAGCCTTCTAAAGAAAAGCATTTTAGATAGATAATGTCATTCTCTCACCAGTTCAACTAACCTCCCTCCCCTATTTCCATATTAAATTAACTAATAAAAAATGCCTACATAACTGTGCAATAATTGTGGCATATGGACATCGTAGTATCCAACTTTAAAGTGCACCCTCTATTCCTTCTCCTCTCACCTCATAGATCTACCTACCCAAGGGCCATCGCAGGAATACTTGCACCAGTGTTTAGTTTGCAGAATATTTGTTTCATTGCCTGGAAGCAGATAATTAATTAGGGTAAAAGAATAAATGATGCAAATATGTAATAATTTATCAAAAACATTAGGGTATATGCAATGGACATTAAAGAAACTCTATCAACCACTGGGGGGTGATGGAATTTACAGTTTTTCTGTGTGTTTTTTCTGTGACTTTCCCAAGTGGTTGATGGCATTTTTCAGTTTTATTAGGGTTGAAATCCCCCACCCTTACCCGGTATCATGGGGGTGGGGGGTCTCAGGGGCGGGTCTTCGGGTGGGCCGGGCAGGCCCCAGCCCCCAAATGCACCAGTCAATTGGCAGCCCGACCCCCCCACCCCAGGGACATACCCGGGAGCTAACGCGGTCATGAGGGAGATATAACACCTATTTAACACCTGTAGTCCACCGGGGTGCAGGGGATTTAACAGAAGCCCTCAACAGACCAGGAAAGGGGGCAGGGAATTAACACTGAATTGGAAGTTGCGTCCCCGTTTTTTTCTCGGCGTATTCAAATTATAATTTTTCAACAAAGATGCTTGCAAATCTTAATCTATGATAGTATTGACTGAAGAAAAATATAGTTTCTATCTATCAATATCTGTTGATTTTTAAATTTGGGGTAGCCCAAAGGGCCTGAAAGTGGGTGTAGTATGCATACGCTTTTTCCCGCTGAAGTTTAGTTCACTGGAACATGGCAGCTCAAAGGAAGGTATGGCTTTCGATAGTGGGACATTATCGGAAAACACCGGGGCCATATATCGGGGCCTTTACAGGGTCACAGGCCCCGGTACCCGGGAAAGTAACGCACATTTTACACCAGATGAATGTTACTTTCCCCACTATTTCCCGGGGGTCGGGGTGCTGTGTTTTCAATTGACTGGTGCATAATTTTCAGATATTTGGCTTATAAATAACAAGAAATACAAGGAAATCCACAGAGGAACAATGAATTCCTCCCCCCCCCCCCCACTTTCCGCTTTCTTGAAACCCTTGCTCCCCCCCCCCCCTCCCCTTTTTTTTTGGAAATCCTGGATCAGCCCCTGAAAAGGAAAATATATTTCCGATATTTCCGATATTATTGCGGGCAGCTCCACCAGTTACATCATGCATGTAGATTTGACGTGAACTTCATAGTTAACTAAGGCCACACCGGACTCTACCAGAAATGCAAACCCCAACCACCTGAATACTTTTGTAGTTACCAGCAATGCGAACGATGGAATTACACAGCGTAATGTACCTGCCTGCTATCGACTGGCAGACACGTCATAGGATCGAACTCCTCCGTATCAAATAGAGTAGATGTTAAAAAAAAACTAATATAATAATTTATCAAAGCAAACGCGTGGGGAGATAATTAGTAAATCATGCAGATGTTCTTACCATTGTTCCAGAGAAAGTCGAAGACGCAAGTAAGAGTCTCAGATGTAATCGAGAACTGGAGATGCTACTGAGCCCGCGATAACATTTCACAGCCGGCGTTAAATGTTTTTTGAGGGAGGGGAGGGCAAACATGGTCCCGGGCAGGGGTTCAGAATTTTTTTAGGCAAAATTAATATAATAAAACCACGACATACTCTCCAATTTGGCTGAATTGCGCCTTGTTTTGCGAGAAAACCTGTTCTTGGCGCGGAACAGACTCAGGGGCCGTCCACACTAACACGGATTCGTTTGGATCCGTATACTTTTTGATACGTTTAGCACACACAGGTAGCCCCCAGGAAATGGTTTTGAGATTGGAATCGGCTGTTCTTCTTAGAGGTAAAACAAGGAGGTTATTAGACATACATTTGACAACAACAAGACATGATCTAAGTTTTAAGGCAATTTTATTGGCAACATTTCGCAAAAACTCGCTTCTTCAATCGACTCGTTTTACCTCTAAGAAGAACAGCCGATTCCAAGGTACGAACAAGCTTCAAAACCATTGCCTTGGCTACCTGTGCGCCAGTAGTTTTTTTGATAAGTTTTAGCGCGGACACAAATAGTTATGTTCATAGTTATAGTCACAAGGTACCGGCCTGGTATACGCCTATTTCAATAAAGGTCGAACGGCGAATCGCTATTGACAAATAGAAGTTCTTCGACCGAAAGGCGTATATGGTTGTTTATTATTTGCAAATAAAGGTTAGATAAATTCAAGCGATGTCAGAACCAAATTTTAACTATATCCAATGGAGAGCCGTATGTTCTATTAACATTTTTCGGAATTTGAAACAGACGTTATGGGCTCCATGGGTCCTTTCGGTTGTAGAACTGCCATTTGTCAATCGCCATTTGCCGTTTGCACTGACAACGATTTTCGAAATAGGCGTGACAGGGGCTTCCGCTGATGACGTAACAGACTAAGAATATCAAGACACAAGAATCCTGCACAACTCGTCTGTATAGGGATTTCCCGCTATCTAAAGAAAATGATAGGTTTTAGAGCAATTTGAGTTTCATCTCAATAATCGTGAATATTCGAGTTATCAGCTTCTAGACTGTAGGCTGTAACCCCCTAGATCCGCTACTGGCTGTACGGTTTCCTCACACGGAGGAATATTACAAATAGCCCAAGCTAGTGACAAGCACCAGTTAGCCACATTATGTATTCTGCACATAGGAATGAATATGCAATCATCCGGGAACTTCATACTCTCAGGCGGGAAATCAATTGGCGGGAAAAAAATTTACTCGCGCGCGACTTTTTAGTCTCGAAAACAAACGCCCGAAACTGGCGATTTTTTTAGTCAGAGAATATTCACGTAGTTGCCCTCTAGTTTTCCCGATATTTTAGAAGATAAAGAAATTATTCAAATAAGAGTGAAAAAATAAAAAATTTGCGAAAATTTTATTATTTGGAGAATCGAAAACGCACACGTTACTTTGTAGGCACCCTCCCAAATAATGTTATAAAGCTACATTTTTTGTTGCAGATACTTCAACAGCTAAAATAATATAATTTTTCTATTGTGAAGATTATAGAGATCCATAAACAATTATACCATATGCCAAAATTCATTCAATTTCACCAATGTTTGCGAAAATTCATAACGTCTTGAAGTTTGCATAGCAACGGCCCTCAGACAAATGTCCCAACACCCGTTTAAAAATGATTAGTTTATTAAACTCGGGAACATCGCAAAAACAAGCGATTTGATTGGTTGAGAAACTCGGGATAAAATGCAATATACACCTCCTAAGAGGTGGATATTTTCCTGCGCCCCGAATCAAGCAAAATGGCGGGTGTAACAGCCGATTTGCAAGTGTTTCCGAAAAGAAAATTGCTCTAAAGCGTGTTTTATATACTACAACAATTATACCATACCATTTCGGCGGAAAGTGCCTTTCAAAACATCTATTAACTGCACGGGTAATAGACTGTGCTAGCGTCCAGTCTTGGCCCGACTCTGGTGCCAATGTGTGTATGCTAGTGTGTTTCTAAAGTCAACTTATTGTATACAGACCACTTATAATTTACAAACGTGATCCTGACTGAGACTACAGTATACCCAATGCACTTGGGTGTGTTATATTTATTTACGTATTCCAGGGATTAATTCGGTGCTAGTTACGTAGGGATTCGTGGTGTATTAAAGGAATAAGAACGAAATTTTCGTGTTGAATTAGTGTCGGCAGTGTTTTTTTTTTTTTTTTGTTAAACAACACAACGGTTACGTTGGGGTTCGGAAGGGTTCGTTTTAATGCAATGTTTCATGTCGAATTGGTGTTTCGAATAACTGTGTATATGAAGTTAAAAAGACTCTCTTTTTCACAGTTAGACGTTTTAATATGAAACACTTATGTTATGAGTCTATATTTTTGTGAAAACTATGTGTGGACGAATTGACTCTATTTTTGTTGACGAGTTGACTCTACTTGTGGACGAGTTGACTCAATTTGTGGACGAAATAGTTGTGGACGACACGGTTTGTGGACGAAGTGACTGGATACCAAGTACATAGCAAAATACCAGAGAATAGGGGTATTTTTTATAAGATCAAGGATTATTAAAGATTAATTAAAGGTACTGGGTTATTATCAGTTGTGTGGTACTTGGAGCTACTCCTCCTTGTGAAAAATAGCGAAATCTTAGACATTTTACATTAAGGTTGCAAGCTCCACACTGAACCCCAACCACATGACTTTTCCTACCTACCACATTCCTCTCTCTTGACCTTGCCCTTAGTCAACACCCCTGACAGCGCTTCACCTTCATTACCATGGATCTCAGCGCAATCTATGAGCCGGTAGCCAAGTTCTGCTGCCAGCCGAACTGCATTCCCAACTTTTCCCTTATAACTGTGCCATGTGCTTTTAAGATGTTAGCATGAGTTAACATGAGTTTCCATGTGTATGTGACACCATACATAGAATATCTGTGAATAAATGGATTACAGAATAAGCTCTATAGTGTAGTGTAGTGATACTGCAAACAGGCCCATAGACAGGGGGGGTGCATTTCTCATCATGTTAAAGAGCAACTGCCCAGCCCTTCAAAATTGTTTCAGGTAGATAAAAGATAGCGAGTTTTCTAAAGAAAAGCATTTATAGATTATTTCACTCCCTCACTAGTTTAACCCCCCCAGCTATTGCCATTTCCAATTATTAAGTAAAGAGCAGTGCCTACATTGATGTGTTTTGCGTATGTCCAACAACACATAAGACACATAATGGAAAATTCAAAATAGCATATCAATAAAATATCAAACGTAAAAGAGAGTCATGTCATGAGACATATGGGCTAATGCATTGTTTTTATTGGGGCTATGCTAATCTATTTTGCTACACCCCCTATCTAATGAACGCCCCCCCCTAAAATTACAACTTTGAAATAAACGCCCCTCTCTAATAAATGCCCCCCTTTATTTAACGCCCGTACCCTCCATCCCAGCTTAAACAAACGGCATAGTAGTTTGACTTCTACGGGGTGAGACTTGCTCAATGTCAAGAAATGCTTGCTACGCTACGTAATCCTGACTGAGAGTAGAACTTCACTGCATGGGTTTGTTATATTTCCATAGTTACTTTGTAAAGAACGCCCCTCTATAATAAACGCTTCCTATTTATTGAACCCCCCCCCCCCCCCCCCCTCAAATAAACGCCCGAACATTTTTTAGATCATTTACGGTATACACATTTTCATAAATGCACAATTTGTTTCCTGTTGTTGTTCATTAGATTGATTTTTTTTTTCAAAGCCATTGGGCACCAGGAAAGGGGGGGGAGGGGTACTCTATCATGCTGACTCATAGTGCCCCACCAGTGCCCCACCCCCTGCTACGGCCCGGTTACTATACGGAGATGCTACACCCGAAAGGGGTCCGTTTGATGCTACACCCGAAAGGGGTCCGTTTGATGCTCAAACTATACGAAAGGGTTGCAATTTTGTGATTATTTCACTATATAAAATATAGCAAATTCGCGATTTTCACCATAAAACGGTCAATATATTACCTCGTAAAATTTGAATGGAGCAAGTTTTTGTAGATTTCAGCGACGACTTTTTTTTATCAAATACACCTTTTTCTTTAGTAGTTTTTTTTAACCCTTCGTATCTCGAAGGAAGAGCCCCTGAAAACTCACTTTGAATTACACCGTAATCTATGAATTGCTAGCCTTAGTATCAGTCGATTTTATTTTTTTAAAGTTGGACAGGAAAAATAAAAGTCTTGTTTTCGCCAGCGCGATAGAAACATAGGGGGGCCTGATACTCAGGTTAATCGATTGCGCCATGTTTAAACATGGCTTGGTGACTGGCTTTTAGAAAGAAAAAAAAAAACGCGTTCATACTTCCGCGCTTTTCAAACTTTGTATTTATCATCACGAAATTTTCAGGCAATTACACCTAAGAGTCTCCGAGAATATTACTTAACCTGGAGATTTTGCGATTAACCTGGAGACCTGGAGATTTGCTGCAAAACCTGGAGACTCCCGGTTTATCCGAGAGAGTTGACAGGCCTGCTACCTACACGGCTACACCACCGACTGGCAGACATGTCATAAGATCGATCTACTCCGTCTCAAATAGAGTAGATTAGTTTAAAAAAAAAACTTATATAGTAACTTACCAAAGCAAACGCATGGCGAGATTATTAGCAAATCATGCGGATTTTCTTACCATTGTTTCAGAGAAAGTCGAAGAGGATAATCGGAGTATTTTTCTCAGATGAAATCCAGGAACTCGAGATGTGACTGAGCCCGCGATAATATATTAGAGTGGGCGGTTGTTTAGAGGGAGGGGTAGGATGGTCCCGGGCAGCAGGGAAACTGAATATTCTGATAATAAAAGTAATAAAACCACAAAATACTCTCTTAATTAGGTAAATTCTGCCTTTTTTTTGCGACGCGCTTTACTAAGTTGTTTCAAGCTAACCCATCCTAATGTTATTAATATTAGCACACCGGACTAATCTGAGATCCGTTTTTCTGAGATCTCAGATGTTTTTTTTATCATAGAGGTCAAATAAACGCTCTCGCGTTGTTTTGATATATTTAGGGAGAACAGTCGAGAAAGAGGGGGGGGGGGGGGTTGAGGGGGAGGGCTGACGTTATTTTTATAAGAACCTTTTTTTTATAAGAACGTTCAGCCTGAGATTTACCCAAATTCTAAGAACATGCTAGGAAAATGCCGAGGCCCAGATAGGAAAAAAAAAGTCTTTTTTTAGTTCTGATGCGCTCTAAAATGCAGAATCATAGTAGCAACCTATTATTGCTATTGATCATTAGTTATTCTCTTCCTAACAATTCATTAAGTATTATATTCTTAACACAGACATTTAAGAACATCGTTAAGAACATATTCGGCCTTAAAACGTCCCAAAAATAAGAACGGCCCAGCCTCAAGCGAAAATTAGACAAAATTAGAAAATAAGAGTGTATTTAAACAAAATATACGATTGCAAAGTTTTTGTTGTCCTCAAGAGCAGCCTAAAACAGCCAACACTATACACGTTTTAATTAAACAGCCTGAACAGTGCTACATTCACTATTTTTTATCATACTTTCACAAATAAGAAGGCATAGCCTGAGATTTCTACAAAAATTTAAGAACATTTGAAAAACATGCCGAGGCTCAAAATATTGCTTTGTTCGTGTGATGAGCTCTAAAATGCAGATTGAAATGGTGCTCATAATAATAAACCTTATATAAGAAATATGTGTGTATTACACGTAATAAAAAGGAAGTCTGAAATATCATATATATGAAATACAACCATCCGTACATCATGTTCCAATTAGAAATAAACAATTTCAATATTATTTTTTGTGTGTTTATAATTCACTTTAGCCCGATCAGGAAACGAAAAAGTAGTATTTCGAAAATCCAACAGGATGAGATTGTTTTCCTTTCGTCCCACTGTTCATTTCCAAGTCATAGGCACATCGCTAAATTAATTTTCTCTGCCTGTGGTTTTCGCTTTTACAATAAAACTACAAAATGCAACAAAACAGATTTAAACCTGAGCAAACTATAGTAGTGTGAAATTGAATAAAACAGAACAAAAAAAGAAAGACTATTTACATAAGTCCATCTAGTCTTTCTCCAGCTTAGTGTTCCTAGTTATACTATTTACAAAGCCTGCTTGCAAAGAATAACGCTGGCGCAATACCATCAACAATAGGCCTTTTTCTTCTATTCACATATTAAACTTAGCATCTTGGTTTTCATTGTGGAATAGCAAACATTGCACAGCACCCTTGTTTGTAAGTAGCTGTTAGGATGGGTATATAAGAATCAGTGGCGAGGGTGGTCATTACCGTTGACTTACGAGCTCCACACAACATGAAGTTCGCCTATCTTCTACTCTTTGCCTTCGCGGCGGCGCAAGCAGTCCCTAGTGATCTCGATGGGTATCTTATGGAGGACGATGAGGATAGACATCCTTACGTGGTAAGATAAACAGCCCTCAGCGTTGTATTACTCGATTCCTCTCACAGGGGCAGGTTCTTAGAAAGCTGGTTAGTGCTATGATGTATTTTGCCCAGGGATAAATATCGCGAAATTTGTTTAGGAAAAGGGGGAATTAACCCTTGGTTAGCGTTAACTTGCTTTCTAGAAACCCGGGGCCAAGAAATATAAGATTACCGTCATAAGCATGTATTTATTATAAGATAACAATTAATTAACTCCCTGAATGTCATTAGCAGATTTATATTTCCAATGGTGCCGTGACGAAGAAAACGCCCTCACCTCTATGTGAGCTGATATCATATAATCAATAGCACTACTTTTTGCATATGGGTGGTTTTGGATATGGATATTCTACCCTTGCTAGCATTTTATTCGTAGCAGTATTACATTTGCTTTTTGTGACATTTCATGCACGCTCATTGGTTTAAGTCAATCACATGGTCTTCTTGAAGGACTCGATATCCGTCGATTTTTATTTATGTGAGAAGCGACAAATTTATTTGCCCTGCGACAGCTCAAGACCTCTGAAACAAGCGATTTCAAGATATTCCCACACGTTAAAGGTCGATCACTAGCAATACAAAATTTGAAATCGTAAATATTTCTTTAGCCGCCAATGTCATTTCGTCTGTAAAGTAATGAATATCAAATTTATTTATTAATACTCTGTTGATGATTACAGCAATGCAAGATCGACCTGTATGACTGCTTCAGACTAAAGAGCAAGACAAGGATGGGGTGTTTGACGGGTTACAAGAACTGCATGGCTGTACTTGTCCCCACTATCCCCCCCTTCGTGGTAAGTGCTCACAACGCTTACCCTCTCTCCGATCGTTTTAAGTGCTCTCTACCTCAACTCTCACTCTGGGTGCACGTGCTCCTAGTGCCCAGCCCACTGCCCTGCAACGGCCCTTGCTGCATAAGGCCGCCCATCCACAAAACGTCCATATATCTGGGCATTACTACCGTACATACTTGTTTTGACATCTCCTTCGCAGACACGGCACATGCCTGCTTTTTCTAATCTGAAATTATACAAGAAAGGAAACGTTTTTGATTCGTAAGCGGTGCGGAGATACAAATATGAAAACAAAATCCGTTTTTTTCGGCTTTTGATTTAAATCTGACATACAGTACTTCGAGAAAAGGGAACCTACTTAACCCTATTCAGACTGGGGTGTGTGTGTGGGGGGCTCTTTAAGCCCCCCCCCCCCCCCCCCCCTCCGGGAAAATTGCTATAACTTTTGAACCATAGAAGCTAAAGAGACTAAAACTTGGTGACTTTTCCTAAAATCTATCTGCGGACGTTTTGATGCCATAATAGACATGTCAAGGAGACGCTCCATGTTACCATGGCAACCGTTTTCTCACACATAGGTTTCACAAAAACTAAAAAGTAGTGAATTTTTCATATTTTGGTCCTGTTTCTCAATTGCAAAAGCCTCTTTGGACTTTATTAGTTTCTTTAGGTGACAAGTCTCACAACAGCGCTAGAATTTTTTTACCTCGGATATTTGGGGGGAGGGGTGTGTAAATTTTGCTCTCGTTAAAAATGTCACTAGATTTACTTGATGAAGCTTTGAAAGCTGATATTATGCATTTATCATTACTATGAGCAGTAAAACATGCATGCAAATATTTTTTTCGTAATAATTACAGATTTTTTTCTTTTGCAAAAATCATAAGAATCCAAGATGGCGGATCCAAGATGGCGGACCCAAGATGGCGGAAATTCTTAAAAAAATTGATTATAAACGTTTTTATGGCCTTTTTGCATTGTAAAGCCGTTAAAAGAATGATTTTGATATATCTAAATGATGTAAAATGATTTCAACCCGATATCTGATAATTTAGGCAATATTTGAAAGAATATCTAGACCTCGTATTTATGACGTCATTTTGACGTCATTGTTGATTCGACCACACCCAAAATAAAACTTGACGATTCTTTGCATGCTGGTGATCATTGTCTGTAAGTTTGATGGTCATAGCCAAAGCGGTTCATGAAATACGGAAGAGGGGCCCTATAGCCCCCCCCCCCCCCCCCCAGAGTCACAGACAACTCAAAATAGCCCAGTCTGAATAGGTTTAAAATCCATTTAATTTTCCAGATTGCGTGCAAGGATAACCTGAAGCAGTGCGTTGCCACTGCTGATGGCTTCATCGCAAAAGGAAAGTGCTTCATCGCTTTCGCTAAGTGCCTAAAGGGCAATGGACCAAGCTCACCAGTTACCTTCATGGAGGATGATGCAACACCGCCTAGACATCCTTACGTGGTGCGTGAACCTGAATGCATCGTAAGATGGAAACGACCATAGACCACGGCCAGTCAGCAGGCTGTTAGCTATAGGGTTTTGGTGGTGTAGGGAGAGATAGGGAGGGAAGGGGGGATGTGGGAGGAAAGATTGTAGGGAAGAGGTTATTTCGGCAGGAAATCTTCTGAGGCGAAATGGTACACACACACACCTTGAAGTAGCAGAGTATTTCAACCACTCCTTTATTTTTGCTAGGCGGAGCTCTTAATAAAATTTTTTAAGGTCTCAAAATATTGTCAAATGCGGTAACCAAATAGACCGATAATCAAAAACCCAAATCAGTCTGTTTTGTTATGTATTTTAACAGCAATGCAAGATCGACCTGTATGACTGCTTCAGACTGAAGAAGAAGTCAAAGATGGAGTGTATGACAGGTTACAAGAACTGCATGGCTGTACTTGTCCCCACCATCCCCCCCTTCGTGGTAAGTGATCTACCTCTCCCCGGTCGTCTTGGATGCACTATTTTATCCCCCAAGCGTCCCTTACTCTTTCCTGGAGACTACCACTTCTTTCCCATTTTCGTACCCATCCCTGTTATTGAGTGTTATACCATTCCACTATTATTCCCAGCCTTTTTACCCTGAACATTCAACCTTCCGTTAAAGCTCCCAATCTGAAAATATAAAACTGCGAGTTTATAAAAATGAACTCAGTTTTGAAATTGTCGGTAACATTATATTTTTAGATCGCATGCAAAGACCAACTCAAGACCTGTGTTTTATCAGCTAGCGGTATTCTTGCTAAAGCCTCATGCTTCAAGGAGTTTGGCCAATGCTTGATCAACAAGGGCCCCAGTCCCCCCGCGATCGATACTTTCTTGATGGAAGACGAGGAGGACTCGGACAGACACCCATATGTGGTAAGTCCAAATATGGTAAGCCACAAATGACCTTTCTCCTTGGCTTTAACCATGTCAGCGATCGCGCACAGAGGGGTGGGCGGGGGGGGGGGGTGTAGGAACACTTTGGACATCGTTGCTAATTTGGTTAGCACCCTTACTTATGAGAGTAAGTCGTGCCAAGATATTCATGAATTAGTAGAGGATTCACGTGAAATAATAAGAAGCAATGATCAAAATGATGCATATATTCTCCACTTACGTGAGCAAAATTATTCATGTTATAAAAAATAAAGTTGGTTTTGTTATGTATTATAACAGCAATGCAAGATCGACCTGTATGACTGCTTCAGACTGAAGAAGAAGTCAAAGATGGAGTGTATGACGGGTTACAAGAACTGCATGGCTGTACTTGTCCCCACCATCCCCCCCTTCGTGGTAAGTGATCTACCCCTCCCCAATCCTCCGATTAAATACTCTACTTCAACCCACCACCCTACCCTCCCTCATCTTGATCGCTTTTTCTAATTCCATCAGCCCTCCCCACGTGCATGATATAACCGATCTCTACACCCTTTTATTGTAGGTTTATATACAACGCAATCATCTATCGGCGGAATATCCTAACGTTTAGACTCATTTGTTCCCAAGAACCCTCCAGAACATACGTGGCCCTTAAATCGACTCTGCAAATGAGAGTACAAAATATGTTACGCCTTTCCGGCTTTTGACATACTTCGAGAAAAGGGAACCTACTTAAAATCCATTTAATTTTCCAGATTGCGTGCAAGGATAACCTGAAGCAGTGCGTTGCCACTGCTGATGGCTTCATCGCAAAAGGAAAGTGCTTCATCGCTTTCGCCAAGTGCCTGAAGGACGGTGGACCAAGCTCACCAGTTACCTTCATGGAGGATGATGCAACACCGCCTAGACATCCTTACGTGGTGCGTGAACCTGAATGCACCGTAAGATGGAAACAACCATAGACCACGGCCAGCCAGCAAGCTGTTAGCTATGGAGTTTTGGTGGTGGAGGGGAGAAGGGTCTACACCTCATAAGCATTGTGCTTTTATAGTAGACTCCTCATCATCACTAATTTTTTGCATTATTATCATTATACTATACTATTATTTGATGAACTAAACTTGATTGATTGATCGAAAAAAAAAGAGATAGGATATTTCGCCATATTCAACATTTTTATGTGACAAAGATCAGTATCTTCAGGTGCTAAACACACTTCTCAAAGTAATAGACAAACCGTGCCACCCCATGACTCTTGCAGCGTGGAGTGGTTCATTGAAGAGCTGACAATATTGGAATGTTTAGTTATCGATTGGATTGATAACCATGACCCCCAAATCATTTTGATTTTGCTATCTGTTATAACAGCAATGCAAGATCGACCTGTATGACTGCTTCAGACTGAAGAAAAAGTCAAAGATGGAGTGTATGGCGGGTTACAAGAACTGCATGGCTGTACTTGTCCCCACCATCCCCCCCTTCGTGGTAAGTGATCTACCTCTACCCTCTCCCCGGTCGTCTTGAATGCACTATTTTATCCCCCAAGCGTCCCTTACTCTTTCCTGTAGACTATCACTTTATTTCCCATTTTCGTACCCATCCCTGTTATTGAGTGTTATACCATTCCACTATTATTCCCAGCCTTTTTACCCTGAACATTCCACCTTCCGTTAAATTTCCCTATCTGAAAATGTAAAACTGCGAGTTTATAAAAATGAACTCAGTTTTGAAATTGTCGGTAACATTATATTTTTAGATCGCATGCAAAGACCAACTCAAGACCTGTGTTTCATCAGCTAGCGGTATTCTTGCTAAAGCCACATGCTTCAAGGAGTTTGGCCAATGCTTGATCAACAAGGGCCCCAGTCCTCCCGCGATCGATACTTTCTTGATGGAAGACGAGGAGGACTCGGACAGACACCCATATGTGGTAAGTCCAAATATGGTAAGCCACAAATGACCTTTCTCCTTGGCTTTAACCATGTCAGCGATCGCGCACAGAGGGGTGGGGGGTGTAGGGACACTTTGGACATCGTTGCTAATTTGGTTAGCACCCCTATTTATGAGAGTAAGTGGTGCCGAGATATTCATGAATTAGTAGAGGATTCACGTGAAATAATAAGAAGCAATGATCAAAATGATGCAAATATTCTCCACTTACGTGAGCAACATTTTTCATGTTATCAAAAATTAAGTTGGTTTTGTCATGTATTATAACAGCAATGCAAGATCGACCTGTATGACTGTTTAAGACTAAAGAAGAAGTCAAAGATGGAGTGTATGACGGGTTACAAGAACTGCATGGCTGTACTTATCCCCACCATCCCCCCCTTCGTGGTAAGTGCTCTACCCCTCCCCAATCCTCGTATTAAATCCTCTACTTCAACCCACCACCCTACCCTCCCTCATCTTGATCGCTTTTTCTAATCCCATCAGTCCTCCCCACGTGCATGATATAACCCATCTGTACACCCTTTTATTGTAGGTTTATATACAACGCAATCATCTATCGGCGGAATATCCCATCGTTTAGACTCATTTGTTCCCAACAACTCTCCAGAACATACGTGGCCCTTAAATCGACTCTGCACATGAGAGTACAAAATCTGCTACGTTTTTTCGGCTTTTGATTTAAATCTGACATAACTTCGAAAAAAGGGAACCTACTTAAAATCCATCTAATTTTCCAGATTGCGTGCAAGGATAACCTGAAGCAGTGCGTTGCCACTGCTGATGGCTTCATCGCAAAAGGAAAGTGCTTCATCGCTTTCGCCAAGTGCCTGAAGGACGGTGGACCAAGCTCACCAGTTACCTTCATGGAGGATGATGCAACACCGCATAGACATCCTTACGTGGTGCGTGAACCTGAATGCATCGTAAGATGGAAACGACCATAGACCACGGCCAGCCAGCAAGCTGTTAGCTATGGAGTTTTGGTGGTGGAGGGGAGAAGGGTCTACACCTCATAAGCATTGTACTTTTAGTAGACTCCTCATCATCACTAATTTTTTGCATTATTATCATTATACTATACTATTATTTGATGAAATAAACTTGATTGATTGATCGGAAAAAAAAGGAGATAGGATATTTCGCCATATTCAACATTTTTATGTGACAAAGATCAGTATCTTCAGGTGCTAAACACACTTCTCAAAGTAATAGACAAACCGTGCCACCCCATGACTCTTGCAGCGTGGAGTGGTTCATTGAAGAGCTGACAATATTGGAATGTTTAGTTATCGATTGGATTGATAATCATGACCCCCAAATGATTTTGATTTTGCTATCTGTTATAACAGCAATGCAAGATCGACCTGTATGACTGCTTCAGACTGAAGAAGAAGTCAAAGATGGAGTGTATAACGGGTTACAAGAACTGCATGGCTGAATTGGGCCCCACTATCCCCCCCTTCGTGGTAAGTTTTCCGGTTCCAGTTTTTCTAGCTAGCACTTAATTTCTTCCTTCACTCCTCGAGGTTCAAACTATATCTCCACCTTATATTAAAATGTTAAAAAAAACCGCATTGGGTGAAACTAGATTCGACATCATCCGCTTGCATTTTTGTTTTTAGATCGTATGCAAAGACGAGCTCAAGACATGCGTGTCATCTGCAAGCGGTATTCTTGCAAAAGCCACGTGCTTCAAGGAGTTTGGCCAATGCTTGATGAAGGGCCCCAGTCCCCCCGCTGTCGATGCTGGCGCGTTTGTCCTGGACGCTTTGGAGGATGGCCCGGCCCCGACACGTCATCCTTACATTGTAAGCTAATTATACTGCGCATGTGACTATCACCATACTCAAGGTGTAATCTTTGTTTCCGGTTCCGGTTGCCTGTGACGCCGTCGAGAGTGCTCAATATACTTTTTTTCACTTAGGATTAACCACACATAGCAAAAATTAGGGAAAAACTCACTGATAAGGAGACAAATTTAGCTTGGATCTCACTACTGTAAGGGAGAAGCAGGCGCGTATACGGCGCGCATAGGCCGCCCCCACCCCTCACCCATGGCGGCCAAAAAGTAGGTCAGTACTTTAAAAAATATACAAGTATTATGCTTTTTCCATATGGTAACTTTAACTGCGTAACCAGCCCTCCCCCCTCCCAACCAATCTTCGGTTCGCGCATGAGTAGTAGCACAGCTTAAACGAGATCAATAGTAGTTTAGTAGTAATAATTGATGGTCAAACTCTTTGTTTGAAGCAATGCAAGGTTGATCTCTACAAATGCGTGAAGAATGGAGGGGACAAGCTTCAATGCGCAAAAGATTACAAGAATTGTATGGTACAACACCTCCCAACTGTCCCCCCATACATTGTAAGTATACAGATTTCACCGGTACACTTATCTTACCGGTCTAGACTGGACGCCTTGAGACAGATGATAAGGTAGTCAAACCCCCATACTTGGAAAGTATACAAATCGTATCGGTACACTAGGAGCAATCTTATTCTTATCTCATTTCTACATCTAAATGGCACTTGCGCGTTTTCCAGGTTGAGTGTCGTGGTAAGTTGAAGATGTGCCTTGCTGCGGCGGGCGGTTGGAGAGACCAGGCGAAGTGCTTTATTGACTTGGCAAAATGCATCAGGGCAGGTGCCAACGCATAAGACTCTGGAATCATCCGGTTCCCTTGGTGACAAGCAAATAATTGCAATGTAACTTCGACATATGAGACTGATGTGGTTGTCTTATATTTGAAGTTTAAAATAAAACATTGGAAAACTTATGACTTATGACTTGTTGTTATGATGTGGTTGGGTGGCCAGCACCAGAATCCCTAACCCCACCCACAGCCTTACCCAGGCGCGTTCCTATGATTGTCCGAGGGGGGGGGGGGGGGGGGGGTGCGCAGTCATAGGTATTATATGGAAAAAGCATAGTATTTGAAGATTCCTTAATAAGAAATGACCCACTTTTTGGCCGTCAATGGGGGGAAGGGTGGGGGAGAGCGCGCGCACCCTGCGCACCCCTCTGTGTACGCGTCTATTACCCATATTTTCTAGCTTAGAAGTGAGCCCATTCCTTTGTGCCGGTGGCGAAATAAATCTTGTATCTCAAAGCTAGCACATTGGTACGTGAGCTCTGGGGACGAGATTGCCCCGCACGATATTTCGACTTTGACATTCTGTCTAATTTTCTATTTTCCAACAGTCCACCAAAAGTATTCATTTTTCTAGAATCACCGAAGACCATTGCAAACTACTCTCCCGTCGTTTATGCTAAGATCTCTTCGACTCCTTTACTCGCAGCCTGCAAAGCTTGCGCTGTAGACACCGTCAACAATCATCAGTATCGTAGCATTACCCAGTCTGGGTAATTGCCTGTCAGCACAAACTTGGGCGAGCAGTCTAAATCTCTTGGAGTGTAAAGGGTACAGAGCTGTAGCAAGGCTAGAAAAATATGGGGGAGGGGGGCACGGTTCAGAAACATTAAGAACAAATATTGGTGACACAGCTACACTCCTACTGCGGTTATTCAATATTTTTTTTTTAAAAGAAATTGGCGTTTACGTGCCTCCAAGTGCCACCCGCAACCCCTGCTACGGCACAGGGGTGGAAAACTTATCCGTTTGTTAAAATTCAAACTGCATATCAGACGTTATTATTCCAGTTAGTATTCGAGTTAATTTTAAGAGTTCGGGATATTTGGGTTTTTACTTCTTACATGCACTGATGTGAGTTTGCTTGTTCAGTCCATAGAATATTTCCTGTTTTATTTCCTGTAAGAGGCTCAAGGAATCGACAAAAAGGGTGAAAATGGTTTTATTGCAAGGAAGGGTGAGAAAGGGGATCGAGAGAGCCATACGAACTCTAACGGAAGATGAAGTCGGACGAAGTTCCGCTGCGAGTTGTGACTAGCCGGACCCCTCCCCACTGCAACCTCACCCCTTATCTCTTTGCAAAAGGTTGTTGTTGTTGCAGCTGCTACAGATGTTGTTGTAGCTGCTGTAGTTGTTGATATTATCTTTGCATCTGCTGCTAGTGGCAAAGGTGTTAGTTTGCATTCTTTTCCCATCCTTGTACATTTACATTTTTGTTTGATTATATCTTAGAATAATTATTTGAAGTACTCAAACGGATAATAATACAAAAACTACATATTTACGTTTTCGCCAAAAACATAGGCATAACAGCTTATGGAAATCCCGTTAGTCCAGTGTTTTTCGCAGCATTACCTGTAGGCCATCCATATGCAGTGGTCGATCCCTAAAGGCTATATCTTTGGTAAATATAAAGAATTCTTGAAAATATTCAGGCGGTAGTCAAGTGACGTATGTGAGACTGTTTTTACTGGAAGCTTATGTAAACTATGGTTTCGTGCAGGTGTGCCCTTTTGCCAAGTTCAAGTTTTGCCAGCTTTTTCACATGATTTGCCTGTTCAGCCCATGGGTCAACTCTGAGAGCGTCCGCCATCTTGAATCCGAAGAGCGCTGACTGGAAGTAGCCTGGGGAAGAGGCTAGCTCATCACGTTCTGAAGCCTTTCAGACGTCGACCCGCTGTTTCAAAATTGAGAACTGTTTTTGATAGAATTCTGATAATTCCCTTTTTAATTTTCACCGTTTTGACATTTTGACTGTATGACCAGGAACAATGATTCAACAACAGAACGCTGATATAAAGTTTACTTACACCAAGGCATAAAACGCGATATGTAAAGCTGTAATAAAGCCCTGTTCTTTATATAGACCTAGCCCCTAACTAGAACATTTGAGGCATTCACAGTGAATCATAAATATATGAACTGGTGCAACGGCCGTTGAACACTGAACACTTACCTCGACCCACACGGCTCAAAGCTGAGCAGCCTTTGCCCATAACCTGTGCACACACAACTGTACATGTGAACAAACAGATCGACCACGTGCTGGACACGTGAATAAATCACTGTTATTTTACCCATCACTATATAAGAGGCAGGTCGTGATTGCACTCCATTACAAGGTAGGTGTCCGAACCCAACAAGGAACTAACTATGAAGGTGATCTTACTGATTCTCATCGGCGTTGCCATAGCGGCGGCTGTTGATTGGCCGAAGATGGATTCCCCGGACGTTGGGGGTGGCGGAGATGGTGGTCCGTGGATGGTGAGTGCCGAAGGGCAGTAAGTAAGTCTTGTAGGTAGGCCCTGTGGTTATCTAGGACAGGCATTCGACTCTCAGTCTTAGTTTAGCCAGAGTAATAGGATAGTGCTATTGGAAACATAACTTCTCTCATGGAAATCGAAGTAAAGAAAACTTGTCCTCTCGCGCGCAGTCTGGATGATGTAAAGCTTGCTTGGGGATTAGAGGGTAGGTAGGTGACCCGTTTGATAAAGCAAACACAGATGAAAAGAGTCACGATAAAATTCATATACATTTTATTTTTCCTTTTGTTATCAGCAATGCCGATTCACGTACATGAAGTGCTGGTTTGACGCTAAAGAAATCACGGAGAAATACAAGTGTCAGCTGGATTTTAATAAGTGCATGCGTGGACCCAGACCTACAATGCCGGCTAACGATGCGCTTGCGTACGATGACGGTGATGGTTCACAGGCAGGGGGTCCGTGGATGGTAGGTGACTGATGATGATGATGGTAATGAAAATGATGATGTTGATGATGCTGATGATGGTGGTGATGGTAATGATGATGATGATGTTGATGATGGTTCACAGGCAGGGTATCCGTAGATGGTGGGTTAATACTGAACCAGTAGTTTTGGTGATAATTGTGTTGGTAATATGAAAGATGGTGATGGTGATTGTGATGGTGATGGTAATGAAGATGATGAAGATTATGCTGGCGATGGCGATAACGATGTCAATGGCGATGGTGATAGTGGCGGTGGTGATGACGATGACGATGATGGTTTTGATTATGATAGTAATCTCCTTGTCTCTTTTTTTAGCAATGCCGATTCACGTACATGAAGTGCTGGTTTGACGCTAAAAACATCGCGGAGAAGTACCAGTGTCAGCTGGATTTTAATAAGTGCATGCGCGGACCCAGACCTACAATGCCGGCTAACGATGACGTAGTGATGGGTACATCCAACGACGACGATGATGATGATGATGACGATGATAACGGGTCAGGACAACCTGGGGGACCATGGATGGTAAGTTTCTTTTCCCTCAATAGCTCATTCCAGCTATAAGCATGCGCGCACACTCACCATGGTAACCTAACTTAACTATTTATCCTCATCCCCAGGGTCTTCTGGGTAATTATCAATATGGCGTACCCAGAAGACCCTGCGTCATTTCAATATTAGTTAATACAGTTGCTCCAGGATCAGCTGTAGTGTGATTTATTAGATCATACCTGGCGCGTAGAAAAGTCAAAAGGCCAGATCAAGTTATTGAGTTCTTTGATGTGGCAGTCTTAGTCTTTTGTGCACGTCTAATGATAGGTTTTTGCTAACAGATGATACCAAAGTCTATTCGTCTTCTAAGTCAAGAAATCTTATTTACGCTGCTGCTTATCAAACCTAGAGGGATTGCATTAGAAGGATTGTTTAAAGTTTACCTGATGTCTTCATGTTTTTATTCAGCAATGCCGATTCAAGTTCATGAAGTGCTGGTTTGACGCTAAAAGCTTCAAGGAGAAGTACCAGTGTCAGCTGGATTTTAATAAGTGCATGCGCGGACCCAGGCCCCATCTGCCATCTGCATGAGCACGTGACGTCACATTCTGAATGACTTGATATGATGAGCCTTTGATGTTGGTTTATATCTCAGAAATATATAATATATGGTGTAAATTGATAAACCTCAGTGTATGAAATTAATATTATTAGAAAGAGTTTTTATCCCGGAAAATAATTCCAACAGAAAAACGGCTTATCATCATGACTATAACTATTTCAGCGATGGTAACTCTAGTCTCTTCCCCAGGCTACTCAAGGTCAGCTCTTTACATTTGGGGTTAAGAGGACGTTCTAGCAAAAAATTAAAAGGTGACGTCATAAATATGCAGGGACGAATCTAAGAAAGCTTTAGTAATGTCCCATAAAAGTTAGTTGCACTTTATTGATTATATTTTCAGTTATAACTCAGTTCAAAATTGCGCCCCATTAATCACCGTTTTCTTTCATTTCCTATTATGTCTAGGGCTGAAATTCAACATAGTCTAAATAGGTATCATGTCTAATACCGACACAAAACATACATAAGCACGCACGTATGGTCCGTCGCAGAAATCTGATATCAAACGGGAAACAATTTGGCTCTGCTGAAAAAAAAAGTGTGCATGTATTTCATATTTCAAATCCAATCGACTGCTACTGTTCTAAGTAAACACACGAAAAAGCCTCTAATTAAAAGTAATATCCCCGTAAAGACCCTTTTACAAGGACATCCTCTTTTACGACTAAACTCACGCCGTTCAACTTTCCTGCAAGAAGACTGAAATGTTTTGAAATCATGACCAAGTGGGTCGACAATCGGTGCATCCCACACGCACCCCCCCCCCCCCCCCTCAACATAAACACGAGAACAAAAGGTCTCTTCCTTTTGAGAAAAGGTATTAAAGAGAAAATGTTGACTTTATTACAAGGGCACAAAACGGATCTGTTCCGCAGCCCGTTTTTTACTGGCTGGGAAGACCCCTTGGTTGCTGGGAAAAAATCGTCCCGTGGTGCATGGTTCTTCTGGCAAATTTGTGGAGTCGAACTAGTATATATTTTTTGGGGCGCTGGAGCGGAAGCTTGGGGAAAAATCGTCCCGATCGGTTTTACTGGCAATTATTCATGTGTTAAAATGCCTAACCACTGCTGGCTGGAAGAAAGAATTGTCTCTTCTCGAAAAAGGAACAGATATTTTTTCCCCAGCAACTTGATATTTTTGGCATCGGAATATATTTAAACGACGAAATATGCCATTTTATGCCGTTTTTAGGGAAAGGGGGCTTGTTGTATGCCCTTGTTATCAGGAAACTGAGCCTTCTGCATTGAATTCGTGCAAATTGGCCATTTTAGGGTTTCAGGTCTGTCGACATTGAGCATTTTTCTCCCCTCCCCAATGTGTATGTCAGAGTACAATAATAAAAAAAATCTCAATGTCTTGAAGTGACATTAAAAATAAGCGTAAATCAATGTTACCTAGTTTAACTTGTCTTTCGTTCCAGTAAAAACAGAAATGAAAATATGCATGAGCTGTCCCGGTTTTTGCAAATAACCACCCCAAACGAAAACCTCACAGTTATACGGGCCTGTTCTTCAATTCTACGGATAAAATTTACGATTTCGACTGCAAAGTACTTAATCTTGACCCTAATGTATAAGTTTTCCAGAAAACTTACAGAAATATAGTATACCATCGTCATTTAGTATCACATTGTTTAAGTAAGTAAGTTAAGTAAGTTTAAATTCTCAATGCAAAAAGTTTTGTTGACCGTGATTGCTGTGAGTATTTTCTTGGTCATTTTCTTGAATCAAATAAAAGGTGTCTTTTATATTCAAACCAAGGTCTGATCTAATAAATCATTTCTATAGTTACCTTAACATAACTTAAGAATTGAGCCGATGTACAAACAGAATGACAACAAATATAAGATGAATTACAAATCACAGAGCAGAAGTTTTTAAATGTGCGGTGTGTTTGAAAGACATGTTCAATTGTCAAGCAAATAATGATGTGTTTCGAATTAGTTTTAACGTCGTCTGCGAGAGTTCCCTGAAGATAACAAGTCGCAGTGTTGATCTTTTCATCTTTTTCAGTTCTTCACTATTTGTTCTACGGCAACGATTTGGAGAATAAAAAATAAATAAGTAGAATAGAGCTATCAAAGATAAGTGTAATGTTTATGTAAGATGTGCCGAATTGTTACATAAGCAAATAATTAGCTTTTACGTTTCATGTGAAACTTGCCTTAAAATATAAGGCGTTACTCGACAATCGTGCAAATCTTTGTTGTGTTGTTGTTGTTGTTTTGTTTACTTAATTTACACGCCACGGATAATTCGAAAAAAAAAATCATAAAAAAAGAAGTAGCAAGTGAATAAATGATTGATAATTGTTCACGGAGACAAAGAGCTCGGAACAAAAGTCAACAACATAAAAATCTAAAAAAAGCATTTGCTCAGCCGAGCAGCTCATCCAACATGACATCACCGAAATCACGTGCGCGCGTCGTGCAAGTTGTCCACTTGACTATCAATTGGCCACCGGTTCACCGGGGGGGTAATTTCCGAAGAAATAAGTTGTTTGCTTTTACAATAGAATTTTATTATCTCTTTATCTTTATCACACAGGATTTTCAGCATTTTTATTATTTTATTGGAAAATGGAATAAAGTGTGCACGAATTTGTCAAAGACTAAGAAAGTGCATCATTGAAAGAAATTCAAGTAATTAAAAACAAAAGAGATTTGATTTACTAGCAGGAATATTAAGTGCAAGCTCCAACTTTAGCGAAAAAAGGATAAACCAAAAAGATATCCATTAGACTGTCGTACTATAATAAATTAACAGACAATCCCTAGGAGATCCCTTAACATTGTGGGTGAAACAAGAAACTTTGGTATATTAGATTATTAATACTCGTGTAGTTTTATTATCTGCTTGCATTATCATGACATTTTGTCTTCTGGGTGACCCCCCGGTTAATTGGCTATTCATGTGAAGTGTTATTGACAATGCTCGGCATTATAAAAGCGGCACACACAAGCAAATCATCGCATCTTTTCTAAACCCTCGAAAAGAAAGGATTCTGTAGTGGTTTGTTATGATGAGACTCTTACTTGTGGTCGCCCTTGTCTGTACCCTGCTTGCTTGTGTTTTGGCGAACAGGGAAGAGGAGTCAAAGAAAGAGCTTCAACAGAAGCTCGAGGATTCCAACGATGAATTTGATATGAATAGTCTAGAATCTGATGACGACGACGACGATGATGATGATGATGATGATGACGACGACGGCGATAAGGGATCAGGTGTGGGACCATCGAAGCGAGTAAGTGTAAGATTTAGTTGTCGAATGGTTTCAAAAGAAAATCAAAGAAATGTTATGTGATTATCGCTAACAAAGAGCTTCACCGCATATATACAAGCTAGTCCTGGTAAACGGTAAAAAATAAGACACGAAAAGACAAAAGTAAAAGAAGGAAGAGACATTTTTTTTTTTGGGGGGGGGATTTTGTATGACCAAACTGCCAAATTACAACGATTTACAAATGCCATTGTTTTATTTCCAACAATTTATAGAATATCACACCCCACCAATTCCAGTCCTTGAGAATTCCTTAAAAACAAACGTTTAAAATTATTAAGATAGCGACATCCATTGCTTGGTCTATTCCCTTTTCCCTGTTGTGCGGAGAGGTGAAATGGAGTCGGCTCGAGCAATTTCTAGTTCGTTCATGTGAGCCCGCCATCAGGTAGGTACTTTAAATATGGTGCACTATGGTGTCCCCGTAGGCAACCACCCCTAGCAACTATTGGCGGTATACAAACTAAACATAGCGCCGTGATTGACTTTCTTTTAGCAATGCAAGGATGACTTCAGAAAGTGCATACGAAAGGCTAATTCGTGGATATCGAGACATAGATGCAAAAAGGAGTTTTTCAAGTGTCTTCACAGCCTTCGTCCCACCAGGCCCCCCAGGCCAACTCGTCCAACAAGACCTTATCAAAAGGTACAAAAAAGCCCTATCACCCAGAAAGCCGAAAGGGGAGGATAGAAGAAATTCAATCTTTCCTGTTTTTAACTTTTTATTTTTTACAAATGGAAATTTCCGCACAAACTGTCAGGAGGTAATTACTATTGCTGCATGTGATCTTGATAAAGAGGTCTGGACACCAACGTTTTAGACTACGACAGGGTTCCCGCTCACTTGCTCCAGGCTCTTCTAGGCCATTTGAAAAAGAAAAAAAAATACAGCCTGATGAATTTATGAAAATGTTATTTTTATCATATTTTTCAGTGTGTTTCAGACTATATGAAATGCATCAAGAAGGCGGGCTGGGACCATCGCAAGCGCCGAGAATGCCGAATGAAGCTTATTAAGTGCTATAAAAGCTAAATGACACCTGCCAATTAACATTTGCCATATATGGCTGCAATCGTTTTGTTCCAACATCACAGCAACAAAAATAATTACATTACTCCATGTGTTTTGTTGATTTTCCTTTTGATTTGCTTACATATTTGCAGGAATCACTGTCAGGATAATCTGGGATTATTAACCTTTTTTTTCGGATTTGGGGGTGTGGGAATTGACCATTTTTTTTATCCTGTCCGTTACCACGAGATTTACAGAAGCTATACTTATAGTGAAATAAAAAACATGGAAAACAAGAACGTGTGTGTCTTATACGCGCTACAACGACTAACGCGGTAGTTTTAAAGAAACTGGTCAAAAATATAGATTTACTTCCCTAGCCAATCATCGTGGCATACAAATCCCCAGTTAGCGAATCATCGGCATAAAAATCCTCGGTTAGCCAATCATCGTGGAATATATACAAAGCCCCCTGATAGCCAATCATCGTGGCATACGATACCCCTGTTAGCCAGTCATCGTGGCATACGAATCCCCAGTTAGCCAAAAATCGTGGCATACAAAGCCCCCAGTTAGCCAATCATCGTGGCATTTAAAGCCCCAGTTAGCCAATTATCGCGGCATACGAAGCCCCTAGTTAGCCAATCATTGTGGCATACGAAGCCCCAGTTAGCCAATCACCGTGGCATACAAAGCCCTAGTGCGCGAAAGAGTACCAGGGAATCACCAGAATATCATATTTATCAAATTTTTGTGATACGCGGGTTTAACTGGAAAATATTTGAATAGAAAATACTAGAAACAATAGCGTTGGAGTTTAAACTTTTTAACTCCCAGATACTTGGGCAAGGTAATCTTAGCGGTTTGCATGGAACAGTGAGTTGGGTTTCCTAGAGCTTGGATATAAATAAAATTCTATAATTTTTTTTGTCAACCTTGTGTTGCATCTGTTCGCTCTTTGGCCAAATCATTTTCGCCGATTCCCAGTCATTTTTTAAATGCTTATTTGGCATCCAATTGTGTTCAGGCAGTGAAACGACTCTAGTTATGGTAATTACGTACTTACTTATTAAACTTAGTGTACCATCACCTCCCCTCAGTATTTCAATGGGCTTCACATAGCTTTTCATAATCATACATCTCATATACTTTTCATAGTATTTGAAAACTGATCAGCCATTTGGGGCCTAAAAATACGGGCCCTTCTCAAGCCCCCCCCCCCCCCCCCTCCTATCCTTTAGGGTACATCATGGACACTCCCTCGTTATACCTAGCAATAGAAATATAGTACATTTCAAGCATGTAAAGATCATAGACAAAAAATTTCTTCGGATGAAAAAAAATTCTGCCCGCCAGTGCTGAGAAACGCAAGACTAGTTCCAGTACCGCGCGGTTAAACCAACCTTCTTGTTTTGAAATGGCGGCTTTTTGCCGGCGAACTGTCACGTTTTGGGGAATGCTAACTAGCGCAAAGCTAAAGCTATAATTTTCTTTATGACTCCCTCATTATCAAACAAATCTGCCATCTTTTGTTCAGTATAGTTTTTCACGCTTTAAGTTAGTAAAAACGGCGACTGAATTCAGCCTTTCGTACCTGTTCGACACTACGATTGTATGTGTTTTCGCCAGCGCATAAATTATTCAGTACTGTCTCAGTGCCCTCATTTTATCAAGCAATTTTCCTAAAAGCTCCAGGCGTCACGCGCTTGATATAACAGTAGTTACCAGACCCCATGTTACCTCACCAACAGCAAGCCCGCACCTCTCAGTGATTTACATATTTGCTAGCAATTAATCTTCTCGTAACATAAATATTATTTTGAATAAATATCGTATCTAAATCCAGACTTATGCTGTTATCTTACATGTCCTTGTACGACTTTTAAATGAGCTCACACTGGTCTGAGCTGACGTCCTTTTTCACATGAACGTGCGGTTTTTACATGAACCTACAAGTGCTACATGTATAAATAAATTGCTCGATAACAGACGATTACATAGTTTTTTTTTAACTGTTTGTATCATTTTATTTGTATATTTTATAATGTACTTTATATGTTAAACCCAGGTACCCCCCTCCCCCTTCGAAATGATAATACCTCCAACCCCACCCCCTCCCCTCACCCCGGCCAATTCAACCTCCCCACTGTACTTTTGGGACCATTTCGCCGCCCCTGCCGGAGATTTATAAATAGTCCTTGAGGGTGATTGCTACCCCGAAAAAAAATATATCACGCAAAGCAAGCGTATATGAGTGGGGTTATGCTGTCTTAGATATCATTCGAGAGAACTTCAAGATTCTTCAAAAAGTAAATGACACAGCTCTTTACGGTTAAAGGGAGGGGATGTTAGATACGCGCTTACCCTTTACAGCCCTATTGCCATTGACATACATAGTGAGTCGGGCTGATGAATTATTTCGAGTAGTGGAAACTAATCTCAATTCTGGGCGGGTGTGACACTAGGGATCTGGCAAAATCCTGTTTGATCGCCGGCTAGAGCTCGTCTTGGGGCTTGCTCCGTGTCCTTTTGTAAGCTGGAGCTCGCGCAGGTGAGTGCGTGTCGCACGTTGGGTTGTCGTATGTCGGGTATCCATTCACATGAGCTTCTGCGTGCGTCTCGTGCTCTGTGTCGTACGTCGGGTTGTCGTATGTCTGGTATCCATCAACATGGGCTTCTGCATGGATCTCGTTCTCTGTGTTATCGTATGTCTGATCTTCGTTCACTTCTGTCCGATGATCTATGGATCGAGGGCCCGGCTTTGGCTTAAAATAAATAACAACTTATTTTAAGTTCTAACTCCAACCAATACCCTAAAATAATAGAAGTGATTGCAAAGACGAACAGATGGATAAGACGGATAGATGATACGAATTAAATGGATACAACGAACAAGAGAACACGGATTGGATGAAGCGGATAGATAGGTAAGACACGGTGACAGTAGTGACTGTGGTTCTTCTTGAATAAATGTATGCTACGTGTTTAAAAGGAGCTCCGTGTCTTTTTCATAAACTCCCGGGTGTTAGTAAGTGGGGCCAGTACGGCTTGTTTTACATCTAGATATGGAATAGCAAACAAACAAGGAGGGAAATCCTTCAGTTATGAGTAGCACTTTAACGATTAGAAAGCGTATTAATTTTGTTCATGAGAGTTTTTTTAAATTAAAGATTATCATTACGCTGTTACAGTATTATCTTTAACGGTAATTAAGGATTATCATTACGCTGTTACAGTATAATCTTCAGCGCTATTATAGTTTGTTTGTTTGCTTGCGTGCTTGTTTGATTGATTTCTGTTACTTGCTTGTTTGTTTATTTGTTTGATTCTTTCTTTCTCTTGTTTTGTTTATGTTTGTATGTTTTTGTTTGTAACATAGGTATCCAGGGAAATGGCAGTTTAGTGTGTTTTGCCTTATCATGCACATGACACAGAATATGTCGTGGTTAAGCGCAACAACACACAGGCAGACAACCATTTGATCAAGCACAAACATGTATGTGTATGTGTGTATATGTGTATATGTATGTGTATATGTATGTGTATATGTGTATGTGTATATGTGTATGTGTATATGTGTATATGTGTATGTGTATGTGCATGTGTATATGTATGTGTATATATATATATATGCATATGTAAAAGTATAAATACAAAAAGCCCAAATAGTCGTGTTCGTGAACCAGAAGAATGAATAGTCTCAAGTCTGCCCTGAAGAAGTCTTATTAAAGACGAAAATTTGGCAGAGTCGAGTTCCAGTTTTTGGTGTATTATATGTATATGCATGTACATTTATACGTACCCAAGCATGTGTTTTATATGTACCGTATACTTGCGCTGTTTTAAGGTAGCACGAAGCATGTGTTTTATATGTACCGTATATTTGCAATGTTTTAAGGTAGCACGAAGCATGTGTTTTATATGTACCGTATATTTGCGCTGTTTTAAGGTAGCACGAAGCATGTGTTTTATATGTACCGTATATTTGCGCTGTTTAAGGTAGCACGAAGCATGTATGTTTTATATGTACCGTATATTTGCGCTGTTTAAGGTAGCACGAAGCATGTATGTTTTATATGTACCGTATATTTGCGCTGTTTTAAGGTAGCACGAAGCATGTGTTTTATATGTACCGTATATTTGCGCTGTTTTAAGGTAGCACGAAGCATGTGTTTTATATGTACTGTATATTTGCGCTGTTTTAAGGTAGCACGAAGCATGTGTTTTATATGTACCGTATATTTGCGCTGTTTTAAGGTAGCAAAAAGCATGTGTTTTATATGTACCGTATATTTGCAATGTTTTAAGGTAGCACGAAGCATGTGTTTTATATGTACCGTATATTTGCGCTGTTTTAAGGTAGCACGAAGCATGTGTTTTATATGTACCGTATATTTGCGCTGTTTAAGGTAGCACGAAGCATGTATGTTTTATATGTACCGTATATTTGCGCTGTTTAAGGTAGCACGAAGCATGTATGTTTTATATGTACCGTATATTTGCGCTGTTTTAAGGTAGCACGAAGCATGTGTTTTATATGTACCGTATATTTGCGCTGTTTTAAGGTAGCACGAAGCATGTGTTTTATATGTACCGTATATTTGCGCTGTTTTAAGGTAGCACGAAGCATGTGTTTTATATGTACTGTATATTTGCGCTGTTTTAAGGTAGCACGAAGCATGTGTTTTATATGTACCGTATATTTGCGCTGTTTTAAGGTAGCAAAAAGCATGTGTTTTATATGTACCGTATATTTGCCCTTCGATGACAAGGCCGGCATCACGTAGGGGTCAGCGGTTTTCTTTGTCCTTGGCGACAACCCTTCGTATATAGGATTCCGTCGCCTCGTCGTATCCAGTGTCTCGTAAGCAGATTTAGTGTCGGCTGCGTTGCTAAAGTCTTTCATGTCGATCGAAGATATGTTGCCTTCGCCGCTCTGTAAAATGGAATAAATTTTACTACTTTATTATATCTTCATAAAACCATCCAAGATAAAAATCTAAAAATGTGTTTTCAGTTACAGAAAAAATGAATCTTGCCGAACGTTTTTAACATAAGGCTAATGGTTTTTCTAAAATAGAACTTTGAAGTAAGAAACTAACCTTTTTTTTTTTGCAAATTAGGATTGCAATTGCTATAATCAAAATAATAATAAACAGTCCAGCCGCCACTGCAACCCCAACGGTTTGATCTCTTGTCAGGAGAGACTTCTGCTTTTCCTTATCGCCTTCGGTTTGTCCCGGACAGGGCTCATTTATCAAGGAAAGGACCTATGAAAAGAAACATATTCAGTGAATCATAATGAAATAAGGCAAGGAAAGATTCATACAAAACAAAGGCTGGAATGAGGCGAGGACCTTTGAAAAGAAACATATTAGGCATCGGTTACTTAGGGAACACGTTTCGGTAACGAGATCTCTAGAAAATCTTTAATAAAATACGGACAAGCAAAACCTGTCCGCGAAATTAAAAACAATAAATAGAAAAGCGAATCACCCAAGGATTCGCAGAAAAAAATAGAGTAGGAGAAAAATATCCCCATCAGTTATCATTTGTCCGACGGAAACATAAACCGTTAGACAATAGAATTGTCACGCGGAAAAATATCGCAGGGTGTCGGGGCTACGCTACTACATGCAACGCGTGAAATTATTGCTTGGTGTCGGGATGCGCTAGCACTTGCCAAGCGGGTAATTAACACTAGGTGATGGGTTTCTCTATTTTTATAACTTTAGCATTTTAGTCAATTTACAGCCAGCTCATGCCGGGAGTTAATGATGCGTTTTGTTTAGTTATGAGTCGACGGGAATTGGCCCCTCCCCAATTGTAGGCTGGTCCATATTGTTTTTTAGGATCCAAGACATTTAACAGGCCATCCGCTCTAAATAATCAATCACATCCTCAAACAAACGTCCAATAGACACACTGCTTTCAATATTTTGAATACCTTATTACACTTGATTTTCGCGAATTTCGCGATTTTAAAAGATTCGCGAAAATAAAGTGACGTGAAAATTAAGTGTCGCGAAAATTAGGATGCGCGAAAATTGAGTGAGTACATAAGAAGCCTTTGGGGGGAATATTGGCCGTTTAATAAGCTTTAAGAAAACACCTGATCTATTTAGTCATCAAATGTACATATAGTACGTACGGTAAGGGGTTGTATTTTTAGATTTTATTATGAAACTAAATTTAGCCCACGCATCTTTTTGTTGAATATAGTTTCAGTTATGATGATTACAGCACATTTTCATTTCAATTGTTTTGCTTGATTTTATTATCTCAAAATCACAAAATCGCGAACATAAAAGTGATCTGTTTTTTTACGAAAATAGGGACATCGCAAAAAAAAAGTGTCGGTCGTGAAATATCGCCATCTCAAAATCGTGAAATTTTGACGTCGCGAAAATTAAGTGTAATAAGGTAGCTACATGTCGTATGTCGATGTTATGTTATACAGGCGCGTACACAGGCATGTACACAGGGGTTTCGTAGGGTGCACGTGTGCTACCCCCCCCCTCCCCCCTTGGGGGGCAGAGGTGGGTCATTTCTTATTAAGGAATCGTCAAATGCTATGCTTTTTCCATATAATACATGGAAGTTTCTAAAGTCTAACCTCACAGTCTTTCTCTCCCACGCAAGGGAGCCTGGAGTTGGCCAGCAGTGCGCATGCGTATGTTGAATTCATACGCTCATACTGTGTATCCAAGACGACAACGTGCAGAAGTGTTTGGTTGGTCGGTCCGATTGTGATGGTCTCAAGAATCTCAGCGTAGACGTCGGAGGCCGAGCGACGACTTCTGGAATTGCCTTTTATAGAAAAACAAAACAACAAAGAGATGCTATTTTATATTTTAATTGATGAGGCTCTTTGTTTTATGAAAAAAAAAACTTCTTATGGGCTAAGTCTCTTGTCTGCCAGGGAAGCTTCCGTTTCAATCGACTGATTTGAGTTAACACCTTTGATTTTTGTTAGTTTTTTCGCATATTTTTTCGTCACAAAATTAATGTTTTAGTGCATGACAACTATAAGCTAATGCGAGACTGAGTATAAGTATTTACGAATGGCAGGAGAGTATTGTCTCTCGGTTTTCATTTATGTAAGTATATTAAACGCTAATTAAGAAATAACTAACGTAAGATATTATTAGCCTAACTGTACAATTTTTCATTACGTATACAAAGTTGTCTTACCGGCCCTTTTTGAGAGAACAGCTTTTATTATTGCCACAATCTCTCTCTCTATCGATGCACGCTGACTTGAAGTCAAATCTGAACCGTTCACAATGATGCGTTCCTGGAAATCAGCGGTGGCGCACCTGAAGTGTGAATATCACTTTTTTCAAGTTTGCCTTGGAGTAACTAGCAAATAGGCAACTCGCCAAAGAAAGACTCAAACGTTGTAAAAGGGCAATAGAAGATATATCCTAATTTGGAATAGCAATAACAATAGCAATAGCAATACAACAACAACAACAACAACAACAAACTCACACTTTTATGCATCGAATTCGTCAAATTGTTTATAAAATGGACGAGCGTTACCTGGTAGCTGCCTTGTGAAAGGTCACGCAACGGGTGCCCCGAACACATTTCTCACAGAGCGAAGAATTTCTTTCACACAAAGAACCAGATATCCCCTCAGCGCATGCGCACGTGAATGACGCGACTCCATCCTGACAGGTACCGCCATTCTATGGAAAGAATGCGTGACATTTGTCATCATGTCCAAATAGGTCATAGTATTTTCATATAATGGTATTGTTTTAAGGTAACACCGTCATAGTCTCCGAGCAATCTTTGATTTTTGAAAGCAAATTTTTCAACGGATTAATATGAGAAAATAGTTAACATACTTAGATTTAGGAGTTTTCTCGTGCTAGTTAATGATAGCGTAGTCACACTTTTCATGATCCCGCAGCGCATATCGCAAACATTCACCACGGATAGTGTCTTCGTATGTATCGCCTTATATGGACATTGATGCCATATTTAAATATGCTTAAGATTTCCCGCTCCCTGATCTCCAGAAAACATGGTGGAAAATGCTGATTCCTGTCAATTTGAGACTCGCGGCAAGAATTTGTCAAGAAAAACTTGATCGCTTGGTAAAATATTTATTTCACTAATCTTTAAAAGCCCTAAGACCCAGGCCTCCAAGAGATTGACCGAGCGGGTTTGAAGGTCACCCATTTATCACCGCTTAATGTAACAACTGCCGCTTAAATGTAACACTAACGTTTAATGTAACACTAACGCTTAATGTAAAAATCGCCGCTTAATGTAACACTAACGCTTAATGTAACACTAACGCTTAATGTAACAATCGCCGCTTAATGTAACACTAACGCTTAATGTAACACTAACGCTTAATGTAACAACTGCAGCTTAATGTAACACTAACGCTTAATGTAACACTAACGCTTAATGTAACAACTGCAGCTTAATGTAACACTAACGCTTAATGTAACACTAACGCTTAATGTAACACTAACGCTTAATGTAACAATCGCCGCTTAATGTAACACTAACGCTTAATGTAACACTAACGCTTAATGTAACACTAACGCTTAATGTAACACTAACGCTTAATGTAACAATCGCCGCTTAATGTAACACTAACGCTTAATGTAACAAAAATCACCGCTTAATGTAACACTAACGCTTAATGTAACAACTGCAGCTTAATGTAACACTAACGCTTAATGTAACAACTGCAGCTTAATGTAACAACTGCAGCTTAATGTAACACTAACGCTTAATGTAACAAAAATCGCCGCTTAATGTAACACTAACGCTTAATGTAACAACTGCAGCTTAATGTAACACTAACGCTTAATGTAACAAAAAATCGCCGCTTAATGTAACACTAACGCTTAATGTAACACTAACGCTTAATGTAAGAACAAATCAACGCTTAATGTAAAAACAGTTGACGCTTAACGTAAGAAATTTTCAACGCTTGATGTAATAACGGACTTAACGGACTTAATGTAATAACCATGAATTTGGATATAGAATTTTGATAGATTTCGAAAGAACAATTCGCAAGACAACCAAACTTAGGGTAAGTCGTCTAAGCGTCAAGGCGGTGTAACGGGGCGCTCATTTAGAGTTGCGTCATCAATGACGTCATCAAAAATACGAATATCAATATCTTGAGCTACGGGAGTTGTGACACTACCAAACTTAGGCCAAGTTGTCTTGAGGTCAATGGGGTCCAGCAAAATGGACATGTGACATGACGTCATTGGCTACGTCATCATAGGAAAAATCATATGTCTTGAGCTACGTGAGTTGTGACACGACCAAACTTAGGACAATTTTTCTTGAGGTCAAAATCAAACGAAAATCTGTTGTCGCTTAGGGCTCTGTAAAAAATCTGTTTACCGGCAAACTTCCTGTTAAACCTTGTTTAAATTGATAATGAATAACGTGATTGAGGTGTCTTAGAAGGCCTTTCCTTCTGATCATCTCTCAAAATAACGCTAAACAGAGGGGGTATTACATTCTAAGAGCTCTTTGAGGTTATGTCTTCTGCGACCCGAGCATTTTGAAGGAAAATTTGACGATCCGGAAAGAACCAAGCACTCGAATTAAACTAGCCAAGCATGTCCGACCATTGCGAGAACTTGCGAGCAAGTCGATGAACGATTGCGATTCAAAAACTGATACCCCTTAAATTATCCGACGAAATTAGAGTAAATTTGTTACCGACAAATGTCGCCTTTTTTTACACAGCGCGGGTAGAATTAAAAAAAAAACTTCCGAATCGTTCCTTGCTTGATTGTTATTTAAAACTTATTTATACCTGGGCGGAAACCTAACGACTGTTGAAATGTGTGACTACATCCGTACAGGCGCACGGAGTTGATAGTTGACTTTGAAGTTTTCAGCCACACCAGCTATACACACGGAGTTGATCGTTGATTGACAAGTTTTCAACCACACCAGCTATACACACGGAGTTGATCGGTGATTGACAAGTTTTTAACCACACCAGCTATACACACGGAGTTGATCGTTGATTGACAAGTTTTTAACCACAGCTATACACACGGAGTTGGTCGTTGATTGACAAGTTTTTAACCACACCAGCCATACACACGGTGTTGATAGTTGATTGATAAGTTTTCAACCACACCAGCTATACACACGGAGTTGATCGTTGATTGACAAGTTTTTAACCACACCAGCTATACACACGGAGTTGATCGGTGATTGACAAGTTTTTAACCACACCAGCTATACACACGGAGTTGATCGTTGATTGACAAGTTTTCAACCACACCAGCTATACACACGGAGTTGATCGTTGATTGACAAGTTTTCAACCACACCGGCTATACACACGGAGTTGATCGTTGATTGACAAGTTTTCAACCACACCAGCTATACACACGGAGTTGATCGTTGATTGACAAGTTTTCAACCACAGCGGCTGTACACACGGAGTTGATCGGTGATTGACAAGTTTTCAACCACACCAGCTATACACACGAAGTTGATCGTTGATTGACAAGTTGTCAACCACACCAGCTATACACACGAAGTTGATCGTTGATTGACAAGTTTTCAACCACACCAGCTATACACACGGAGTTGATCGGTGATTGACAAGTTTTCAACCACACCAGCTATACACACGAAGTTGATCGGTGATTGACAAGTTTTCAACCACACCAGCTATACACACGGAGTTGATCGTTGATTGACAAGTTTTCAACCACACCAGCTATACACACGGAGTTGATCGGTGATTGACAAGTTTTCAACCACACCAGCTATACACACGGAGTTGATCATTGATTGACAAGTTTTTAACCACACCAGCTATACACACGGAGTTGATCGTTGATTGACAAGTTTTCAACCACACCGGCTATACACACGGAGTTGATCGTTGATTGACAAGTTTTCAACCACACCAGCTATACACACGGAGTTGATCGTTGATTGACAAGTTTTCAACCACAGCGGCTATACACACGGAGTTGATCGGTGATTGACAAGTTTTCAACCACACCAGCTATACACACGGAGTTCATCGCTGATTGACAAGTTTTCAACCACACCAGCTATACACACGGAGTTGATCGTTGATTGACAAGTTGTCAACCACACCAGCTATACACACGGAGTTGATCGGTGATTGACAAGTTTTTAACCACACCAGCTATACACACGGAGTTGATCGTTGATTGACAAGTTTTCAACCACACAAGCTATACACACGGAGTTGATCGGTGATTGACAAGTTTTCAACCACACCAGCTATACACACGGAGTTGATCGGTGATTGACAAGTTTTCAACCACACCAGCTATACACACGGAGTTGATCGTTGATTGACAAGTTTTCAACCACACCAGCTATACACACGGAGTTGATCGTTGATTGACAAGTTTTCAACCACACCAGCTATACACACGGAGTTGATCGGTGATTGACAAGTTTTTAACCACACCAGCTATACACACGGAGTTGATTGGTGATTGACAAGTTTTCAACCACACCAGCTATACACACGGAGTTGATCGTTGATTGACAAGTTGTCAACCACAGCTATACACACGGAGTTGATCGGTGATTGACAAGTTTTCAACCACACCAGCTATACACACGGAGTTCATCGCTGATTGACAAGTTTTCAACCACACCAGCTATACACACGGAGTTGATCGTTGATTGACAAGTTGTCAACCACACCAGCTATACACACGGAGTTGATCGTTGATTGACAAGTTTTCAACCACACCAGCTATACACACGGAGTTCATCGCTGATTGACAAGTTTTCAACCACACCACCTATACACACGGAGTTGATCGTTGATTGACAAGTTTTCAACCACACCAGCTATACACACGGAGTTGATCGTTGATTGACAAGTTTTCAACCACACCAGCTATACACACGGAGTTGATCGTTGATTGACAAGTTTGCAACCACAGCGGCTATACACACGGAGTTGATCGTTGATTGACAAGTTTTTAACCACACCAGCTATACACACGGAGTTGATTGGTGATTGACAAGTTTTCAACCACACCAGCTATACACACGGAGTTGATCGTTGATTGACAAGTTTTCAACCACACCAGCTATACACACGGAGTTGATCGTTGATTGACAAGTTTTCAACCACACCAGCTATACACACGGAGTTGATCGTTGATTGACAAGTTGTCAACCACACCAGCTATACACACGAAGTTGATCGTTGATTGACAAGTTTTCAACCACACCAGCTATACACACGGAGTTGATCGGTGATTGACAAGTTTTCAACCACACCAGCTATACACACGAAGTTGATCGGTGATTGACAAGTTTTCAACCACACCAGCTATAAACACGGAGTTGATCGTTGATTGACAAGTTTTCAACCACACCAGCTATACACACGGAGTTGATCGGTGATTGACAAGTTTTCAACCACACCAGCTATACACACGGAGTTGATCGGTGATTGACAAGTTTTCAACCACACCAGCTATACACACGGAGTTGATCGGTGATTGACAAGTTTTCAACCACACCAGCTATACACACGAAGTTGATCGGTGATTGACAAGTTTTCAACCACACCAGCTATACACACGGAGTTGATCGTTGATTGACAAGTTTTCAACCACACCAGCTATACACACGGAGTTGATCGGTGATTGACAAGTTTTCAACCACACCAGCTATACACACGGAGTTGATCGGTGATTGACAAGTTTTTAACCACACCAGCTATACACACGGAGTTGATTGGTGATTGACAAGTTTTCAACCACACCAGCTATACACACGGAGTTGATCGGTGATTGACAAGTTTTCAACCACACCAGCTATACACACGGAGTTGATCGTTGATTGACAAGTTTTTAACCACACCAGCTATACACACGGAGTTGATTGGTGATTGACAAGTTTTCAACCACACCAGCTATACACACGGAGTTGATCGGTGATTGACAAGTTTTCAACCACACCAGCTATACACACGGAGTTGATCGTTGATTGACAAGTTTTTAACCACACCAGCTATACACACGGAGTTGATTGGTGATTGACAAGTTTTCAACCACATCAGCTATACACACGGAGTTGATCGGTGATTGACAAGTTTTTAACCACACCAGCTATACACACGGAGTTGATTGGTGATTGACAAGTTTTCAACCACACCAGCTATACACACGGAGTTGATCGGTGATTGACAAGTTTTCAACCACACCAGCTATACACACGGGGTTGATCGTTGATTGACAAGTTTTTAACCACACCAGCTATACACACGGAGTTGATTGGTGATTGACAAGTTTTCAACCACACCAGCTATACACACGGAGTTGATCGGTGATTGACAAGTTTTCAACCACACCAGCTATACACACGGAGTTGATCGTTGATTGACAAGTTTTCAACCACACCAGCTATACACACGGAGTTGATCGGTGATTGACACTGTCTTGCAAAAATCGTAGATTATTAGCTGTCTTCTCGCACTAGAATCACGCCATTTAGTAAAGCAGTGCCAAATACAAACTTTGAACTTTTTTCGATCAAAAAGCAAATCTATTTCGTTATTTGTCTGAGTAAAGCCCTAGTATGAAGATCGGACTTTTCCGCGAGCAAATATTCGCCATTACGGGATAATGATATAAGACCTTACATGTAGAAGTCGCACCTTGGCTTGGAAAAGTAGTCAAAAGTATTTTGTGCATTTGGCTTTTTCCTTATCTTGTAATTTGACTGGCACAGGGACTAAACTTTGAAACCCGTTCCCTTTCCCATCCTCCTCCTCCAATAAAAAATAAAAATCAATAAATAAAGGCAAATCCTGACTATAATCAGGGATGCTAAAATAAATAAATAGAGGTAAAACATATCATTTCTTTGACGAGTTATGTATCCTGTCAAAAGTTAAAATAAGCGTTACACTCGAGCAAGCACCTGTGAAAGCGCTCCCTTTGTGTAGCTTTCGTCGGTTTTCGCTAGCTTTCGGAGCTTGTTTTCCTAGTGATAGTGGCTCGCGCTCGATGACGTCACACCTCACATGATTATATATGTACCCCCCCTGACACATTTATGATATTCTCCACGTGTGGTTGCCCGACGATGTTTCTTTCCCGAGATATGAGTATTTTCGTTCTAGGTTAAATTTATAATTATATTACATTACGCGTCGATTTTTGTTACATTAAGCGTTAGCGTTACATTAAGCGGCAGTTGTTACATTAAGCGGTGATACAACCCAAATATTGATATGAATATATCTAGTGCTTATATAGTAAGCCTTTCCCTGTCCATCAGCAGAAGAAAAAACGTCCAGAACGAACACAGATTTATATGCGTATGCATTTATAAGTCTTGTGTGAAACAAACGAAAACGACGTTTTTGAACGAAGGAAGGCAACACCTTCACAACTTTGGTACTTAAAAATACATAAAAAATTGATGTTCAATGTTGAAAACTCGGTTAGCTTGTTGGTCTAGTATCTCATTATGTTATTTTATTAGCCATTACCTGGCACGGCTCAGATGCGCAGTCGTCGATATCCACCTCACATCTTTCTCCCGTGTATTCCGCGGGACAGCGACATGAGAACCCGTTCTCTTTATCGACACACGTGCCACCATGATCACACCGCGCGCAGTCTGGGGCGAGAGGGCAGTGTCCGGTAGCATTGCACTCTGGGATACATATATTTTTTGTTAATTTGTGTTCAAGTGTGAAAAAAACTTGAATTTATAAAATGAATATATTTACTGTAAGCATTGGAATAAACTAGCTTATATTTTAAATGATTCTTCTGTAATATTTTTTTGTCTAGAAGACTTGTACATTTAGCACGCCAGAATAATATACTACGACGTTATTTTATTTTAGGTAATAAAGTTTAAATAGAAACAACAATAGAATCCCCACTATGCACAAAATAAAAACTCAATAGTTTTAAAGAAATCGCAACCTAGAAAATACATTGCAATTACTGACCTAGCACTGTCACATTGAAAGTTCTCCTCAAGAGCTGCAATGGTCGCTGGTCGTCATAGCAACTGTATGGGATTTGGATGACACCAGCAGTCAGATTGAACTCTTGATAGCTTAGCTGTGTACGAGTGCGGAGTGAAAAGCTTGAATCAAATTCGAAAAGTGTTGAGACATTATGCTGCGGACCTGCGCCAATGGCCGATTCGTCAACCTTCAAAAGAGAAAGAAAATTAATACACGCCTTTTTTCAATTACTGATTTAAAAAAATGTACTTTGTCTTTATTTGTTCAACATGCTTGATTTATAATTTTACCTTGCAATGATAGGGGAAAGTGTCCGGTTTGACTTTTCCGATCTGATTGCAACAGCTTGTCATAGAACACTGGTACAGGGGAGGGGCTCCATACTCCATCAATAGTTGCCCCACTATACTCCCCTGGGGCTTCTTCTCCTCGATGCTTTTCTTGACCAGACACATTTTCATCTCCGGAACATCATCTGCGTGGGATGAAATTATAAGCTTTAGAACATTTCTTGTGTGACAAAGACAACGCTATAGTTTCTGCAGATGCGTGCCCAGAGAAGAATGCAGGGTGGGTCCAACAGTAATTTACTGACCGAAGTTTATAGATTAATTAATTTTCTCACATTCTAAGCCTTTCCTGAGCTTTGGGAAATAGGTCACTACCAATCTTATTTGATCTAAATATACAAAAAAGTCATAATTCAATCACTCCTTAAAAATGCGACTAATCAATTCAATAGATTCAATGATTACCAACGTAATTTCTCATCCTTGCAAATGAGCAGGGTGGGGTCCGCCCCCGCCCCCCCCCCCCCCCCCCCCCCCCCCCCGCAAAACAATCCGCCTAGGCAAATGATGAAGCGGAAACTCTTCCCAGTCGCATTTGCTCGCGTTTCATTTTCGGAGGGGGAAAGTTGGGTTGAAAACTTAGTCATGTTTCGCTGAAAACGTCATGTTTCGCTAGGTATCTACCCACCAGAAATCTTGACAAAATGCCCTTCGCTTCTATTGACACCTTGGCTGCTTTCAGCATTTATGTCCAAATATACAAATGCTGACTTGTTCTCGAATATCAAAGCATAGTCCTTCATGGCAATACTTTTAACAAAAACCTGACAATAAGGAAATAAAATTAAACATCTTGAAAACGTCTTTGACATCTTATAAAAAAATGGCAATAAAAGAAAACTACCGTGACATTAACACAGTGATACTTTTCCCATTCCATTGAACTGCGTGGCAGCTAATAGTGTGTTCCTTTGATTGGTAGATTCAGCGTAATTCAGGATAAGGCCTCGGTATAGAATCTACCTAATCCCCACCCTTATTGACTGGGTTCTGTTATTGTTTCCTTTTTAGGGAGATTACGCTTTTTTGTCTTTTCCCTAAATACCTGATCACCGTTGATAGCGAACGGGACAGTTTCATCTGAGTTCAGCAAGTACTTGAATGTCTCATTAGGGAACTTCTTCGGAAGCGAGAGTCGACCAATCAACGAGTTATCCCTGGACTGAACTGACACCACGCTCGGGCGAAGGTCAAGGGCGTCTGACATGAAGTCAGCTAAGGAAAGATATATAAATACAATCATTGAATGAAGTAGATAAACAAAATGAATTAATAAAAACAATGGGAGATCCAAAGAGCTTTAATGCTATCAGATGAGGCCAATGTAAAAATGTAAAAAAAATTAACTAGAAGTGGCCAACTTAGAAGCTCAGTCAAAAAGTCCATTATGTAAAAATGTATTAACTAATGCAAAAATGAATGATTTTGATCTTAATTCTGCTTACAGGTTATAAAAGTGGAATGATGGGATGCCAAACTAACCTGTGACCGCTAAAGAACAGTTGAAGACTACAGTGTTGGGCTTGCTGACATTGAAGGTTAAACCGTTTGGGGAGACATCCGTGACAACTCGACCATCATCAGTCACTTGAATGGAAAATGTAAAGTTCGTGGGTTGAATGACATCCTGATATAATAGAGAAGAACAGAGATGAGCTTCACATGACATTGCACGGGCGGGTCCAGGATTTCAAAATGGGGGGTGGATAATGGCCGGATAGGCGGCTTATAACGATGCAGTGGTTCTTGGTAGGTCATATAGATCTAACAATACTTCAAGCTGAATTGGATTTGTCGCTTCAGCAAAGTCAAGAAGGCGAAGGCACATGGACAGTACCTCCCGTCCAGACATTTATTTTCTTCAAACAAAGTGACTTTTCCCTTTTTTTGCTCAAAAAGGGGGGTGGATATCCACCCAATCCACCCCCCCCCCCCTGTATCCGCCCCTGCATTGCCAGTGCCATTTAAGTACACTTGGACGTGTATCTCTTACCCACTCACCTCCCATCCGGGATGTATTGTGTATTTTAGTACCGATCGTTTCTTCTTTGAGGAATTTATTGAGGAAGGTATTGAAATCTTTGGGGACCCAGGGCGACGCGGAGATCAGGCACACAGGGAGCGCGCGAGAAACAAAAAGGACTTTTCTCGCGCTCCCTGTCTGCCCGATCTCCGCGACGCCCTGGGTCCACGAGGATGGGGTAATGATATTTTCTATCATTTGACACACTGTATATTCTAACATTTTCTAATAGATTAGTTAACTAAGTTCCTTAGTTTTTTTTTACTAATGGAAATGAAAACTTGAGTATCAATGCTACACACCACTCTAAAATATGGCATATTAATCACGTAATCACGTTGTGCGAGCTGCCTTTACAATGAATTATTACATACTTTCAGGATGTGTTATGAAGTTGCCATAAAGCAAATATCAACTCACTGCAGTTTTGAAAATCATGTTCTTGAAGAGCTGGAAGGGAAACACTCCTGAGCCCGTAATAATCTTGTATGTCAGCGCCTGTTTGACGGAGCCAGCGTTATCAGGATCTACAGCACTTAGACGCGCGACCACTGACCCGACAGATGCGCGGATCGCCTGCTCAAACGGCGAACTACACACACTGGTTGGTGGCTCATTCACATCTGAAATCACACAATGGCAGTCATCAGCTAACTCACTCTCCTATGGCGCTCAACCACTCAGGAAATTAGATTTAAAATAGTTGTATGGAGAGCTATTCACAAAGCATATCAATCGATGGCTGTCGTTTTTCTAAATGGTGTAGAGCTTATGGCGAGCGCGAGGGAGACCTGTGGTATTCTACAACGTTAGGGACTAGGCTCCATATCCAAGATGGCTGCCACTCAACTTACATAGTTCTAGAGCGATAAAAAAAAACGAAAATACTGATTGAACCAGACTCCCAAATATTGTATGTAATGCCTACTAAGGATGTGACCGGGGTAGAAGAACTACATTTTTTAAAACAAGATTGACTGATATGTTGCCCTCCCCCAATCCATAGCATTGGTAAACGCTGCTTATTTGTGTATATTGTTTCTGTTAATGCTTTTAATTTTGATTGTACTTTGTCGTGTTGTTGGGGCACCAAAAGTTATACCTAATCTCCATGCGCATTGACGGCACTACAATAATAATATCGAAGAGGGTTTCTATAAAATCCGTGCAATGACGTCACACTTAAGGCTTTTATGCATGTGACGTCATCTGCTAGAAGCATAAAGATAAGGTTGTTCATGGGCGTTGTTTGTGTGTCTTGAATACGACTACATTGGTAATTTTGTACGTCTAGGGTGTCTAATGGTCTTTTGGGGTTAGTAGTGTGCAACTTACCAATAACGGTGATGTTAAAGGCCTTTTCCACGGATAAAGGCATCTGTGGACTTGTGGCGTTATCAGTACAGTTGATCACAATCCGCCGAATGTGCCCGGACTCGAAATCGAGGCCTCTTGACGTCAATAGTTGTAATCTTTCGTCGACTATAAAATCTGCACTAGCATCACAACGCCCTTCATCAATGACGTCACAAACCGTGCAGCGATGTGATTGGTTGACATCAGGGTCCGTGACTGTGATGATTCCAATTCGAGTATTTGCCTCGTTTTCAAGCACTTGTCGGTGACTTAGGGTGATATCTGTTGGAACTTCGTTTACATCTGAAAAAGAAATTCGAGGAAAGGAACTAAAAATGGGAAAATATTACAAGATTTATATTTATTTCCTCAAAGAGCATACCCACATGGTATCGTTTAGGAAGTGGCATTTGTTGCGACTCGAGTTTTATACGGCTCGTTTTTAATCATACATCATGATTATGTGGTGCAGACGCAGCTTGTAGGGGAAGTCTTAAAAAAGGCCAAATCGTGTCGCAATTTTATGCTTCCGCTCAATGGCGAGTCACACAAAGCATCCATTTCCATCGGCTAATTCAACCAAGTAACCAAGATATTTTCAATCAAATATCGTCAATAACGTAACAGACTTTATTCGTAGATTGCTATTTTGAAGTTTTCTCGCGAACTAACCGTTGTATTTTCGATTAGAAACAATATCGCAGGAGTAGTTGATTGGCATTTTTTAATCCACATTTTATTGCTTTCGAAGGCGTCTATTTGGGGACTCTTACCTTTAACAGTTATATTAAAGCTTTTCTGGATACTCTGGACCTTCCCATCGGAACAGCTGAGCGTTATGTGGAGAACTGCTGACTCCTCGAAGTCCGAGTTTGCTGAGCCCGTAATTAGATTAGTCCCCTGGACCGCCACGCGTCCCCCGGCATCGTCCGTCAGAGAGCAACTGGGCGGATCTCCATCTTGGTCGACAAGTTTTATTGCACTAATGACCGTTCCTGACCGGCTATTCTCGTAGACGCTAAGATCTCCTCCATTCCCTGGTAGATTGATCCCGGTTGGGGCGTCGTTCTGGTCTAATGATAACAAATGATGGAGAAAGTGAGTACTTCCATCGTTCAAGGTTATGGCTTGTAAGGGACTGATAACATGTGAGTAACAAAGTTAGTAGTTCCATCGTTACTGTATGTTGTCTAATGGACTGATTACAAGCGATGAGTAACAAAGTGGGTAGTTCCATCGTTCAAGCCCATGGTGTGTAAAGGACTGACCATTTTGATACAGGGGATGGAGGCAAGAATAAAAGAAAGCAGGAATTCATAATGTGACTTTTTGATCGGTTAGTGTTCTGGAGTGAGATTGCGCCGTGACAGGAAGCCGTATAATGAGGTCATATTGTTATAAAATAAAAATAATCTAGTGGGTAAGTTGCTGTGACGCAATTTACCGGTTATAGATATTAAACATTTGAATAAAGTACTAATTTATTATCTCCTATGAACGAAGAAGGTTGTTAGCTATTTTCTCTTTACCTGTAATGTTGATTTGAAGCTTTACTTTCTTATAAAGCCCTCCTTTGTCTGTTGCCACGACAACAATGTCAATCACCGGTTCCACCTCGTAGTCAAGGGAACCATTCACTAGAACGCTCTTGCCATCGGATCCAAGACGGAATGCATAATTTTGGCTATCAATAGTGAAGGTGCATTTGTCATTTGTAAGCTTGTCAGGCTCCTCGCATGATAACGACCCGACCAAGGTACCAAGCGGAGAGTTCTCTGGTACCGTTTGGCTGGTGATCGATACCTGCAGCGGTGGCTCGTTTTGGTCTGTCGATGAGTACAACAACTATTTCGGCTCAAGAAAGACAAGCGGGAGCAAAACGAGGATAGGGCGGGGGATACAAGACGGGGGACTGGGGTGGTAAAAGGAGAGGGGGAAGGATCAACGAGGGGGGAGGGGGTGGGGGGTAAGATCATCCCGGAAGGGACACAAAACACATCTTTGAAAAGAAACAGCTCTGGGATTGATGGTCTTAAGGCTCCCTTATGTCATAATAAAATGTCCATGTCTATGTTTGGCCGGATATAAATTTGTGGATTGATATCGATAAAGTATAAATAAAAGAAGATTAGAGAGAATGCGGAAGATATCGTATTTGTAATAACAAATGGGCTTACTAGTAACCGTGATATTAAAGTCCTTCGTGGTTGACAGGTTGGGATCGCCGTCGTCTGTGCACGTGACCTTGATTGCTAGATGCCTCGTTTTCTCGTAGTTTATTACAGGCTCTCCTTTTACTTCAAGCACTGTGCCATTTTCGACCGTGAAGTAGCTACTGCCCGTAGACTGGGCGCTATTAACCAAGCTGCAGTTATGTGTTTGGGTCTTGTCAGGGTCTGTTACCTATGATTTGATGAAAAGAAAATTCTGTATTTGGTTATACATGGTTATACCAAGACTCTACATCATAGAAAGTTTTGAGCATGGTCATATCAAGGATTTCCAATGCCAGTTCAATAGTAATGATATATGACATTTGGTTGTGTGCCGTTGTTATACAGGAAGCCACAAAATGTACTGTCAGTAATATTTGATAACAGTTTCTGCGGCTGTAACTCGCTTTATGGTAACAAGACAAAGTAAATATTGTCGAACTGTTAGACAAAATTTTGACATGAATCATTTTCCCAACATCCGCCAGTATGTTCCAACATGGTGTACAAACAGTAACAGCATTGCTAAGCCAGCTGTTTGATTTTTTATCGCACGACTTATCATGACTTCTAGAGGTCTGAAAAACACATAATTAACTCACTTACCAAGAATGAGCCGACAATCGCGCCCGCTACAGCGTTCTCGGGCACAGTGAGTGTTCCATTGAGATATATGTCGGTTGGTGCCTCGTTCACATTTTTAACTGTGATGGTAAACTCACGTGTTACTACTCCTTTAGAGAAATTAGCAGAGGCGGTGAAAGTAAACGTGCTTTTGTCCTCAAAATCCAGTTCTGACTTGACCAATATATCCGCGGTGCATGTTGCCGTATCAGCTGTAATGCTGCACGTCGTTGCGCCAATTTTGAACTTCTCAAGAACAGTGTTATTCAAGTGATTTATACTTAAAGTGACCGGTAAGGCCAAAGACTGTGTTGCTGTCAGAGTTCCAGCTGTTGTTCCTACCGATGCGTCCTCTTTTACAGAAATCGGCCGATATGTGATGCTGGCATGATAATCGTCATACATTATCAAGTATATTACGAACTTCTGCGTTGCGTTTTCAAAAGGTTGACCCGAGTCAGTACATTTGACTTCAATTTGAATTTGATTTTGGGGAACATTATTAAGTGGTTTGGCTACCACCAGGTTTGATCCATTCAACTTGAAAAGTCCATTGCTAGAATTCGTTAGCTCCCAGGTGAAGTTTGAAGAAGGGGTTGCCGTTGGGTCATCACCGTCAATAGCGGTGAAAACCCCTACAAGTGAACCTACTTGAGCATTCTTATTCACAGTATGATTCGACAACGAGATATTCCCAGGAGGGTCGTTGACATCCAATATTCGCACTTTAAACTCTTGCTCACGCCACATGGGCGGATTCCCATTATCAGTAGCTCTGATTGTTATTGCTACCTCACCGTTATTAAGGGATATCGGTCCGTTTAGGTTAGGATCTTGCCAAGTGCTTTGTAGCTTAGTGCCGTTTATTGAGAACAACGAGGATGTTACATTGAAGACAATTTCCTGCCCAACTTGCGGATCCAGCGCTGAGAAAGTCCCGATAACTGTCCCAACTGCGGCATGCTCCAGTAGCGTGTTACCGGACAGAGTAAGATTCGTCGGTGGGTCATTCAGGCGCCGGCAAAACTGCCTAGTTACATCAGGGCTCCACGAGGAAAAGCCAGTTGTTTCGTTCCGCTTACATGTCACATTGGTTACAACGTTGACAAAGTCTGCGCTGGAAATTAACTCAGCAAATTGGCTATCTGGTTTGGTGACGATTGTTGCAAGTTTGTAGTTACTGGGGCAAGTCATACCAGAACATGTGCTATTGGTGTAGTTTCCAGTGCAGCTGGACGAGCATTGCTGACAAACCGGCATGAACTGATCGCTGTAGGTATTGTTAGGACAAATACGGCAGGGATTCGATGGGCAGCCTGTCCATTTGCATGTTTTTTGATCTGAGTAGAACAAAAAGTAATCTGTCAGCCAATAGGACAAACGGCGAAAAGACGGTCTGACAGCCACACGTCTACTCACCTATCCTCCTTTCCTTTCCATCTATCCCTATCTCTGCCAAATCATCCCCACTCACCTATCCTCCTTTCATTGTCCATCTATTCCTATGTCTGCTAAATCATCTCCACTCACCCTTTGGTCCTTAGCTATCCATCCCGACTTTTTACACAACCATTCTTCCGCCATTTGCTTCGCCCTTTTGTCTCCCCCCCCCCCCCCCCCCCTCTCAACCCGTTCCTATGCCTGTATAATCATCCTTTCACTCACTGTCAATAATCCCTACCATCAGTCACCTCTTTTTGCCCAGCCAGTGCATAACCGAATCCAGCCAATTAGCCAGCAAGCCAACCAGACAAAAAATAAACACCAATCAACAAGCCAGCCAGCCAGTTAAACAACCAGCCAATCAGCTGAGCCAGCCCGCAACAAGCCAGCCAGCCAGTTAAACAAGGCGCATCACAATCACCAAATACAAGAAACCTTCTCAGAACGTTTCAAGCATGTGCCATCAAATAATTCGCATGGTTGTATCTACATTCAGATGCGCTGAACAACACTAAATCACCAAACAGCCAAAGCGCAAACGTTAATCCTTTCTTAAAATGGTGATAACATTCGCAGTCCTTGGCAAAATGTAGCGCACTTCAAAATATAACATGAACGAAACAAAAAGGGAACTCTATTTTAGAACTCATCACCCATTAGCATTCTTTGTGCCAGCAAGTGAACCGTTTAAAGAAAGACCCGCGGTATAAAAGGCGCGAACCTGGTCCAAGGCAATAACGGCGAGCTCTTTGGGAGTGATTTTCTACGGCAACAAGGACAAAAATTATGATTGAAAATAAAATTCAAAAGCCGCACGCGCTAGTTTGAAATGACGCTATTTTTTTAGCGCGCGTGCTAAAATAACAAAACCTGAAAACTTTTTTGCTTCAAAATCGCTCAATTCTCTATTTATTAACTGTCCAGTCACCAGAGAAAATTAAAAAAAAATAGTTATCTTTGCACTATTGATGTTTAAGACAGTATTTCGAACTTGCTCATATCCCTTTTGCTCCTTTTATCAAGCTCTGCACTCGACAAAGTCTAGCGAAAATGACGACTTGGACCAGGCGCGCGACTTTTATACCGCAGCTCCTTGTTTAACAGGGGACTTGCGCTAAGAGATCACGTGACGTTTTGGGTGGCAAACTAGCGCGCGCTCAGGCATTTAGCGGCAAAACAACTGCAACAAAAGCAACTTATTCAGCGCTTAGGAATTGGTGAGAACGTTTCTTTGTCAGAAAGCGTTTATTTTCATCTAAAGATTCCTTCGTCGTTCCCTGAGTGAAGGACGCAGTCATTTCTGATTTTTATGTTTGATTATTTGGGTTTGAAATTGCCACCCAAAAGATCACGTGATCTCTTATCCTCTATTGCACCTACTTGCCGACGCACCTCACAACAAAACTCATGTATCACTCTGGTAACATTCCCATACCTTGGTCCAGCAAGTATCCCGTTTGGTTACAGCTGCAGACCCCTGTTGGCTCATCACACGAGGCCCCGGGGCCCGTACATCCCCCGTTGTCAGACCCACAGCTCTTGGTTTCATTTAGCGCATACGTACATGTCCCGCCATTCGATTCGACCGTGGTCTTTGTACGCGTGCGCGATGTAACGCCGATAGAACAGTTGGTGGAGCACTGAGACCACGGACTCCATTCTGTCAGCAAAGTAACGGCAATTAATTTACATAGATACACATCAATCATGATTCTAATAGGCTTTGTGAGTCGCCTATTAGTCACCCTAAAAGGTTTTATTTATGTTTTTTGCTTTTTTGGTTGTTTGTCGCTACTTCTGTTGTTGTTCCCTGCTAGCAGAGGCCTCTTTTCTCTGTATTTCGCTGTGCTTGCGTTCTCGAGGAAAAGAGACCTCTGCCATGGGTCGGAACTGTTTTCGTAGCGCATGCGTGTGCGTTTCTAAGCGACCGCGCTTGACGTGCCGAAAACCGTACCACCGTGCGAAAGCTGTCAATATGCTAATATGCTTTGCATGGGTTTAGTCGCAAATTATGAATCAAACTCCGGTTAGTTCTCCTCTTCGAAAAAAGAAAACAACTGTTCAATATCAATCACCTAAAACGTCACTGAAAAGATTGAACAGCAAACGCAGCAAAGACGAGTTTTGTCTTGTTTGTGGGATAAATTTCAAGACATCTGGGCAGGCGAGTTTCTTCAATGTAAATATCGGCCAGTTGGACTCGAAGAAAATGTTACAAAAATGTTTTGTAAACTTAGGTCAGCTAATTCCAGAAGAATATGCAAAACCTGTAAACGGAAGATTGACTCGTTAGTCAAAAGAAAATTCTGAATGAAGATAAGGCATTGAATGGCTTCTTATAATTCGTCGCGTGATATTTCTACGGAGGACGCCGTTTTGAATGCGGGCTTATTTTCCCACAGCGGATATACGCTTCACGCATGCGCTAGTCATTGTGGGCTCAAATAGTGGCCAGTAATTAATTAACGGAGCCTGCGCTCTTGATCTCCCGTCCACGATCGTGGACGGCGGTTTGATCAAACGAACTTGCGACCCATGGCAGAGGTATATTTTCCTCGCGAACTCCAGCCCAGCGAAATACAGAGAAAAGAGGCCTCTGCTAGCAGGGAACTGTTGTTGGTTATTGTGGCGATTTGTTTTACTTTAAAGCTTGTAACAGTTACGTTTTCTTCCACTACATATGAAAATACATGTTAATGAATATAAACACAATCGAACATGAAAAGAACGTCGTCTTGTCTATGCCTTATGTTTTGCTGAAACATTTTACAATCTGCGGCAAGCATGTTTGTTCGCGGCCGATTTTTATATTTTTTACTCAAATTACAATGCGAAAATTAAATGGTTGGGTTAATCATAAGTATCCCAAGGCTTCCATAAGTGGTTCTATAAAGGAATGTATGGAGGGAATCGATATTAATGAAAAAAATTATTATATCGCAAAGGATAAATGGGGTTGTCTAGATACCCGAGAGCCGGGAGCCCATGCCCACCCAAATACTAGATACCCGGCAACTTTTATAATTTTGTAAAAATTGGCCATATAAATCTTATTTATTTATCCAAAACCATGTAGTTTTGTTAAGAAATTAAGGAGGCTCGTTTTTTTTTCATTTTACTTGTTATAAAATTGACGTCTAGTAGTCTCAAATCTCATCCGATTTCATTCATGTTTTCGTATGATAATATTTAATCATCCTTTTTGATGGGATTTTCTGTTTTTTTTATTATTTACCGGTAACCTATTTAAAGTTATTTAACATATGAACAGACCAGTATTTTATAAACTTCCCAATATATTTCCAAAAATAACCGATGCTTTCTATTTAAATTTGCGGAGAGATAAAGTCTAAACTAACCATGTAATTTTTTTTTAGTCCGCATACTCCATCCGCGTTTAATGCGAACCACGTTAGTTTTCTTGACCGTGCTTCCTCTTCTAATTTCTGAATCGATAAGGAGATTTAGGACCTATTTAGAAAACCACAAACTAAACTAGTAATGGTTAAACGATTCTGATATTATACTTGCCTTCTTAGGAGTCAAGTCAACATTCTCCACGAGAATTGTAGAAAATTCCGCGCTTACTATGTTTACGTTTCATGGTGCATTTCTTATGGCAGTTCTGATTGGCTAGTGTGATACAAAAGTTCGCAAAATCAAATAACGTCAGAACACGGTTTCTCGCAAAGGTAATCAGACGGAATCAGACGGGAAAGGGTGAGGAAGTGAAACGAGCTAGTATTAATGGCTGTTAACATACAAAGCACAATGAGAAATGGGACCTTTAGACATCGCCAGACTCGGATTTTAACCCGTAACCTCGCCTCTGTCAGCCGCCGTCATCCCAGCAAAGTACCAAGTGGCAAAAAACATCCATTTCCATCGGCTGATTTGCGATATTTTCGATTGAATTTTGTAAATAAAGCATTAAACTTTGTTTTCAGGTGATTATTTTTAGGTTTTTAGCTCATAATTTCTCTTCCAATAGGCAATTCCAGCTATAAGTTTGCGCGCGCATAACCATAGAAACCAACCTCAACTACCAGAGTGCAGCGTGCGCTTTTTTAAACTTACATCAAACGAAGCGCGCGCTGCATGCCGGTAGTTGAGGTAGGTTCCCATGGTGAGTGCGCGCGCATGCTTATAGCTGGAATGTCCTATTGTGATTGAGAACAATAAAAAAATGACAAGGGCAGCCAAGGGCTTCCAAAATGACAAGGGTACCCCCAAGGTGAAGCTCCTCCCACCCACCCCCGGGGCTCGAATTTGCAACTGTAATCAGAATACCACCACGCTAGCTGTCACAAATTACAAAAGTCTCCTGTAAAGAAAAAATGCTTATCCCTGAGCCTCAGTCGTTTGGAATAAAATATCTCTGTACAGGTAACAAGACAATTGTGTTAATGGATTGCTGTCCACTCACGTTTTCGGTATAAATAATCTAACGCATCTGCATAAATTATAACTTCGTTGTGATAAAAATTCTCGTATTTTAGAGCGCACATAGCATTATTTAAATAAATAGAAACAATAGGTAAACAAGTCTTGGAATGATATTTAATTTGGTTTTGAATATGAAATTGGAATTTAGCGCTCAGAGCAATTGTCCTGACATGTTGACGGCTGATTGATATGATTGTTCTTGAGCCCAGGGTTGGGAGGAGCTTTGTTTCCTTTTAATAGCGGAACCTCGTGTTTAATACTGTTACACAACTTAAAACAACAATGATTGTGCTAGAATCTAGTACACGATGCATGCCGATCTAGAGTTTTGGTGGTTCCACGCATCGCCTTTCAAATTGACAAACCCCGGGTGCCTAAATGACAGCAGTTGTAATTCAAATCATTTATACATCACATAAATAAATTGGTTTCAAATTTCTCCTGGAACCTTTTGAAGATCGGTAAATAATTTCAGCTGGAACCTTGGAGATCGGTAAATACGAGTTTTAGGCTGTTCAATGAACAAAGGCAAAGTATTGAGAAGAAAACCACTACCTTTAGGGTCAGTGACCGATGGCTTGAGTAATACGAAGTCGATTGTGTTTGCATTCCAAAAAGCTCCATTAGTATCATGCCAAGAGATTGTGTGTAACCTGGTAATGAGTAAGACAAATTAAGTCAATGAGTGTCTCCTTGTCACGAGTTGTCACGATGTCAGTTTCAGTGGCTGTTATCACGAAAGCATTCTCACTATCTGCATAGCTGTAATTCCCTTGGAGCATTCAGGCAATGGTGTGAAAGTCAAACCTAGTTTTATCATATACTAATAACTAAGGCTAAAGATTTATTATGGAAAAATTTGGGTTATGTAAACGAATCCATCATATCATCCCATTATTTAAAAAAAAAACTTTGTTTGTTGTTATGCACAGTTATTTCATTATAGTATCATGCTCTGCGTTAAACAAAACGATCTATGTTGTATATCACAACAAATGATATAAATTTTATGCGGTACCAGGATCTACGATGCTTTTACAAAAATATCGGTATTTAGTTAGCAAAGGACCCTGTTTCTGTTCATACAGTATTCGAGTGCTTCAAGTGGTAGTAAAATAAAGCTCATGATTTCCTGAATTGACTTTCTCAAAGAAGGATTTTATTTTTACTATTTAATAAGCTCCAATTCCAGTTTAAAGAGAAATCACGAATCGTACCCCTGTAATAGATGTAAAAGGGATTTTATGATCATAATGTATCATACGGTTGGAATCCGAAAGTGCTACTACATAAAATCAAGCGACTTCAAACATTACTTACCTGATACTACACAGTTAATTGCTGACGGAGGTGTATCACCCCGTCTTCTTCTCCAAGCGTCCAGTATTTGACAACAAGATAGAACACAGAACACAAGCAAAACAGCCCTTGCCGATACCATTCTGTGATCATGTGTTGTCATCTCTGATAAAGTCCAGAAAAAGTAAAGGAGTCACCACCAATGCATGCATAATGAAACACTAAAACTGACACTAACGGCATGCGTGCGTAACAAGTGCGTAGTAAGGTTTTAAAATGCGTGGTTGCACACATACTGAATAGATCTGTAAACGCTTTGGTCACGAAAAAAAAAACGCTATCAAACTGTACGCATTGAATATTTTCACAAGTGCCCAAAAACGTTTAAAAAATACATGACACCTAAGACAATAAAAAGCTTTAGTAAAAAAAGAAAGACTCTTTGGAATGTTCCTCGCGTTGAGCAATCAATGACATTATAAAATTGCACCAGTCAATTAAAATTAAGGAGGCTCGTTAGTAATTTTTTATAGCATTTTTTTAATTTAACTCGTTATAAAATTGACGTCTAGTAGTCTCAAATCTCATCCGATTTCATTCATGTTTTCGTATAATAATATTTAATCATCCTTTTTGATGGGCTTTCTGTTTTATTTTATTTATATAATATAAAAAAACGCTTTCAAACTGTACGCATTGAATATTTTCAGAAGTGCCAAAAAAAACTTTTGAAAAATACATGACACCTAAGACAATAAAAAGCTTTAGTAAAAAAAGAAAAAGCTCTTTGGAATGTTCCTCGCTTTGAGCAATCAATGACATCATAAAAGTCTATTGAAACCCCGGCCCACGACCCCCGGGGCATAGCGTGGGAGTAACGGGGACATGGTCTTGGAAGTACGCTTTTGTACAGCTACTTCTCTCCCGGGGGGGGGGGGGGGGGGGGCGGGGGTTGTAACTTTTTGCTAAATTAGCGGGGATTTTTAGCCGGGCTAGTAATGCGAAAACCTTACGACAGGACAGCTTCCGAAATTTTTGTAGATCAGTGTATCGATTATTTTCTGTATTGATCACTTTTGCCGTTCTTGTTTTATACATGGTGGGGTGTCTTTATCATCGAGTTTTGAAGCGTTGGAGGATAGTTTTAACAATTTTGGTTTGAGTTACGCTAGCAGAAGTCGTTGAGGTATGAAATCTAGAAAATATTCGGGGGTCGGGGGGACGGCGTTTCAATTGACTTGTGCATTACACGGGTGTAATGCATAAATACTGTTAGTCAAATCGTATTATTTATTATGTAAGTACCCCCGGATTTGAATAAGGAACTGAGAGAATAGACAAGAGCCGTTGATTGCATTAGATGCAATTAAAAAAAAAAAACGAAAGTATAGATTAAATTAGTTAAGCTCAATGTTGATTTAGACGTCGTAGAAAACGTTTAAACGCATAAGTCAAAAATATATTCAATAGACAGAGCTTGGACATTCCCAACAAAACTTGTTTCGTAATAGAAATTGTTAATTCAGCAAGAAATGTAGGATTATTTCCCAAAGGGCGAGCTTGGGCTACCTGTGGTTTCAGTCGACAATTGCTCATCGTCAGTTCTTTGGAGCGTTTGACCCCAGGTCGGGGCAACACGGGCGAGCTTGGCTACCTGTGGTTTCAGTAGACAATTGCTCATCGTCAGTTCTTTGGAGCGTTTGACCCCAGGTCGGGGCAACACGGGCGAGCTTGGGCTACCTGTGGTTTTTGTAGACAATTGCTCATCGTCAGTTCTTTGGAGCGTTTGACCCCAGGTCGGGGCAACACGGGCGAGCTTGGGCTACCTGTGGTTTTTGTAGACAATTGCTCATCGTCAGTTCTTTGGAGCGTTTGACCCCAGGTCGGGGCAACACGGGCGAGCTTGGGCTACCTGTGGTTTCTGTAGACGATTGCTCATCGTCAGTTCTTTGGAGCGTTTGACCCCAGGTAGGGGTAACACGGGCGAGCTTGGGCTACCTGTGGTTTCAGTAGACAATTGCTCATCGTCAGTTCTTTGGAGCGTTTGACCCCAGGTCGGGGTAACACGGGCGAGCTTGGGCTACCTGTGGTTTCAGTAGACAATTGTTCATCGTCAGTTCTTTGGAGCGTTTGACCCCAGGTCGGGGTAACACGGGCGACACCTGTGATCTCGCGAGGGCCGGGGTACAGACCAAGGGACGGATCAAAAGGCTGCATGAGCACAAAGACTGCAAACTGTGAATCCGCGCATAAAAAATGCAACACAACACAACACTTGGTGACGACTCGATGAAACTTTGGCGGAAAATGTAAAATCGTTTCTAAGGGTAAACTAAAAAAGAGGGAACTAAATAAGGTAAGAATTATTCCAACGTACGCAAAAGTCTTGCTGGTGTACGAGGGTCGTAAACAAATAATGAGTTCAAGTATTTTGTTTTGTCTTGTGTTTGCGGTATTTTAGAAACATGAAGAGCGCGGTGACTTTTGGAGTATTTTGTTGGCTCGTCTACTTCACTTTTATCATATCCAGTGAAGCAAGAGTTGTAGTTCGACCAAAAGGTGAGCCAAAATTGTTCATCAAAAAAGATTCAACAATGAAAAAAATTGTTGTCAACACAGACAAAAAAGAGGATTATCTTTTATTCAACTATCTATTTCAATCCAGGGAATCTTCAAAGTTTGTTAAAACTAAACAAGGTAATTTTCTTTAATGCGGCGCAAGTCGAATAAAAAAGAATGTGTAATATGTATTTCAATTTTTATGTTGGACGGATTAAATCAGGAAATCTCATGGGTCTCTTTGTCCTAACGCCATAAAATATGCATTAAAAATTCTGAGACACAAAACATTTTAATGAAAAACTCCAGTAAAACCATTTTAAAGAAAAACGGAATCGTTCTTTCCAGATTCATCCCACTAACTTAAAAAAAAGCTAAAATGATTTATTAACATATGAGAATCAAACCCTTCAGTTTACCCCGCCTTCAGTCAGAAACAAGCCACCCCTAGTGAAAAAGTACACACATTGAATTTGCCAATATACTTGCCAAAATAATTTGACAAAGATGCTTATCAAGTTACTAGTAGGGTCTTTTTACTGTATAAAAGATAGGCATTTTCGCACTTCCCTAGACTAAATACACTATTCTATAAATAACAATGGTAAGATTGTAAAGGTGGCGAGGATGAAGGTGGCACATGAAGGCACTCGACCTAATTGAACTACCCGTAAGCTGGCAGGTGAACATTAGAAGAGTGATACCAACCGTTAGAACACTCTACTATAACCAGTGCCCTCTTTTCAAATACAAATAATTACAAAATAGCTAGAATAAGACAAGTACAATAACAATAATAAATATTAGAGATTGTTATAACGTTTTAGTCGAAGAATGTTTGTCTTTTTTTTTCACTTGAATAAGAAAAACATGCCATTGCCTGCTTTAAGTACTTTTGTATGTTATTAGTAGAAATTCCGATAACTTTAAAATAAGCATTATTGTAGGGCCCTATTTAGCAGGCGTACTTAGAGGCTATAGAGTTTTTGAGATCTACAACCCTACGCCCCCTCCCACTGGAAAGTTTTGTCGTACACACCCCCTCCCCCATGCCTAGCATACACCCAACAGAAAACTCCAAAGATAGCAAGATAGAAAAATCGATAAAAATATAGTAAAATTGATCAGTAAGGCAGGCCAATCACGCCGCCATTTTATGCTCCCGCTTAATGGCGAGTCACACAAGCATCCATTTCCATCTGCTAACTAAGAAAGAAACCGAAATATTTTCAATAAAATATTGTCAATAACTTATTAGACTTCATTTGTGCATTGATATTTCGTAATTTTCTTGCAAAAAACTGTTGTATTTTTAACGATAAACAATAATAAAGGAGTGGTTGATCGACATTCTTTAACAATGTTTGTATTATGATGATCTAGAGGATACCACAGAGCAAGTAGAGAGCCGGTTTTATATTGAAAGGATTGGGCTCCAGTCAAGAGGCCACCACAAAAGACCGAGCTTATCCAGGGCAGACGACTTCTACGAGGGCGTGTACCCAGACGCCAATGCTTACAGGCGAAATGGCTATAACAGGCTGAAAGAACAGAAAAAAGATGACGAGGAAACTACAAGTAAATGTAAGTGATAAGAACAAAATCGCATTCTTAGGTGAATTTTTAAAAGGCTTGTGATAAGAGTGTCGTGGAAGACGAAGTCACAAAAAACCATACAAAAAAGGTGTTGTAAGATCCCGATTTTATTCAAACAAACGCATATTTGAAATTCAGGGTAAGTGTAATTTTTAGGATCCTTCTGAACGCTTCCGACTCGGCCAGACCACGTTGTATTCGTTCTTTCTTTTAATAGAATTAGAATTCAGCATTCCAGGTGCAATAAGAGTGACTAGAAAATACACAAGGCAAGATTTCGATTAGAATCATGAGAAGTTCGGCTACTCGGAGATCTGAAGCTTATTCTTTTTTCTTGATTTAGCGCGCTGGCATTTTTTTATTTTTTTTTTTATTTTCCTAACTATACCCCCCCCCCCCACCCCTTTCACCAAAGGCTGACATTTGAAATCAGTTTTCTTCGTGACACTCCCCACCTCCTTCCACCTACAAGACTGCTGACAAAAAACTGACGGTTGGAATGACTGACACTTGACTTGACATTTGATTGACAGCCTGTCCGACTAAAGCTGACCTCGGCTTTCTCATAGACGCATCTGGAAGCGTAGAAATGTACGGCACGGGGACATTCAAAAAATGCATTAATTTTGTGAAGCGAGTATTACGGGCTTTTGACGTGTCAGAAAAAGGGACCCACGTGGGAGCTATTATTTATTCTACTGACACTAAACTCGCTTTTGACTTCAACACTTACAAGGAACGCGGCGATATAGAAGCCGCGTTCGACAGGGTCAAATTCCTAGGAGAGACAACCTTTACCGGTAAAGGACTCAAAATGGCGCTATCAGAGCTGTATAAGACTGCGAGGAAAGACGTGTCGAATTTACTGGTGGTTATTACCGACGGACGGTCACATGACGACGTCGTAAAACCCTCGGAGATGTTACGGAACGCGGGCGTTAGGATTGTGACAGTAGGACTTGGGAATTCCTTTGATATAAATCAGTTAAAAGCAATGGCGGGGAAGCCGTATAATAAGAATGTGATTACGGTTGACTTTCCACAACTTGACTACGCTGCTGGAACCTTACAAGACGCACTCTGTAAAGGTACGGATGACACACTTGAATAAAATGGCCTCTCACCGCTGTGACCCAGCTTCGAATCCTGACTCAAACTGGGGATTTTTTCGGGTTCCTGCTATGATTCGAATTTGCGTCACAAGTGAGTTGAAGTTTAATCTCCCGTGTTTCCAGTCTTCTCGCATAAGGACACTAAACCGGAGTTCCCGTCTCTTCAAGCTGCACTACACTAACCTGAACCGAAGGGACGTAAAAGAACCACTGGGAACGCAATAAACCCACTGGTAGTGACCACCCTCAGTGACAGTGCTTACTAACAATACACACAAGGGAGCACTTGATGTGGACCCTAGCTCTGTGTCTTCCGCATTAGTCAGTAGCGGATCTAGGGGGAGGGTTTAAGGGGTCTAACCCCCCCTCCCCAGAAAGCCATATGTAACGAAAAAAATAACCCCTCCCCCTTTGTCACTGAGCCTAACCCCCCTTTAGCGAAAAGCTAGATCCGCCCCTGCCAGTATAGCTGATGGAAGTTAGAACATGCGTACGTACATACAATGACAAAATCATAACATACGATGCATTAAGACACACTTGAGTTAAATGTCAAAATAACAATAAACATGACCGGGGTAGTGATAAGAGATAATTACTCGGATGATAAAATTCATAGTATCTATTAGATATAAAGGTGGTGGCAGGGTTAAGGTGAGATTCCCCTCGTGCCTTTTTTGGGATAGAATTTTAAAGGAAATTTGTGGAGTTAAAACCAACAAAATAACTTTCGTTCGGACATCTCCCCCTCCTTTCCTTCTCCTTTCGTCAGATTCTGGTTCCGCATATATATACATCTCTGTATTCGCAGTCTTGTAAATAAAAACTGTCTTTAGCTAATTTTTTCCCTCTAATTTTCAGCGGCAAATGACAATCCAGTCCCAGCTCTGAGTAAGTATGAATACAAAAACTTTGATTAGTTTACATTGATCAGGCTCATAAACTATATATATACATTTTTTTATTTATTTAGAGGCTTCCTCCACACTTATATATAAAGATATACAACAAAATACAGAAAAAAACATACAAAAATAAGTGCAGAGAGGGGAAGTCGAACGGACACGTGGTCCCGGCGAGGCCTGCCCCGTTATTAAAAAATCCAAATGAAATTATTTTAAGCAAGGTGTGATTGATCGAAAATACATGACATTTGCGTAACTTTGGAATTTTATCCTATGCCATAAATTGTCGAGTGGCAATATCTTTATAGGCCTTCCACCCTTTTGCTTAAAAAAGTTCCCAAGCCCGACAAAAGCCCCGTGCAAACTGCGCCAGCACCGGCCTTCATTGCTGGCGAATTCTTGCTCCTAAGGCTGTTGTTGAGAAGGCACGCGCTCCCGGTAAACAACCCCCCTCCCCCCCTGATACAGCCCTGCGAACGGCCTATTATTTGAATCCTTGGCGCTGGTGTGACATGTTCTGCATATACACCTGTCACCACAGTCCATTTTACACCTAAATAATCCCCTAAAAGATTTGACGGAATATGTACTCAATTAAACGTTGCATCAGATTATACCCTAATCATGGTCAGAAGTGCGCAAAGATTTGACCACGCTGCCTAAATCACTTACAGTATCATAACTATTGTAATGATGGCAAGGACTCAATGTGCATCACGAATTCTAAATTATGAACGTGCAGCCAAGAGTCACTTCCCGCGAGTGGAGAGAGGGGCACTGAGAAGCGATAACTATCAGCCAATATCCCTATTCTCCGATACACCGGTAGAAAGACGAGGAGGGAGCTGGTCCTCGTCTTCGTCAAGCCAGTCTGCGGGGGGCGGTTCCATGTCGGCCGGAGGGGGTGGCTCGAGCGGCGGAGCAGGCGGATCATCCTCTGGCGGCGCTGGCGGGGGAGGTTCTGCGGGAGGAGCTAGCTCGTCTGGTGGTGCTGGCGGGGGAAGTGCAGGAGACTCTGGGGGTGGGGGTAGGTGTTGCACTGCTAAGGCGTAAAGCTCTACAACGGAAACAACGAGAAGAAAAGACGCGACCTTAAGTTAAAGAGGGGATAACAAACGATTAAACGACAAGTATAAACCCTGGGGGGGACGATCAAGCGACTGAGAGCTAAGGTTGATGTAACCAAGATGTGGATGTTTAAGGCGAGATGTGTGATGAATGTTACGGAAAACGGTGAATGGAACGCGCTTAAATAATGGTTAATGGATAAAGCAAGATGAAGATAGGAAATGACAAATGCCACATGAAATCATAAATACGGATAAAACGGATAGAAGACGACACAGCGATAAAAGAGATAAAAACTAAACTACCACCATGGTGCAGATTGACAACACAGACGCAATTGAACATGACAGTAATCTAACCACAAATGACTGATCAAGCCAAAACAATCTAACCATAAATGACTATTCAAGCCAAAACGAGTACCTTAATGACGACATAGTCCTGGATAAAGAGAGGCAACAGCCTAAATTGTTTGAAAGAGTTAAGACTTACACGGGAAAATACTATTGGACTGATTGATGTGGATTTTTATATTATTCCGTGCCATTATCGACCAAAAAGAAAATGGGCGAGACAGCCGCAAATAGTTCGAATCAAGTATTTTGCGCCTGACAGATAAACCAACGAAACAAGTGAAGAAACACGACAAGGAGTGCCGAGTACTCTAAGATTTGTTTGAACGCGTAAATGAGGCAGTGAGAGACATGATTGGTTATATCTTCACTGCTTGAGACATAACTGATTATGGGTATATTTTTTTCAGCTGCCAGTGCTGGGGCTGCCGCCGGAGGTAAAGATTATTGTGTGGCTGTCATTCCTATTCTTTAACCTTTTGACTGTCTTCCCCTTTTTCCATCACCGTAGCTTGGTCGATGTGTCTGTCCATTCATCAGTCTATATCTCTTTTCGTCTACCTTTAGTTCTGACAGTCAGTCTAACTGACCGTCTAAATGTCCATCCTTCCTATTATATCCGTCTACCATTAGGTCTGACCGTCTAAATGTCTATCCTTCCTATTATATCCGTCTACCATTAGGTCTGGCCGTCTAAATGTCTATCCTTCCTATTATATTCGTCTACCATTAGGTCTGACCGTCTATATGTCTATCCTTCCTATTATATCCGTCTACCATTAGGTCTGACCGTCTAAATGTCTATCCTTCCTATTATATCCGTCTACCATTAGGTCTGACCGTCTAAATGTCTATCCTTCCTATTATATCCGTCTACCATTAGGTCTGACCGTCTAAATGTCTATCCTTCCTATTATATCCGTCTACCATTAGGTCTGACCGTCTAAATGCCTATCCTTCCTATTATATCCGTCTACCATTAGGTCTGACCGTTTAAATGTCTATCCTTCCTATTATATCCGTCTACTATTAGGTCTGACCGTCTCAATGTCTATCCTTCCTATTATATCCGTCTACCATTAGGTCTGACCGTCTCAATGTCTATCCTTCCTATTATATCCGTCTACCATTAGGTCTGACCGTCTAAATGTCTATCCTTCCAATTATATCCGTCTACCATTAGGTCTGACCGTCTCAATGTCTATCCTTCCTATTATATCCGTCTACCATTAGGTCTGACCGTCCAAATGTCTATCCTTACTATTATATCCGTCTACCATTAGGTCTGACCGTCCAAATGTCTATCCTTCCTATTATATCCGTCTACCATTAGGTCTGACCGTCTAAATGTCTATCCTTCCTATTATATCCGTCTACCATTAGGTCTGACCGTCTAAATGTCTATCCTTTCTATTATATCCGTCTACCATTAGGTCTGACCGTCTAAATGTCTATCCTTCCTATTATATCCGTCTACCATTAGGTCTGACCGTCTCAATGTCTATCCTTCTGTATGTCTTTCTGTGTACCTTTAGGCCTTTCCGTCTGTCTGACTGACCGTCTATACATCTTTCCTTCTATATGTCAGTCGGTCTATACTTTTTATATGTCCTCTGTCCGTCTATATAACTAAAAGTTTTCCGTCAATATGTGTCAATCGACTTCTTATCTGCCCATGAGTCTTTTTGTCTATATGTCGGTCTCTTATTTGCTTTTCCGTCCGTCTGATTGTCTGGCTAACTGCCTATCTGTCTATATACCTGACGGCTTTGTAAATATCTGATGGCTATACGTCTAACTCCGTCACTACTATCTTCAGGCAATCTGTCGTAACACTTTCCATCCGTCATTGTAGCTGTGGTGTGTCTACTCAATTACAAAATTGTTTGGTATTTCAGGTAAATGTGATCTCGCTTTCATGCTGGATGCATCCAGCAGTATACAAGGCGAGACTAATTTTCAGCTCTGTATAACATTCGTGAAAAGCGTCTTTATGGCATTTAGCGGCTCTGGGTTTGGGACCTCTCTTCGCTTCGGGTTTGTCATATTCGGGAGTTCAGCGCAGGTCGTGTTCAAGTTTGACCAGTACACACAAGTCTCTCAGGTACGACGAAAAATCACCAATAATGTCTCATATATTTACTGTACTTTTGCCTGATGGAAGGGGGGGGGGGGCTGGCCCCGTGGGCCTTCCCCCTGGCTACGACCCTGCATTGTACTTCCAGTTGCAATCCGTCGTCCAATAATGTTTTTTTTTATTGATAATGACAATGATTACTTGACGTGATGCACTGTGAAAGTGCATCGAAATGGCTGCTAGAATGATGGTCCTTCAACTTCAGAATTTTTTCCCAAATGCTTATCACCCAATGTGTACCCCCCCCCCCCCCCCCCGGATTGGCTGAGGGTAAGTGGTAGGGGTGCGCAGTCATAAGGATCAAATGAAATAAGCATATTATTTGAACTTAATTATAAAGAAATGAGCCACGTTTTGGCCTCTAAGGGGGATGCACCCTCCATGCTAGCATATAAGAATAACGCTTCCTCGGGTTTTATGCTAATCATTTCTCCTCCTCTTTAAGCTGGAGTCCGCTTTCGCGAGCGTCAAACTCGTTGGTGGTGGGTGCGCGGCTGGCGCTGCTTTGACTACGGCCAAGTCCTCGCTCTTTGCTAGTGCCCAGTCTGGCGCAGCCATGGTTCTGGTAGTGATGATTGCTGGGAAGTCTACTGACGACGTCGCTGCCGGCGCAGGCGCGCTTAAAGAGATGGGCGTCAAGACAATCGCGTTTGGAATGGGGGAAAGTTTCGAGCAATCCCAACTAACCACCATCGCGTTCCAGTCTTCTTACGTGCTGACCGCGACTGCATTTGGAGGACTTTCTGAGAAGAAGGGCTCCTTGGTCTCATTGATAGGTTCTGGTGGGTAGTAAATAGGTATTTGAGTTAATAGGTATTTGTCATCGTTTTGATGACAGATTACTATTTATGTCAGAACGTCTTGTGGGAGACTTAAGAGGGCTGCCCTTATAGCGTCGATAAGACTTTTTTTGGTTCTTACTTTACAGCCGGAGGCATATCTGCAAGTGGAGGTGCCGGAGGCTCTGGCGGAGCAGGTGGTGTTGGCGGAGGCGGAGGCGGAACGGGTAGGATGTGACAAATTACTACCCGAGAAGAAGCCTTTTTACGCAATTAAGTTTAATCCCGTCTGGCTGTAATTTAGTATTATTCAAGCTTTCACGGCGATAAAAATATGCATTGCCCCCCCTTGTGTAAGCGCCTTATGGGTGTACTGACATCTGTTGCTAAGTAAAGTGAATATAGCATAAAAGCCTTGTAGAAAGTCATAAGGGTCTGATATTTGCCAAGTTGACCACCACAAGTGTGCTGACGATTATGATGACGTTACCCCGTGACGTCATAATGTGACGTCATAGATACAGATAAAAGCAAATATTTCAAGTAAATTGCTCGAAAACAAATATTGGATACGTTTTATGAATGTTGAGAGATGGGTGCATTAAGCAAAGCATGCGTTTTAGAAATGATTGAGAAATGTCCTGAAATCCAGATTATTTGATATAATTTTAGTTTCTAATACATTAACACTAAATCCATGCTTGGCCATATGAAGGAGAATTTAATAAACAGGAATACAGAAAAAATATTGCGTTTAAAAATAACTTGGCGACAAAAAAAGCTTTTTTTAGAAAACGCAAAACCGGAAGTGAAACAAAGCCCGCGTGTGCTTATTCGACCTGCTCAGACACACTGATATCTCACATGATGAAATTTAAATGAAGTTTAAAAACAAATTCCAATAGTGTTTCGTGGTATTTACACTTCAAAGGAACGATATCCGTCATGTCATGATAAAAATGGAAAAAGTATTTTAAAATTCTGATACAGCGCGCGCTACTTTGAAATAAGATTTTCAATGCGTTCACGAGCGTTCGGTGTTTGCAGCACGCGCAGGTAGTGAAAATTGAAAACTTTGGCTTCAAAAAGGTTGGCTTGACTAAATCTTCTTTTTTGCAAAATATGGGAAATATCATCACCCGAAAAGGCTGAGACCAACTTAAAGTCAATTTTTGGGAACTTGAAACGCATATTTTTGCTTCTTTTACTTCAGGAAAGCTTGGAATGACGAATTCCGTGTTATGTATATGCGCGCGCTCAACGCCATCAGCGTAGCAACGTCGTTACTGAGCAACACTAATGTCAGTACACCCTTAATTATTTGTATCTCTTGTGTTTTCAGGTTCTTGTGATCTCGGGTTTATGCTGGATACTTCTTCTAGTATCAGTGGAGAGGCAAACTTCAAACTCGCCCTGGAGTTCATTGTCACCGTATTCCAGCAGATAGGCATGACTGCGACCATTCGCTTCGGATTTATGATCTTTGGAAGTTCTTCTCAAGTCGTTTTTGACTTTACTAAGTTCTCATCGTTTGCTGAGGTAAGATCAAGCTGGGTATTGATAGTGATACGTCACAAAATGTTGTTCACATGGCGTAAATCAGTCCGTTAGCCCTATTCAGACCGAGGGGGGGGGGGCTTTTGAGGCACCCAGCACCTTTGATCTGTAATAATTTTTGAACTATTAGGGCTAGAGCTTTGAAATTTGATGACTTTTCCTAAAATTTATCTGGGATCACTTTGGTGTAAACAAAATTTTGATATGTGTACCCTGGTAACCATAGCAACCAAGTTTTGAGACAGGTTTAATGAAAATTAGACAAAACGCTTTAAGTCGTTAAAATCAACTATTAATACGACGTGCTCAACGTAAATCCATTTCATATTTTAACGTTTTATACCAAGTTTTGAAAAAAAACACAATAAAAATTTACATCTCTATTTTAGGGGGGGTGGTGTTTTTTTGTCAATTTTTCACCTTCTCGAAATAGTGCTTGTAGAAATAGCAAACAAACATTCATATCCACCTGAAATCATTTATACAACTTGAAACGAAGATTAAATATTGTCAAAAAGCTTAAGATTCTGCCACCCAGTTTTTATTGATTAAATTAAATAACTTTCATTAAATCCAAGATGGCGGATGCTGATGTCACATAATTCGCTAGAATTCGCTGTTTTTTTAAAACTGACATCTAAATTTGGCAAAATCCTTTTTAATTTCCTCTGTTTTAAATAAAAAGTAGAAAAAAAATTTTTGAGAAAGATATTTAAATTATTACTTTAATTAAGAGTCCAGTTGCAAACTTATGCTATATTAAAGGTACCATGCCAATCAATGACGTCACAAGTGTCATATATTGTTGTCATAGAAACAGTGTCACTAAAAATATCTAGATATGGCAAGATTATCGAAAAAAGACAAGATGTGACGTCATTAGACGTCACAAAGCATTTTTTTAAATATCAGTCGCTTTTTGAAAACAAACTGATTATGGTAACTTATTTGAATTTTGGATGTTCTATGCAAAGGTTTCGAAAGGTAGGCTATTTATAACCATATGTCCTTAAATGACGTCATAATGACGTCATATTGTGTTGCTATGGCAACACAATATATCATTTTGTTCCTCTTTGTCAAATAAGGATTCTCTGAAAATTTGGTCATAATAGCTCCAATGGTTCAAAAGTTACGGATGGGGGGCCGAAAGAGCCCCCCCTCCCCCCCCCAGGTCAGTGGAAGCCTAAAAAAGCCCGGTCTGAATAGGGTTAATGCAAATTCAACATTTGCGATGGGAATAGAAACAGAAGTCACCTGAAGTGGTAAAAACTAAAATAACAACAATAAGGAACTGTGTAAGAAAGTATACAATCGATAACTAATTAAACAAACCCAAACGAAGCAAACTGACATGTACGTATATGTTCATCTTGTGTATATCCACCTCTCTGCTCAGGTGAAGACCGCTGTCCTGGGCGTGTCCATGGTTGGGGGTACGTGTACAGCTGGTGCCGCCATCACAATGTGTCGAACATCAATGTTCGCAAGCTCCAGCAGCTCTTCCGCACGTGTTCTTGTGGCGATGATGGCGGGAAAGTCCACTGATTCCGTGACGGCCCCGGCGAGTGCCATTAAAGAGATAGGGATCAAGGTATGTGCCTTGCGACGACGATCTTGATGATGATGACGACGATAAGTAAATGATGTTGACAACAGTGAGGATGTTGATGATGATGATGATGGTGATGATGATGATGATGATAACGATTATGATGATGATGACGATGAGTAAATGTGATATTGACAACAGTGATGATGATGACGATGACGATGACGATGACGACAACAATAATGGGCTAATGATATTGAGGGAAATGCTCATGATGACGATGACGACGGCGACAATAAATAAATAAATGACGACTTTGATGTTGATGATGATGGATAATAGTGGTGATGTTGTTGATGATGATGTTTACGACGATGGTGATGTTGATGATGACGATGATGATAATGACAAACATCCTATTATAAAATTTATACTCTCAATACTAAGTTTCTATTTTCTTCGTTAGATGATATGCGTTGGAATGGGAGGCCAATACGACAAGGAACAGCTTACCGGGATGGCGTCATCATCTGAACTGATTCTCTACGCTGCAAGCTGGTCAGAACTCACAGGGTTATCAAGCCAGTGTGTCACGCTCGTCACTAAAGGTATAAGCCGCTTGTGTCACACATGTCATTTAAAGTGTCACGTTACTACACCATAATCAACAGATAGACTTTTGGCATAAATTTATTATACTGCATTTAGCTTTGTTGAGCCGAAGTGGAAAGCGACATTACAGTTTGTTGATAATTTTCTAATGAATTCTTGAAAACAATAAGCCGTGTAGTAGGATTTTGGCTCGTGGTAATTTTTTTTTCTGTCATTATATGGAGACTCTACTGCTTTTTCTTTTAATCCATTTCCATTTAATTAATCGACAGTTGGAGGCATCACGGCTGGCGGGACTGCTGAAGGTGGCAATGCAGGGGGTAACGGTGGCAACGCAGGAGGTAACGGCGGTATGACTGGGGGTGGTGCAGGTAAGCCAAAAGAAGTTTCAAACATAGACACAGGGATCCCATGATAAGACAGAGGTAACCCAAACAAACACAATAGACCAAGCACAAGCATTCCAAACATAAAGACAGGGAGCCCATACATAGATTCAGGGAGCCCAAACATAAATACAGGAGCCTTTGCATAAACACAGGGATCCCTTCCATAAAAAATAGGATAACTTTGCATAAACACAGGGAGCCCAAGCATAATTACAGGGAGCCCAAGCATAAGCACAGGGAGACCAAGCATAAACACAGGGATCCCTTGCATAAACACAGGGAAACTTTGCATAAAGACAGGGAGCCCAAGCATGAACACAAGGATCCCAAGCATAAACACAGGGAGCCCAAACAAAACCAAGATTATTAGCCCCATCATTAGGACTTTTATAAAGAATTAGTATATTGTGTCCAGTGGGACATTTTAAAGGGCAGACGGGGATTTCTAATGAGGAAAATCGTAGAGTTACCATCTTGATGACTTTGTTTCCAAAATTGGGTATTATTGGTATAGTTATTTTCTGATGTATTTGCCCATGTTGAATATTTTCTTGAAATGCTCGTGTCTTGATTTATTATGTTTGCGTGTGTGAGGTTTTGCACTCTATTTGAATCTCACTATGGCCAATATCACCAATCTAACTTTATCATGTTAATTTAACACTCTTCGTGTCGTACGTATAACGTCCACAAGTCACGTGACGTTCTTTAACCTTGACGGACAAACAACTACAAGACTTTCACTTAGACCTTTGACCAATTTTGGGACCAGTTGTTGTCCTCGTCTAAGAATGTTAATAGCGATAATAAATAAAGTTAATTAATGTAAACTGAAAAATAAAATAGACTAAATGATAAAAACATTATATAAAAGATACAAATAGCTAAAACATCACATAATTTACTACATGTGTGAAATAATTTAAACAGAATAAAGATAGCCGCCTCATTGTTAAAACTAACATCTGTAAACGCCCTCTGCTAAAAATAATGGTTTCATTAAATAAAAATCATAGATTAAAGCATATAATATATGTAGTAAAAACGTCAAAGCATCCATTTGTACATCAGTCTGTTAGTGTAAGAAGTAATACTAAAGCATTATATTCAAGCACTTGTAGCTGACCTAAGGCGCAGACTTCAAAGCAGCACAATTAAAAATTCCTGTTTTAGATCTACGCAGGACTTGTGTGTGCTCCGCTCGGCTAAGCTTGCAAGCAATATGTCACAGCGTCATATGCATGTATCCATAGTTTCAGGAGGCGAAGTTGAGCTTGGTTTTATGCTGGATACCTCAACAAGTCTAGGAGGCGAAGCGAACCTCAAAATCACTCTCGATTTCATCAAAGCCGTATACGGCAGCTTCACAATATCCTCAAGCGCTTACCGTGTAGGCGTCGTCATATTTGGATCTTCCGCTAAGGTTGCCTTCGATTTCTCTAAGTTCTCCTCCTCGGCAGAGATCGAAAGTGGCCTTTCTGAGATAAAACTCATAGGGGGAGCCACAGCAGCCGGTCAGGGGCTAACCACGTGTAACACCGCCCTTTTCAGCAAAGCACGGAGCTCTGCTAAGAAAATGCTTTTGGTTCTGATCGCTGGAAAGTCTAGCGATGATGTCGGTGTCGCGTCAAGTATGAAGACGTCAGGGATTTCCATTTTTGTCCTCGGCATGGGAAAGGCTATTGACAAGACTCAATTGAATATGATGGCATCTCAAGAGTCTTACATACAAATTGCAGCGGAGTTTTCGCAAGTGGCATCATTGTCTAGTCAGTTTGTAGGGTATATAAAGCAAGTTTCCGGGTCAGCGGAGGGAGGTGAGTAGGCATGCGCGGTAGCATTGGAGTATATTACGCGCGTGTTTGAAGTGGAAATAGACGACGATATATAGAGGTCATGGAAATGTTAGTTGTGTATATAGGGCCGGATAATCTTACGAGTTTTTTTTCGAACCCCTCTTCGGGTCGAGAAAAACAGAACGGTTAAATGAGTAGAATTATCCGGCCGTATCACACAACTAACTGTACAATAATTTGTTTATTATACGACAAAAAAAAATCTTAGAAAAGGACCTGGTCCAAGTAGTCATTCTCGCTAGACCAAGTGAAGTGCAGAGCTCCGTAAATACGATCATTTCGGATTAATAACGGAGTAATACTGGAAATAACGACGAGCTGTTAGAAGTGTGTTTTCTACGTTAACAACAATGACAAAAATGTTATTGAAAATAAAATAAAAAAAACGCACGCTCGTTTAAAATAAGAAGATATTCGGAAGATATTCTATAGCGTGCGCGTGAAAATAAAGAAACCTGAAAACTGAAAATCATATTACTTCCCAGTTCCAAGAAAAGATCTAAAAATTAGTTATATTTGCACTAATTTATGTTTTAAACATTATTTCTAACATTATCCTATATTATTTGCTTGTTATAGAGTTCCACAGCAAAAAATACTTGTCAAACCGATTCTCAGTGTATTATCTCTATTAACTTTACTCCGAAATGGTTGTAATGCATGGGAAAACCCGCGCATCGTTTAGTGATCCGATATAATACACTGGCACTCAAACAATAGTATACAAATATAAAAGTAGTCATTATGATCGCTAAATAAGTATTTCGATTACCATTATAGGATAGGATGGATAGATAGATTATGCTTCCTGAATAAGTAAGTCAAAGGCAGAATATAGGGTGAAAAAGGAGTGATGAGTTACGCGTGAAAGGAAAGGGGTAATAGAGATAGTCCTCGCAGTCCTAAATATGAGAAATGTTTAAATCGCCAAAACGCATTGATATCTCTTACGAAATACTAAATCTATCAAATTAATAAGCCCAGAAAAGAACGTTTGCGCCAACATAAAAAATTTATTGTTTAATTAGAAAAAGATGGAGACCAAAAATTCCGGCTCTTTCTACAGGAGCAACCGGAAATGGAACAAGCTCGAATGGAGGAACAACCGGAAGTAGCACGACCTCAAGTGGAGAAAGTGGAACCACATCAACGGGAGGAAATACCGGAAGTGGAACTACATCAAGTGGAGGGAACACCGGAAGTGGAACTACATCAAGTGGGGGGAACACCGGAAGTGGAACGACCACAGGTGGAGTGAATACCGGAAGTGGAACGACCACGGGTGGGTTGAACACCGGAAGTGGAACGACCACGGGTGGAGTAAACAGCGGAAGTGGAACAACCACGAGTGGAGTGAACACCGGAAGTGGAACAACCACGGGTGGAGTGAACACCGGAAGTGGAACAACCACGGGTGAAGTGAACACCGGAAGTGGAACAACCACGGGTGGAATGAACACAGGGAGTGGAACAACCACGGGTGGAGTGAACACAGGAAGTGGAACAACATCAGAATCTGGGACAACCACATCTGGAACGACTGAAAGCCGAACGAAGGAGCTCGCAAAAAATTTGGCGAAGGAGGAAGGGCAAAAAGAGCTGTTGAACACGTTGGCAGAGAAAGGTGTGCTTAATAAGCAAGGGGAAGCGGTTGTTAACGAGAAAAACAAGCAAGAAGGCAAAGCTACTGAAGAAAACAAACAGGAAGTTTTGAAGAAATTAGGTGAGAGCGGCCTTTTGAACGAAAATGGAAAACAGATGCTAGTGCAAGAAGATCAGAAAGCAATGCTGAAAGATCTACAACGTCAGGGACTGCTAAGTCCACAAGGAGAGGAGATGCTGAACAAACAAGGGGTGTCTGGTGTTGTACAAAGCCTCGGTGCAGGAAAGGTATCTATGGCTGGTACTGCAACAGTGGGTGGGGTAACTACATCGACAGGAATAGGAGGCACCACCTTAGCAGGGACATCGACGGTTGGCTTGGGCACGAATCTGAATGGGCAGACAGGAATTGGTGTTCTTCCTGGTTCTCTAAATACTGGAACTGGAACAAGCATTGGAGTCAACTCAGGCCAGAATGGCGAGGGGAGTGTTTTGTCGGGGACACCCTCTTCCACAGGTGATATCACTAATCCAGCACTTCAAGAGAAGATTCTCCAGCAAGCTGGCATTCCCCAGCCGCAAGCTCTGGCACAAAGTGGTCTCTTTACTCAGACGGGGCAAATTTTACTGACGCAACTGAGGCAACAAGGATTACTTAACTCGCAGGGGGAACAACTTGGAAACATGATTCAACAGCAAGTCCAGCAGCCAAATGGTGTTCAGGCCAGACCAAACATGCCAGGCACGCTACCTGGAAATTATCCAGGTTGGTATGATAATTTGACAACCTTAATTAAAATTCAAGTGGTGTTATTATGAACGAATAAGCACTCGACCAATAACTGCTTAACTTGACAGTTTGACAGTGGACATTTTATCATGCTCAATAATCTATGGTTATAGTCCTGATACTTTTAAGACACACTTTCGCAAACAAATTATGGGAATAAGCAAGTCGGTGAAATTGTACTTGAACAAGCCCTGCTCAATTTCCCTACATTTTATCTAATTCATGACACAATGGCAGTAACAACCAGTAAAAACGACCTCCAAAACGACAGCCTGAAGAAAGAAATGGAATGCGAATAGATTAAGAATATTGACCATTTTTTATGTTTTAGCATCCATACCTGTTGACGACGTAAATGTACTTTCTCCATAAACTCTCTCGCAATTCCTCACTATCAATTTCCTTTTTTTTTCTGCAAACTTTTTGCACAAGCAAAAGTAACGTTTGTAGCCTTTGTAACTGTAATTTCAAATTTAGGGGACCTATAAAACTTGTATTTTACAAAACAATTCACTTCAAACTTCACGAAATATCATGAAAGAAAGGCCCTCCAAAATAACCTATCGATCGATACAACACCAGGCCGAAAGCCGCATGCACACTCACAATGACCAATAAAGTGACTTTCGCACAAAATAAATCACTTTTTTTGACACTACACAACAACTTCTTTTTTCAGTCAGCTGACTTTTTTTCTTTTTTTTTTTTGTTCCATTAGTTCCATCGTGCACCATGAATCAGATGCCAAACTCCATCCCTGATTTTTGCCGTTGTCGCCCGAATGCAATTCTCTGCGGTCTAAGAGCTGGTAATGCAAACATGGGTGCTTGCTGCAAGTAATAATTGTCTAGTATTCATTTGTAGAGTGACGCCCCTTAGATCATAGCCCTTTTAGAATAGAAAACAAAATCGTATCAGCCATGCTGTGGTCCAGGATCTTGATAGTAACTTGATCGCGTTATCATTTTGCACACTTTTTGCTAAAAAACCCTCCTGAAATTACCTTTGAAGATGTTAGGAGTAATCTCAAATAAGCGCCTCCATCTCTCCCAGCATTCGTTTTCCTCATGATTTTAGCAAGGACACAAAGCAATGCGATCTTTCCCATAGCACCATTAGTCAAGACTGATGGGATTTCTTGTTTTCCATATCTCTCTCTTCTAAGGTCTCAAACAGAGGTTTAAAGATACAAGGCCGTATCAGAGAGAACCACAGAAGACATTCCTGCCACCCCCACCCCTAAATATTAAAAAATATATAAGTAAATGATAAGTAGGTGTGTGGTTATGTCCACAATATTTCTTCATGTTCTTGTATCGCCCCCCCCCCCCCCTCCGCCCCTCCAATAATGCGAGGGGTGCTGCAGCTCTGAGATAGCATGTTTTCACAAAGATCCGGACCCCAGCATGACTTGATCGTTTAGAGTTTCCTGATATCCGTCGATATCCCTAATTAACCCAAAGCCTAGAGCAGTTCCCTGGCATAGGTTAAGTCACAAATGACATGTTAAGATAAAACGTCACATTACAATAATAATAATTTAAATAATTATTAAAGTAAATCATAATTCGCAGATAGCTCACAAATAATGTTCGAGAGTATTTCTTTGCTCACTGATAATTAAGATGAATTAAACTAAATGGATAAAAGCACAATGAAATTAAATAAATATAAGTAAAATAGATGCTAAAAACTTTAAAAGTATGCTGTTAGGATGCTGTTAGCTTTGTAGTGCTGTTAAATGAACTGACAGGGAATTATCGTTCGGACGGCAACGACCCCGTTAAAGGCAGTGACGTCTGTAGTGATGGTACGCGTAATATTTTTTTATGGTTTAAGTAACAGTAAGAGCTCTTTTCTCTATATTGACATAATGGACAACAGATTGACACAAAAGTAAACAAATATATCCTACAATTTCAAATTTAATAACAATACCTTACTTATTTACTAATTTGCTTATTTGCTTACTGACTTGCTTACTTACATACTTAATTGCTTCACAGTCTTACTTACTTGCTGACAGATTTACTTACTTACAGACCTACATGCTTAGAAACTCTTTTACTTATACACCACCTCACCTCACCTCACCTCACCTCACCTCACCTCACCTCACCTCACCTCACCTCACCTCACCTCACCTCACCTCACCTCACCTCACCTCACCTCACCTCACCTCACCTCACCTCACCTCACCTCACCTCACCTCACCTCACCTCACCTCACCTCACCTCACCTCACCTCACCTCACCTCACCTCACCTCACCTCACCTCACCTCACCTAACCTCACCTCACCTGGTCAGCTCAGCTGTAGACTTTTACATAACAAGATATGTGCCAAGAAAAGAGGAAGACAAGATCAGATGGCCTTGGAGAAAAAAGAAGACGTACACATCAAGAGGATACTTCCCGCCTTCTTCATGACTGCCTTACCAGTAAAGAAATAGTAGTTCTTACTTCTCACGATCGACTGTGGCCAAGAGAAAAGGATTCAAAAGGAGAGATTTATCATAACCCGTTAAAAGTTTTCTTAGCAATGGCCCTGAAAGTAAACGTTTGTAAAGAACATGTATTTACTCATTGTAGATTTTTTCCTTTCTTTTTGTAACTCAAATAAAGTTTTAGCACGACCGAAAGCAGTGCTTATATTGAGTCATTCTCCTAATTCGGTATTGTTCGCTATTTAAGAAATATAAGAGATCTTTTCAAAACAAAACCATTCACCAGAAATACAGTTCAGAAAATGCTTTTGTTTTGGTTGTCATGGGAAACAAGGTCACTAGCCTCGTACCTTTGATTATCTATTAATGTCAGCTTTCATTCTGTTCTCGAACCTTGTATTCTGTATGCATTCTAATGCTTCAATTTTCTTACCACCAGAATCCCACAAAAGACATCGACATTCACATCACCACCATTATCAACATTATCAATATAATCATCACCATGATCACCAGAGTCATCAGCATCATGATAGTCATCATCATAGAGAAGTTCTTGACCACAAAACAGATTTAATGAACGATGATTATGATGACCAACCAGACATTCGACAGAGACGACGACGTGACCTTAATGAAACTGATACTGGGAAAAACTTTGCTAGGAATGAAAGCCGGGAAGAAACACCGATGACACGAGCAGCCATCATCCGTAGGCGAGAAGGACAAGAAAGAGAGGGGGGAAAATTCACCGTCTTGAAGATAACGATCAAAAACCACAATGAAGACACTGGGACCGCCAAACCTAGCAGTAGATCCAGCCACGACAAAGATGAAATATCTGAAAAGTCAAATCCCAGTGATAAAAGTGACGTTGAGGTTGCAAGGAAGAATAAACATATGCCGGAAGCACTGTACAAAATATCAGAGACAATTAGTGGTATGAATGACTCAATCACTTTGAAAGAACCACTGAATGCAAAGGATGGCGACGGAAGGAATAACGAAGAACAAGAGCTTAAAGATCGAATGGAAAATGAGAAAAGGGAGGATACAATTCGAAAGCAACATCGCTTACAATGGGAGAAGAAGGCGAGAGCGGAGGAAATTGCAAAGGAACAGGAAGAAAAATTGAAAGATGATATCAGAAAGAGTAAAGAATACAATAAAGAAAAAATACGCGAAATGCAAAATGAACTATTCAAACATAATGAGAAACAAGAGAGATTAAAAGGGGTTAGCAGTCAAGAAGACATTGAAAGAATAGCAGAATTGACAGATGGAAGCAACACTCCGGCAAAGGAAGATAACCAGTTAAAGGAGTTTATAAAACTGAACAAAAACATCCCTTTTATGCCAGAAAATACAAGAAATCTATCCTTAATCTTTGATTCTTACATCCAGGGTAAAATTTCGAGCGCTCTTAGCTCGTTCAAAAAACCTCAAACAAAAACGAAAAGTGCTGAGCAGGTTTTTGGTCGCATTCCAGACAATAGAGACAAACAAGAGAACACTAGCTCTAGTAATCTTGACTCGCAGATTGAGTCAATTTCTGCCAAAGCTTTGCAGGATCCATTTTCACCCGAAACCTTACGCGATATTAAGGACGAAAATAGTACTCAAGCTTTAAGTGAAGACCCAAATCAGTACTCTATTAATAGGTTAAGTGAAAGAGTCCAGGCTTCAATGCCTAATACACAAGTGCCAGGGACATTTGAGAAGTTCCCTTTAAAAGAGTTGTCAAGTGGAAGTCAAGACATTGTAGCAAATCCGTCAGATCTGAAAGTGTACACGATTCCCCCATTAGTTCAAGAATCGAAAACGGCCCATTTTGCGCAATCTAAAGAGTCTAAAGAAGGGAAAAGAAATGGCTCGAGGTTTTCAGCGGAGGCGTCCAGCATATCGCCAACGCCGAACCCTGGAATGCTTGAGATGGGTCGGGTCGTGGGTAAAATAAATGATGCTGCAGGGAAGGTGTCGGGTAGTCAACACGAATCGCTTCTTCATAAAGGAAGTGAGCTAGAAACAGTAGCAAATAGCACGGGAAATAATCCAGAGGCTATTTATAGCAAACCTCGAGACGTTGAGAAAGCAAGTGAAACGTTGTCGGAAGATGCCCTGTCTAGTTATGTCAAAAGTTATTTGAACAGAAAAATTGAGTCGATTACTGATGCGATTTTAAGTGAGAAATTAAAATCGTTTGGTCCACCAACGCTTAAGGAAAACAACGTCGTCGTACCGGGATTGATTCCCTCTCAGACCTTACCAAAAAGTGAATCTTCTGGTATTTATGACACTAGCAGAGAAGATGCCCGTCGTTTAGTTAACCATGGGCCTCAACAAACAAGTATTACTAGTAATATTCAATCTTCTGGACTTGGATTTCGAGCTTCAAACCAAGCTAGTGTTCTCACTGGAGCATCACAACCTGGGGAAGGAACTTCACGGCTTGCACTTACACCTACAGGACCGGCGCTTATGAGCCCTAGTATGCGAGATAGCTCCGCGAGTAAAATAGCTTATACAAGTGCTGGCCAAAGCAGCTCCTGGGGCCAAGACGAAGCAAAGCCTAGCAAAGTAGTCAGCCCCATTAACAACGTTAAGATAATAAGTGGAGCAATTCCAAATAAACCTGATGACAACGCTAATATCAAAACCAGACCTAACTCTGAATTAGGCACTTTTATGAAGGCTGGCCATGGTAACAGTGGTTTTCATGGTGATGTACACGTATTCAGTGACGCGCTGCCTGAAGGGGTAGTGTCAACTCAGGAAAATGGTATCGGCGTGGAGTCTGCTCCAGGGACGATTGAGGCTGTCGGAACATCACAGGAACCCAAAGGAAAGTTTGCGCATGGTCTACATGCTACAGCAACGAAAAGAAAATGCATGCACAGAAACCCAAAGGAAGGTTTGCGCATGGTCTGCATGCTGTCGGAACGTCACAGCAACCAAAAGGATATACGTGTTTGCATGTTCTGCAGGCTTCCTTTCTCGTTTAGCAGCTAAACTCTAAAGCAATATAACAAATACAACATGGAAGCAGCAACACGAGAGGTTGGAGAAGTGCAACCTTTTGCAAGATATCATTTGTGACTTTCAATGTTATGCCTGCATGGCTGAATAGCAAGGCAACTGCTTAAAAGCATAAAGAAATGCATTTTGTTTTGCAAACTCTACACGCAGCTGCTAAGCACGTCTAAGGCAGCCTTTTACATCGTAGCATGATGTTGTGGTGTTGCACAAAGCTTTATAAACTGCTATATCAAAAAACAAACAATCGAACCAACCAACAAACAAAAGAACAAACAAAACATTTACCTCGTAACCAACAATTACACCGTCTTACTTATCGTCGTTATTTACCAACAAACAGGACTATAACCATATTTCCATTTGCTCATAACCATCATTAAATATCTGTTCTCGCTTTGCATGGCTTGTTGCAACCGAAAGCATGGCTTTAAGTCATTGTTATTGCAGGTTTTAACGCGTTCGACTTTTGTTTCAATTACAGGTGGTGAAGGTGGAATGGGAGGCAACGGTGGTGGTATGGGTGGCGGTAATGGTGGCGGTATGGGTGGCGGTAATGGTGGCGGTATGGGTGGCGGTATGGGTGGCGGTAATGGTGGCGGTATGAGTGGCGGTAATGGTGGCAGTATGGGTGGCGGTATGGGTGGCGGTAATGGTGGCAGTATGGGTGGCGGTAATGGTGGCGGTATAGGTGGCGGTAATGTTGGCGGTATGGGTGGCGGTAATGGCGGCAGTATGGGTGGTGGAGAGGGTGGCGGACAGGTTGGCGGTGGCGGTATGGGTGGAGGAATGGGTGGAGGAGGTAGCGTCGGTGGCAATATTGGTGGTGGAATGGGTGGTGGTGGAAGTATTGGTGGCGGCACCAGTGGTGGTATGGTCGGTGGAGGACAGGGCGGTGGGACTAACGGAGGGGCTGGGATGCATGGTAAGATATTGTATTTATTCACCGCTATCAATCTATATCATCTTTATCGATCTATACCGGATGTGTTATTAAAGGTAGCCCTTAAATGCAAGGAAAATTCCAGGAAATTTCTTTGACACAAATATGCCAGGATTTATTATGCTACTTCATCTTCGTCACAAAATAAAAAGGGGCTAAACCAAAGAATGTGACATAAGAAGAATGAATCATCAAAAAGTGAAATTCAAGATAGACTTTATTATTATTCTTACAGGGAGAGGGGTGGGGGGGAGTGAGTTTTCTGATAAAAATCTGACCACCTCCGAAAAAAAAAGATGGGTGTTTTTATGTACAGTATCTCCAAGAGACGTTGGGAACGGGCCTGCATGTGTAATGTTTACTCATACAAGGCCTTTAAATTCTTTATCAGTATGCCTGGACCTGGGTTTTCTGATCGACGGCTCGATGTCTGTCGGCGGGGAAATGAACTTCAAGCAGATCATAAACTTCGTCTGGAACGTTGTTCAGAGTTTCCAAGTGAGCGCGCACTTCACGCGCGTGGGCCTCGCGATTTTCTCCCTCGAGGCTTTCGTCATATTCAACTTCCACACTTACTACGACAAGAACAACATCCTCGATGCCCTTAACAATGTCCAATACCCAGGAACAGACGGGCCAGGGACATATATCGGACGCGGTCTTCACGTTGCTAAGGAATACCTTTTCGAGGCGTCTGGCCGCCCTCGCGTGCCCCACGCGTTGATCGTGGTGGCAGCTGGAAGATCACTTGATGACGTCATCACACCGTCGCTCTCGCTTAGGCGTATGGGTGTTGATATCTACACGGTTGGAGTGGGAAAGTTCTATACGAAGCTGCAGATGCACGCAATGGCGAGTTTTCCACACTCGGAGCACGTGTTTGGGGCGTGGTACCCACAGCTTGGCTTTTATGCCCAGAATGTCGTTACAAAGATATTAAAAGGTAAGATGAATAAGATAAAGGTACCCACAGCTTGGCTTTTATGCACAGAATGTCGTTACAAAGATATTAAAGGGTAAGATGAATGAGATAAAGGTACCCTTAGCTTGGCTTTTATGCATAGAATGTCGTTACAAAGATATTAAAGGGTAAGATGAATAAGATAAAGGCAACCACAGCTTGGTTTTTATGCACAGAATGTCGTTACAAATATAAGATAAGAGTATAAGATGAATGAGCTAAGGGGATGAAAGCGCAAACAGCAAAAAATATGTGGCTGTGAGAAAGGCGGTTTGGCGGTTTGGCAAGAAGATTTCCATGCGATGTTATTAGCATTTGGCTATGACTGAGTACTGCATCCAGCATCTCAGCTTTTTCAATGTTCCCAAGAACATCACACAATTTGCATTCTGTCTTCAACTAAATATGCAATTTTTATTTTTATTTACAGGAATCTCCGTTCATTTCTGTCATCCATGTTTTGAAGGTAAATAATTTATTGTTTTAAGCTAGTTCATTTCACACCCTGCTTAAAACAATAGAAAAGATGTATGAGGTAGTGGCATATTTGATTGACAGTAAAGAGAGTAATGGATCATTAACTTTACAATATCGTTGTCATCATCGAAATAATCATTATGTCCTTGTTATCCCAATTCTCAAAGAAATCTTGTGAGAGCCGGGTGATTGGGCGTCCACTACGTCGACTTCATTGAGCTCTATCAAAACTCTTCTACAACCGTTTAAAGAATGTCAATTAAACACTCCTTTGTTATCGCCTATCATTGAGAATACGGTTTATTCGCAATAAAACCTCACAATAACAATCTACAAATGAATTCTAATACGTTATTGACGATATTTGATTGAAAATATCTTGGTTACACGCTTGATTTAGCCGATGGAAAGGGATGCTTTTGTGACTCGGAATTAAGTGGCAGCATAAAATGGCTGCGTATTGGCCTTCTTTAATATCCGGCTTTTGTCATTCGTCCAGAATCGTGTTTCTTTCAACTTCTCTGCTCTCGCATATTCTTGACGCCAGTTGAAGTCGTGCCCAGATCTTCAAGTAATTGGTAATTGCCACTTTGCTTTTCTTCGGCATTCTACCGCGCGATGCAAGGACCTCTGGGACCCTGGGTATTAGTCGCAGAAAATGAAGTGCTTTGTTTATTTCAGGGCACCACGACTTGTGTGACTATTGCCCTGAGGAGTTTCACTCAGAGGCTTTTAGACGGCATCACGGGATATCAGGCAACAGTACAAAAACACCACCCCCTCAAGGACAAATCGACAACGACGCTCCAATTTCCCTAGCAAGTGACTCGACCCAAAAAGATTACACCAAAGATGAGTTCAACGACGAATATAAGGGACCAGATGTATTTGATTTAGAACCAAAACTACAGCCTTTTTCCAACATGGAAAGGAACAGTACATTAGACGATGATAGTTTCCATGACGACGCCCTAAGCTCAAACGATGACGTTGTCGGTTACCATGACAATATTGACGATGATCCTTCTGATAGTCACCGAAGGCATCATAAGAAGGCTAAGAGTAAGAAGCTAGAATCAGAGTTCAACTGGAAGTCTCTGGAAAAAGAGCTTGATTTTGGTAATAACCCATTGAATGGCGAGAGCCAGGCATTTACTGATAAAGATTTTAAGGACGAGGCAGACAAGTACTCGGAGTACAAGTATGACACAAGCCGTGCGTCAGTGGACAGTGAAGGTAAGAGAGTCTTTAAAGACTGATTTAGATAGCGCAACTCAGTCGTATGCGACTTGCCCACGACCCCTCTTCCATTCGAGTCGTAGAGTGTAAATCAGCCTACAACTACCTACGATGCTCGACAACAAAAAAAAATCGTAGTGTCGACAATCACCCCGTCTGTTTTTATCGGAGTCCCCCCCTCCCCACCCACAGAGTTCAAATTATTCTATATTTGTTGAGAAAGGGCAAGCGAATCTGTGTTGAGCCTAGTTGTCGGTATTGAACGTTTTCTGTTGTCTGTGTACACCATTAAATCGTAATTTTAGTGCCACTAACTTGCTTGTATACACTTTAAACACCTTTCCCGACTGTTAGAACAGCAGGGCCGTAGCGGGAGGTTGGGCACTGGGGGCACGTGCCCCCCAAATATTTTGAAAAGTTACCAGTAGGGGCATGGTTGTGGCCCAAATATTTTCTTAATGTTCTGTATTGAGCCCCTTCAATATCTCGAGGCCTACTACGGCACTGATTACTGCAGCAGCGATGTAAATTCAAGCGCACTAAAATAGCGATTTAATACAGACAGCAAAGTTCGATTCAGAATAATTTGAGCTCACTAGGTCCTCAATTTACTGAGTAAATTGAACAAATTGAAAACTGTCATTTAGTCCATCAAAGACCTTTCCCGACTGCCGGGCATATAGCCACTGCGTTTTCCTGATTGTCGCTTCGTCTTTAGATTGTAAGGATTACTCGGACGAATGCGGGCAGTACGCTTCGCAAGGTTTCTGCAGCGAGTACGCACCCAACACTGGCATCGGGACGATAAGCATGATGTGTAGGCGGTCCTGCGGCTCCTGCGATGGAGAGTGAGTAACACATTTCAATAGGCCATACCAGCCATACGCATGCGCGCTTGCACTTGGCCTGGATACCTGCTTCAACTACCGTCTTGCAGCGCGCGCTTCGTTCCGTGCAAGCTTAAAAAGGCGCGCGCTGCATCCTGGTAGTTGAGCTAAATATCTATTGTAATCCGCGCTTAAATTTATAGCTGGAATGGCGTATTAGCCTGATGCTCGGAGGCGTGTGAAGGCCGTCAATATGACGCATCGCATAATAGGCATTTTTGCCCTAAGAAATCTCGTGACATTTTTGAGGGATAACTAGCGCGCGCTCCGGCTTTCGGCGGCAAAATAACAACAACAAAAAAACAACATATTCAGCGCTTACGTTTCAGCCAGAAAAGTTTCTTTGTCAGAAAGGCCTTATTAAATCCCTTCATTCGCCACTCTCTGGCGTTACGGGCGTAGTAATCTCTGTGTTAATTTGGCTTGAATGTGTCACTCAAAAAGTCACGTGACTTTTTAGTCGTGCGAGTGCGAGTAAAGGCCCTGTTACACGTAGACTTTTCGGCTGCAACTTGTCTCGCAAAAAAAAAATGTTGCAGGTCGCACGCGTCCTGTCACATGTAAAGCTTTTCCTGCGACTTGAATCAATTTGTTGCAAAAAGTAGAAAAGCGTTCTACTTTACGCGAGAAACACAAAACAAGTTGCAAAAGGTTGTGTCACACGCAAAAAAATGCGCGTGCGACTTGTAATTATTTTTTTTGCGAGACAGGTCACAAGAGTAAACAAACGTACGTGTGACAGGTCTCGTGAGATAGTCCTTTCTACGCCTCACATATGGTATCCAGGCGTTTGTTTCTCGAAACCGCAAGTTGGTGTATTTCATGGTTTGCGCACAATGATGTTTTGACAAACAATCGCTTGAACGCTGTCACTAGAGATGGAACAAGCGCAAAAGGGGCTTGTCTGTGTTTCTGAACCAATGAATCATCTGTTGCAGTGACGATGATAAAAATCAATTAATCTACAAAATATCCGTCTCGGACACGACAGTTGACAAAAAGGGACAGGTGGACACGATTAAACATTTAAGAGGAAACGACAAAAAGAGACTGAAGTCAAAGATGATTAAACTGTGACGCAGGGGACGGGGGACGGGGGACGCAAGTCCCAGACCGATGTCAACTAGACAGGCAATCGTACATTTAACTGATCAAAGGCTTTTGAAAGCAAATTGAAAGCATTTACTTCATAGGAAGAGGAAGGAAATATCATGACATTTCGATAAAGAAAGAGCTATCAAATAGTTTTGTTATCTTTTTCTTGATGGAACTGGCAAAGTAGGAGGATAAACAAAGGCACAGCAAAAAGGATCATATTAACTAGAACGAGATAGAAATAGGTGGGGTTATGTATGCAACAAAACAAATGGCTTCTCAATGAATATTTTTAGATTTTATTATGAAACATGCTTTAAATAAACACATAAGCATGATTATCATCGTAAAAGCTTGAAAGGACTAGCACCGACTGGCATGATACACGACTGATTTAGAGACACTCTTATACGAATGTGCACAGTTCTCAAACAGCTTCAGACTAACGTAGGATTATGCAAAAACCTTTTTATCGCCGGTTTATGAAATAATTTTTGTGAAATCATTTTTAGATCTAAAAATGCACGTATTATCTAACTACCGGCAAAATTTAAACGTTGCAGAGCCCAGAGAAGATCAAAGGCTTACCCTAACACGCATGCTAAGACTAAACACTTGAAGAATGAGTCCGCGATGCATGCTAAAGCTGGAAAAAGAAAAGGTAGACGACGTTCCCATAAATCGAAGCACACGTCGCTATCACGCAGCACATAGAGCCATATTTGCAGCTTAGTTTTTAGTGTTTTAGTGTAGTTTATAGTCTGTATTGTATCGGGCAGATCCTATGAGAAAGTCTCAAAACTTCGTATTATTCCCATCATGTAATACAGCGTGCGATGGGCAGTATTTAGTTCACAACTTTAATAACTACCCAAGAGAAAGGTAGCCTCCAAGAAAGTAATTTTTCCTAGGGAACATTTAAAGTAATTCTAGTAGCTTTCATCAAATGATTGTCTAATAAATTCGAAAGAAAATCAAATGAAAGTGTGGATGTTTGGTAGGGTGAGACTTCGTCTTCCCAGACGGGGTTGGGGGGGGGGGGTAAAGGTGCCGGAGGAGGAGGGGGGGAGGGTGTTGCACCATCATCCAAATCCAAAACTGCCAAAGAAAGCAAGGACTGGAATAAGTTATCAAGTGTGACTACTTGGGACATATGGGACTGCAAATGTGATGGTAGATTCCTTTTTTTATTCCTATTTAGAGACTGTCAAGCAATGATAAGACTACATAATGAGATGAAATATATTATATAAGTTATCAATAAAATGCCGGGGGGGGGGGGGGGGGGCATTTAACAGCGCGCCTTAATCCCATGCCTTGTCTTACATCACTCGGTCAGCAAATACACATAGTTAGCGTTTGGGCCCCCTGCGCATGCCTGGTTGTCGCTATTGTCACATGACCGGAAGTCCTGTCCCACACAGCGTAATGAGGTACCCTGCTGATCATACATATCGCAGGCACCAGCGCCTGCCCAGCACTCCCCGTAGAACTGGATTCCAAACAGTGTGTAACCTTTCTCGCGGGCTTTGGCTGCGCATCGACACGCCAGCCTACAATAAGATACATCCGTATCCGTGAAAAGACGGAACTCATTTGAAAAAATTAGAGACCTTAGAATGATTAAATGAATTTAAAATTTTGACACAGTATTAAGTTATAAATAACCCAGTCTCAAATAACTATAAAACAATTCTATCGACAAATTAATAAGTGCATGTGCTGCATAGTCCCAGGCGTTTGTATCCGTCACGGTTCATCTCCTAGCACAGGGAACCCGGTAATACTCAAAATCGTATTACTATTGGGCAAGCCTCTGAAATTTATTTGTTTAAACAAATATAAATTAAAAATATTAAATTATTTTGTGGTTGCTTAAACCGGAAAAACAGGCTTACCCTGGTAGATACTTGTTCCAGTCATTCCAGTTTAACTGGTTTGGAGATGAGCGCTGACGGTCATTGATCAACAGCTCGCTCATACCACGTGACCAGCGAGAGTCTCTGAAGCAACCGAGTTTGTAAAAATCTTCGCTGCATGTTTGATTGACAGCTGTCAAGCAAAACAAAAAGAAAAGACACATCGGCGTCGCACAAGGCTCCCACCCCCAGGGGCGGATCTAGGACAGCGGCGTAGCCAGGATTTTAAAAAAATCCTTAAAAAATTTTTGTCTAGAAGGGAGGGGGGGTGGTGGGCCCCCTCGGCCACTCCCCTGCCTACCCCCTTGGGTGAGGGAGGCGAAGCAAAGCTTTTAAGAAAGTGGGGGCAAATTCATTTTTCTTCCGTAGATTTCTTTTTTTTTTTTTTTCTCGTTATTTTAAGCCTAATATCTGATAATAGAAGGGGGTGGAAGGGGCAGGCGCTCAGCCCAAACCTAGATCTGCTCCTGACCCCTCCCCCCCTCAATCTCCCTAAGAGCGTCGTACGACCGATACAAAGTACCACAATAAATCACATGTTTAGTAATTCGATATTCGTGTTGACTTTCTTTACCCTAGTTGTGGTGTGAAGAATATTGTAAAAACAATAGACTCTTCTGTAAGCACCTGTCGATAGCTATATTTATGATTTCCTGTACTCTATCTATTCAAATATATGGTAAATCATCATATCGATAATCAAAATGCTTGTAAGAACATGCCACTTATCAAATCAGATTTGCATTGTTTCCCGGTCTGTGTACCCACCTTCAACCACCGTGGCGAGGAGAAAGATTACGAGTACCCGAATCATCTGTGAAGGAGACAAATGAAATCACAAGTGCAAAGAAGAAAAGAAGTGGTAACGTTTGAAAGCGAAACATTGACTTGGATAGAAAAGTTTAAGGTTTTCTTTTGCTGTGTATGATCGAGTACCAGCCCCTGCTAAGACCACTAAGATACCCCCTCCCCACCCAAAAAAAAAACCCTTTAACAAAAAAAAACTTGAGGTTTTAAATTGAGAGCTTTTTGTTTCAGGTACTTTAAGGGATGTATGTTGGCCTATGATTTCTTTTAATGTGGGAGAAAAGACCATTTATTTAAAACCGTTTCACCTAAATTTCTATCATGTCAATAAGAAAATCTTTTAAGGCTATAGGGCATATAATTATAAGTTTAAGTGTTGTTGTGGAAATACAAACACATTAACACTATCATATAAAAGTAACGTTATTTACATAGTGAAAATTTTAATCAAACCTTTGAAGTCATTATATTTTAGGCTTTTGTTTGAGTATCTGCTTATCTATGAAGTAGTGTTAAACTCATTTTCCGTTGCTCTATCCTTGATAATGAAAAAAATCGTATGACACTAGGTGATGTAATTTCCTTGTATTTCCCCTGACAAAGACTGATTGCTGTTTTGTTCTATTTCATCAAATTGGTTAGCAATACATCCTTTTATATTAATTAAAAATTTAACCTAAAAAGTATCTCTAAATCAATGCTTTCTCATCCTGTTTTGGTGATGTCAAATTTCTCTCTTTAAAGAACTTATTCCTAGAAGGCGTTTTCGTTTAACACAATTATTTTTGAACGTCTTCTTTCTTAGGATTTATATGACTCATTCACCTTACATTCAAGAAGATCACATGACTAAGACCTTGCAATCACAAAGAACAATCACCATACCGCAAAAGACATTGCCTTCCCTGTATATACGCCTCTTGGTGACACAAATATTTTCATCATCTTCTAGAGAGACAACTTTGTTTTAAATTATTCCGTATATAATATGAAATTGTCTTTACCTTCGGGACGTTGTTTGGGACGCTCTGGGCTGTTTCCTTTGCCGTTTACTGATTATCTTTCAAGTGAGCGTTGGCTCTACACCAAATGGAGTATTGTTAATCTTACTCGCCTTCCGGCCTATTGACAGCTCCCTAGCAACCCTAGCCCCGTGGGAACTATCGCAAATATTACATGATTTTATAACATATTTTGTTATGAATTAAAAGTGGGCTTCTTGTATCATATGCTATCTTTTCTTTTTAGCGTGCTTCTGGTACGTAATTCATACGGCAACGAAGTCTTATGCCACGATACATACTGTGACGTTAACTTAAGGTGTTCGTTCTGGTACCTTCAATCACCGAATTGTTTTTTCTATCTTACCTCGGCTCACGCGGAATCCGAGTTTTGATCAACAGGACATAAGAGGGTGACAGTGTGTGTGTGTTTTTTTAGCACATCCCTTTTATCTTTCGATCTATGTCCGACTGATTGTTTTCTTTCTGTAAAAGAGCCCGCGATGGGAGAAAACTTGAGGGGCATTTTGTAAATTCGATTTTGTGAATTCTGCTGGTAAAGGGTTTTCTAATGTAATTTCCCAAAGCGCTTCACATGCAACTTAATAGGGGGGAAGGGACCCTGGCGCATAAGAATGTAGCTGGAATCAGGGGGAGATGGAGACAACAATAGGCGAACTGCTCCACAGTACCTCCCAACACAGGGTCTAGATGGGGGGGGGGGGGGGGTCTACATGTCGGTAGTCAGTAAAAATTTCAATTATTTGTCGGTAGTCGGTAAGAATTATCGGTCTTTGTCGGTAGTTGATCAATCTAAGCTAGTATTCGCTTTTGTCTGTTTGTACTAGATTTCACCTATAAACAAGATTCAATTAATAATTGACTGAAACGTTGATGCAACAGGAAATACATAGTGCAGATTCTAAAATGGCCGAATTTAAGTAGATTTTTAAAAAAATTGTCGCTAGTCACTAGTTTTTTTTCATGTTTTGTCGGTAGTCAGTTACGTTTTAAGCCGTTTGTCGCTAGTCGGTTAACCCCATCCAGACCCTGCCAACATGCTGCACAAACAGCGCCATTTCAGGGGCGGATACAGGGGGGTGGATTGGGGGTGGATATCCACCTCCCTTTTTAGTAAAAAAAATTCACTTTGTTTGAAGAGAATAAATGTCTGAGGGCAGGAGGTACTGTCCATGTGCCTTCGCCTGCTTGACTTTGCTGACGCGACAAATCCAATTCAGTGTGAAGTATTGTTAGATCTATGTGATTTACCAAGAACCACTGGATCAGTTATAATCCATCTATCTGGCCATTATCCACGACCCATTTTAAAATCGTGGATCCTCCCCTGCATGTAGAAAGATAGCCCAAGATATACACTGACAGCCAGCGAGGACAACAAGATGGCGTATGCCGAGAGAGCAAGCCCGCGCGCGCCAGCGGTATGACACATAATTTATGCAAATATTAACAACAGTACTGGCCAGCGCAAGCAGCGCTACCAATGACAACAACTCCTTTCTCACATAAAAACTTTCTGGCTTTTTGTTGTTGTCATTTTGCCGCCAAAAGTCGGAGCGCGCGCGAGTACGCCACCTAGCCACGACTATCACCAGACACACATAGTTAAATTGAAAGGCTTTATTTAGAACCCTCGCCCTCAAAAGCAGCACATGTTTTTAACGTGTTTTTCAACCATTCCCTTTTAATCTTTTTTTAACCTGCAATCAAAAAAATAAACAAGATTTACTTTGAATATAAAAAGAGAAGGCATACTTTGCTTATTTTCAAACATTCCTGATTTTATATATTTTAGTTTCCTTATGGTCATGTGACTTCCACGTGACGTAGTCCATGACACTCCATTGTGTACTCGTCATAAGATTATCAACGGCATAATAGCGTTGCGCGACACCAGCGTGACTTTTAGTTGGATTGATTACGTTGCTATCCTGTAGATGCGTTACTTACCTTTGACTGTAATTTGCGTTACTCTGCCCGACGATCCTTATCCTGTTATCCGTTACCTCGTCGTCACGCGACTCCTACTTGACTAAATATGGGTATGATTGCGTGACACCATCCTGTGGAATTGCGTTACTTACCTGTGACTCTGTAAACATAATTTGCGTTACTCAGTCCGACGCAGTGATCTGAAGTCTCGTCTTCGCACTCCACAAGTCTGTGGTCGACACAGTTGTCACTCTTTCCGTGTTTCCCGTAGTTCGCCAGACTATTCGGTGCACTGTGACACTCGCCATAGAACTGCAGGCCGAAGTGCGTGTAGCCTTTCCCTTTCGCCGCCGTTGCGCAACGACATATTAGTCTGGAATGATTGGTTACAAATCGGGTTTAAGTTCTTTTTTTTTTCCACATTAACACAGATTAGCAGGCTTTTAGTAAGGGGGTGCGGATTGTGTAAAAATCGACGCATTAAACATATTTCACATCGAATAATATTCATAGCGAAGATAAAAAAGGCGGAAAAAAATTTCCGGCAAATTGGAAAATCAATAATAAAGTTCTAGGATCAGGAGCAAATAAACGAATTTAGAAACCGCAAGTGAAAAGGATACCAGGTGATCATCAGGGAATCATCAAAATGCCTTTCGGAAACTGTCCGGAAGCAAATTGCCCCTCGCTTGCTCGTTTATCAGCATCATATGGGAAAAGTATAGTACTTGACAATCCTCCAATAATGACTGAGCACACCCCCCCCCCCCTGCGCGGCAAATGGGATGCGCGCGCACCCTGCGCATCCCCGTGTGTACGCGCCTGTAAGAACCGCTTACACCCGTGCTTTCCTAGCTTGTCAGTCTCACCCCTCCAAGTACTTGTCATAGTGATGCCAATCGATAAGCACGCCACTGAATCTATCCCCGGTCTCCGAGCGGTCTTGAAATAACAGCTTTCCCAGGGCGCGGTGGTGAACTTTGTCTTCGTAACAGCCAACCTTTACTGCAGCCGGACACGATTGCTCCCCTGCGTCAAGTAATCGGATGAAAAAAAAAATGTCTCTATGAGCCAATTCCTTCTTACAGTGGAGGCTATAAGCAAAGGCAGGAAATCAATACAAGGTCAATTTTAATTTTATTATTGGGGATTTTTCTTAAAAAAAAGGAATTTTCTGACGTTTCCATCTGTAACTCTTTGTCAGAGCGAACGGTATGATGCTCCGAAGAAGCATCGAAAACGTCGCCATTTAAATTACTCAGGTGATTTATTTTCCCTCTAATAATCTGGATGGTATATAGGGTCAGCTTTACAATTGTTTCTTTGCATAGTTTGATTCCCCATATTTAAATTCCTCGCTAAAGCACACTGCATTAATTAATTCCTCGCGCACGTCAAGTTGACGCATCCATATTTTGAGGTACCAACGTCCTTTTCCTATACGAACCCCTGAATTTCTTATTCTCAGTTATAAATGTAAGAACTTCTTTTTGGTCACTCGATTCGCACAAAGAGTACAAGATAAACTAGAAAGAAAATTAGAAAAAGAACAATCAGAAAAAAGGAAAACTAGGTTTACTAACGGCTACCGCTCTTCAATTCATGGCAAGGCAAATAAATACTGAGCTGATTTTTTCTCTCTGCGTCACAAGTGGTTAATTCTCAACTTACCCTGTACAAACATTGCGTTCAGCTGCAAGAACGCAAACACGGCCATAGATAAGACCACGGAGTGCATTTCTCAAAATCTAAAGAGAAATGAAAACTTTTATGAGCAAACGAATCTAGAAATTTGTCAAATTTTGGAGGCATGCTCAGCCCATGCTCCCTTTACGTTCCCCGCCTGATTACCCAGGAATTGCGAGAGGGGAGGGGAGGGGATCGATGCTCCTCACTACCCTATATACACGCGCCAGTTCTCTCTCTCCCGTGCTCTTGTTATGTCCTGACACTATAAATATTATTGTAAATTCTCGTTTTGTGTGGATAGAGTAGACATTGAATCTTGGCGACAAAGGATGTTCGCTTTGCTATCGATACAGGTTTCAAAGAGATGCAGGTTTCTTGAAGTTGGAAATACTATAATCAACACGATTTCCACCCACCCCCGAAATGATCTTTTTTTAAAAAAAAAAAAGAGATTTGATATTTTGATATATGTTTTCTTTTCAAAATGGAAGTTCCGTTGCCATTATGTACATCATTCTTACCTTTGATAAGACCTCTGGCGTTTGGTTTAAGCGGGTGCTTTTGTTGCCTTGTGGGATTGATAATGGAACTCTGCTGCTTTTCAACGGTTCAAAGTGACCCAGTTTGCGCAAAGATGCGAGAACTCTTGAAAAGCAGTTCCGGTATCGAGTGTACTGCAAATACACAAAAATTAGAAGCAAACAGGTAACTTTTAACACCTTTCCCACTATTTTCCGCTTTGTTTGAAAAAGCTTTGAGAAAATGCTTTTGATTTAATCGAGAATTCTGCAGTTCTTTATCTTTCTTTTCAAAATTGTTCGAAAACATAATATGCGTTCATCCTGTAACCAGTGGACTCAGGATTTTTCGTCATCTTATTTCAAAATGAGAATACTTGAAATTATGCTAATTAGGGCATAGTCTTACCATCGTAATGATGTTATGCGCACGCCAGGGTTAGTCCACAGAACAGATCTCAGATTCTTTTTAATCATAGAATATAGGTCAAATAAACACTCATTGCATTGTCTTTGTTGTTTTGAGGGAGAGCAGTCGAGAATGGGGGTTTTGACTTTTTTAATCTATTTATCATGTTTGAATCGTCGTAACTTGAGGTCTGATGCTCATCGCGATGAGACATTCGAAGACAGATCGCCAGACCAGAGCGACGATGACGAGCATCAACAAGACAGATCGCTAGACCAGAGCGACGATGACGAGCATCAACAAGACAGATCGCCAGACCAGAGCGACGATGACGAGCATCAACAAGACAGATCGCTAGACCAGAGCGACGATGACGAGCATCAACAAGACAGACCGCTAGACCAGAGCGACGATGTCGAGCATCATCAAGACAGACCGCTAGACCAGAGCGACGATGACGAGCATCAACAAGACACGTGCTTGCAGAGCCCGCGCGAAAAGCACTAGCGTCCAGTGGTTTGTGAATAAAACATGCATCAGTAACATGCATCAGGGTTATACGAAGCTATGGACCGAGATAGTGACTTTCGTCTGTGATGCCCCGAGCTAGCTATCCTGAGAACAGAGAGGGTCCTATCTACATAAAGAGCTTCACCGACTAGTAATTGAACCATCTCGCTCGAGAAGAAGTTATGTTTGTTCCTGAAGTTGTTACTTTTATGGTCCCATTCGGTGCTTTGCAATCACCAGACGGAAGATTCCTCTCTGAAAAAAGGCGATTCGTACTGGAGCATCACTTACTACTCTTGAGATACTAAGAGAATGCGCTGAAGACAAGCACTGCGAACATGTGGTACTGGTTGGCCGCTAATCCAAGATTGAGCGCAAAAACTTTGACACGCAACAGGGATGCAGCCTACGTGGTGATACCTTTTAACAGAAGGTTATCATATCTCCCTGCAGCAAGTGAAGAAACTTTAAAGATCAGGGAAATACTGCCCGACGTGACATGTCTGATCGAGTATCATGAGACCAAGAATGCGGTGATGCAGTGACTCAAGGAGGGGCTCGGTTTCATCTATATCGCGTCGCACGGTGACTCAAATATGGGGGAAATATTTGTCGCTCCAGAGCCAGGCATGATAAGCATGATCGCGCCGAAAGAGAGGAATACCTCCTGGCGATGAAGGAAATCAGCTCGTCTCAGATCAACGCGCGCCTGGCCGACCCAAGCTGCTGTCATAGCGGTAGGGGCCAGATCAAAGCCGAGGGCGTGATGGGTCCAGCGCGAAGGTTTCTAGTTGCAGGAGAGCGTTTCGTTCTCGCAACGCTTTGACAAAAAGCGACAATGCCACACTGGAAGAGTTTGTATTGTCACCTGTCCAGCGGATTGTCAACTAGTGCCAGTCCATCAAAGACACTATCTCGGTTAATGACAGATACAGCCACCAGTACTACCGGGGTGCGTTTGTTCTATACGGTGATGACGTCATTATACGATAGAGATACAGGAATCTGAAGAACTTCTTGTAACTCAAAGTAGACTTCCCTTATCGGGCTTGACAATTATTTATTATTATCATTTATTAATGCCACCGCTCAAATACGTTGAGGGGACTTTTCCTTGGGATAACTCCTTTAGGGTTTTCTTGTCCGCTTATTTAATACTGGGCCATTATGCCGATTAAAGAGTTCTGATGCAGTACAAAGCTTTATTTGATAAAAATGCAGCTTTTTGGTTTGGCGATTATATTTTATTAACTATTATTTTTAATCATTAGGTGTGTTTATTCGTGAGGGTACACTTTCCGTAAATTAGACTTAACGCCGAAATAATTATTTACAGTTAGTATTTCTCAATCATTCTATCCTACCTGTACCTGTTGCTATTTAAAGCGACATTGTCACTAGTTTACTGGTTCAGTTGGAAGTCCGACGAAACCAAAGCCAACCAACCAACCATATGTCAGGCGCTCAGTTGCTTGTTATTAGCGTCCGTATAGGTCATGTGTACTTTTGCACCCACCCTCCCCTCCCACAAAAGATAAATTGGCCACTGTGTCCCCCCTTGTCTTCCACGGACTCGTATTCTTGACGTACCTTTATCTCAGGTGCTCAGTTGCTTGATATTTGCGTCCGTATAGGTAATTTTGACGAACGTCCCTATTTGTCACGTCCCTATATGTCTGGTAGCACTACGGACCCTGGTCGAATATTCCGCATGATTTTGACTGGTCTAGAGCTTTCCAAATGCCACTAAAAGTAATCTTTAACCGTGCAAGTGTCACCCCATGACAGGTTGTCAAATAGGTTTCTGGATTCAGGATCCTAGTGTGTGGATTCCGGAATCCATGGGGTTTTTTACCCGTTGATTCTCGATTCTATTTTTGTTTTCCAGGATCCTTGTATTCCGGATTCCAGCTTAAGTCTTGGATTCTGGACTCTAGTGTAAGTGGGATTCCGGATTCCAAGTCAAATTTTTTCATGGATTCCGGATTCCGGTTTACCTGTCATGGGGTGACAAGTGCCCCTTAATGCTCACATGTATCCCCCGAACCACCACTGAGTGGTGCTACTATCATTTTCCATTCCTCTAAATGCCAGGTTTCTGTTTTCACCGCAATAATATCCAAAATTATTCTCCATATCAACTGATCCTGCACTAGCGTTGAACGCACATTCAGTAGAAGAGCTAACGATGTATAATGTGCTGACCTCGTTGCGTTGCGAAAACGCAGCTTGGGTATTCCTTCCGTTGATCCCACGAACATTTACCAATTCAACATCTTTACACACAAGGTAACCTTCAAAATTCATGACGTCAAAACTCGCAAAATTTCCTCGCACGTAGTCGCGATAATCGACGCCGTAAACTGGAAATCCTGCGGTCGCGCGCCAGTGAGTAGACTGGGCAACAATTTGTTGCATTCTGGGTAGGGACATTCGGTAACTGTTCCAGTTTGGGTCATCATCATTTTCGGGCCAGTTATCCGAGAAGGAACGGCTGCAAAATGGGTACTTCAGGTTGTTCTTATATGCGTAGGAAAGTACCAAAGTCCAAACCATGTAGGGCTCGGAGTAAAAGTCACACCAGACTTTAAAGTCAGTGCCATTGCTATCCTTTATTATAAAGATGCCATTTTCTCCACTGTGCATGCGCATGCGCCAGATGTCAAGGCAGGACTGCAGGGACTGTAACAAAGAACGTCCATTTTATGTCGCATAGCCGTAGCAGGCCTCGAAATTAAGGGGGGGGAGGCACGATACAGACTTATTAAGAAACAATGGCGGGCACAGTCACGCCCCTACTGGTCCATTTCTTATAATTTAAAAAAATATTTGGGGGGCACGTGCCCCCAGTGCCCCACCTTTTGCTACGGCCTTGTGTCGTGGCACTTGAGGGAAAATCAGTCAAATACTTTAAGTCTTTTCCCCCTAATTGCAGGGGTATGGTAAAACTGTTTGTAATTGTAACAAGCCCCACCTCTCACCCATCCCCCCGTGTATCTACATCCCATTAAATTCTCCAATTAACGGCCATCATACAAATGAATGGGGAGAATTTTGGTGTTGATATTATGTGGGCTAATGAAAGCGTTAAGATATCCAATTATGTTCTCCCAAACCATTCAACAAGGTAAAACGTACCTGCGTGTTGATAAACCATTGGTAGTATTCGAACTGCGCATGCTTGGCAAGCGCGCTGGGATTGGCTACCTTGGTTGAATTGTTCAGCTGACACGTGGCCTGTTCACCAGGCTCTCCTGGCTTGTAGTTGTATGATCTGCAAGATGGGTTGCCTGTGCAAAGTGAGCCGCATTCAAACGGCGAGGTCACGTGATGCGCTGAGATCATGTGGTTGTACAAAAGTTCTCCTGATAAAAAAAGACAGTTCTTTCTTAAGCCTCAGTTCTACAAAAATTATGTAGCGTCGAGCATATATAGCAAGCGAATGAGTTTTACCTAAAAGCGTTTTTACTAAATAGTAAACAAGTCTAAGTTTTTTTTCTTCAATATTTAATATTTAAGACATGATTGCAGCCATAAAAACTGTTTCATTCATTCAATCATCAACTTAAAAATATGGGGCTAAGCAGGTAAATCCACACAGATTAATATCTTTCATATGTTTGATATATTGGCTACCCCTTCTTTCGGCATTGTGCCCCCCCCCCCCCCCCCCCTATTCGAGAAACCCTGGACCACCCCTATCACCTGCGACATAAGGTTTTTTTGTGTTTGTTTGCTTGCTTTTTGAAAACATTCAACTAAGACGAAGACAAGATACCAAATAGACCTTGGAGTGAGAGATGTTGGTTTTAATAGCCCTTCAGACGTAAAAAGAAGAATATGATCCGTGGGCCCAAATGAATGAAAAGCGAAGACAAGATACCAAATAGACCTTGGAGTGAGAGATGTTGGTTTTAATAGCCCTTCAGACGTAAAAAGAAGAATATGATCCGTGGGCCCAAATGAATGGAACACAAGCAAAAAGGTTTACTTGTTTTTTTTTTTTTTGTTTTTTTTTACCGTTCAGCGTTGTTTTCACCGTGATATAATTCAACTACTTTTCGGGCTTTTTTTTTCTATTTTAACCTTTTGGAAGCTACAGGCTTCATCCCAAAGGTGCTATAGATCTAAACAATGAAAAAGAAAGCTCAGATGTCAGTCTTCACGGCATGAATGGACTGTGAAAACTCCACGGTATGTAGAGAACAAACTTTTGATGTAAAATAAAACACCAAACACTTTGTGCTGCTTTGTGACGATATTTGATGGAAATTTTGCATTTACAAAGAAGCTTCACTATCTAAAAAGAGACTTTTTTGGGTATTTGCATCCCTTCTTATTTATTCTTTTGTTTGTTTGTCCGATAAGCTATGTATTTCTTGGCTATCGGTGGCGCTCGCCGTCTTGTAAATTGTTTTTCTTTTTCGTCAAAATTTTCTTTAACACAATCTTGTTAGGATAATAAAACTCCGTCCCAAAGTGCTCGTCGCCTATTATCAATTTTTAAGACCTGTTTCTTTTTTTTTTTGGTTGATTTTGATTTTTTGGTCGAAATTCGCCAAGTCACTTGGCTATGTAAGCAAAGCCCGCTGCGAAAAAAAATATCCGAAACTGCCCACGGGCAATATCCTAGGATTCCTTATTTCCTTGTGTATGGTGCTCCGCTCGAAGCCGCGCGGGAGCTCCGCTAAAGAGTTATTATTAGGTCAAAATGGCATACGTACAAAGTGGTATTCCAAGCTCGGTTCCAAGCTTGGTTCCTAACTCGGTTCCTGACTCGGTTCCTAACTTGGTTCCTGACTAGCCTGTGTAGCGGCTCAAAAGAGAGGGACGGGGGAAGAGGGGGCGAGAGAAGAAGAAGAGAGCGCGCGGCCGAAGGAGACTGGGAAGAGGGGAAGAAGGGAGAGCCTGCCGGCAGACCATTGTTCTAGCCGCGCCGCCCCTAAGCTGCGCTCAGCGTGTGTCCTCAAGAAGCTGTCAAAATTAACCAATCACATGAACTGTTGACATATCAAGAAAATTTAGCCAACAATTGTCGTTTTTGCCAAACGCGGTCACTTCCATATAAGGAAACTAATATATTTCTTATTTGGATGAACTGGATGATTCTTGATATTTTAAAGGTCATTGTACCGCAGGTGCTTCGTAAATTTTATGTCTTGTAATCAGAAGAGAAAAACAATGACTGTGACCATCTTTACTCACTGGAGTAAGTCTCTGAAAAGAAACTAACAGTCCTCGGTACCAGACCCCCAAAACGACAACGTTTTCTTCATATGCAATGTAATTTTACTTTCGTTTTTTTGTCAAAATAAACGCGCTACGTTAAAATTGTCTATATTTGCTCTAATTGTCTATATTTTTTCTATATTGTTATTAGTTTATTCGCACTATGTGTTCTCCGGTATATCCGCGGGAAAAGAAAAAGCCAGTCAACAGCCCAAGAACGAGTGCTGTCGTTATTGCAACAAAAATATTCGAATTAAATACGGAAACAAGCTCACTTATTATTTTTAAAGAGGGCTGATTGTTTTGGTGTTGTTATCGCTAAAGACATGAGATCGATACCCCACGTCTGTACCAAGTGGGTTTTGGCGACTACGTAGACAACGAGGTTTTCCTTGAAGGTAGAGTCCCGTGTTAGCGCCTTCGTAAATTTCTTGTATGTGTGGCGTTTTTAGCAGAGCTGTAAACAATCGAAAACCGACCGCTCAAGATGGATTCGATGTTATCGTAGCCTGCGTATCGGCTCAAGTAAAGGGTAGGGGGACTGGGGAGAGGGGAAGAAAGGAGAGCCTGCCCGTAGTCTATTGTCCTAGCCGTTCACTCCGGTCTCTAAAAGACCGAAGGCTTGCTATTGGCTGGGACGTGTCATACAGCTATTTCAATAAACGTTGTCCAAGAGCTAGCGCTCTGCCATACCGCGAGGTAGTATGGGTAATATATGTTGTTTCAAGCTCTGCCATCCTTCATCGCCGACACGAACTTCGTTGAACGCTATCAGAATGGCAGTACAGTCTTGATAATTTTCTAAATTATATATCTGCGCGTCCTTAAACAAGGAAACAAGAGAAGGTTTGGCACCTATCCCGTTAGAAGTATCAAACGTAGATTCCGTATAGTTAAACTAAAATAAAACCTGTTAGCAAAGTGCCTGAACGAAATAGCAACGACGACGGCGACCGACTGCAGGGAGAACCCAAAAAGCTTTCATACTTTGCGCTCAATTTCAAACTAGTTTGGATAAAATTCACTCGTTTATGTATTTCCCCAAAAACTATAGTAAAACCTAGAATTTTATTTCTAGCATAGCGAAAAAGGATAGTCTAGTTTTCAGCGCACACGTTCCCGTCCTCGCTGCACCATTAAACTTGGAGTTTTCACGTTGTCGTTTGAAGAAAAACGGCGGAAATGTATCAGACAAAGTCAATTTCAGAGTATATTTCACGTCTGGATCTTTGAATTCTCAATTGTTTTCTGCCGTCGTCTTTCGCGTTGCCGTTGTCGTCCCTATTTTTGTCCCTATTTTTGCAGATACCTTTTACAATTGTGCGCGGCACATAGAAAGAAATGCCGCAGTGTCTTCGATAGATGATGCAAGGAACTGTACCATCCAGATAACTCGCCAGCGAAGGTCTTCACTATAAGACTGCGGCTTATTTACTGAAAACCTGTTACAACATATATTACCCATACCACCTCGCGGTATGAGCGCGTGCGGCCGAGCGCTCTTGGACAACGTTTATTGAAATAGCTGTATGTGTTGTACATCCATCAACGCATCGTATCAACGCGAGAAAATGCCTGCGGTCGACCCTACGAGATTCAAAACGACCGGATTTTGCCATAACGAACGAGCAGTTGGGGAAGCTATTTTTAAAGAATGATGCGTTGGCAATTATGCCGACGGGGTTTGAAAAACCCTTGTGTTTCTTGCCGAAGCGAGAACGAAATCAAAAGCATTTGTGTTTGTAATCGTCCCGCTAAACAGCATCATAGAGGATCAGGTCAGCGAACTGGAGTTACTGCGGATATCAGCCTGTTCCCTTGACCTCGATAACATTAGCCTGCTTAGCGGCTCAAGGGAGAGGGACGGCGGAAGTGGGGGCGAGATAAGAAAAAGCGAGCGCGCGGGCGACCTTCCCTGGAGCCGCTACACAGGCTAGTTGTATCCGCTTATCCGTCTTCTTACTTGTATTTATTTGTGGTAATTGAATGTTATATCTGTTTTTTTTACAAAAAAAACTCAGTACTTTCCTTGAAGAATGTCGATCAACCATTCATTTGGCATTGTTCACAATTGAAGATCCAACTGTTAATTTGCAAGAAAATTTCGAAATACCAATCCTAGAATGAAGTCTGATACGTTATCGACGATATTTTGATTGAAAAGATCCTAACTCTCTTCAATTATAGTCAAGATGGAAATGAATCCATTGTGTGGGATCGTAAAAATGGCGGCGTGTTTCGCCACAAAGCCCTCAAATGATACAATGTAATGTCTAAAGAGACAAATAAATAAACGAAACGCAATCTACAGCCCTGACTGTGCTTCTGTTACCTTTGAAAATCTCAAACATCCCATTCCTTGCGTTATCCACTTGATAGAACACACAAAATGGTAATGCAAGCCACAATGGCACAATGTACAGAAGAACCCTCATACACAACGCCTGCTTCATCTTAACTTGAGGAAGCTGACCTCGGCTAGCAAGTCTTCTTCAGCAGGAGTGTTTCACTAAGACTGCGCTTGGTAAGATATGATAAGAGAAACACCCGCGCAAAAATAAATAGTGAACCAAAACATCACCTCTTAGCTTTCAGCTGTCTTTCTTACTTTTGTTGAGTACTGCAATTTTTAATATTCTGCGCGTCTTGTCAATAACTTCGAACTAACATTTAGGTCATTTAGTGCCTTTTGATTAGTCTGCGCCTCACGGAGTTGGCGTAATTTTTCAAACTATACCAGTGCTTGCAAATGAAAATTTGTAAAACAGAAGCCAGAAGATGATTGAGCTTTTGGAAATTGCTGGCGAGAGTTCCCAGACTATGGTAAACCGCAGTAAAATAGAAGTGACATGATAGGGTGCTTCACAAGGGAGGTAAAAAATTATGTAACAGTTGGCAATGTTTCCGGTACCTTGCTAAGCCGACTTAAGCCCGTATTATAACAACTGTGTTTAATTTAGCTTTGAAACAAAATACACCCTTTGTCTTTTTCCTTTTGATGCACGCATAGGGCAGAATCGAAAAATCCAAAAATTCGATGGAAATATTTTGCGAAGAAAGGAGTGTTTGTCTATGTTATAATCATATATGCGTTATATGTGCGTAAGTCAAATTGTTCTTTATTATGTTTCAAGAATTGATCCATTTTTTGTGTAATTTTAATAATAGTGTTTGGCAATTACAAAAAAAGGGAAATTGAACCGGCGAGAACAATGCACCTGGCAAGTCTGAACAAATAACCAGAGCAAACAGAGAGAAACTTTATATCATTTCTTCGTTATTTTGTTTACTGAGCATAACAATTAAAGGGATCAACGGTCAGATTTTTTTTAGATTGTTTATTTCAAATCTTTTTAACATTGTTAATAACAGATTTTACTTGAGGAATACTTTTTTGATGTTGTGTTAGCACCATGATCTATTTTATCTAATGTTCAGAAATAGAGATTATGCTGTAGCAGCTGTGCTGACTAATGTACACTATTGATTTTTCTTCAAATCACCTTAAAGCCTAACGGTAGTGTTTATTTCTAAAATCTTAAATATTATATGCTTTATTTCTATGATTCTTACAGTAAGAAGGCCGATAACATCGTTATTTGCAATACCAATGTAAATACCAAGGCGTAGAATTAAAACCTGCTAATTCAGAGTAGCAAGGACTGGGATACTTACAAAAATATACCGTTGATCAAGTATCTGCCTTGAATTGCAAATGTTTTTTGGTAGTTTCATTGCAAATAGTACTTTCAAATGTTAATGATGTCAAAGGAGTTTACCGCTATTCGAACAATTTAGTAAACATAGTCAGCGCAAATGGCGAATAGCAAATCGCAAATAGCAAATGGCGAATAGCAAATGGCGAATAGCAAATGGCGAATAGCAAATGGCGAATAGCAAATGGCGAATAGCAAATGGCGAATAGCAAATGGCGAATGGCAAATGGCGAATAGCAAATGGCGAATAGCAAATGGCGAATAGCAAATGGCGAATGGCAAATGGCGAATAGCAAATGGCGAATAGCAAATGGCGAATAGCAAATGGCGAATAGCAAATGGCGAATAGCAAATGGCGAATGGCAAATGGCGAATAGCAAATGGCGAATAGCAAATGGCGAATGGCAAATGGCGAATGGCAAATGGCGAATGGCAAATGGCGAATAGCAAATGGCAAATGGCGAATGGCAAATGGCGAATGGCAAATGGCGAATGGCAAATGGCGAATGGCAAATGGCGAATAGCAAATGGCGAATGGCAGTTCCGAGCCCGAAAGTGATTAAGGGCACTAATTATTCGCTTAAATTCAAGTTATAGAATACTCCAATGATGCCAGAGCCAAACCTCGATGGACTTTCATTAATTATTGTATGATTGATCCATGTTCTCCTGCATTCTGATGAGTTATAATGAGACCCATGGTACCCTTGGGTCGTAGAACTGCAATTTGCCAATCGCCATTTGCAACCCTTTTTGAAATAGTTGTATTTATTTTCTTTGGAACATTAATGTTACCGCATCCCCTTTTACAACTCTGCATTAATTGGGTCATTTATATCTTCAAAGAATCTTTCAAAAAAATCGCTAAACTGAAAAACTAAAATACTCGAGGAAAGTCCGCGAACTTTAACCTTGTGGAATTTAAAGAATATAGAAAAATTGAAGACAGAGATTGAAGGTTCTATTGAGATCTCCTAGTAAGGACATGTATCGAAAGCATCGATAATGGCTTAGGCTTGATTAGGCTTCTAATTACCGTTAGAAGGACTTGAGAGTGTAAGAAGGTCCTTTATAGCGCCTACGGAGGCATAGCCCCAATTGTAGTAGAAACCCCCATCGTAGTAGAAACAGAGAAAGAGAGAAACTCTAAATCGGGATTCCTGTGGTTAGACAAATTTGCGCAGGGGGGAGAAGAGGTTTTCACGCTTCCGGTTACCAAAGGAATAATAATAATAATAATAATAATAATAATAATAATAATAATAATAATAATAATAATAATAATAATAATAATAATAATAATAATAATAATAATAATAATAATAATAATAATAATAATAATAATAATAATAATAATAATAAAGACTTTATTTAAAATGAGGGTGACACATAATAGCATAGCTAATAAACTTGTGGCCCTCCGTTCCCGACACAGCGTGGCGTTTCTCTCTTTGATTCTCTGTTTCTATTAGAGACGCCTGCGGAGGGGGCTAACGGAGGCAAAGATGAACTAGAGAAGAGTGCTCAGCTCCGTGACCTCCTCGACGCAATGAATATCATTATCATCATCGTAATCATAGTCACAATCGGAGTCTTCATCATCATTTTCTGACTCATCGCTTAAGTTCATCAACTCTCCGTTTAATGTTATCAGCGGCACTCTGGAAGTGCCATTATGATCAACTGCCTTTCCTGATTCACTTTTCTCTTCGACTTCCGGTTGTGCCTTATTCACTTCCGGTATTTCACTTATGACTGCACCAAAACTAGTAAATGTTTGAAGAAACGAGTCGTCTTCGTACAGAAATTTGAAATCTAGTGATGGTGAGCATTTCGGCGAGCGATCGTATTCATCCGACATGCTTCTCAAATCCTTGAACTGTTCTCTTAAAGCTTGTTGCCAGTCGACGAACTCCTCGCTAGCACTGTTATGATTTATTACATCATTTGTGTATTCAATTGCTTCTTGTAGTTCCTTGACCAAGTGTTTAAGATCATCTTTCTGTTTCACCAAACACGTCTCTTTCCATCGTGTCACCTCCTTGACTCTAGCTACCAAGGCTTTCTCGTGGAGTCGTATTTGATCAATGATTTTATTTGCGGCAGAGTGGATGCTCGCGATTGTGGTGTACCCGGTCTCTCGTACGCGAAACACAGTGCGTTCTATCGCTGTTATTGCGCCTCCGATTTCTTGAGTGAGTAACTTAGTCTTTTCGAGCTCCTGTTGCGTTTCGTCTAGCTCCACTTCATTGGAATTCATCACCTTAGCGCACCTAAACACTCGTCCAAACTCAATACGCGAGCCAAATGCTTATGATTTGTCACAGTCCTTGAATGTAGCTATTGAAACGTGTTGTATGGGTATGCCGTTACGGACTCTCTTGTTAATGATTAATTTCCTTGTTAAGAAATAAAATGTTCGAAAGAAGTAAAAAAACAAATATTGCGTGCTTATCAAAAGAGGTATTTGATCCCTGTTTACTTTCCGTGCTCTATTTGTATAAAATTGTTTAAATATTCTATACAGTGGGTGGCGGTATGAGAGAGTTATGTCAATATTACTGTTGGACGGTAAGGTCTATAAGCGAGATGACCTTCAATGCTTGCTCGATTGATTGATCAAAAAATTGAACCATAATAACAACAGGCGCACATACAAAAAGGATTGGGGCGGGTTGGGGCGTGGGAGGGTGGGTTGGGGCGTGGGGGGGGGGGAGGGGGCTCGCGAAAGTCCACTTGCTGCCAAAAAGTACTGTAATTTCTTCTTATATAGGATCGTCATATATTACCTTTTTTCATATGATATATAAGACTACAAACCGCCCCCTCCAACCAACCCCTTGGACGACAAAAAGTGGTTATATGATGCTAGTCGTGATTAAGTGTAATATTATAGTGGGAAATAAAACGATGATATAATACTTCAGACCACGGGAATTAAGATACTTTGTCTTTGTCAGCGATTTCTTTATAAAATAAGCAAAAATGATTCCCCGGCCAATTTATGTTGAATATTGAACTCAGCGAATATAATATTTTCAACCTTATAATCCAAAATGTCTCCTGCCTTCTGATTTAGCGAAATCCTTTTTAGTTGCCTCTTGTTATATTTTATTTCTCTTGTCTAAAAACCCTAGCGATCGTTGTTTTCAAGTCTCAAAACATTTGAACGGTACTGTGTAACCATAGCCTCTTAGTGTTCGTGACAAGCCCGAGCCCTCTCCGAACCTAACTTCGTATTTAGGTTCTATATAAAATAAGAAGGGAGTGAAACAACGCTCGATTCTATTGTTCGAAAACCTGCCTAGTTACGGCCAATGTTGTGATGTTGGTATGAGACATGATTGATTGACAGCTCACCTTCTCTTTGAACTTATCTCGCCGCCGATACACACCCAGGCATGCGACAAGTGCTGGGATCGGGGCTTTATTTTATTATCCTAGCAAAGAACCAAGTGTGAAAAAGCATCCATTCCCATCTGTTGATTTTTGTGAGAGCGATATTTTCGGTTGAAGTCATTAAATATACACAAAGATATTATTTGTAGTTCTTCTCTTTGAGATGTCTTCCCATAACCTGTTCTTCTAAAACGGCTGACTGAAAATGCAGCATTCCGCGTTAGTAAGCCGCGAAAGCGCCCCCCCCCCCCCCCCCCCTCTTCTCTCTCCGAACAAATGCGTATTCTCATATTGTACCGTATTTTACAAGCATGGGTTTCATTTATGTTAATCCACAGGTGGCCCGTGGTCTGGGTTTGTTTCCTGCAGCTATTTGACTTCGTAATTTATTAGCATATAGTACGACTTTGTAAAAAATAATTAAATAATAAAATCGGTATCAAATAAGCCAGTCAGAGTTTAAAGAAAAGAGCGCATGCACTTGCATGTAATTGCATCTCAATGACAGATAGATGATATACCAAAGTATGGAAGACTTTTTGTTATTTGACACTGTCAACAAAATATAACGAATCAAAGTTGTAACGCTCATTTCTGCGGAAATTTGGACAGGAAAAGTGCTATAAAAGCGATCTTCAGTCAAAGATCGAAAATTCCTCACACACTTTATGACATGGCATAATGATCTATCAGATGCCGAAAATTTGAAGGCGATATTTTAAAACCTGTCGCTAGTTTACGCCCCGGCAAGCTCGAGATCTCGCCTAAAAATAATACGCTGGAAAAGTCAAAGATTTGGCGCTAATTCACGGTCAACAGGTCACGGGAAACAGCACTGCAATGGCCCATTTTAGCCGTCTTAGAATGCGATTTATGGATTTTTTTTTGCAAATATAAAGTTTAAGAACTATTGATACAGGTTTTTCAAAAAACACACCTTTACCTTTATCAAATTCCCTTAATTCTACGACAGCTTAAAAGAGTGTTAGCGAAAAAAAAAAAAAGGATTGGCCGACGAAGCTTCAGTGGCTTCAATGGAAGTTGATGCAATACAAGAAGAGCTGAGAGGAAAGGAGAGCACTGTTGGGTACAGAACTATGTGGCAGATTGAGCCAGCAATCAATGTGGCAGCGGCTGTATTTCCCTATAGCCTTACGAACGTCAAAGCCATCAGCGGAAAATAAAGAAAACTATGGATTATGCCTGGCACAACGCAAAAGCGATAATTGCCGATAAGAGTTGCCGCAGAGTGGTCTGCTACTGCATAGTTAGGCTGATGAGATATATAGTAGATACCTTTAAGTGCAGCTGAAAATATCTGTTATTTGGGCCGTGTCTCGTATTGTCCCGAAAAACAAAAAATAATCATTCCATCATTGAGTCGCCCTGAACTTGCTCGCATCCTTTCAGTGAGCCAGGATCCTATAATCGCAAGTGTCTGATGTCAGCTAGGCCAGCCTTGTCTGCTTTGGTAGAATACTACTAGCCTTCAGTATGGTTAATCATACTAATCAATGTCATTATAACAGTTAATAAATGGGACAGTTTTCCCTGGAAAAGAGGTTTACCCCTCGGAACCAAGTATACTCAATAGTCATACTCTTCGCCGAGTATGGCAAGTTTTTCCAGGAGCGTCAACTCAACATATTCTGTAACAGTAAAAATGTTTTGTCTTTAAACTGTTCAAAAGAGTACGAGATATAATAATAGCAACACTACCAGTAGTGCTATGGAATAGCCTTATTACTAGGGTCATGCACGCTATTTCAACAAAGACACGTTTTATACACGTTATAAACGTTTTATACCAGCCCTATTTTGAAGGATTGAGCTATTTTTGGAGTTCACGCTATCTGAATTGTCCGAATATATAAAAATCTTATTTCTGCCTCGACTAGGGAATATCGTTTTTTAAACCATTAGGACATACTTGGGATACTAAAATCATCGAAAAAAGTGAACATGGCTGCCTAACAAATAGGCCATTCCAGCTATAAGCATGCGCGCGCACTCACCGTGGAAACCTACCTCAACTACCGGCATGCAGCGCGCGCTTCGTTTGGTGCAAGCCTAAAAATGCGCGCGCTGATTTTTTTAGGGCGTCCCGTCCTCCTAAAGCGGACGTGAAAGTACTTGAAACAAACGAGTTTGTTTGTGTTGTTGGTATTGCGCCTGAAATGTACATTTGTCGTATCGGGCGTTTACAATTAGTGTGCCACGTGAGTGCGATCCAGTGAAAACTTAATTATTCACTTGGTTTACGTTACCAATTTTACAGTGGCTGTGAGTGGAAAATTTGAAACGCACAGCATATCTGGCTTTATTTTCACAATCAAGAGCAATGGAAAGGAGTGGTGGAGAATACAGGAAACTACAGGGGAATACAGGAGAATACAGGGGAATACAGGAGAATACAGGGAAATACAGGAGAATACAGGAAAATACAGGGGAATACTGGGGAATACAGGAGAATACAGGGAAATACAGGAGAACACAGGGAAATACAGGAAAATATAGGGGAATACAGGAAAAACCAGGGGAATACAGGAGAGTACAGGGAAATATAGAATAATACAGAGAAATACAGGAAAATACAGGAGAATACAGGAAAAAACAGGAGAATACAAGGAAATACAGGAGAATACAGGGAAATACAGGAAAATACAGGGATATACAGGAGAATACAGGGAATACAGGAGAATACAGGGAAATACAGGAGAATACAGGAGAATACAGGGGAATACAGGAGAATACAGGGGAATACAGGAAAATACAAGAGAATACAGGGGAATACAGGAAAATACAAGAGAATACAGGGGAAATGCAGGAGAATACAGGGGAAATACAGGAGAATACAGGGACATACAGGAAAATACAGAAGAATACAGGGAAATAAACGAGAATACAGGGAAATACAGGAGAAACAAGGAAATACGGGAGAATACAGGGAAATACAGGAGAATACAGGGAGATACAGAAGAATACAGGGAAAAAAACAGGAGAATACAGGGAAATACAGGAGAATACAGGGAAATACAGGAGAATACAGTGTAAACTAGGGAAATATGGGGAAATACAGGAAAATAAAGAAGATATTAGAATACAGTATAATATACTATTATGATACACTATAATATGGTTACATGAAGTAGTCACCGTTATGTATAGTTTAGCATTATTCACATTTTTCGCTGGGAGCAGGTGGATAAGATGCTCTAAAGTACCCATGATCCTTACAAGACAAAAAAAAGAAAGTTAAAAATGTTACCAACTTTCTCTTATTTGTCACACCATATACAAAGTCAAATAGGAGGAAGCATTTTCCACAAATATCAGAAAAATAAAAATGCTTATTCAATACTGCTGCAGTATTTTTCGAAACAACGATTATTTTCAAAACAGTGTGTAACTCTTCCATTTGTTCAAAAACCGGGAAAGCCATCTGAATTTGAGCCACGAATTTGTTTTTGTTTTGTTTTTCGAAGAGGTGAGACAATAAAGATCAAATTCCTTTGCACGTTGGGGTATCTGTTTTTGCAAATTGTGCCAGCGAGGCGTCGTGAAAAATGGCTTAATTCTCGCTAAAGAATTTAAAAGATTAATAATTGATTATCGCCTCTTTCAGAGAATCCCACTTCAATATTTAGTCATTCGCTTACAGCTGTAGGAGTGGAACAGACACTTACAGAAGTTCAAACTAAACTAAACGAAGGTTAGTCAAAATCTCTAGTTTATTCTCAGCACAAATCTGCATCGTGTTCATATTCTCATCTAGACATCTTACCTCTCAATTTTTTACCTCACTTTTGATTTATTTTTCTGTACTACTTTCACGTCACACCGTTTTGTTCAAAGCGTATTTCCATCTTTGTACGTTCTTCAAATCGCTTTTCCTTTTCCTTCTTTTTTCGCCGTTATCCTGATACAAAGGGGGGCAGTTTTTATTTTAATATCTTTTACTAAGTGGATTTCATTTCCCAGTTTCCTTTAGGGAGCAAAATATGAGAGCTTTAGCTCAGATTCACAATTAATAGGTGAAATGAAATAATATTTTTCAGTTTTAAGACTGATTTTTTGCTTCAGTGACAGTTAACAATTAAAGCTATTATAAAATGAAGAAAATTAAAAAAAAAAATTATATTCACTACGAATCCGTTAACAGAGAGATAAAGATCCCGGGTCCGGTTCACCGGACCCCATTTCGATTCCTGTTACAAAGATGTTTTGAAATATAAATCATACAAGGATTAATAATAATAATAATAATAATAATAATAATAATAATAATAATAATAATAATAATAATAATAATAATAATAATAATAATAATAATAATAATAATAATAATAATAATAATAATAATAATAATAATAATAATAATAATAATAATAATAATAATAATAATAATAATAATAAGAATAATAATAATAATAATAATAATAATAATAATAATAATAATAATAATAATAATAATATTTGCGATACTCCAAATCTGGAAACGTTTCTGAAGTAAGATGGTGCGATTAGGCAAATCATGCCTCCATTTTATGCTCCCGCTCAATGGCGAGTCACACAAAGCACCATTTCCATCGGGGTTCTATACAAAACGAAGACCTAAAACCTAAAACCTGTGACCTGGGAAATAGGGAACTACTTGTGTTTCCAGGTGGTCGTTTCTTAAAACCCCGATAAACTCAGAAACCCGGAATGTCACCCGGTAAACATTTTCGGGTGTTTCTTCCAAAATCTTAATTCCCCGCTAACTTTATACGGGAAATCGCTCCATTTTAAAGTTGTTTCGAGTTGTAGAAAGTTTTCATCACAGAGAAAACCATTCCACTGCCCAGTAAAGTGGACCAATCAAGGCTTACATGGTTTAATCGGATTTCCTTCCAACCAATCAGGTTTCATCTCTGTCAAATGATTTGACATTTAGCTGTCACAGTGCGCCTAAAAATATAAACAGGTTTGCGAAATTATTAGAAGTTTTTCTACAAAATGAGACTTTATTTACTTGTTCTTTGTCTGTCTTTCGAAAAATGTCGATGCCTGAGCAATTTTTGGGGTGCAAGATGTCTACAGACATCGACGAAACTAGGATTCCAATAACTGTTTAGCCAATCTATTCATAAACTTTGGAAATTATAATTTACTTGCCAGGGAGTTCGAAAACTCTTCTGGGGGCATTTTCCTAAATTACCGGTAATTGCCGGGTCTGTTTAGGTTACCGGGAGAGTTTTTGGGATAATTTTTCGGGCAAAGGAGCGTGTCTGAAAAATGAGTGCAACTACAATTTTTAATGGGACAAATAAACGACGATTAAAAATAGTTCATTGGCGCGCACATGAGAATATTTCCTCGATGAAAAGCACAACAAAATTCGCTGAATTTCCTCATTAGGATCACTGATTCCATATGAAACTTTCGCACTGTGTAGCCATTTGGGAAACAAGGTAGACGAAATAATAACTAAAATTTTTGGGGGGTCGAAGCTTATGGGGTCGTAGCTTTTGGGGTCACAGGTTTTAGGTCTTCGTTTTGTAGACACCCATTTCCATCGGCTTAAGTATTTCGGCTAATCTGTTGTACTTAAATGATTAAATGATCCGACACAGATGCGGAAACTAAAGTGAAAACTCATTATTGGGAAGTTTGAGCAAACGGAACGCGGAAAGCGCGAAGTTACGCTATTGCATTGCCCCACAAATAACTGGTTGCCGAGAGGCTAACAACAATTTATTTACGATATCTCTTGTTGCTTCTCTGACAGCAAACCGCGGGAAAACACAAAATTACAAGAGGCTGATAAACACGGCTATATTTTTTTAAGAAGTGACGCGAGGCAATAATTGAAACAAGTTCTAGAAACATCAGAAAGGAACTTTTACTAACAGGTGTGATAGGGGATCTTTGGATTGAACCAGCGAGAGGTCCCATGAAGGGGCATAATAACAAGTTTATTGAAAATGCAAAAAGGATTGGTTACTTTGTTTTTGTGTAATTTTGTAACAGAAAAAACTTGTACCACGATTGTCGTTATAGTTTTGTATGATTTTATAGCATACCTCTTATGGTACCTAGTTTTGGTACTATAAAGTATATTGATTTTATTTGAGACTTAAAAAAATATTTTTCAAAAGTTGGAATTCTGCATTAAATAATAGAATTTGGCTTTGTAAACAAAAAAGGCAGTGCAAAAACTTCTAGATTTTCTCTTTAAAGCCATGTAAAAATACCTGGGTCACAGACACGCCCCTACTAGTAATTTCCCTATATTCTTTTCTATATTCCTTATATTTCCTTTTTTTAAATATTGATGGAGCAACTTCCCCTTTAAAATAATGAAATCAAGGTAATAAAACTTATCGTCATTTCTACCTTCTACGTCTGTTTTTAGCTACGTAAGCATCGCAAACCGTAGATATGGGGATGGTTGATCGTGTTCGAGACGACAAGTTTTCATTAATCTAAACTCTGCGAAGAGGTATTGAATTTGTTATTTAGTCTAAATCGCCATTTCATTTGAGCAGATGCAAAGAATCCTCTTGCACGTGTTCATCGTTATGTTGTCACGTGCAGTTCACGTGAAGGCCGAGGAATGCCCCTTGAGAACTTGTTACGAAAGCGACTTCTTGCCAAAGAAGCACGTCACCCGTGGGAAGTGTCTGCAAGGGTTTTCCTATAGGTATGTGTATATTATTCATTGAGTCGAATCACACAGGAGGTCAATTGTTCTGATTGCTTGACATTTGAGAAGAAATAGGGGGATGACAGGTGATATAGGAGAATGCGGACGGGATAGAGGTACAGTGAGAGATGAGGAGGGATAGGGGACGAGAGGTGATATAGCAGTACGAGGAGGGGTAGAGGTATAGTTAGAGATGAGGAGAGATAGGGGACGAGAGGTGATATAGCAGGATGGTGAGGGGTAGAGGTATAGTGAGAGATGAGGAGGGATAGGGGACGAGATGCGATATAGAAGGACGGTGAGGGGTAGAGCTATAGTGAGAGATGAGGAGGGATAGGGGACGATTGTTGATATAGCAATACGAGGAGGGGTAGAGGTATAGTGAGAGATGAGGAGGGATAGGGGACGAGAGGTGATATAGCAGGACGAGGAGGGGTAGAGGTATAGCGAGAGATGAGGAGGGATAGGGGACGAGTGTTGATATAGCAGGACGAGGAGGGGTAGAGGTATAGTGAGAGATGAGGAGGGATAGGGGACGAGAGGTGATATAGCTGGACGAGGAGTGGTAGAGGTATAGTGAGAGATGAGGAGGGATAGGGGACGAGTGTTGATATAGCAGGACGAAGAGGGGTAGAGGTATAGTCAGAGATGAGGAGGGATAGGGGACGAGAGGTGGTATAGCAGGATGGTGAGGGGTAGAGTTATAGTGAGAGATGGGGGGGGGATAGGGGACGAGAGGTGATATAGCAGGACAAGGAGGGGTAGAGATATAGTGAGAGATGGGGAAGGATAGGGGACGAGTGGTGATATAGCAGGACAAGGAGGGGTAGAGATATAGTGAGAGATGCGGAAGGATATGGAACGAGAGGTGATATAGCAGGACAAGGAGGGGTAGAGGTATAGTGAGAGATGGGGAAGGATAGGGGACGAGAGGTGATATAGCAGGACAAGGAGGGGTAGAGGTATAGCGAGAGATGAGGAGGGATAGGGGACGAGTGTTGATATAGCAGTACGAGGAGGGGTAGAGGTATAGCGAGAGATGAGGAGGGAAAGGGGACGAGTGTTGATATAGCAGTACGAGGAGGGGTAGAGGTATAGCGAGAGATGAGGAGGGAAAGGGGACGAGTGTTGATATAGCAGTACGAGGAGGGGTAGAGGTATAGTGAGAGATGAGGAGGGATAGGGGACGAGTGTTGATATAGCAGGACGAGGAGGGGTAGAGGTATAGCGAGAGATGAGGAGGGATAGGGGACGAGTGTTGATATAGCAATACGAGGAGGGGTAGAGGTATAGTGAGAGATGAGGAGGGATAGGGGACGAGTGTTGATATAGCAGGATGGTGAGGGGTAGAGGTATAGTGAGAGAAGAGGAGGGATAGGGGACGAGTGTTGATATAGCAGGACGAGGAGGGGTAGAGGTATAGTTAGAGATGAGGAGGGATAGGGGACGAGAGGTGATATAGCAGGACAAGGAGGGGTAGAGGTATAGTGAGAGATGGGAAAGGATAGGGGACGAGAGGTGATATAGAAGGACGGTGAGGGGTAGAGCTATAGTGAGAGATGAGGAGGGATAGGGGACGAGAGGTGATATAGCAGGATGGTGAGTGGTAGAGGTATAGTGAGAGATGAGGATGGATAGGGGACGAGAGGTGATATAGCAGGATGGTGAGGGGTAGAGGTATAGTGAGAGATAAGGAGGGATAGGGGACGAAAGGTGATATAGCAGTACGAGGAGGGTTAGAGGTATAGTGAGAGATGAGGAGGGATAGGGGACGATAGGTGATATAGCAGGATGGTGAGGGGTAGAGGTATATCGAGAGATGATGAGGGATAGGGGACGAGAGGTGATATAGCAGGATGGTGAGTGGTAAAGGCACAGTGAGAGATGAGGAGGGATGGGGGACGAGAGGTGATATAGCAGTACGACGAGGGGTAGAGGTATAGCGAGAGATGAGGAGGGATAGGGGACGAGTGTTGATATAGCAGGACGAGGAGGGGTAGAGGTATAGTGAGAGATGAGGAGGGATAGGGGACGAGAGGTGATATAGAAGGACGGTGAGGGGTAGAGCTATAGTAAGAGATGAGAAGGGATAGGGGACGAGTGTTGATATAGCAGGACAAGGAGGGGTAGAGGTATAGCGAGAGATGAGGAGGGATAGGGGACGAGTGTTGATATAGCAGGACGAGGAGGGGTAGAGGTATAGTGAGGGATGAGGAGGGATAGGGGACGAGAGGTGATATAGCAGGACGAGGAGGGGTAGAGGTATAGTGAGAGATGAGGAGGGATAGGGGACGAGAGGTGATATAGCTGGACGAGGAGTGGTAGAGGTATAGTGAGAGATGAGGAGGGATAGGGGACGAGTGTTGATATAGCAGGACGAAGAGGGGTAGAGGTATAGTCAGAGATGAGGAGGGATAGGGGACGAGAGGTGGTATAGCAGGATGGTGAGGGGTAGAGTTATAGTGAGAGATGGGGAGGGATTGGGGACGAGAGGTGATATAGCAGGACAAGGAGGGGTAGAGATATAGTGAGAGATGGGGAAGGATAGGGGACGAGAGGTGATATAGCAGGACAAGGAGGGGTAGAGATATAGTGAGAGATGCGGAAGGATATGGAACGAGAGGTGATATAGCAGGACAAGGAGGGGTAGAGGTATAGTGAGAGATGGGGAAGGATAGGGGATGAGAGGTGATATAGCAGGACAAGGAGGGGTAGAGGTATAGCGAGAGATGAGGAGGGATAGGGGACGAGTGTTGATATAGCAGTACGAGGAGGGGTAGAGGTATAGTTAGAGATGAGGAGGGATAGGGGACGAGTGTTGATATAGCAGTACGAGGAGGGGTAGAGGTATAGCGAGAGATGAGGAGGGAAAGGGGACGAGTGTTGATATAGCAGTACGAGGAGGGGTAGAGGTATAGTGAGAGATGAGGAGGGATAGGGGACGAGTGTTGATATAGCAGGACGAGGAGGGGTAGAGGTATAGCGAGAGATGAGGAGGGATAGGGGACGAGTGTTGATATAGCAATACGAGGAGGGGTAGAGGTATAGTGAGAGATGAGGAGGGATAGGGGACGAGTGTTGATATAGCAGGACGAGGAGGGGTAGAGGTATAGTGAGAGATGAGGAGGGATAGGGGACGAGTGTTGATATAGCAGGATGGTGAGGGGTAGAGGTATAGTGAGAGATGAGGAGGGATAGGGGACGAGTGTTGATATAGCAGGACGAGGAGGGGTAGGGGTATAGTGAGAGATGAGGAGGGATAGGGGACGAGAGGTGATATAGCAGGACAAGGAGGGGTAGAGGTATAGTGAGAGATGGGAAAGGATAGGGGACGAGAGGTGATATAGAAGGACGGTGAGGGGTAGAGCTATAGTGAGAGATGAGGAGGGATAGGGGACGAGAGGTGATATAGCAGGATGGTGAGTGGTAGAGGTATAGTGAGAGATGAGGATGGATAGGGGACGAGAGGTGATATAGCAGGATGGTGAGGGGTAGAGGTATAGTGAGAGATGAGGAGGGATAGGGGACGAAAGGTGATATAGCAGTACGAGGAGGGTTAGAGGTATAGTGAGAGATGAGGAGGGATAGGGGACGATAGGTGATATAGCAGGATGGTGAGGGGTAGAGGTATAGTGAGAGATGAGGAGGGATAGGGGACGAGAGGTGATATAGCAGGATGGTGAGTGGTAAAGGCACAGTGAGAGATGAGGAGGGATGGGGGACGAGAGGTGATATAGCAGTACGACGAGGGGTAGAGGTATAGCGAGAGATGAGGAGGGATAGGGGACGAGTGTTGATATAGAAGGACGAGGAGGGGTAGAGGTATAGCGAGAGATGAGGAGGGATAGGGGACGAGAGGTGATATAGAAGGACGGTGAGGGGTAGAGCTATAGTGAGAGATGAGAAGGGATAGGGGACGAGTGTTGATATAGCAGGACAAGGAGGGATAGAGGTATAGTGAGAGATGGGGAAGGATAGGGGACGAGTGTTGATATAGCAGTACGAGGAGGGGTAGAGGTATAGTGAGAGATGAGGAGGGATAGGGGACGGGAGGTGATATAGCAGGACAAGGAGGGGTAGAATTATAATTATAGAAAAGGGGGGATAGGGGACGAGAGGCGATATAGAAGGACAGTGAGGGGTAGAGCTATAGTGAGAGATGAGGAGGGATAGGGGACGAGAGGTGATATAGCAGGACGAGGAGGGGTAGAGGTATAGTGAGAGATGAGGAGGGATAGGGGACGAGAGGTGATATAGCAGGACAAGGAGGGATAGAATTATAATCATAGAAAAGGAGGGATAGGGGACGAGAGGCGATATAGCCGGATGCCGAGGGGTAGAGGTATAGTGAGAGATGAGGAAGGATAGGGGACTAGAGGTGATATAGAAGGACAAGGAGGGGTAGAATTATAATTATAGAAAAGGAGGGATAAGGGACGAGAGGTGATATAGCAGGATGCGGAGGGGTAGAGGTACAGTGAGAGATGAGGAGGGATAGCGGACGAGAGGTGATATAGCAGGATGAGGAGGGGTAGAGGTATAGTGAGAGATTAGGAGGGATAGGGGATGAGTGTTGATATAGGAGGATGAGGATAGGTAGGGAATGATAGGAGGGACTGTTAAAGAAGGAGGGAGGCTGTTGGACGTGGAAGTGGAGGAAAAAGGAATTGCTATTTGTTTATGTCTAAGCATATAGCTGCATATCAAATAATAAAGTAAAAAAAATCGTTGGTTGTAAAAACTCCTGTTCAGCGTTGCAGCAAATTGACATAACATGTTGGATGTTTCATTATACAGGAATGTAAGCTTGGATGGCGGTCCCGAGGGGTGCTTTTTTCAGTGCACACGCAACTGCCGGTGCCAAGCATTCCAGGTAACGACAGAGAGATGCGAGCTTCTCGATCAAGACAAAGACGACGCTACACCCGAGAAGTTTGTCGATAATTCGAGTTATGACTACTACCGCCTTCACCAAAAAATCGTCCACCCGGTGAGTTAAAGAAGGCCAATCACGCCGCCATTTTACGCTTAATGGCGAGTCACACAAAGCATCCATTTAAGTCGGGTAATGCAAGCAAGGACCCATGATATTTTCAATTAAATATCCTCAATAACATATCAGACTTCATTCGTAGATTGTTATTTTGAAGCTTCTTTGCAAATTAACCGCTGTATTTTTAATGATTAACAATAACAAAGGAGTGGGTGATTGACTTTCTTGAACAAGATAAAGTAAGGCTCTGATTACTTTGGGTGGAATGAAAGCCATTAGGATTATCAACATGAGGCCTTGTCGCTACTGGTCTACCTCACCCAAGAACAGACAAATGAATAAGCAAAAAAAACCTAATAAAACAAACAAACAAATAACTAAAGCAAACTAACAAGCAAACAAACAAACAAACAAACATAAGCAAACTAACAAACAAATGAAGCAAAAACAAAAAAACAAATAAGCAAACAAACAAAGAAATGATAAAAAAAGCAAGCAAACAAACATATAAGCAAACAAATAAGCAAGCAAAAAATACAAACAAATATAGTAAACAAACGAAGACATAATCAAAAAAACTAATAACCAAACAAATAAAACAATCAAACAACAACAGCCAAGTTTGATTTACTAATAAATAAGCTGAAAGAAAACAAACAAATAAAAAAAAAACGAATGAACAAATAATCATTCAAACAAACAAACAAACATGCCCCTCAACCACCTTAATTTTTCTCTGTAATTTTCAACCTTTTTTTTAAATTTCAGCAGTCATCAGAGGGTTGCAGCAACGGCTGCTGTGAGCAACAGCGGTGTCCTAACGGAAGAGCATGCGTAGAGCAATGCGTTGACCCAAAGCGCAAGTTCTATTGCGTTTTCACGTGCCTTGACGTACTATTGGATTTCAAGAGAAGAGGAATTCAGCCAGTGAATGGAACCTACACCTCAGAATTTAAGATGTATTGCGCTTTTGAAGACACAAGAGCATGGACCCTGATCGAATCGTTTGCACTGAGAAACAGACATGATTTTGAAAACAAGCCCTTTTTTAAAGACGCTCCTTTCAACGAGAATGAACCGTCTTGGGAGAAGTATCGTCTTTCTAAGACGAGGATGAACCAGCTCAGGGCACATGCTACGTTATTCATGGCTGGCTGTGTGTATGACCAAAGAGTTGACGGATGGCCAAAAGATATCCTTGTAGGGAGGCTCTCCAAATTTGACATCATGACAAAAGATGCCAATGGAAGGTGCTTTGAAGTAGAGCGGATCCGAATCCGAGAAAATCAGTGTCAAACGAGTACACCTAATTGTAAAGTCCCGCTCTGGCACTCCGACAAATTTCATCTGCATACCGATTCCTCTCAAAATTATTGCAGCTTTTCTACATCTGATAGTGTTAGTAGCGAAGACAACTTTGGTTTTTATGAATATATCAATAGTAATTTCTCGTGTACAGCAACCGAAGACTCGACGACACAATGGTGGCTTGGTCAGGAGTTGGAATAAGCACCTTCTCAGAGTAGCGATACATTTGATGCGGTAGAACAACAAGCACATCCTGATCACACCTGATATGGGTGTGTAAAACAAAGGAGAAACCACCTCAGCACGTCAGGGACTGAACTTACACCGTATCAGATCAGCATTTCGGGTGTCTGGGACGACAAGTAGATAACTAAGCACACCAGGGATTGAAATAGCACCTCCTTGAAATAACAATACGGATGCCTAGAACGACAAGCAGAAATCTTTGCACATTAAGATAGTCGAAGAGATCAAAGTATAACACCAATAACAAGATACATCTTGGTAAACCAAGCACCGAAGCTCTCGGAAATTAAAGGACTTGTTTACGGAAGAACAAGCAGACAGGTCAGCATGCTAGTCTTCAGCAAACACTCTATTCATTAAATAATTATGTGTAAGACCAAGCGTTAATTGACTCAAATCAACCCTTGCTTGAGACCTTCTCTACGCCAGCCTCTTGAGGAGGAGGGGCCTTCAGAGATGCTCGCGGGATTGATAAACGAAAAAAGCGAGAAGAGTGCGCAGCAAATACATCTGAAACACCGATAGCACTTCAAGGAAGCATAGAACCTATGCAATGAGATGACCCGCTTAAGAAGATAAAAACTTAATGCATTTTTCATACGAAAGACCCAAGAATAGAAGTTCCTAGACACTTTGTTATTCGAAGTTTTGAAACACCATGTAGAACTCAGCATCCTACCACAAAATCAATGCATATTTGAACGGACACCCAAATCACTACACATACAAGAAAAGGGCATTGATGTAAAAGCCACAGGAGACGTACACTATGGTTTTTCGTGTGTTGGCCTAAAAAACAGGGCTATATCATGGAATTGTGTTTTGTGGTCTGTGCTCATTTCAAGCAATGGGAGGTGGACCGTATAAATACAAGAAATTTCCGCATGAGCGTCACAAAAGCCAATAATTTTTGCTATATTTATCATGTGGATCTTCAATCAATTGTCAAGAGAACTATGATATGTCTTTAATAGTTTCTTGATATTTTACACATCTTTAAAGAACAGTCAAGAGAGGTATAAATAACTTTACGAAAACATCCTTCCTTATCTTGCCTGGATCCTTGAGGAAAAAAGTTACAGAAGGCTCCTCGGGAAGGATGACATGGAATCAGGAAGGTCATCGTCAACAAACACCCAGAGCATCGAGCCTGACGTTAGAACTCGCGGTGTAACTACAACAGACCCACCTTACCCAACCATCCAATCATGAACTTTTTCATAATAGCAGCCAGGTTCACATAGCGACAGCAAAGGTACATGCTATGGTCATCATAGCACAGCACACACATTAAGTGAAGAACTTGCCTACAAACAGGACGCGCGTATATAAGGGATATTTGCATATTCAAGCCCCTCCGTTATCTTAAGATGACTTCACATATAAAGGATTTCATATACAGTGGGAAACGCATTCGTAGGTACCAAGAGCAAGAATTCCCTCCCTGGGTACCAGAGCCTCCAGATTTCTCTCGCCCAGTGACGCTTAGCCAAAATGTCGCGAGAGAAGTCTGGAGGCTCTGATACCCAGGGTAAAGAATTCCTAGAGATACTTCACAAATTATAATTCTCGGTTTAGTTAACCCAGTTTGACTCTTGGCTAAAATATCAATATTACGGAGACTAGGCATCGGTCGCGCCCAGGTCTCTGATAGTCCGAGAGGGAAATAGTACGTTTCTCGCGTCAGACGAATTATTTCAATGCTCGGAGGTTATCGTAAGCCGCCATTCATGGCGACATGAAAGCGGTAGACTGTATCATCTTAGCACATCAGTCACATGAGCTGGTCTATTCACTCTCATTGGCTGAAGTGATAAGTCCATTGTTCTCGCGATCTCGAGATAAGCGGAGCAAAGGCTGTTGAATTCGGTCATAGCTAATTCGTGAGCCCGCTGTTCAGGGTTGACCGAGGAAAGGCGAAGCAAATCACCTACTAGTTCTTCTTTTCCTGGGAACATCAGTCTATAGAGAAAAAAATACATTAACATAACTATGAAAATCCTGTAATATAGTGCAGGGGCGAAGGGACGATTTATTATTGCGCAGGTACAGATTTAACACAGCCTTTCTCCCAGGGTCTTTTTGTTAATTTTCAATATGGCGTCTAGCTTCGTCAGCTTGGGTTTCACATGCAAAAACCTCTGCGATTATTCTGTCACGAGAATACCACTCTTAAGTGGTCTTAGGTGGGGGGGGGGGGGGGGGGGTGCCCTTTGCCCCCATCTTAGCTAAGCGCTTTGGGTACGGATTGGGGAAGAGGTGGAAGTAGGGTTCACTACCCCAACCATAGAACTTCCTTTCAGCATAGTGCTTTGTCTTTCTCTTTAAGCATAGTGCTTTGTCTTTCTCTTTCAGCATAGTGCTTTGTCTTTCTCTTTCAGCTTAGTACTTTGTCTTTCTCTTTCAGCTTAGTGCTTTGTCTTTCTCTTTCAGCTTAGTGCTTTGTCTTTCTCTTTTAGCTTAGTGCTTTGTATTTCTCTTTAAGCATAGTGCTCTGTCTTTATCTTTCAGCTTAGTGCTTTGTCTTTCTCTTTTAGCTTAGTGCTTTGTATTTCTCTTTTAGCTTAGTGCTCTGTCTTTCTCTTTCAGCTTAGTGCTGTCTTTCTCTTTCAGCTGAGTGCTCTGTCTTTCTCTTTCAGCATAGTGCTGACTTTGCGTTTTGTTCGTATCTTCCAAAACTTTAGTCATACGAATCTGACGAAAATAGCAGAGTAGAAGGAGGGGAGAAGGGCCTGGTAACCCACCACCATAACCTTTTCCAAACAACAAGCCCCCTCAGTAGACTTCAATTTAAGCATAATGTAATTGATTTTTGAGACAATAATGGACTTGACAATCTTAAAGATTACTGATTACTGCCTTACTGTTACTAATTGTTACTGTAACTAATTGTGAAAATCAATTGTAAGATTGAAGAGCAATGTTTTGATTATCTATGTACATTTGACCATTATGGTAGGCTCGATTATGAGCCGTTTCCGTGAGCCCAAAGTACGGGGCGGTGGATCGTAAGATCCCGACGCCAGAGGTGGGCTTGAAATAGAGCCTATCCATATGGCAATTTATTCAGGTAGTTAATAATTTTCGAGTTGATCATATAGGATAAACAAGTGACTTACTTGAGAGGAGTGTGGATGAATTTTCTTCTCATCGCAAAGACTGCTTTTACGACTTGTTCAACGACGATGAAGGGTGCATCAATTAGTGGCGTAACTCGGGGTGTGAGAACAACCAGTGACGCATCTACCTGTGAATTATTTAATACAGTTGGCTTTCAATAACTTGAACCCTCAGTTATCAAAAATGCGCATTCACAGGGGGGCGGGGGGGGGTTGCATGCACCCCCTTCGGCCGCAAAAATGTGGGTAATTTTCTGGTGCCCAAATACTATTATTTTTCTATTTGATATCTATGACTGATACCTACGACTTTTTCCTTGAAGGCTCGAAATATTGGGAGTTGACAGAAGATTTAAATCATTTTATACAAAAACAACATAAATCGACCGTCAATTAATGTTGGAGAGATAGTCTAATCACTAATGTGAATATTGTATATACAGAGCCGTAGCAGGCAACATAACTTGGGTCATTTCATTATAATTGAAAATATTGGGGGGGGGGGCACATGCCCCCAGTGCCCCACCCCCTGCTACACCCCTGATATAACATGGTTAGATTAGAAGTACTTAATATATTAGGAGTACTTAATCATTTCTAGGCACCAACAGTATATGAACAAAGCTTTTAGCCTTTATCACCTACCATACAACAAGAATACTGTATATTACTAGATGATACAAAAAGCAATTTATTAAGTAAAGACGCATAGGGTGTGTGTAACACGCCCTTCTGTTGTCGCATCTGAAAGAATATTTCTCGTGCACATGTAACTATCTTGTATGATTACAATCCTCAGATAGCAAGGGTGCCCCTGTAAAGCAGAACTAAAAATGAATCTCGTCTTGTTCTTTGAGAATGTTTTAAGCTAAGGATACACAGTAATGAAAGCATGTATTAGAAGATCTAACTATCTTATCAGGGTTCAAAATATATTTTTAAAATCTGATATATATTGTCAGCTTTTTGCATTTTGGTGGGAATAAAAAGCCTGAAAATATACAAATATGAGAAGGAAATACAGAAAAATAAAGCTGCTTAAGACCAGAAAACAGCTGGCTATCGCCGGCAGCCAGTCGCTATTTTGAACCCTGCTTATAAGAGAACAATACTCAGATAGCAAGGTAGCCACAGAAAAGCAGAACTGAAAAGGGGCTTTGGTCAACTTGGTCTTTGATGATGTTTTAAAGAATAGGATACATAGTTATTTATAGTATAAGAATGTATTAGAAATCTAATATAATTTATGGTATTCAAGAAATAGAATAGGGCTTTTTCGTGTACAATAGCTTGAGGGAAAGGTTGAAGGAAAAACAAAGGCTGTGGAAGCACGAGCATCTAGAGATCAGGTCAAGTGGAGGCTTTGCGTAAATGGACTGTTTAACCCATAGTCATTGTCACAATAATGCAGTATTGTACTTACGATACCTTTGGCTTAGGGACAAACACAGAACTGGGAAGTGAGTATCTCCTCTTGGCTTCACACAGGTACTGTACCATGACAGCCAGCCTAGATCTGTTATAGCTCCCCTCAGATGCCACAATATTCTTTATTTGTACAAAAATTATATCACAATAAACAGAAGAAATCACCAAAAGATTTTGTGTTGGTTGCTGCATTGATTTGGTTTTATTTTTTTTGGAAGGGAAGGGGGCAGGAGTTTATAGTGAAAGGCTTTTCATAGGTCTTGCCTTTCTTTTATTATTTGTGTGGCAGGATACTGTACCCTTTTTTGGGTTTTAGGCTTTAACCATTTTTGGGGGAACCCCTCTCCCCCTTCCCCCAAATATACCATCAGTAAACCCTGAAGGGTCTAGGAGATGCTGGATCATGTTTGCACTTAGTATGAAAAATTCGCCCAAATCTTTTTTTTAATGTGTTAACACTGAAGCTGGTTATGAACAAAATAAAAACTGATTCACAAACAGAACCTCTGATCTAGGGTTGAAATTTCTTATACAATGCCATTTTTGCTATCGCTCAGTTTAAAAAGGCTACTGATAACACCTATTCAGGCAGATCTAGCTTTTTGCTGAAGAGGGGGGGGGGCTTAGTGACAAAGGGGGGAGGGGGGAGTTATTCTTTTACTGGCTTTCTGGTAGGCAAAATGGGTGATTAAACCCCCTAACCCTCCCCCTAGATCTGCTATTTTGCTAGCACTTAGGGTTAGGGTAATTTATTTTTTTGATAAGCATATGTGACTTGGGGAGTCCCCACCCATTCATACATAACATTCGCCGTAAAAAATAAACTCCATTACTAATTTTCATTGCTTGCCATACCTCTGCAACCTCTTTTTGAAAAACCAAAGCCATGGGTGTCCTTCCAAATGCAAAAGGACCTGATCGCTCTGGAATTGCTTCCAGCCATTGAAGGAGAAGTGGTATGGATACACCAAATGGAAGATTGCCAACCATGCGCACACCTGGAATATCTGTAAGAATTTGTTAAATTAAACAATACCCTGTTTATCACATCTAATTATTACTATGTAAATCCATATGACAGATAACCTGTTTTCTTAAGAATTTGTCTTTTTATGGAGGAATCCTTCACAGTGCTACAAAAGTACACTTCCTTCTTTTTTCTTTCAACTGTGTCTGACAAAGTCTCACTCAAGAAATGGTAAGTTTTTTCAAGGGATTTTTCAGGATAGCGCCTCGCCCTCCCCCCCCCTTGATGGATCCATCCCTCAAATAAGATGGCCAATCGGGAATCAATGGCCATGGAATGATAATACCCCTCGCCAAATGGGGCTGAGAGGCAGGTTTCTATAAATCATTGGATTCATTAGAGTAAGTGGATCTTGATATACTTTAGCCATTCTTTACTGACCTCCTGACTCCCATCCTGTAGGAGAAGCCCGGGGAAAAGCTGAGGGAATGTTAAACTTCATGATGTCAGCATGATGCAAAGTCATACGTCCTTTAGCCGCATCCTCAAGAAGCTGAATAGAAAATATACCAAATCACTTCAACATGTGTTCTGTTGCAAAAAAAAAACATGTGTTCTGTTGCAAAGACATTGCAGCAGCGAATGGGGTAACATACAGAGCCTAGTCCTATAATACATCAAGGTCAGGCAGAAAATAAGCCAATTCAGTTTAAGAAATGTCGTGAGGGACTGGGTTCTCTCGGACCAAAAGAGCAATTTCACAAGAGAGTTTGTAATGGGGTCTTGGAGAAAAATCCTTTCTACAAAACCGCTTTGAAAGATATGGTGAAATCATTTATTGCCACACATGAGGACTTTGTTGTACTTCGTATAAGGGGCAATTTGGGATGAATTAGGTGCAAAAGGTATTTTTATGGAGCGATTTTCTGAGTACCCTGAGTTATTCCTTCACTCAAATATTGTAAAAGCTTATCGCGAACTCCGAATCAGCGTATAAAATGCATCGGTAGAAGTGCAGTTTCAATTTCTATGCCATAAAATTCAAATCAAATTTGTTCTTACTTGTTTAGCAAAAATATTACTTGAATTTCGTGGACGAAAATCATTTTGTAACAAAACTAATTGTTGTTGCATGTTTTATCCGTGTTTTGCGAGCGGAAATCGACCAAATTAGCTCACTGAGCGAAGTAAATCTATCCGTAAAAAATATTTATTGGGCCGTATTCATAACAAAACGCGGTCGAAAGGTAAAACAATAAGTATGCAACACATGAATGTGGTTGGTTTTCCCCTATCTTGTAAAACAGCTTTGTAGGAAGGATTTTTCTCCAAGACCGCAATATAAACTCTTCATCTGCAAATCGTTCATTTGGTCCGATTTGATTGATTCGACCCAGTCTTTCCCACCTTTACATTAACTCTGAACTGGCTTATTCCAGCCAGATACCATAAGCTTTTTTCCTCTTAAACTTATGTACTGTAAAGTCTCTTATAGACTGGGTATTTGATGTTTTATTGCTAGGGCAATTAATAAAAAGATGCTTTCCACTCTGTTCTTTGTTTGCAGATATATTTTGTTAGTAAATATCAAAAAGAGGTTAGATATACTAAATGAAATTACTTAATCTTTTGAGTCAAACATTTTTTGTAACTTTGAGGTATTACACACCTGCAAAGAGGGGAGAAAACGTCTATCAATCTCCACAGCTGCTACATGCCTTGCTCCAGCATTTAGGATGGATCGAGTGAGAGAGCCTGGGCCTGCTCCAACCTCACACACATAACAGTCAAACACATCAGATACCTTAGCTATCTTGTCTGGTTAAAAGAAAAAAAAAATGTGTATAGTACTGAACTAAAGCACACTGCATGATAGAGATTCTGTGGATATCCAATCTTTGGGGTAAAAAAAATAAAAGTATCTTTTTTGTTTTAGGCCAGTAGACTGGTTTTGGCTAGAGGGGTGTGTTTTTAAAGCTCCCATAAAAAGACCAAAATAAAAGCAGCTATATACTCAAGTTACTCAATTTTTATAATAATATATACTTATCTACAAAAATAATAATAAATAATAAATTTGAAGTAAGGGGTTCAACTTTTTCCCCCACACCCCAAGCTGCATTACAGTAAACCCCCCAAAATAAAAAACAGACGGGGTGATCATCAACAAAAATCAATTTTAACCATAAAGAAGGGCACTTTGGGATGATAGACAGAAATTATTTCCCTTAAGAGATAGAAAATTGGTTGTGGTCAAAGGAATTTTTAACCCTAATCAATGGCAGAATAAAATAAAAAACGTTTTACACCACCTTAGGAATTGGTTGAATTTTATACGATTAGAGATAACAGAATCGGCGCTTAGAACAGCGATGTATAAGCGCTATATAAATGTTTTTTATTTATTTATTTATTTATCGGAAAAAAAACCCTTAAACATCCCCTTAGAAATAGCAGTTGGTAGAATTTTATACCCTTAGAAATGGCAAAATCTGAAAAAATCCTCCAACACCCCTAAGAAATGGCAGTTGGTCGCAATTTTATACACTAAAAGATGTGATGATCACCCCCGTCTACTTTTCCGAAGAGTCCATCCCCCCCCCCCCAGCACTAACCTAAATCTAAGTAATGTGGAAGAAACACTGGAGGTGCGATAAACTCACTGGTAGTGATCAGCCTCGCTGACATTGCTTTACTAACAATACACACATGTGGAATACTGTACATGATTAGAAGCCTATGCTCTGAAGTGCATTCCACACCAGTGGCAGTTATACAGGCAAATCCAAATGGGTTAGATATTTGTGATCTGATTGCTCCTCAAACAAGTACCAGTGTCCTGAGTAGACGATTCCGCCTCGTCAGATCTTACGCACCTGTGATATTGAGATCCAAAATAAAGTTCTGACTGAACTGTTTCTGTGCCGTCAAGCCGTAAAGACGTAGCAGATCCGATACTTTAGGCATCGGAGGCAATCGAAGCGCCATCTCATGTGCTGTTTTTATAAACAGTCACAAGGTTATCCAGCCTGATAAACATTTTAAGCCATTATTCAGTGTTGAAGTGCGTTATCTGACTTAAGTTCGCATTTGAGAGTTCGTCCGCCATGTTGTTCGTCTTGTGAGTCCGCTGATTAAAATCGCTAAGTATTTATTGGGTGGCCTGTGGTTTTGATTTTGGCTTCTTTCCCACATCCGAAAAAAAAAAGAAATATTCATATATAGAAAGCATGGAAAAGTATATTGTATATTGTTCATTAATATTAATTTAATTAAACTTAACATTTGAATAATCTTATTTTGTATAGATCGCAAAACTTGTATTTGGGTTTCCTGTGGCATTCATTGCAACATGGCGGATGTGACAGACGGAATCCCGATCGAACAGGTCGGTATAATTTAACTCCATTCTCAAATTATTTATGAGTCTTACTTAATTTAAGTTTGGAAACGACTTCAAACTTAAACTTTCTTTGCAAAAGTCCCCATATATATTGTCAAAGCAAACTGTATCATATATACAATTTATTTGCTTGTATTCTCTTTCACATCAGAAATGGTGACTTATTTTTAAAGCTTGAAGGGAGAAAATTTGTGTCAACAGAAAAAAAAGTGTAAAGGCCTATGTATAAGCTACCAACAGTATGCTCGATCACACAATAAAATGAAACCCCTTTTTCTTCAGGGTCAAGCTCTGAGCTGTGATGCTAACTTACTGCAAGTTGAGATGAATGAGCTTGGCATGGTAGTTGAGACCAAAAGCATTGAGCTTATCTATGTCTCTACAGAAGAGGAAAATACCGGGCAGGCCACTGGACAATTTGAGCAAGTAGAATTCAATAGAGAGGTGAATGTCGGACCAGAAATTATTGGTTTACTAAGTAAAGCAGAGGATGTAGCAAAGTGCTCAAAAGGATCAGAGATTGTTAAGCAATACATATGCGAATAATGTGGAAAAGTATTTTCCCGACCTGTATACCTGAAGCAACACCAAATGTCCCACTCCACAGAAAGACCATATGAATGTGGAATTTATTTCTCACAGATTGGCCACCTAAAACAACACCTTGAGATCCATGCTAGAAAACCTTATGAATGTGATAAATGTGGCAAGCACTCATAAATGTGACCACTGTGATAAAGCTTTTGCCCAATTTTGAGATCTGAACCAACACAGAAAGATCCATTCAGGAGTAAGTGGGGATCTAAACAAACATCTTAAGATTCATTCTGGGGAGAAGCCATTCCAATGTGTTGAACGTGGCAAATCATTTTACCGGTCTGATTATTTGAAACAGCATGTTAAAATCCACACTGGCAAAAAGCCACATCACTGTGATCAATGTGACAAGTCTTTTGCTCGTTCTGGTGACCTGAAGCAGCATTTAAAGATTCACGAGGGCATAAAAGAGCACCAATGTAAGCAATGCCTGAAGTTCTTTACCCGATCAGGGGACCTGAAGAAACATGCAAAAGTCCATTCTGGTGAAAAACCATTCCAGTGTGACCAATGTGGCAAGGCCTTTGCCCGGATAGATAATCAAATGAAAGGCCATATAAGTGTAAGGAATGTGAGAAGACCTTTACCCGATCTGGAGACCTGAAATAACATTCAAAGGTTCATACTGGTGAGAAACCATACCAATGTGAAAAATGTGGCAAAACGTTTTCCCTATCAGGAAACTTAAAGCAACACAAAAAACTCCACAATTACAAGAAGCCTGATAGCTCAAATAATTCTCTAATATATTCACACCTTTAGGACTCCTAAATCGAACACACTGTTTTCAGGAATAAAAGAACCTTTTTTAATTTGTTTGGATGTTAGGAGAGTGCAAAATTATGGAGGCTGCAAGAATTATTGATATGTTTTGAAGGAAAAAAACTGTGTGCAGTCTGTTTTATTTAATGTTGTCTTCTTCAGTGTCACTGTACCAGTGTCGCAATGCAAACGGCTGTAAAGGAGACTAAATTATTTAATTGGTTAGGTTTTCTAACCGTCAACAGATCTGTTTCCAGCTTGTTTATGCAAGCCACAGTATGTGGCCAATGAGGCCTAGCGATAGCAGGAAATAGAGCCTACACCAAATCAAGATACAGAATAATACGAACACTGTACCTTAATTTTTTTTAATGTTGGACTTTTTATGAAAAAAGTTGTATAGTACACTTGAGGAAGAAACATCTTTAATAATAATTTCAAAAAGCTGATCTTATGTTGAGGGAAAGAGGACTATCAATTTTGCTGAAAAAATGGTTTGAGTCGAATTTGACATTTGAAAGTGTATGCTCCAGTATGCTGAGGCTCATAATCTGTTTTATTTCCAAGATAACGTTTGCATTTATTTACATAATTATTTGGAAAATATATTTAATTTTGTTTTTTAGAAGCTATTTGACTTCTAGGACAAAACGTACATTGAATTTAGTCAGGGACAACAAGGAGTTAAAGCATGTAACAACGTAAAACATTGCTAGCAAACAACTTAAAGGTACTGGAACCCCTATTTGGTTTCAAGATACACAATCAATTATCGATGAAGCTTTTACCCGAAAAATATAAGACGCAACCAAGAACTTTTAATCGTACATGGCGTTTTGATTGACACAAATATTGTTCTACTGATAAGATGGTTATTTTCTGTAAGTTGTTCGAAGTTTGTCAGCTTCGACCCTCTGTTACATGCCTTACTCTCTTAACTGTCCCTCATCAAGCTCTCTCTTCTTCTATGGTACACGAGTCGAGTCCATAAATTTACTTCTTTCCATCTCTTGTGCATCCATCACCCCATCCACATAAACTATCTGGTACTGTTTACACCTCATCTGCTTGAGTGAGCGACGGAGATGCCTCAGGCCTGAGCTACTGGCCTTGATGTCATCAAGTAGGGACTGCATCTGCTTGGCGGAGTGTGAGGGGTCAAAGAGGAGAAGGTAAAGGCCACCCTCCTTCCCAGCATGCTCTTCGACACCTATCACTAGCCGGCTGTGACCTGGGGATGAAAGTATATTAAGATTATGAACACTTGTCCTACAATTCCAGCCATAGAACTGGTATACACTCTGTATTATAAGAACGTCTAATTTTAAGTTGAGGCTTGGCCGTTCTGAGTAACTTCTTAACAATGTTATTAAATTTAAAGTGTATATAAAAATATAATATCCAATGAATTATTAGGAAGGGAATTACACAAATGATCAATAGCAATATATATATATTTCATTCTGCATTCTAGAATGCATCAGGATTAAAAAAATTTTTCTGCTATCTGAGCCTGGGTATGTTCTTAGCATGTTCTTAAAATTTGGTAAGCTCAGGCTGGACGCTCTTATAAAAAAAGAGTGTAGCGATAATTTCTGATCAAATACAACAACTACAGTTCATTACAGCAGAATATACTGTATGGTAAAGATGCTGCCTATCCAATATTGACATTTTTCTTCCCCTTGCCATATCGCTAGATTCAGGTTACGCAAGGTCGACTATTTCAACAACAGCGCCTACCCTGATGCTGGAGGTACAGCGGTGGCTTTGACGTCTGTCTGAAGTTCCCGGATTCAAGCCCACCTAGTGCCAAGCTTCCTCCTCCAAAGCCTGGCGTGACGCAGCTGAAGTAACGCTTGATCCAGGAGAACATCTCTGGGTGTGTGCCGTCACATCCAGTCGCGCGATGGAAGTCAATCAGCTTAGTTCTAGTCACAGTATGAAGACATCTGTTAGTACAGTCTTGTTGCTAGAATAATTATGTAATCGAATATGCGTAAAGTGAAGTCGTTTGGACGGGGTAGTTAATCTGCATTCCTTCAAGAAACTTCTTGCTTCCCAATGATCTAGTTGGCATGACCTACAATAAGCGTCTTAAGGTGGCCCGCGTCTATTCAAAAAGACTGTTTACAAAAAAGAAATATCATGAATTCTTATTGTATTGTAATTCTAGGTTAACCCAAACCAGCCTGCCCAAACCGATTGTAATTGAGATTGATCGAAGGTCGAAGTTTGGGAAAATGCGACCGTAGTACAATAACAAAATGTTAAACCCTTCTATCATATGCTGTTAATAAATAGATCGGGTTTAAGTATCAAGCCTTACAATTTTTTTTGGGAAATCGGTCGTTTTGAATAGACGCGGCCCGTGTATTTTTGAAGAGTTTTATAGCGACTGGTGGCCTATGGGAATGTTGAAAATAACAAGTAGGTCATACACCAGGCTGCACTGATAAAAAGTGCAGTTATAACGGATACGTTCACTGCCCTTAAATGATAGGATATGCATTCACCTATTTCAAATAAGGTTGTCAGCGCAAACGGCGAATGGCAATCGCCAAATGGCAGTTCTACGACCGAAAGGTGCTTATGGGTAGTAATTCCTTTTGAAAATGAATGTGGTAAATAAGCTCAAGCGATGTCAAAACCATATTAATTAAATTTAATGGATAGTCGTGTGTTTGATTTATATTTTTCTGAATTTGTAGCAAATATTTTTAAGGGATCCATGGGTACTTTCGTTCGTAGAACGAAAACGGCAATTGCCATTCGCCGTTTGCGCTGACAACCTTATTTGAAATAGGTGTATTCACCTTATGCCCAGGGATCTGAGAACAGCTGCTATCTCAGTGGCGCCTATCCACTTGCGAGTGTTAATCAACTTGCAGCCCAGCTGCTCAGCACCCTGTTTATCGAATCCTGGTAAAAGAAATTAAACTACTGATAAGAATTTATCGAATCCTGGTAAAAAAGTTAAACTACTGATAAGAGATCAGAGGCTGGCAAACACCTTAGATATACCAACTCATAGCCTGCAATGCAGGTGTTACCCGGTGTTTTTATAGCGAATAACCGGCCTCGAAGGATTCGTAGCTGCCATCTTGGATTTTGAGCAAAAATGAAAATGGAGGAAAGGGCGTTTTTTCTTCAAAATCGAAGATGGCGGCTATAAAAACACCGGGTAAACGCGAGGCGGTAGAAGTTGACTCCGAAAACTTATTGGAATTTAATGTACATGCTCGGGACCATGCGTACTTTGACTAAATGAAAAATAAATATAAAAAGAACAATGAAAAATAAAGATCAGTAGACCAAACAGTGAAATCTTCCCTCCTTCCCGTGGGCATCTCAAACAAGAGGTTTATTTTATAATGCGAGCTCAAATTCCCTTGTAAAAAAGACATTGCTTGAAACTTAAAAAAAAGGAAAAGAAAAGAAATTTCAGAGAAAAAAGCAAGAAATGTCCATAATGACCTTTTTCCTCTTTCCAATTTCGCGATCAAAACACCAAACGCCTTGATCAAAACACCGAATGCCTTGATCAAAACACCAAACGCCTTGATCAAAACACCAAACGCCTTGATCAAAACACCAAACGCCTTGATCAAAACACCAAACGCCTTGATCAAAACACATAACGCCTTGATCAAAACACCGAACGCCTTGATCAAAATACCAAACGCCTTGATAAAAACACCAAACGCCTTGATCAAAACACCAAACGCCTTGATCAAAACACCAAACGCCTTGATCAAAACACCGAACGCCTTGATCAAAATACCAAACGCCTTGATCAATACACCAAACGCCTTGATCAAAACACCAAACGCCTTGATCAAAACACCGAATGCCTTGATCAAAACACCAAACGCCTTGATCAAAACACATAACGCCTTGATCAAAACACCAAACGCCTTGATCAAAACACCAAACGCCTTGATCAAAACACCAAACGCCTTGATCAAAATACCAAACGCCTTGATCAATACACCAAACGCCTTGATCAAAACACATAACGCCTTGATCAAAATACCAAACGCCTTGATCAATACACCAAACGCCTTGATCAAAACACATAACGCCTTGATCAATACACCAAACGCCTTGATCAAAACACATAACGCCTTGATCAAAACACCAAACGCCTTGATCAAAACACCAAACGCCTTGATCAAAACACATAACGCCTTGATCAATACACCAAACGCCTTGATCAAAACACATAACGCCTTGATCAAAACACCAAACGCCTTGATCAAAATACCAAACGCCTTGATCAAACACCAAACGCCTTGATCAAAACACCAAACGCCTTGATCAAAACACCGAACGCCTTGATCAAAACACCAAACGCCTTGATCAAAACACCAAACGCCTTGATCAAAACACCAAACGCCTTGATCAAAACACCAAACGCCTTGATCAAAACACCAAACGCCTTGATCAAAACACCGAACGCCAGTTTTCTTTCTAAAGGCGACGTACAGCTCCAGCTGTACTAGCACAATGTGCAGGCCCGTACCCAGGGGGGGGGGGGGGGGGGGGTGCAGGGGGTGCGAACCTCCCCCCCCCTCACAACAGCCAAAGATCGACTTTCGGTTCTCAATAGACGTGCTGTTATTTGTAGACATTATTTTTGAGCAACAGCTAGATCACTCTGGTATGTAGCCAAATCCGACAATAAACGTCCCGTGGAGATACCGCAAAGGCATGGTCAGATCTTTATCAGAGAAATCCCCCCCCACACACACACACACACACTTTTTCGGCTTTCGGCACCCCCAAGAACAATCCTGGGTACGGGCCTGATGTGTGATCCTCGACAAACAACAGTGGGTATATTCACATATTCAATTTGCCTCATACTTTCTCAATCCACTACCATTCCTTTTTACATTAAGCACCTATAAGCCCACCCTTACACACCCTACTCAAAACTTTGTTGCCTTGTAAGGGCACCCTCTCTTAATCAATACTTGGAGGGCTTATAAACAGTCAGCAAAACTACTCCGTTTTGACAGTGAAGTTGGACGTACCATTTCTAGCCCGAGTGACAGGCCCTTGTATCATGTTTGGTAGTATGACTTCTTTAATAAGTACAATTCTAATGGATTTAGGACAAGAAGTACCTGCGTTCCAGGCGGTCTCGATCAACTGCTGAATCCTTGTGATTGAGGGAACACCTTCACCTACTGACAATAGAAAGTGTGAAATAGAATCTTGTGTCGGTACCCCACTCGGAAACAATGATAACATTAATGGTTTAAATTCTGATTCAACCCTACTGACCATTTATCAAAAGCGCTGACATCGTGTCTATTTAGGTCTCCTAGGGAAAGTGGGGGTGGGTTGGGGGTACTCGAATGTTAGGGGGATCCGTCGTTTTTGACGTGGATACGCAAAGTATTATCTTTATTAGTATAACTTCTGCTAGGTGATTTTAAAGAAATAAGTTCAGAATTGAGAACTCAGTGAACGCCTTTTATATTGGCCGCGTCCTTAACGCTGCAAACGTCTTTGCTAAAAGCCTTACAATGTTCGTTGTGGGACTTCTAACGCGACTTACCTCCATACAGCAAAGGCCACCAACTCTACTTGTCCCACATGGACCAGAACTCACCAGCCTTACTTCACCCACAAGTCAATACCTCTTCTAATGTTCAATGGTCGACTTCTAACGCTACTTACCTCCATACAGCATGGGTCTGTACATGTCCAGCCCAAGTAGACACGAGACGAGCATCTGGAGATTTCTGTACCCACAGCCCCACCCAGCGTCCCCCACGGTGCTAGCGTAGTGTGCAATGTCCGCCGAGGTCCATGCTACCTTGGTACCGCTAACGCCCAGTTTGTAGCGCTGATGTAGACGTGGGATAATACCTTTAAAGATAGATCATCAAAGATAAACTGGGTATTCATTTAGTTATATGTCGATTGGGTTGATACACAACGCGATCATCTTGGAAGTTCAAGGTTTAACACGGCGAGGGATCAATTGCCATGAAGTATCCAATTCCAGTGAAAAGCGCACCCTTGTACGACTCGTCACATAAAGCGTCGTGTGGAAGATAAGGAACGTATGACGGTTCGACGGCAAAATCTTAATCCACCGTGAGCGCTTGCGTGACACACGGTATGTCATCAATAGCGCTGTATGTATACTTCACTGCGTGGCATGACGGGATCTTTTACGCGACTCGGCACATAGCGTGACCAATTAACTTGTACTGTAAAAGTCAACCATAGGTCGCTTGCGTGACACGATATGTATACTTCGTTGTGTGACAGGGCGTAATCCGATACGTGACCCAGCACGTAGCGTGACCTACTCCTGGTGGAGAACTGACAACAATTCCATTATAGGTCGCTTGCGTGACACGATATGTATACTTCGTTGTGTGACAGGGCGTAATCCGATACGTGACCCAGCACGTAGCGTGACCTACTACTGGTGGAGAACTCACAACAATTCCATTATAGGTCGCTTGTGTGATACGATATGTATACTTCGTTGTGTGACAGGGCGTAATCCGATACGTGACCCAGCACGTAGCGTGACCTACTACTGGTGGAGAACTGACAACAATTCCATTATAGGTCGCTTGTGTGACACGATATGTATACTTCGTTGTGTGACAGGGCGTAATCCGATACGTGACCCAGCACGTAGCGTGACCTACTACTGGTGGAGAACTCACAACAATTCCATTATAGGTCGCTTGAGTGATACGATATGTTTGCTTCGTTGTGTGACAGGGCGTAATCCGATATGTGACCCAGCACGTAGCGTCACCTACTTCTGGTGGAGAACCTACCACTTCATATATTTGGGCTTGCTATGTTATGCAAAATGTACTTTGCGTTGCGTGACATGGTGATCCCTTGCGTTACTCACCCCTGGTGCAGGACTCGCCACTGTCGTTATCTGTCATGAGAATCTTGAGCATCTCAGCTTTCCTGGCGTAGTAATCACCCACAGAAGCCTTCCCACGATTCACATCACGCTCTAAGCTTTTGCTGTACTGACTTGCATAGCTACCCGTGGAATTCATTCCATACATGGCCTGTGGAAGAGAGGAAGTGCGGTATAATAGTCAATGTTTGCTTTTAATTTCAATGGGGTGAGGGGAGCTCTCCATAAAAATATGGTATAAACCCCTTAACTGCTATACTTAATGGGGTGTTCAAAGGTTCTTTCGATTCTTCTCAAGCTAATGGATCATCCCATCATATAAAAGATCGTCCGAAAAGAGATGTGCTCGATGGCGGTGCCTGATAGACAGCAACAAAGTTCATTAGAACTGCAAATGTGTTTGTTCATAGTGCTATCTCTTGCAGTTAGAAAATACTTTGACCACACCCAATGTGCTATTTGCAGGGGGAAGAGACATGTGGGAGAGAATGAAGAAGTCAGCTAATGTAGTGGAGACCTGGAATGTGTTGATTAGGTGTGACGAGAGCACAGCATATAAGCCGAATTATATCCACAGTTATAGTGATCAGTCCATACAATGCCAAGAGCAAATTACACAACAAAGCAACAGCACATGCAAGGATTGACAATCTATCAGCCTTGCCATTGAGAGGTACCTTTGGTTTTTATTGTGTTTATATATCTTGTTTCCTTTCTTCTTAATAACTGCTCACCTTAGCAACGGTTTTAGTATCCATCAGTTGTTTATGTACATCAGACAAATCAAGTCAATCTACTGGTCATCCAAGTTGAATAAATAAGTTTTCATTGATAGCTCTCACTATCATCGATGTTGTCATTGGTTTTCGGCTACTTGTCATAGTTAAGGGTTTTGTTTACTGTCAGCCATTAAGAGGAGGGTACAATGTACCTGTAGTTTCTTGAACTCCTCTTTTTCTTTCTCCTGCTTTTCTTCAACTTTCCTCTGCTCCTCACTCTCTATTGCTTGTGCAAGCAGATGGTCGCTCCACTCACATGGATGATTCTCTAGCGCTTCCATCTCCTGCCTCTCAAGTTCCTTGGCCAAGACCTTAGAACAACAAAACAGTTATTCAATCATTCATTATGATATATCTATTATGGTACCACAAACAAGGCAAGGAGTATGAACAAGGATGCAGAATTCAAAATTCACACAGCATACAGACCCTAACATTAATTTGAAAAAAGTAATGGTTCCAATAAGTACAATAAGGTTTTAGTAATCATTTATCCAAACCAAATCAGCAACATATATGTTGTAAAAAAAAGTAGCCAAAAAGGTCTTGTTTTCAAGGAGGCCTCCTACTCCTTGCTTTCAAGCAGAAAGCCTGAAAATACTAGACTTTTTTAAGTATAATAATTTTGAAGATGCAAACCATTTTTCAGTGATTATGAACATTTTTCAGCGATTATGAACATTCCACCACAATCCTAAAAAAATGCTTTGCTGCTGCACAAAATGTTGTTAACCATTGTTGATTGGAAAAGTTGCCTCTTCAGGCTTGTAGACATTTGATGCTTTGCAGGTCGGAAGGGGTGGTGATTTCTATAAAAATCGCTATTACTTCAACGTTGGAAGTTGAACTTCAACGTTGGAAGTTCAACTTCAACGTTGGAAGTTGAAATTGAATCATGCACCGTCAGACCCGCGACCAGTGGATAACTGACGTTTAAAGGATAGAGAGAGAGAGATTACATGCCCTTCTTAAAAACACTAACTAACTATTCTCTAGTACAATATTTTCATTTCTGAGTGATTGCAAGAAATGGAGTAAATTTCCTTGTCTATGGTTCCCCTCTTGATGTAAATCAATCTAACTTCATGCACACCTTATCAGTTTCATACATGGCAGCTGTTGCATCATCTTCTTGATGGAACTCATGATGAAGCTGCAAAGCAAGCAGGCTGCTGTTGCTAGGGCTGATGTTGCTAGGGTCTGATTGATCAGTGCCTAATGACAGAGGACCCTGGTCTTGAAGAGTATGTGAGAACTGGTGGTCATCCCATTCTGATGCAGACACTGTATTCAAAACAAAATCTCAATCAGCACAAAAACATTTACCAAAAATCTGTCTCAATGCCAATGTCATAAAACTATATGCATAGCTGTCAGCTTACCTTCATTAGGCAGGTATCACAAGATTTTGGACCTTATCACAAGCCTAATTTTTGTGAGAATGTTCATACATACTCTGTATTCACCCACATTGGCTCTCTTGGGTTTTCTGTACTGTATTTCACCCAATTTATCAATAGATAAGTAATGATAAAAAAATAATAATAATAGATGACTGTTTGGTGAATGGTATATCCTGGCCCCCTATTGAGGTTCTGACCTCCAGAACAGGCATGTACCCAGGATTTTTCTTGGGGGGGGATGAAATCAAAAAAAACTTTTTTTTTTTTGGGGGGGGGGGGGGGAGAGGCATAAGTTTTCTAATCAAAATCTGACCACCCCTGAAAGAAGAAAAAGGGATTTTCGTATGCCATGATGCCACAGTAGTTTCACAGGACGTTTATTATCAGATTTGGCTTAAACAATATGACTTATAGATTAATGTCATACCAGAGTGTTCTAGAATGCCTTTTTTATCAAATTCACCTATGCTTTATAGTTGTGTCTACAAAAAGCATGTCTATTGTGAACCAAAAGTGGACTTTCCGCGTTTGTGGGGTGGGGTGGGGGGGGGGGATGTGCCCCTCTGGGTACGGGCCTGCAAAATCTTGCAAAATTTACAAAAACTTCTAATCCTAGTATTTCAGAAAAGAACTCCTACCATAAATAATCCATTTAAGTCACTGTGAAGTATGTTAGTCTTTAAAATTTATTCTCAAATTTTGAATTCAAGCACCCAACACACAATGCATATAACAACAGAAAATCCCACTGCTGTATTTGGTGGGTTTGTTTTTTTTCTAAATACATTCAAAAGAAGTCACAGGTCACAATTCTTAGAATATGGTCCCTGTTGCATAAACAGGATTAAGTACTAGAAGTAAGGGCCTCCATCAATCACATCTTATCATTAATCAAGAAGTCATAAAAAAGTCATTTCATAAGATCAAATAGTTATTTTCTTTTAAAGGCAAACAGAGACATGACACCCAATTAAAGTTAGAAACTTGCTAGAAAAAGTATCATGAAAAAAAGAAAATTAATATGAATGCCCAACAAGAATTATTCTAACAATCAAATCCTAGTTAAGAACAGCCATAAAATCTGGAATTTTGCTAGAGATTTCCCCCTATAACAAATAAACACCCTTTGTTATTATACAAAACTTACTCATTCAGCCATACACCTATTAAATTTATTCATTACTTTTATTTTCCGTAGTGAAATTAAAGAGCCTTGAATAAACACAAAGCATAAATAGTGTACATACCGATTTCTTGGCATTTCCCGTATGTACATATTCTGTAGTCTGCTGTCTCAGAAAATGCTGGAACTTTTAGAAATACCAATTAGAAATAAAATCTGATTTATAAGTTACTACCTGTAAAATACCAGTTAAAGGTCTCCATAACACGGAAGTGACAATTTCAAATTCAAACCCTGATATTGCAGTATTTACCTTCGAGATCGTAGTAATTTGAAGTAATAGTTGAGGTCGGGGTTTGGCTTTGTGTAAAATGCTGCTGGACGTGAAAGTCTATGTTGTCCTTCGAAACAGAAGCGCCGCAAACAGGGCAAATAGATAGTGATGGCGGGAAAGAGAATTCGTCATGATACAGCTCTTCCCGTTGCCTTTTCATGACAGAGAAAGGTTAATTCTGACCGTTTTGCTTGGCATTAGTGGTCTTGTGAGGCGATAACCGGTGTTGAGCCCATTTTTCAAATGAAAATCAAAATAAATCTTTTCGTCTCGCATGTCAATTACCAACAGGCGTTTTTCACGCTCGGCTGAGCTGAACTGGAAACGAGGTTGTTGGTTCTTGGGTCACAAAAAATCAGAGATATAAAAATAATAATATTCTTCACTGCTGTGTGTTCCTCGCAACAGCAATATAATCTATACTTTTTATAAGTTTTTCGAATGCCGTTTACGTTTTTTTAACAAAGGCCCGTTATTTAGAAGGGCTGGCTCACTGTGCTTGATATGGTTCTCCACGTGGTCATCCGGGTCCTTCAACTCTCACGAGACTCAGTCGAAGCCGCCATTTTGGAGAGAACAACTTCTTTCTCCATCTCTCAAAATGTCGCGTAGTACGAGAGTTTACTTTGGCAGACTACCGCGAGACTGCAGAGAACGAGATCTAGAGAAGTTTGTCCGCGGATATGGAAGAGTCCGTGAGATTAGCATGAAGCTTGGCTATGGTTTTGTTGTAAGTAAAAGTTTAAACTTTTCAGTCGCTTTCTGTCTTTGTTCGAAACAAACATTTTTTGGTCAACTTTTTAGTCTCATTTCACATGAACTTTCTTTTATTTTAGGAATTTGATGACTACAGAGATGCTGACGACTGTGTTTACGATTTAAACGGGAGGAATTTACTTGGCGAAAGGTAGAAAGCTTGTTAAGTTTGCCAAACGCTCATTTCGTAATGTCTTGTGACTTTGAAGTCTCTTTGAATTGAACTAAGTTATACACCATCGTCTATATCCGCCATCGTAAATCTTACAAGCACATAGCTCTACCTTTATTACGAACCAATATTTTGTATTTATTTGGATGTGCTTCTTTTTGTTTTAATCTTTTTACATTAACGTAGTATAGTCTCTAACCTAGATAATTTTAACATGCAAGTTGGAAAAGAACCAGGTATTCATAATTAATGAAATAAGTGGGCTCCTTTCCTAATGTCTGTGACTCAGCCTGAATGCTGATACATGGGTTAAAAGATCTGAGACAGCAGTTGATCTTTTATTTGCACATGGAGTACACTTAGTATTTGCTGGGCGAAAAAGTTCAAGCAATGCTTTCAATATTTATTTTATTCCAGAGTTGTGGTTGAACATTCACGAAACCCTTCAAGAGGATCAGACTATGGCTACAGAAGAGACAGTAGTTCAAGGTATACAGTTTCTACACTAACCTCAAAATCATTTGTAATATTGACACAATTATACTAGGAGAATTAAGTGGCTAGGTTTGTGTAGTAACATAACCATTCCAAATAATTTTTTGTTCTCGTCACAAAATAGTAGACTGTGTGCCTCTCGGAGGGGCTGGGCACAATGTTTTATTTAAAGGAGATTGCCTGTTTACATTACTACACAGTTAATGTGATATATAGAGATGCAATATACACAGTTAATGTGATATATAGAGAATACTACATGGAAAGTGCACGCGTACAGTTTTTATTTACGAGTTGTGCAGTACGAGTAAGTTTTTTGATACAAAACAACAACTTAATGAAAACTGTACAAAGCCCTTACCATGCTGTATTGTGTTTATTATATACATGCTGAGAAATTTATAATAAGCCTATTACATAACATTTTATTAGACTTGGCTGCAGAGGCTCCAAGGTTTGTGCTTGTCCGACGATTCAGTTGAAAACAGAGAGAACTTACATTGAAATGAATCTGCTCACTAATGTCACGCACGAGACTGTAACTCATGTTACACAAGTAGGGCAATTTTTAATCTCTAAAATCTCGACATCTATGAAATAAATAAATCACTAAATGGAAAATACTTGTACAATTTTTGTGCACTTGTGGATGCGTTGGGATTGAAGTCATTCAAGTGCAGTGAAAAATATTGTTCATCCAATCTCACGGTGAAAAAAAAAAACATTGTTCGTGCCTCTGATTTGCGAACAAACGAAAATTTACTGAATATGTTTTCAGTGAGGATTTCTCAGTATGTTTATAATAAAGGTATATCACTGATAAACAAAGTTGATTTTTCAGGTCAAGGTCTTCCCGTAGAGGCAGGACCCCTCCAATAAGAACAGAGCACAGACTTGCTGTAGAAAACCTATCCTCACGGTCAAATTGGCAGGTAATGTATTGCTCGAAAATAAAATTTGGCCTTTTTATCCCACATAAAATAAATGTAAACTCTTGGTTGCGTTGATTTTATACCACTTACAGCATACAAGCTTGCAGTTGTCTATCTTTTCTTACCTAGCAGTTCTGCCCCTTTGTATGTTCAGAATTGCACTGTTGCAATCAATCTTTCAGGTCCCTTTTTCTGAGAGTATACTTAATTGATAACACCATTTCAAACTCTTGGTTCTCTAGATCCCGTTACTTACCGTAACCACAGTTTACCATTGGCCTAGACAGTACAACCTTATTCTGTGCCCAACCTAACCCAGACAGACTCAATGCCTGTCCAGCTACCTACAGACCAGTTAAACCAGTCTGACCAGTTTGATCCTCCTACTATGCGCGTGATGGCTCCACCAAAGCACTGGTTGTCCGTCCCACACTAGCCATTTCCAACCATTCAGAGCCTTAGAAACAAATCACCAACCACATTAGCCCTGTCCTTGGCTGTACTCGTGAGCTTTTTGACTGCAGGCCCTGTGCAGAACCACTTTATTTATTTATTGTTAAAAACCATGAAAATTGCTTCCAAGGGGGCTTGCAAGGTAAGTGATTGATTGTCAAGGGACAACTGCTGTTCTTGACTGGTTGGTTGGAGTAATATTTTAGCACAGCTTGAGTTGTAAAGGCCACTTCAAGTCAGGGGCACTATTTTTGGTCTCTTTCAGCTACACTCATATTGTGTTTTTTTTTTTATTTATGTTGCTTGTATTTATATGGTATAAAAAATGCTTTCAGATAAAGAAATAGTCTCCTATTAATGAGTCTTTAATGAATACCTCTCTTGAACTCTCTGTTCTGTTTGTACAGATGTAAGTTTATTTTCAATAGTTGAGAGCAAACTCTTAATCTTATCTCTGCTCTGTGATCAGTGTGTGCTTATGCCACATGATTTGCTGTGCTTTATCTTGGTCTATTTTATTAGTGTAGTGTGATAGCACTGTGTCTTACATGCTATATTCCACAGGACCTGAAAGAGTACATGGGCAAAGTTGGAGAAGTCACATTTGCAGATGCACACAAGAGAAGGCAGGGGGAAGGGTAAGTATGTAAACAATATAGAATAGATGTTATTGTTGGGTGTGTCTGTCCTCTAAAAGATGCACAGATGACATCACCGTCACATAAACACAAAGTATGCAACAAGTTGCAGTTGACTTATGTGGCTGTTGTTCATGGCATGCTGTGACATCTTCTCTGCATTTAATACAGGACAAAGGTACAAAAAATCAGATTTATTTGTTTTATGCAACAATTAAAGTGCTAAAACTTTTTTTTTAAGTTACAAACTAGTGTTGTGGAGTGCGCCAAGCAGTGTGTGTCCTAATAATACATTGACCAATCAGAGTGCATGATTTACTACTGTTGTTGTATAAAACCCTTTAAACCTCAATACAGACATGAAGAAAAGTTTTCCTCAACCATTCAGAAATGATTTTTGCAATTCAAAACACTGTGATGGCAAAATAAAGACTTTCCTTGTTTGGCTTTTATTTCAAATGTTTGCCTATGTAAGGTAGAACATAAGCGACAAATTAAAACAAATAAAGTTGCCTTTTTGTTTACTTCTAATAGTTGTTACAATTCCAACCTTTGTATTTGATTTCTTATTAGAGATTTTAGCTAGCCTTGTCACCTGTTTGACCTCACATCTCTGTTTTGCAGTGTTGTGGAGTTTGCCACTAAAGATGATATGAAAACTGCTCTGAAGAAACTAGATGACACAGAATTCTTTGGAAAAAGAATACGACTTAAAATTGTAAGTACTATTATATGTTTTTTTCCCTGTATATTCAAAGTTCTTTCTCCTAATACCTGGCTATTGATATTTTAGGAGAAGGTCAAAGGGAGATCTCGCAGTAGAAGCAGGAGTCGCTCAAGACGCAGGAGGTATGGCTGTTGACTATTTCAGATTATATATACAGCTCTTATGTCAGCCAGGCTCTAAGCGTTTCACATTAAAAATCCTAACTCATATCAAGAATGTCTATCTTGGAAATGAGGAACACAAGAACTGTACAGAAGTCCGATATACGTGCCACAAGTTAAATTCAGGGCCTAGAAACAAAAATGCTTGCCCTTTCTAGACAAAGAATCAAACTTCGATAAATGTTTTTTTAGCATATACAGTTGTTCGCCAATGATCCTATGTATTCTTTACTTTTAGAAGCCGATCTCATTCAAGATCCAAGAGTGGTTCTCGTAGCCACTCTCCCAAGCGAAGGAGGCACTCGTCATCATCTCCACAAAAGTCCAAGTCCCACAGATCACGGTCACGATCAGGCTCCAAGGAAAAGGAGCATGACAAGTCTAAATCCAGATCCCGGTCCAAGTCCAGATCAAGATCGCCTGAAGACCACAGCAAGGGATCCATGTCACCACAGAAGGACAGAGAGGGGGATGCATTGATGGAAGACAGAGAGGATGACCAGAAGGATGCCGAGGAGAAGGAAGAAGTGGCCGAGGCCGGTGCTGAAGAGCAGCAGGAGACAAAGCAGAATGGGGAGGAGGAGGAGGAAGAAGCTGAGGATGTGAATGATGACGAACAGCAGCAAGAGGACGGGGAGGAGGAGGCCACTGAAGTTATCGATGAAGAATAGGCAGCAGGCTCTAATATATAGCGCAGGATCCAACAAAGACTGACTTGATCTGTTGGTGAAGTCTATACAGCCCTTTCATTATTTTATACAACCATAAGCTTCATACACTTTATAGTACTATATGTATGCTATAGACCTTGATGTTTGCAAAGCAGCTCTAGAATTTTGGAGTGTCGAATAGCAAGGCTGTAAAACATACACAAAATGCGTTTCCTCTCTACTATAGTCAGTTGTAAATAGACATGTACACATCTACCCTTTTGTTTATTTTTTTTTACTCATAAAATACGGCTTGTGTTGAAACTATGCATTATGAATGGTGCGAAAGACTGTTACAAACGAGCTTTGTTGCTTTATCATTTTTTTAAATTGAAAATTGCATGTGTAAATCAGTAGCCTTAAATAAAGTGTTCCTGTATTTCATTTATGTAAGGATTGGTTATTAGACTGAGCAGGGGTGGTACTGGGGGGGGGGGGGGGGGGGGGTGCAATTTGCAAAATAATATAAAAATACTCATGGATAACCGGTACCTTACGTAATCAAATAACGGGGTATCAGAGCAATTGAAATTTATTTGCAACCGTTAAGAGGATCCGTTGAACGTAATGTATCGGTCACTAGGCACAAAAAAACCTGTCATTCCTTGTGCCTAGCTTTTTGGGGGGTAGAATCAATTTTTCAATGACAGCTGAAATGCTGTGAGTATCTCCGTACGATGTCCATTTAGTGCGAATGGCAGTCCCAAGACCGAAGGTGCTTATGGGTACTAATTGCTCGCAAACAGAGAGATTATAAAGGAACTCCAGCGATGCCAGAGATATTGACGGCCTTAAATGCATTATCTTATGATTGATCCATATTCTCCTGCATTCGTTAGAATTAGAAATATAATGAGACTCACTTGCCAATTCCCGTTTGGGAAATAGGTGTATACGTTTAAGCGCAGAATTCATAAGTAAAAATTCCTTCGTTGAAGGTTATTTAGAATAAATAATTTCAGAGGGCGTGTGTTGTATATATTAAATGTAGCAAACGTGTAGCTTCGAGCACGGGCTATAAGATAATTTGACTAAGAAATGAAGTCTAATGTCTTGTTAGTGTCATATAGTGGGGAAGAGAAAAACGCGCCGCTGGGGGTCGAGTTACTCATTTACCAGGTGGCGGCGGCTGTTACACAGCGCGTCGTTTGAAAGGTAGCAAGATCGTAGGGACAAAGCCATAGCAAATACACCCAGTTAAAGTATACGTGCTTTATTCAACACTAACAAGGCATTATACTTCATATCGGAGTCAAATTATCCTATAGCCCGTGCTTCGAGAGGTTTTATTTCACGAGTAAGGGGCTACACGAAGACTAGTTAACACATTGTGGCTACCGACGCGCGGTATACCTGTGGTAATTATATCGGTGTCACATGACTAAACAAGTTTGTACAAGTCAGAAAGTCAGAGTTTGTAATGGCCGACAGCTTGGTGAGTTTTTCATTTTCTCGATTCTTATGTCGTTTGTTATTCGCACTTATAGCTGTAATTTTATTGTAGAAAACCGCTAGAAGCTACATTGTAGAAGGAGCTGCCAGGTTCCGGAAGTTAATAAGTGTGTTATTCAAGCATCGGAATAAATCGTTGTGTTTATAATCGGTTGTCGTCGTGGTTTATGAGCCCCATCGCCTCGCGGGCCTGCGCGAGGAGGTGACAGTTTTCAAGCTATAGAGTCAAGTCGTCAAGCTAGTCTGAGGATTTGGAGCTAGTTCGACGAGAAGGAAGTATTTACGGTGATACAGAAGGATTTGTGGCGTGATTTGTGGCCATAACAAGAGTGAATATTGGATTTTATTGTGTGAACGTTTCGGTTACGAGTGGAGCAAATACGGATTTCGCAATGTCAGCTCGGTCTTGTCCTGCAGGTTTAGGAGCTCGATCGAGGAGGTATAATACTCGAAGAATTCGAGGAGAAGACATGGAAGAGAGGATTGTCAGTTTAAAGCGTTCGAGGTCGGGTTACCTCGGCAGTTTGAGAAGGTTTCGAAAGGAAATCGAAGAATTGATGTACAAGGGAAACAAGAATGAAGTTAGCCGCAAACTTCAGTCTTACCACAACACGTGGGTGAAATTCGTGCGTGTTCACTCCGATCTTATGGACTTAATGGATGAAGGGGAAGAGAAAATGGAGGCCCAAAGAGTTTATGACATGGAACTCACGCTGAAACTCGAACTTTACTCTGCTATTGACGAACAGGATATGCAGGATATTGAAAGTGGATCTCAGGTTTCTGAGAGACACACGAAGTCAAGGGTGAGTGATAGAGAAAGCAGATCACATGTTTCTAGTAGACATAGTTCAAGATATTCAAGATCAAGTGTTAAGAGTGTTGCTGCCTTAGAGGAGAGAGCAGCATTGAGTAAATTAGATCTGGGACATTTACGGAAAAAACAGCAGCTCAATAGAAAATTTGATGAGTTAAAATATGCTCATGAACTTTTGGAAGCTGAAGTAAAATGTGAAAAGGCTCAAACAAGCTACATGATTTATAAGAAGGAAAGGGAAGACTTGAATGTGGATCAGAGTAATAAGTCTGCTGTGTCAGAGGATGTATGTGATGTTTTCAAGGCTCAATCTGAAAACAAAATTGAGCAGCATGCACCTATTGGAAATGTGAGTACAAACCCTACTGTGAAATTAACAGAGGAAATTGTTGTTAATAAGGAGCTAATGGTGGAGCCTTGTATTGGAAATAATAACAATGTATCGTCTAGTGCTGGATTAAAGGAATCCTGTGTGTCTGTTTGTTTATCATCGGAGTTAAGTGTTGACAAGAGTCATGAGAGTGAAAGGGTGAATCGGGAGATTAGTAGCCATGTGCGGGGTGGTGAAGAAACAATGCTGAACAATGGAACAAAGGAAGCCCAAGCTGGGTTGAATTTACCTGGCTCACAACCATCAACTAACAGCAACAATGGATTATTTGATAGTGGAGAACATGTGGCTAGAGTACTGTCTCAGGCAATGAGTACCCCAAGGATTGAATACATGCACTTTGACGGTAATCCCATAAACTATGTTTCATTTATGCATAACTTTGAGACATGCCTCGAGAGCCTAACTAGTGATAATTCTAGGAAATTACAGTACTTAATACAACATTGCACAGGCAAGGCAAGGGATGCAATTGAAAGTTGTGTGAACTTGCCTACTTCGGAGGGCTATAATACAGCAAAGAACACCTTGAAGGAGAATTTTGGACTTCCGCACATTATTGCTAAGGCACACCTGAAAAGGTTACAAGACCTCCCGCCATTGCGGAACGGTGGAGGGCCAGCTTTACTGGAATTTTCTAGACACCTTGAAGTAGCTCACCGCACATTGTCAGGCATGGGAAGCGATTATGTTAGTGAATTAAATTACACAAGTACTCTTAGAGAACTAAACAACAAGCTACCATATTTCATGAAGGGAAAATGGACCGAACGTGCGGGCAGGATTATTGAATCAGGGTCAAGGCCTAATTTTTCGGATTTCTTGAAGTTTATCAAGGAAAGAGCCAAACTTGTGAACAATGAGTTTGGGGAAGATCTTGTGTCTGCCAGCTCTCAGAGGGGTAAGAAAAGGAATGACAGTGATAAGAAACAAACCCCTAGGTCAAGCATGGCAACTGGAGTGACCCCACCCCAGAATAGTGAACAGAGACAACAGAGGGGACAGGGGAATGCAAGCTGGAAGTGTGTGATTTGTTCTGGACCTCATGGATTATGGAAGTGTGCACAGTTTAAGGAACTGAACAGTGAAGAGAGAAACAAATTAATCTTGTCTAATAGATTATGTTTTAAGTGTTTAAGTGGAGGGCATTTTAGGGACACATGTCCTAAGACAACCTTTAAGTGCCAAGTGAAAGGTTGTGGTAAAGAACACCATACTTTACTACATTTTTCGGTACAAGAAAGAAGGGATAACACGGTTGACAACAAGATTGACAAGTCACCCGGACAAGCTAGACCTAACGCATCGGCACCAGAAACAACAGGTGTTAATGCGGGTAGTACAAGTGTAGCCTCAGTTTCTGTCGCAACTGGGGCCGGTGAGCGCAGAGTGTGCCTGGGTGTCATTCCGGTCAAGGTCAAGGTGAAAGGAGATGACAGGGTATTGGAGACTTATGCATTGCTAGATAGTGGCAGTGAAGTGTCATTGTGTAAGGAACAATTGTTTACTGACCTTGGATGTGATGGCATTGCCATGAACTTTGAACTAGCTGGTGTAACGGGAACGAGGAAACTCAAAGGTCACATGATTGATCTCGTAGTAATGTCACAAGATGGAATGGTAGAAAGTGAGTTGTTAAATGTCAGGACAGTGAAGGAAATTCCTGTATCTTCTAGTTGTATACCAAGGAAGGAAGATGTTGAACAATTTACTCATTTGAGGAGCATTAACTTGCAAGAATGCGGTGCGTCAGAAGTTGGACTCATTATTGGACTTAAGGAAAATCCATTGCTGTTTGTACCACTAGAATACAAGGCTGGTAACGATGGAGAACCGGTCGGTGTGAGATATTCTCTTGGATGGACGGTGATGGGTCCCATGTGCGGAAAAAGGGACAGTGACCAGTGCTCGGTTAACCTTATTAATGTAGCGAATAAGCAATTTCCTGAAGAACTTTATAATGAGGAATCATGTCTTGTAGCACATACCCACCCGGAAGATACCAAGCTTGCTGAGCATGATGGTACAGGTGCACCACAGCATTGTTCGTTTAAGGACAATGTCTCTAGAACTGCTAAGCTCAAGACTGCGGATTTAGAAATAGAGAAGGAGATTGATAAGGAGGTATTGCAGCAACAATTAGAAAGACTCTGGCAAACTGACTTTGCGGATTCAGTTGTCAGTTCAAACGTCTGTCCTTCTATTGAAAATAAGCGTGCACTAGAGATAATGGAAGATACACTAGAGATAGTCGACGGGCACTATCAGGTAGCACTTCCTTGGAGGAGAGACCCGCCCTATTTACCATATAACAAGATTATGGCGGAAAGAAGGTGCTGTCTTCTGAAGAAGAGATTTCTTAGAGACGGTGTTCTGTTTGATAAGTATAAGGAGACAATGAATGATTACATCGAGCGAGGTCATGCAGAGAAGGTACCGGCTGAAGAGTTGGCGCGAAGTGATGGGCGGTTGTGGTACTTAAGCCACCACCCAGTGACACACCCATTGAAGAAGGATAAAGTGCGAATTGTTTTTGACTGTGCAGCAAAGTATGGAGGAACTTCGTTAAATGAACAATTGTTACAAGGACCGGACTTGACAAACAATCTTGTTGCAGTATTAAGTCGTTTTCGGGAGGAGAAGATCGGATTAGTCGCGGATGTGGAGTCAATGTTTCATCAGGTACGGGTGAATCCAAGGGACTGTGATGCATTAAGGTTTTTATGGTGGCCCAACTCTGATTTATCTGGAGAGTTGGAGGAGTACAGGATGGTGAAACACTTGTTCGGTGCGACATCGTCACCAAGTGTAGTGAACTATTGTTTGAAGAAGACAATAGAACTTAAGGATAACACCAACCCGGAAGTGTCTGACGCAATAGTTAGAAATATGTATGTGGATGATCTTATGAAGTCTACGGATACGACTGAGAATGCAGTTAAACTTGTAAGTGATATCAGAGAAGTGTTGGAAAAGGGAGGGTTCAACTTGACCAAGTGGTGCAGTAAAGACAAGGATGTGATTGCATCGGTACCAGAGAAGCATCAAGCCAAGTCAATGTTGAACGAGCTAGAGCGGCCGACGACTTCGACACTCGGTTTGAAGTGGAATGTGGAAGATGATCAATTTGTATGGGATGTTGCGGACAGCAACAGACGTGCAAAGGAGAAACCTGCAACCAAGCGGAGTGTATTATCAATTGTCTACTCTTTGTTTGATCCTCTTGGATTTATTGCACCCTATACCATGAAAGGAAAGCTGCTTCTACAAGTGTTGACCAGAAAGCAAGTTGGATGGGATGATCCCATGAACCCAGATGATTCTGCCCAGTGGATGCGGTGGGTGGAAGATCTTCCCAAGCTAGAAGAGGTGAAGGTTGATCGATGTTTTAAGCCGAAAGATTTCAAGGAACTCAAAGACGCTCAACTACATGTGTTCTCGGATGCATCAAGGCAAGGTTATTCAGCGGTGGCTTACTTACGACTAGAAGATGTAGAGGGTCGTAAACATTGCTCATTTGTCATGGGGAAGGCACGACTAGCTCCCCTGCGAGAGATCTCTATTCCAAGACTAGAACTAACCGCTGCTGTTATTTCGGTAAAGTTGAGTAAGATTATCCGGGAAGAGCTGGATCTTAAGGTAAACAAAGTGAACTATTGGACTGATTCAATGTCGGTGCTTAAGTGCATTAACAATGAAACGAAGAGGTTTCACACCTTTGAGTCCAATCGTTTGACAATTATACATGATGGTTCCAATGCAGGAGAATGGCGGTATGTGAATAGGGATGACAACCCAGCTGATGATGGCTCAAAGGGACTCAAGATGGACACTCTAATCAGGAACGATCGGTGGCTGAAGGGACCGAGCTTCCTATTGGAGGACGATGCAGACTGGCCTAAGGTGATCACAATTCCTGAGATTACGGACGATGACCCAGAAGTCAGAAAGGAAGCACAAGTGTATGTGACATGTGAGGAGAAACGGAGAAATGTTATTAATGACATCATCATGTACCACTCTTCGTGGCAGAAGTTGAAGTTATCGATCGCCTGGTTATTGCGATACAAGCAATTCTTAAGGAGTAAGGTGTTGCAACGCAAGGAAGCCCAAGGTGAGCATGAGAAGAGGGACGTCGGAGGATTAATGACGGTTGAGGAGTTGCAAGAGGCAGAGTGCATAATTCTGCGGCATGTTCAACGAGAAGAATTCCCTGACGAGAGATTGCATGAGAAATCTGACAAGTCAATCAGTAAGTTATGTCCGCAGAAAGAAAACGGACTGATACGTGTCGGAGGACGGATCGGGAAGGCACAGGTTGACTACGAGTTGCGACATCCTATAATACTACCCTACAAGAATCATGTTACAGACCTGATTATTATGGATCATCATCAGAGTGTTGGACATATGGGTCAAGAGTCAGTTTTGTCGTCTCTGAGAAACGAGTATTGGGTAATAAAGGGACGATCTGCAGTTCGTCGAGTGATTGGCAAGTGTCTTAAGTGTCAGAGAAGAAGAGCAAAGCCAATGGAGCAATTCATGGCAGACCTTCCGGCTATGCGAGTTGCAGCTGAGGAGCCACCCTTCACTTACGTAGGGGTCGATTACTTTGGCCCAATGGAGGTCAAGGTCGGAAGGTCAAAGGTTAAGAGGTATGGATGTTTGTTTTCGTGCCTCAGCATGAGAGCTGTGCATGTTGAGATAACGCATTCAATGGACACGGACTCCATGATTAACGCCCTGCGACGGTTTATCAGTCTTAGAGGATATCCTAAAGAGATCCATAGTGATAATGGTACAAATTTTACGAAGGCAGATAAGGAGCTAAAGCAAGCCCTCGAAGAATGGGATCTCGAGAGGATCAACAGGTTTTGTATCCAAGGGCGGATTAAGTGGAGCTTTATCCCACCTGCGGCAAGCCACATGGGTGGTGCATGGGAAAGGATGGTACAGACTACCAAGCGTGTGTTGAAGTCGCTGTTGAATGAACAAATAGTTTCCGATGAGGTGCTTCTCACGGTAATGGCGGAGACCGTGAACATCATCAATAGCAGACCACTGACACGTAACAGTGATGATATCGAGGATGAGATGCCCCTAACTCCCAACCATTTGCTTCACTTGAGACCAACGCCTAGTGTGCCACCAGGCGTATTTGGAAAGGAAGATATGTATTGTAGGCGAGCCTGGAGACAAGCCCAATATCTGAGCAACAGATTTTGGCGTCGGTGGACAAGTGAATATCTCCCAACGCTGATGGAGAGAACGAAGTGGACTACTGTCAGAGAAAACCTCAAGGAAGGTGATGTAGTTCTTTTGGCTGATGAGAACTTTCGGAGAGGCGAATGGCCACTTGCACGTGTGATGGAAGTCCTACCAAGTAGTGATGGCCGTGTGCGCAGCGCCATGGTGAAGACGGTATCTACTGTCGCGACGCGAGCGAAAAGACGGAGGCGAGGAGATGTTCAAGTGAGCAGCACTATACTTACGCGACCGGTGACGCGTCTCTGTAAATTGGAGATGGATAACTAGAGAGTGAACTGCGTAATGTAAAGTAACGGAGATATCGTCGGTTGCCGCTTGATTAAGTGTAAATAAAAACTTTCAGGTAGTTTATATTTAGGGGCCGGTGTGGCTACCGACGCGCGGTATACCTGTGGTAATTATATCGGTGTCACATGACTAAACAAGTTTGTACAAGTCAGAAAGTCAGAGTTTGTAATGGCCGACAGCTTGGTGAGTTTTTCATTTTCTCGATTCTTATGTCGTTTGTTATTCGCACTTATAGCTGTAATTTTATTGTAGAAAACCGCTAGAAGCTACATTGTAGAAGGAGCTGCCAGGTTCCGGAAGTTAATAAGTGTGTTATTCAAGCATCGGAATAAATCGTTGTGTTTATAATCGGTTGTCGTCGTGGTTTATGAGCCCCATCGCCTCGCGGGCCTGCGCGAGGAGGTGACACACATTGACCCCTCAACCGGCCTGTACCGGCTTTGGGAAGTACCCACAACCCAAAAAATTCATAAATGCAAACTAAACACAAAAAGATGAAGATACTCAGGCATCAGTCTAAGGGATAAATGGTCTTGAAGATATGCATCCAACCAAGGTGTTGGCAACTACTCTTAAGCCAAATAATAGCACAGGTTCTTTGACAAATTTCAAATCACCCCTCTCAATAAAACGCTCAAAATACAACACAAGGGAGAGAGAACAGCAAACACAGCTCAAGACACAAATAGATACCTTTATTCTGATCCTCCAGGTTCATTTCCATGGCCTCAAAACACAATGTCCACTCCTTGAAGGCTTGTAAAACCACGAAGATGCCTTTACGGATTGAAAAGCATTCTGGGAGATCCAGGGAAAAATTCACGAGGGGAGGGCCAGTCAACACTCCTCTCCCCAAAGTCAGATAAGAGTCTTTTCACCCCAAAGCCAAACAAATCAATTCCAGGTCATACAGACCCAGAATAGCAGTGTAAACAATTTTGGAATCAATTTGGTTTCAGAAAAGACAGCATTTAGGAGAGCTGTGGTGATTCATTAGAAAATTATTTTCTTATCCAGGCACAGCCAAACAAGAAAAAATCATCATGAATCCACCTTTGCTTGCAAATATCCATAAGCAAAGCACTCAATTATGCCCCAAAAGACTTCATGATGTCCTGAGACACTCTCCTAATATGCTCATAGCTGTATTTTTGATGAAAAATACAAGCAACCATCAACTTGTGCTGGCTTCAGCACAACGACGAGGAATTAAAAGTGGGGACCGCAAAGCACTGTTGGGAAGCTTGGATACCGCTGACTAGGTGCAGCTGTGTTTGACTTTGACAGGTTGTATAAAACTCAGAATAGGGGGGGAGGTATCTATTTTCAGTCTGTTTTTTGTAAATTCAGCTAAAAAATAGCCAGGAGTCAATGGGTTAAATTTTAAAACAAACACTTGTTTATTATGTACAAATAAATTACAAATCGTGTGAAGTTTCGCAACTTGTTGAGACTACATTTGCAATAACCTACATTTGTTATAACGGCCACATATGTAATTAGGTAGGTCAATTAGATGGCCACGTGATATGTGACGTCATTTAAAAATAAGAAATATAAACAAAAAAATATGTCATAATAGACACATCGTCAGACATGAAAGATCATATTTTATCCCGTAAAAGAAAGACCAATATGCCATAAAGAACAAAATGCATATTTAGTCCCATCATGTGGAAAAAGGGCAATTCTGATAATTAATGATAATCAACTATTATTCTCATAATCATTATGTTCCCAACAGTAATTAAAAATATTAATTAATATATAAGTAACAATCAATTTAACTCAATAATAATAAAATGCACGCCTTATCATGTTATAAGAATGACAGCAGGTATCATAATGCGATATCAATAGGAGTTCATTACTAAAGTGTCCATTTGGTACTACATACGCGCCCATCTATCTCGGGCTAAAAGTTTTTTTTAGACACATACACAAGGCATCACAATACACACGCTTCTAGACTAACTAAAAACTAAGAAACTAAGCGTTTGCGCTCGACGTACTGTGTGGTGGATCTTATAATGATATTTTTTTCGCCCAAGAGATGGGCGCGTATATATCAGTCGGGGTTTCACTTATCAATAACATAAATTACTCAAGCTCAGTTCTCGAGATATTATTTCCTTTTCCTTTGATGACGTCATCGATGACGTCATTTTGTTGACACTGCCTTAACACTAGATGTCATATGATGTTTCTTTCGTGAGATATCGATACTTTTGATGACGTCATCGATGACGTCACATATCCCGTGACCATCTCGTTGCACTTCCCTTGATACCTACATGACACCTATCAAGTTTGGTTGTCATATGATGCTTCTTTCATGGGATGTGGATATTCTTTATTTTTGTGACCATCTGGTTGCACCACGCTTGATACGTGACGCCTACCAAGTTTGGTTGTCGTACGATTTTTCTTTCATGAGACATCTGATAGTTTATTACAAATGTGGCCTACCTTATTACAAATGTGGCGGTTATAAGAAATGCGACAGATTATTACAAATGTGGCCTCAACACACCTTACAGTCTTATCTAAGAGAACGACCCGGCAGCTCCGCGGAGTTTTGTTCGGGATCCCTGTGTTTGGGCTTGACGCGAGAGAGGTTGGGGATAGGCAACCCAAAAACAGTTACTGATGGAAAAAAAGAAAGGAAGCCTGAAACACCACAGAAGACCCAAACAAATTGCCAGTAGTTTGGTTTACCAGGGCAAAGCGGACACGAAGAAACCGCAAGTCGAGTGGAAGTTAAGGTAAATTTATCAAGTGTCCCACGCAGTCATTTGTCTATTTGTTAAAAGCCCCCAGGTATTTCTCATTGCCTTAATATGGACGTTTGAAATATATATTATTATCCTTTATTCGTTGCGCTTTTCGCTATGAAACTGCCATAGCGATCATATAGGCAAAGACGAAGCAGAATCTCAAAACAACAATCTGTGGCAACCCTGTGGTAATATATCATAATATCGTTTCCCTGTCCGCGTCAGGGTTAGCAAGTGACAAACCTGCCTTACCCTTCCCCCTGGTATCTTCTTCTGACGGACAAAGACGGTCTTCTTCGGCGGTCTCGGCCGGAATCGGTGAATCCCCAGGAGGTGTCGAGCTTTCCTCGGAGTTCCTCGGGACGTTTTCGGAAAGATGTTGGAGCCCCGAATTCATGTCCATGATTGGTTTGTTCATAATGCCGTTCATCTCGTGAGTGTCAGACACTCGTTGACTGAAACGCTCGGGTGGTTCTCGGTGGCTCGTCGGCGCTGATCGGCAGAAGATCGTGAGATATACGGGTAAAAAGCACAAGCCGTGGAGGAGACCAAGGAACACGATTCCAAAGAACATTTTAAAGAAGATGCGGAAGATCTGCGAAGAGGCGAAGGCAAGCATCACCATACCAATGAATGTACTGGCCCCTGGGCAGCGAGAAAAAAAAAAGGAGCTCAATACGCGCAATATAACAACAACGATAACAACCCAGGAACAGAACAGCAAAGAATAGTGTGGCACTTATGGGAATTGTTGCGATTTTTCTTATTACTCGGACATCAGAGAAAAGAGTTAAATAACCAGGTGCCCTTGCTTTCTTTTGAAGTTGAAAGTAAAACGCAAAAATCGGGATCTACTCTTACCTCCCATCAGAACACTAGCGCCCAGGGTTCTAAGCGCGTCTACGACGCGGTCCTCCGGCAAGGCTTTAGAGGACATGACGTAGGCATGCGCAATGTGCGCGCTATAATCCACAGCGAACCCAATAGCCATAATAAGATTAATCATTGAGACTCCATTTAAAGAGACCCCCCACACGTACATCAGACCAAACAGCTCGAAGACGAGGGCTACGAAGCCGAAGAAGACGAGAATTGTGACTGAAAGGTCGACCAAGAATGGACACGTAATGACAAGAATGGCAATGCCGGCGATCACAAGATTACGAACCGTTGCTCGTAGGGTGATGGCATACTGCTCAAAGTACAGGAATGGCTTGGAAATGGGGTAAGCGGGAACGGTGGAGAACTCGTCAACATCCTCTCGTAATGTCACCATCGCGTCCCGCTGGCCAATAGAGTTCAAGTTCCCTTTGATGTAACACCGAATTCTCGACGCAACAATCGTAGAGCCGTCGGGAGAGAATCGTAAATCTTCGGCAAGAAATTGAAAAGCTGGAATTATGAGGAACGTCTGGAGAGTTTTCATAAAGAATGGCCCTTCGATGCTTGCCCCAGTTTTCTTGGAAAAATCATTTAAAGAAACAATCCAGGATATTGTGGTGTTTTGATAAAATGGATTTTCAGTGACGATTGCAGAGAGATCCAAAATTCCACTTTGGACTTTCCGATTGGAATAGTCAACTTTTTCATCAGTAATAATGTGGACTTCAACCGAGCGTGGGAAATATCTCTCTAAAGCCTCATTAAACTGAAGGAATGTGGACCCGTCTTTGGCCAGCAATTTTGGCTCAAAGTCTTCACTGATGTTTACAGCCCCATATATGCCACACCCGAAAAGCACTAGTGATATAAAGACCACGATACCCTTAGTTCCAGACCTCATCAGAAAACGGGCCCAAAACCCTAGGACCTTGCTAGCGATCTGGGCCCGAGGCTCGTCCCATGCTCGCGCGCCTGCTTTAGGCGGGCTGGCAAAGCAGACTGGAAAGCAGTCTCGACGATTGGCTTTTATCCTTCGAACATCGAAGGCCATGAGGGCCACGAAGAACGTCACGATCATGAGGTAGGCGAAAGTGATCGACAGCGCAGCGTAGGCGCAGAAGTAACGAATGGCAGGAAGCTCCGATGTCGTGCTCACAGCAAACGCCACCAGGTCTGTCAATGTCGTCATGGTTACGGTAGCACCGGAGTTTGCCATGACAACTTTGACGGTATCTATCACAGAGAGTCGTGGCTCCATACGGTCTAGCTCGTCAACGATGATAAACATGTCGTCTATGCCAATCCCAATGATAAGAAAGGGAAGCGCGCCCGCGATACTGACGAACGGGGTCTGCACCAGCATTGTGAACCCGAATCCCGCGAGGATCCCGAGAAACACAGTGAAGATCCCGGCGTTCGCGAGGAGAGAGTGTCCGGTGAGTGGGTTGCGGAACTTGCCGAGCATAGTGCATGCGAAAGAGATCATTAGCATATACGTCACTGAAATAAATGTAATGTCCGTCCCAGTACTCTCGGCAATAGCATCATCTAAACTGCGCTGCGCGTCGTAGTAGATCCTAGCACAACGTAGACCTTTCTCGAGCTGTTCCATAGCATCTACGTAACTTTTCTCCCAGTCCATTACCTCCTGAAGCTCAGCGTCTCCCTGAGGTGTCCTTATAAAGTACATCGCCTGTACAGCTGTCACGTGATCAATTACATCAGTTGTCCGATTCATCACAAGACCTCCAAACATCGCGCCAAAGTTGTACCACACAGGGCGCCCATTACTCATGAGACGTGTCTTATCTCGGTACGCCTGTTCAAGTTTGCGCTTAGAGTCCTTGAAATTTGAACTATTAAATTGGAAGATTTCTATTGGGTTCATGAAAAGGCAATCCTTTGTGCTCGGGTCGGCGAGGCAGAGGTTCTCGTAGCGAGGCAAGAGCACAACGCGCATGTGCACTGTGAGGATATCCATCATGCATTGCTTTGAGAGGATGCTGTCAGTTTGTTGCCTAGGAACGAAGATGACGGTTTGTAGTCGGCTGTCCATTGTGAAGTGTTTGGAGGCGCGGTTCATATCTTTGGTCGCACGGCTGTCCTGAGGGATGAATAGCTTCTCTGCCCTGCATTACAAGATTTGAAGGATAGATTACTTTGGCCAACAAATAGACCCAATAAGATTAGAGGGATAACAACTTATCTGGCTCACAAATATACACAATAAGGTTAAAGTGATGGATAACTTTGGCCAACAAATAGACCGAATAAGATTTGAGGAATAAAAAAAATTATCTGGCTTACAAGTATACACAATAAGGTTTAAGTGATAAATAACTTTGGCCAACAAATAGACACAAGATTTGAGGGATAGATAACTTATGTGGCTTACAGATAGACGCAATAAAGTTGTGAGGGATAGATAACTTATGTGGCTTTCAAATAGACACAATAAAGTTGTGAGGGATAGATAACTTATGCATACCTGTCAACCCCCGAAAATCTCAAGGCTTGAGAATTTTTGGGGGGAGGGATGGAGTATATTCATTTTTTTTTGGGAGGGGTGGGTTTAACCTTGAAGGCGTTTGCCGTATTGAAAGCTCTCACGAACAAATCCACTTATAGATCTCATGAGGATGTTAGATAAATAGCGCTACGCAAGGGAATTATTGTTTCAAATATTTTAATAAAAAATAGGCAAAATGACGATTTTCTATAGAATAATTTTTCGGAAGCAATAAAAATTGTTAAAACGCGGGAAATTTGGTGCTCAACGCGGGAGAGTGGGAGAAGGGGTACAAAATCTTGAGACTCCCGCCTAATTCAGGAGAGTTGACAGGTATGCTTATGTGGCCTATAAATAGACACAATAAGATTTGAGGGATAAATAACTTATAGGCCTACAAATAGACACAATAAAGTTTTGAGGGATAGAAAACTTATATGGCTTACAAATAGACACAATAAAGTTTTGAGAGAAAGATAACTTATCTGGCCTACAAATAGACACAATAAGATTTGAGGAATAGATAACTTTTCTTGCCTTCAAATAGACACAATAGAATTTGAGGGATCTGGTAAAAAGAGACACAGTAATATAACAAGTTGTGTCACGACAGTGTCACACAAGTCAAATAACCTCTAAAAGACACCCAGGCACTGCATATAAATATTCCCTACCTATTTTCCATCTTTAGCCAGATGAATCCAACAGAACAGAATCCGACAAATGCAATGCATATGACAATCGTGATCCAGGGGTTCCGTGCTATGTGTGCGCTGTACCAGCCAAATCCATTGGACAAGGACCTGATATACCAGGTACTGAATGCCAGCCAGACAGCATGTGGTGACCAGGAACAGCACCTAGGACAAGCGACCAGTCAACATAACACAGTGGCACCCCTTTCCAACGTCCACTAATTCAGAAATCTTTAAAAATTGGTCTCTCAGACACTTTCTTTAGTACCTATATTAACTCCACCATTTTCCAGCCCTAATCATTCACTGCTGCTACTGCTTTATCCTCTATCAATCGGCCAGAAATATCTCATTATTTCATCTAAGAGCATTTTGGTGTTGAGCGATGAGTGTTGCCAACATTTGATGGAAAATGTTTGTTTAGGATATTCATTCCCCCTTTGAGTAAAAAAAGCAAAAGACATGTCTCTTTGTTATGTAACAGATATATTTATATAAATGAAATATCTACAGGGCCGTAGCTGGGAGTGGGGCATTGGGGGCATGTGCCCCCCCCCCCCCCCCACAATATTTAAAAAATTTATAAGGAAATGACCAGTAGGGGCTTGGCTGTGCCCCCCAATATTTCTTAATGTTTATGTATTGTGCCCCCCCCCCTAATATTTTCTTAATGTTTACGTATTGTGCCCCCCCCCCCCCCCAAATATTTCTAGGCCTGCTACGGCCCTGATCTAAGTTATTTCAGAACCCACCTAACCACCCTCGAGGAAGGGTTAGGAGTGGCATGGCTTGGGTACCTTTTGGGGGTTGTTTCCTGAGCCGGCTGCATGTTGTCCCAGGTTTCAGGTGTCAGGAGGCTGGAGACAGGCACACAGGCAGGGCTATAGAAATGCAGGCTGGTGGGACCATCTGATAGCATAGAAATAGGATAAAAAAATGTGAACAGTGAGCCACGAAAGCATAAAATAATTGATTATATCCTAAACTTCTAGCAGCCAGAAAAAAATTATTATTAGACTTCTAGCAGCCAGAAAAAAATTATTATTAGAGTGTTGCGTTCTGATATAAAGAATCAAATTGTGTTCATATTTGCGACTTAAGTACCATTAATTACCATTAAATACCATTTAATACTTTATTTGTATCATATTGATATAATCAGCACTTGTGTGTATATTTCAGGCTGCAAGTCTCTAAATTAACAGGGTGGTGAAGGGTATTTTCGTGAAACGAGATTTGGCCATGTTTTTACCCTACGAGAAACGTGAATTCGTCCATTGAGGCGTCCGTGAAACGTGATTTAGCGATTTAAAAGGCCATTTTTCGGTCCGTGAAACGTGAAACGCCATTTTTCCCGGTCCGTAAAACGTGATTTATACCCCATACCAGCCTGATTTTACATCCATATGAACGCTTTCAAAATTAAGAAAGGCCCAGTCTAAACTGAAAATTAGTGGGTTCTCGTAAAAAGGGTGTATCTAGTTTCAACATAATTATTTTAGCACTTAAAAAAAAAAAGGTGAAATAGAACAGAAGAAAATAAAAAGACAACAAAACAAAACTGAGGAGATATTCTAAACGTTTTTTTTTTTTTTTTTTTTTCAATTATGATTATCATTTATTAATTTCGAATACTGGATTTTATGTTGTAAATAAAACACACGTAAAAGGGCTATAGTTTGTTTCGGCATAATTCTTTTGTTCTCTCTAAACCATGTACTGATATTATTATCAAATTTCAGATTCTTGTTCGTGCAAGAAATTTGAATTTGTCATCCAAGGTAATATTCAATCCAGTAGAAACCCTCTGTTGGCATCGCTCAAGATAATACTGAAAGCAATTTGCCGGACCCAAGCCAGGGAGAGTTCTGGCGCTCTGTCCGATTTGGCCAAATAAATGAATAATTGATAATGCTTTTAAGATTTCTATTACCGTTTATGTAAAATAGTCACTGTAATCAGACAGGCGAATAGCTGTTCATTTAGTTGATATCCATATCGGTCCAGTGATCCGAAAGGTTCTTGTTATAAAACTTTTAAACGTTTATATTTTCCCCTTAAAATTATTCATAATCAGCAGGTGAAAGAGCAAAATGAAATTGAAATTCTTGATTCTAAAACATGGGATAAATATATTTAACACTATTCTGTTCGGTTAATTTTTAAATAAAAATATGAGATGTAAACTAGTTTCGTATTAGAAAGAGAATTCTAAAAATATAGGAAGATTTTAGCGGGTTTCAAATGTAGATAGAAGTCCACCTGCGAGACCGCAAGGAAGGGTCAGAGTGTTTGTTTACGATTTACGCTATGCCATTCTGTTTCACTTTCTTCAAAGCCTACTACATACAGACACTGACAAAGCGCTCTGATGACAAATCACTTGATCCCTATAAACGACTATAATGTTATCTGTGAACTGCAGTTCAACAACGCTGACATATGAATCCGCCACGCGTTCAGCCAACACTCAAAACAGCGGATTTCACTGTACCGGTGTCAAGGCTGTTGCAGGGAAACAACAGAAGTTTTACAACGTAAACATCTCATTTACAAGAGCTATACCAGTGACAATGCATTGGTGTACTTACAGCGAGTTTACGTCGACGTTCCACGTGCGAATAAGCGAAGAAATTCGCTTAGAAACTCGAGCACGAGTCGAGACCGAAGTGTGTTCAATGGACACCGGGTCCGGTTTATCGCTAAATCTGAAATTCAAATGAATTCAAGTGCATACATTAACATATTGATTATTAACTCGTGGTGTTTTTGTAAGATAGTGGAAAAAAAAATTACGGTAACAAATATTGCACAGTTTAAACCAGGAACACTAGAAAATAAAAAAAAAATAAAAAAAACTATCAATTTTGATAAATAAATTCAAAGTATACAGTATGTTTCCTGGAACTCTTGACTATTTGAACTGGAGGAACTAATTTCTTTTTTTTTAGAGAAAAGAAAGTAAATAAGAAGAACACTCAGGGCGCGTTTTTTTTTTTTTTTGAACTCGTGATTTCGTAATGAGAATGATTAAAATAGAAAAAGCGCGCGTTCGTTTATCCCGCGTTCCCATTCCGTAATGGAACGGAGGCCATTCCACCCATTCTGCTACCTGTAGCAGAATGACTCGAATGCCATTCTGAACATTCTCTACCAACGATTCCCATTCCAGAATTATAGGGAAAAAACGCGCCCTTAGTCGTAAGAACATTTTCAGCCTCAAAATGCTAATAATTATGGGCCCAGCCTCAATTGAAAATTACACGTTCTTATATAAAAAAGAGTGTGCACTACTCGCGAAATTCCCGAGCTACCGGTCGCCTCGAGTGCAAATCACGACCAGAATCGACGGGTTGACGAGGGCGTTGACAATTTCAACGACTACATGTCCAATGTTCTGTGTGAAAGTATCACTTCTGATCCTTGTTATTGTTGTTTGTCACACTACCTTATCCAAGCTGTCCGTGGAACTTCCGCATCCTTAGCCAAAACAAAAAGCAAGTGTCTTTTTCTTATTCGGCTTATACGGTCACGTCTATAAATCCTGACTATTATCTCACGGTATTGCTTGCATGTTTATCGCATAGGATCATCAAATGCCCATCCATCCATGAAATCACTTGTTATGATATATTTTATTAGGATAAGTATACACTCTTTTTTATGAGAACCTTATAAAAACGTCCAGCCTGAGATTTCACCTTTTATAAGAACATGTTAAGAACATGCCGAGGCTCAGATAGCAGAATGTTTTTTTTTTCTTTTTAGTCCTGACGCGTTCAAATAGTAACAACCTTATTATTGCTATGGATCATTAGTGTAATTCTCTTCCTAATAATTTATTGTGTATTATATTCTTATATACACTTAAATTTAAGAACATCGTTGAGAACATATGCAGCCTTTTAATGTCCCAAAAATAAGAACGGCCCAGCCTCAAATGAAAATTAGACGTTCTTATAAAAAAAAAGAGTGTATAGCACCCCTACAAACACGATTTGACTACCTACAGTTTTCTAAAAAAAAACTTTGTCTGTTTGTCTTTTTATAATTTTCAGTGACAATGCGGTGGTACAACTTTCGGGAGAGCAGTCATTTCTTTTATTTTATTATTATTATTATTTTTTTTTTTTTTTGGAATGAGGATTCAGTCCATGTTTTTTGCGTGCTCAGACATCTAAAGCTCTTCCCCGCCGTTTATCGTAAATTGCTCACCCGTGAATCATCGTTCCATGACATTTTTTTTCATAGCCGCATTTCCTGTACTCTGCATTCCCGATTATCTGACGTATCGAGTGACGTATACATAAATTCCAATTTATAAACTAAAGATTACGAAAAATTGCTTCTTTGCATTGTTTGCATAATCATCACTACCCCTCCCGGGTTTGCGCTCTCCTTGTCACATTCTTCATTAAGATTTAAGCCAATTAGCGTGCAGTATTTCTGAGATGTTGTTATGCATTCTTTACCGAGGCCTCGGTAGTGTTGGATGTCGACCGTAAAAATGGCCGTTTGAAAGCCGAATGGCTGCAACAATGTAATTACGAAATCACACTTCGCGGGACTGACCCGAAGTTTTAAAACTCCGAAAAGACCTACTCCATAGACAAAAGAGCACAGATTTTACCATGGCGGAGATAAGAACGCTAGCAGAGGAAAGGGAATACTTACTAAAACTGATCGAAGAATGGAATGCCAGCCGACTGGATATCTTCGCAATCAGCGAACCGACAGAGGTTTGTACAAAATAAAAAAAAAATAAAGTTGTGATCTTCTTGTTAGTGGCTTTTGTAGTCCTGTGCTCAATCCAGAGGTATAGGTTTCGTAACCCGTGATATTTCCTTCTCAGGATTTGGAGTACCGTGGTGTCATGAGGTTTTTCTTCCAAGATTCCGGGTCCAAAGTAGCGACAAAATGCGTACGAATTTCAAGCAAGGATAACACGGACGATGTGACCAAAATCTTGGTGGATAAATTTCATCCAGATATGAAAATGCTGACAAATCCCTCGTATTCGCTATACGAAGTTCATCCGAATGGAGGTAAATGTGTTGAAAGTAAAGTCTACGTTGATCGTCTATACGAGCGAGTCTTGAATAAATTCGAATATTTCCCGCTCTTCTAAAGTTTACCTACTGGAATTATTCATTTCACAGGCCTAACAAATTAACCCAACCGCACTTTAGAAACTATTGCGCTCCTAATAATGTGTTTTAGATCAGGTTTTCAGATCAGCTCTTCGTCGAAAGATCCGTTTATAAAAGTACTGCGAATTCTACCGCCAGCTTCGTTTGTTTACCGGCTTGCATTAATAAGAGCTTGCCAAACTGGGTACCCGCTACATTCTGTCCATTTTAAGACAAAAACACTCCAAGTTCTGAACTACAACGGGTGTAGACATTGTAATCTTTATCGCTTGGCATAAACCAAGCCCTCGAATGTCGGTTAACCGTCCTCTATTGTACGCTACAACCAACTCGAAGTCGTAACCACTAATGCGTAACCGACGTCTTGAAAGACTATTTCCCTCACTTTGGTTTTGTATTATTTTCACACTGAATCTACGTTCAGTGTTTAGGCTTGTATGAGGAACATGGTAGACTAAAGCGTTTACTCCCCCTATTTTAATCCGCTAACTATCAACATTGGTAATAGTGCTGAAATCAACCTCTCAATCATGCACGGAGGTTTCGTGAGTTTCATAAAATTCGAAAAGATGATTGATTTTAAAATTTCCCAACCAACAATTTTATAAACTCGATAGCAGTGTGACGACGGGCGCGATGTCTTTGTACTATGTCTATTTAATAAGTACTGACCTTTGCGGAAACAAATCTTGTTTCGTGCACCATTTTGAGCTCAAATTTCATTAATCGCACCATATTACTGTATATTCAGAAATTTCCCGAGTTCAAAAGCAGGTTCAACGAGAGGCCAATTTAACTACTAGTACGGGAATCCACTTCGCAGTATCTTGTATTGTTGTTGGGTTCGGCGAATGCACTCAAATGGCTTTCAAGTTTGAATCTTTACAACGATTTCAGTCACCAGCAATAGTATCTTTGCGTTGAGCAAAAAGACACCACGCTAAAATCTCAACAAAGGAATTGCACTCAATAACAATAAAACATACAATAAATAGGCTCGTGTTGGTAATAAATATGACTTAAATAGACGATTTGAAGCAAGAGTGAACGTTTCCTTTATCTGTATTGTCTTAAACGTACCAAATCTCAAATATTTACAAGGGCACGCGCGAAAGTTTTTCGACATTTCAGACATCTCTCCGTCATTGCGTTATTTGTTTACGCACTGGGGGTGTTTTGAAAATCGAGACTTGCTTGTGAAATATTAGAAGCAGTTGTACAGTCATGTGTCCAGTTGTAATAAATATTGCATTTTCTTCCATACTTGAAAATGTGTTATTTGAAAATGTTTATCATCAGTTTAGCGTGGATATGCTAGCTAGCAGTCTGTATGTCTGTCAAATGCAATCAAATTATTGAGAAATTACATTTTTAATTTTCTTCTTCTTCCTTTTCTTATCATTTGTATATTTTGCCTTCAGCATTAGATAAGTTTTCTGGCTTTGATACCAGATTGTTTTAGAGGCAGAAAAAATCAAGAAAACTTTTACTGACTTAAATTGACTTTTACTTAGTTTATCTTATAAACTACTAATAAAACTCAACTTGCATTGCCTCCCCCTCCCCCCCCCCCCTTCTCTGTCTCTCTCTCTCTCTTTGCTCTGGCTCTATTTATGGTGAATCATTCTTAATATTTATATAATTGAATTTATTATACAGAACCCCCATGAGCGTGCATGTATCTAAATTCTCATTGTTGGAGCTCAGCTAGGTGTATAAGACATTTGCAATTTGAAGAATTTTAACTATCTTTGATTATCAAGAAAAACATTGACAGCACCAACATAAAACCGCTGATGATAACTGAGAATTTTAGTCATTGATAACACAAACATTTTTCTAAAGTCCTAAAGGAATTCAATTCATGTTTTGTTCAAATGATGCACAATAAAGGGATAGTAGGTTATTGTACACAGGGTGCTTTTTTATTTCAGTTGTAGAAATCACATTCCCCAAATGGTTAGCTAATCTTCTCAGATACTGAATGTTTTTTGACATTTACTGACTAACTAAAACCCAAACTCAACAAGTAATTTTATTGAGATCACTTGTATTTTTTTACCATTGAGGTACATAATAAAGATGTTGACATCAAGCAAAATGAGCAATAAATCTTTATGCATCCTGTTTGTGTGACTTGGAAAAGCCATAACAATCATACCTAGACCAGATTGTATGCATAGATTGTCAGATTGTGTTAAGTCAGATATATATGTTTTTATTCTCATATCTTAAAAAGTATGATGGGTAAAAATAAAACATATTCAATTACTATTCCCTCCATTATAGTTTTCTCATACTGAATTATTATGAACATCTAAATAATGCATTATTGGAAATGTATTCTTTCATTTGTTTACTAACACACATGACAAACATTGCTTGTTTGTATTTAAGCATAGATTGGACTTTTTATCATTGTCTGCATCCCCCCCCCCCCTCCCTCCCCATCAACACACAGTTTTGAGTATGGTGAGATATACAAAGAGGCATATAAAAAAACCTCCTTACTAGTTTCGAATTAAAAGCATTATTTTCTTTTTATTGAAATAGTTTTATTTTGTATTGACAGAAGCCCACAAGTTGAAAGCCACTGATCACCCGCTCCGAATACAGCTAGAATGGCAGCTGGATGACAGAGAAGGCAGGTTCCTTTTGAAAAGTGATCAGGATAAAATCGTCCACGCCAAAAATCTTTTTGAGGGGGAGCAAAACCAGAACCTAAAACGACGACTCTCGAAACGTGAGAAGAAACAAATGAAAAAGAAAAGAGAGGAAGAAGCTAAAAAGGTCAAAGCTGGAAAAGATGACACTGCTATTGCACAACATTTGTATGATGAATTGCCAGAGACGAGCTTTACACGGAGCATATCCAACCCTGAGGCAGTCATGCGGCGGAGGCGGCAACAAAAACTGGAGAAAAAACTCAAGGAGTTTGAAAGTCGCGAGAGTGCCCCTGGTGGAACTTTGAAAATATTTGCCGAAACACTCAAACCTGAGATTCCATACAAGACTCTGTTAGTCTCAGTTGATGAGATCACTACGAATATTGTGAAAGAGGCGCTGGTCAAGTACAATATGGAGAAAGAAGACCCTGAAGAGTATTGTCTAGTTATGGTGAACATCCCACCGGAGGGCTCCAACACTAGTGCCACTCTAGGCAAAGAGAGGGTCGTTCATGATGAAGACTGCCCTCTGAGGATTGCAGTGACATGGCCAGAGAACCGAGGGTCAGTTGCATTTCACTTGCGGCGTAGGGCAAACCTTCCAAAGTACAGAAGGGATAAGAGGCGATCAAAGTCTCCAACAAGAAGTCCTATGCAGGATGTATCACCTGATAAGTCAGTTGCTGAGAGGTTAGCCAAATCAACATACCCACAGCACCTTCTTCCCTACCTACAAGAGCTCTCTCCCGATGGCAGAGAACTCGACCACAAGCCTGAAATTCATCGCTTACAGATGAATGTCACCGATGTAGGCAGTGAGAGTTTGATGTCAGCGGGGGGAAGTCACCTCCAGCTAGTAGCACCCCACATTCTCCCACGACACTGCGTCATCACAAATATGGATGGAAGGGTGTCTGTGACACCCAGTAATGGTGACGCTGAGGTGTTTGTTGATGGGAAGCGTGTCTATGAGACCACGACACTGCAGCATGGAGATGTGGTCAAGTTTGGGAGAGTACATGTCTTTAGGTTCTGTGATCCTGCATACGAGGAGAAGCACAAGCGGCATAGTGCACCAGGCGGTGACAGAGGAAGTGCAAGCAGTCTGAGTGACTCTGAGGGTCATCGAGGGGGCCGACAAAGGTATGCACTATAAATTTTTATCTTATTGCAATATACTTTTAATAGAAAGTCAGTACTATTCAACTCTATTTGAGTTTGATGTAATAATTTCAATTGTTGGAGTGGTATCTGTCTGCATTTCAAGCTGCATTACTTCGCTAGCAGAGTTTACATCCTGTTTGTTTTTTAACCGTTAATTTAGCCTTGTCGCATACCTGTTCAGCAAATAACCATGCAAAAGATAAGAAATTCTTAGCATGCATATTTGTTTAAGCAAAAATTAAAGAAACATTCTAAAAATATTCACAAAATACATTATAGGCAGATGGGCAAAACATCTGCAGTTGAAAATGAACAGCTGTTTTTCTGTCTACAAACGATGGCAATAATAAAAATAAATAATAATATTTTGCAATTTTACAATCGGAGCACAATACATGATTTTTGGTCTATTGTTGTAGCCGGCCCAGGTCATCTGGCCCTGCACTACGCAGTCACCATGAGAACCATGTCGAGGACTCTGTAGATTTTGACACAAGTGTCCACAAGGATGGAATGTTCGAAACAACATTTGATGTGGATGGCGATGTCAAGACAGTCAGTGGGCCAGAATTTATAGATGCGCATGATGTAAGTCTGAGGGCTATTTGAAATCAATTGTACTGATTTGCATGATGTGGCATTAAAGTGTCATCTTCTTTACAACTAGACTTGAATAACTTTTAATGTAATACGGGTTGAATTTTCACAGTGATTGATGTGAAATTGATTAAGGTTGATGGATGTGTATCTCATTTGTATAGGATTTTTCATTGTCTATGAAAACATATTTAAAAAAGTACACTGACTTGATGGTTAAATCTAACATGATTTTTCAACAGCTTCCGTACACCTACGATAGACTTCCTCCCTCGCCAAGCTCACCCAAGTCCCCAAACAGTGTCAGAGACAAGCTACCAGCCACCTTAGAGTTCAGAGAGTCAGGGGAGGATGCTTTCTTTGCTGCAGTGATCAGTGAGGTGAACGGTCTAGCAGTACACTTCAAGCTCGCTCCAACATACACATTGTACATGTGTTCACGGTATCGCATGTCCAGTGCTTATCGGCCAGAACTGATGCCACAGCAGAAAGCAGAAAGATTAGGAGTGACGATCATGAAGATTGCAAACATGGCAAGATCTACTATAAGGGTGAGTATACTTAGCTAATTGGCTAAAAGTCATAGTAAAAAAAATATGCTGAAAAAGCTAGCCTCCACCTTGCTTCACTTGATTTGCAGGACTTTCTGATCACATTATTAATGCTAGCCCAGCAAAATGATATTAGAAGCATGCCTCTGGTCACAAACTCACTTTGATATTAGAGACCCAGTTCATTTGTGTAGACACTCACCCAAGGGGGTGCACAGGGTGCTTGTTCAAGCACCCTGCACTCTCTTGACAAAAAGTGGGTTATTTCTTATTGAATGGTTGTCATGCAATCCTTTTTCCATCTGATTCCCCTCCTCTTCAGCAAATCTTGGGTAAGCATGTGTGAAGTTGTAAATGAAAATGATACGATAGACTTATTATAAGCTTGAACTTATCTCTCTGCAATTTTATGCTTCCACATACTGTATTACCAAGTGACTCAAAACATCCACTCCCATCAGCTGATTCGAGCAAGCAACTGAAGAAACTTTCAATCAAATATCATAAAGTATCATCGTGGATGATTTTTGAAGTTGCAAACGAACCTTTGTATTTTCAATTATAACCAATAACAAAGGAGTTGTTGATCAACAAAGCAAGGAAACACAAACAAACACCTACTCATCTATGATTTATTTGGACTATTTCCAGGAAAACAGCCACATGCCAGGGAGCCTGGCCTTTTGGATGGCCAACTGCTCCGAGCTCTTGCACTTCATCAAAGAAGACATTGACATTTCTCCATACACCAAAGACAGCCAATCAGTGCTGGCCAAGTCTGTCCAGTTAGCCTTCCGCCATTTGGTATTATGCATCCAGCATGAGTTACGCAATAGCTTGCCAGCCTTCCTGGATCAGTCAGATGATGCTGATGTTGAGGATAGTGACATGGAAGCGTCAATCAATGATAGTGACACAGATCATGGTGGTGATGGGCGGAGCTTCCATGTTCATGACAGATATGGTCAAGATGGAAGACCATTGCCTAATGGTGATAACTTGCTAGGTAACTGCTTTTGAGAGTTTATTTTAATAATAATAATTTATTAATAATTTATTATTTATTATATTTGAACTTATTTATACCTAATGCAAACTAATATCACGCATATGTCAAAAGGGGTCTGGATGTCACCATGCTTATGTGCCGAGATGAGCGATTACGTTGTTAACTCCTGAATTCGACTATATGGTTTAAAACCTTTTTATTTTAGTTTCAAATCGAATAATGAAATTTTTTATCATCCGTTATCTCTTTATAAGTGATCTCTTATTGGCTGCAAGTTTATGTATGTCCAACTGTTTGGTCATTACATACAAACAAATATCGGTTATGCCAGCTCTATGTTGTTTTATAAAGAAACAATCAGAACGTAATCTTACTTATTGTTTTGTAGGGAGACGAAGAAGCAACCGGCCAACTGTGTCCGAAGTGATCTACCATTTGTCCTCAACAATGTCCCTTCTTCGTCGCTGCCGTGTTAACGCAGCATTAACAATCCAAGTATTTTCTCAACTTTTCCACTTCATTAACATGTGGTTGTTCAACAAACTTGTCTTGGAACCGAAACTCGGCCTGTGCTCGAGGGAATGGGGACGGCGCATCTCCAAGCGGCTGAGGAGAGTCGAGGACTGGGCTCTAAGGCAGGGACTAGAACTAGCCGCGGATTGTCATTTGGGCAGAATCGAGCAGGTAGGACAGACAGACAGAATCGTTTTCAGAATCTTATAAAGGGAGCGGGGAAGGAGTGGGAATTAGTAGGTCCCGAATTGGAGATTTTATTTGTTATCCTATACAAGACAGAAATACTTGTTTAGGGAGAGGGGGGGGGGGGGGGGTATCCACCAAATCCCCCAATTCCTCTCTTATCTTTCCGTGGGCAGACAGACGGTCGGACAGAAAGACTGATTTTAGATGTCTACTTTCAGGCGGCCTATCTACTCCAAGCTCCCAAGAGCTCACCCGCTGACATAAACGCCATTTCATCGTCTTGCTTCAAGCTAAACTCCGTGCAGATGCGAACCCTACTGCAAAGCTACCGGCCGACCCAGGACGAGTATTTATCACAGGTATGAAGTACTGGTATACTCGTAGCCGCATTAGCCGGGCTTGAGATGAGTAAACAGGCCTCTGAAAGCAGAAAAGGAAAGGACAGAAAATAGCCAGAAAAATTACAGATGAATCTTTCCGCTTTAAGAATGATCGAGTATCAACCCTTGACGCGTGGCCATCTCTGGTCCTGATATGCAGCAAGCAGGGCGCAACTGATGATATAACTATCTATTATTTTATTTGCTTGTGTAGGAATTCATTGACCGCGTAGTGACAATAGCTGAGGATACCGCTGACCAGACGGCGTATAAAAGCGGCCAGGAGATCACGCTTGAAGAGGATCCGGAACTCCAGCTTCCATTCCTGCTTCCAGAAGATGGCTACTCGTGCGAGGTTATACGGGGGGTCCCACAAGGGCTAAGGGAGTTCCTGGAGCCGCTAGCTAACACAGGTAACACGCAATCAAGCCACAGAAAGTTACGAGTAACTTCCCTGAATCCGACTTGCGTGACACATGCTTTGTTACGCTACGAAACCAACCGTATGCAAGTGAGATGCTCATATCCGCAGCACACTCAATCCATTTCCATCACTGTGAAATTCAACCCATCCTACAATAAAAACGGATCAATTCTATCTCTAAAATTTACAACAGTGCACGGATAGCAGTTTTTTAATAGCTGAAAGTTTTTTTTTTTTTTGAAAACAAAGCCAACAACATTATCACGAAGTTAGGATCAAATAACTTCCCCTGATGAGTGTAACTCTTACCCCTATTCCGACCACGCATACGGCCTATGCATTGGTTAAACCCTTTTATTGTGTTTTAGGCCTCTGCAAGCTGACCATACAGACAGTTTCTTCCGGTCTCTGGACAGTGTATCAAAGCAAATATAAAATGAGTAAGTAAGAGAACGCCGGACATCTGTTGGTTCAGGGTTCCTTGGTTTATTTTTTTGTAGACTCTTTAAGTATAGGAGGCTTGCTTCCCAAGGACGAATGTCCCTATTTTTACAAATTCGTACATTATCGATTATCCATTCCCTTTTTGAAACGTGGAGAGCCCCCCTTAGAATTTAGCCACCCGTGCGACTTGACGTAAGGTATTCTAATGACTTCTAAACTTATTCTTCCCCAGGTGATGCAGTCAATGGAATGGTTAGTTGGCTTATAGTACTTCTAATAGTATAAAATATATTTGCGTCTTAACAGGATTGAAACTAACGACTGCGGCTTATAAGCCATAACTTTGACGTCATTAATAACTTTATCGCCCCTTTTCTTAGAACTCTGGACCAGAGATCACGGAAATCACGTTCAACAAAGGTCGCGGTGGCATGGGGCTTAGTATAGTAGCAGCAAAGGTACGTTTATAGGGGAAGGCTCCCAATTTTGGTAGGGGGAGGGTAGCCTGCGTAGCTGGCGGTTATGTTGAGTTTCAGGGCAGTTTTTATCATAGAATACGCCAACTCGTTCGCAGTTTGTTTTGTCAGCTTAGTTCCGGGCGCCCCTTTACACTAGCCCCAGCTTTTTCGCGTGCCTTTTCACAAAGCTAACAAAACAAACTACTAACGAGTTCGCGTATTCCTCGGATAGAAAACTTCTCTGAAAGTTAAAATAACCGCCAGCTACGCATGCTAGTGAGAGAGGGGGGGAGGACCTGAATGAAACCAAGTTTTTGTACACCTTGACCTCACCCTGGATTCTAACCTGATCCTTTGGAATGAGAATTGAAGCCCTTGTCACCGAGTTATCCTCTTGGTGTTCATTTCGTGTTTCTCTTTCCCTAGGGCGCAGGGCAAGATAGACTTGGGATTTACATCAAGCAAGTTGTGAAAGATGGCCCTGCAGCTAAGGTATGGCCATTGGCGTGACCATTAAAAAACGTTTAGATCAAGCACTTTGTTACTTCGTTGTTACACTCTTGGAGCCATCTAGTGTTTGTAATGTAACGTGTCTAGTAGGTGAAATGTAACGTGTTCAATGAAACGTGCCTGTAGATCCATTGGCTTTTCGGAGATTATATATTACAGGTTTGTAGCAGGAAGTGGCGCCTGGGGGCCAACCTCCAAACAGTGTTTTATTATTTTTTATTCTTTTTGACATCATAGTGACCCCGCCCAACATTCATGATTCTTTTTTTATTAGTTAAACCATAGGGTTACAATATTGCATAAAATATAACTATAAATATACGAAGATTAACGTGTTTTTCATTGGCAGGACGGCCGCTTGCAAGCAGGGGACCAGTTGATTGCTGTTAATGGCGAGAGTCTGATTGGCGTTTCGCAAGAGAAGTTAGTACAGCCACGTCTTCGAGTTAGATTGGAAGATTTTTTATCCTTAATTTTGCCAAATATATCCTTCCATTCGCAAGCTTTTCTTCCTTCTTTTGTCCTTATCATGACAGAAATTTGTAACCACCGTGACATACATTTGTAACCCTTTGTTTTCGACTTTCCCTTACATGCCACTTTTTCCCTTATCTACTTTCCTTCGCAACCTCACCTTTCGTAACTGCATTACTGAATCCTTTGTTTCGCCACCTTATTTTTCAGAGCGGCAGAGTGTATGGTACGCTCAGGAGCGAATGTCACCCTGCGCATCGTTAAACAAGGCGCAATCTATCACGGACTGGCAACATTGCTAGCTGGTCAACAGACACCGGTCCCTAACAGAGGTACACTTGATTATATTGAGCCTGCTGGTTCTTAGCAAATTTGTTACCGATATTTGTTGGTAGCCAATAGCTCCTATATGTAATGGCACCTCGAATACTTATTTTGGATCCGAGGTTGACCGTAGTATGAAAGTTTTCGCTTATAATAAAATGAAGATTTTGATCCCCGATTTACGGTAAAATACTTTCAAGCGAGGGTAAAATTGCGCGAAATGTTCTTAAATAAATGAAACACAGCCAGCATTTTTTATAGGTACTGAAGATAAACAAATTAACCTATCGTGGTAGGCAATGAATGCGTTTCCATAAGAGCTTAGGACCATTAATTGCCCCAAGCTGATTTCTTTAGAAATAAACGCAGATTTCTTTTTCTCTTTTTCAGAGCCGCGAAAGTTGACACCTCTCGAACCGGACAACGATACAGTGTCACCCACTCTTCCAGACGAAAGCCTCCCGCGTTCTCCCACCAGATGGCTTCCAAGCGCCCGCGAACCGACACGTCAGAGGTCAGATGAAGATCTGCGCAGGCGTAGTGACAGCTGGCATCGGAGGGACGACGAAGAGCGCATGCGCCGAGAAGAGAAGGACGCTAGGCGCAGAGAGGAAGAAGGTAAAGCTCTGTGGATTTAACGGCTAGATTACGCCGTTGTGGTAAAAGACCATATTGCATGGGATACCTAGCGGGGTATACACCTATTTCACATGTCAGTGCAAATGGCGAATGGCAAATAGTAAATGGCTTATGGGTACTAATCATTCGTAAATTAAAGGTGTCTAATAAAGTCCAGCAATGTCGGAGCCAAGCATTGGTTTAATGGATAATTTTGATTTATCTATATTCTCCGAGACGCATGGTTGCTTTCGGACAACCTTTATTGAAATAGATGTATACATTCTTTAAAATGCTGCACTACCTTAAACGAAGTAGAACCTAACATGCTATTACTGCAGCATTCAAATCCTGTCTTGAATGGCTGAAACTAGCGTTCAAGGAGAAGCTTAAGGGGAATGGCTTGCCCTGTTGCGCGATTTCGTGTTGAATTCCCCTATGTACCAGTAGCCTTTACCAATGAAGGGAGAATATTATAAACTCTAGTAGCAAAGCTCATCGTAATCGCTGCTTCTTTTTGCACTTACAGAAAGAAGACTTCGAGAAGAAGAAGACAGACTTCGACGTGAAGACGAGCTCCGACGGAAACGCGAAGACGACGATCGTCGAATGCGGGATGTTAAAGATCGAAGAATACGAGAGGAGGAGGAAAGGAGGCGGGAAGAAGCCGAAGAAGAGGAAAGAAGGAGAGAAGAAGAGGAAAGACTACAGTACGAGGCTCGGCGGCGAGAGGAGGAAGATAAAAAGCGACAGCTTGAATTTGAGAGAGAGGAGGAAGCCAGGCAGAGAATGGAAGAAGAACAAAGACTTGCAATGCTTGATGAAAGAAAACGCCGAGAGTTTGAAGAGGACGAAAGGTTGAGAAAGAGAGAGGAAGAGATTCGGCTCAAGATGGAAGAAGAGAGGCGACTCATTGAGGAGGAAAGGAGGAAGCTTGCAGAGGAGAGAAGATTGCTTGAAGAGGAGCGGCGAAGGGAAGACGAACGGCGGAGGGAAGAAGATCGCAAACGACTAGAGGACTTGAAAAGATTTGAGGACGAAAAGAGGCGAGCTGAAGAAGAAAAAAAGTCGGCGGAGCTACGGATAGCTGAAGAGGTAAGGCGGAAGGCTGAACAGGCGAGAAGGCAAGAGGAAGAGGAGAGACGCCGTGCCGAGGAAGAAAGAATGGAGGAAGAGAGACGGTACATCGAGGAGCAGCGACGACGCGAGGAACAGGAAGAAGAAGAATTCTACCTTCAACAGCAACGAGAGCGCGAGGAAATTCTCAGGCGCGAAGAGGAGAGACGCCTGAAAACACAACGTCGCATTATGGAAGAGCGGCAACGCGCTGAGGAGGAAATCCACCACTCTGAACTTCCCCAACGCAAGCGCAAGATACGCTTTGAAGACGAAGTCGAGGAGGAGCAGAATGTGAAACCGGTTGTACCGGTCAAACCAGCTATCCCAGCGAAACCTGCAGTTCCTGCTAAGCCCTCGAATGCAGCGCCCATTGTGAAAGCTCGTATGGAGACGACTTTCGAAGAACCTGTGCCGGTCGTTCAACGGACGCTGACGGAGGAACAGAAGTCGTCCATTGACGCTATTTTCGCTGAGCTCGAGAGAGAGACGGCGCCACAGAAACCGGAACCTCTGGAAGTCAAGATTAACAATCAGGTAGAGGCGAGTTCTGACATGGTGCGACGCGCGCTACCGTGGCCATTTTCACATTTTTTATGAAGTAAGCCAAGGATGCCAGAAATGTGCTATCTAGTTCACATGAACTTCCTAGACGACCGATGACGGTGGCGACTGGTTTTGCCTGGTGCACACTAGTTAAATAACATGTAATGGGTGCGCAAACTTTTATCTTCGTATGTCCAAGGGTGGATGGTTCGACATTTTGACATAAACTTGATATAACGACATGGACATAATGACATAAAAGAAAAAAAAAATGTTTTTTTTTTCTCTTATGTCGTTATGTCGGGCTAAACAGAGTGCGTGAACTCATGTCATTATGTCGTGATGTCGGGCTAAACAGAGTGCGTGAACTCATGTCATTATGTCGTGATGTCGGGCTAAACAGAGTGCGTGCACTCATGTCGTGATGTCGGGCTAAACAGAGTGCGTGCACTCATGTCGTTATGTCGGGCTAAACAGAGTGCGTGCACTCATGTCGTTATGTCGGGCTAAACAGACTGCGTGCACTCATGTCGTTATGTCGTGATGTCGGGCTAAACAGAGTGCGTGCACTCATGTCGTTATGTCGGGCTAAACAGAGTGCGTGCACTCATGTCGTTATGTCGTGATGTCGGGCTAAACAGAGTGCGTGCACTCATGTCGTTATGTCGTTATGTCGGGCTAAACAGAGTGCGTGCACTCATGTCGTTATGTCGGGCTAAACAGACTGCGTGCACTCATGTCGTTATGTCGTTATATGACTAGTGTGCACTAGGCATTTGTGTGCGTCACAACTCGTTTCCTTACCACCGAACGTTCTCAATACTTTGTCTTTGTGGTAAGAGCACATCGCACTCTTACAATAAAAACACAAGGTAGTTTCCGTGTGTATAGGGGGGGAGGGGAGGGCATGTACTGTATTCTGTAACCGTTAATCTCTGTCCGGATAATTCGTTACCCTGCCTGCCGAACCAGTTGAAATAGAACGTAAATGTAAGAAGCGAGCAGAATTTTACCATTTCGCAGCTAACAATTTTCTTTTTCTATTCAAACGTTCTTCTATTGGCTGATTCTACTAAAAGTATAATACATGCATCCTCTACGTAGTAATTTTAATATTCCTTATATATTTCCAGGGTGTAAAAGCCCCGCATCTTTTAATCAGACACTACATCCCGGCCATTTCAAGCGCGGAAATTATCACTTTTGCTGATGATAAGTTCTGATACTTTCAGGAGCCCGTAGATGAACCACCTCGAAGCCCCATCCGCGTAGACAGCCGCAACACCCCGTACGGGCGAGCGATTGTCATCAAACAAAGCATGTTACAGCAACCACGCTCCCCCTCCTCACCCAATAACACGGCCAACAAACGCGACGAGTTCGACTACGAGCGCATGCCCCGCAACCAGAAGGGTGGTGATCCACAAGAACGCGGACGCAAGGTATCTGATGGAGAGGATGACTTTGAGAGATGGCAGCGGCGACAACGCGAGATCGCGGAGCAGCGAGAGCGCGAGGAACGTGATCGAGAGAAGCGTGACAATGAATTGCGTGATCGTGAACATGAACTTCGTGAGCGACAAGAGCGTGAGGTGATGGAGCGTGCGAGGCAAGACCGTGAAAGACAAGAGCGTGAAAATCAAGAGCGTGAACGCAAACAGAGTGAGAGACAAGAACGTGAACGTCAAGAGCGCGAGAGACAAGAACGTGAACGCCAAGAGCGTGAGAGACAAGAACGTGAACGCCAAGAGCGTGAGATACAAGAACGTGAACACCAAGAGCGTGAGAGACAAGAACGTGAACGCCAAGAGCGTGAGAGACAAGAACGTGAACGATTGGATCGTGAACGACAAGAGCAAGAACGTGCACGTCAAGAACGCGAGAGACAAGAGCGTGAAAGAAAAGAACGCGAAGAACGTGAACGCGAGGAACAGTTGGAAAAAGAACGAAACAATCGGGAAAACGCAGAGCGTGCCCGACGCGAATTTGAAGAACAGCAAAAGGTTGAACGGGAACGGGCAGAGCGTGAAAACGCGGAACGCATCGAAAGGGACCGCCTGGAAAGGGAAAAGGGGGAGCGCGCCATAAGAGAACGCCTCGAGCAAGAGTACCGAGAGCGCATAGAAAAAGAAGTAAAGGACAAAGAGATGCAGGCGCGGTACATGCGAGAAAAGGAAGAACGAGAGAGGGAGATCGAGCGACATCGTCAGGCTCTTCTAGAGGAGGAAAAGCAACGACTCAAGGACGAAGAGGACAAGCGTAACCTTCAGGAATACGAGGTGCAACGCAAGCAAAAACTATCTCCCAACCCCAAAAGTCGCGAGACGTTGGACTATATCGAGTCCATGACGTCGGAGGAAGTCGAGCTCGAGTTTAAGAGACTCTTGGAGCGGGACAAGCGAAGGCGTGCATACGAGGAGTTTACCAATGAGCGACGCGCTTCCGGTCTTGTGTCAGTTACCAAGGTAACGTATCAACCGGATATCGCGCGTAGTCCCGCAGAACGAGACCTGAGGCTGCAGCGGTTGCTGGCGGAGACGGAACGGATTGAGAGGGAACGCGACGAGATGGAAAGACGGCGGCGGCTGAGCAGTGACGAAGAGGAGAAGGAGAGAGCGGAACGACACAAGCAAAGGATGCAGGTTGGCATTTTAGTCCTCTTATAGACGCACTCGTAATCTAGCCACTAATGAAGCACTACCGCACAGGACCAATGCACGAGATGACTTTACATCTTACAAATACGATATAATAACGAGATAAGGTATAACTATTACTAGTGTTAGCGGTAATATTACATCACAAGTGTGATGATCCAGTTGATGGTGTCCTTTATTGTGGCACACGCCTTGGATGCTCATGTCGAAGTACGTCGTAATAGTACTGACAACTGATGACTGATGATAATGGCGATAATAAAAGTGATGATGATAGCGGTGAAGATGATTGTGATGATGATAGTGGTGAAGATGATTGTGGTGATGATAGTGGTGATGATGATAGTGGTGATGACATTGGCGATGATGATAGTTGCGATGATAATAGTCGTGATGATGATAGTGGTGATTATTATAGTGTTGATGATGATAGTGATGATAATAGTATTGACGATGATAGTGGTGGTAATAGTAGTGATGATTATAGTGGTGAAGATGATAGTGGTGATGATGATGATAATGATGATGATGATGATAGTGTTGATGATGATGATGATGATGATGATGCTGATGATGATGATGATGATGATGATGATGATGATGATGATGATAGTGATGATGATGATAGTGATGATGATGATAGTGATGATGATAATAGTGATGATGATGATAGTGATGATGATAATAGTGATGATGATAGTGGTGATTATTATAGTTATGTGGGTAGCGGTGATGATGATAGTGGTAGTGGTGGTGATGATGATGATGGTAGTGGTGGTGGTGATGGTGATGATGGTGATGGTAGTGTGATGATGATAGTGGTGATAATGATGATGGTGATGATGATGGGTGACTCGAAAGGGTGTTGCATTCACAGACTCTCGAGAACGAGCGCGAGCAAATACGAGATGCTCAGCGTCGCCTCAGGGAGTCTCTCGAACAAGGCCAAGGTGACTGGCTGCAGTACCAGAAAGAACGGCGGGAGCAGCTGCGCCAGGAGCAAGAGCTTCTACGCCAACAGGAGCTAGATGGCCAAGCCGGAGAGGACGCCATCCGTAAGAGGGTTGAGATTCAACTTAAGAAAGAAAACGAGGACATCATCCGACAGGTACGTAAGTACCGCAAGTGGGTAGTGGCGGGTTGTGAGGGTTCAAGGTTTTAGATGTGTTGTGATGGTGGCTGGAGATGGTGGTATTGGGGGAAAATGCCTTTTTTTTTAGTTGGTTGGTCTTGGAGTTCACACTACTATGAGGTCGTGATGGGTTTGTTTCGATGTTGGATTTTGTGGGGATGGTTCTGTTCTTTAAGTTCGAGCCGTATATATCGTATGATACGTGCTAATCTTTAATGCCCAGTTCATTATCATTATCTCAGTTCAATAATAATAACCATGCGTGTTAATCTGGGCTAAACGTCCCTGTAACGCAATTTAAGCACTTACGCACGAAACAATAACACTAACACGCACGCACTTATAGACCTATAGTCAACCCCCTTTTTTTTTTTGTTTCTTTACATAGTTTTGCCCCAAAGTATTCAACTTGATTTCATAAAGATTCTTAATCTTTCGCAGGGTTTTCAGAGACTTCGCGAGGAAGAGGAGAAACGAATTGCCGACGAGCATAGCAAAGAGCGAACCGAGAAAGACCGAATACTTAAAAAGAAGATGGAAGAACAAGCTATTCTTCGGGAAAAGGAAGAAGAAGCGCGCAGACAGCTTCAAGAAGAGCAACGCTTGCGAGTATCCAGAGGCGGCGAGCCGGACCACGTGCTTGAGCTAAAACAACGAGCGCTTTCCGACTACGAGCGCCGCCGACGTCTTATCGATCAGGAGATCGACCGGCGACAAGAGGAGAGTCGGTCTCTTGACAGACGGCAGGCGCGAGAGTGGGAGGAGGCGAAGGCGAGGATCGAGAGGCTCCAGCAGTCACAGATGGCGACACAACAGCAACAGCGGGGAAATGTGGTTTCAGTGCTAAGGAACGGACAGGACAAGAAGCCCAAGAAACAGGTAAAGGTCCAGGCGAATAAGCAATCGATTGGTGTCAGTTATATTGAGGTTGCATTGTATTGAGTGAATCATGGAAGTGACCAAGAGTGTCCGTTGAATGGAGGTTTCCCCTGTTTTCTGTGGATCATGATAGTGACCTAGTTTGTCCGTAATATGGAGGTTTCACTGTATTCTGTGAATCATTATAGTGAACAAGAGTGTCCGTTGAATAGAGATTACACTAGGCTATAAGGAAACGTTTATATCCTAGAATTTTTCTCACTCACTCACTCATTTATTTATTTATTTTGTTTCTTAGGTGTCATTCAGTAACGTGGCAACCGAAATTCGCGAGCCGACTTCGCCAACCTATATTGTGGGCTCAGGTGAAGGCGTCACCGCAAAGATAACACCGGCGGCGAGCGTTCGACTCGTAAATACCCGAATGCCCGACGAGTCACCGGAACCCATCCGACCACCACCTCCGTTGGACGACCTGGACGACTTACCCCCTCCCCCACCGCCGCCACCCGAGGATGATTCCATACATAATCACGAAGATCTTCCACCACCCCCTCCCCCTAAGGAATCAAGGTATACGGTTATGACGAGTGCATCTACTGTCACGTCACGAGTCTCGTTGTCTTCAACGTCGAGTGATTCTCGCTCACCTATGAGTCCCGCGGGGGGTGGGCCAGGAGATGCATTTGTGCCGCCTCAAACTAATGGAGGTGTGGTGGTGTCTGGATATAGTACATTTCCACGCGCGGCAAGACCTGCTTCGTACCCAACGCCCGCTGACCTAGATGACATACAAATCCCGGATTCTATGAAGTACGGAGGCTCAAGTAACAACGTTTTTCGGGTCTCTGGCCCGGGCTTCGGGAAAAGTCAATCTTTAGGAAGACTAGGGACTAGTAATGACTCTCAGATCGAGTACAACCGCGGCAGACTGGCTCGAATTTCGTTAACCGACGAAGAAAAAGTTCGCAAACCGGAACCGCCACCGGTTGCTAAAAAACCTGAGAGCCTTGCATTCAAACAAAAAATGAAAATGTTCAATAACGAAAGCACTCCAGATCAAAAGGTCAAGACATCAAGATGGCATCGCGAAATGGTGCTTAACGGAGAAGTCTCTCCGCCATGATAAGAAGTCATAATGGAATTACCTTTTATGGTAACCACCAGTACCATATATGGTCATTGTCTTCATTGTATGACCATATATGGTCACCGCCGGATAACGATTAAACATACGTCCTGGGTTATCCAATTTTAGTTTAAACCTATTCTTCATATCGTGTTAGCAAAAGACAGCATTCTAAGCGAACATTTCGTTAGTTTTAAGGCCTTTTAAATTGTATTATTAGTTAAAAGAAAAGACATTCCATTATAGAGTTGTAAGTGTAACTCTTGCACAAAAATAACGATCACACGAATCTAAGATTCTCAAGTACATAGCAAGAAAACGATGAATCTTTGCATCAATATATTTTACATAAGCTATATTCTTACTATCTTTCACGAACTTTTATTCTCAAGTAGATCAGTCTCTAACAATTTTAGAATATATTTTTTAGGATTTTAAAAGAAATCTTACCGAATTTATTAGGTTGGATATTCAAATGCTAAATGCATTCGCCAACATTGCAAATTCGTTCTTCTGTGTTGAATTCTATCACAAGTTTTAGTTATATTTGTAAGATAAAAGGGTATTATGAATATTTTTTCAATCCAAGCGATGCAAGTTGAACTAGCATGATTACGTTTCTTGTGGGAAAACTTCGTGTACAACTTTGGTTCATTCTATCTGTCGATTAACGGCACTTTAATCTCTCTCTCTCTTTTTTTTTTTTTTTTTTTTTTTTTTACCGATCAGAGCTAGTGACGCATTTGCAGCACTTGGATTGTGTGATAAAAGTATAAACAACACGAGAGAAACTAAAAAGAACATAAAACCAAGCAAACTGTCATTTTATTCCACGCTCTTAAACACGGTAAAATCATTTTAATGGTTCATGTATATAGTAGAAAAATAAATGTGAATTTATAAGCCTGCCAAAGAAATCGTTTAATTAATTCACATCGAAAAAGAAATCCCTTCTCACAGGCGGTTTGCAAATTCGCGCGCGCTTCGGTTTTTGAAAGCAAAATAGCAACGACAAAAAGAAAATTATTCAGCGAAAAATGTCACCCCTGAATCCGTAGAGGGAAGGGAGCAAGGAACGTCACTTTCTTTCTTCTCTTCCCTTGATGTCCTGCGCGCGTCGTTAACCCTTCCCTTGAGGCTTTGCAGACTCCGAAAACCATGTGAGACGACCAGGAACGAGTCAGCTTTTTTCGCCTTTTTTCATCTCCATGTCTTATAGTTCAAACTATTGTCTATAATTGGCCAATCAGATCTCAGGGTTCTGCAGTCCGAGATTGTGATTGGTTACCAAAGTGTTTTACAGCTGATATGGGCTTCCTGTGCGTGTACCCAGATCCCCAAACACTAACGGTCAAAACAATGGAGTCACGAAACGAGAATTCGACTCTAACAGCATCTGTTTCTAAGATCTTATTGCGATTTCGCCTAATCAAAGACCTTAATTGAAGAAGAGACGTGATCTCCATTACTACAAGATGCGAAGGTAGCTCCAACAACCCATAACACAATGACAACGTCTTGAAAATGTGCGAGTTTTGTTTATAAACTCCGTCTGGAAAGTATTGAGCACTACACTGAAAACATCTAGTAATATCACGATTTGCTGCGTGATGCCGTTAGTTTGGGGATACTTCGTTCCTCCCGGGGAATCGGAAGAAGCCGAAGAAAATTTAGAGTCTGATTACGAGTCAGAGGACAGTGATGATGATGACTACGAAAACCACGACTCAAGCGAGCTATCTGCACTCGCAAACGGATTATGTCAGTCTTATTCGGCTTCAACGCCGAGATCAGCAATTATCAATGTCCAGTTGATTAATAAGCGTACTGGAAGAATGGAAAGTAAGACGAAAATCAAGGGGAGGTTTGATAAAGCATTTCTCAGCCCGGCATGGTTGATGAATATAAAAGTTAAATCAACTCAAGGTCGACTGTTGCACGCCGAGGGGACCCCGAAGTACCGAGCTCGTACCGACAGAGGTGTAGACAGAAGTGTTGTTCTGCTTTTTCTTAAAAGTTGCGATGTTCATGAGCAACATTGTGAAGACTTTGTGAAGTTTGTGGAGTTGCGTGGACTGGAATTCTCACTTGAAAAGCTTGTACCTACTGTGGAGGTTTATAAGGAGTGTGGAAATGCAGATATTGCCTACCAGATTATCACTTCTCTAAAATACAGGGGTAAGCCTGTGTTCAGACCCGGTGTTATGTCATGTTTACACTACTACCCAGCCACTCCAGAGCTTTCTTTTTTTTTTTTTTTTGCTTCTCTGTACAGGACCCGAAATGATCCCAGGACCCAAAACAATCCCAGGACCCGAAATGATCATTAATAGTACCCCAACTGATCCTGGGACCCGAAACAATACCAAGGAGTCCCCATTAAGGGTTTACAGTGACTCTATTTCTAAAAAACAAATACAATACAATACTATTTATTACATTGCCCCAGCGGTAAACCCATAAACAGAATAATTGCTACTGAAAGGAATACAACATAAACATAGCACAGCCTTGCTCAAAACAACCAAACTTTTTACCTTCCATCACACTCTAAACATTTGTAGTTCCGACACATGACTCTGACACTATAAATCTCGTTTCCGGTAAACATCACCCCTAAAAATCTATATTCATTTGACAACCAAACCTGTATTTCACCACGAAATCCATGTTCATGCGAGCGAATTCTTACTGACACATTTTAGTCAGTCGGTTTGGCCAAGAAGATGGACTGACAAAACCACACTGAGTAATGCACTCGAACAACGCTTTTACTACCGTTGCAAAATATTAAAGAGATGTGGCTTTTGTTGAAAGCAATATTATGTGAGTTTTGAATTTCCTCATGTAGTCGGCCGTACAACCCTGCATGATCTCATGATAGGTCTTTCATTCACCAATACAAACAAACATGTAAAAAAATATAACCTTAATACATTTTGCTTCCTGCGAAAAGCAGCATGTCTTATCTTTGGAGACTTTCTTTTATGTCTTGTTATGTATAAATAATTTATTCACGCCTGGTTCTTCAAATTACTATCACGAGAATTGTTATTAAGACCCCAATTTCTGACTCAACCACTGTATTTCCTGCGCAGTCGTATATAAAACTCTTAATACTACTATGGTTTTAGTTGATGTAAATTTCCTTATAGTAACACAAATAATGCTAAAATGTTTCATATGTTTTTAAAACTGAAAGCCAATCCTTCCACATTTCTTTTGTTTGTCCATTACTGCAATTCGTTGGGATTCATTTCAGGGACTTCTGGGGGTCGTTTCGGGTCCCGGGATCAGTTCAGGTACTTTTGGGGATCGTTTCGGGTCCTGTACATCTCTCTTTTGCTTAGAAAATACTGTACTTATTGACGATCACCACTATCAATAACAGGAAATTTACTAATATAAATAATTTCTTAATCACTATCAATTGGTATTGGCCAATCTATGACTTATTGAAAGTTATATATTGAGTATCCATAGCATAACACATTGATTAGTATCTCTCTAGATTGGTTGAATACAAAAAGCCCAAATAGTCGTGTTTGTGAACCAGTTTTTGGTTTTTGGTGTATTGTTATTCTCTAGATTGATTGATATAATTATCCTCATTGACATTGTTATTGATTTTGATTGATAACCAATTGGTTTTGCTACTGTGTGCATACAAAAGTCTCAAACTGCAAACATTTTTCTGGCAATCAAAGGTGTTGGTGCAACACACAGGACATATTTTAAAAAGGTGCCTTTAACTTTGTGCTTTTTACTTAAGTTTTATTCAATCTTACCTCAGTAAATAGGTTGTTTAACCCTTTCAGGCATAAGTTTCCAGAACTGACAAATGACCCCCTGTCCTGAATTAATTAACCTCACACAACTCAAGTTATAGTCACCTTCAAACATTGCTTTATTGTAAGGAAACGACTGATTATTGTAGCTAACAATATAGAAATTGCTTACTCCCCATATAATAAGTATTCTTTTAAGCCTAAAATGGGGTCAAACAAGCTTGGTTTAAGAGAATTACAAAGCAATGAAAATCATGTTTTTGAATTTCCCGCCACTAATCCACCTATTGTACAGTCTTTGTCAAAGATTGTTTTTATATTGAGGGAATAGCAAATTATTTTTTGTGCTGGCAGAATGTTTGTAAAACTATATATGTGTGTTTGACTGATCAAAGCGTGTTTGATAATCAGCCATCTGTTAGTCAACACATTAGCAGATAGCCTGCCTTTAGGCTTTGATAGCTTTTTCTGCACACACAAAAAAAACGAAAAACATGGAGTTTGCATATCACTGCCACATCAGTGCTGTGCAAGGGGAGGGGTAGAAAAGAACTCTGCTCCCCTCCCCCTGTGGCTGTGATATGCTTATTCATGTTTTTGCTAATCTAGGGTTGTTCTGTCCCTCTCATAAATTCATATTTAGGTAATTGCCTGCCAAAATGAGATTTTTTTTCCTTTAAGTTTTATTGTGTTTTTAGAACCTACTCACGATAAAGTCCTATTGATTTTTTATGTACAATATTTTAAAAAATGTATGCATGAAGGGGAAAGCTTTCTCCAAGTTATACCACAGGCAGCCCAATGCTACTGTCTGTGGTTTATAAAGGAATGTATGGTAAAAATTATATGTTAGCAAAAAAGTAATTTATCTTGAGAAAATAAAGCTATGGACCTTGTGTTTGATAGGAAAGGCTATTTTTATATACTGCAAAGCACACAATCCGTAGAAAGCTTCAAACTTGCTTTGCTGACATTCTATCAGCAAAATGAAAACAAAGGAAGACTCAAACACAAGATTACAAGGTCTGTTAGCTTTATTTTTTCAAGATAAATTATTTTTTTGCTAACATATAATTTTCCTCATACATTTCTTTATTTAAATGAAGGTTAAAACAACTGACAGTACCCTTGGGCTGCCTGTGGTTAAACACAGAGATCTTACTTAACATCTGTCAATCATTGTGTAGCCCAAGGCAAGGCTCTTCAGACACCAATTATCACCAGATATATACACCAGCTGCTACCAAAACGAGCTGCCAAACTTCTAGATTCCCTCCCTCTCAAAACCCTTCAAAAACTTGACAAGTCTATCCTGCATGAACCCTGGATTTTTGGCTACAGGAAAATCCTGTACAACAGGTACAAGATCCTTGGCTGCGAGGCCAAGCTTTCATCTCTCCTGGACAGTAAGATCCTAAGGACTGCTGATCCTGCTATGGTCGATGCATTGTTCATTTACTATGCCATTTCAAAGGAAACCTATAGCAAAGGTCACACTTATGTGTTGTCGAACAAGCTTAAGTGTACAAGGAATTATAGGCGGATATGGGCTCCAAGTAATCGTGATATCCTACACTGGGATGCAGCTATGGATTTTCTGATTCAAGAGAAGATCCTTGGCAAGGAGGTTATTGAAGGTGTTGGAGAAATTGTCTATTTGACAAAGCTGAGGTTCTACGAGAAGACAATAGCAAGGTGCATTACTGAGCTCATGGCAAAAGACCCATGGATTCTAACCACCAAACTATCTCACAAGGTATATAAATCGCAAGCATCTCTTTGTGTTGTCAAAACTAGATTCTCATAACGATTTAACTAATAACAAAAGAAATCACTTTGTTATGATCAACAGCACCTATGTTTCGGCTGTGCACAAAAGCCTTACTGAGGAAGGCCGTGACCTAATTTTATGAACATTATCTAATTTAACCAGGTTTCCTTTGACACATATAGGTAGTGGTTTGTGCAGTTTATTCGAACATTACAAAAAAAAAACCTCCTGTTTTATAAGTTTTGTTATCAAACTTTCACGTATTTGCACATATGACTGCGACACGAGTATGAAGTAATGTCCAAACCATAAGTAGCTAATTATGGTTTCTTCTTAACGTCTACCATTTACTTTTAATCTATACTTTCCATTTTAAGCCATTATAGTGTCAAATCGAACTGATTTTTGGGGAGCGAATTTAGCATTTGTTGTGTAAATCACAACTAACAGTGCTCTGTTAGCAAAATGTCCTTAAAATGTTTCAGGATTTCCGTGACGATGCAGATCAGCTCCGAGCTGCACACCTCATTGCCAACATGCCAGTGGTGGTGTTATCAGGCAAGGGAGGCTGCGGAAAAACATACGTAGTCAGCAAAGTCCTCTCAGAGGCAAATAGTCACATTAGTCCAAACAGCAACCAAGAGGACAGGCCAGCCATGAACCTAACCCCTCCAAGTAGCACCATCGACACCCCTCAGAGTAGCACCATCCACACCCCTCAGAGTAGCACCATCCACACCCCTCAGAGTAGCACCAACCCTACCCCTCAGAGTAGCACCAGCCCTACCCCTCAGAGTAGCACCATCCACACCCCTCAGAGTAGCACCAGCCCTACCCCTCAAAGGAGTGCAGCACAGAATAATGGAGGGGCTGGAGAAAGTGCTGGAGAAAGTGTCGAGGGAAGTAGGGGGAATGCAGATAATAAAACGAAGCCTGAGCTAAGTATAGGGCCTGTTTTACTAACAGCCCCAACTGGACGGGCCGCTTCCATATTAGGGGAACGCACAGGACTCCCATCGTTCACCATGCATCACGTGATCTATAGCTACTTCAGGTTCAAATCTTCTGGGACGCCACCTTGGAAGTTTGCCTCCGTGAAGATGCTTGTTTGTGATGAGTGTAGTTTGGTCTCAGTGCGAATATTCTCAGACTTGATTCGTACTCTCATGGAGGGAGCACATCTGCAACAGCTTGTCCTTTTAGGCGATGTCAACCAGTTGCCTTCTATTGAACCGGGAAACTTTCTCAGTGATGTCTTCGAGTCGTTGAGCCCTTACGGCTTGAGCGTGACTTTGAGAATAAACCACAGATCCGAGTCAGAGGCAATCGTCCAAAATGCGCAAAGGATTTCCGAGAGACAGGAGCCGATTTTCTGCGAAAAATTCGCTTCAGTTCCTTTCCGAGGAGACGCGAACCAAGATGTTTCCGTCTCACAAGCTGTAAGGGGTCTCCTCTCGCGAAATGTCTTCAAACAGAACAACTCACAGTTCATTGCGTTTCGCCGTCGCGATTGTGAGTCCATTAATGAACTATGCTGTCAACATTATAACAAGCACCCGACGAGAGATCACAAAGGAAAGCTAGACTTCCAAGTAGGGGATAAGATTTGTATTGGGAAAAACACGGACTGTTTTGATGTTACAGATCCGAAAATGCCGCTGTCAGTGCGCTTGAGTAACGGGGATATATTTATCATCAAGGAAGACGTTACTGCGGAGGACAAAGCGAAGAGGAAGAACAGGTGCTTGCTGTTGGATGATGGAGTGCGCATGATCACTGTGAATTTCAAGGAGCTGGTCAAGGCGAAGATGAAGCATGCATGGGCGCGAACCATTCACACTTACCAGGTACAAGGCTTGTGTTGCGCTTATGAAGTTGTAGATTTTAAGGTCCTGTATCTTTTGAAAGCTTATCGAGAAGTAGGAGTACCCTTGTCCCAGTTTAGGTGTTGCAATCAGGGCTCTTTTCCCAATCTTTTCCCCCCGATTTATAGCTCCCCTTCCCCCTATATGCTAAATCTCAGAATAAGATATGGTGCACTATTTATCATGAGGCAAACGATTAAGTTTGGGGTATGTTAACGATGACTAAAATATCAATACGTTACCTGTAGGGTTCAGAGACAAACACAATAGCCTACGTGGTGGGAGGCTCTCGTTACGAGACATGGCAGCATGTCTACACAGCGGTCACTCGCGGAAGATCATGCGTGTACGTCATTCACGACCCTAATGCTCTCTCAAACGCCGTCCGAAGTGAGCCAATCAAGAGGCAGACGAGGCTTGCGGAGTTTCTTAAGACGATGATTGCTCAGAACAGGGAGCGACTTAGGGCCCTGGGCGCTGGTGGGATTTCTGTGGTAACCCCAGCGGCGTCTCCAATGTATTCGGCTGGGGACGAATTTGACAATAGTGAAGATGACGAGATTCTGTGGCAGGCCTCCCAGCAAATAGAAAATGCTACCGAAAGTGGGAGTTTCAAAGTGAACTGTTCCTCTTCCGGAAGTGAGTTTACAAATGGTGCCCTCAGCTTTAATGGACTATTATTTGAAACAAATGGAATGGTTAACGCCAGTGTCGCGCCAGGAGCTTCTAAGAATGACTTTCCGAGAAAGGTCGAATCCGATGATTGTTCAGATGACTTGAGTGATATTTTCGGGGATGACAGTCTGGATGATACGGATCTGGTAAAGAATCTAGACGAGATAGAAGAACAACTACCCCAAGCACATCCGAGCAATTCAAACCCCGTGGATACCTCCCAAGGTAGCAATGCCCCCAAGGAGGGATCCCCTGGGGATGCCATGGAAGTTGGTTTCGTGATTAGTCGGCGAAATCTAAGGCAGAGAGCGTCTGAAATTTACCCGCCTCGTTCGATATCGTCTGCCGACAAGCGACACGAAAAGCTCAATTCTGCGTGCGATGGTAACCCAGTTTCGAGCTCCTTGTCCTCCGGGCAGACCAGCGGTCTCTACTCATCACTACCAGGGACTCTTCGCGAATTTAGCGATGTTAATGCTTCTACATACGGGAATTCGACGTCCTCGACGCCTGGTCGAGGCTACCGACGTAACCTAGCCTCTACATCGGTATCGCTATTTTCTTCGCCTGGCAAGAGATTTAGCAGCTCAGCATCATCAACATACGGGAAGAGGCTCGTCGCTTTTGCCTCTTCACCAGAACGAGGTTCAAGTGTTTTGAATAGTCCCCCTTTGTCCATGTCCTTCTTGGGACAGTTCTTAACACCAGTAAAGAACAATTCTCCCTGCACAACGCCACATCGAAGCTCAGCGAGTTTCAGCCCGAACCGAGTCTCCACACCGAAACGAGGTTCTCCGACATCCCGTAATACTCCTAGTAGAGGACTTAGAACTCCGGTCACGACTGCTATGTTCAGCGGTCGCTGCAGCGCATGTGCCTCACCTATTCGTGCTGGACATGACAAGATCTCCAAACGCACCAACGGTCAAGGGGTCTGGGTCCACTTGGAGTGTGTCGACAAGTGATGATGTGATTTCGTGAAAGAAAATAGCTTTTTTAAAGTTTTGATAAATTTGGCTGTTTTGGGGAAATTTATCAAAATTGTTGAATTTGGGTCTTTTATTCATAAAGTGACGTCGTTTAACCTTGGTCAAGCCCTACAACCTTGATGTTTAGCTTTATCGCTGAACGATAAAGTATCCGATCATACGAAAGAAGTCTCGGAAAGAGCGTTTCATGCTAGACATGGGGTCTTCGAATGGACGTTGTCGCGTGTCTGCCTACGTTGCGTCTTGTTATGTTGCAGTTGTATCAGTATGTGTGCAGATAGAAGATAGATTTTGTTCTTTGCTTTGTTTTTGTTCTTTAGCTAGGTAGAGTTAAAGTTCACATTTCAATTGTTTTGAAACACTGCTATGACGCAGAAAGGATAGAGAAAATGTTAGGTTTTGAATAAAAATATGCATTGTTACTCATATGAGTAAAAATCTTTGACACAAAGATTTTTTTTGGAGGGGGGGTGGGGAGGGAGTTGGCTCGGTAAGGAACTAAAGTATGCAAATACTATCAACCCCGAAGAGTTCATAAGTGCTTGCCAAGCCTCGCGTCCTATATTGAATTTACATTTTATAATTATCGTTATACTATACTGGCCTCAACCTGGGATAATCTGGCAAATCTGTGTATACCGCAATATTCAAACACAGGTAGAAAGAGTCGTACACGATACGCCGTTACATTGTATGTCGTTATAGAATTTGTTGACGCTCCTCGATGAACTTGTTGAGCGTCTCATTTACTCGAGACTACTTTTTCAACAAAGTAACCAATACTTTTACAAGGCCGAAGTTTATTATTATTATTATTGTTATTATTATTATGGGGGGGGAAGTCTTGAGTTTTAGTCGCCTTGGGAGAGGGTCACCATTTTTGTGCTTTAGATGGGTTAAGGATCTAAATCCCCCCCACCACCACCACCACCCACAATAAATTACTATGTTCCCTTATATTGTGATGGCCTCAAACGTTATGTTCACAATATCCCTTACTAACATGCTACTTTTTGATTTTGATATAGTCAATTCATACTAAAATTCCACCAAAAATATAGAACACCTGTTTTATTTGTGACGAATTTAAATACAAATGTTTTTCGAATTAACGGTTTTTTCGTCGGTTTTCCAAAATATCGTTCTATCGAGTGTTTCGATATATCGACATAATTTTTCGGTCCCTTTCCCTTCTGCGGCCATATCGATTTATCGAGGTTTTACTGTTGTCTAAACCCCTTATATAATCGTACGTTTTTTTTTTGTAGCACTTATACTGTAAATCTACAGTTTTTGTAGCACTTATACTGTAAATCTACAGTATAAAAAGGTAATAATGTTTCTACTTGCATATTACTCTCTCTTTAAAAATGATTTAACAGTGCCCAGTATTTTATAAATTTAACCGTAATATATCATATCATTAATTTAATGTAAACCAAATTTACCCAGCACCGGCTTCCTTTTTATGATGTCTTATTATATTATAAGGCATTCATTGAGGTGAAGCTCGTAGAGAATGTAGGTTTTACACTCGGTGAAGTAGCACTTGTTGATGCATTTGTTGCCATCCCAAAGATCAACATGTCCCGTTGCCCTGACGAAGTTGCAATTCTAAAAGAAGATTATTCCTTTTTTGTCCTAGGAGAAATTAAAAACAAATAAGAAATGAGCACTCATAATTTTTGGTTAAAGTCTAACTGACTAAAAGTGCACCCTTAAATGTTCATGACTCTTTTCTTATTAAGGTAATTCCCTTGAATTGCACTGCGCACCTCTTCTGCGCATAGTGGCGCGCGCTGTTTGTTCGAATTTTTAGGGTGCGCGCGCCACAGTTGTACAAGAAAACAAAGCAAAAGGCAAGCGTTTCTTACTTAAAATCGCTTTGACAGAAAAACGTCGGTTACCCCCAGTTTTTATTTGCTCAAATAGTGAAATATATACAGAAAAATGATATAAGAAAAAAAAAGTTGGGTTGTAGAAGTTTGTTTATTTTCTCTTAAAAGCCGTAAAAATACTTCAAAATGGAGCTTTTTACCGTATAAATAGTGGCGAAAACAGTGTCTTTTAGTGCGATCTCTTGAATGTGATTTGTTTTGAATGTTAGCTACTAGGAGATCGGATTTTGGTAGCTCGACAAACAGAACTTAATTTTCTAAAGACTATAGGCACTCTTTTTGAAAACTAAAAGTTGGGATTTTTCCTCGCGCGATCAGTAAAAACGTGCCAACTCTATGCCCCCTTTTTTTCAATTACATTTTTTGAAAGCCCTTAACTTCAATATTGTTTATGCCAAGCTTAAAAAAAATATTGATTGTAAAACTATTTCAAGGGAATTACCTTAAGTACCCAATTGCAATCTTGTGCCTACTTTTCTCTCCATTTCTCTACAAACTCTGAGTCGTATGTCTTTTTACAAAAGTTAACGCTTTTATTTGGCCCCCAGTGAACTTTGAGGAAAAAAGTTTCGCGCATGCTCAAAATATTTTTTTCTTTGGAATGCTGTTAGTTTTCGGTTATCATGGCGTCATCAGGGGCGGATCTAGCTTTTGGCTAAAACCTCCCCCTAGATCCGCTACTGCTCATCCCTCGTTGAACGACAGGCGACTTGACCCAGTAAATTCATACAAGCGATACCACTCGTTTTAAAATCGCTTATGCCGCGACACGTTTAGTTAAGTACCATGTCTAATGTACACAGTAACGCCTTTCTCAGCACAAAAATGTTCCAGATTTGAGGCCCGAACAAGGGCCTCTCTTCGTGCTTAACGTTCAAACACCCTAAACCACAGTATAACATATATGCCCCAATAGAATTGATAGTGTCCTAGGAAACTCTCCTAATGTGGAAAAGCTGTTATTTAAAGCTGTTATTATTTGTTTGAGGTTCTATTTTCAGCCTGATTTTCTCACAATGTTGCTCAAAAGTACCCAAGAGTGAATGGATTAAGGACAATTAAACATAGCACACAGCGGCTCTACGATATTGGGTGGGGACATTCTCGAATAAACCTAGCTGATATTTTGTCCAAACCAGTTGTTTTGTTTTTGAAAAGGACAAAAAAGGGTGACAAATATGTTCTCCTTTTTCCTACATTAGGCATACTCTTATAAAGAACCCGCCCTTACCCATACAGATATATTCGTTTATTTATCCCTATCTAATCTTGAAAGCCACCTTATTTGCTCCGACAACTCCCTTCATTCCAAGCTTGTCCAAGTACAACTTCATGGTATTCTGGCGAATTATGTACTTTTTATTTTCGAAGTCGCCAATAGCCCGATGTGCCGTCTCACCAGACCAGCCCAAGACTCCTTTCTGTGCAAGGTCGAAAGAATGGCCTGAGAAAAAAAAAAGAAGAAAAAAAAAATTGGAGGTCAAATGGTTCTTAGCGAGAACATAGTGTGGAGGCGAGAATTAGGTTTGAAAAATCCGAGCATGCAACGAGCACATTTAATTACACCTGGCGAGTGTCAATAGATGTATAAGCTATTTCAATGTTGCATTGTTTCCTGTCCTATATATGACTGTAAGCTTTTATTTCAATGGTCTCCCCTGAAGATACCAAAAAGTCTCTTTAAAAAACGTCTCCATCATTTGAATGTATGACTTTTTCTGCAACTACAAAATACACAATATTTTCCCGTGTTGCTGTTGTAGAGATAGATCTCAAGTCCTGCCAGATCCACCATCTCTTTCTCGCTATTAGACATTGCCACGGAAGGGTAGTTTGTTCTGAGCGACTCGAACGACGGGATAGCTTGACGTGTAGGTAAATAGTGTTAGTCTTTGCGTTTTTCATAAACGCACTTAGTTATGAGCGTATGGAATTTAAACCTAACCCAGACTACTATTCAGACCATAGTCAAGATTACTCAGACGGTTACCATGGCAACCAGATTTTTTGTAGCAGAAAATACTTTTCATACTTTGTCTTTTAATCTACCTTTTTATACTACTTTTCTACTTTTTTTATATGAGCGCCTCTTGGTTTTGTAAGGACTAGCTCCACAACGACGTTTAGGGAATGAGTAGGTAGATTAATTAATGAAACAATTACTAATTTACTAGATAATCTTTTTAAACCCTATTCAGACTGAGGGTCGCTCTTTAAGCCCCCCCCCCCCCCCCCCCTCTCCTGGAAAATTGCTATAACTTCTGAACCATAGCAGCTAAGAGGCCCAACCTTGATGACTTGTCCTAAAATCTATCTGCGGATGTTTTGATGACATTGCATGTTGAGGAGACGTTCCTTGTTACCATGGCAACCGTTTTTTGCACATATAAGTTTCCCAAAAACTAAAAAGTAGTGAATTTTTCATATTTTTGTCCTGTTTCTCAGACTTAAATGCCTCTTTTGACTTTATAAGTTTGTTTAGGTGACAAGTTTCACAACAGCGCTAGAAATATTTTTACCTTGGATATTCGGAGAGAGGGGTGGTTAAAATTTGCTCTCTTAAAGCTATTGTTAAAAATGGCGGAATTTCTTACAAAAAAAATTGATTATAAACGTTTTTTTATGGCCTTCTTTCATTGCAAAGCCGTAAAAAGGTTCATTCTGGCATATCTAAATGATGCAAGGTGATGTCAACCTGATATCTGATAATTTAGACAATATTTGAAAGAATAGCTAAAAATCGTATTTATGACGTCATTGTGACGTTAGGCATACTCTTAATAGTCATAATTGATTCGACCACACCCAAAATATGGCGTGACGATTCTTTGCATAATGGCGATCATTGTCTGTAGGTCATAGCCTAAGTTGTTCATGAAATACGGAGGGGGGCCCTTTTATCCCCCCCCCCCCCTGTCACAGACAGCTCAAAAAGGCCCAGTCTGGGCCTATATTTCTGTATTACACATTACTTTAAGCATTGTTATTTTTATCCCGACATTTTTTCGCTAAAATTCTTGTTTTTACAGCGTTAAAATACCAAAAAAAGTCCATAAAGGAAGTGGACCGAAATATCGCGGGAAATCTTACCAAGTAGTTTAAAATGAATTAGTGTATTTCGGATATAAATGATACAAATATGCCCTATTAAACTTTGTTTCCAAACATATTGGTACGTAAAAAACGTTTCAAGCCTTTACCTTTCATTCGATATAGATAATTCGCAAAATGTTTTCCCACACCATTTAAGCAATCAGCCGATGCTCCACGTAAGTGTTGTAAAGGCGTGCTTGTCACTCAAACATTCGCCATAGAACTGAATACCATGCATGTTACAAAAGCCTTTATCGTATGCCTTCTTTGCACATGCTTGTATCAAATCGGGGAATTGGGGGTGTTTTTTTGCAGGGAATCAACGGGCGATAGTTCAGATAGAGGTTCCGGAGAGCACGGTTGGGCGTATCCTTGAAACACCCGACTTGCGTTAAAGTAACTAAAATAACAACACAACACACATATTAAAACACATATTAAAATCAATCTTCCCGCCTGTAAACTATCGCCGGGCGATATTTAGCTTTTTTTTCTAGGCAATTTTCTTTATCTTACCTTTTTTACCACCAATGTCAACCTGTATGTCAACCTGCATAATAAACAAAAAAACGTTTGGATCTATCAGCAGAGAAATCAACACAGTCAAGGGCGTTGGGAACACAGTTTGATAATAAACCACGAAATTCCATCTAATTAATTTGGCTTAAGGTGCCTTGTTTGCGACGCGCTCTCCGTGTTTGATTAAAAACCCCCTCAAGTTACGTTGCGTAATCCCAGCTACTACACCGTGGCGCGCGAACTGTCCCCGACGCGCTAGCGGAAACGTACCGTAAATGACCTAAAAGCGCCCCCTATCTAAAGAATGCCTCTGATCTAATGAACGCACCCCCTAAGCTTACAAGTTTGTAATAAACGCCCCTCTCTAATAAACGCCCCCTTCTATTAAACGTCCCTCCTGCTCCCTTCCCTGCCAGCTTAAAAACAAACGACATAGTGATTCCGGAAATATAAATGGTAATTTAATTGCCTTCTTGCTTAATCAACACTGGTAAGTGAGTGGTGTCTTGTTTTATTTCAAGTTCAGGGTACCGCTCTCTAACGTTCCTGATCTCATTGCTTAGGATGTCAGCAATTTTCTTTCGTTTTGTCCTCGCAGTTTAGCATCCAGGAATAACAAAGCCAACTACTAGTTTCCGTTTACCGCATACTTGCACCGTTAAATCATTGCATTCGTCCTACGGTAAACGCTTGCTACGCATGCTATAATTTAAAGTGATCCTGGCTGAGACTAGAACTGCACTTGAATGGATTTGTTATATTTTCATAGTTTGTAAAGAACGCCCTTTTATATTAAACGGCTCCTATCTAATGAAAGATCCCCCTCGGAACATCGAAATTTAATAAACGCCCCGGGCGTTTATTAGGTCATTTACAGTACCCGACTAATAAAAGTAAAAGTAGGAAATGGTACCTAGTCGATGACATGATGCTCGTGCTACTAGCAGAATAGAAACTAGGCTTGAAACGGACATCGTATTTCACACTCTATATACGCCGTACAGAGCAAATTGTTTTTTCATGTGTACGGCCAAACATTTCCTAATATTGTGTTACGGTTTACTGGTCTAGGTAAGCATTAGATATAAAGGCACTGACGTACCGTTTGTCGCCGGTAAAAAAACAAAGAGTGAGAAGTACAGAAGCGATGATTGCTACCAGGAGCAGTTTTGAGGCTATGTTGTCGTGTTGAATGCTAGTTCTGTTGACTCGATTAAACGGATGGATCTCTTTAAATAGGATATATTGGTGATTCATAAAATTGATTTTACTTTTTTGGTTTTCGCAACGTACTTACCTCGTCTTCCATGTTCTAATTTGAATTAGAATTAAAATTAATTTTACCTATCAGAATAAGACTTCAAATCCCTCACTTACCGCAATCCTCGACAAATTACCAGCTATAACAAAAAGGCATTAATAGAATTCATTGAAAATTCTTAATTTTAAATATATAAACATTCTTCCCGACATAAAGAAACCTTTTTTATTTTACCAGGATTTATTTTGACAAAAATAATTGTTAGTTGTCAATTATGTAGCCTTTCACCTATTCAAATAGAATGTTTCAGGTGTTTAGAAGACCAATGGAAAATGTTGAAGCAGACACAATAAACAGCACTTGTTTTAATGATACATTTCAACCTTAGAAAACGAAAGATTACTCATTGTGATGGCTAGGTGGAAAAAATCTTTTAACGCATCATAACGTTGTAATACCGCAATATTATTCTTTTATATTCGCCCATCTGTTTTACCTGTGAAGTATACGACGGTTTATGTAAAAAGAAACTACAATGATAATGAATACCTTTATTTTAAGCGGCCCAAAGTGCAGTAACATTAGTTTCTCGATCACTGTATGATTTTATACCTCTTCTAGTCATGGTCCCGATTTAGTTTCATTATATATATATATATATATATATATATATATATATATATATATATATATTTTTATTTAAATCGAAGCACCTTTTTTGATAATTTTGCCAAAATAAAGGGATACGCATGGATCATAAGAGAGAAAGCTTCTTGGCAATCTTTTTGTTATAAATACCACCTCAAAGCCCAAAACGACTGTATAAGAGAGAGCAAACAGAAGGATGGAATTCAAACCTGGAAAAGGAAATAAAGTATTTTTTTTAACACTTAGACCCCGCTTGTTCCCATATTCTCGTCTATATGCTGTTAGCGTTTAAGCCAGGGTGACATTTATTGCTATTATCCCATTTGTGCCACAATCACGGACACCCCTTAAAACAATTTACGTTTTTAGTGGATAAAAAATAAAAAAAAAGGCAAGGGGGGGTTACTGCCTTGCTTTCCATTTTTCTGAATAACTAGAGAAAAGCGAATAAAGTAAGAACAAATGTTTTCTACTGTATGTGCACTCTTTGAAAGTCATTTGTGTCGCGGTCAGTCGAGCGGGACTGCTGGACGATGTTTGCACAGTATCTTCCCAAGAGACCATGACATGACCTTTTGATCTTCCTTATTGCCATATGGCCTTTTGATCTTCCTTATAAGCCATATGCTGGTGTTTTTCTTATTCAGATAACATTTCAATTTCACTTGGCTGCACATGCTCGAGGATCCAGCGTACTTTGCGGCTTTGGGCCGAAGCGCCCGCAAAGTACGCTGGATCCTCGTAGATACGCTACTGAAAAAAAAGCGGGACATAGGCAAATGTGGACTTTTACCACTAGTTTTATAGCTTCTAGAATTACAAAAAAAACGTAATTGACAAAGCTGTTTTAAAGCTTTAAAAAGCTTTACAGCTAGGCCAGAGATTCGTATCCTTTTGCAATAATGTAATAGGAACCAGGGACACGCCCGCGTATGGGTCAATTATAAGGTTACTTGGTCTACTTAACGGTTACAGCTATAACAACGGTCATAGCTATAACAATACACCAAAAGTCGGGCATCATTTCTTGGCTATATTTCATCATCACGAAAGCAGGCAAGAGCACCAGCGTGTTCAAACAAAATCTCTCCTTTGGGATGTGTTTTTTCCTGTTTCAATTGGATATTATTCAATAATTAAAGCTCTATAAATTTATATAGTATTTTTTAAAGTGCGTTTCCCTTTGTCTTGAAAATGTGGAGGCGGAAGGAGTAGACACAAATGGATAACAAGCACTTGTACTTATTACGTTTTTGCACTTAAACAAGAAGAATTATTCATTATAGTGGCTGAGTGGAGAAAGAAATGCTCTATAGCAATCATTGAATAAAATTGACGTTTCCATCTATCAATCGATCGATATTCGCTCAAGCAATACTAGCCGCCCATAGTAAAAGAAATTAGGAAAGATATTAATACGATCCCTTAGTCTGGTTAATGGCTTTCCTGGTGATGAGGAAACAGCCACCCTGCAAAATGTTTTTTTTTTACATTAAATGTTTTTTTTTCTAAATAGGGTCCCTAATTCAAATAAAGCGATATAACGCCTTTCCTTGGCCTTTTTAAGACCCTTACGCTGGTCAGACGCGTTCCCAGGATTGGCCGAGGGGGGAGGGGTGCGCAGTCATTGGTATCATATGGAAAAAGCCTAGTATTTTGGAGATTCCTAAAAATGACCCAATTTTGACCGAAGAGGAGGGGGGGGGGGGGGCGCAGTCATATGGAAAAAGCATAGTATTTTCATAAGTATTTTCAGTCATATGGTTCATAACTTGGCCAAACGATAAAGATTCCTGATTTTTTCTCGACTTTCCAAACGTAACAGTCTCGCAATCCTTGAGCGAAAAGTTAGAGTACGTACGTACGACATTTCCTGGTTCATAATTTGGCCAAACGATAAAGATTCCTGATTTTTTTCCCGACTTTCCAAACGTAACAGTCTCGCAATCCTTGAGCGAAAAGTTAAGAGTACGTACGTACGACATTTCCTGGTTCATAACTTGGCCAAACGATAAAGATTCCTGATTTTTTCCCGACTTTCCAAACGTAACAGTCTCGCAATCCTTGAGCGAAAAGTTAGAGTACGTACGTACGACATTTCCTGGTTCATAACTTGGCCAAACGATAAGGATTCCTGATTTTTTCCCGACTTCCCAAACGTAAAGTCTCGCAATCCTTGAGCGAAAAGTTAGAGTACGTACGTACGACATTTCCTGGTTCATAACTTGGCCAAACGATAAAGATTCCTGATTTTTTCCCGACTTTCCAAACGTAACAGTCTCGCACTTGAGCGAAAAGTTAGAGTACGTACGTACGACATTTCCTGGTTCATAACTTGGCCAAACGATAAAGATTCCTGATTTTTTCACGACTTTCCAAACGTAACAGTCTCGCAATCCTTGAGCGAAAAGTTAGAGTACGTACGTACGATATTTCCTGGTTCATAACTTGGCCAAACGATACAGATTCCTGATTGTTTCCCGACTTTTAAAACGTAACAGTCTTGCAATCCTTGAGCGAAAAGTTAGAGTACGTACGTACGACATTTCCTGGTTCATAACTTGGCCAAACGATAAAGATTCCTGATTGTTTCCCGACTTTCCAAACGTAACAGTCTCGCAATCCTTGAGCGAAAAGTTAGAGTACGTACGTACGACATTTCCTGGCTCATAACTTGGCCAAACGATAAAGATTCCTGATTTTTTCCCACTTTCCAAACGTAACAGTCTCGCAATCCTTGAGCGAAAAGTTAAAGTACGCACGTACGACATTTCCTGGCTCATAACGTGGCCAAACGATAAAGATTCCTGATTTTTTCCCGACTTTCCAAACGTAACAGTCTCGGAATCCTTAAGCGAAAAGTTAGAGTACGTACGTAGGACATTATTTCCATCTTTCCATTTATTCCCAAGTTTACAGGGTGTATCAAAAGTTCGTGCACTCTTTTAGTTACTTGAAAAACAAGTTTAACAAAACAGCAGCGGGACAAGCATTACATCATGATAAAAATACTTTATTATAGTCTGTCGGTATATAAAAAATCAATATCAAGATGCAGCTACTTGTTCTTTATTACACTTTCTATGCGCTTTGGCATAGAGTGAGGAAGTGCCTTGCATCTGATACATTTCGCCAAGCGGAAGGAATGGATATTATAGCCCTAAATACTATACATTTTCCCTTGAAACAGGTACTTTGAACACTTGTCTGAAAAATGAAAGTCTTCCTATTATTTATTGTATGTACATGGCATAATATGATGCTGTGTTTCCTCTCTTAGAACACACCTCGTAAAGCCTCTAGTTTGTATCAGCAAACAAGTAAAACCCGTTACCGTCCCCCAGCCAAGTGATCATAGTCAGCACATCAAGGAGACAGAAAAATAAACCACTGAATAAAATAACTGTTACAATTAACTGAGGGGGGGGGGGGGGGGGGGGGGGGGCGATAACGTTTATTGAAATAGGTGTATGCGATAAGCTCTCGATAGTGTAAAAATGCTTATCCACATATACCAGGCCCGTACCCAGGGGGGATGCAGGGGGCCGAAAGTCCACTTTTGGTTCTCAATAGACGTGCTATTTGTAGTTTGTAAACAACAATCAAAATCATAAGCAAGATCACTCTGGTGTGTAGCCAAATTCGACAATAAACGTCCCGTAGAGACACTGCAAAGGCATAAAAAAATCCCTTTTTGTTTTTTCGGAGGTGGTTAGATTTTTATCAGAGAACTCCCTCCCCCCCTCTCTCTCCCCCAGTCCCCCCCCCCCCCCCCCCAAGAAAAATCCTGGGTACGGGCCTGTATACCATCTGTCAATTTGGTAGCTAAGGCTTTTAAAATGTTTTATATCATCCACGATTGGATACTCAATTATGTAATTTAAGTCAAAATGACATCAAGCGAACGTGCTTTCTGCTCTATAGAGAGCATAAATAAGATATCTTATGCTCTCTTAATATTTGCATAAAATCAACTTCCCTTTTAACAGGCGATTATTTTTTCTAAAGTTGTAGATACTCCAAGGAAACTATAAATGGGCTTGACACTCCGGCCACTTCCATTTAGTATATTAAAGAACACTGTAAGGTAGGTTCTTTTTTAAATGCCAGATATCTCATCGTTAAATAACTTCTGGAGTAACTTAAGAATACCCACAACAATTTAATATTTTTATATTTTTTACAGACAGCCTCACGCGGGTAATTGTTTTTAAAAATTTTGTTCAAATTAAAACCTGTTTGGCCTTTTAAAAGCGTGCGATCGATCTGATCTCGAGCTAATATAATAACAAATGCTTCTAGGTTGCACGTGCAAATTAAATTTGGGGGTTTGTTAAAAAATCTAAAAACTGTAGTTGCAAATTGCACCATTTTGCGTATATAAGGTCAGTCTTGTATGACATAGTGGACCATCGAATCGATTTCTTGAAAATATCAGAAATATCGAGTGTCAACTTACTCTTTGTAAAATACAAATAAGTGGACGAGTATTCTGAAAGGTTTAAACATAGTTATGACCGAATTAGAAAAGCATTAATTAAATCATGAGATGGTAATAATCTATTTGTAAGGTCAAAACTCTAGCTATGCGTCAATTATTACGAATTACGTCATTTTTTTATTACAAAGAGCGTTGGTACACATCCTTAGAACAAAAAGACTATAAGACCGGGCTATTTGTGACAAGATTAAAAACTACAATGTAAACAATTCACAGCACAAAAAAGCTCTCAAAAAAATTTCCTCGCGACGATAAAATTTGTAAACAAAAAGCCAGCTTAGAATGTAGAGACCAAAATTACTGCCTATTTTTCTAGCAATATTTGAAAATTTGTTTTGTTTCTCCTCATCCGTTTTTTTTTTGTATTCTGGGATTATTTATCGAAGCGAAAGTTTGATAATACCAAACTTCTAACGGCCTCTCTCTACAAATTTATCAGCAATATCGCGTTCTCACACACTTAATAGTTCTAAACAATGATTACTTTTTATTCAGATTGGCATCGAAAGAATTAACATAGCTGGCTTCCTCAACAAGCATGAACAATACAACATCGTCTCCACCGATTTATGAATTGGTCATGGCCCCACTTTGGCTCAGTGCCTTCGCTCTTCTCGATGTCCTTATCGTCATTGGCAACATGTTGACCATCCTCACATTTATCCACAGTCCCCACCTCCGCAGGCGCAGCATGTATCTCATAATCAACCTTGCCGTTGCAGATCTTCTGATTGGTCTAATCCCACTGCCAATCTTCTTTTCTGGTTTCTACTATGGGTTTATCGTAAAATTAGGAATTCCACGGCTTCTTGCTTTACTCCATACTCCTCTTGACAGCTGGTTAGGGCTTGTTTCAATATTTAACCTGGTATTGATTTCCATTGAGCGCCTGCTCGCTATGGTTTTTCCGCTGAGGAATCGCAGGATAAGTGGCCGTGTCTATCGCTACATCATATCTGTGAGCTGGCTTTTGCCAGGAATTATCGTAGGGCTACACAGCTGGGTTATGTTCCATGGATATAGGTACGTTTCAGCAGATGCATTCAAATACCTAAGTTTAGCCTCGACTTTCGTACTCTTAGTAATGCTATTAACCGTCTTTAGTAGCTACACAGCGATGGTAATAACGTTCAAAAGGCAATCTTATCATACTCATCAAATGGGAAATCTAAACCAAGTGACTCAAAGAAAACAAGTTCAGGAGCAGCGACTGACGTGGACTCTTTTTCTCGTTACAGCCGCTTCACTGATTACATGGCTACCGTTTCTTGTGATTAATCAACTATATAGATTTACTTCACTAAACATTTCAATCGAATTAGCAGAATTCACAGTCTTGTTACACTACTTAAATTCGGTTATAAATCCAATATTTTATGTTGGTAGGATTTCTGAATTCAAGAGATCACTCATCAAGTTGCTATGCAAACGATGTCGCAATGATGACGTCAGAGATCTTTATATCTCAACAAACAAGACTTCACAGCAAGTCAACTCACGGCTGTAGTATAAACCATAATTAGGGAAGTGCTTCCCTGCCATAATCAAGGAAGATATAGCACCCAGAAACAAACAATCATGAAGACTTTTTCCATTTCAATCTTAGCATGTCCTACCAAAAAACGAATACTAGCACGGGCGCTAAGATAAAACCAGTCTCTTAACAACATCATTTGAACATTTTAATTTCAATCAGTTATTCATGCGCATCTATTGAACTACTGATATCCTCTTAAACCGAGCCGATTTACACTTTTCTCACCTTTAAAATGATCTCAACTTACCTTCCGACCTTTGAATAACGACGCTCATAATTCCTTTAAACCGCCATAAATCCGTTATTCACCTCCAATTCAATGCGCTGTATGCGTAGTGACCCGTGCCGAAGTTAATCACTTTATAATAACATAGTTTAGAGACCGGGACTACCCTGGGACCTGTGATACGAGAAACGTTATGGACATGGGCTCCAGGAGAGGCCACAGTTAGACCAATAGACCATTTAAATGTTCGACCGCTTAAAACACGTTCAATACAGTTACACCCTCTGCTTTCTTTGGGAATTGCCGTAGCTGACAAAAAGGATGCAGCCCTGCTAAAGGGTGATACCTTTGTGAAAAAAGTGCAAAGTTTGCAAGTGCCATCATGGAACTTAATAGAAACTCTATAAGCAGACATTTAAAATATTTCCACACGATTTCTGACATTAAAGGGCTTTTTCTTGATCCTTTTGTTGAAATCGGCTACTAACGGGCGCAATTTTCATTAATCCTTTATCTAATATTTGTGGGGTTAAGTGTTGCGTTATTACGGCCCTAATACAGTAGAAAATTAGTTCTATGTAAGACGTATTGCGCTTTCTGCCGGTTTTCTTTGTATTTCGCCTGTTCAATCAAGCATCAGATTCGAATTTGGCGCGCTGAGCCGCTTCACGTGACACAGTAAACGGCCGCACATTCTGCAGTGTCGACCGGCAGCATGTAAGAGGCCACTTCAGAACACAATGGAACCATTCTAGTTATAAAGTTCAAATTGTCCTTTATTAATCGCGTTAATTATACATGATCGAGTTTCCTTATCTATTATATATTAGCACAGCTATTTTTGTCTGACCCAACGTTAACTCGCTGTAATCTTGTCAAGGACGCAGGCCCCCATCCCAAATGTCCTGATTGCCCTTTGTCTGATGTTTTAATCTGAAACAAGATAAGATGACAGTTTTGCCATGATAATTTCTAAAGCTAATAAAACCTTCATGAAAAATGAGGACCCTTCTAAAATGTTTTCAAATTTATCTTCTATTCACCGGATCCAAAAAGTAGGGGTTTTTCTCTAGTCTACTCCAGTGGCTGGTGTGGCCGGGGGTGTCGGGATTCCTGTGGAGACCAATAAATCTGTCCTCCCCCTTCCCCCATAGTTGTTGGTCGAATTTTATACCCTAAGAAATAGCAGAATCAGGAATAGCAGTGGCCCGAAATTTTATACCCTTACAAATAGTGCGATCACCACCCTCTACTTTTCTTTTTTTAGTCCCCCACCCCGTCCGTTGGCTCGAATATTAAAAACCCACATCTTTTCAGTATATTGGCGTACAGGCGTATAAAAATCTCCGTGAGCTCCATTACTATCCCCTCCCCCTGCCTCGTAAATTCACTTCCGAAATTCTCAGTCCCCATGTGGACTGTTTTTGCCGTATTTGACTAGATTTACCTGTGCAGATTTGATTCTCCAGGCCCCCTGTGATATTGCTCACTTCATCAAAGTCCACGCTGAAAACGTGGTCTTTATCTGGGTCTGTGGCGATTTCCTCCAGTTCGGCAATATCAGGAGAGCCAACGCCCACAGCGAATACCTCGACCCCATAATCCCTCACGGCCTGAGCGGGCTTCTTCACGAGGTCACTAGCATGGCCATCCGTAAGTACAATAAGCACATTCTTCACGTTTTTACGTGCCTTCTTAAACACCTAGGGAAGAATTGAATCAAACATAGCCCAAGTGTGTCAGCACGGCATCATCCGGGTATAAACCCTTCTGATGAAATAGATCCGCTTCCCGAAATGGCACAAGCATATTTCGTTTTCTTGTTTCTGGACTTGACTTTTGACTAAAAGCTTGCGTCAGGATGGGTCATTTTTAGGGCGCGTTTTTTTTTCCTATCATTCTGGAATGGGAATGGTTGGTAGAAAAATGTTCAGAATGGCATTACAGTCATTCTGCTACAGGTAGCAGAATGGGTGGAATGGCCTTTATTACATTTCGGAATGGGGACGCGGGATAAACGAACGCGCGCTTTTTCTATTCTAATCATTGTCATTCCTAAATCACGAGTAAAAAACGCCCCCTTATAAACCCTTATTAGAATTATAACTGAGAAGCGCTTGAAACGAGTTATAAGAGCACAATGATACATATAGAGTTTTATTATCGCGAAAATCTCTATTCATTTGGTGCTACGCGCGGTACGGCGGTCGGGTGAGAAAACAAATTATAATAAGAGCTATACAAATGCTATGTACTGTTAGTTACCTCTTCTAGCGTGAACTTCAAAGCTTTTCCTGTGTGCGTGGTTTTACCGTGGTAGGGCATATTGTCCACGGCTGTCTTAATCTCGTTGATATCGTTGTATTTTCCAAAGTTAAATATCAGTTCGGGTTCTTCCGAGTAAACCACAGTCGCAACTTGTGTATTGGTTGCGGATACCGGAAAAGATTCTGCCATCTTTTTAACGAATTCTCTGAAACGGCCAAATCTTGCGTTGTTGATGCTTCCTGAACCATCGACCACAAATGCAAGGTTTAACTTCTTCGTAGTGCAAGCTTAAATACAAGAAAAAATATACATTAATAACGGTATCAACAGGGGTGACTGAAGGGGAGGGGCAGGGGGGCTGCGCCCCCCCCACACTTTTCTGAGCGGATGTTTCTATATATATAAACGTTTTTTTCAAACCAACCTTTCAAGCGGTACATGTGCAACCGACAACAAATTTGTTGAACAGTTTAAAATCCCGCGTGCATAAAAACCTAGGTTATCCCCCATGTTCTTATAAATAGCGCTTAAGAAATTGAAACCACCACCCACCCCTCCCCTGAAAACAATACCCCCCCACCCCAACTGTCGCCCCCCCCCCCCCCCCCCCCCCCCCCCCCCCCCCCCCCCCCCCCCCCCCCCCCCCCCCCCCCCCCCCCCCCCCCCCCCCCCCCCCCCCCCCCCCCCCCCCCCCCACACACACACACACTTATGGGACCGCTCCGCTGCCCCTGATCAATGAATGAAACTAGTGATTATAAAAAAAAAATGCCGCGATTCTGTGTGTTTTTCTTATTCTGGGTAACTGCTAATTTATTCTGTAATCATTATATTCTGTATTATGTAATCCACAGCACATTATTAATAAATGTATATGACGCGCGCTACTGTGGCCACCTTTGAAAGTTTTAATGAGTGAGACAATAAGGATGATGCTACTGTCTAGACTCCTTTACAGCCGTCCGCGTTTGTCAGTCTTGAAAGCCCTCAAATCCCCCACGAAACCAGCTACTGTCTAGTTGGTTTGAGAAACTGCCCACGTGAGTTTTTGAGTGACAAGTTCAAGTCAAAACAACAACAGAAATTACCACACCCATCATGATAGCGTGCTTTGTATATTAAATGAACCTTACGGATCATTGAGTAGACGTAATTCGACCAGTGCTCCCCCACACCATGAATGCAGTTGGATGCCAACCCGTGGATGTTGTATCTGGATGGGTCCACGTCCCCCCAACACTCCCCATAGAACTGAACACCGAACAAGCGCGGGATGTGCTGTAAGAACGCCCGCCGTGCGCACGCCTTCACGACGTAAGTCATGTCAGGCCATCTGCGCCATATTATACGACCGCGGTGGTTGTGGTATGGGATGCGGAGTGCGCGGTCGTGCGTGTCTCTGTAGCAGCCGACTTTTCTGAGATGGACTAAATGTGATAAAAGAAAATATATGAGAAATGATAGTCGAGTCTAGACGAACGATGACGATTGTCCCACCAGGTCCGTTCCTGAAAGCAGACACCAAAAAGCGTAATTATTTTTCTTTTGGGGGAGACGCTAGAGGTATTCATAGGTGATGAAGGTTAAGCTCGGGAACCCAGGGCGTCGAGGGCAGCGCAACGAGGTGCGAAAACGAGGCCAAACATCCCTCCACCGTACCGCCTCGTTTCGACTCATTCTCGCGCCTTGTTACGCTAACCTCGACGCCTGGGTTCCCAAGAATGCCCAAGAAAGGACACACACAATTGGGTGGGGAAGCTGGGAAGTATTAAGTTTTTGATTGTTCTTATTTCCAATCGCATCTTACTTATTCTTCCATTAGCAAGAGAAACTTCAATGTCATCATTCTGAAAGTAAACAACAAAACATCACATTTGGTCCGGTTTTTTTACTAGCAAATAATGCGGAGATAAAGAAGAAGTTTCGCCAGTTCGTTCTAATTAATAGTGCACGCAAAGCCATTATCTCATAGTTCGGGTGTGCACTTTATAAGAGCCAACCAAAATGCAGATTTTATAAAGTAACATTTAATAAAATAAAGTACTAGCGAGCAAAGTAAATAAAATCACATACCGATCCGCAAGTAAAAGGTAAAAGAAAGGCGAACATGAGGCCAAGCGCTACCAAAATACGTCTTGAGATCATGGTGTCGGCCAGAGATGCTAGTTCAAGTGAGACACGGTAAGAAAAATAAATGACTCATATAGATAACATTGGTGGTCACAAACTAATTCATGTAATTGATTATTATGACTAATCGCTCTCCTTCGTGTTAGTCGTATTGGCTGAAAGTTAACGTGATATTTGTAATCAATAACTGATCAGAATCTTTCGTTCGATGAGTACGTTTAACTTTAGTAGCATAACCAAATTTCTGATATGCTGATATTAAACAGAGAAATGTGAAACAATAAAACACCCACAATTCTCTCGTGATGGTGTGTTTAAATGAGATTTACTTGTGATAGAACAATTAAACTTTTTTGTTCATGGCTGATAGGGGTTCTAAGACAGCGATAGAGGTATTTAAATATAATTTCTTGGTTAAAGAAGAAAACAAACTAATTTACGGTTCTTAGACGTTGTTACTTTGAGTTTCCAGTGTTGACCAATAAAAATAGCTCAACACCTTGACTGACAAAAGCAAAATTTATTTTTACATGACATTTATGAGAGTGAGTTAGCTTAGATTACTCAAAATCGCAGTACGAGCGTTACTAAAATTTATCCTCAGATACATATTTTCTTCCTGATAAATGAAAAACATTTACAATTTGGCCTCATTCGTGGAACTTTAAATATTTGTGTTTCATACTTAAACGTGCACTACCTTTGTGTCAAGCAAAAAGGGGCGGAAGTAGACACGCAGAGAGACGAAGCACTTGTACTGCACTATTGCTAATTACGCTTTTAAACTTTGAGAAGAAAAATTACTCTTTGTAAAGGCATAAGTTAGACCGAGAATTGCTTTTTTTCGCGAACATCAACGACATTAACGTTTACTAATAGTTTCCATCTATCTATTGATATTCGCTCAAGAAACATTGCGCTGCCAAACGGGGGATAAATGGGTAGAAGTACCATATAGTACCGGCCGTGCTAATGTATCTGTGATGAACGCCCTCGTACTTTTGCCGCGTTGAAGAGACAAGCCCCCCTTAACTGAAAATGTTATAGAATGTTGAGTGATTTCTTAAATAATCATAGTTAAAATAATGAAGAGAGTTCCGTTAGCCTTTTTTAGAATAGAAACCTCTTATTAGTTAGGTCTAGATCTAAAGGTTATATGTGATTTCAAATACAGTATTGGGCCTCAGAAATATCGAGTCCTTTTTTTTTTTTAAACAGGAGCTACACCAGAGATGAACACTAGGATGTCCAAAGTTACCAGGAGGAGTTTCTATAGACAGCTTATAGACCAAAAACTGAGACCTGTCTACACATATTCAAAGGTTGTCGAAAACGGAGGCTTTTTCTGTTCTCATAGTATATGATATTGCCTCACAGCACAACAGCACATGCGTGGTAGTCGATTCTATGGTATTTCTCTAGACCCAGCGTTTTCGTTTGGAAGGCAAAATACGCTTTCAATACGCTTCAATATGGGCGCGTTTCTTTTTTAACACTGAGGGAAAAAATCTCCGTTCTCAAAAACCTCCTGATAATTTGCGAACATGAGTGCCAATAGAATCCAAGATGACTGACAAAGAAAATTGCTATCGCTTTAGATGTTCCCGCATTATGTTTTTGGATATATATGTTAAGGGCTTATCGTCAGTACAAACGAGACTGAATTTAGGCGCTGAGACTTACGGAGACAAGTTTTTTCATGACTGCTTGCAAATCTTAAATCTCAGAAAATATACAATCCATTCGTACTGTTTATACTTTACTAGTCAATAGTTAATCTGCCGAGTTTTGTACTGTTCGAATTTGTATCATTTTGCCTATTTTGAACTATTTTAAACTAGACGAATATTTAGTTCAGAGTGCGAAACCTTTAGATGGACTCAGACTCGTACCCAGGTAACATTGCGCACCCCCCAGAACCCTTTGCGCCCCTCCCCCATAATTCGTTCTTAGTTTTCTCGCTCTTTCTTTTTACCTTATAAGCGACTGGGTACGAGTCTAGTGGAAATTGCTTTAGACATCCACAGGAATCCTGAAACGTCCCCTCAATCCGCATCCTGACCGTCATGCACCATGAGCTTCTTTTTCGTTCACATGATGTAGCTTTGGTACTATAGTTCTCTGTAGTTTTGGTACTATAGTTCTCTGCAGCTTTGGTACTATAGTTCTCTGTAGCTTTGGTACTATAGTTCTCTGTAGCTTTGGTACTATAGTTCTCTGTAGTTTTAGTACTATAGTTCTCTGTAGCTTTGGTACTATAGTTCTCTGTAGCTTTGGTACTATAGTCCTCTGTAGCTTTGGTACTATAGTTCTCTGTAGTTTTGGTACTATAGTTCTCTGTAGCTTTGGTACTATAGTTCTCTATAGCTTTGTTACTGTAGTTCTCTGTAGCTTTGGTACTATAGTTCTTTGGAGCTTTGGTACTATAGTTCTCTGTAGCTTTGGTACTATAGTTCTCTATAGCTTTGGTACTATAGTTCTCTATAGCTTTGGTACTATAGTTCTCTGTAGCTTTGGTACTATAGTTCTCTGTAGCTTTGGTACTATAGTTCTCTGTAGCTTTTGTAATAGTTCTCTGCAGCTTTGGTACTATAGTTCTCTGCAGCTTTAATACTATAGTTCTCTGTAGCTTTGGTACTATAGTTCTCTGTAGCTTTGGTACTATAGTTCTCTGTAGCTTTGGTACTATAGTTCTCTGTAGTTTTGGTACATATAGTTCTCTATAGCTTTGGTACTATAGTTCTCTGCAGCTTTGGTACTATAGTTCTCTGTAGCTTTGGTACTATAGTTCTCTGTAGCTTTGGTACTATAGTTCTCTGTAGCTTTGGTACTATAGTTCTCTGTAGCTTTGGTACTATAGTTCTCTGTAGCTTTGGTGCTATAGTTCTCTGTAGTTTTGGTACTATAGTTCTCTGTAGCTTTGTTACTGTAGTTCTCTGTAGCTTTGGTACTATAGTTCTTTGTAGCTTTGGTACTATAGTTCTCTGTAGCTTTGGTAATATAGTTCTCTATAGCTTTGGTACTATAGTTCTCTATAGCTTTGGTACTATAGTTCTCTGTAGCTTTGGTACTATAGTTCTCTGTAGCTTTGGTACTATAGTTCTCTGTAGCTTTGGTACTATAGTTCTCTGTAGCTTTGGTACTATAGTTCTCTGTAGCTTTTGTAATAGTTCTCTGCATCTTTGGTACTATAGTTCTCTGCAGCTTTGGTACTATAGTTCTCTGTAGCTTTGGTACTATAGTTCTCTGTAGCTTTGGTACTATAGTTCTCTGTAGCTTTGGTATTTTAGTTCTCTGTAGCTTTGGTACTATAGTTCTCTGTAGCTTTGGTACTATAGTTCTCTGTAGTTTTGGTACTATAGTTCTCTGTAGCTTTGTTACTGTAGTTCTCTGTAGCTTTGGTACTATAGTTCTTTGTAGCTTTGGTACTATAGTTCTCTGTAGCTTTGGTAATATAGTTCTCTATAGCTTTGGTACCATAGTTCTCTATAGCTTTGGTACTATAGTTCTCTGTAGCTTTGGTACTATAGTTCTCTGTAGCTTTGGTACTATAGATCTCTGTAGCTTTGGTACTATAGTTCTCTGTAGCTTTGGTACTATAGTTCTCTGTAGCTTTTGTAATAGTTCTCTGCATCTTTGGTACTATAGTTCTCTGCAGCTTTGGTACTATAGTTCTCTGTAGCTTTGGTACTATAGTTCTCTGTAGCTTTGGTACTATAGTTCTCTGTAGCTTTGGTACTTTAGTTCTCTGTAGCTTTGGTAATATAGTTCTCTGTAGCTTTGGTACTACAGTTCTTTGTAGCTTTGTTACTGAGTTCTCTGTAGCTTTGGTACTATAGTTCTTTGTAGCTTTGGTACTATAGTTCTCTGTAGCTTTGTTACTATAGTTCTCTATAGCTTTGGTACTAAGGTTCTAGAGCTTTGGTACTATAGTTCTCTGTAGCTTTGGTACTATAGTTCTCTGTAGCTTTGGTACTATAGTTCTCTGTAGCTTTTTTAATAGTTCTCTGCAGCTTTGGTACTATAGTTCTCTGCAGCTTTGGTACTATAGTTCTCTGTAGCTTTGGTACTATAGTTCTCTGTAGCTTTGGTACTATAGTTCTCTGTAGCTTTGGTACTATAGTTCTCTGTAGCTTTGGTACTATAGTTCTCTATAGCTTTGGTACTATAGTTCTCTGTAGCTTTGGTACTATAGTTCTCTGTAGCTTTGGTACTTATAGTTCTCTATAGCTTTGGTACTTATAGTTCTCTGTAGCTTTGGTAATGTAGCGGCGTCAGCTCCGCGTGGCAGAGAGATCCGGGAAACTTTTGATGAAGTACTCACAAATTCCACAAGGCTAGGGTTTTATTGCGTGTAAGAACTTGGTAAGCTTTACAACAAGTTTGGCCTAGGGCAGCGCTAATTTAAACCCGTGTGAACCCGTCGAATTTCTGTGAGCCTTAGGGGCTTTACAAGTTTGCTGCGTTTATAAAGCTAAGGTCACGTGATCGCTAGCGTTACATTGATTGGTGACGTAATGAGATTACTAAAAATAACGAAGGGGTTATCCATGGCATGCGGATGCCGTTACACTGCTTCCCTAAATGTGCCTACATTTATTAAGAAAATAGAGTATAAATTGCATAAAAGATGTTTATATTCTAAGCATTGAATTGCGATGCTAGCTGATTGCTTATTTTTGTTTAATTAATCATGATAAGGAAATTATGATTTGTTGATTGCAAATTACTAATTGATAGCCTAAATTTGATTTATGGTTGTTTGCTTGTTATAAATGAAGCTGGTATATTTTAGCTATATAAGAATTACTGAGAATGTCCTTTATATCTTGAAATTTGGAAAGTGTTCATTGTGTCTTGGACTAAGCTGACTAATCTTCCCTTGCTAATAGCATGATAAGCTTGTGGACGGGACGCTCGAAGCACTTGTGTTGTCCGTCCTTAGCAGTAGTCACTTGGACTTTGCGCACTAGGTTGTCTTTGCTTGGGAACACCTTGGAGATAATGGCGAGCGGCCACTGGTTACGAGGTAGATCTGGGTCTGTCATGAGGACGACATCTCCTTCTCGTAGATTAGGCTGTGGCTTGTTCCACTTTTGACGACTCTGGAGCTGTGTGCAGTACTCTCGTTGCCACCGTAGCCAGAACTGGTTGGCTAGATATTGGACTGTGCGCCATCGCTTTCTGGAGTACAGGTCGGGGTGCTCGAAGTTGCCCGGGGGCGGGAGGATGACTTGGGTTTTAAGCATGAGGAGATGATTTGGTGTCAGAGGTTCTTCTGCTAGAGGGTCTGACAGGTTCTCCACTGTGAGTGGGCGGCTGTTGACGATATTCTCAGCTTCTGTTATAAGAGTGCGAAGAGATTCATCGTCCAGCTGACGACCGTGTTCGTAAAGTAGTGATGTTAGCACTGAGCGAGTTGTGCGAATTTGGCGCTCCCATACCCCTCCCATGTGAGAAGCTTGCGGAACGTTCATTTTGAAATCTATCAAGTCACACTGTTGGGTGGATAGGAATGACTTGACGGATTCTCGGTCGATCTCTTGGAGGGCTGTTTTGAGCTCGTTGCTTGCTCCGACGAAGTTTGTGCCCCGATCCGAGCGTAATTCGCGGACCTTGCCCCTGCGTGCGATAAATCTTCTAAGAGCGTTGATGAACGAATCTGTGCTCATGTTATTTAGCGTTTCCAGGTGGATCGCTCTAGAGGCCATACATGTGAACACCAAACCCCACCTCTTTACTTCTCTTCGTCTTTCCTTCACGTAGAATGAACCAAATACATCCATTGCGGAATAGCTGAATGGTGATGATGGTGTCACGCGTTCTGTTGGGAGGTCGCCCATCTTCTGACCTTGCGTGATGCCTCTGAACTTGCGGCAGGTAACACACTTCGCGATAATGTGCGCAATAGCAGATCTACCGTTTACGACATGGTATCCTGCTTGCCGTATGGCGTTGTGGGTCATGCCGTGGCCTTGGTGATGCTGCTGCCTCTGGTGATAGTGGCGGACTAATAGAGTAGTCACGTGATGATCTTTTGGTAGGATGAGAGGGTGCTTTAGTTGGTATTCTTCTTCAGCATTTCTCAGACGACCACCAACTCGTAGTAGACCTTCGTCGTCTATGAACGGGTCTAGCTTGTAGATATTGCTGGTGGCTTTGATGATGTTGTTGCGATCGCGCGCGCTTTTGCGATCTTCGAACTTGCTATTGTTTCCTTTCATTCTTTGCAGTGTATCTATTTCGTTCTCAAAGGTGGTGGCTTGTGCAGTCTTGAATAGACACTTCTCTGCTTCCCATAGCTCCTTTACTGTAGACGCGCCATTTGTCGGTCGCCAGTTGTGTGTCTTGTTTGGGCGTAGTCTCTCTATCATCCGTTGGATGCGAACGATTGCGTGCTTGAGGCGCAGTAGGGAAGACGAGTGTGAGAAGTGCTTCGTATCTAAGTACTGTGTATGCATAGTGGTACTAGTTGAGAGGACAGAGACTTCTTTGCGTAACTCAGCATCGTCTGGATCTAGCTGAGATGACGGCTTCTGGTTGCTTGGTGTGGGGTTCTCGTAAAGGAACTGTGGTCCGCTGAACCAACGCTTATTTTCGATAAGTTGTGCGGCTGTCATTCCTCTAGATGCTTCATCTTCTGGGTTTTCTTTTCCTGGCACGTGGTACCATTGTTCTGGCTCGCTTTGATCTCTGATGTGCTGCACACGATTGTCGACATACACATGGAAACGGCGAGCGTCGTTGTTAAGGTAGCCTAGGACTATTTCCGAGTCGGTGTAATAGAGGCGCTGTGGTGTGGGTTGTAGGTCTAGCTCAAGCTCGACCATGCTTGAAACGTTCACGGATATTACTGCTGCCGTGAGTTCCAGCCGGGGTATTGTGATTTGTTTGAGGGGTGCCACTCGAGACTTTGCCATTAGAAAGCTTACGTGGACTTCTCCTTTCTCGTTAACCATGCGTAGGTATGAGACTTGTCCGATTCCGTTGTGGCAAGCATCTGAGAAGTTGCAGACTTGAGTAGAAGTCAGAGTGCCAAAGTTAGGAGGCTTGAGACATCGGGGGAACTTGAGGTTCTCGAGAAGCTGTAACTCTGTGCGCCATTTTTCCCAGCGTGGTCGGATGTCTTCGGGGAGGGGCTCGTCCCAGTCTGTATGGGTACTTCAGAGCTCCTGTAGAATCTGTTTCCCGGTAAGGATGACGGGGGACACGGCTCCTAAGGGGTCGTACACTGAACTGACGGTGGAGAGTATACCGCGTCTTGTAAGAGGCTTGTCTCTTAGCTCGATACGAAATCCCAGTGTATCCGACTCTACACACCAGTAAGTACCGAGCGATCTTTGGACTGGTAGGCTGTCGTGGTTAAGGTCTAGGTCTTTGAGGTCTTTGGCTCGATCCTCAGGGTGTAGTGCTTCTAAAACTTCCTTACTGTTGCTGGCAAATTTATGGAGTCGCAGGTTCGCGTCCGCGCACATTGCTTGTGTGGCTTTGATAGTGCGCACGGCCTGTTCTGTTGTGGGAAGGGACTTGAGACCATCGTCCACGTAGACGTTTCGGCGTACGAACTCTGCTGCGTCATCTCCGTGCTTTTCTCTGCCTGTTTCTGCAGTCTGGTGAAGACAGTAGTTTGCGACCGCGGGCGACGATGCTGCGCCGAACAGGTGCACGTCCATGCGGAACTCTACTATTGGTTTGGTTAAGTCGCTGTCTTCGAACCACAGGAAGCGCAGGAAATCTCTGTGCTCCGGATTAACATAGAAACTGTGGAACATTTGCTCGATGTCACAGGTAAAGGCTACTTCTTCTTTTCGGAAGCGCATGAGGACGCCGATGAGTGAGTTCAGCTGGTCGGGTCCTTGTAATAAGTTCTTGTTTAGGGACTCGTTCTCGTATACTGAACTGCAGTCGAACACCACGCGGAGGTCTTTCTTGCGAGGGTGCTGTACATTGAAGTGGGGGAGAAACCACACTTTGCCAGGGGAGGTACGCAACTGGTCGACGGGGACTCGGCTTGCGTGAACACGGTCAATAACCTTTTTCATGAAGGCGATGTAATCGTTTCTAAGCTTGTCATTACCAAGAAGTTTCCGTTTGAGTGAGAGGAGCCTGTCTAGACAGTGCTTCTTGTTGTCTGGTAGGTGTACCTCGTTTGCTCTAAATGGTAGGGGTGCCTCCCAGTTTCCATTCTCGTTCTTGTGTAGACCTATCTCCATTATATTGTTAAACTGTATGTCCTCTCTTGATTCTGTTTTTCCTTGTCTTTGTTTACTTCGGTCGTGGTGGAGTTCTGTGTAGTCAAGCTCCATCATTTGGCGTATTTGCTGCGGGCTTGTCATGTCTTTGGATGGTGTCGTGCGGACGAAGGGCGGCTGTACGGTAGTATCGCTTGAAGCGTTGTGCTCGAGTAGGACTTCTCTCTCTACCGTCACACAATTCACACGAGCTGTCACGTCACCATCTCTGTCTTTGCACACTCGACCGATTACCGTCCAGCCAAACTTGTACTTCTCGGCCCAGGGCTCTTCAGGGCTTCCTGCTATCACTTCAGTTGGTTGGAAGGCCGCCGGGACGTTTCGACCGATGAGTAGTCCGATTTCTATGTCCGGTCTGTATGCGATCTGGTCTGCGATGGGTGCGAGGTGGGTCCACTGCTTCGCTACTTCGGGACTAGCGATATCGCTTTGTGCGGCGGGGATGTACTCGCGTGTGTATGCATACGGAATCCTGACGTGCGCGTGTTCGTTTTTGATATCTTGAATTCGTAGACCAGTTATCTTTTTTGTACGAATTGTGTTGAAGCCGACTATAGTATTGACTTTTAGGTCGAGCTCCGGTGCTGTTATTCCTAGCAATCTTGATAGACTATCCGTGATAAATACGTCTGTCGATTGATCATCGAGGACGGCGTATGTGAGCTGTTTTTTGTGTGGCTGTGACTCATGTGTGAGGTTGACAAGGACTATTCGGGCGCACGACCTACCGGTCCCCTCCCCTCCGCAGACTTGTGTGCATGTTGCTGATGCTTCTGGGGGGCTAGGGGGTGCAGGTTTAGCGGGGGCGCTTCTGTCTTCGTGAAGCAAAGTTAGGTGGTTCTTGTTGCAGGCCTCGCATCGGGGAGGAGTTTCTTCACAGTCTTTACGAAAGTGTTTTCCTGTGCATTTAAAACATAGCCCATTTGACTCTAGCCTTTCTTCATATGGGAGTTCTTTGAACCTTTTACATTCAGTTAGGTTGTGCGACGCTGCGTTGTTATGGTACGGGCAGACCTTTTTTTCTGTGTGTTTAACCAATGCTTCCTTCTTTTGGTTTTAGTTAGGAGTACATTGTGAATGCGCTCTTGTGGCTTGCGGTGCGTTTGTATGGGAGTTGGAGTGCTAGAGTGCTTGGTCGGTGTGAGTTGAGGAATGTTCATTCGCTCGGCGTGAAAACATACTTCTGTGACGAGATCACTAAAGCTAGGAAACGCGCTGTACCCCCTTTCCTGTTGTAGTGCTTGCACTTTGATTGACCATTTTGTCGCGAACCATCCCGGGAGTTTTTCTACTAGGGACTGTATTTTTGAAGGGAACTCATAAATCTTAAGGGCTGACATGTGCGCGCTTGCAACTTGCACTTGATACAGAAAGTCACTAAATTCGCGTAGCCGGGAAGTACTCACAAATTCCACAAGGCTAGGGTTTTATTGCGTGTAAGAACTTGGTAAGCTTTACAGCAAGTTTGGCCTAGGGCGGCGCTAATTTAAACCCGTGTGAACCCGTCGAATTTCTGTGAGCCTTAGGGGCTTTACAAGTTTGCTGCGTTTATAAAGCTAAGGTCATGTGATCGCTAGGGTTACATTGATTGGTGACGTAATGAGATGACTAAAAATAACTAAGGGGTTATCCATGGCATGCGGATGCCGTTACAGGTACTATAGTTCTCTATAGCTTTGTTACTGTAGTTCTCTGTAGCTTTGGTACTATAGTTCTCTAAAGCTTTGGTACTATAGTTTTGTTACTGTAGTTCTCTGTAGCTTTGGTACTATAGTTCTTTGTAGCTTTGGTACTATAGTTCTCTGTAGCTTTGGTACTATAGTTCTCTATAGCTTTGGTACTATAGTTCTCTGTAGCTTTGGTATTATAGTTCTCTGTAGCTTTTACCATCTGGTGACTGTTTTCAATGATGTACCCTTACGACCTCACCCATTTGCTCCTAACCCAAAGGGGGGCGGGTGGGGTGGGGGGAGAGGAAGGGGACAAGAAAAGGGGGACATTTACCATATGATGACTTCAGCCATTTGCTTCTAATCCGAAGAGGGGATGGGGGGGGGGGGGGTGGGGGGGGGGGGAACGGGGTGCGCAATGATAGGTATGACATGGAAAAAGGATAATATTTGAAGGTCCATTCGAACTCGCCTGGATTATTCACACAGAAATTCTTCGGAAGTCATCAAGGCGTGCGCAAATAAGGCCAACTGCTTATTCTCTGGCATATTCGGTGTTCAGTTCTATGGGAAGTGCTGGAGGGATGTGCGGGCAGCAATACAATACAACATGCACGGAGCATCAAACAGCTGTGAGAATGACGTTGAGAAGCACAGGACGAATTTTGGGTACGAAATCACCTCACTAAAAGGTAAGTACCGCTTTTCTATACCTCTCCAAATAGTTATTTTAAAGCACATCATTGACTCTAATCAAATCAGCTATTCTTTGCAAGACGACCTGGTATACCATGTTAAGTGCCCTTCAAGCCACAAGATAGATATCTCGTATTGCACGGACGTACACAAGTTAATTTAGGTACTAGGCACTTCATTGCATATGTCAATATTTAAGTTAGAATATAATTAAACAAACATTTAAAAAGCTTAAATAAACAAACAAACTATGTAAAAAATACAGAGGAAGTGCAAATAAATAAATATTGATTGATTGATTGAGTGATTCCTTCTGGCTCAGCCACTTACGTTTCGAGCTCTGCGTCAATTCGTGAGAAGTGTCAAGGGAAAACCTCGTGCACACTTTAGGCGAAGAAGTGGATGTTAGGCGACCCATTTCTTAGTGCATACAAGTACCTGGAAGTCCACTACAAATGCATCTCAGGTATGTTTCCATGACAACCGCAATCATCATATATATTAACAGCACCTTTTTGAAAATTTGCCCGATAAAACGGCAAATCTAATCTACTTTAATTGATACAGCGACAAAAATCGCGGCGCTCTGATTGGTCAAGGGTCCATGTATTACAAGAGGACACGCGCACGCTTAGCGTCAGATTGCGCGCGAGCCCCCCAAGACTAAATAACTTAAGACAACATTAACCCTATTCAGACCGGGCTTTTTGGGGCTTCCCCTGACCTGGGGGAGGGGGGTGTGGAGGGGCTCTTTCGGCCCCCCATCAGTAACTTTTGAACCATTGTAGCTATTATGACCAAATTTTCAAAGAATTATTATCTGACAAAGAGGAACAAAAAATGGTTATAAATAGCCTATCTTTCGAAACTTTTGCATAGAACATCCCAAATCCAAATAAGTTATCATAATCACTTCGTATTCAATAAGCGACCGATATTCTTCAAAATAATTGTCTTTGTGACGTTACGGTGAAGTCACTTAAATGAGCAGAAACGTGCAATATTTCTGTTTTTTTTCAGATATGTATTTCTGTATGTCTTTTTTTTTGATAATCTTATTGTCTTGCAGTAGACATATATTATTAAGGACACTGTTTCTATGACAACAACATATGACATCTGTGACGTCATTGATTGGCATAGTACATTTAATATAGCATAAGTTTGCGAACTCTTAATTAAAGTAATAATTTAAACATATTTTCCAAAAATGTTTTTTATTACTTTTTATTTACAATAGAGGAGAATTAAAAGTGTTTTGCCAAATTTAGATGTTAGTTTTAAGAAATCAGCGATTTTTGATAATTATGTGACATCAGCATCCGCCATCTTGGATCCGCTATATTGGATTTAATGAAACTTATTTATTTTAATCAATAAAAACTGGGTAGCGAAATGTAAAGCTTTTTGACAGTATTCAACCTTTGTTTCAAGTTATATTAATGATTTCAGGGGGATATGAATGTTTTTTGGTATTTTTACACTATTTTGAGGTCAAAAGTTGACAAAAAAACACCATCCCTCCCCCCTAAAAAAGAAAAGTAAATTTTTATTGTGTTTTTTTCAAAACTTGAAACAAAACGTTTATATGACATGGACTTACGTTGAGCACGTCGTATTAATAGTTGATCTTAACTACTTAAAGCGTTTTGCCTTATTTTCATTAAACCTATGTCTCAAAACTTGGTTGCCATGCCAAACTGATCCCACATAAATTTTGGGAAAAATCACCAATTTGCAATGCTCTAGCCCTACTAGATCAAAAATTATGTGCATCTATCTGTGTAACACTGTACACTGTGCATCTATCAGTGTAAAGACGCATACAAAAGGCATACAAAAAAAGGTAAAATTAAAGAATGTTGTTCAGACTCTTTTGTTGTTGCTTATTATTGAAAACACAATGGTTTATTTGCAGGGTAACTCCAAAAAAAAAAAATAACTACAAATGAAGCCTGAAACATTATTGGTGATATTTGATTGAAAATACTCGCTTGAGTTAGCCGATGGAAATGGATGCTTTTTGTGACTCGCCATTGAACGGAAGCATAAAATGGCTGCATGATTGGCTTTCTTTAAATCTGTTCACTGTGTCTAGTACCAACTTCATTGTCTCTAAAAAACATATTTTTCTTCTTTATAATTTCTCAGGCATCTGGTGTTCCTTTACTTAATACGTTTTGTTATTTGTTACAGGGGAAATATAAAGCGTCTTTGCGAGCCAAAATTGGTATAGGTGAGTGTAAAACGAGAGTGAACAATGATGTGAAATGATATAAATTTAAAGATAACGTAATCCAATGAAGAAATTGTGATAATCAAGTGTTATACAATAAAAAAGGAGCAATAAAGTCACGGAATGACGCTTTTAATTTTCTTTCTCTCAGCCCAACACGACCCACTTATCGCACCCTTTCTATGCATTTCCGTTTCCCTCCAAAATGTATTTCAATTTCCAATTCTTATCAGAGCGCTCTTGCGCGTTTTATCGTTTAACAAACGAGGCACTGAATATTTTGGAATATTTGTGTGTGCGATCGAAGGCGCTAATCGCTGACCGACTGCCCCTAATACGGTGCGTCTAATCGCTGAAATAATGCACACGAGTGTAATTTCAATAAAGATGGTCTTACAAACTTACATACACGGGGAACCATGGCGTTGGGTGAAGGTCAGCGCAACGAGGCGCGAGAACGAGGCGAAACTCGCCATTGATAATCGAGCTGCTTGTCCGACACAAGCCTCGTTTCCATGCTTGGTCCACCATATATCTCTATATTAAACAATTATTCTTTAATTTCTTTAATTAAAGCTTTCCGTCTCGGGGACTATCCACCGCTATTCGCTGAGCCTGAGGAGAATAATTGTTTTAGTTTATACTTGGCGGGGACTGAACAATACACATTTTGCTGTAATCATTTTATCGAATTTCCAACTTTACCTTATAGGTCGCGCGAGACGAGACGAGGTATCGCTTCTGACAGTTGATGCTGATGTTGATGTTGATGCTCGTATCTTTTTGAAGATTTTATTCGCTCTACAAGGAAACCAAATTCATATTCTGTTTTCTGACACATTTCTATTAACCACCACGAAATACAGAACCTCCAATGAATACATTATACAAATTTTGATTTTCCATAAGACAACAAATCTACATCAATTTCAGCAAAAAAAAGCCGTTTCTATGTGAAGTTTGATAACGTTGGGTGTTTTTTGTATTATACTGCTATTAATGGGCAAGCTAAATATTATGTGATGAGCTGAAGTAGCACAAGTAATAATTTGTCCACCGCAACATAAAACCTATCAACAAGATCTATAATTGCATCTAAAATTTGTTGCATGTGACGATAACGGAGCGGAGCAACCAAAACTGGACCTTTATTCTAGAAGACCGAGTAGGCGAAAAATGCGAATAATGAGAAAGACGCCAGAGATAGTTGTCTTCCATTACAAGATTCTATTGCGTTGAAAACGCTGTTTGAGGGGGGATGCGCCAATCCGCAAATGTCCTTATAAAAATGTAATTTCTAAGCACATGTTAGGGGGCTTGGGGACATGCCCCACGGTACTCTAATCCCTACAATTTCATTTATTTCCCCAGATTTATAATTCCTGTATTCGGAATAACCCTTCACTCAACTAAAAGGTCAACTCCGATTAAAAAAAAAAAAAAAAAAAAAAAATGAGTTGGTGTCCGCACCCGGGGAAGGGTGGGGGGTTAGACTTTGACCCTGTACAAAACTGAGAGAAGCCCCCACCCCCTCGGGACAAAACAGCAGTTTCATGCCCCTACCCCTTGGGATGCAAACTATAGGCAACTACCCGACAACAAGTCATCTGAAATAAGCTTTTTTTTATCTTTTAAAGCCAGTACACTTCAGCGAGTACATTTGTACCAATTACTATGAAGATAACAGTTACAAAAAAAAGATGGTAAAATAAATAATCTTGATCTGGCATTGTTTTTTTTAATATTCGTTTTTGCACATGTCGCCGTGCAGTATGCCACACGCTGATACATGGAATTGCTTGCTACAGAAGAGTCTCAAGCCAGAAACTAACATGATATTTTTGACACTATTAACTTGTCCCAAACCCCCACGGTGGGGATAAGTCTTGGAGTCAAAAACTGTCAATTCCCCCACCCCATCGGGACAGATTCTCGTTCAAAAGTGCTCTAAACTGCCACCTTAACCCCACACTTCTCCGGGACCATGGGGGTGGGGGTTCCAAATGACTAGTGCATAAAATGTCTGAATACAGACCACTACTCTTTTCTGTGTGTTTGGTACAAAAAATTCCATGTGGGGAAGTTTAGCATTATCAGGACAATGGGTTTCTGCCTACAGTTCTTGCATAGATGATAACTTATTTTACCGTATAGGTTATCGTTGTGTAGTTTTTCTTAAACTACACAAATAAACAACCCAAAACGATAGAGTCGTGAGTCGTGATGAAAGCAAGACATCTAGGAAATATTTTTTAAGGGCTTTGAAATAAAAGACGCACACAGAGACATGTCTGAGTGTAAAGTGAGATAATAACATCACGACCGAGGCGAAGTTTTTGAACCTTTTTGAAGCATGACGACAAATAGCCTTCGTTACATCGAGCTTTCTTGTGTATTTGTCGGTAATTTTTGTTGTGGCACAGAAGTGGATACAAATTAATGAGAGCTTTTCCAAGGTTAAGTGTGTGATTATCTTTAGTGGCCCATGTATTTTGTCTGTCTTTAACCCTACTGGCCCTTAACCACACTTAGCACCCTGTTAAACTATATCCTAAATTTAAAAGACTTTTTAATCTGAAATTTGTAAAAGACGGCCTGACAAAAACCCACAAGTTTACACTAACTGTCTCAACTGAATAAAACTTATTACATATTTTTAAGAAAAAAACGAAAGATTTGATTCGTCAGGTATTAGGCCTTTTTTTACCTACTCTATAAGATGTTTGCATTACCTTGTTTTTTTTTTCTTTTATATTTTGAATGGACTGTTTTTTAATGTTGATGATAGTCATAATGCTTTATTCCTTTCTGAGATGAGCGCGCAAAGAGCACAACACCGTTTCAAGTTGAGTGTGATGTTATCTCATGTGGCGCGGGCACACGATGAGAAGCCTCGCCCTTTCTGCCACCGCAACAAAACATTTCAATTCCGTTTGCAACTAAAATCTGTGAAAAATAAATAATTAAAAAGAAACTTGACGATACCAAAAAAGTTTACCTTAGTGTCATAAATATTTTTAATTCTATTGAATTTTTATCTATCACTCGCGTTCCCATGGAACAAGAATGGCGGTAAAATATTAGCTAAATGATATCAAACCTGAGTTCGCCTGCCAACGTCTGAGTATCTTCTTTAAAACCTGGATTATTAGGAATTTTAACCGATGAAGGGATAGAGCTGCGTTATCCACTACTTGGTGTTCATTTAATCTGTTTGCGACTTTTTTTTTTTTTTTCATCTGATTATACCAGAAATGAAAATAATAGAATTAATATCATGTACCATTTAGTTACCAAGTATAAATCTGTAATCTATGAGCGAAAATATGGCTAACGAGGAAAGCGGGCTTTCAAAATTAATCATACAAATGACTTTGTAAATGACCAATGTAACCTATATAAGACGTCCCATTCCTAACCGTTTCACCGTGTCCTTACCGTGTCGCAACCAGTTCAGTTATACCCCCTGCACGACAATTTCCCTACAATTTCATTTATTTCCACAAATTTATAATTCCTGTATTCGGAATAACCCTTCACTCAACTAAAAGGTCCACTCCGATAAAAAAAAAATGAGTTGGTGTCCTCACCCGGGGAAGGGTGGGGGTTAGACTTTGACCCTGTACAAAACCGAGAGAAGCCCCCACCCCCTCGGGACAAAACAGCTGTTTCATGCCCCTACCCCTTGGGATGCCAACTATAGGCAACTACCCGACAACAAGTCATCTGAAATAAGCTTTTTTTATCTTTCAAAGCCAGTACACTTCAGCGAGTACATTTGTACCAATTACTATGAAGATAACAGTTACAAAAAAAGATGGTAAAATAAATCATCTTGATCTGGCATTATTTTTTTTAATATTCGTTTTTGCACATGTCGCCGTGCAGTATGCCACACGCTGATACATTGAATTGCTTGCTACAGAAGAGTCTCAAGCCAGAAACTAACATGATATTTTTGACACTATTAACTTTTCCCAAACCCCCACGGTGGGGATAAGTCTTGGAGTCAAAAACTGTCAATTCCCCCACCCCATCGGGACAGATTCTCGTTCAAAAGTGCTCTAAACTGCCACCTTAACCCCACACAACTCCGGGACCATGGGGGTGGGGGTTCCAAATGACTAGTGCATAAAATGTCTGAATACAGACCACTACTCTTTTCTGTGTGTTTGGTACAAAAAATTCCATGTGGGGAAGTTTAGCATCATCAGGACAATGGGTTTCTGCCTACAGTTCTTGCATAGATGATAACTTAGTTTACCGTATAGGTTATCGTTGTGTAGTTTTTCTTAAACTACACAAATAAACAACCCAAAACGATAGAGTCGTGAGTCGTGATGAAAGCAAGACATCTAGGAAATATTTTTTAAGGGCTTTGAAATAAAAGACGCACACAGAGACATGTCTGAGTGTAAAGTGAGATAATAACATCACGACCGAGGCGAAGTTCTTGAACCTTTTTGAAGCATGACGACAAATAGTCTTCGTTACATCGAGTTTTCTTGTGTATTTGTCGGTAATTTTTGTTGTGGCACAGAAGTGGATACAAATTAATGAGAGCTTTTCCAAGGTTAAGTGTGTGATTATCTATAGTGGCCCATGTATTTTGTCTGTCTTTAACCCTACTGGCCCTTAACCACACTTAGCACCCTGTTAAACTATATCCTAAATTCAAAAGACTTTTTAATCTGAAATTTGTAAAAGAAGGCCTGACAAAAACCCACAAGTTTACACTAGCAGTCTCAACTGAATAAAACTAATTATATATTTTTAAGAAAAAAAACAAAGATTTGATTCGTCAGGTATTAGGCCTTTTTTACCTACTCTAGAAGATGTTTGTATTACCTTGTTTTTTTTTCTTTTATATTTTGAATGGACTGTTTTCTAATGTTGATGATAGTCATAATGCTTAATTCCTTTCTGAGATGAGCGCGCAAAGAGCACAACACCGTTTCAAGTTGAGTGTGATGTTATCTCATGTGGCGCGAGCACACGATGAGAAGCCTCGCCCTTTCTGCCACCGCAACAAAACATTTCAATTCCGTTTGCAAATAAAATCTGTAAAAAAATTAATAAATAAAAAGAAATTTGACCATACCAAAAAAATCTACTTTAGTGTCATAATTATTTCTAATTGAATTTTTATTTAACACTCGCGTTCCCATGGAAACAAGAATGGCGGTAAAATATTAGCTAAATGATATCAAACCTGGGTGTGCCTGCCAACGTCTGAGTATCTTCTTCAATACCTGGATTATTAGGAATTTTAACCGATGAAGGCACTAGGGCTGCGTTATCCACTACTTGGTGTTCATTTTGTCTGTATTCGAGTTTTTTTTTTTTCATCGGATTATATCAGAAATGAAAATAATAGAATTAATGTCATGTACCATTCAGTTACCAATGATAAATCTGTAATCTATGAGCAAAAATGAAGCCAACGAGAAAAGCGGGCCGTCAAAATTAATCATACAAATGACTTTGTGAATGACCAATGTAACCTATATAAGACGTCCCATTCCTAACCGTTTCACCGTGTCCTGACAGTGTCACACCCAGTTCAGTTATACCCCCTGCACAACAACATGGCCTCGAGGATTGTTTTGGTAGCGCTTGGCGCTGTGTTTGCCTCTGTTTTGATCTCCGTCTATGGAACGGTACATGTTTCCGTTTGCTTCTTGCTTTCCTTTTGCTTCTTGTAAACGTGTTCCTCATTTTTCTTTTTAACATGTTTAATTTGCTTCTGTTTGACATGTTTCCATTTGCTTCTTGTTAACGTGTTCCTCTTTCCTTCTTGTTAACATGTTTCCCCTTGCTTCTTGTTAACGTTTTTTCACTTTGCTTCTTGTTAAATTGTTTCCCTTTCCTTCTTGTTAACATGTTTCCCTTTCCTTCTTTTTGTATCCCTTTGCTTCTTGTTAACATGTTTCCCTTTGCTTCTTGCTGTTTTCCCTTTCCTTTAGACTCCACTTCTGCTTATATGCTTTGATTTTTTTTATGAAAACTCCTTCATTTCAGCTTTAACTCCCCTGAGACAAGGCCAGTTTATGCTGTCTCCTAGCTTGAACACACACACGTGTTCGTGGGAGAGAGGAGGTTGCGATTTATACCAAAATGTATCGTTCTTTACTTTAGGGTGAAATAGAGGTGAGCATTGGAGATGGCAAAACAGCCACACTCGGACATGTCGGATGTTACAATGACGAAGACGCCCCTAACCGCTCGCTCCGTACCCTCTACCACAACCACCGCTCAGAAATAGTGTGGGCACTTTGGCCTGACATGACCCACGTCATCAGTGCATGTGCGAGGGAGGCTTTCGAGGAAGGCTTCACCGACATGTTTGGTGTTCAGTTCTATGGCGAGTGTTGGAGTGATGTCTCGGCCGCCTCGAGATATAGCATGCACGGTGCATCATCTCATTGCGTTAATGGCGTTGGAGAGAACTGGGCGAATTTAGTATACAGAATTAACGGATTTAAAGGTAAGCTCTACGTATTTTTTTTACCTCTTCAAGTTCTAGGGATGCAAGGGAGGGGGGGCATGTGGGCTGAAAAAAGTGGGCTGGAAAATGAGATATTGGGACCTATACAAAGTATGGCGGAACGAATTAAAATATTTTTGAAATCTCATGGTTCGCCTCTGAAGATATTAATTTTTAGCAGTTAAGTACTTTTAAGTTATGATAGAAAAGCGTTTCAAATTTGGTCTCAACGTCGTCATTACTATGTATTAGCTATTTTTACCTGTTATTTAATGCCTACAGCAAGCGCTCCGCATTTAAAATCCTAATACATATATTAATAACATCAGCTTCAGAAGAAAAAGATGATAATATCCATGCCTCGAGCGTGTTAAATCAGGGATGACGTCCTCATGAGCTGACGCACTAACAAACTGAAACACCTGCACATTTATCCTTCACCAGACATAATATGCGAGCACCACACTCGTACAATCCAGTGCCCAGCCAGTAAGACAATTGACGTCTCGTACGCGAACTACGGTCGAACAGCCCCCGGGTCTGAAGCCTGCCCTAGTGCCTCCATACAAACCACGAATTGCGTCTCCAGCTCTGCGACGATCACTGCCGCGTGCCAAGGGCAAAACTCGTGCACACTCCAGGCCAAGAACTCGGTGTACGGGGATCCGTGTGTCGGCACATACAAGTACATCGAGATCAGATACAATTGTGTCTAAGGTAAGTCCGGACACCCCCCCCCCCCCCCCCAAAAAAAAAAAAAAACACAAACAAACAAACAAACAAAACAAGCAAACAAACAAACAACAACAACTGTACCAACAACAGCAACAACCACGAAGACAATACAACAACTGTAACAACAACAACAACAACCGCGAAGAAAACAGCCACGAACAACAACTGCACCAACAACCGCGAAGAAAACAACAGCAACAACAACGAACAACAACTATACCAACAACAGCACAACCACGAAGACAACAACAACAACAGCAACAACCACGAACAACAACTGTACCAACAACAAGCAAATAGCAAATAGCACGTTAAAGAATAAGGACTTCAGGTACAAAGTCGAGCCTAATTAATCGGCCATTTTGAACTCGGGCTCTAGGGGCCGCTACCTAGAATCTGCTTCTTAAAAGCTGCGTATGATTTCTTCTGTACTTTACTTGAAACGAAATATCTATTTTTTTTTTCCGTTACTGGTCGTCCATGCTAAATGACATCTTTCTCTTTTTTTACAGGGCAACAAGAAATCAACTGTTTGAAAATGGCAATGACAAGCTCAAGTTAAAAATGAAATATTAACTATTAATGTTAAACTATTATATGGGCACACATGGGTCTTATAAATAAACATAATCAAAAAGTGTATCATAAACAAGAACATCGTATTTTTCTGATTGTTGCGGGACAAGTTGAGTAGTTGTGTAGCATTTTTCCCGTTAGTCTTACATATTACTTATCTTACAATTCTTAGGGAATAGAATTGTCAAAAGCGTCCTTATCTACCTCGATTAGATGCAAGCACCAGAAAGAGGTATTTTTTGAGATGCGATACAGTTTTCCGAATTCCCAACCATCCTGTCAATCACAACTCGTATCTTTTGCTACAGGGATCGGTCCATCAAACTATTTGGCCATGCCATACAGCTAGGGATGAACTTTATAAAAAATGTAACATGTGTTTACATTGCTGTTTCTCTATGGCAACGCAACGGTGAACCCGTATAATTCACTATTCTCCGAAGTGCTTGTTCGCTACTGGAAAAAATTTTAACAAATAAGCTATAGGATATTGTACATCAGACCTTGGTCGACACATTATAAGCTAGATTTGTCAGAAAAGTTTTCCATCCGTGTGCGCATGCGCCTCTCATTTGTCACCAGACGTCAATCGATTTTCTACGGTTCAATCCAATTCAAGTTGTTAGGAAGTGTTCATTAAATACACCAAGGGGGGAGGGGTTATTGAAGGGTGGGGGTTCGAATATTTTTAACAACCAAAAGGAGGGATGCTCCGAAAAAAACGTCCTCTAAAGGGAGGGGGGCTCTTAGGAGCCGTACTTTTCAGCTTTAATTTTACTGATATGATCTTGTTAGTAGCAAAAATACAGATTGAATATTAAGCCAAATGACCAATGTTTAATACTTTTGTCTTAATAAACCATAATATAGATACTTCCAGCTTTCAGTATATAACAACTGGATTTACCCACAGTGGAGCATGCAAATCCACAAAACGATATAACAATGTCTTATACGTTGGGCATTGGATCCCTTTTTATACAGAAAAATATTCAAAAACAAATATATACAAATGTATACTTTTTCACAGGCGTCCTCAGGGGCGGACCATGTGACTTTGGAGGATGGGGTGGGGGTTTGGAAAAAAAAATTCTGCAAATAACTGATTGAGGAAAAAAAATCCTGCAACCTCCCCCCCCCCCCCCTTTTGTGTATTTAATGAACACTCCCTTAGTTTGCAAAAAAAAAGTAAAATGCTAGCAAAGTTTTCGTTCTTTTGGTTTTAGTACTTTTAAAGTAAAATCGTTAAAACGATTCACGCCTCTGGGTTTTTGCGTTGTTTGTTACTGGGATACCTGTGGTAGCCCAGTTGTAAAATGCAACTGTTTTTTTTTTTTTCGTCGTCTTTCCTAACAACGTGCATTATTGTGCAATGCCCAGGAAGTCCATCCACCACTGTGTGTGTATTTTTTTAGTGTACTTGCTGCGACCTTACTCAGGCCTTTTTCTTACGCGAAGTATCTATGCTAATCTAGCCTCCCCTCATTTCGTCATCGCTGGCCTAGTTACCGCAGAAGGAATGCACAGCTCTACACTGCAAACTCTGTCATGGTCGCCATCTTGGATTTTGTAATTCCACCTCTCAGATCCATATTATTTGTGCAGTGGAAAATGCCAGATTCGCGATTCTATTACTGTAAATTTCACCATAGCTTTATTCTCTATCAAGTTATTGTGAAAAGTCGTGTTAAACTCGGAATGATTACGGAAAATTTCGCTGTGTTGTACATTAGCGTCGCGTTGAGACCCGTGTAAACTTCAAACTTGCAGTCAATCAAGTCTCAAGACCTTATTTGTGACCTGGACACTCAAGAATGAGCTAAAGGTATTTACCTCAATTTGCTTGGTCTATTCGGAAGTAGATATTTGAATCAGCTGATGAGAACTGTCTACTATATATAAATCGCCATTTTGTGTTTTTTCATAAAGGCTTCTGTTTAGTTTTTAAAACACATGTTGTTTCCTTTCGATAAGCTTTTCTTTTCTAAAATCAAACCTCTATCCCTCATTGAATGTCATTATATGTTTTCTGGTTAATATTTGCATTAAAAAACTAGAAGTTAAGCTTATACGTTGTCTTCGTAGTGTTTTTGCGCCTGGTAGCTTAATTACTGAAATAATGTCCTAATTCCATGTCCGGTATTCTATACCCCTCTCCTTTGTCTCCAAAAACTGTGTTTGCTAAAAAATATGAAAGCATAAATAGATATTTTTGCTTACTTTGCACGTAAAATAACAAATGCCGTGAACAATGAAAACAATTTATATTGTTTTTATGGCTCACTTTTGGTGTAACAGCAAATTTACCCCTTATCTTTTGCAAAATTCTACCAAAACGCTTTGCCTTTGGGGAGTAGAGAGCATAACTAGCATAGAGAAGGCACATTTACGTACAGCTAGCATTGTAATAAAATTCAGAAAATTCTTTTTTGCCCTAATCAGTGTTATGATATGGCATTTACAATGCAACTCAAGATTATATATATATATATCTTTATTAATTCAAAGGTGGTGATTGCAGAAAAATCTGAGTTTCTTGTGCCATACATGTCTTAACACAGTGAAAGCTTAATGTGATGGAGGAAAAGAACAAAGATTAGACCCTTTAAATGAACCCAGTAATGAGTCATTTGTTAACAATGTCACAAACCAGTAGAGTAATACTTAGGTATGGTTAATAATGCAACAAATGATTGTTTATTCATTTAAGTAAATGTACTTTATATAATCTTACAGTGTTATAATCTAACAGGCTTAGTCAGGAGTCCTTGAATACATTGTTTGTACCATTGACCTATTTCTGGCATGAGTCCCTGAACTCTTATGTTTCTATCCGATAGGAGATTTAGACTTAGCCACTGTTGTTTTGTATTTTCCCTTGGTTATTCTAAATACTTGAATTATATCATAAGACATTCGAGTCCATTTACCTTTGTTTAAACTCATGAACACTAGATGAGTTGGCGGGTGGGTGCCCAATGGAGATTGCTGCGCTTGGTAACCATGGCAACCATGTCACTGTCCCACACTGGGCACCCGTCACACTGATAAGCAGTGGAATACTAAGTAACTATATACCTCATGGATGGGAGGGGAGGGAAATCGCTTACTACGTCTTAGCACGAAACGACGTTTGATCAGAGAGGATTTGCCGCTCGGTGCTAGATTTGGTACTATAGTTCTCTGTAGCTTTGGTACTATAGTTCTCTGTAGCTTTGGTACTATAGTTCTCTGCAGCTTTGGTACTATAGTTCTCTGTAGCTTTGGTACTATAGTTCTCTGCAGCTTTGGTACTATAGTTCTCTGTAGCTTTGGTACTCTAGTTCTCTGTAGCTTCGGTACTATAGTTCTCTGTAGCTTTGGTACTATAGTTCTCTGCAGCTTTGGTACTATAGTTCTCTGTAGCTTTGGTGCTATAGTTCTCTGTAGCTTTGGTACTATAGTTCTCTGTAGCTTTGGTACTATAGTTCTCTGTAGCTTTGGTACTATAGTTCTCTGTAGCTTTGATACTATAGTTCTCTGTAGCTTTGGTACTATAGTTCTCTGTAGCTTTGGTAATATAGTTCTCTGTAACTTTGGTACTATATTTCTCTGTAGCTTTGGTACTATAGTTCTCTCTAGCTTTGGTAATATAGTTCTCTGTAGCTTTGGTACTATAGTTCTCTATAGCTTTGTTACTGTAGTTCTTTGTAGCTTTGGTATTATAGTTCTCTGTAGCTTTGGTACTATAGTTCTCTATAGCTTTGTTACTGTAGTTCTCTGTAGCTTTGGTACTATAGTTCTCTGTAGCTTTGGTACTATAGTTCTCTCTAGCTTTGGTAATATAGTTCTCTGTAGCTTTGGTACTATAGTTCTCTATAGCTTTGTTACTGTAGTTCTCTATAGCTTTGGTACTATAGTTTTCTGTAGCTTTGGTACTATAGTTCTTTGTAGCTTTGTTACTGTAGTTCTCTGTAGCTTTGGTACTATAGTTCTTTGTAGCTTTGGTACTATAGTTCTCTATAGCTTTGGTACTATAAAAGTTCTCTGTAGCTTTGGTACTATAGTTCTCTATAGCTTTGGTACTATAGTTCTCTGTAGCTTTGGTACTATAGTTCTCTGTAGCTTTGGTACTATAGTTCTCCGAGCTTTGGTACTATAGTTCTCTATAGCTTTGGTACTATAGTTCTCTATAGCTTTGGTACTATAGTTCTCTGTAGCTTTGGTACTATAGTTCTCTGTAGCTTTGGTACTATAGTTCTCTATAGCTGTGGTACTATAGTTCTCTATAGCTTTGGTACTATAGTTCTCTGTAGCTTTGTTACTATAGTTCTCTGTAGCTTTGGTACTATAGTTCTCTGTAGCTTTGGTACTATAGTTCTCTGTAGCTTTGGTACTATAGTTCTCTATAGCTTTGGTACTATAGCTCTCTGTAGCTTTGGTACTATAGTTCTCTGTAGCTTTTGTAATAGTTCGCTGTAGTTTTGGTAACCATAGCTAGTTCTCTATAGCTTTGTTACTATAGTTCTCTGTAGCTTTGGTACTATAGTTCTCTGTAGCTTAGGTACTATAGTTCTCTGTAGCTTTGGTACTATAGTTCTCTGTAGCTTTGGTACTATAGTTCTCTATAGCTTTGGTACTATAGTTCTCTGTAGCTTTGGTACTATAGTTCTCTGTAGCTTTGGTACTATAGTTCTCTGTAGCTTTGGTACTATAGTTCTCTGTAGCTTCGGTACTATAGTTCTCTATAGCTTTGGTACTATAGTTCTCTGTAGCTTTTACCATCTGGTGACTGTTTTCAATGATGTACCCTTACGACCTCACCCATTTGCTCCTAACCCAAAGGGGGGCGGGTGGGGTGGGGGCAGGGGGACAAGAAAATGGGGACATTTACCATATGATGACTTCAGCCATTTGCTCCTAACCCGAAGAGGGGATTGGGGGGGGGGGGGGGGGACGGGGTGCGCAATGATAGGTATGACATGGAAAAAGGATAATATTTGAAGGTCCATGCGAACTCGCCTGGATTATTCACACAGAAATTCTTCGGAAGTCATCAAGGCGTGCGCAAATAAGGCCAACCGCTTATTCTCTGGCATATTCGGTGTTCAGTTCTATGGGAAGTGCTGGAGGGATGTGCGGGCAGCAATACAATACAACATGCACGGAGCATCAAACAGCTGTGAGCATGACGTTGAGAAGCACAGGACGAATTTTGTGTACGAAATCACCTCACTAAAAGGTAAGTACCGCTTTTCTATACCTCTCCAAATAGTTATTTTAAAGTACATCATTGACTCTAATCAAATCAGCTATTCTTTGCGAGACGACCTGGTATACCATGTTAAGTGCCCTTCAAGCCACAAGATAGATATCTCGTATTGCAACTACGGACGTACACAAGTTAATTTAGGTACTAGGCACTTCATTGCATATATCAATATTTAAGTTAGAATATAATTTAAAAAACATTTAAAAAGCTTAAATAAACAAACAAACTTTATAAAAAATACAGAGGAAGTGCGAATAATTAAATATTGAGTGATTGAGTGATTCCTTCTGGCTCAGCTCTGCGTCAATCCGTGAGAAGTGTCAAGGGAAAAACTCGTGCACGCTTTAGGCGAAGAAGTGGATGTTAGGCGACCCATTTCTCAGTGCATACAAGTACCTGGAAGTCCACTACAAATGCATCTCAGGTATGTTTCCATGACAACCGCAATCATCATATACATTAACAGCACCTTTTTGAAAATTTGCCCGATAAAACGGCAAATCTAATCTACTTTAATTGATACAACGACAAAAATCGCTGAATCATTATCTGACAAAGAGGAACAAAATATGGTTATAAATAGCCTATCTTTCGAAACTTTTGCATAGAACATCCCAAATCCAAATAAGTTATCATAATCACTTCGTATTCAATAAGCCACCGATATTCTTCAAAATAATTGTCTTTGTGACGTTACGGTGAAGTCACTTAAATGAGCAGAAACGTGCAATATTTCTGTTTTTTTCAGATATGTATTTCTGTATGTCTTTTTTTCGATAATCTTATTATATTGCAGTAGACATATATTATTAAGGACACTGTTTCTATGACAACAATATATGACATCTGTGACGTCATTGATTGGCATGGTACATTTAATATAGCATAAGTTTGCGAACTCTTAATTAAAGTAATAATTTAAATATCTTTTCCAAAAAGGTTTTTTTACTTTTTATTTACAATAGAGGAGTATCAAAAGTGTTTTGCCAAATTCAGATGTTAGTTTTAAAAAATCTGCGATTTTTGATAATTCTGTGACATCAGCATCCACCATCTTGGAGCCGCCATATTGGATTTAATAAAACTTATTGATTTTAATCAATAAAAACTTGGTAGCGAAATGTAAAGCTTTTTGACAGTATTCAATCTTCGTTTCAAGTTATATTAATGATTTCAGGGGGATATGAATGTTTTTTTGGTATTTTTACAAGCACTATTTTGAGGTCAAAAATTGACAAAAAAACACCATCCCTCCCCCCCTAAAAAGAAAAGTAAATTTTTATTGTGTTTTTTTCAAAACACGTCGTATTAATAGTTGATCTTAACTACTTAAAGCGTTTTGCCTTATTTTCATTAAACCTATGTCTCAAAACTTGGTTGCCATGGTTACCAGGCTACACATATCAAAAATTTGTTTACCCCAAACTGATCCCAAATAAATTTTGGGAAAAGTCACCAATTTGCAATGCCTAGCCCTACTAGATAAAAAATTATGTGCATCTATCTGTGTAACACTGTACACTGTGCATCTATCAGTGTAAAGACGCATACAAAAGGCATACAAAAAAAGGTAAAATTAAAGAATGTTCTTCAGACTCTTTTGTTGTTGCTTATTATTGAAAATACAATGGTTTATTTGCAGGGTAACTCCAAAAAAAAAACTACAAATGAAGCCTGAAACATTATTGGTGATATTTGATTGAAAATATATTGGTTACTCGCTTGAGGTAGCCGATGGAAATGGATGCTTTTTGTGACTCGCCATTGAACGGAAGCATAAAATGGCTGCATGATTGGCTTTCTTTAAATCTGTTCACTGTGTCTAGTACCAACTTCATTGTCTCTAAAAAAACATATTTCCTTCTTTATAATTTCTCAGGCATCTGGTGTTCCTTTACTTAATAAGTTTTGTTATTTGTTACAGGGGAAATATAAAGCGTCGTTGCGAACCGAAATTGGCATAGGTGAGTGTAAAACGAGAGTGAACAATGATGTGAAATGAGATAAATTTAAAGGTAACGTAATCCAATGAAGAAATTGTGATAATCAAGTGTTATACAATAAAAAAGGAGTAATAAAGTCACCGAATGACGCTTTTAATTTTCTTCCTCTCAGCCCAACACGACCCACTTATCGCACCCTTTCTATGCATTTCCGTTTCCCTCCAAAATGTATTTCAATTTCCAATTCTTATCAGAGCGCTCTTGCGCGTTTTATCGTTTAACAAACGAGGCACTGAATATTTTGGAATATTTGTGTGTGCGATCGAAGGCGCTAATCGCTGACCGACTGCCCCTAATACGGTGCGCCTAATCGCTGAAATAATGCACACGAGTGTAATTTCAATAAAGATGGTCTTACAAACTTACATACACGGGGAACCATGGCGTGGGGTGAAGGTCAGAGCAACGAGGCGCGAGAATGAGGCGAAACTCGCCATTGATAATCGAGCTGCTTGTCCGACACAAGCCTCGTTTCCATGCTTGGTCCACCATATATCTCTATATTAAACAATTATTCTTTAATTTCTTTAATTAAAGCTTTCCGTCTCGGGGACTATCCACCGCTATTCGCTGAGCCTGAGGAGAATAATTGTTTTAGTTTATACTTGGCGGGGACTGAACAATACACATTTTGCTGTAATCATTTTATCGAATTTCCAACTTTACCTTATAGGTCGCGCGAGACGAGACGAGGTATCGCTTCTGACAGTAATGTTGATGCTCGTATCTTTTTGAAGATTTTATTCGCTCTACAAGGAAACCAAATCCATATTCTGTTTTCTGACACATTTCTATTAACCACCACGAAATACAGAACCTCCAATGAATACATTATACAAATTTTGATTTTCCATAAGACAACAAATCTACATCAATTTTAGCAAAAAAAGCCGTTTCTATGTGAAGTTTGATAACGTTGGGTGTTTTTTGTATTATACTGCTATTAATGGGCTAGCTAAATATTGTGTGATGAGCTGAAGTAGTGCAAGTAATAATTTGTCCACCGCAACATAAAACCTATCAACAAGATCTATAATTGCATCTAAAATTTGTTGCATGTGACGATAACGGAGCGGAGCAACCAAAACTGGACCTTTATTCTAGAAGACCGAGTAGGCGAAAAATGCGAATAATGAGAAAGACGCCAGAGATAATTGTCTTCCATTACAAGATTATATTGCGTTGAAAACGCTGTTTGAGGGGGGATGCGCCAATCCGCAAATGTCCTTATAAAAATGTAATTTCTAAGCACATGTTAGGGGGCTTGGGGACATGCCCCACGGTACTCTAATCCCTACAATTTCATTTATTTCCCCAGATTTATAATTCCTTTATTCGGAATAACCCTTCACTCAACTAAAAGGTCCACTCCGATAAAAAAAAAAAATGAGTTGGTGTCCGCACCCGGGGAAGGGTGGGGGGTTAGACTTTGACCCTGTACAAAACCGAGAGAAGCCCCCACCCCCTCGGGACAAAACAGCAGTTTAATGCCCCTACCCCTTGGGATGCAAATTATAGGCAACTACCCGACAGCAAGTCATCTGAAATAAGCTTTTTTTATCTTTCAAAGCCAGTACACTTCAGCGAGTACATTTGTACCAATTACTATGAAGATAACAGTTACAAAAAAAGATGGTAAAATAAATCATATTCATCTGGCATTATTTTTTTTCAATATTCGTTTTTGCACATGTCTCCGTGCAGCATGCCACACGCTGATACATGGAATTGCTTGCTACAGAAGAGTCTCAAGCCAGAAACCAACATGATATTTTTGACACTATTAACTTGTCCCAAACCCCCACGGTGGGGATAAGTCTTAGAGTCAAAAACTGTCAATTCCCCCACCCCATCGGGACAGATTCTCGTTCAAAAGTGCTCTAAACTGCCACCTTAACCCCACACTTCTCCGGGACCATGAGGGTGGGGGTTCCAAATGACTAGTGCATAAAATGTCTGAATACAGACCACTACTCTTTCTGTGTGTTTGGTACAAAAAATTCCATGTGGGGAAGTTTAGCATTATCAGGACAATGGGTTTCTGCCTACAGTTCTTGCATAGATGATAACTTATTTTACCGTAAAGGTTATCGTTGTGTAGTTTTTCTTAAACTACACAAATAAACAACCCAAAACGATAGAGTCGTGAGTCGTGATGAAAGCAAGAAATCTCGGAAATATTTTTAAGGGCTTTGAAATAAAAGACGCACACAGAGACATGTCTGAGTGTAAAGTGAGATAATAACATCACGACCGAGGAGAAGTTCTTGAATCTTTATGAAGCATGACGACAAATAGCCTTCGTTACATCGAGCTTTCTTGTGTATTTGTCGGTAATTTTGTTGTGGCACAGAAGTGGATACAAATTAATGAGAGCTTTTCCAAGGTTAAGTGTGTGATTATCCATAGTGGCCCATGTATTTTGTGTATCTTTAACCCTACTGGCCCTTAACCACACTTAGCACCCTGTTAAACTATATTCTAAATTTAAAAGACTTTTAAATCTGAAATTTGTAAAAGAAGGCATGACAAAAACCCACAAGTTTACACTAGCAGTCTCAACTGAATAAAACTAATTATATATTTTTAAGAAAAAAACAAAGATTTGATTCGTCAGGTATTAGGCCTTTTTTACCTACTCTAGAAGATGTTTGTATTACCTTGTTTTTTTTTTCTTTTATATTTTGAATGGACTGTTTTCTAATGTTGATGATAGTCATAATGCTTAATTCCTTTCTGAGATGAGCGCGCAAAGAGCACAACACCGTTTCAAGTTGAGTGTGATGTTATCTCAAGTGGCGCGAGCACACGATGAGAAGCCTCGCCCTTTCTGCCACCGCAAAAAAAAACATTTCAATTCCGTTTGCAAATAAAATCTGTAAAAAAATAAATAAATAAAAAGAAACTTGACGATACCAAAAAAATCTACCTTAGTGTCATAATTATTTCTAATTGAATTTTTATCTATCACTCGCGTTCCCATGGAAACAAGAATGGCGGTAAAACATTAGCTAAATGATATCAAACCTGGGTTCGCCTGCCAACGTCTGAGTATCTTCTTCAATACCTGGATTATTAGGAATTTTAACCGATGAAGGCGCTAGGGCTGCGTTATCCACTAAAACTTGGTGTTCATTTTGTCTGTATTCGACTTTTTTTTTCATCGGATTATATCAGAAATGAAAATAATAGAATTAATGTCATGTACCATTCAGTTACCAATGATAAATCTGTAATCTATGAGCGAAAATGAAGCTAACGAGAAAAGCTGGCCGTCAAAATTAATCATACAAATGACTTTGTGAATGACCAATGTAACCTATATAAGACGTCCCATTCCTAACCGTTTCACCGTGTCCTGACAGTGTCACACCCAGTTCAGTTATACACCCTGCACAACAACATGGCCTCGAGGATTGTTTTGGTAGCGCTTGGCGCTGTGTTCGCCTCTGTTTTGATCTCCGTCTATGGAACGGTACATGTTTCCGTTTGCTTCTTATTAACCCGTTTCCATTTGCTTCTTGCTTTTCTTTTGCTTCTTGTAAACGTGTTTCCCTTTGCTTCTTGTTAACGTGTTCCTCATTTTTCTTTTTACATGTTTAATTTGCTTCTGTTTGACATGTTTCCATTTGCTTCTTGTTAACGTGTTCCTCTTTCCTTCTTGTTAACATGTTTCCCCTTGCTTCTTGTTGACGTTTTTTCACTTTGCTTCTTGTTAAATTGTTTCCCTTTCCCTCTTGTTAACATGTTTCCCTTTCCTTCTTTTTGTATCCCTTTGCTTCTTGTTAACATGTTTCCCTTTGCTTCTTGCTTTTTTCCCTTTCCTTCTAGTAAACATGTTTCCCTTTGCTTCTTGATAACATACGTGTAAGAGCGTTGCATTTTCGAAAAGCCACAAAATTTTAAAAACTTTAAAAACTAAAACAGTAACTTTGATTACTGTTTATATTTTACAATATTTTTCTTTTTTTTTTCCTTTTATAGCGTTTAGACTCCACTTCTGCTTATATGCTTTGATTTTTTTTATGAAAACTCCTTCATTTCAGCTTTAACTTCCCTGAGACTAGGCCAGTTTATGCTGTCTCCTAGCTTGAACACACACACGTGTTCGTGGGAGAGAGGAGGTTGCGATTTATACCAAAATGTATCGTTCTTTACTTTAGGGTGAAATAGAGGTGAGCATTGGAGATGGCAAAACAGCCACACTCGGACATGTCGGATGTTACAATGACGAAGACGCCCCTAACCGCTCGCTCCGTACCCTCTACCACAACCACCGCTCAGAAATAGTGTGGGCACTTTGGCCTGACATGACCCACGTCATCAGTGCATGTGCGAGGGAGGCTTTTGAGGAAGGCTTCACCGACATGTTTGGTGTTCAGTTCTATGGCGAGTGTTGGAGTGATGTCTCGGCCGCCTCGAGATATAGCATGCACGGTGCATCATCTCATTGCGTTAATGGCGTTGGAGAGAACTGGGCGAATTTAGTATACAGAATTAACGGATTTAAAGGTAAGCTCTACGTATTTTTTTTTTACCTCTTCAAGTTCTAGGGATGCAAGGGAGGGGGGGCATGTGGGCTGAAAAAGGTGGGCTGGAAAATGAGATATTGGGACCTATACAAAGTATGGCGGAACGAATTAAAATATTTTTGAAATCTCATGGTTCGCCTCTGAAGATATTTATTTTTAAGCAGTTAAGTACTTTTAAGTTATGATAGAAAAGCGTTGCAAATTTGGTCTCAACGTCGTCATTACTATGTATTAGTTATTTTTTACCTGTTATTTAAAGCCTACAGCAAGCGCTCCGCATTTAAAATCCTAATACATATATTAATAACATCAGCTTCAGAAGAAAAAGATGATAATATCCATGCCTCGAGCGTGTTAAATCAGGGATGACGTCCTCATGAGCTGACGCACTAACAAACTGAAACACCTGCACATTTATCCTTCACCAGACATAATATGCGAGCACCACACTCGTACAATCCAGTGCCCAGCCAGTAAGACAATTGACGTCTCGTACGCGAACTACGGTCGAACAGCCCCCGGGTCTGAAGCCTGCCCTAGTGCTTCCATACAAACCACGAATTGCTTCTCCAGCTCTGCGACGATCACTGCCGCGTGCCAAGGGCAAAACTCGTGCACACTCCAGGCCAAGAACTCGGTGTACGGGGATCCGTGTGTCGGCACATACAAGTACATCGAGATCAGATACAATTGTGTCTAAGGTAAGTCCGGACAACCCCCCCCCAAAAAAAAACAACAACAACAACAACAACAAACAAACAAACAAACAAACAAAACAAGCAAACAAACAAACAACAACAACTGTACCAACAACAGCAACAACCGCGAAGAAAACAACCACGAACAACAACTGTACCAACAACCGCGAAGAAAACAACAGCAACAACAACGAACAACAACTATACCAACAACAGCACAACCACGAAGACAACAACAACAACAGCAACAACCACGAACAACAACTGTACCAACAACCGCGAAGAAAACAACAGCAACAACAACGAACAACAACTATACCAACAACAGCAACAACCACGAAAACAACAACAACAACAGCAACAACCACGAACAACAACTATACCAACAACAGCACAACCACGAAGACAACAACAACAACAGCAACAACCACGAACAACAACTGTACCAACAACAAGCAAATAGCAAATAGCACGTTAAAGAATAAGGACTTCAGGTACAAAGTCGAGCTTAATTAATCGGCCATTTTGAACTCGGGCTCTAGGGGCCGCTACCTAGAATCTGCTTCTTAAAAGCTGCGTATGATTTCTTCTGTATTTTACTTGAAACGAAATATCTATTTTTTTTTCCGTTACTGGTCGTCCATGCTAAATGACATCTTTCTCTTTTTTTTTTCAGGGCAGCAAGAAATCAGCTGTTTGAAAATGGCAATGACAAGCTCAAGTTAAAAATGAAATATTAACTATTAATGTTAAACTATTATATGGGCACACATGGGTCTTATAAATAAACATAATCAAAAAGTGTATCATAAACAAGAACATCGTATTTTTCTGATTGTTGCGGGACAAGTTGAGTTGTTGTGTAGCACTATTTTTCCCGTTAGTCTTACATATTACTTATCTTACAATTCTTAGGGAATAGAATTGTCAAAAGCGTCCTTATCTACCTCGATTAGATGCAAGCACCAGAAAGAGGTATTTTTTGAGATGCGATACAGTTTTCCGAATTCCCAACCATCCTGTCAATCACAACTCGTATCTTTTGCTACAGGGATCGGTCCATCAAACTATTTGCCCATGCCATACAGCTAGGGATGAACTTTATAAAAAATGTAACATGTGTTTACATTGCTGTTTCTCTATGGCAACGCAACGGTGAACCCGTATAATTCACTATTCTCCGAAGTGCTTGTTCGCTCCTGGAAAAATTTTTAACAAATAAGCTATAGGATATTGTACATCAGACCTTGGTTGACACATTATAAGCTAGATTTGTCAGAAAAGTTTTCCATCCGTGTGCGCATGCGCCTCTCATTTGACACCAGACGTCAATCGATTTTCTACGGTTCAATCCAATTCAAGTTGTTAGGAAGTGTTCATTAAATACACCAAGGGGGGGAGGGGTTATTGAAGGGTGGGGGTTCGAATATTTTTAACAACCAAAAGGAGGGATGCTCCGAAAAAAACGTCCTCTAAAGGGAGGGGGGGCTCTTAGGAGCCGTACTTTTCAGCTTTAATTTTACTGATATGATCTTGTTAGTAGCAAAAATACAGATTGAATATTAAGCCAAATGACCAATGTTTAATACTTTTGTCTTTATAAACCATAATATAGATACTTCCAGCTTTCAGTATATAACAACTGGATTTACCCACAGTGGAGCATGCAAATCCACAAAACGATATACCAATGTCTTATACGTTGGGCATTGGATCCCTTTTTATACATAAAAATATTCAAAAACAAATATATACAAAGGTATACTTTTTCACAGGCGTCCTCAGGGGCGGACCATGTGACTTTGGAGGATGGGGTGGGGGTTTGGAAAAAAAAATTCTGCAAATAACTGATTGAGGAAAAAAAATCCTGCAACCTCCCCCCCCCCCCCCCCCCCCCCCTTTTGTGTATTTAATGAACACTCCCTTAGTTTGCAAAAAAAAAGTAAAATGCTAGCAAAGTTTTCGTTCTTTTGGTTTTAGTACTTTTAAAGTAAAATCGTTAAAACGATTCACGCCTCTGGGTTTTTGCGTTGTTTGTTACTGGGATACCTGTGGTAGCCCAGTTGTAAAATGCAACTGTTTTTTTTTTTTTTTCGTCGTCTTTCCTAACAACGTGCATTATTGTGCAATGCCCAGGAAGTCCATGCACCATTGTGTGTGTATTTTTTTAGTGTACTTGCTGCGACCTTACTCAGGCCTTTTTCTTACGCGAAGTATCTATGCTAATCTAGCCTCCCCTCATTTCGTCATCGCTGGCCTAGTTACCGCAGAAGGAATGCACAGCTCTACACTGCAAACTCTGTCATGGTCGCCATCTTGGATTTTGTAATTCCACCTCTCAGATCCATGTTATCTGTGCAGTGGAAAATGCCAGATTCGCGATTCTATTACTGTAAATTTCACCATAGCTTTATTTTCTATCAAGTTATTGTGAAAAGTCGTGTTAAACTCGGAATGATTACGGAAAATTTCGCTGTGTTGTACATTAGCGTCGCGTTGAGACCCGTGTAAACTTCAAACTTGCAGTCAATCAAGTCTCAAGACCTTATTTGTGACCTGGACACTCAAGAATGAGCTAAAGGTATTTACCTCAATTTGCTTGGTCTATTTGGAAGTAGATATTTGAATCAGCTGATGAGAACTGTCTACTATATATAAATCGCCATTTTGTGTTTTTTACATAAAGGCTTCTGTTTAGTTTTTAAAACACATGTTGTTTCCTTTCGATAAGCTTTTCTTTTCTAAAATCAAACCTCTATCCCTCATTGAATGTCATTATATGTTTTCTGGTTAATATTTGCATTAAAAAACTAGAAGTTAAGCTTATACGTTGTCTTCGTGGTGTTTTTGCGCCTGGTAGCTTAATTACTGAAATAATGTTCTAATTCCATGTCCGGTATTCTATACCCCTCTCCTTTGTCTGCAAAAACTGTGTTTGCTAAAAAAATATGAAAGCATAAATAGATATTTTTGCTTACTTTGCACGTAAAATAACAAATGCCGTGAACAATGAAAACAATTTATATTGTTATTATGGCTAACTTTTGGTGTAACAGCAAATTTACCCCTTATCTTTTGCAAAATTCTACCAAAACGCTTTGCCTTTGGGGAGTAGAGAGCATAACTAGCATAGAGAAGGCACATTCACGTACAGCTAGCATTGTAATAAAATTCAGAAAATTTTTTTTTTGCCCTAATCAGTGTTATGATATGGCATTTACAATGCAACTCAAGATTATATATATATATATCTTTATTAATTCAAAGGTGGTGATTGCAGAAAAATCTGAGTTTCTTGTGCCATACATGTCTTAACACAGTGAAAGCTTAATGTGATGGAGGAAAAGAAAAAAGATTTGACCCTTTAAATGAACCCAGTGATGAGACATTTGTTAACAATGTCACAAACCAGTAGAGTAATACTTAGGTATGGTTAAAAATGCAACAAATGATTTTTTATTCATTTAAGTAAATGCACTTTATATAATCTAACAGTGTTATAATCTAACAGGCTTAGTCAGGAGTCCTTCAATACATTGTTTGTAACATTGACCTATTTCTGACATGAGTCCCTGAATTCTTATGTAGTCTATCCGATAGGAGATTTAGACTTAGCCACTGTTGTTTTGTATATTCCCTTGGTTATTCTAAATACTTGAATTATATCATAAGACATTCGAGTCCATTTACCTTTGTTTAAACTCATGAACACTAGATGAGTTGGCGGGTGGGTGCCCAATGGAGATTGCTGCGCTCGGTAACCATGGCAACCATGTCACTGTCCCACACTGGGCACCCGTCACACTGATAAGCAGTGGAATACTAAGTAACTATATACCTCAGGGATGGGAGGGGAGGGAAATCGCTTCCTACGTCTTAGCACGAAACCACGTTTGATCAGAGAGGATTTGCCGCTCGGTGCAAAGCTACCCTTCGAAAGCATACCGCTGCACCATGCGCGCCGTCGCAGGTCACGTAAGCATAACCTCTGGATATCTGAGACGCTGCCCTGTGTTGTGAGTCTAACCTTGCCTAAATGCGAGCATTTAGCCTCATTTAAACTCATCAACACTAGATGAGTTGGCGGGTGGGTGCCCAATGGAGATTGCTGCGCTCGGTAACCATGGCAACCATGTCACCGCCCCAACTGTTATCCAAGGTGCTTGGAGAGAGGAGACATGGGAGACATGGACCCTCCCACCAAAATGATGGTGCTATAGTTCTCTGTAGCTTTGGTACTCTAGTTCTCTATAGCTTTGGTACTATAGTTCTCTATAGCTTTGTTACTATAGTTCTCTATAGCTTTGTTACTATAGTTCTCTGTAGCTTTGGTACTATAGTTCTCTGTAGCTTTGGTACTATAGTTCTCTGTAGCTTTGGTACTATAGTTCTCTGTAGCTTTGGTACTATAGTTCTCTGTAGCTTTGGTACTATAGTTCTCTATAGCTTTGGTACTATAGTTCTCTATAGCTTTGGTACTATAGTTCTCTGTAGCTTTGGTACTATAGTTCTCTGTAGCTTTGGTACTTTAGTTCTCTGTAGCTTTGGTAATATAGTTCTCTGTAACTTTGGTACTATAGTTCTCTGTAGCTTTGGTACTATAGTTCTCTGTAGCTTTGGTAATATAGTTCTCTGTAGCTTTGGTACTATAGTTCTCTGTAGCTTTGGTACTATAGTTCTCTATAGCTTTGTTACTGTAGTTCTCTGTAGCTTTGGTACTATAGTTCTTTGTAGCTTTGGTACTATAGTTCTCCGAGCTTTGGTACTATAGTTCTCTATAGCTTTGGTGCTACAGTTCTCTATAGCTTTGGTACTATAGTTCTCTATAGCTTTGTTACTGTAGTTCTCTGTAGCTTTGGTACTATAGTTCTTTGTAGGTCTGGTACTATAGTTCTCTGTAGCTTTGGTACTATAGTTCTCTATAGCTTTGGTACTATAGTTCTCTATAGCTTTGGTACTATAGTTCTCTGTAGCTTTGGTACTATAGTTCTCTGTAGCTTTGGTACTATAGTTCTCTGTAGCTTTTGTAATAGTTCTCTGTAGCTTTGGTACTATAGTTCTTTGTAGCTTTTGTAACAGTTCTCTGCAGCTTTGGTACTATAGTTTTCTGCAGCTTTGGTACTATAGTTCTCTGTAGCTTTGGTACTATAGTTCTCTGTAGCTTTGGTACTATAGTTCTCTGTAGCTTTGGTACTATAGTTCTCTGTAGCTTTTGTAATAGTTCTCTGTAGCTTTGGTACTATAGTTCTCTGTAGCTTTTGTAATAGTTCTCTGTAGCTTTGGTACTATAGTTCTCTGTAGCTTTGGTACTATAGTTCTCTATAGCTTTGGTACTATAGTTCTCTGTAGCTTTGGTACTATAGTTCTCTATAGCTTTGGTACTATAGTTCTCTGTAGCTTTGTTACTATAGTTCTCTGTAGCTTTGGTACTATAGTTCTCTGTAGCTTTGGTACTATAGTTCTCTGTAGCTTTGGTACTATAGTTCTCTATAGCTTTGGTACTATAGTTCTCTGTAGCTTTGGTACTATAGTTCTCTGTAGCTTTTGTAATAGTTCGCTGTAGTTTTGGTAACCATAGTTCTCTGTAGCTTTGGTACTTAGCTTTGTTACTGTAGTTCTCTGTAGCTTTGGATACTATAGTTCTCTGTAGCTTAGGTACTCTAGTTCTCTGTAGCTTTGGTACTATAGTTCTCTGTAGCTTTGGTACTATAGTTCTCTATAGCTTTGGTACTATGGTTCTCTGTAGCTTTGGTACTATAGTTCTCTGTAGCTTTGGTACTATAGTTCTCTGTAGCTTTGGTACTATAGTTCTCTGTAGCTTCGGTACTATAGTTCTCTATAGCTTTGGTACTATAGTTCTCTGTAGCTTTTACCATCTGGTGACTGTTTTCAATGATGTACCCTTACGACCTCACCCATTTGCTCCTAACCCAAAGGGGGGGCGGGTGGGGTGGGGGGAGGGGAGGGGGACAAGAAAATGGGGACATTTACCATATGATGACTTCAGCCATTTGCTCCTAATCCGAAGAGGGGATTGGCGACGGGGTGCGCAATGATAGGTATGACATGGAAAAAGGATAATATTTGAAGGTCCATGCGAACTCGCCTGGATTATTCACACAGCAATTCTTCGGAAGTCATCAAGGCGTGCGCAAATAAGGCCAAATGCTTATTCTCTGGCATGTTCGGTGTTCAGTTCTATGGGAAGTGCTGGAGGGATGTGCGGGCAGCAATACAATACAACATGCACGGAGCATCAAACAGCTGTGAGCATGACGTTGAGAAGCACAGGACGAATTTTGTGTACGAAATCACCTCACTAAAAGGTAAGTACCGCTTTTCTATACCTCTCCAAATAGTTATTTTAAAGTACATCATTGACTCTAATCAAATCAGCTATTCTTTGCGAGACGACCTGGTATACCATGTTAAGTGCCCTTCAAGCCACAAGATAGATATCTCGTATTGCAACTACGGACGTACACAAGTTAATTTAGGTACTAGGCACTTCATTGCATATGTCAATATTTAAGTTAGAATATAATTAAAAAAACATTTAAAAAGCTTAAATAAACAAACAAACTTTATAAAAAATACAGAGGAAGTGCGAATAATTAAATATTGATTGATTGAGTGATTCCTTCTGGCTCAGCTCTGCGTCAATTCGTGAGAAGTGTCAAGGGAAAAACTCGTGCACGCTTTAGGCGAAGAAGTGGATGTTAGGCGACCCATTTCTCAGTGCATACAAGTACCTGGAAGTCCACTACAAATGCATCTCAAGTATGTTTCCATGACAACCGCAATCATCATATATATTAACAGCACCTTTTTTAAAATTTGCCCGATAAAACGGCAAATCTAATCTACTTTAATTGATACAGCGACAAAAATCGCTGAATCATTATCTGACAAATAGGAACAAAATATGGTTATAAATAGCCTATCTTTCGAAACTTTTGCATAGAACATCCCAAATCCAAATAAGTTATCATAACCCTAACCCTATTAACCCTATTCAGACCGGGCTTTTTGGGGCTTCCCCTGACCTGGGGGAGGGGGGTGTGGAGGGGCTCTTTCGGCCCCCCATCAGTAACTTTTGAACCATTGTAGCTATTATGACCAAATTTTCAAAGAATTATTATCTGACAAAGAGGAACAAAATATGGTTATAAATAGCCTATCTTTCGAAACTTTTGCATAGAACATCCCAAATCCAAATAAGTAATCATAATCACTTCGTATTCAATAAGCCACCGATATTCTTCAAAATAATTGTCTTTGTGACGTTACGGTGAAGTCACTTAAATGAGCAGAAACGTATTTCTGTTTTTTTCAGATATGTATTTCTGTATGTCTTTTTTTTTGATAATCTTATTATATTGCAGTAGACATATATTATTAGTGACACTGTTTCTATGACAACAATATATGACATCTGTGATGTCATTGATTGGCATGGTACATTTAATATAGCACAAGTTTGCGAACTCTTAATTAAAGTAATAATTTAAATATCTTTTCCAAAAAGGTTTTTTTTACTTTTTATTTACAATAGAGGAGTATCAAAAGTGTTTTGCCAAATTCAGATGTTAGTTTTAAAAAATCTGCGATTTTTGATAATTCTGTGACATCAGCATCCGCCACCTTGGAGCCGCCATATTGGATTTAATAAAACTTATTTATTTTAATCAATAAAAACTGGGTAGCGAAATGTAAAGCTTTTTGACAGTATTCAATCTTCGTTTCAAGTTATATTAATGATTTCAGGGGGATACGAATGTTTTTTTGGTATTTTTACAAGCACTATTTTGAGGTCAAAAATTGACAAAAAAACACCATCCCTCCCCCCTAAAAAGAAAAGTAATTTTGTATTGTGTTTTTTCAAAACACGTCGTATTAATAGTTGATCTTAACTACTTAAAGCGTTTTGCCTTATTTTCATTAAACCTATGTCTCAAAACTTGGTTGCCATGGTTACCAGGCTACACATATCAAAAATTTGTTTACCCCAAACTGATCCCAAATAAATTTTGGGAAAAGTCACCAATTTGAAATGCTCTAGCCCTACTAGATAAAAAATTATGTGCATCTATCTGTGTAACACTGTACACTGTGCATCTATCAGTGTAAAGACGCATACAAAAGGCATACAAAAAAAGGTAAAATTAAAGAATGTTGTTCAGACTCTTTTGTTGTTGCTTATTATTGAAAATACAATGGATTATTTGCAGGGTAACTCAAAAAAAAAAAAAAAAACTACAAATGAAGCCTGAAACATTATTGGTGATATTTGATTGAAAATGTATTGGTTACTCGCTTGAGGTAGCCGATTGAAATGGATGCTTTTTGTGACTCGCCATTGAACGGAAGCATAAAATGGCTGCATGATTGGCTTTCTTTAAATCTGTTCATTGTGTCTAGTACCAACTTCATTGTCTCTAAAAAAACATATTTTTCTTCTTTATAATTTCTCAGGCATCTGGTGTTCCTTTACTTAATACGTTTTGTTATTTGTTACAGGGGAAATATAAAGCGTCTTTGCGAACCGAAATTGGCATAGGTGAGTGTAAAACGAGAGTGAACAAAGATGTAAAATGATATAAATTTAAAGGTAACGTGATCCAATGAAGAAATTGTGATAATCAAGTGTTATACAATAAAAAAGGAGCAATAAAGTCACCGAATGACGCTTTTAATTTTCTTCCTCTCAGCCCAACACGACCCACTTATCGCACCCTTACTATGCATTTCCGTTTCCCTCCAAAATGTATTTCAATTTCCAATTCTTATCAGAGCGCTCTTGCGCGTTTTATCGTTTAACAAACGAGGCACTGAATATTTTGGAATATTTGTGTGTGCGATCGAAGGCGCTAATCGCTGACCGACTGCCCCTAATACGGTGCGTCTAATCGCTGAAATAATGCACACGAGTGTAATTTCAATAAAGATGGTCTTACAAACTTACATACACGGGGAACCATGGCGTGGGGTAAAGGTCAGCGCAACGAGGCGCGAGAACGAGGCGAAACTCGCCATTGATAATCGAACTGCTTGTCCGACACAAGCCTCGTTTCCATGCTTGGTCCACCATATATCTCTATATTTAACAATTATTCCCCGAAGGCGATGTGAAGATGTTAAAAAGCTTTCCGTCTCGGGGACTATCCACCGCTATTCGCTGAGCCTGAGGAGAATAATTGTTTTAGTTTATACTTGGCGGGGACTGAACAATACACATTTTGCTGTAATCATTTTATCGAATTTCCAACTTTACCTTATAGGTCGCGCGAGACGAGACGAGGTATCGCTTCTGACAGTAATGTTGATGCTCGTATCTTTTTGAAGATTTTATTCGCTCTACAAGGACACCAAATCCATATTCTGTTTTCTGACACATTTCTATTAACCACCACGAAATACAGAACCTCCAATGAATACATTATACAAATTTTGATTTTCCATAAGACAACAAACCTACATCAATTTTAGCAAAAAAGCCGTTTCTATGTGAAGTTTGATAACGTTGGGTGTTTTTTGTAGTATACTGCTATTAATGGGCTAGCTAAATATTGTGTGATGAGCTGAAGTAGTACAAGTAATAATTTGTCCACCGCAACATAAAACCTATCAACAAGATCTATAATTGCATCTAAAATTTGTTGCATGTGACGATAACGGAGCGGAGCAACCAAAACTGGACCTTTATTCTAGAAGACCGAGTAGGCGAAAAATGCGAATAATGAGAAAGACCCCAGAGATAGTTGTCTTCCATTACAAGATTCTATTGCGTTGAAAGCGCTGTTTGAGGGGGGATGCGCCAATCCGCAAATGTCCTTATAAAAATGTAATTTCTAAGCACATGTTAGGGGGCTAGGGGACATGCCCCACGGTACTCTAATCCCTACAATTTCATTTATTTCCCCAGATTTATAATTCCTTTATTCGGAATAACCCTTCACTCAACTAAAAGGTCAACTCCGATAAAAAAAAAATGAGTTGGTGTCCGCACCCGGGGAAGGGTGGGGGGTTAGACTTTGACCCTGTACAAAACCGAGAGAAGCCCCCACCCCCTCGGGACAAAACAACAGTTTAATGCCCCTACCCCTTGGGATGCAAATTATAGGCAACTACTCGACAACAAGTCATCTGAAATAAGCTTTTTTATCTTTCAAAACCAGTACACTTTAGCGAGTACATTTGTACCAATTACTATGAAGATAACAGTTACAAAAAAAGATGGTAAAATAAATCATATTCATCTGGCATTATTTTTTTTCAATATTCGTTTTTGCACATGTCGCCGTGCAGCATGCCACACGCTGATACATGGAATTGCTTGCTACAGAAGAGTCTCAAGCCAGAAACTAACATGATATTTTTGACACTATTAACTTGTCCCAAACCCCCACGGTGGGGATAAGTCTTAGAGTCAAAAACTGTCAATTCCCCCACCCCATCGGGACAGATTCTCGTTCAAAAGTGCTCTAAACTGCCACCTTAACCCCACACTTCTCCGGGACCATGAGGGTGGGGGTTCCAAATGACTAGTGCATAAAATGTCTGAATACAGACCACTACTCTTTCTGTGTGTTTGGTACAAAAAAATCCATGTGGGGAAGTTTAGCATTATCAGGACAATGGGTTTCTGCCTACAGTTCTTGCATAGATGATAACTTATTTTACCGTATAGGTTATCGTTGTGTAGTTTTTCTTAAACTACACAAATAAACAACCCAAAACGATAGAGTCGTGAGTCGTGATGAAAGCAAGAAATCTCGGAAATATTTTTAAGGGCTTTGAAATAAAAGACGCACACAGAGACATGTCTGAGTGTAAAGTGAGATAATAACATCACGACCGAGGAGAAGTTCTTGAATCTTTATGAAGCATGACGACAAATAGCCTTCGTTACATCGAGCTTTCTTGTGTATTTGTCGGTAATTTTGTTGTGGCACAGAAGTGGATACAAATTAATGAGAGCTTTTTCAAGGTTAAGTGTGTGATTATCCATAGTGGCCCATGTATTTTGTGTATCTTTAACCCTACTGGCCCTTAACCACACTTAGCACCCTGTTAAACTATATTCTAAATTTAAAAGACTTTTTAATCTGAAATTTGTAAAAGAAGGCCTGACAAAAACCCACAAGTTTACACTAGCAGTCTCAACTGAATAAAACTTATTATATATTTTTAAGAAAAAAACAAAGATTTGATTCGTCAGGTATTAGGCCTTTTTTACCTACTCTAGAAGATGTTTGTATTACCTTGTTTTTTTTTTCTTTTATATTTTGAATGGACTGTTTTCTAATGTTGATGATAGTCATAATGCTTAATTCCTTTCTGAGATGAGCGCGCAAAGAGCACAACACCGTTTCAAGTTGAGTGTGATGTTATCTCAAGTGGCGCAAGCACACGATGAGAAGCCTCGCCCTTTCTGCCACCGCAAAAAAAAACATTTCAATTCCGTTTGCAAATAAAATCTGTAAAAAAATAAATAAATAAAAAGAAACTTGACGATACCAAAAAAATCTACCTTAGTGTCATAATTATTTCTAATTGAATTTTTATTTAACACTATCGTTCCCATGGAAACAAGAATGGCGGTAAAACATTAGCTAAATGATATCAAACCTGGGTGTGCCTGCCAACGTCTGAGTATCTTCTTTAATACCTGGATTATTAGGAATTTTAACCGATGAAGGCGCTAGGGCTGCGTTATCCACTAAAACTTGGTGTTCATTTTGTCTGTATTCGACTTTTTTTTTCATCGGATTATATCAGAAATGAAAATAATAGAATTAATGTCATGTACCATTCAGTTACCAATGATAAATCTGTAATCTATGAGCGAAAATGAAGCTAACGAGAAAAGCTGGCCGTCAAAATTAATCATACAAATGACTTTGTGAATGACCAATGTAACCTATATAAGACGTCCCATTCCTAACCGTTTCACCGTGTCCTGACAGTGTCACACCCAGTTCAGTTATACACCCTGCACAACAACATGGCCTCGAGGATTGTTTTGGTAGCGCTTGGCGCTGTGTTCGCCTCTGTTTTGATCACCGTCTATGGAACGGTACATGTTTCCGTTTGCTTCTTATTAACCCGTTCCCCTTTGCTTCTTGCTTTCCTTTTGCTTCTTGTAAACGTGTTTCCCTTTGCTTCTTGTTAACGTGTTCCTCATTTTTCTTTTTAACATGTTTAATTTGCTTCTGTTTGACATGTTTCCATTTGCTTCTTGTTAACGTGTTCCTCTTTCCTTCTTGTTAACATGTTTCCCCTTGCTTCTTGTTAACGTTTTTTCACTTTGCTTCTTGTTAAATTGTTTCCCTTTCCTTCTTGTTAACATGTTTCCCTTTCCTTCTTTTTGTATCCCTTTGCTTCTTGTTAACATGTTTCCCTTTCCTTCTTGTTAACATGTTTCCCTTTCCTTCTTGTTAACATGTTTCCCTTTCCTTCTTGTTAACATGTTTCCCTTTCCTTCTTTTTGTATCCCTTTGCTTCTTGTTAACATGTCTCCCTTTGCTTCTTGTTAACATGTTTCCCCTTGCTTCTTGTTAACGTTTCCCTTTGCTTCTTGTTAAGGTGTTTCCCTTTCCATCTTGTTAACATGTTTCCCTTTCCTTCTTTTTGTATCCCTTTGCTTCTTGTTAACATGTTTCCCCTTTCCTTCTTGTTAACATGTTTCCCCTTTCCTTCTTTTTGTATCCCTTTGCTTCTTGTTAACGTTTCTCTTTCCTTCTTGTTAACATGTTTCCCCTTTCCTTCTTTTTGTATCCCTTTGCTTCTTGTTAACATGTTTCCCCTTGCTTCTTGTTAACGTTTCCCTTTGCTTCTTGTTAAGGTGTTTCCCTTTCCTTCTTGTTAACATGTTTTCCTTTCCTTCTTTTTGTATCCCTTTGCTTCTTGTTAACATGTTTCCCTTTGCTTCTTGCTTTTTTCCCTTTCCTTCTAGTAAACATGTTTCCCTTTGCTTCTTGATAACATACGTGTAAGAGCGTTGCATTTTCGAAAAGCCACAAAATTTTAAAAACTCTAAAAACTAAAACAGTAACTTTGATTACTGTTTATATTTTACAAGATTTTTCTTTTTTTTTTCCTTTTATAGCGTTTAGACTCCACTTCTGCTTATATGCTTTGATTTTTTTATGAAAACTCCTTCATTTCAGCTTTAACTCCCCTGAGACAAGGCCAGTTTATGCTGTCTCCTAGCTTGAACACACACACGTGTTCGTGGGAGAGAGGAGGTTGCGATTTATACCAAAATGTATCGTTCTTTACTTTAGGGTGAAATAGAGGTGAGCATTGGAGATGGCAAAACAGCCACACTCGGACATGTCGGATGTTACAATGACGAAGACGCCCCTAACCGCTCGCTCCGTACCCTCTACCACAACCACCGCTCAGAAATAGTGTGGGCACTTTGGCCTGACATGACCCACGTCATCAGTGCATGTGCGAGGGAGGCTTTCGAGGAAGGCTTCACCGACATGTTTGGTGTTCAGTTCTATGGCGAGTGTTGGAGTGATGTCTCGGCCGCCTCGAGATATAGCATGCACGGTGCATCATCTCATTGCGTTAATGGCGTTGGAGAGAACTGGGCGAATTTAGTATACAGAATTAACGGATTTAAAGGTAAGCTCTACGTATTTTTTTTACCTCTTCAAGTTCTAGGGATGCAAGGGAGGGGGGGCATGTGGGCTGAAAAAAGTGGGCTGGAAAATGAGATATTGGGACCTATACAAAGTATGGCGGAACGAATTAAAATATTTTTGAAATCTCATGGTTCGCCTCTGAAGATATTTATTTTTTAGCAGTTAAGTACTTTTAAGTTATGATAGAAAAGCGTTGCAAATTTGGTCTCAACGTCGTCATTACTATGTATTAGCTATTTTTTTACCTGTTATTTAATGCCTACAGCAAGCGCTCCGCATTTAAAATCCTAATACATATATTAATAACATCAGCTTCAGAAGAAAAAGATGATAATATCCATGCCTCGAGCGTGTTAAATCAGGGATGACGTCCTCATGAGCTGACGCACTAACAAACTGAAACACCTGCACATTTATCCTTCACCAGACATAATATGCGAGCACCACACTCGTACAATCCAGTGCCCAGCCAGTAAGACAATTGACGTCTCGTACGCGAACTACGGTCGAACAGCCCCCGGGTCTGAAGCCTGCCCTAGTGCCTCCATACAAACCACGAATTGCGTCTCCAGCTCTGCGACGATCACTGCCGCGTGCCAAGGGCAAAACTCGTGCACACTCCAGGCCAAGAACTCGGTGTACGGGGATCCGTGTGTCGGCACATACAAGTACATCGAGATCAGATACAATTGTGTCTAAGGTAAGTCCGGACACCCCCCCCCCCAAAAAAAAAAAAAAACACAAACAAACAAACAAACAAAACAAGCAAACAAACAAACAACAACAACTGTACCAACAACAGCAACAACCACGAAGACAATACAACAACTGTACCAACAACAACAACAACCGCGAAGAAAACAACCACGAACAACAACTGCACCAACAACCGCGAAGAAAACAACAGCAACAACAACGAACAACAACTATACCAACAACAGCACAACCACGAAGACAACAACAACAACAGCAACAACCACGAACAACAACTGTACCAACAACAAGCAAATAGCAAATAGCACGTTAAAGAATAAGGACTTCAGGTACAAAGTCGAGCCTAATTAATCGGCCATTTTGAACTCGGGCTCTAGGGGCCGCTACCTAGAATCTGCTTCTTAAAAGCTGCGTATGATTTCTTCTGTACTTTACTTGAAACGAAATATCTATTTTTTTTTCCGTTACTGGTCGTCCATGCTAAATGACATCTTTCTCTTTTTTTACAGGGCAGCAAGAAATCAACTGTTTGAAAATGGCAATGACAAGCTCAAGTTAAAAATGAAATATTAACTATTAATGTTAAACTATTATATGGGCACACATGGGTCTTATAAATAAACATAATCAAAAAGTGTATCATAAACAAGAACATCGTATTTTTCTGATTGTTGCGGGACAAGTTGAGTAGTTGTGTAGCACTATTTTTCCCGTTAGTCTTACATATTACTTATCTTACAATTCTTAGGGAATAGAATTGTCAAAAGCGTCCTTATCTACCTCGATTAGATGCAAGCACCAGAAAGAGGTATTTTTTGAGATGCGATGCAGTTTTCCGAATTCCCAACCATCCTGTCAATCACAACTCGTATCTTTTGCTACAGGGATCGGTCCATCAAACTATTTGGCCATGCCATACAGCTAGGGATGAACTTTATAAAAAACGTAACATGTGTTTACATTGCTGTTTCTCTATGGCAACGCAACGGTGAACCCGTATAATTCACTATTCTCCGAAGTGCTTGTTCGCTACTGGAAAAAATTTTAACAATTAAGCTATAGGATATTGTACATCAGACCTTGGTCGACACATTATAAGCTAGATTTGTCAGAAAAGTTTTCCATCCGTGTGCGCATGCGCCTCTCATTTGTCACCAGACGTCAATCGATTTTCTACGGTTCAATCCAATTCAAGTTGTTAGGAAGTGTTCATTAAATACACCAAGGGGGGAAGGGGTTATTGAAGGGTGGGGGTTCGAATATTTTTAACAACCAAAAGGAGGGATGCTCCGAAAAAAACGTCCTCTAAAGGGAGGGGGGGGGCTCTTAGGAGCCGTACTTTTCAGCTTTAATTTTACTGATATGATCTTGTTAGTAGCAAAAATACAGATTGAATATTAAGCCAAATGACCAATGTTTAATACTTTTGTCTTTATAAACCATAATATAGATACTTCCAGCTTTCAGTATATAACAACTGGATTTACCCACAGTGGAGCATGCAAATCCACAAAAAGATATAACGATGTCTTATACGTTGGGCATTGGATCCCTTTTTATACAGAAAAATATTCAAAAACAAATATATACAAAGGTATACTTTTTCACAGGCGTCCTCAGGGGCGGACCATGTGACTTTGGAGGATGGTGGGGGGGGGTTTGGAAAAAAAAATTCTGCAAATAACTGATTGAGGAAAAAAAATCCTGCAACCTCCCCGCCCCCCCCCCCCCCCCCCCCTTTGTGTATTTAATGAACACTCCCTTAGTTTGCAAAAAAAAGTAAAATGCTAGCAAAGTTTTCGTTCTTTTGGTTTTAGTACTTTTAAAGTAAAATCGTTAAAATCGTTAAAACGATTCACGCCTCTGGGTTTTTGCGTTGTTTGTTACTGGGGTACCTGTGGTAGCCCAGTTGTAAAATGAACTGTTTTTTTTTTTTTTCGTCGTTTTTCCTAACAACGTGCATTATTGTGCAGTGCCCAGGAAGTCCATGCACCATTGTGTGTGTATTTTTTTAGTGTACTTGCTGCGACCTTACTCAGGCCTTTTTCTTACACGAAGTATCTATGCTAATCTAGCCTCCCCTCATTTCGTCATCGCTGGCCTAGTTACCGCAGAAGGAATGAATTTATTTTCGGTATTAACGAGATTGTTGTTGTTTCTTTTGTTCCCTTTTTGGTCACATGACTTTAGTATGTCCTTATTATACATTGTTTGGCGTCGCGTTATTCACTTGACGCCTTCCAGCTCTACTAATAACTCTCTCTAGAATCGATGGTATATTTATGGCTACTAAAGAGGATCTAGAAAGCTTCAAATCCTTTCTACTGACCGAGCTTGACGCCCATAAATCAAGTCTCACAAGTTTATTTAAAGAGTCTTCCGACTCGGCTGAACAAGCGCTAACTTTGTCGAAGCAGTTAAAAACCGAATCCGAAGTCAAGCTCATTCACCCTGGTAACCTACGGAACTACAAATTCAATCTTTCTGTCAAGGAGCATCTCGATAAATCACTGTCAAGCCTGGCCTTAACCCCTACTGCTCCACAGACCGACGACGCGAACTTTCATATAAAACACGCCGTATCGCTTATCTAAGACAGAAATCGTAAGATCAGAATTGCGGATTCCTCTGAGGGTGGCTGGGCCACTGTTAAACATTACGAGGGCTCGCCGGTAGCTATCGATCAGGAGGACGACAAGAAGATTAGGGCCGCCGAGCGGGAAGCTTTGCGAGAAAAAACCAGAGCCAACAAGCACAAGTATGCTGAGAAACCTTCAGGAAGAGGTCGCGGCGCTTTTGCGCCCTACAACAGGCCTTCGTTCGACCAGAGAGCCGGTTGGTCCGGTCGACAGCCAAGCTACCAGCAGTATGGCTCCAGTTTTGGCCAACAGCGTCCCAACGAACAGCAACGAGGATCCTGTCGTTACTGTGGAGCCCCTGGGCATTGGTGGAGGGATTGCCCTGTGCGCATCGCCAAATCCTTCCCCCAGTTTGGTACTCCCGGCACAACAACAAGCTCCACGTCAGCCAGCCGCCAGTAGCCCTTCCTTTTTTTAAGAACTTGGCTAGTGAAGTCAGTGAGGCGTTTTCTGGTTCTCTTACTACTTCATGTGATAATTGCATTGATTGTGCTACACCCGACCAAGAGATGCAAGCTTTGATTGAAGATAAGTCTGTTATCAATTATGACAATGATACTGTCTTAGACTTTTATAAGCGTAACTTGTATGAATACGAAAGTGGTGTTACCCCACCTGTAGTAAAGGGTCGTCTTAAAGCTCATGTTTCGTTTTGGAAGGATATTAACGCTCCTAGTTGGATTCTGGATGTTAGTAATATAGGTTACTCTATCCCGCTCTCCAGTTTGCCAACTAGGGTTCATTTGCCTAATAATAAGTCCGCCCTTAGTGATCCCACTTTCGTATTTGATGCTATTGCAGAATTGCTTAACTTAGGCTTAGTTGTTGAAGTTTTTGCTCCGCCGACTGTCATAAATCCTTTGTCTGTTTCGTATAATTCCGCTGGGAAACCTAGACTCATACTGGATCTTCGGCATGTTAACAAGTGCATTCCTAAGCAGAAGTTTCGCATGGAAGATTGGAAGTCATTTATTCAAATTATCGTTCAGAATGGTTTTTTGTTTAAGTTCGATATGAAGTCCGGATATCACCATCATTTAGATGACGGTATTTTTTGCGAGAAAGATTTGGCTACGGCCGAGCGCGTAGCTGAGGTTGTTCGTGCAGACTTAATTCGCGCTGGTATTGTTCCTAGTTCCGAGAAATCGGTCTGGCACCCTTCTCAAACGCTTGAATGGCTCGGCATTGTCTGGAACCTTGCGGATTCGAGTATTTCTATCCCTCGACCTAGAATTGATAAGTTAATTTCTTCTCTGCAAGAACTTAAGTCGCGTTTGCCGTTAGTTACACCTCGTTTTTTGGCCTCTTGTGTAGGTAAGATAATTTCACTTTCGCCTGTGGTCGGTAATATTGCCATCATTATGACCAGATTTTTGCAGTCTGCTGTTAATTTTAGAGAACAATGGGACACTCAGTTAGACCTTCGTTGTTATCAGTTTTTTTTTTCAACAATGCCTCGTAGAAGTTGAGTTCTGGCTCTTGTCATCCGTGCGTTTGAATAACAAGATTCTTTTTTCCTATTCTAAGCCCATTGTCGTTATTCATTCTGATGCTAGCGCTTTTGCATGCGGTGGTCATGCTCTTGTTCTAGATAGTGCTGAATTTGAATTATTTTTTCAAGCGTTCTCTACTATTGAATCCGTTTCGGATAGCAATGGCCGTGAATTGTTAGCAATTATTTACTCACTTAAGTCTTTTAGACCGCTTATTGAGGGTAAGATTGTTAAGATTTATACGGACAATCACAACGCCGCTATAATAACTCGCAAAGGAAGCATGTCTCTGAGGCTTCATAAGATAGCTTTGGATATTTTTCATTTTTGTGCTTCACACCAAGTCTCTCTTGAAGTCGAGTGGGTTCCTAGGCAACTTAATGAGTATGCAGATTTGCTCAGTCGAGTTGTCGACTATGATGACTGGACCGTGTCCAATGCCTTTTTCATTCGCATGAGTTCATTGTTCGGCCCCTTTTCAGCTGATTGTTTCGCTTCTCACAATTCGGCCAAGTGTGCTAAGTTTTATTCCAAGTTCTGGTGTCCGGGCACACAAGCGGTTGATGCGTTTAGCGTCGATTGGTCCCATGACAACAACTGGCTTGTTCCGCCTATCTACCTCATTCCATGCACGGTTTTTCATTTAGAGGCGTGCCACGCTCATGGGTGTCTTGTTGTTCCGAAATGGCAATCGTCCGTTTTTTGGTCAGTGCTTTTTCCTTTACATGAGCCCAGGTTTTCAGTCCTCGAGGTGATGGAGTTTTCGGACTCTAGTGGAATTTTTGGTCCGTCTAGCTTTAACACGATTTTCTCGGATGGTAAATTCCAATCCCCGGTTCTAGTCATTAAGCTTGATGCTTCTCATTAGCTTTATTTAGTAGCCGAGCTTTATAGCTGAATATTTAGAGTGTAATCAAGGCCGCTGTGAAGGCTTATGCCTGGAGCTTTATAGCTCGCATGTTGGATTATTCCATATGATAAACATCATACAATGAAAAGAGATGAACTTGTTATTAAAGAGAGGATACATTCGTATGCGCTTTATAGCCTATAGAATGATATATGTGAAATCATAATGAAACTATTTTCCTATGTTTGTTTTAAGCCTGTGTGTATGATGTCATTATATTGGTGTAAAATTAAAATCTACTTACTTGAGATTAACAATTGTTTTTCCTTTTTTCTTTACAAATCGCTTTGCTTATTTAGACAACCCTCTGCTGGTTGACCTGTCAAGACAAGTCCCTGAAGTCCTATTGTCATCCAACGCCCCCACTACAGTAAAAGGCTATTCTGCCAAGTTTAAAAAGTGGAGACAGTGGACAAGCTGTTTCGACGAGGTCACCTACTTCCCAGCTAAAGATTCTTATGTTGCTTTGTATTTAGTTAGTTTAGCGCAGTCAGGTCTGTCTTTTTCCTCTGTTCAGTCCAGCTACTATGCTATTTCATTCTTTCATAAATCCTGTGGGGCCCCAAATCCTTGTGATAGTAACTTTTGTAAGGCCGTTTTGAAGGGTATCTCTCGCATGTTATCAGTTTCTAAGCCTAAAGTATCTAGACAACGCTTACCTATTTTGCCTGAGCATTTATCCGCGTTAGTTAATAAGTTTGCCGGCACTTTTGCTACTCTATCTGATATTAGAGATGTTTGTATTTGTTTGGTCGGCTTTGCCGGTTTTCTTCGCTATGACGAAATCTGTAATATTAAGTGGTCACACATACAATTTGAAGAAAGTTATTTTTCTATCTTGATCCCTAAGAGTAAGACAGACCAGCTTAGCTTAGGTTCAACCGTGATAATCGCTAAGACAGGCAATGCTACTTGCCCCTATAACATGTTAAAAAGGTATGCCTTATTGTCCGGTGACAATCCTTCCTCCCATGAGTTTGTTTTTCGATCTCTCGTTGCGCATCGCCCGAATAACGTTTACACTCTACGAGCTGGTTCGAATCTCTCATACTCTAGAGCGCGCGAAGTTATTCTAGCCAAGTTTAAATCTATCGGCATTGACACCGCACGCGTGGTCTCCATTCGCTTAGGAGTGGCGGCGCCACCTCTGCAGCCAATAGCGATGTCCCTGATCGCCTGATTAAGAAACACGGTCGGTGGAAGACAGAAAGATGCAAAGATCTTTATTGTAGGGAAGATCTACAACACCAATTGCTTGTAAGCCTTAACTTAGGCTTGTAATTCCATATTTGCCTTCTCCAATTATTCTCGTGCCAGTTCTCTTTAATTCTTAACATCCTTAACCAGCTGGATGGCTATCCTCCTACACGTTGTCTCTCTTATTTTATAATATAGACAATAAATATTTTCTATTCGGCTGAACGCAGTGAAAGAGAATAGAAATGAATTTATTTTCGGTATTAACGAGATTGTTGTTGTTTCTTTTGTTATCTATTTGGTCACATGACTTTAGTATGTCCTTATTATACATTGTTTGGCGTCGCGTTATTCACTTGACCCCTTCCAGCTCTACTAATAACTCTCTCTAGAATCGATGGTATATTTTCACCAATTGTATCATAATGTTTAATCGCTTATACTGTAACTACTCAATAAACTTAACCAGCTGGATGGCTATCCTCCTACACGTTGTCTCTCTTATTTTATAATATAGACAATAAATATTTTCTATTCGGCTGAACGCAGTGAAAGAGAATAGAAATGCACAGCTCTACGCTGCAAACTCTGTCATGGCCGCCATCTTGGATTTTGTAATTCCACCTCTCAGATCCATGTTATTTGTGCAGTGGAAAATGCCAGATTCGCGATTCTATTACTGTAAATTTCACCATAGCTTTAATTTCTATCAAGTTATTGTGAAAAGTCGTGTTAAACTCGGAATGATTACGGAAAATTTCGCTGTGTTGTACATTAGCGTCGCGTTGAGACCCGTGTAAACTTCAAACTTGCAGTCAATCAAGTCTCAAGACCTTATTTGTGACCTGGACACTCAAGAATGAGCTAAAGGTATTTACCTCAATTTGCTTGGTCTATTGCGAAGTAGATATTTGAATCAGCTGATGAGAACTGTCTACTATATATAAATCGCCATTTTGTGTTTTTTCATAAAGGCTTCTGTTTAGTTTTAAAAACACATGTTGTTTCCTTTCGATAAGCTTTTCTTTTCTAAAATCAAACCTCTATCCCTCATTGAATGTCATTATATGTTTTCTGGTTATATTTGCATTAAAAAACTAGAAGTTAAGCTTATACGTTGTCTTCGTAGTGTTTTTGCGCCTGGTAGCTTACAGTACTGAAATAATGTCCTAATTCCATGTCCGGTATTCTATACCCCTCTCCTTTGTCTCCAAAAACTGTGTTTGCTAAAAAATATGAAAGCATAAATAGATATTTTTGCTTACTTTGCACGTAAAATAACAAATGCCGTGAACAATGAAAACAATTTATATTGTTTTTATGGCTCACTTTTGGTTTAACAGCAAATTTACCCCTTATCTTTTGCAAAATTCTACCAAAACGCTTTGCCTTTGGGGAGTAGAGAGCATAACTAGCATAGAGAAGGCACATTTACGTACAGCTAGCATTGTAATAAAATTCAGAAAATTCTTTTTTGCCCTAATCAGTGTTATGATATGGCATTTACAATGCAACTCAAGATTATATATATATATATCTTTATTAATTCAAAGGTGGTGATTGCAGAAAAATCTGAGTTTCTTGTGCCATACATGTCTTAACACAGTGAAAGCTTAATGTGATGGAGGAAAAGAACAAAGATTAGACCCTTTAAATGAACCCAGTGATGAGTCATTTGTTAACAATGTCACAAACCAGTAGAGTAATACTTAGGTATGGTTAATAATGCAACAAATGATTGTTTATTCATTTAAGTAAATGTACTTTATATAATCTTACAGTGTTATAATCTAACAGGCTTAGTCAGGAGTCCTTGAATACATTGTTTGTACCATTGACCTATTTCTGGCATGAGTCCCTGAACTCTTATGTTTCTATCCGATAGGAGATTTAGACTTAGCCACTGTTGTTTTGTATATTCCCTTGGTTATTCTAAATACTTGAATTATATCATAAGACATTCGAGTCCATTTACCTTTGTTTAAACTCATGAACACTAGATGAGTTGGCGGGTGGGTGCCCAATGGAGATTGCTGCGCTTGGTAACCATGGCAACCATGTCACTGTCCCACACTGGGCACCCGTCACACTGATAAGCAGTGGAATACTAAGTAACTATATACCTCATGGATGGGAGGGGAGGGAAATCGCTTACTACGTCTTAGCACGAAACGACGTTTGATCAGAGAGGATTTGCCGCTCGGTGCTAGATTTGGTACTATAGTTCTCTGTAGCTTTGGTACTATAGTTCTCTGTAGCTTTGGTACTATAGTTCTCTGCAGCTTTGGTACTATAGTTCTCTGTAGCTTTGGTACTATAGTTCTCTGCAGCTTTGGTACTATAGTTCTCTGTAGCTTTGGTACTCTAGTTCTCTGTAGCTTCGGTACTATAGTTCTCTGTAGCTTTGGTACTATAGTTCTCTGCAGCTTTGGTACTATAGTTCTCTGTAGCTTTGGTGCTATAGTTCTCTGTAGCTTTGTTACTGTAGTTCTCTGTAGCTTTGGTATTATAGTTCTCTGTAGCTTTGGTACTATAGTTCTCTATAGCTTTGTTACTGTAGTTCTCTGTAGCTTTGGTACTATAGTTCTCTGTAGCTTTGGTACTATAGTTCTCTCTAGCTTTGGTAATATAGTTCTCTGTAGCTTTTGTACTATAGTTCTCTATAGCTTTGGTACTGTAGTTCTCTATAGCTTTGGTACTATAGTTCTCTGTAGCTTTGGTACTATAGTTCTTTGTAGCTTTGTTACTGTAGTTCTCTGTAGCTTTGGTACTATAGTTCTTTGTAGCTTTGGTACTATAGTTCTCTATAGCTTTGGTACTATAGTTCTCTGTAGCTTTGGTACTATAGTTCTCTATAGCTTTGGTACTATAGTTCTCTGTAGCTTTGGTACTATAGTTCTCTGTAGCTTTGGTACTATAGTTCTCCGAGCTTTGGTACTATAGTTCTCTATAGCTTTGGTACTATAGTTCTCTAAAGCTTTGGTACTATAGTTCTCTGTAGCTTTGGTACTATAGTTCTCTGTAGCTTTGGTACTATAGTTCTCTATAGCTGTGGTACTATAGTTCTCTATAGCTTTGGTACTATAGTTCTCTGTAGCTTTGTTACTATAGTTCTCTGTAGCTTTGGTACTATAGTTCTCTGTAGCTTTGGTACTATAGTTCTCTGTAGCTTTGGTACTATAGTTCTCTATAGCTTTGGTACTATAGCTCTCTGTAGCTTTGGTACTATAGTTCTCTGTAGCTTTTGTAATAGTTCGCTGTAGTTTTGGTAACCATAGTTAGTTCTCTATAGCTTTGTTACTATAGTTCTCTGTAGCTTTGGTACTATAGTTCTCTGTAGCTTAGGTACTCTAGTTCTCTGTAGCTTTGGTACTATAGTTCTCTGTAGCTTTGGTACTATAGTTCTCTATAGCTTTGGTACTATAGTTCTCTGTAGCTTTGGTACTATAGTTCTCTGTAGCTTTGGTACTATAGTTCTCTGTAGCTTTGGTACTATAGTTCTCTGTAGCTTCGGTACTATAGTTCTCTATAGCTTTGGTACTATAGTTCTCTATAGCTTTGGTACTATAGTTCTCTGTAGCTTTTACCATCTGGTGACTGTTTTCAATGATGTACCCTTACGACCTCACCCATTTGCTCCTAACCCAAAGGGGGGCGGGTGGGGTGGGGGGAGGGGGACAAGAAAATGGGGACATTTACCATATGATGACTTCAGCCATTTGCTCCTAACCCGAAGAGGGGATTGGGGGGGGGGGACGGGGTGCGCAATGATAGGTATGACATGGAAAAAGGATAATATTTGAAGGTCCATGCGAACTCGCCTGGATTATTCACACAGAAATTCTTCGGAAGTCATCAAGGCGTGCGCAAATAAGGCCAACCGCTTATTCTCTGGCATATTCGGTGTTCAGTTCTATGGGAAGTGCTGGAGGGATGTGCGGGCAGCAATACAATACAACATGCACGGAGCATCAAACAGCTGTGAGCATGACGTTGAGAAGCACAGGACGAATTTTGTGTACGAAATCACCTCACTAAAAGGTAAGTACCGCTTTTCTATACCTCTCCAAATAGTTATTTTAAAGTACATCATTGACTCTAATCAAATCAGCTATTCTTTGCGAGACGACCTGGTATACCATGTTAAGTGCCCTTCAAGCCACAAGATAGATATCTCGTATTGCAACTACGGACGTACACAAGTTAATTTAGGTACTAGGCACTTCATTGCATATATCAATATTTAAGTTAGAATATAATTTAAAAAACATTTAAAAAGCTTAAATAAACAAACAAACTTTATAAAAAATACAGAGGAAGTGCGAATAATTAAATATTGAGTGATTGAGTGATTCCTTCTGGCTCAGCTCTGCGTCAATCCGTGAGAAGTGTCAAGGGAAAAACTCGTGCACGCTTTAGGCGAAGAAGTGGATGTTAGGCGACCCATTTCTCAGTGCATACAAGTACCTGGAAGTCCACTACAAATGCATCTCAGGTATGTTTCCATGACAACCGCAATCATCATATATATTAACAGCACCTTTTTGAAAATTTGCCCGATAAAACGGCAAATCTAATCTACTTTAATTGATACAGCGACAAAAATCGCTGAATCATTATCTGACAAAGAGGAACAAAATATGGTTATAAATAGCCTATCTTTCGAAACTTTTGCATAGAACATCCCAAATCCAAATAAGTTATCATAATCACTTCGTATTCAATAAGCCACCGATATTCTTCAAAATAATTGTCTTTGTGACGTTACGGTGAAGTCACTTAAATGAGCAGAAACGTGCAATATTTCTGTTTTTTTCAGATATGTATTTCTGTATGTCTTTTTTTCGATAATCTTATTATATTGCAGTAGACATATATTATTAAGGACACTGTTTCTATGACAACAATATATGACATCTGTGACGTCATTGATTGGCATGGTACATTTAATATAGCATAAGTTTGCGAACTCTTAATTAAAGTAATAATTTAAATATCTTTTCCAAAAAGGTTTTTTTACTTTTTATTTACAATAGAGGAGTATCAAAAGTGTTTTGCCAAATTCAGATGTTAGTTTTAAAAAATCTGCGATTTTTGATAATTCTGTGACATCAGCATCCACCATCTTGGAGCCGCCATATTGGATTTAATAAAACTTATTGATTTTAATCAATAAAAACTTGGTAGCGAAATGTAAAGCTTTTTGACAGTATTCAATCTTCGTTTCAAGTTATATTAATGATTTCAGGGGGATATGAATGTTTTTTTGGTATTTTTACAAGCACTATTTTGAGGTCAAAAATTGACAAAAAAAACACCATCCCTCCCCCCCTAAAAAGAAAAGTAAATTTTTATTGTGTTTTTTTCAAAACACGTCGTATTAATAGTTGATCTTAACTACTTAAAGCGTTTTGCCTTATTTTCATTAAACCTATGTCTCAAAACTTGGTTGCCATGGTTACCAGGCTACACATATCAAAAATTTGTTTACCCCAAACTGATCCCAAATAAATTTTGGGAAAAGTCACCAATTTGCAATGCTCTAGCCCTACTAGATAAAAAATTATGTGCATCTATCTGTGTAACACTGTACACTGTGCATCTATCAGTGTAAAGACGCATACAAAAGGCATACAAAAAAAGGTAAAATTAAAGAATGTTCTTCAGACTCTTTTGTTGTTGCTTATTATTGAAAATACAATGGTTTATTTGCAGGGTAACTCCAAAAAAAAAAAAAAAAAACTACAAATGAAGCCTGAAACATTATTGGTGATATTTGATTGAAAATATATTGGTTACTCGCTTGAGGTAGCCGATGGAAATGGATGCTTTTTGTGACTCGCCATTGAACGGAAGCATAAAATGGCTGCATGATTGGCTTTCTTTAAATCTGTTCACTGTGTCTAGTACCAACTTCATTGTCTCTAAAAAAACATATTTCCTTCTTCATAATTTCTCAGGCATCTGGTGTTCCTTTACTTAATAAGTTTTGTTATTTATTACAGGGGAAATATAAAGCGTTTTTGCGAACCGAAATTGGCATAGGTGAGTGTAAAACGAGAGTGAACAATGATGTGAAATGAGATAAATTTAAAGGTAACGTAATCCAATGAAGAAATTGTGATAATCAAGTGTTATACAATAAAAAAGGAGTAATAAAGTCACCGAATGACGCTTTTAATTTTCTTCCTCTCAGCCCAACACGACCCACTTATCGCACCCTTTCTATGCATTTCCGTTTCCCTCCAAAATGTATTTCAATTTCCAATTCTTATCAGAGCGCTCTTGCGCGTTTTATCGTTTAACAAACGAGGCACTGAATATTTTGGAATATTTGTGTGTGCGATCGAAGGCGCTAATCGCTGACCGACTGCCCCTAATACGGTGCGTCTAATCGCTGAAATAATGCACACGAGTGTAATTTCAATAAAGATGGTCTTACAAACTTACATACACGGGGAACCATGGCGTGGGGTGAAGGTCAGAGCAACGAGGCGCGAGAATGAGGCGAAACTCGCCATTGATAATCGAGCTGCTTGTCCGACACAAGCCTCGTTTCCATGCTTGGTCCACCATATATCTCTATATTAAACAATTATTCTTTAATTTCTTTAATTAAAGCTTTCCGTCTCGAGGACTATCCACCGCTATTCGCTGAGCCTGAGGAGAATAATTGTTTTAGTTTATACTTGGCGGGGACTGAACAATACACATTTTGCTGTAATCATTTTATCGAATTTCCAACTTTACCTTATAGGTCGCGCGAGACGAGACGAGGTATCGCTTCTGACAGTAATGTTGATGCTCGTATCTTTTTGAAGATTTTATTCGCTCTACAAGGAAACCAAATCCATATTCTGTTTTCTGACACATTTCTATTAACCACCACGAAATACAGAACCTCCAATGAATACATTATACAGATTTTCCATAAGACAACAAATCTACATCAATTTTAGCAAAAAAAGCCGTTTCTATGTGAAGTTTGATAACGTTGGGTGTTTTTTGTATTATACTGCTATTAATGGGCTAGCTAAATATTGTGTGATGAGCTGAAGTAGTACAAGTAATAATTTGTCCACCGCAACATAAAACCTATCAACAAGATCTATAATTGCATCTAAAATTTGTTGCATGTGACGATAACGAAGCGGAGCAACCAAAACTGGACCTTTATTCTAGAAGACCGAGTAGGCGAAAAATGCGAATAATGAGAAAGACGCCAGAGATAATTGTCTTCCATTACAAGATTATATTGCGTTGAAAACGCTGTTTGAGGGGGGATGCGCCAATCCGCAAATGTCCTTATAAAAATGTAATTTCTAAGCACATGTTAGGGGGCTTGGGGACATGCCCCACGGTACTCTAATCCCTACAATTTCATTTATTTCCCCAGATTTATAATTCCTTTATTCGGAATAACCCTTCACTCAACTAAAAGGTCCACTCCGATAAAAAAAAATGAGTTGGTGTCCCCACCCGGTGAAGGGTGGGGGGTTAGACTTTGACCCTGTACAAAACCGAGAAAAGCCCCCACCCCCTCGGGACAAAACAGCAGTTAAATGCCCCTACCCCTTGGGTGCAAACTAAAGGCAACTACTCGACAACAACTCATTTTAAATAAGCTTTTTTATCTTTCAAAGCCAGTACACTTCAGCGAGTACATTTGTACCAATAACTATTTAGATAACAGTTACAAAAAAGATGGTAAAATAAATCATCTTCATCTGGCATAATTTTTTTTAATACTCGTTTTTGCACATGTCGACGTGCAGCATGCCACACGCTGATACATGGAATTGCTTGCTACAGAAGAGTCTCACGCCAGAAACTAACATGATATTTGTGACACTATTAACTTGTCCCAAACCCCCACGGTGGGGATAAGTCTTAGAGTCAAAAACTGTCAATTCCCCCACCCCCTCGGGACAGATTCTCGTTCAAAAGTGCTCTAAACTGCCACCTTAACCCCACACTTCCCCGGGACCATGGGGGTGGGGGTTCCAAATGACTAGTGCATAAAATGTCTGAATACAGACCACTACTCTTTCTGTGTGTTTGGTACAAAAAATTCCATGTGGGGAAGTTTAGCATTATCAGGACAATGGGTTTCTGCCTACAGTTCTTGCATAGATGATAACTTATTTTACCGTATAGGTTATCGTTGTGTAGTTTTTCTTAAACTACACAAATAAACAACCCAAAACGATGAAAGTCGTGATGAAAGCAAGACATCTCGGAAATATTTTTTAAGGGCTTTGAAATAAAAGACGCACACAGAGACATGTCTGAGTGTAAAGTGAGATAATAACATCACGACCGAGGCGAAGTTCTTGAATATTTTCGAAGCATGATGACAAATAGTCTTCGTTACATCGAGCTTTCTTGTGTATTTGTCGGTAATTTTTGTTGTGGCACAGGAGTGGATACAAATTAATAAGAGCTTTTCCAAGGTTAAGTGTGTGATTATCTATAGTGGCCCATGTATTTTGTCTGTCTTTAATCCTACTGGCCCTTAACCACACTTAGCACCCTGTTAAACTATATCCTAAATTTAAAAGACTTTTTAATCTGAAATTTGAAAAAGAAGGCATGACAAAAACCCACAAGTTTACACTAGCTGTCTCAACTGAATAAAACTTATTATATATTTTTAAGAAAAAAACGAAAGATTTGATTCGTCAGGTATTAGGCCTTTTTTTACCTACTCTATAAGATGTTTGCATTACCTTGTTTTTTTTTCTTTTATATTTTGAATGGACTGTTTTCTAATGTTGATGATAGTCATAATGCTTAATTCCTTTCTGAGATGAGCGCGCAAAGAGCACAACACCGTTTCAAGTTGAGTGTGATGTTATCTCAAGTGGCGCAAGCACACGATGAGAAGCCTCGCCCTTTCTGCCACCTCAACAAAACATTTCAATTCCGTTTGCAACTAAAATCTGTGAAAAATAAATAAATAATACAAACGAAACTTGACGATACCAAAAAAGTTTACCTTAGTGTCATAAATATTTTTAATTCTATTGAATTTTTATCTATCACTCGCGTTCTCATGGAACAAGAATGGCGGTAAAATATTAGCTAAATGATATCAAACCTGGGTTCGCCTGCCAACGTTGAGTATCTTCTTTAAAACCTGGATTATTAGGAATTTTAACCGATGAAGGGATAGAGCTGCGTTATACACTAAAACTTGGTGTTCATTTTGTCTGTATTCGACTTTTTTTTTTCATCGGATTATATCAGAAATGAAAATAATATAATTAATGTCATGTACCATTCAGTAACCAATGATAAATCTGTAATCTATGAGCGAAAATGAAGCTAACGAGAAAAGCGGGCCGTCAAAATTAATCATACAAATGACTTTGTGAATGACCAGTGTGACCTATATAAGACGTCCCATTCCTAACTGTTTCACCGTGTCCTGACCGTGTCACATCCAGTTCAGTTATACCCCCTGCACGACAACATGGCCTCGAGGATTGTTTTGGTAGCGCTTGGCGCTGTGTTCGCCTCTGTTTTGATCTCCGTCTATGGAACGGTACATGTTTCCGTTTGCTTCTTATTAACCCGTTTCCCTTTGCTTCTTGCTTTCCTTTTGCTTCTTGTAAACGTGTTTCCCTTTGCTTCTTGTTAACGTGTTCCTCATTTTTCTTTTTAACATGTTTAATTTGCTTCTGTTTGACATGTTTCCATTTGCTTCTTGTTAACGTGTTCCTCTTTCCTTCTTGTTAACATGTTTCCCCTTGCTTCTTGTTAACGTTTTTTCACTTTGCTTCTTGTTAAATTGTTTCCCTTTCCCTCTTGTTAACATGTTTCCCTTTCCTTCTTTTTGTATCCCTTTGCTTCTTGTTAACATGTTTCCCTTTGCTTCTTGCTTTTTTCCCTTTCCTTCTAGTAAACATGTTTCCCTTTGCTTCTTGATAACATACGTGTAAGAGCGTTGCATTTTCGAAAAGCCACAAAATTTTAAAAACTCTAAAAACTAAAACAGTAACTTTGATTACTGTTTATATTTTACAAGATTTTTCTTTTTTTTTCCTTTTATAGCGTTTAGACTCCACTTCTGCTTATATGCTTTGATTTTTTTTATGAAAACTCCTTCATTTCAGCTTTAACTTCCCTGAGACTAGGCCAGTTTATGCTGTCTCCTAGCTTGAACACACACACGTGTTCGTGGGAGAGAGGAGGTTGCGATTTATACCAAAATGTATCGTTCTTTACTTTAGGGTGAAATAGAGGTGAGCATTGGAGATGGCAAAACAGCCACACTCGGACATGTCGGATGTTACAATGACGAAGACGCCCCTAACCGCTCGCTCCGTACCCTCTACCACAACCACCGCTCAGAAATAGTGTGGGCACTTTGGCCTGACATGACCCACGTCATCATTGCATGTGCGAGGGAGGCTTTTGAGGAAGGCTTCACCGACATGTTTGGTGTTCAGTTCTATGGCGAGTGTTGGAGTGATGTCTCGGCCGCCTCGAGATATAGCATGCACGGTGCATCATCTCATTGCGTTAATGGCGTTGGAGAGAACTGGGCGAATTTAGTATACAGAATTAACGGATTTAAAGGTAAGCTCTACGTATTTTTTTTTACCTCTTCAAGTTCTAGGGATGCAAGGGAGGGGGGGCATGTGGGCTGAAAAAGGTGGGCTGGAAAATGAGATATTGGGACCTATCCAAAGTATGGCGGAACGAATTAAAATATTTTTGAAATCTCATGGTTCGCCTCTGAATATATTTATTTTTAAGCAGTTAAGTACTTTTAAGTTATGATAGAAAAGCGTTGCAAATTTGGTCTCAACGTCGTCATTACTATGTATTAGTTATTTTTTACCTGTTATTTAAAGCCTACAGCAAGCGCTCCGCATTTAAAATCCTAATACATATATTAATAACATCAGCTTCAGAAGAAAAAGATGATAATATCCATGCCTCGAGCGTGTTAAATCAGGGATGACGTCCTCATGAGCTGACGCACTAACAAACTGAAACACCTGCACATTTATCCTTCACCAGACATAATATGCGAGCACCACACTCGTACAATCCAGTGCCCAGCCAGTAAGACAATTGACGTCTCGTACGCGAACTACGGTCGAACAGCCCCCGGGTCTGAAGCCTGCCCTAGTGCTTCCATACAAACCACGAATTGCTTCTCCAGCTCTGCGACGATCACTGCCGCGTGCCAAGGGCAAAACTCGTGCACACTCCAGGCCAAGAACTCGGTGTACGGGGATCCGTGTGTCGGCACATACAAGTACATCGAGATCAGATACAATTGTGTCTAAGGTAAGTCCGGACAACCCCCCCCCAAAAAAAAAACAACAACAACAACAACAACAAACAAACAAACAAACAAAACAAGCAAACAAACAAACAACAACAACTGTAACAACAACAGCAACAACCGCGAAGAAAACAACCACGAACAACAACTGTACCAACAACCGCGAAGAAAACAACAGCAACAACAACGAACAACAACTATACCAACAACAGCACAACCACGAAGACAACAACAACAACAGCAACAACCACGAACAACAACTGTACCAACAACCGCGAAGAAAACAACAGCAACAACAACGAACAACAACTATACCAACAACAGCAACAACCACGAAAACAACAACAACAACAGCAACAACCACGAACAACAACTATACCAACAACAGCACAACCACGAAGACAACAACAACAACAGCAACAACCACGAACAACAACTGTACCAACAACAAGCAAATAGCAAATAGCACGTTAAAGAATAAGGACTTCAGGTACAAAGTCGAGCCTAATTAATCGGCCATTTTGAACTCGGGCTCTAGGGGCCGCTACCTAGAATCTGCTTCTTAAAAGCTGCGTATGATTTCTTCTGTATTTTACTTGAAACGAAATATCTATTTTTTTTTTCCGTTACTGGTCGTCCATGCTAAATGACATCTTTCTCTTTTTTTTTTCAGGGCAGCAAGAAATCAGCTGTTTGAAAATGACAATGACAAGCTCAAGTTAAAAATGAAATATTAACTATTAATGTTAAACTATTATATGGGCACACATGGGTCTTATAAATAAACATAATCAAAAAGTGTATCATAAACAAGAACATCGTATTTTTCTGATTGTTGCGGGACAAGTTGAGTTGTTGTGTAGCACTATTTTTCCCGTTAGTCTTACATATTACTTATCTTACAATTCTTAGGGAATAGAATTGTCAAAAGCGTCCTTATCTACCTCGATTAGATGCAAGCACCAGAAAGAGGTATTTTTTGAGATGCGATACAGTTTTCCGAATTCCCAACCATCCTGTCAATCACAACTCGTATCTTTTGCTACAGGGATCGGTCCATCAAACTATTTGCCCATGCCATACAGCTAGGGATGAACTTTATAAAAAATGTAACATGTGTTTACATTGCTGTTTCTCTATGGCAACGCAACGGTGAACCCGTATAATTCACTATTCTCCGAAGTGCTTGTTCGCTACTGGAAAAATTTTTAACAAATAAGCTATAGGATATTGTACATCAGACCTTGGTCGACACATTATAAGCTAGATTTGTCAGAAAAGTTTTCCATCCGTGTGCGCATGCGCCTCTCATTTGACACCAGACGTCAATCGATTTTCTACGGTTCAATCCAATTCAAGTTGTTAGGAAGTGTTCATTAAATACACCAAGGGGGGGGGGGGGGGGGGGGTTTATTGAAGGGTGGGGGTTCGAATATTTTTAACAACCAAAAGGAGGGATGCTCCGAAAAAAACGTCCTCTAAAGGGAGGGGGGGCTCTTAGGAGCCGTACTTTTCAGCTTTAATTTTACTGATATGATCTTGTTAGTAGCAAAAATACAGATTGAATATTAAGCCAAATGACCAATGTTTAATACTTTTGTCTTTATAAACCATAATATAGATACTTCCAGCTTTCAGTATATAACAACTGGATTTACCCACAGTGGAGCATGCAAATCCACAAAACGATATAACAATGTCTTATACGTTGGGCATTGGATCCCTTTTTATACAGAAAAATATTCAAAAACAAATATATACAAAGGTATACTTTTTCACAGGCGTCCTCAGGGGCGGACCATGTGACTTTGGAGGATGGGGGGGGGGGGGGGTTTGGAAAAAAAAAATTCTGCAAACAACTGATTGAGGAAAAAAAATCCTGCAACCTCCCCGCCCCCCCTCCCCCCCCCCCTCCCTTTGTGTATTTAATGAACACTCCCTTAGTTTGCAAAAAAAAGTAAAATGCTAGCAAAGTTTTCGTTCTTTTGGTTTTAGTAATTTTAAGTAAAATCGTTAAAACGATTCACGCCTCTGGGTTTTTGCGTTGTTTGTTACTGGGATACCTGTGGTAGCCCAGTTGTAAAATGCAATTGTTTTTTTTTTTCGTCGTCTTTCCTAACAACGTGCATTATTGTGCAATGCCCAGGAAGTCCATGCACCATTGTGTGTGTATTTTTTTAGTGTACTTGCTGCGACCTTACTCAGGCCTTTTTCTTACGCGAAGTATATAAGCTAATCTAGCCTCCCCTCATTTCGTCATCGCTGGCCTAGTTACCGCAGAAGGAATGCACAGCTCTACACTGCAAACTCTGTCATGGTCGCCATCTTGGATTTTGTAATTCAACCTCTCAGATCCTTGTTATTTGTGCAGTGGAAAATGCCAGATTCGCGATTCTATTACAGTAAATTTCACCATAGCTTTATTTTCTATCAAGTTATTGTGAAAAGTCGTGTTAAACTCGGAATGATTACGGAAAATTTCGCTGTGTTGTACATTAGCGTCGCGTTGAGACCCGTGTAAACTTCAAACTTGCAGTCAATCAAGTCTCAAGACCTTATTTGTGACCTGGACACTCAAGAATGAGCTAAAGGTATTTACCTCAATTTGCTTGGTCTATTCGGAAGTAGATATTTGAATCAGCTGATGAGAACTGTCTACTATATATAAATCGCCATTTTGTGTTTTTTCATAAAGGCTTCTGTTTAGTTTTTAAAACACATGTTGTTTCCTTTCGATAAGCTTTTCTTTTCTAAAATCAAACCTCTATCCCTCATTGAATGTCATTATATGTTTTCTGGTTAATATTTGCATTAAAAAACTAGAAGTTAAGCTTATACGTTGTCTTCGTAGTGTTTTTGCGCCTGGTAGTACTTACTGAAATAATGTCCTAATTCCATGTCCGGTATTCTATACCCCTCTCCTTTGTCTCCAAAAACTGTGTTTGCTAAAAAATATGAAAGCATAAATAGATATTTTTGCTTACTTTGCACGTAAAATAACAAATGCCGTGAACAATGAAAACAATTTATATTGTTTTTATGGCTCACTTTTGGTGTAACAGCAAATTTACCCCTTATCTTTTGCAAAATTCTACCAAAACGCTTTGCCTTTGGGGAGTAGAGAGCATAACTAGCATAGAGAAGGCACATTTACGTACAGCTAGCATTGTAATAAAATTCAGAAAATTCTTTTTTGCCCTTATCAGTGTTATGATATGGCATTTACAATGCAACTCAAGATTATATATATATATATATATCTTTATTAATTCAAAGGTGGTGATTGCAGAAAAATCTGAGTTTCTTGTGCCATACATGTCTTAACACAGTGAAAGCTTAATGTGATGGAGGAAAAGAACAAAGATTAGACCCTTTAAATGAACCCAGTGATGAGTCATTTGTTAACAATGTCACAAACCAGTAGAGTAATACTTAGGTATGGTTAATAATGCAACAAATGATTGTTTATTCATTTAAGTAAATGTACTTAATATAATCTTACAGTGTTATAATCTAACAGGCTTAGTCAGGAGTCCTTGAATACATTGTTTGTACCATTGACCTATTTCTGGCATGAGTCCCTGAACTCTTATGTTTCTATCCGATAGGAGATTTAGACTTAGCCACTGTTGTTTTGTATATTCCCTTGGTTATTCTAAATACTTGAATTATATCATAAGACATTCGAGTCCATTTACCTTTGTTTAAACTCATGAACACTAGATGAGTTGGCGGGTGGGTGCCCAATGGAGATTGCTGCGCTTGGTAACCATGGCAACCATGTCACTGTCCCACACTGGGCACCCGTAACACTGATAAGCAGTGGAATACTAAGTAACTATATACCTCATGGATGGGAGGGGAGGGAAATCGCTTACTACGTCTTAGCACGAAACGACGTTTGATCAGAGAGGATTTGCCGCTCGGTGCTAGATTTGGTACTATAGTTCTCTGTAGCTTTGGTACTATAGTTCTCTGTAGCTTTGGTACTATAGTTCTCTGCAGCTTTGGTACTATAGTTCTCTGTAGCTTTGGTACTATAGTTCTCTGCAGCTTTGGTACTATAGTTCTCTGTAGCTTTGGTACTCTAGTTCTCTGTAGCTTCGGTACTATAGTTCTCTGTAGCTTTGGTACTATAGTTCTCCGCAGCTTTGGTACTATAGTTCTCTGTAGCTTTGGTGCTATAGTTCTCTGTAGCTTTGGTACTATAGTTCTCTGTAGCTTTGGTACTATAGTTCTCTGTAGCTTTGGTACTATAGTTCTCTGTAGCTTTGGTACTATAGTTCTCTGTAGCTTTGGTACTATAGTTCTCTGTAGCTTTGGTAATATAGTTCTCTGTAGCTTTGGTACTATAGTTCTCTCTAGATTTGGTAATATAGTTCTCTGTAGCTTTGGTACTATAGTTCTCTGTAGCTTTGGTAATATAGTTCTCTGTAGCTTTGGTACTATAGTTCTCTCTAGATTTGGTAATATAGTTCTCTGTAGCTTTGGTACTATAGTTCTCTGTAGCTTTGGTACTATAGTTCTCTGCAGCTTTGGTACTATAGTTCTCTGTAGCTTTGGTACTATAGTTCTCTGCAGCTTTGGTACTATAGTTCTCTGTAGCTTTGGTACTCTAGTTCTCTGTAGCTTCGGTACTATAGTTCTCTGTAGCTTTGGTACTATAGTTCTCCGCAGCTTTGGTACTATAGTTCTCTGTAGCTTTGGTGCTATAGTTCTCTGTAGCTTTGGTACTATAGTTCTCTGTAGCTTTGGTACTATAGTTCTCTGTAGCTTTGGTACTATAGTTCTCTGTAGCTTTGGTACTATAGTTCTCTGTAGCTTTGGTACTATAGTTCTCTGTAGCTTTGGTAATATAGTTCTCTGTAGCTTTGGTACTATAGTTCTCTCTAGATTTGGTAATATAGTTCTCTGTAGCTTTGGTACTATAGTTCTCTATAGCTTTGTTACTGTAGTTCTCTGTAGCTTTGGTATTATAGTTCTCTGTAGCTTTGGTACTATAGTTCTCTATAGCTTTGTTACTGTAGTTCTCTGTAGCTTTGGTACTATAGTTCTCTGTAGCTTTGGTACTATAGTTCTCTCTAGCTTTGTTAATATAGTTCTCTGTAGCTTTGGTACTATAGTTCTCTATAGCTTTGTTACTGTAGTTCTCTATAGCTTTGGTACTATAGTTCTCTGTAGCTTTGGTACTATAGTTCTTTGTAGCTTTGTTACTGTAGTTCTCTGTAGCTTTGGTACTATAGTTCTTTGTAGCTTTGGTACTATAGTTCTCTATAGCTTTGGTACTATAGTTCTCTGTAGCTTTGGTACTATAGTTCTCTATAGCTTTGGTACTATAGTTCTCTGTAGCTTTGGTACTATAGTTCTCTGTAGCTTTGGTACTATAGTTCTCCGAGCTTTGGTACTATAGTTCTCTATAGCTTTGGTACTATAGTTCTCTATAGCTTTGGTACTATAGTTCTCTGTAGCTTTGGTACTATAGTTCTCTGTAGCTTTGGTACTATAGTTCTCTATAGCTGTGGTACTATAGTTCTCTATAGCTTTGGTACTATAGTTCTCTGTAGCTTTGTTACTATAGTTCTCTGTAGCTTTGGTACTATAGTTCTCTGTAGCTTTGGTACTATAAACACTTTCCCATTTAAAAATGTACTTTCCCATTTAAATGTGTACTTTTGCGAGAGCGTTGTTTTCACGTTCTCAAACCGCGGGTCAACCAATCAGAGACCGTCACTTCAATAGCCTTAATTCAACGCGTCTGGAAAACGCCAGTCAGCCAATGAAATGATCTTGAAATTTGAGCCTTCGTGATTCCGCGTTCTTCCACGCGACCTGACCAATCACACTGAATCATTCTTATCCCGCAAAAAGGGCAATACAAATAGCCTTCTGTCAACAGATGCAGATTGCCGGTGATAACGATAATTAACGCGGACTAGGGGTCAGAAGAGATCAAATGGAGAAGATGACTTTAGAAAATAAAAGGAGTAGCCTTCAAAACTACGTATAGTACCCGAACTTTAACAAGTCATTAAACAAGCTATTTCTAAAACCAACACCAAGGACACTCGAATTGGCTTACCCTAGTAATGACCTTTTTCTTCTTTGCACAGCTCTCCCAGAATCTCTTTTTGCTATACCAAATATGTCATGTCTTTCTGTGAACAATTCACCAAGTGGGTATTTTTAGTGTTCCCAGGTCGGACTAATCATACTTGATCTCAATGAACCAAAGACTTGTGATGGCGCGAAACGAAATTGGCGCCCTTTTACTCCCGTTGGCTCGAACACGGCTGTATCCAGCCCAAATTTGTCTGCCATCCAAATCAAATATTGTTCTTTTTGCCATCGGTTTCATCCAAGAATGACCCATTCGTATTGTTCTCATTATAAAAAGATGCAGGAGAGAAATCTTCTAGCTCACGCTGCACATGATGCCGTGTAACACGAGATCTCAGGGTATGGAATGAATTGATAAACAATTTACTGTTTCAACAGATTCGGATTATACAGCAAATCAAAGTGCGTTTTCGAACGCAGAACGTGCAATCTGTAATATAGGTGAACTCGAAAAATACCACCGTGTTTCGAAGCAATCACATACGAAAAACCCCTTTAATAAAGCAAACCTCTAACTACTGAAACATCTCACCGAAACGTGAAAGAGGAAGATAGTATACAACATCATCATTTATTACAAGGAGAACGAATAAAAGCCAATCACATTCCCAATCAGTGCGTTTGCAGACGCAACGAGTGTCTAGGATCGATTTACAAAGATACATAGGCATGGAAAGCCGGTAAAAATTTTAGTGTACTATGTATCTAAAGCGACTAGCCTTTAAACAATATATCGGCGTTTTCTTACTTTGTAAGTCAAGCAAGCAAAATGTTTTCTTCATTTCACAGAGATTGGACATAGCCATGCGTTATATTTTCTTCTCAATAGACACTCAAGAGTAGGCTTTGAAAACAAACCGGAAACTGTGCGTTTTAAAGACGCAGGCTAGTCAATAGTGTGAAAGAATCTAATTTTCGGTACGAGAAACACATTATGGCGTTTGTAATTGGTTGTTAGAAGACGAGGTTGATAAAACTTTCTTATTCAAACATCAAAAGCAAGCTGTTATAAGTTGATTTACGTCTAGTTATGTGCTTTGGGAAAGCACCCGACTCCGGGACAGATGGAGCACCAAAGGTTGAGCTCTCTGTTGGTGGTCATATGATATGATTAACAAACTGCTATCTTGTAAGCTAGGAGATAAGGCCCGACCTAGGGAGCTTTGCTCTTTGCACACAAGCATTCCAAGCACCAGTCGAGCAAAAGAGCGCATCAATATAATTCTAGAGAAAAATCAAAAATTTTGAACAGATAATCTGTTTAAAAGAATTTAGCCTATTATCATCCTACAGTATCGTAGATTCATGCATAGGGACAGTCGGATATTACAGCTTGGTGTTACATTTTTTCAACTTGACAAAGTTAGCACGTGGGAGCCCCAGCACATATACCCGCGGCTATTTACTCAAGTTGTGGTTGCTTCGAAACATGATGGTATTTTTCGAGTTCACCTATATTACAGATTGTACGTTTCTGCGTTCGAAAACGCACTTGCTACGTTTTGATTTGCTGTATAATCAGAATCTGTCTATATTTAATTGCAACAACAGCAAATTGTTTATCAATTCATTCCATACCCTGAGATTTTGTGTTACACGGCATCATGTGCAGCGTGAGCTAGAAGATCTTTTTATAATGAGAACAATACGAATGGGTCATTCTTGGAGGGAACCAATTGCAAAAAGAACGTGCAATCTGTAATATACGTAAGGGGTAACGATGGGTACCTTAAAATTTCGAAAATCTCGCAAAAATTTCGCAAAGTCTCGGAATCTCGGCGTTTTTACGGAAGTCTCGAAGTCTCGTTTTTCCCCACGACATTTTAGGATCTTGGAGCCTCTTTTTGTACCACGTTCTCGGAGTCTCTGTTAAACGCGATCTGTTTTATGTTGTTACTGCTAAGGGTTTCCCTCTTTTTCGAGTCTCGAGTCTTAAGCCTTTCCGCTCTAGCTATTCTTTTTCAACTAATGTTTATGACATACCTCGAGCAAGTTATCTGATGTCCGAACACAAGCTAGTAAAAGCTCGGACACGGATTCCGAAATTTGACTTAAAGTCTCGGGCTCGGATTCTAAAACGCGGTCTCGGCGCCTCGGCAAATCTCGAACTTACTCATCGCTACCCCTAAAAGGGGTCTCTAGAACGCGCCAACATCCCAGAACATCGGCTTTATTCTCAGAGCGTATTGTTCACTGTTTATTGGCAACAAAATGTCTAGTTCTCGGATAAACAACTACTTTTGGAAAATAGTAATCTGGCGGTGTTTAAAGTTTGCGAGGATATAATATTTTCACTGGCTTTCCATGCCTATATCTGTCTCTTGATCTCGTGCTTGCATGAATATCTAGACCGTTGCATTTTCGAACGCACTAATAGACATGCGATTGGTTTTATCCTAAGGGATAAATTACTTGACATTGTTATTTATACCCTGCTTATACTCAAGCTCACCAAACTATAGACAAAAATGCTCAATGAAATAAATTGTAGTCCACTACTTTGAATGTAAACCCAGGAAGGTGACATGAATGTAGGAAATATTATGAACTTATACCCAAAATTAAGCAAACCAAAAGCACATAACTAGCTTTAAAGACGTAAATCAACTATAAATCAACTAATAACAGCTTGCTTTGATGTTTGAACAAGAAAAATTATATCATGTTCTTACAAGCAATTACAAGCGCCATGTGTTTCTTGTACCGGAAATTAGATTCTTCTACACTATTGATTAGCCTGCGTCTTTAAAACGCACACTTTCCGGTTTGTTCGGGCCTTATCTCCTAGCTTACAAGATGGCAGTTTTTTAATCATATCATATGACCACCAACAGAGAGCTCAACCTTTGGTGCTCCATCTGTCCCGGAGTCGGGTGCTTTCCTAAAGCACATAACTAGACGTAAATCAACTTATAACAGCTTGCTTTTGATGTTTGAATAAGAAAGTTGTATCAACCTCGTCTTCTAACAACCAATTACAAACGTCATAATGTGTTTCTCGTACCGAAAATTAGATTCTTTCACACTATTGACTAGCCTGCGTCTTTAAAACGCACAGTTTCCGGTTTGTTTTCAAAGCCTACTCTTGAGTGTCTATCGAGAAGTATAACGCATGGCTATGTCCGATCTCTGTGAAATGAACAAAACATTTTGCGTGCTTGACTTACAAAGTAAGAAAACGCCGATATATTGTTTAAAGGCTAGTCACTTTAGATACATAGTACACTAAAATTTTTACCGGCTTTCCATGTCTATGTAGCTTTGTAAATCGATCCTAGACACTCGTTGCGTCTGCAAACGCACTGATTGGGAATGTGATTGGCTTTTATTCGTTCTCCTTGCAATAAATGATGATGTTGTATACTATCTTCCTCTTTCACGTTTCGGTGAGATGTTTCAGTAGTTAGAGGTTTGCTTTATTAAAGGGGTTTTCCGTATGTGATTGCTTCGAAACACGATGGTATTTTTCGAGTTCACCTATATTACAGATTGCACGTTCTGCGTTCGAAAACGCACTTTGATTTGCTGTATAATCCGAATCTGTTGAAACAGTAAATTGTTTATCAATTCATTCCATACCCTGAGATCTCGTGTTACACGGCATCATGTGCAGCGTGAGCTAGAAGATTTCTCTCCTGCATCTTTTTATAATGAGAACAATACGAATGGGTCATTCTTGGATGAAACCGACGGCAAAAAGAACAATATTTGATTTGGATGCAGACAAATTTGGGCTGGATACAGCCGTGATCGAGCCAAGCCACGGGACTAAAAGGGCGCCAATTTCGTTTCGCGCCATCACAAGTCTTTGGTTCATTGAGATCAAGTATGATTAGTCCGACCTGGGAACACTAAAAATATCCACTTGGTGAATTGTTCACAGAAAGACATGACATATTTGGTATAGCGAAAAGAGATTCTGGGAGAGCTGTGCAAAGAAGAAAAAGGTCATTACTAGGGTAAGCCAATTCGAGTGTCCTTGGTGTTGGTTTTAGAAATAGCTTGTTTAATGACTTGTTAAAGTTCGGGTACTATACGTAGTTTTGAAGATGTAAGGCTACTCCTTTTATTTTCTAAAGTCATCTTCTCCATTTGATCTCTCCTGACCCCTAGTCCGCGTTAATTATCGTTATCACCGGCAATCTGCATCTGTTGACAGAAGGCTATTTGTATTGACCTTTTTGCGGGATAAGAATGATTCCGTGTGATTGGTCAAGTCGCGTCGAAGAACGCGGAATCACGAAGGCTCAAATTTCAAGATCATTTCATTGGCTGACTGGCGTTCTCCAGACGCGTTGAATTAAGGCTATTGAAGTGACGGTCTCTGATTGGTTGACCCGCGTTTTGAGGACGTGAAAACAACGCTCTCGCAAAAGTACACATTTAAATGGGAAAGTACATTTTTAAATGGGAAAGTGTTTATAGTTCTCTGTAGCTTTGGTACTATAGTTCTCTATAGCTTTGGTACTATAGCTCTCTGTAGCTTTGGTACTATAGTTCTCTGTAGCTTTTGTAATAGTTCGCTGTAGTTTTGGTAACCATAGTTAGTTCTCTATAGCTTTGTTACTATAGTTCTCTGTAGCTTTGGTACTATAGTTCTCTGTAGCTTAGGTACTCTAGTTCTCTGTAGCTTTGGTACTATAGTTCTCTGTAGCTTTGGTACTATAGTTCTCTATAGCTTTGGTACTATAGTTCTCTGTAGCTTTGGTACTATAGTTCTCTGTAGCTTTGGTACTCTAGTTCTCTGTAGCTGTGGTACTATAGTTCTCTATAGCTTTGGTACTATAGTTCTCTGCAGCTTTGGTACTATAGTTCTCTGTAGCTTTGGTACTCTAGTTCTCTGTAGCTTCGGTACTATAGTTCTCTGTAGCTTTGGTACTATAGTTCTCTGCAGCTTTGGTACTATAGTTCTCTGTAGCTTTGGTGCTATAGTTCTCTGTAGCTTTGGTACTATAGTTCTCTGTAGCTTTGGTACTATAGTTCTCTGTAGCTTTGGCACTATAGTTCTCTGTAGCTTTGGTACTATAGTTCTCTGTAGCTTTGGTACTATAGTTCTCTGTAGCTTTGGTAATATAGTTCTCTGTAACTTTGGTACTATAGTTCTCTGTAGCTTTGGTACTATAGTTCTCTCTAGCTTTGGTAATATAGTTCTCTGTAGCTTTGGTACTATAGTTCTCTATAGCTTTGTTACTGTAGTTCTCTGTAGCTTTGGTATTATAGTTCTCTGTAGCTTTGGTACTATAGTTCTCTATAGCTTTGTTACTGTAGTTCTCTGTAGCTTTGGTACTATAGTTCTCTGTAGCTTTGGTACTATAGTTCTCTGTAGCTTTGGTAATATAGTTCTCTGTAGCTTTGGTACTATAGTTCTCTATAGCTTTGTTACTGTAGTTCTCTATAGCTTTGGTACTATAGTTCTCTGTAGCTTTGGTACTATAGTTCTTTGTAGCTTTGTTACTGTAGTTCTCTGTAGCTTTGGTGCTATAGTTCTTTGTAGCTTTGGTACTATAGTTCTCTATAGCTTTGGTACTATAGTTCTCTGTAGCTTTGGTACTATAGTTCTCTATAGCTTTGGTACTATAGTTCTCTGTAGCTTTGGTACTATAGTTCTCTGTAGCTTTGGTACTATAGTTCTCCGAGCTTTGGTACTATAGTTCTCTATAGCTTTGGTACTATAGTTCTCTATAGCTTTGGTACTATAGTTCTCTGTAGCTTTGGTACTATAGTTCTCTGTAGCTTTGGTACTATAGTTCTCTATAGCTGTGGTACTATAGTTCTCTATAGCTTTGGTACTATAGTTCTCTGTAGCTTTGTTACTATAGTTCTCTGTAGCTTTGGTACTATAGTTCTCTGTAGCTTTGGTACTATAGTTCTCTGTAGCTTTGGTACTATAGTTCTCTATAGCTTTGGTACTATAGCTCTCTGTAGCTTTGGTACTATAGTTCTCTGTAGCTTTTGTAATAGTTCGCTGTAGTTTTGGTAACCATAGTTAGTTCTCTATAGCTTTGTTACTATAGTTCTCTGTAGCTTTGGTACTATAGTTCTCTGTAGCTTAGGTACTCTAGTTCTCTGTAGCTTTGGTACTATAGTTCTCTGTAGCTTTGGTACTATAGTTCTCTATAGCTTTGGTACTATAGTTCTCTGTAGCTTTGGTACTATAGTTCTCTGTAGCTTTGGTACTATAGTTCTCTGTAGCTTTGGTACTATAGTTCTCTGTAGCTTCGGTACTATAGTTCTCTATAGCTTTGGTACTATAGTTCTCTGTAGCTTTTACCATCTGGTGACTGTTTTCAATGATGTACCCTTACGACCTCACCCATTTGCTCCTAACCCAAAGGGGGGCGGGTGGGGTGGGGGGAGGGGGACAAGAAAATGGGGACATTTACCATATGATGACTTCAGCCATTGGCTCCTAACCCGAAGAGGGGATTGGGGGGGGGGGGGGGGGGACGGGGTGCGCAATGATAGGTATGACATGGAAAAAGGATAATATTTGAAGGTCCATGCGAACTCGCCTGGATTATTCACACAGAAATTCTTCGGAAGTCATCAAGGCGTGCGCAAATAAGGCCAACCGCTTATTCTCTGGCATATTCGGTGTTCAGTTCTATGGGAAGTGCTGGAGGGATGTGCGGGCAGCAATACAATACAACATGCACGGAGCATCAAACAGCTGTGAGCATGACGTTGAGAAGCACAGGACGAATTTTGTGTACGAAATCACCTCACTAAAAGGTAAGTACCGCTTTTCTATACCTCTCCAAATAGTTATTTTAAAGTACATCATTGACTCTAATCAAATCAGCTATTCTTTGCGAGACGACCTGGTATACCATGTTAAGTGCCCTTCAAGCCACAAGATAGATATCTCGTATTGCAACTACGGACGTACACAAGTTAATTTAGGTACTAGGCACTTCATTGCATATATCAATATTTAAGTTAGAATATAATTTAAAAAACATTTAAAAAGCTTAAATAAACAAACAAACTTTATAAAAAATACAGAGGAAGTGCGAATAATTAAATATTGAGTGATTCCTTCTGGCTCAGCTCTGCGTCAATCCGTGAGAAGTGTCAAGGGAAAAACTCGTGCACGCTTTAGGCGAAGAAGTGGATGTTAGGCGACCCATTTCTCAGTGCATACAAGTACCTGGAAGTCCACTACAAATGCATCTCAGGTATGTTTCCATGACAACCGCAATCATCATATATATTAACAGCACCTTTTTGAAAATTTGCCCGATAAAACGGCAAATCTAATCTACTTTAATTGATACAGCGACAAAAATCGCTGAATCATTATCTGACAAAGAGGAACAAAATATGGTTATAAATAGCCTATCTTTCGAAACTTTTGCATAGAACATCCCAAATCCAAATAAGTTATCATAATCACTTCGTATTCAATAAGCCACCGATATTCTTCAAAATAATTGTCTTTGTGACGTTACGGTGAAGTCACTTAAATGAGCAGAAACGTGCAATATTTCTGTTTTTTTCAGATATGTATTTCTGTATGTCTTTTTTTCGATAATCTTATTATATTGCAGTAGACATATATTATTAAGGACACTGTTTCTATGACAACAATATATGACATCTGTGACGTCATTGATTGGCATGGTACATTTAATATAGCATAAGTTTGCGAACTCTTAATTAAAGTAATAATTTAAATATCTTTTCCAAAAAAGTTTTTTTACTTTTTATTTACAATAGAGGAGTATCAAAAGTGTTTTGCCAAATTCAGATGTTAGTTTAAAAAAATCTGCGATTTTTGATAATTCTGTGACATCAGCATCCACCATCTTGGAGCCGCCATATTGGATTTAATAAAACTTATTGATTTTAATCAATAAAAACTTGGTAGCGAAATGTAAAGCTTTTTGACAGTATTCAATCTTCGTTTCAAGTTATATTAATGATTTCAGGGGGATATGAATGTTTTTTTGGTATTTTTACAAGCACTATTTTGAGGTCAAAAATTGACAAAAAAACACCATCCCTCCCCCCCTAAAAAGAAAAGTAAATTTTTATTGTGTTTTTTTTTTCAAAACACGTCGTATTAATAGTTGATCTTAACTACTTAAAGCGTTTTGCCTTATTTTCATTAAACCTATGTCTCAAAACTTGGTTGCCATGGTTACCAGGCTACACATATCAAAAATTTGTTTACCCCAAACTGATCCCAAATAAATTTTGGGAAAAGTCACCAATTTGCAATGCTCTAGCCCTACTAGATAAAAAAATTATGTGCATCTATCTGTGTAACACTGTACACTGTGCATCTATCAGTGTAAAGACGCATACAAAAGGCATACAAAAAAAGGTAAAATTAAAGAATGTTGTTCAGACTCTTTTGTTGTTGCTTATTATTGAAAATACAATGGTTTATTTGCAGGGTAACTCCAAAAAAAAAAAAAAACTACAAATGAAGCCTGAAACATTATTGGTGATATTTGATTGAAAATATATTGGTTACTCGCTTGAGGTAGCCGATGGAAATGGATGCTTTTTGTGACTCGCCATTGAACGGAAGCATAAAATGGCTGCATGATTGGCTTTCTTTAAATCTGTTCACTGTGTCTAGTACCAACTTCATTGTCTCTAAAAAACATATTTCCTTCTTTATAATTTCTCAGGCATCTGGTGTTCCTTTACTTAATAAGTTTTGTTATTTGTTACAGGGGAAATATAAAGCGTCTTTGCGAACCGAAATTGGCATAGGTGAGTGTAAAACGAGAGTGAACAATGATGTGAAATGAGATAAATTTAAAGGTAACGTAATCCAATGAAGAAATTGTGATAATCAAGTGTTATACAATAAAAAAGGAGCAATAAAGTCACCGAATGACGCTTTTAATTTTCTTCCTCTCAGCCCAACACGACCCACTTATCGCACCCTTTCTATGCGTTTCCGTTTCCCTCCAAAATGTATTTCAATTTCCAATTCTTATCAGAGCGCTCTTGCGCGTTTTATCGTTTAACAAACGAGGCACTGAATATTTTGGAATATTTGTGTGTGCGATCGAAGGCGCTAATCGCTGACCGACTGCCCCTAATACGGTGCGTCTAATCGCTGAAATAATGCACACGAGTGTAATTTCAATAAAGATGGTCTTACAAACTTACATACACGGGGAACCATGGCGTGGGGTGAAGGTCAGAGCAACGAGGCGCGAGAATGAGGCGAAACTCGCCATTGATAATCGAGCTGCTTGTCCGACACAAGCCTCGTTTCCATGCTTGGTCCACCATATATCTCTATATTAAACAATTATTCTTTAATTTCTTTAATTAAAGCTTTCCGTCTCGGGGACTATCCACCGCTATTCGCTGAGCCTGAGGAGAATAATTGTTTTAGTTTATACTTGGCGGGGACTGAACAATACACATTTTGCTGTAATCATTTTATCGAATTTCCAACTTTACCTTATAGGTCGCGCGAGACGAGACGAGGTATCGCTTCTGACCGTAATGTTGATGCTCGTATCTTTTTGAAGATTTTATTCGCTCTACAAGGAAACCAAATCCATATTCTGTTTTCTGACACATTTCTATTAACCACCACGAAATACAGAACCTCCAATGAATACATTATACAAATTTTGATTTTCCATAAGACAACAAATCTACATCAATTTTAGCAAAAAAAGCCGTTTCTATGTGAAGTTTGATAACGTTGGGTGTTTTTTGTATTATACTGCTATTAATGGGCTAGCTAAATATTGTGTGATGAGCTGAAGTAGTACAAGTAATAATTTGTCCACCGCAACATAAAACCTATCAACAAGATCTATAATTGCATCTAAAATTTGTTGCATGTGACGATAACGGAGCGGAGCAACCAAAACTGGACCTTTATTCTAGAAGACCGAGTAGGCGAAAAATGCGAATAATGAGAAAGACGCCAGAGATAATTGTCTTCCATTACAAGATTATATTGCGTTGAAAACGCTGTTTGAGGGGGGATGCGCCAATCCGCAAATGTCCTTATAAAAATGTAATTTCTAAGCACATGTTAGGGGGCTTGGGGACATGCCCCACGGTACTCTAATCCCTACAATTTCATTTATTTCCCCAGATTTATAATTCCTTTATTCGGAATAACCCTTCACTCAACTAAAAGGTCCACTCCGATAAAAAAAAAAAAAATGAGTTGGTGTCCCCACCCGGTGAAGGGTGGGGGGTTAGACTTTGACCCTGTACAAAACCGAGAAAAGCCCCCACCCCCTCGGGACAAAACAGCAGTTAAATGCCCCTACCCCTTGGGTGCAAACTAAAGGCAACTACTCGACAACAACTCATTTTAAATAAGCTTTTTTATCTTTCAAAGCCAGTACACTTCAGCGAGTACATTTGTACCAATAACTATTTAGATAACAGTTACAAAAAAGATGGTAAAATAAATCATCTTCATCTGGCATAATTTTTTTTAATACTCGTTTTTGCACATGTCGACGTGCAGCATGCCACACGCTGATACACGGAATTGCTTGCTACAAAAGAGTCTCAAGCCAGAAACTAACATGATATTTGTGACACTATTAACTTGTCCCAAACCCCCACGGTGGGGATAAGTCTTAGAGTCAAAAACTGTCAATTCCCCCACCCCCTCGGGACAGATTCTCGTTCCAAAGTGCTCTAAACCCCCACCTTAACCCCACACTTCCCCGGGACCATGGGGGTGGGGTTTCAAATGATCAGTGCATAAAATGTCTGAATACAGACCACTACTCTTTCTGTGTGTTTGGTACAAAAAATTCCATGTGGGGAAGTTTAGCATTATCAGGACAATGGATTTCTGCCTACAGTTCCTGCATAGATGATAACTTATTTTACCGTATAGGTTATCGTTGTGTAGTTTTTCTCAAACTACACAAATAAACAACCCAAAACGAATGATGAAAGTCGTCATGAAAGCAAGACATCTCGGAAATATTTTTTAAGGGCTTTGAAATAAAAGACGCACACAGAGACATGTCTGAGTGTAAAGTGAGATAATAACATCACGACCGAGGCGAAGTTCTTGAACCTTTTTGAAGCATGACGACAAAAAGCCTTCGTTACATTGAGCTTTCTTGTGTATTTGTCGGTAATTTTTGTTGTGGCACAGGAGTGGATACAAATTAATGAGAGCTTTTTCAAGGTTAAGTGTGTGATTATCTATAGTAGCCCATGTATTTTGTCTGTCTTTAACCCTACTGGCCCTTAACCACACTTAGCACCCTGTTAAACCATATCCTAAATTTAAAAGACTTTTTAATCTGAAATTTGTAAAAGAAGGCCTGACAAAAACCCACAAGTTTACACTAGCTGTCTCAACTGAATAAAACTTATATATATTTTGAGAAAAAAACAAAGATTTGATTCGTCAGGTATTAGGCCTTTTTTTACCTACTCTAAAAGATGTTTGCATTACCTTGTTTTTTTTTCTTTTATATTTTGAATGGACTGTTTTCTAATGTTGATGATAGTCATAATGCTTAATTCCTTTCTGAGATGAGCGCGCAAAGAGCACAACACCGTTTCAAGTTGAGTGTGATGTTATCTCATGTGGCGCGAGCACACGATGAGAAGCCTCGCCCTTTCTGCCACCTCAACAGAACATTTCAATTCCGTTTGCAACTAAAATCTGTGAAAAATAAATAAATAATACAAACGAAACTTGACGATACCAAAAAAGTTTACCTTAGTGTCATAAATATTTTTAATTCTATTGAATTTTTATCTATCACTCGCGTTCCCATGGAACAAGAATGGCGGTAAATATTAGCGGGGGGGCTGGGGGGTTTCTTAGAAACTAGTGGGGGGTGCGTATCGCCCCTCCAGCCCCCCCCCCCCCCCCCCCCCAACCCCATCTTAGGCTTGGGAGGCGCGGCGCGCCCCTCCGAGCCCCCCAGCCCTGTCTCCCTCCTTCTATGTATATCAAGCATATAATGTTTCACGTACATAAATAATTGGCAATTGTTTATGTAGGCCGGGGCCGTTTGACGTACATAAATAATTGGCAATTGCTAATGTAGGCCGGGGCCGTTTCACGTACATAAATAATTGGCAATTGCTAATGTAGGCCTCGCACCCTAATAAATGGAGCTGTTATGAAGTACCATGGCCATATTTTTCCGATGATGCAGTTCGAACCCCCAAGGACTTGCAATTAGACATCCGTCTGTCCTGTGGTATACCGAGCGTTCGAAGGATGTGGTGCGGAAAGGATTATTGCGGGTGGCTAAAGGTCGGCCACGCAGGCACGTGCGGCCGGAGGTGCATCTACACCTATTGCAAGGTGCACCTCCAAAGGCTCCGTAAAGGCAGCCCCCTCCCCGTGCCGTGCAGGATCTGCGGCATATGGACTCAGTCGGAGACGCGGTTGTGCCGCCCCTGCGGAGCAAATCGTGAAGGGCAGAGGATGCGTTTCATCGAGAGGCGCGCTCGGGGATGGTTCGCACTTGCCCTGTCTGACATCGCAGCCCGCAGTACGGTCAATTAGAGACTGGGTGGCACAGGGCATACCCAAACGCTCAGTTAGAGACTGGGTGGCACAAGGTGTGCCCAAACATGGACGCTTACATAGAGGAGGTTTTCGGTAGCATGCGTGACAAAGAGGCGCCCGCCGTACTGGCAGGGCTGGTCCAGAACATCCTGGACGAGGACATCCCCGGCGGTGTCAAACACAGGCTGCTTAAGCCGCTCGTACCGGAAAAAGTGTGGACAGAGGAAGTCGACCCATTGCTGCCGGGACGGCGGCAAGAGGGCCCGGAGAGCTTAGACCCCGAGGAGCACTATTCTCTCTTCGTCGGCGGCGCCCATCCTCGGCTCCCAAGCGTGGATGCCACTCTGCGGGGCCAATACATCAGCGCCGGTGTTTACCAGGAGATACGAGATCTTGGTGGAACAGGTGTCATTGCTCGGTTATGCGGGGGCCTGATATTAATGACGACGGCTCGGTGTGGTGGGTCTCGCACGAGCGAGAGTCTCTGCGGGCAAACGCAGTGTTGCCGCTGGTGCTCGAGATGGTAGACCCCGACCGGCGTTACAGACTCTTTACGGTCGTTGGTAAGGCCCCCGCAGAGCCATTGGCGCCAATCACAGAGGAGGAAGGGCGCTCGGAGCACAAGATCGGTGGGTCGTTAGTCAAAAGAGGGGGCCAAATCGCAGTCGGTGCCCTGGAAGGCATCGATGCGGGTATTTGAGAGAAAGGACGAGAGTACCTCGTCTACGTGAGATACGAGCTTCGCCCTCTACCTGAGCAAAATGGTGAGCCTGGGCCAATGTTTGAGCGAGAGGGGAGTGACGCCTTCGCTGTGTTGTGAGCTATGTTGCCTACTTCTTGAGGAATCGCGGCACCTCGCAATCCCTCGGTCTAACCAAGACACGAGGCAAGATCCCCGAGCGATTTGACAAGAAGCTGGCCACTACGGGATGCACCAAAGAAGACCTCTTTGAGATGGAAAAGAAGCTCGATGTAAAGCTAGTAGCCGTGGACGCCCTTGGTAACGTCCTGTGGGACTCGGGGAAGTACAAGACTAAGACGAGGGTCACTATCCCTTGCCACAATAACCACGCCTGGGCGGAGCTTCCGACTGAACCACCTGCGATCGCGAGCGTCCACAGCCTAGACTTCGAGGCTGAGGGGGAGCTTCGTTCGTTATGTCAGGAGAAGGCAGAGCCTCGCGCTACCAGTGCCGCCACAAAAACGCGCGAGGCAAAAGTGCGAGAGGTGCTCATTCGCTTTATAAACAGGGCGATCCCCAGAAGCACGAGGATCTGGCTGTGTGGGCGTGTTATAGTCACGCACGAAGGCAAACTGTAACGATCGGGACAAGACGGATGGGCTATCGACAGGGCGTTTACAGACGAGACTGGATATGATCCTCAATGGCTCCCTGATGACCACCCAGCCTACCAAGAGTAGACCGAAGCTACGCACTCGATGGGCGGTGCAATAGGGTATCGCTTCATAAAGTGGACCCAAAGAGAGAACATCAGACCAACACCTCTTAAATACAGGGACGTCTGGCGAGCGGCTCAGGTTGAGTCCAAAGTGTGGAATAGCAAGGAAAACTTAGGGGCGCAGCCTCATGCGCACATCGACATGCGTGCGGCGCACCTAGGATGCGAGGACAGCGTCTACGGCGGCGCCTCGGATGCCATTGATTTGGTACGGGAATAATGCTACCCTACGAACGTGTATCGTATCGCGGATGTTGTGGGACGGCCATTGAGCGAGGTTCTTCAACTGACCGGGGCCATCCAGCTGACCGAGTGGGGGTTCTCTGAGGCCTGCCACCCCTACACTTCCGGGAGGGTAGGGCAGCACTTGGAACAAAACGAGGGCTGGATCACCACGCCAGAGCTCAAGGACCTGTTAGACTCGGTTGACCTCGTCATGGCCGAGGCGAGGGAGGTGTTGTATAGCGTCGGAAAAAAGGACTCCATCAAGTTCCCCCACTCCATCGCGTGCCGCCCCGGCGGCGAAGACTCGCAGGGTCGAGATCTCGCTGTCCGTTTCGTAGGCAAGTGCGCTCGCCATGGCGACGAGTCCTCGATCGTAGTCCGCGACCGTGAAGAAGCCGCGTATCTGACAAACCTCCTTGCGGGCACCGACCACTTACTTAACTTCGAGCATGCCGACGGGGCTCGTCTGATCCAATACAAAGACGGTGTACGGCGCTCACAATGGTACCATATCAGGGCCTTCGTCTTGGCGTACACAAACATACCGTTGCGACGCATGTTGAGGCCGATCCCTCGCGAAGACGTCCTCCGAGTGTGCACAGATGCCATATACGCAAAGGCGGTGCCCAGTGGTGTGAAGCTCGTGGAGCGAAATCCGAGGTATGGAGAGTGGCGCCACAAGAAGCCTGGGTACGAGTGGCGACCCGAAGCGGCTTGGGGTCCGAAGAGGTCCGGGTGCTTGGCTAGGGAGCCAAGCACTGCGCCGAGTCTGCCGTGCGATCTAGTGGCCGCAACCTCTGCAAGGATGTATCTAGCCGGCCAGGGAGGATCGGGGAAGACCGAGTGGGCGGTGAGCATGTTCCGCGGCCGCAACGTTGTGGTTCCTAACCCCCGAGAACGACCTCCCCCACGACCATCGCAACAACCCGCGCCTCGCGTGCGCGGGGCGCGCTAAAACCTACAAACGCTACCTCTGCATACAAGCGGAGAAGCCGATAGAGGAGTGGAGACCTTCCGAGCTGGGGCACAAACTCGACCGTCTCGCAAAAGTAATCATCATTGACGAGTGCTGTATGGTACAGACTAAGGTGCTACGCGCCATCCTAGGGTATCTCGCCACGCGGCCGTGTCAGGTAGTGTGTTGTGGCGACTATGGGCAGGTCTCGCCCTGGGGAGATAAAGAGGGGCCTCACGATATGCTCAAGGAGTGGGCACAAGGGAACATCCGCTGGTTCGAGTCCGACTACCGCTGGCTGTGTGAAGACTGCGGAAAGCCGTACAGTACATGCGACTGCGGCTCTGCCGCGCCCTTTTCCAGGCTCCACGACATAAAGGACCGGATTTGGTGTCAGCCACATTCCCAACAGCTTGAGGTGTTTCGAGAGGGGTGGGGGATGGCGTTCGACGCGGCAAGAGCAGGCCAACCCAAGCGATATGTGGGTGTGCTCGACCAACAAGATGGAGGCCCTTGTTCAGCAGCGATTGGTAGAGCACCACAGGAAAAACTACCCCCGATTGCCAGCAACCATCCGCTTTGACCCCGATCCTAGCGTCGCGCATCGTTATCGCAAGCAAGGGCGACCGGTGCCCGTGCCAGGCAAAAGGGGTGAGAAGGTCAACGCGTACAAAGGCACGGTAGTCGAGGTTCCTCTCGACGCGGTCCTTAACGGGCTTCCCCTCGAGTGGAAATACGCGGGCTGGGGGACGGTCCACCGGGTGCAGGGCAAGACTATCCAGACTCCAAGACGTTTGTTTATCATAGACCACAGCTTAGAGGGCTGGATCACGAATGCTGTATACACCGGCATCTCCCGCGTGCGGCGCGCCGACCAGATAGTCCGCGTGATCCCCCCCGATAACACCCCCGGTGCCTTGGTTCCCACAGGACTGCAGGCTATGCCCAGTGAAGAGCTCATTATAGCGCAAATCAAGCGATACGCTATAGACGACAGGCAAAAGGGTCGCACAAAGCACACGGGACCGCACCACGTTCTGACGGTAGACCACGTACACTTCATGATTGCTGACGCGGAAAAGAAGTGCACGGTCTGTGGCACTCAGCTTCTGCTCCAGGGGTACACCAAGAGTCATCCCCAATGCTTCAGTATCGACCGGCGGGACGACAGTCAGGGTCACTACAAGTGGAATGTCAGACTCACGTGCCCTAGCTGCAATAGAAGGCACAAGCGCTGATCACGCTAGCGTGACGCTAGGGTGACGCTAGCGCGATCAGCAGATTTTTTTTATCTGTTTTGTCACGCTAGCGTCACGCTACGCAACTGCGAACGCGTGAAGCCGTGCTTAGAGTACGCCGTGTAATACAACACTAGCTGTCCGAGCTCCATGACCCTCTTTAGTATTGGGTATGCCTTGCTTGTCCACCACGGGTCCGTCGCTCGCCGTCGGCCCTTGTCCTGAAGGTCTTCCTCGTTTACGGCGATGTACACCTCCGTTCCGACCTTTAAGGGGACCTCTAAGGGAGGCTTTTCGGCTTTGAGAGGCACGCGCCTCAGCTTTATGGCGTCCTTAGGCGCAAAGCCAGTCATGCGAGTCTTCGTTGCGTTTATGTCCGAGATGACGATTGGCAAAGCAGTAACCCACTCGCGGTTTGTCTTGCCGGATGCAAACTCCTTCGAGTACTGTGCACGAAAAAGGCGCTGTGCCAGCCAGCGATGGAAAGACTCGGCGAAAGCTTGGCTCCTGTGGTGCCCTGGCTCAGCCCGTCGGACCTCCACCCCGTGGTCTGTTAGGAGCTTTGTGGTAGCACCCTTGAACTCCGTGCCGTCATCAACCATGAGGACTTTAGGCCATGTGAGAGGTCCCTCTGCATAGATGTCAGCGAGTTCGCGGGAGACGACGGCCGCGCTCTTAGTCCTCAGTGGGCGGGCGGCTTTATATCGTGAAGCAACGTCAACGACAGTCAGGGCATACTTGTACCCGCGGTCGGTTGGCAAGAATAGCAGGTCCGACTGGTGGATACGGTTTGGTATCTGCTCCGAGAAGTGGGCGTAGGTAGTCGGAGAAGGGGGTGTCTGTGTGTAGCCCCCGACGGGCTGCGAGCTTACCCACTTGCGCACTCGATCTATTGAGGCTGAGCCCTTGGGAAGTTTGGCATGCAGAGCGGTCACTACCTGGAAGCCACCTCTGGCGTAGTATATGGGACGAAGGAACGCATCGAGTTCTTCGTCGGACATGCGCTTGCCGTTCCGGCGGGCCATTACGTGTGTATCGCGATGCATTGCAATGCGTTGCAACGCATGTATCAGTCTTCAACAGGCGTTTGCCGTCTGCTACGCCTTCGGCGTACGTGCATACGCACTGCTGCGCGAACTCGGTCTGCAATCATCTTATACGTATACGTATACGCGCAGCATGGAAAAAGGCCGCCTAGACGCAGCGCAAAAACACGTTTCAACGGCAGCTGCATCACAGCAAGCGGCTAGCTGCGTAGCCGATGGCGAGAGCGCTGGCGCCAATGTACGCCAACTCGGCGTTCTTCTGCGTTTTGCTGGGGATGTAGTAGTCGGACAGCTCGGGGGCCCGCACCGACTCCAGGGATTGTTTCGGCCGGGTCTGGTTGTAGAGTTTGATCGCGTAGTCCGTGTCGGTGAAGTTCTGCTTTGCGAGGGACCCTCTCTCGCGACTTTGGGCTTGCCAATCGAGGATTTTTTGTCGCCGCTGTTGGTAGCGTCCATAGTCTTGTTGGTATTCTCAGCTAAGGCAGGGCTCTCATCGTTTGACAGGAACTTTGCGAGGTAGTTGCCACCAACGAATGCAGTCGCGTTTAGGACGGCGCTGCCAACCAAAATCACGATAGAGGCCATCGAGTACGTTTCACGTACGCACACTTTACGTGCGCACTTTTCACGTGCTGTGTGTATGTATACGTATACGTATACGTATACGCATGCGCATGGATTCTGCAAAGCACGCACGAGTCTAATACGCGGCCTACGCACGCCACAGTACACTACTACATGGGCAGGATCTTCTGGTCCTCAAGGTAACCCTTCAAAGCGACAGCACCTGCAACGGCGGCAGTCATTTTTGCGTAGTTCATGGCGTTCGCGGAGGGGTCTTTGGTGAAGTCCTCGCGTAAGACCTTGCGCCCGACCCAGCCGATACCGGCGACGAGGCCGGTTATGACTGCGGCGTCGGTGATGGTCTTTGTAATCTTGCTCTGCTGCGTCGTCGACATTATGTATGCGTACACGCGTATGATGCACGGATGTGCGGATTTGGGTGGGGCCCTCGTGTCTAAATGTCTGCTTACTCCATGGATAACAGCCGAGATTTGCATTGTCCGGGAGCGCGAAGCGCTGTCGCCGGAACGGCAAGTCGCCGGTCTTTGGTCTGCTTTGCGGCCGCCAGCGGCGGCCTTGCGGGCGGAGTCACGTCGTCGGCCGCTACATGCCGATCGGTAGCTCGCTGGTTAACAGCTGGTGTGCGAGTGAACGCGGCAGCTAGGTCCCGCCTACGTGTGTAGAGGCCGAACAATGACACTAGAAGACCAGCGACCCCGATAACCGAGCTAGCCGACCAGGCAGAGTTGCTTTCCGGGACTGGTGTGTGTATGATGCCGAAGGCATCGTCGGCGCGCAAGCCCTCGCGTCCCTGCGGCTCGCTAGCGACCGACGACTGCACGACACGAAGTGTCTTTTTCTTCGCTCTGTTAATTCGGTTCCACTTTGCCAAGCGCCTTCGGGCTTCAACTCGCCCAGGGTGTTTAGGTCGGGTCGCGGGTGGTTCGGGGCTCGTGATTCTCTCCTCCAACGCCGAAGGCGTACGTGCAGGTTCTTGATGATGCTCATCAGCAGCTTGTTTGTCAGGTTCCGCTGACGTTCCGGCAGGCTGGGCACTAGTACTTCCTTGAGGTTCCTCCATTTGTGTTGACACGCGGTGTCAACTACTTGGTCGCTGAAGAAGTGGCACTGTCCGTGTGCCGTTCCGGCAGGCAAACCACAGGTGAGTCCGCGGCTGCTACCTCGCGTTGACACCGCGCGTCAGCGCTTGCCGTTCCGGCGGTGTTCACATGACGCGCTACGTGTAACGCCCCGACGGCTAAAGCCATCAAACGACCGCAGCGTAGAGACAGGCTTCCGCACAATGTGCGGAGCTCGTTGTTGATGATGTAGTCGGACACTAGGTCATTGTGAAGATCGACCACACTGTCTATCGGCAGCGCCATGCCTACTAGCTTGGTCGTAAGCTTCAGAAAGCTGTCTGCCAGGGCGTCTGTAGTCCGGCTGGCTAGAGCGGTCTCGTATCGCCTCTCGTACTTCCTCACCTCCTCGGCGCTCATGCGTTTGACGTCGTCGTGAGTCAGGGCCTTGCCTACCATTTCTCTCGGCTTCCCTGAGGCTACGAGAATCGCGAGTTTCTCCCTCGCGTCTGCTACCTCAGTTTGCTCACCTCCGGTTGCCGCTCCGGCAGGATGCGTCGAGCAGTCCAACGACTCGACGGCCGGGAGGCCTGCGGCGCCCCCCTCAAGAAGACTCTCAAAGTATTCGTCGCTCATCATGCCGTGGCTAAGTTGCAACACGTGTGATTACGTATGTACGTACGTATATGTGTGCACACACACGTTATGCCCTAGGGCGTTGGTTACCGTTCAACTAGGGCGATGGTATAAGGGTGATGCAAGCAGAACTCTAACTTCAAGAACTTTTTCGTCTTGAGGGCCTTCATGTACTCTTTCATCTTCTCTTCGCTCCGCGCCGTAGTCATGCAGGATAGCTTTCATGTCCGCCTTGCTCGGGGTATAGAAGACCACCAGGGCCGGATGTTCTCGCGGAACGGCTTCGTGATGCTGGTGAGCTGCTGCGTGATCACCCACACGCTAATACCCACGTGGCGCGCGCTGAACGCCAAGTTGACGAGCTGGTCAGAGCGCCTCTTTACGTCTTTCAAGGCCGCACAGTCGTCGAGTATGATTAGCGTATTAGTGCATTCGAAGAGAGCGGAGACAAACCTCAGCAGTATGTCGATCTGACCCGCCTCAGGTGCAATGACAAACAGACGATTGTCGCCCTCGCCGAAGCCGTCGTATGTTTTGTTGTAGACAAAGGTAGGGCACATGAGCACGATGTAGTCAAACTTGCCCCAGAAAGGGCCGCGCAGCCGGTCCACTACGAATTGGGTCTTCCCGCATGACGTCGGGCCCACGATGAGAGCGTTAAATGGTATGTTTCTCGGGTCCATACCGCGCTGCCGCAGCGCTTCGCGCAGAAACACGCTCCGGCGTATGTGCTCAGTATTGTATGGACTCTAGCTGTCCTTTCATAAGGTTAATTTGGGCGTCGGCCACCACAAACACGTGACAGTTTACGGTACCCGTGCCGCTTGCCGTGCGTTTTATCTCGAGGTGCACACCGTCGCGGGTATTGACCAATCGGAGACCACCCCCATGGATAGCACTGTCGTCCGTCGTTCGAAGGTCGATCCACAGAGCAAACTTGTCATCGCCATAGAACGACTCGTGGCCGATTGCCGGGGCGGCAGGCGCTCCGCTGTGCCCCCCCCCCCCCCCCCCCCCCCCGGGGAGGGGCGGACGAACCGCCTTTTCGCCTCCGTCCAGAAATCCGTGGGGCGCAGCCCCTGGCTGAAGACCTTGTTTGGCATGCCGTCGATTGTAACGCGAACGCTCTTGATGTCGGGGTACACGAACTTCTCAGAGTCGCGAGCCTCTGCCGTGTATGGCTCCACAAAGAGGAGCAACAGACCGCTCATAGACCTTCGCGGCAGGTTGACACTTTCGTTGATTATGCTGTCCGTCCCTTTGCTAATATGGAAGGTCTTATGAAGGTTCACTTGCTCGTAGAAGAACGTTGTGCTGTTTTGGTAGGCGGCGGCTGCAGACCGGGCGAGGTTGTCGTCCCTCAGGCTTTCGTATTCCAGCTCTAGGTTTTTGATGCCATAGGATAATTTGGTAGCATCGCTTCCGACTACTACCTGGTCAACCGCTGCGAACGTGATCTCGAAGAGCAGCGCCTCGGAGAGCGCCCTTGGGTACAGCACGCCGTGGTCCGTCAGCAGAGAATGGTCTAGCGGGATGGTGTACCTCGCCCCGTGGGCGGCGTTTAGAGCGTTCTCCTTGGCGTTACTAGTCGCTTTATCGCCAGCCTTGGAGCGAAGCTTGCGCATGTTTTCTGACTGTATGCCCTGCTCCAGGCGGTCCTCTCTCTCGACCTTGGACAGGTAAAGCTCCTCATACGTCTTGAAGATGTCGTAGCGGTTGGTGTCCTGGAGCGTTTCTGCTGCAAACGTGATTTTCAGGCGGCTCACGAGATTTCGGCCGACGTTGTTCACGACGGTATTATTTGCATGGCCTGAGATGGAGAGATCAAGACCAACCCTCAAGGAGCCAGGCACGAGCGTGACGGCTTCCGATAGCTTTGGGACCGCCACATATAGCGTCCCGCCTGGGGAGGCCGGGTTGAGAGTGACCCGGTGAAAAGTTCTCTCGGCTTTCAACCCCAGAAGAGTTCTGGGTGTTCGTTGGGGGTCAAGTTTATCGCTGACTGACATCGTATACGTATATCATATATCATATATTTATACATACATAAAGTACGAAGCCGCGTGGCTATGGTGCGGACTGTTAGACATGTCTAACATAGCATAGCACGAGTTGTGCGCACTCATCATGGGTGATGTTGACGTTGACATTGGCGATACCTTGCCGGGTGCATCCGCCGATCGCGGGGCGGGGGACGACGAGACGACGCCCCTTATCCCGTTTGACCCCGACGATGGGGAGTCGATCCCAATGACGAGCACGTCGTCGCGTACGCATGCTGCGCATAGCATGGCTACGCGAAGCGCAACGCAAACGACCGCTGATACCTCGTTCACCACAGAGGGTGCAGCGACAAGACTCGGTCTCCAGTCCCTCAGGGAGAAATACCCAGACCTTAACGAGAATCTGATACGGTTCCAGTCAGACCAGAGGGGGGAGACGCTAATACGGGTTCTTAACCTCGGCAAAGGGGGTTGGACTGAACCAAGACAGCTGTTCAATGAGGACGGGGGCGTTCGACAGGACGTTGCAAAGCTGAAAGGCTTCAAGCTGGCGATGGGGTCCGTGGCAGAGGTAGACGCGGTCATCCAGGAAAACACGGAACGAGTCCAAGAGCTGCAAGGGGTGGTAGCCGCAGACAGGAAGACCATCGACGACCCTAACACGTCAGAGAGTCGCCGCCAAGAGGCCCGTGAGCGCAGCGAGGAGAGGCTGCCCGAGATTGACAAACTAGAGCGCGAAAACCGAGAGCTCGAGAACCAAAAGCCGCTAAGAGAGCGCATCAAAGCCATCTTCAAAAAGTACGGCTTTACCGTCACCGCTATCGGGTTGGCCGTAGCGACGACGATCGCGGCCATTGTGACGTCGCTTGGCAAGTCGCTCTCCTCCGTGGCCAGAGGGGCCGGTAACGGGCTTAAGGCTATCGGGAAAAAGCTAGGCGAGCTTCTCCCTGGGTTAGTAGGCAGCATCGCGAACTTCGTGTTTAAGGCTGCAGGAGAAGCGGTGAAATTCCTTGGCGAAAATGCGTGGCTGCTCATTCTAGCCGTAGCCGCGTTTTTGGTTCGTCGAATGCAAAGCAGTCATCGGAACAAGTAATACGCCGCGGCCACCGCGAGTGCCGACAACCCCGCCTTGAGGGCAGTGTGGTCACTCTTTTCGCCCGGTCCGGCGGCAGTTATGCCATGCGCAGCGTGCGTACGTGGAGAGGGGGCATGGACCGCGCCCTCTGCGTGCACTTTTGCAGGGGCGGAAGCCTTGCTTCGCCGCCGGGACGGCACGCGGTCGATCCCAGGGTCAGTCACGTGTTGCACCCTAGGATGCCCACCGGCCATGTTATGAGCACCGACTGGCTTCGTCTCGGTGTGGATCGCGTTTGCGCCGAGGGTCATGGAGTCCGTCGCTTTCTGCAGCTTATTGTTGTAACCCACGACGCTTTGCGTGTTTATCACCAGATCGCTCGGCATCAGCCACACTCCTGGTGCGACCGCAAGACTCAGCCTCACCTTGGCCTCCTGCACGGCTAACTGGTACCTTTGCACGCTTTGAGCGATGTCGTTTTCTATGATCGCGTTTTCAAGCAGCTTCGTGAACTCCGCCTGCGCCTCCATGGCCGGCCCACCGGCCCCCGCGATAGAGGAACGGACGTTTACCTGCGCGCCAAGCACTGTGTAGACGAACGCCTCGACCGAGCGATCGAGTCTTCCTAGCCCTGCTTTTGTCAGCCCCTCACCTTTGGGAGGCGCAAACCAGCTATATTGCACGCCCCCGTGGTCGTCGTTGCGTATGTAACCCACCTGCCTCCCACTATTGTACGTCCCACCTTCGTCGCTAAACAGATTGAGGTGGCTCGGGTACTCGTCCGCCGCCGCGTCGTAGCCACGGATCACGTGCACGTTGCGATACCCCTCCCCCGGGTAGAACACAAACACATCGCCTAGCCCGTGGTTCCGCCCGCCTTTCCATCGAAAGTCCGGCTTACGCGGCAAACCGAACTCTATACATAGACGCTCGAAAGCGGCCTTCTTGTAGCGGTTACCTTTTTGCGTGAACGGGCTGTCGCCAGGCAGGGGGGCGCCGAGCTCGTAGAGTATCCTCCGGGTGGTAAAGTAGACGTGAAACCTTAGAAATCCCCTGATGACAGAGGGGAGCGTGGCGAAAGCGGGGTCGACTAGGGACACCCCACATCCGGCGGTTGCGCACCAGACCGCAAAGTTGAGTTGCTGTGGCCAGTCATAGGAAGGCTCCGATAGCCACCGGCGAGACTCCATGGCGGACTTGTGTGTGACTACTGTCTCTTTGAATATGTCTCGGACCCTAGTCGTGAATGATTTGTCCTCAGCCACGTGTATCTCTACCTGCATGAGTAGTGGGGTGATGTCTGAGGCCGTGCTCTCCACGGGGGTCGCGGGCACGGCGTAGAGCAGCTTTTGCGCGAGGGTCAGAGACCTAGGGAAACCGGTTTTTTCGCGTTTGACTTGTTCGGCTATAGCGTGTTTGATATGTTCGGCTATAGAGGCTCCCGCCGCAACTGCCTCCTTCTTCGTCTCCTCCTCCTCCCTTCGAGGAATCGCCTCCTCGTTCAGCATCCGCCAGCCCTCCCAATCCATGCTCAGCCCTATTAAACACGAAGGCGGGCTTTGTTCAATACAATGGTGGTTCTACATGCTGTGTTCACCGGAGGCGAACTGACGCTCTTCTTCGAGCAGCCGATAAGGCGCCCACGCTTCGTGGCGCTCCGGCAGTGCTCGCTGTTTAACAGCTGGTTTAATCTCGAGCGGGAGCATCAGATAACAACTATAGCCTCCCTCCCGCCCATCGCTACTCTGCCAGCCGGGCACCACACGGCCGAGTCCATCGAGGAAACGATCAACCGCGCTGAAACCAAGATTCTGACCGCGAAGCTGGATCCCCTCACCGGGAAGATCGCGCTCGTGTCCAAAGGCGTTGCGTTCCTGAATGCCGAGCTTTGCGCACAATTTGGCCTGGAGGCTAAAGACGATCAGTTGGGTGGGCGGGGCCTCGTACTGCCCGTGGGGGGGCCCCACTTAAGGTGGCTTTGCCGAAAATAGAGGCCCTCTACATCTTCTGCGATATCGTAGACCGCTCGCAATGCCTCGCCTTAGACGAGCCTTCAAACGTTCTCGCTTGCCTAGAAACCCGCGGAAGGCCACACGAGAAAGTCGTCTATGGGCCCGACATCCCCGTTTGTGATGGGGGATGCTGCGACATCTTCCTCTGAGTTTGTCTCGAGTATCCGAATATGGGTCAGGGATGACCGCGGTAGACGGGTGGACTTTACGGGCAAGCCTGTTCGCCTCGTATTAGAGCTAACCTAGGTCCGACATAACAAGCATGGCAAACAGCGACGTTAGCAGGGGTGCCATATACCCCTCGCTTCCCAGCGTCTGCCCCCCGATTTGCCCGCAAACGCACATGACGCCCACCGCTCCGGCAAGCATCGGCGGCGACGTGCAAAGCTTCCGACTCCAGAAAATATGTGACTCTCAGGCGGTTCTAGACAACGAGATAACGCATCATCGACAGGTGCGGAAGAAGTATAAGCGCGCCTTTGCCGTTACCCATGCTGTGTCTGTGGCATCCGGCATCGCTGCAGGGGCGCTTTCCAGCGCCGGGGTGGGGGTCTCTCTGAGTGGGATAGGGGTTCTGATCGGCGGTCCGCTGGCAGGGGTCGCTGGGCTGGTCGGTGTCGTGGGCGCGGGGGTAGTCTCTAGGGGTCTTACGAGCAAGGTGGCTAAACACGAAGAAACGATGGTTTTAGCGGAGAGTAAGAAAAACTCGATCAGCGAGCTGGTCTCTAAGGCTCTGCAGGACGGGCATATCTCAGACGAAGAGTTCCGGCTAATACTTCAGGAACAAGAGAGATACTTCGCGCTCAAGGCCGCTATCAGAGCTCGACACGGCCTCGCACCGCATGATAAAAAAAGCGGGAAAGGGCCCTCCCTGGAGGCACGCGAAAAGATGAAAAAGAGGCTGCGAGAAATTCGCGAGGAGTTCGGGAGCGAGGTGTTCGAGTAAAACTCAGGTTTAAACGTTAGCGGCTTTGAATTTACGGCCGAAAAACGGTTATTCCGCGCTCCGTAGGTTGGCGGCCCTCCTCGTTTTCGCGGCCCTCCCCGACCCATCGCAATTTGCCCCAAAAAGTCGTGTACGCGAACCGCGCCCGGCCTACATGAACAATTGCCAATTATTTATGTACGTGAAACGGCCTCGGACTACATTAGCAATTGCCAATTATTTATGTACGTGAAACGGCCCCGGCCTACATTAGCAATTGCCAATTATTTATGTACGTGAAACGGCCCGGCCTACATAAACAATTGCCGATTATTTATGTACATGAAACATTATATGCTTGATATATATAGAAGGAGGGAGACGGGCTAGGGGGCTCGGAGGGGCGCGCCGCGCCTCCCAAACCTAAGATGGGGTTGGGGGGGTCGGAGGGGCGATTCGCACCCCCCACTAGTTTCTATGAAACCCCCCAGTCCCCCCAATTAGCTAAATGATATCAAACCTGGGTTCGCCTGCCAACGTCTGAGTATCTTCTTTAATACCTGGATTATTAGAAATTTTAACCGATGAAGGCGCTAGGGCTGCGTTATCCACTACTTGGTGTTCCTTTAATCTGTTTGCTACTTTTTTTTTTTTCATCGGATTATACCAGAAATGAAAATAATAGAATTAATATCATGTACCATTTAGTTACCAAGTATAAATCTGTAATCTATGAGCGAAAATGTGGCTAACAAGGAAAACGGGCTTTCAAAATTAATCATACAAATGACTTTGTAAATGACCAATGTAACCTATATAAGACGTCCCATTCCTAACCGTTTCACCGTGTCCTTACCGTGTCACAACAAGTTCAGTTATACCCCTTGCACGACAATTTCCCTACAATTTCATTATTTCCCCAAATTTATGCTTCCTGTATTCGGAATAACCCTTCACTCAACAAAAAGGTCCACTCCGATAAAAAAAAAAATGAGTTGGTGTCCCCACCCGGGGAAGGGTGGGGGGTTAGACTTTGACCCTGTACAAAACCGAGAAAAGCCCCCACCCCCTCGGGACAAAACAGCAGTTTAATGCTGTAATAATACGACGGGAGGACTTCTGTTGACTGGGGTCGTACCTTTATTCTGAGTCAGTGGGATGAAGAGTGATTAGGATTTAGAATGTGGTCCAATTTGTAGCAAAACAGGTAGTACGTTCGATTGACAAGCACTGACCAGGTGTGCAGAGTGCGGTGATTGGACGGTACTTGACAATGCAAACAGTTACATCAGATATCATTAACTGTCGGCAAAATTAGCGATAACAAAGGAAAGCTTTGAAAAGAAAACGAATGTCCTTTGCCATGAAACTAAGGGAGTCGGTAGGAAAGGTAAAAAGGTAACTTTGGAGAAACAAATATGTAACTTGTAATCGAAAGTTACTGAACGGAAGGGGAAAGAACTGGTCGGTCAAGCAGCGTAGATGTGATGTTTGCTGACTTAGATTAGCATAGATAATCAGATTGCCAACACTGCAGAGCTAAGCACCTCCTACTTGAGTGTGGGCGATCCTACGTGCTGTGCCTATGATACCGACAATTAACGTCCGACATCTAAAGGAAACTATATAAACAGAAGACTTGTAAGTTTACCAACTTAATGGGAAGTTGAAGCCAGATAAGTCCCAAAACATGGTACGACCCGATAAATGTCATTATGTCGCTAATTCTTTTAATTAAACGAACAACTTCCTATTCAGCTAAATCAACAAAAACTAACAATGCCTCAAGAATACTTTCAACCTTGAACAACCCTTTCAGCTAGAGCAAATATCTTAACTTTGTCTATTTGCTTACTACAATTAGTAAAATACGGATTGATTCAAACATAACCTATCATAACATGGCCTCCCCCTTTGAAGACAAGCGTCCCCGCTTGAAAATTTGATATATCATGTAAATGATTCATGCTAAACTAGAGAAGATGTCCGATAAAAGATAATTTGAAAATCAATGCTTATATAATTTTTTTGTTTGTTTTGTTTTTGAAATCCCTGAGTAAATATATCCTAATTTGAGAATGATTATAATAAAGCGTGAGTGCTTTTGACTGATACGGCAAGCTAAATACTCCAAATTCACCAAAGAGAACTAGAAAATGACTTTCTGTTGAAAAACAAAAACTAAGAATGAGTTTTACAGTGTGATTGAAAACACTTTGATATATCATGTAAATGATTCATGCTAAACTAGAGAAGATGTCCGATAAAAGATAATTTGGAAATCAATGCTTATATAACTTTTTTGTTTGTTTTGTTTTTGAAATCCCTGAGTAAATATATCCTAATTTGAATATGATTATAATAAAGCGTGAGTGCTTTTGACTGCTACGGCAAGCTAAATAACTCCAAATTCACCAAAGAGAACTAAAAAATGACTTTCTGTTGAAAAAAAAAAAAACTAAGAATGAATTTTACAGTGTGATTGAAAACACTTTTTATAACATGAAATATTTACCAAGTTGAAAGGTAAACGAATATTGTCGCTTACGAATCTCGTATCCGAGCAACAGAAAGTAATAAGTATATAGAAAGTAGTCTATTTTGGCTTAGGTGAATTGTAGGCCGTAAAGAACAGAGCGAGAGAGTGTCCTTTTGCCTAGTTAGAATTCATGCGATGTCGCAGCATGGACTCAGTCCATCCGGATGGAGGTGTTTAAGTGGCTGGTTAAGCGTAAGTTGCTCTGAGAAGAAGGCGAATCGAGTCTTAGGAGTGCTACAGAGGAACCTTTCATCGTGTTCAGTCCGAATCAAGGAGCGAGCCTATACGTCACTCGTCCGCCCCATCCTTGAGTACGGTTCGGTTGCATGGTCTCCACATACCAAGAGGGATATTAGCACGTTGGAATCTCTCCAGCGTAGAGCCGCACGCTTTACCACAGGGGATTACCAAAGAACAAGTAGCGTTACCCAAATGATTAATGTGTTAGGCTGGCAGTCACTCCAACATCGAAGAATAGTTAGTGACCTCGCACTTTTTTATAAGATAAACTCCGGCCTCGTCAAAATTGATTTTCCGCCTGCCGTCTACTTCACAAGAACCAGTGCCTGTAATAGCTACCAATTTTCACTCCTCCCAGCTAAAATTAACGCTTTCCAGTTCTCCTCCTATTCACGCACTATCCCCGTCTGGAATGCTTTACCGCAGGCAGTTTTTACCTGTCTACCATCTGCAGCCAACTTTGTAGCGGCCTTACCTAGTGAGCTAATCCGATGATGGGCTTTCATCGTGTTTTTCATTTGTTTGCTATTGCATGTCACGTTAAGTTATGCGCATCGAAAGTATTTTCATTGTATTATCATTGTTTTTGTACGTGTTGACGTCCGTTATCGTTCTCACGCGCCAGCCTCCACTGACCGCCAATTGCCGAATTAGCTCGCTAATGGCAATTAAGTTATTTAAAGTTAAAGAGAGGTTCCGTTGGATGTGCCAGCTCTGTGTCGTCAACAACGGACGGTCGCTCGAGGTCATGCTCCTCCTCGTCGTCCTCCTCTGACTCGCAGCGTGGTTTCTTGGGTGGCGGTACCAACTCAAAGTGGGGTTCGTGTGGAGGTGATGAGCGTTTGGGGGGCGTGCGGCGCTGATGCTTGAGGCGCTCGAAAACACAATGATGATAACAAGCGTATGCCATAAGAAGGACGAAGTTCAACAGTGAGACAGCTACTGAAGTGTATAGTAGAATCTCGTTGATTGTGTTTACCTCAACCTCGCTGATGGCATCAATGTCGCCGTGGAATTTGTCAATCAGTGCCGTGAATTGTCGATCGATCACGCGGTACGTCTCGTCTAGCCCACGAAGAATGGTGTGGTTCATGACGGTGACCGGCGGAATGATAAGCGTACGGAAGTAAGGTCTAATTGTTTATCGTCCATTACCGACTTCCAAGAGACATATTGGAGATGTGTCTCTCCAAAGATCGGTAACTCGATTTCCATACGCTGTGGGCATTCGCCGATACCGGACGTAGCGCTCTCGAAGGATTCGTTGCAGGGTAAATGGAATACCGCCAGAGGTGTCACACGCATGGGGCCACTGTTTGTGATAAACGTCCCGGATGTTACAGACAAGAAGTAACGTCCGCCGATGTGGTGAATTGCCTTCAGGCCGTCACAGTTCTTTGATGTTATGTGGTGTCGTGGATAAGCCATGTGAGAGTATGGAGACCAAGGAAACCCCAACCAATTTGGATTTTGTACGACATTAAGAAGGTTAGTGGGGCACAGAACAAACTCATTGTTTGACATACACTTTGATAGAACGGCATCAGTGACCAGCATTTGATTGTTTTTACATGTGATTAGTAGTAGATTACGCTGAAGAAATGGGCCGGTGAAACAAGTGTTGGATACGTTAAATTTTAAGGGGGTAAGGTTCTCCATAGTACACATGTGTTGTACCGAAGTAACAATTGGTAGTGTAAAAAGCATAGTGGCTTCTAGCTTGCTTTGGGATACAGAGAGCTTTTTGCCTTCGTCCGAAAGCGTAAAATCCACGATAGGTTCCATAAGAAGTGGAACGCCTTCATCTAACAATTGTTTTGTCACTATAAGGGAGGGATCCGTTTCCAATCTGTCCGCCACTTGACGATTGATATAGGGCGGAAGTGAGTCGTATCCCACAAGTGTTTTACTGGTTATCCTAGAAAATTGTGCGACTGTATCACGAATTTCCGACAAGCGCAGGATTGTGGCAAATGCAGTGTTAATTTCCATGGCATACTTTGATAAAAACTCCATTTGCATGTTTTTGTTGCAATTGTCCTTTTTAGCAAAATCCCGAAAGGTTAGCCGCCATCGGACAAATGTATCCTTGACAATTTTCATGTCCTCGGACACGCGTTTTAACTTCGTAGCCATACTGTCCACCGTTTTTTATCAAGTAAACGACCTTGCCGTTACCGATGGTCCCAACGTTTTTCTTGGGTTTTAATGATGTTTTTACAAATAATTCCTCGGTCAAACGGAAACTTCCCGCTTTGGTTGATTACCCGGAAGGGAGGGAACGTCTGTCCCTAGTGTTGTGCGCTCGTGGATAGTGGCTGGTTGTGCGCCTGGATTGATTAGTTTGACAGAAGCCAATACTTGCGCTCTTGTAAAGTTATAATTAATGTGTAGGTTTTGTGATGGTATAGTGAGCGGAGGCTGTTCTTGAGTGAGCTTGCGATTATCAATATGAACGGGTGCACTAAACTTGGAAAATGACGGAATGATGAGGACCTGGTGTGCGTATACCGTTGCAGGCTGAGGAACGCGTGAATCTAATGAAGGGAATTCATTAAATGGGCATTGAAAAGGTGGTCTTAGGTTCAAGGAGCGTGACGCTAAGTCTATCTGCGCGTTATGCTGCATTAAGAAATATTTTCCCAAAATAGCATCATAAGTGAGGTTCTTGATTACCAATAAATCTAGGGTGAATACCCTGTTGCCTAGTGATAAATCTGCTGTAAATATGCCTAGTATTGTTAAGCTGGGACCGTCTACCGTCTGAAGCGCTGCTGAACTGGGGTCGCGCAGCTGTAAATTGTTTGTTGTGTTTAGCCGTCGCCAGGTAGACGAGCTGATGCAGCTTATCGCGGCGCCAGTATCTACCAAAAAGTCGACGTTGTGGCCAGAGATTTGACCGTGAAGCATTAAATTGTCCGTTGTAAGAAATGGAACATTGACCGTAACATTCGTGCCATTATTTTGATTGCCGAAATTTGAATCTGAAGTATTAATAATCGTGTTGATTTCTGGTAAATTTTCCTCAGTCTCTTCTGGACTGGGACTCATTGGCTGCTGTAGAATGCTGTTATCCATTCCAAAATCCATATCTAGGATTGATTGATGCTTGTCATTAAACGTTTCGTCGCATATACTGTGGCCTTCAGCCAATACTTGGGGAGTTGTTCCCTCTTCAAAATTAAACATCTCCTCAGGGTGGAAAACATTCACGAGGCGGTCTTTCTTCGACCTGTATAACCTCATCAGAAAAAATTGTGCGACGTACTGGTCTGAACCGATCATTATTATCCAAATTTGGATTGCTTTGTGCATTCTCTTGTGAAGAAAAATCGTTATTATTAATTTCAAAACTCTCCACGGTCTGGTCTCTGGCGAATCATTGTTCGGGAAGACTAATTCGTCCAGCTGAAATTGTTCATTAGTTGGTGTGTAAAAATGTAAGTCGTCCATGTTGGCGTCAAAGGTGGCGTCATTGGCTGGTAGTGTGTGTTGTTGAAAGTTCTCTTCGTTAATTGTAAGCGCGCTTTGATTGTTGTTTGTGTAGTTATGATTGTCATTAAAATCCAGGGCCCCTAGTAGTTCCCGATAACCAGGAGCCGCTATCAGTTTCCCTGGTTGAGACGTCTGGGAGGCCCATTAATTTGCCATTGTGGTCTCTGGAAGGAGGGGCGATAATTGGGGTTCTGGTTGCGCGGGTTGGGAATACGGGAATCCCGGGCGCGACATGAGTAAGCCGTATGGCCTCTAGTGTTACTAGTGTTACGATTACGATCGTAATTTTGGTTTGCGGGATTCGATCTGCGGAGCTCTTTGCGTAATTCCTGCTAAATGATTTGTCTAATGTCATCCCTGGTCAGGTTATCGGCTCCAGGCCGATGGGACGGGCGGCTGGTGTCGGGGGTGGGTTCGTAAGCAGCAATCTTAGAAGGGTTAGATGAGGGGATTGTCTTAGCTAAAGCCCCGGTTACACCGTTGATAACCCGTTTAGTAAGCTCATCCGAAACAGTAGCCAAATCGGTTGGAGGGCCGGACACAACATCGCGCAGGCGAGCCTGTGTTTCAGCCGTCTCAAAATCCGCCGGGGATTGGAGTACCACGTACTCTTTGAGTGGTCCCCGCAGGCCGCGCACAAATTGGTGCAACCACTCGCTTTTTGGCAATTTGAGCCGCTGACATAAACGGCGGATGTCAGCGGTGTACTGGGCAAGGGGTTCAAACTTTCCTTGGACCCTTTGGTCCAATTGCTGGCGCAAGAGCCACTGGCTTGCCCCAGAATCGAAGTGATTTTTTAATTGTGTGAGAGCTGCGTCCCAGGTGTTCAATGCTGCCCTAGGGTGGCTGTTGAACCAAACGCTGGCGTTTCCCGTAAGATAAAGGGCCCGTAACTTTCTTTCATCGTCCCAGCGATAGAATTCAGGCATCCGTTGAAAACGGGTGATGAAATCATTTACATCTTATATGCCATCCCCGCTAAAGGTAGGGGGCTTCATTCCTGCGCGGAGTCCCAAAAGGTCGCCGCTTTCCTCTACTGTTGTTTCTAAAGCCGCTAAACTATTTTGTTGCTGTAAATGTTTGTATTCTACAGCATTTCTCAGATGGTCAAAAGAGGAAATCAAGCTTCGTATCACTTCGGGTGAGACATCAGGAGCCTGTTGGTGTGGGGTCCTAGGTGTTTCTATAGTCTCAATACGCCTAGGTGTCGATTCGGGCGATTCAGGATACCTTGCCGCCATGGTCTGTGATCGAGTCTGAATGCTAGAGGGTGGGACCGACGAGCGCGGAGGTTTTTTAACTTTGGCCGACACGGTGACTATGGAATAAGTAGCGTATCGCTACGTATAGGATAAGCAAAACGAAAAACAAATCGTAATGGACAGTAAGGTCACCAAGTTAATCGCGAGTGACTACTAACATTTGAAACAGATGAGAAAAAGCTACGTAAGTTACGATTGTGGGAAGAACATGACACAATTTCGCACATACGAGAAAATAACATACTATAGGTATGAATAGCTAGAAGTCAGTTACAACTACATAGGAATGGCAAACAACACAACCGCTAGTCACTGAGATCATTCTCAAAGACGTGTGCTGCCTATAAATGATGCCAATTCAGGATGGGGGAAAGAATGGGGTTAGGCTCCCCACTGGTCCCGTCACCCACTGACTTACTTGCTTTTCTTTTGCAGAATCGAGGGTTCTTCACCAATGTAATAATACGACGGGAGGAATTCTATTGACTGGGGTCGTACCTTTATTCTGAGTCAGTTGGATGAAGAGTGATGAGGATTTACAATGTGGTCCTATTTGTAGCAAAACAGGTAGTACGTTTGATTGACAAGCACTGACCAGGTGTGCAGAGTGCGGTGATTGGACGGTACTTGACAATGCAAACAAAATTAGCGATAACAAAGGAAAGCTTTAAAAAGAATTTAAGGATACAAAACGAATGTCCTTTGCCATGAAACTAAGGGAGTCGGTAGGAAAGGTAAAAAGGTAACTTTGGAGAAACAAATATGTAACTTGTAATCGAAAGTTACTGAACGGAAGGGGAAAGAACTGGTCGCTCAAGCAGCGTAGATGTGATGTTTGCTGACTTAGATTAGCATAGATAATCAGATTGCCAACACTGCAGAGCTAAGCACCTCCTACTTGAGTGTGGGCGATCCTACGTGCTGTGCCTATGATACCGACAATTAACGTCCGACATCTAAAGGAAACTATATAAACAGAAGACTTGTAAGTTTACCAACTTAATGGGAAGTTGAGACAGATAAGTCCCAAAACATGGTACGACCCGATAAATGTCATTATCTCGCTAATTCTTTTAATTAAACGAACAAATTCCTATTCAGCTAAATCAACAAAAACTAACAATGCCTCAAGAATACTTTCAACCTTGAACAACCCTTTCAGCTAGAGCAAATATCTTAACTTTGTCTATTTGCTTACTACAATTAGTAAAATACGGGTTCATTCAAACATAACCTATCATAACATGGCCTCCCCCTTTGAAGACAAGCGTCCCCGCTTGAAAATTTGATATATCATGTAAATGATTCGTGCTAAACTAGAGAAGATGTCCGATAAAAGATAATTTGAAAATCAATGCTTATATAATTTTTTTTTGTTTTTGTTTTTGAAATCCCTGAGTAAATATATCCTAATTTGAGTATGATTATAATAAAGCGTGAGTGCTTTTGACTGCTACGGCAAGCTAAATAACTCCAAATTCACATCATAACAATGCCCCCACCCCTTGGGATGCAAACTATAGGCAACTACCCGACAACAAGTCATCTGAAATAAGCTTTTTTTTATCTTTCAAAGCCAGTACACTTCAGCGAGTATATTTGTACCAATTACTATGAAAATAACAGTTACAAAAAAGATGGTAAAACAAATAATCGTCATCTGGCATTTTTTTTTTTTAATACTCGTTTTGCACATGTCGACGTGCAGTATGCCACACGCTGATACATGGAATTGCTTGCTACAGAAGAGTCTCAAGGTAGAAACTAACATGATATTTGTGACACTATTAACTTGTCCCAAACCCCCACGGTGGGGATAAGTCTTAGAGTCAAAAACTGTCAATTCCCCCACCCCCTCGGGACAGATTCCCGTTCAAAAGTGCTTTAAACTGCCACCTTAACCCCACACTTCCCCGGGACCATGGGGGTGGGGGTTTCAAATGACTAGTGCATAAAATATTTGGATACAGACCACTACTATGTCTGTGTGTTTGGTACAAAAAATTCCATGTGGGGAAGTTTAGCATTATCAGGACAATGGGTTTCTGCCTACAGTTCTTGCATAGATGATAACTTATTTTACCGTATAGGTTATCGTTGTGTAGTTTTTCTTAAACTACACAAATAAACGACCCAAAACGATGAAAGTCGTGATGAAAGCAAGACATCTCGGAAATATCTTTTAAGGGCTTTGAAATAAAAGACGCATACAGAGACATGTCTGTGTGTAAAGTGAGATAATAACATCACGACCAAGGCGAAGATATTGAACCTTTTTGAAGCATGACTACAAATAGTCTTCGTTACATTGAGCTTTCTTGTGTATTTGTCGGTAATTTTTGTTGTGGCACAGAAGTGGATACAAAGGTTAAGTGTGTGATTATCTATAGTGGCCCATGTATTTTGTCTGTCTTTAATCCTACTGGCCCTTAACCACACTTAGCACCCTGTTAAACCATATCCTAAATTTAAAAGACTTTTTAATCTGAAATTTGTAAAAGAAGGCCTGACAAAAACCCACAAGTTTACAATAGCAGTCTCAACTGAATAAAACTAATTATATATTTTTAAGAAAAAACAAAGATTTGATTCGTCAGGTATTAGGCCTTTTTTACCTACTCTAGAAGATGTTTGTATTACCTTTTTTCTATTATATTTTGAATGGACTGTTTTCTAATGTTGATGATAGTCATAATGCTTTATTCCTTTCTGAGATGAGCGCGCAAAGAGCACAACACCGTTTCAAGTTGAGTGTGATGTTATCTCATGTGGCGCGAGCACACGATGAGAAGCCTCGCCCTTTCTGCCACCTCAACAAAACATTTCAATTCCGTTTGCAAATAAAATCTGTAAAAAAATAAATAAATAAAAAGAAACTTGACGATACCAAAAAAAATCTACCTTATTGTCATAAATATATCTAATTCTATTGAATTTTTATCTATCACTCGCGTTCCCATGGGACAAGAATGGCGGTAAAATATTAGCTAAATGATATCAAACCTGGGTTCGCCTGCCAACGTCTGAGTATCTTCTTTAATACCTGGATTATTAGGAATTTTAACCGATGAAGGCGCTAGGGCTGCGTTATCCACTACTTGGTGTTCATTTAATCTGTTTGCGACTTTTTTTTTCATCGGATTATACCAGAAATGAAAATAATAGAATTAATGTCATGTACCATTCAGTTACCAATGGTAAATCTGTAATCTATGGGCGAAAATGTAGCTAACGAGAAAAGCGGGCTGTCAAAATTAATCATACAAATGACTTTTTAAATGACCAATGTAACCTATATAAGACGTCCCATTCCTAACCGTTTCACCGTGTCCTTACCGTGTCACAACCAGTTCAGTTATACCCCCTGCACGACAACATGGCCTCGAGGATTGTTTTGGTAGCGCTTGGCGCTGTGTTCGCCTCTGTTTTGATCTCCGTCTATGGAACGGTACATGTTTCCGTTTGCTTCTATTAACACGTTCCCCTTTGCTTCTTGCTTTCCTTTGCTTCTTGTTAACGTGTTCCTCATTTTTCTTGTTAACATGTTTCATTTGCTTCATGTTTCCATTTTCTTCTTGTTAACATGTTTCCCCTTTCCTTCTTGTTAACATGTTTCCCCTTTCCTTCTTTTTGTATCCCTTTGCTTCTTGTTAACGTTTCCCTTTCCTTCTTGTTAACATGTTTCCCCTTTCCTTCTTTTTGTATCCCTTTGCTTCTTGTTAACATGTTTCCCCTTGCTTCTTGTTAACGTTTCCCTTTGCTTCTTGTTAAGGTGTTTCCCTTTCCTTCTTGTTAACATGTTTTCCTTTCCTTCTTTTTGTATCCCTTTGCTTCTTGTTAACATGTTTCACTTTGCTTCTTGCTTTTTTCCCTTTCCTTCTAGTAAACATGTTTCCCTTTGCTTCTTGATAACATACGTGTAAGAGCGTTGCATTTTCGAAAAGCCACAAAATTTTAAAAACTCTAAAAACTTAAACAGTAACTTTGATTACTGTTTATATTTTACAAGATTTTTCTTCATTTTTTTTCCTTTTATAGCGTTTAGACCCCACTTCTGCTTATATGTTTTGATTTTTTTTATCAAAACTCCTTTATTTCAGCTTAAACTTCCCTGAGACTAGGCCAGTTTATGCTGTCTCGTAGCTTGAACACACACACGTGTTCGTGGGAGAGGGGAGGTTGCGATTTATACCAAAATGTATTGTTCTTTACTTTAGGGTGAAATAGAGGTGAGCATTGGAGATGGCAAAACAGCCACACTCGGACATGTCGGATGTTACAATGACGAAGACGCCCCTAACCGCTCGCTCCGTACCCTCTACCACAACCACCGCTCAGAAATAGTGTGGGCACTTTGGCCTAACATGACCCACGTCATCAGTGCATGTGCGAGGGAGGCTTTCAAGGAAGGCTTCGCCGACATGTTTGGTGTTCAGTTCTATGGCGAGTGTTGGAGTGATGTCTGGGCCGCCTCGAGATATAGCATGCACGGTGCATCATCTCAGTGCGTTAATGGCGTTGGAGAGAACTGGGCGAATTTAGTATACAGAATTAACGGATTTAAAGGTAAGCTCTACGTATTTTTTTTACCTCTTCAAGTTCTAGGGATGCAAAGGGGGGGCATGTGGGCTGAAAAAAGTGGGCTGGAAAATGAGATATTGGGACCTATCCAAAGTATGGCGGAACGAATTAAAATATTTTTGAAATCTCATGGTTCGCCTCTGAAGATATTTATTTTTTTAGCAATTAAGTACTTTTAAGTTATGATAGAAAAGCGTTGCAAATTTGGTCTCAACGTTGTCATTACTATGTATTAGTTATTTTTTACCTGTTATTTAAAGCCTACAGCAAGCGCTCCGCATTTAAAATCCTAATACATATATTAATAACATCAGCTTCAGAAGAAAAAGATGATAATATCCATGCCTCGAGCGTGTTAAATCAGGGATGACGTCCTCATGAGCTGACGCACTAACAAACTGAAACACCTGCACCTTTATCCTTCACCAGACATAATATGCGAGCGCCACAATCGTACAATCCAGTGCCCAGCCAATAAGACAATTGACCTCTCGTACGCGAACTACGGTCGAACAGCCCCCGGGTCTGAAGCCTGCCCTAATGCTTCCATAAAAAACACGAATTGCGTCTCCAGCTCTGCGACGATCACTGCCGCGTGCCAAGGGCAAAACTCGTGCACACTCCAGGCCAAGAACTCGGTGTACGGGGATCCGTGTGTCGGCACATACAAGTACATCGAGATAAGATACAATTGTGTCTAAGGTAGGTCCGGACAACCCCCCCCCCCCCCCCCCCCAAAAAAAAAAAAAAAAAACAAAAAAAAAAAAAAAAAAACAAACAGAACAAACCAAAACAAACAAACAACAACAATTGTACCAACAACAGCAACAACCACGAAGACAATACAACAACTGTACAAACAACAGCAACAACCGCGAAGAAAACAACCACGAACAACAACTGTACCAACAACCGCGAAGAGAAAACAACAACAGCAACAACCACAAACAACAACTGTACCAACAACAGCAACAACCGCGAAAAAAACAACAGCAACAACAACAACCACGAAGAACAACTGTACCAACAACAAGCAAATAGCAAATAGCACGTTAAAGAATAAGGACTTCAGGTACAAAGTCGAGCCTAATTAATCGACCATTTTGAACTCGGGCTCTAGGGGCCGCTACCTAGAATCTGCTTCTTAAAAGCTGCGTATGATTTCTTTTGTATTTTACTTGAAACGAAATATCTATTTTTTTCCGTTACTGGTCGTCCATGCTAAATGACATCTTTCTCTCTTTTTATTCTTTTTTTTTTTTCAGGGCAGCAAGAAATCAACTGTTTGAAAATGGCAATGACAAGCTCAAGTTAAAATTGAAATATTAACTATTAATGTTAAACTATTATATGGGCATACATGGGTCTTATTAATAAACATAATCAATAAAAGTGTATCATAAACAAGAACATCGTATTTTTCTGATTGTTGCGGGACAAGTTGAGTAGTTGTGTAGCGCTATTTTTCCCGTTAGTCTTACATATCTTTAGGGAATAGAATTTTCAAAAGCGTCCTTGTCTACCTCGATTAGATGCAAGCACCAGAAAGAGGTATTTTTTGAGATGCGGTACAGTTTTCCGAATTCCCAACCATACTGTCAATCACAACTCGTATCTTTTGCTACAGGGATCGGTCCATCAAACTATTTGGCCATGCCATGCAGCTAGGGATGAACTTTATAAAAAAATGTAACATGTGTTTACATTGCTGTTCCTATGGCAACGCAACGGTGAACCCGTATAATTCACTATTCTCGTAGTGCTGTTCGCTAACGGAAAAATTTTTAACAAATAAGCTATAGGATATTGTACATCAGACCTTGGTCGACACATTATAAGCTAGATTTGTCAGAAAAGTTTTCCATCCGTGTGCGCATGCGCCTCACATTTGTCACCAGACGTCAATCGATTTTCTACGGTTCAATCCAATTCAAATTGTTAGGAAGTGTTCATTAAATACACCAAAGGGGGGGGGGGGGGGGTTATTGAAGGGGGAAGGGGGGGGGGGGGGTATTTTTAACAACCAAAAGGGGGGATGCTCCAAAAAAAACGTCCTCTAAAGGGAGGGGGGGCTCTTAGGAGCCGTATTTTTCAGCTTTAATTTTACTGATATGATCTTGTTAGTAGCAAAAATACAGATTGAATATTAAGCCAAATGACCAATGTTTAATACTTTTGTCTTTATAAACCATAATATAGATACTTCCAGCTTTCAGTGTATAACAATAACTAGAAGTATAGTGTTGGTTTGAGAAAAATACAAACTACATAGGTTTCCCTACAGGTCTGTTTCGTGGTTGCCCACTCATCAGGGGGTTTAATGAGAATATTCCTACCATCGTATATATACTATTAACATTGAAATTTACATAATAATAGACTGATAGTTTTAGCTAAGGCGGTAAGAGGAACAATAGCGAGTTACATTGAATATGCGGGGCGAAAACTAACAGTGCGGAACGTGTGAAAAATTGATAGCGCGAAAATTTAACGGAAACCTATTTCTGGCATGAGTCCGTGAACTCTTATGTAGTCTATCCGATAGGAGATTTAGACTTAGCCACTGTTGTTTTGTATATTCCCTTGGTTATTCTAAATACTTGAATTATATCATAAGACATTCGAGTCCATTTACCTTTGTTTAATTCTCGGCACAAGTACACCATCACTGATGACAGAGACAAACTTTTTCAAAATGGCCGCCAGTTTTGCAGTATCATTTATACGTCAAACACTGTACACGTCACAACACAGGAACCCCAACATTCCCCCTCCAGGTATCCCAGTCAACTCTGCGCGCAGGGTCTAGTTTAAATTTGCCCGAGAAACACGAGGAAAAAGCCTCTGTTGGCAGGGCAAACAGATGAGGATAGATTTCCACAAGTTATTTTTCCACAATTCTTCCCAACCAACTAAATATCAAACAAAACTCGTACAAATACGTAGCCTCTGATTAATAATCGAATAACGGTTTTGCGCCTTAGCATGTTAACATGCATAAACACGCTGTTGTATGACAGCAGCGTGCGTAATTATGGCGGGTATCTTACTTTTGCTTTAGGAAAGGATAGGCTGAAATTTGAAATGCTAGCAAAAAGCTTATCGAACTGTACGATACTATTAAAACTAATTTTTAGTCTCTAGGAAAATACATTTGCATTCACAAATTGGCTCACAGTGCCTTTGATTCAAATCTGTTAAGTCGCACTGTTAAAAAAGGAAATCGCTCGAATTTAAAGATCCTGCGTATCTTGCACATAATCTAATAACATTTATATAAAAATACGATTTCTTTGTTCAGCTGACCAGGAACTGGTTAAACAAATTGCATAGAACATTAACAATTTGTTTTTATTTTGCACAATATTTCACCCAATAGCTCCCCAAGCGGGATATTATAATTCTTGAAAATATGCAAAACAAACCTCGGAACAAAAAGCTAAGAGATATTGTCGATAATTGTTGATGCGTGTTTAGTTTTGTTTTGCTGGTTGCCTTAGCGGTGAGACCAAGAGAAGGGCTTAGACATACACCCTTTACCATGAATGTTCAACCATGGACGAGGTCATTCACTTGTCGTTAGAGGACTCTGGTAGCGAATTCACGGAGAATGTTCCAACACAACAAACGCCGAATTTCAACTCGATGAATGAAGCTAAAGATAATACTACCAAGAAAGACTATTACGTGAACAGACAAACGAGGGTAATGGAGCAAATCACTTCAACAGATTCTAGCAGAAGCTTGAATAAATCAGAAAATAACCTACAGAAACAACAACACGAGATAGGAATGGAGACCGAAGCGACTGGAGGCGGCGAAAGGTTTCTCAGCCGTATGATGCGGCCTCTTGCGAATGAATTGGAAATTATACGAGGACGAAATCCTCGGGACTCAAGACGAGGTAGTTATCAAAGAATTTCGGGCGAAAGTTTACAGCTGGAAGAAAATAGCAGAGATCTGTATGGTTGGGGTATAAATACTAATAATAATGAAAACACTTCTGAAGTTGTTGGGAGGTCTGGACCATCAATGAAACCTAAAAAAAGGTCGTCATTTTCTTCTGTTTTCGAGTCAAATTAAAAGTTATTCTCCTACACAAGCACAAACAAGCAAAGCATAATATTTCCAAAAAGAAACATGCCATCTTGTACAAAACTTTTCGTTTGGATTTGAAATAAAGAACTGAGACCTTGACCGACTATGCTTGAAGTTTTAAAAAATTAAAATAATCAAATACAAAATTCTGAAAGTTTTCATATGCTAATATTCTCACAACAGGATATTAAGTTGGTTTATGCACACGGACAATAAAATTTGAAAGTGAAAATAGAATTAATCTTAACTGAGCTAACAGATAGAGGAATATAAATTAACATTTTCATTTGACAAATTTACATTCATCCTTTAAGTAAACAATTTGTCAATCGCTTGACAAATCGCTAGACAAATACCAAGGAAAGAGTTATATATTTAAAAAAAATAACCATATGCTACTATGACCAACAAAGTAACATGGTGGTGAGAATTTCCATATTTATATTTTGTCACAATGTCGCACTGAACTGATCTCGCATTATATTCTCTCTTCTCCATTAATGGAGAATGTGCTATCACATTACGTGCTATCACATTATAGTAGAATTGGTATCTTTAGCAGTTGGGAGTAAAATGAATAAAGAATCGTGGTAGGAGTAACGAAATCGTTGGGAAAAGAGTAACATTACTAGTATTCTACGTCTGTTTGCAAAAAAATGTTAAAATATACTTGCCAAAATTTGCTTTTATTTTGTGGTCAACCAAGCAATTTCGGACGATGCTAGCACTATTCAAACAGGAAAACGGGTCTTGAGGTAACAAGCGCACCCTTATCAGTATACAGTGCATTGCTTTCTACAGTAAAATGGCAGCGAAAGCAATGCATCATGGATAAAGGGTGATCTGTCCCCTTTAAGTTCCAGACTATAATTCATAGAAAAAAGCCTGCATTATTAGTAGGCCTTTCAGCTCGTCTCAACTGATTTGTGCGTTTTTCAACATTGCTGTGATTTGGCCAACACTGGTCACAAAGGGACTTCCTTTGTACTCGGCTACACCAGAGCTAGACACAACCAGGTCGGGCTGAAAATATGAGGGACACAGGGACGAACTTTTAGGAATGGGACAGGAAGTGGGGAAGGGGGGGGGGGGGGGGTAGGTCTTGATGGGACGGCCAAACTTTCTTATCGTGCTAGGTAGTAGGGTGACCAGTTACATTCCTTTCTTGGTTTCATGTAAAACTCGATTCAAGATGGCAGGTTTCCAAATTTTAAAACAATGGCCCATGGAAAACATGACTTGGTCCATTGACGATAACGTGGAAAACCTTATTAGACTACCTTCCCCAAAAAGGCATGTACCTTGAGTGTCTCGAATACTTTCTTCTTGGGGTTTAGTTGTTCATCTGGCGCTGTGGATAATGAGGTAAAACGTGTAAGAGAACAGGGTAAAGCAAAAATTACCCAATGTAACCTTAATGACTTTTTGAAGTAAACACGTAAGAGCGCGTTTCAAAAATGGAATGAGTTGAGTCAACCTAAGGATTATGAAGTCATACAGTTTCACGCTTGAAGCAGTCTTGGTTGCACCGAATGCGTGACGTCACTTACCACCTATGACGTCATGCCCATACCCCTCCACCACGACGCGGTCCCCAGGCTTGCTACCAACTGGAGGGTCCAATGGAATCACAGTCCGCTTACCATCCTCTCTTTATTAAGAAAAAAAAACATGACATGTTAATCTGCTTTCTTCCCTACCGTGTGTCTGTCGATCTTATTTATCGTCTGCCCATCTGTCTGTCTGTCCATACATCCGTCTATTAGTCTGTCCATTAGCCCGTTTCTCTGTCCGTCCTTCAGACCATCTGTCTGTCCGTCCGTCCGTCTGTACGTATGTATGTATGTCTATCTAGTCGACAGCCTTTCTATCCGCCAATTAGTCTGCCTTCATGTAGATCTTAATCTCTATCGTACTTACCCTATAATAGAAGCTGCCAAAAGCATTGCTTCAGATTTCACACCTGTTAAAAATACAGAAATATACTGTAACATACTAATATATATAATAAATCGGTGACATCACAATAATGCAATATAAAGTGGATGAAGGTGGCTAGTAAGAATAACCGGAAGTTAGTGAAAGCGGAATGTCACCAGTTTACTTCCGGTCGATTACGTAACAATCTCTGATGATTTTAACGGAAACGCAAAAAGTAATTCACAATTGTAAAAGTTAGCAGCGTGTCTATTGGTTGTTTCTTCGAGGATGTGACTGACAATTTAGAACGGATGGCCTGTTAAATATCTCGGAATTTAATAGATTATTTTGTCTCTTGTCAGTTGAGGTTTCCGTCGGCCCTCCAGAAGTGAACTGATGACAATGCCTTTTGAAAGCCGCATTGTCACTAGTTTACTTCCGGTGGATTACGTAACAATATCCGATGATTTTTAATGGAAAACGCAAAAAAATATTCAAAGTATTGAAAGCAGTGTGTTTATTGGAAGTTTCTTTGAGGATCTGATTGATAATTTAGAGCGGATGGCCTGTTTAATATCTCGGATTTTAATAAATTCTTTTGTCTCTTGTCAGTTGAGGTTTCCGTCGGCCCTCCGGAAGTGAACTGATGACAATGATGTGCATACTGTCCTCGGGGACCCAGGGCGTCGCGGAGATCAGGCACACAGGGAGCGCGGCGCGAGAAAGAAACAGGCTGAAAGAGCTCTTTCTTTCTCGCGCGCGCCCTGTGTGTCCGATCGGGTCCCAGAGGATGTATCTACCTCTCATGTTGACGGGCTTCAGGTTGCACAGCATCACAACCATACGATCTTGTAAATCCTCCAGGGAAATGTACTCTGCCAGACCGCTGACTACAGTACGCGGCGCTGAAGAAGAGCACAGAGTACATGTTATCACATTATCTCTCAAGCTGATGTATTCATACTTTTGTTTCGTAATAATCAGCTAATCAAGCTCCTATAAGACAGTGGAGCCTGAGTTCCCTACGACATCCCTTGTGGGAATCAAAATGTGTAGTAAAATTGAAGTGTCTTTCCAAAGGTTCTGGATCTTACGATATGAAGCGCAAAATCTAGAATATTGATTTTTAATTGGTTAAGTAAAACTTTTCCAAGATAATTATCATTGAAAAATATGTGTGTAATAATGTATCCTCATATACAGATAGCGAGAAAATGAAATATTTAAACAGAAGAATACATGCCACTGGAGTTTGTCACTTTATTTAAGAGTATAATCGTTGTATCGAGGTCAGAAGAAAGCCTGGAATTGAGATTTGTATCGTTAAGTCATGGATGACGTCTTTCTTACCTTCTTCGCCAACATCCACTTGCTCCAGATACAAAGCGTCTGCATCCGGATGCTACAACACAACGCGTTACGGCCTCAGTATAGTACCCGGGGGGGGGGGGGGTGGTGGTGGGGGGGGGGGGGGGGGTAGTCAGCCCTTAACATGACTAAAGGGGGTCCATTAGAGCCCAACATTTCATACCCAAAAAAAACTTTTAACCTCAATTCTATATCCAAACAAGACCACAGGAACCTATCAAAAGGAGTGCATAGATGAAAGGAGTCCATCACTAGGAGCGCACAAATGTGATATGTTCACTAGGAGTTAGGTACCCGGAGTCCATCACTAGGAGCGTACAACTGTGATATCTTCACTAAGAATTAGATACCAGGAGACCATAACTAGGAGCGTACAACTGTGATATGTTCTCTAAGAGTAAGATACCAGTAGCCATCACTAGGAACGTATAACTGTGATATGTTCACCTGGAGTTACATAAAAACCGGTAAGTTGTCATACTTCTAAGATCACACAGGTTAGACCTCAGTCCAAAGTGCAAGCAATGTACATAACACTCACTTTTTTCGCCGAGACCACTTTTCCTACCCGGAGATCCAAACGGGAGGGATCTACAGCTCTTTCTGCATTGGCGCTGCCACCACCTTTGGTCTCTGAAAGAGAAAAACCCAAGAGTTGTAATTATGTTTCCAGCATAATAAAAGTTAAAATTGAGTTGCTATGTCGCATTCAAAATATTAACATGATGAACTCTTTCACTAAGAGGTGGGGAAGTGCTTTGGCCCTACACGATGCTATCAAACTTTTATCTTTGTAGCATTTATGTAACTAACCAGCACTGTACCGGTATGCCTGTGGTTATGGAATTGCTCTGTCACTGTTGAAATTTTTAGCATGATAATAATTATATCTTTAATCAGAAATGGGGAACACTCTGCTAAGAATTTACTAGATATCAGCTATACCTTAAGCTGGTATCAAACCTGAGCAAGTCTCTCTGTCACATAGAAATAAAGCTTGAATGCCAAGCTGGTATCAAACCTGAGCAAGTATCTCTGTCACATAGAAATTAAGCTTGAATGCCATTAACCTCCTGCTAGGTTCAAGCAATATACTGGAACAAATGAAGGCAATACAAACAAAGGGAAAATAACCTCACATGTCCCTCATTCACTTACAAGTCAAGGTCAAGCTAATAAACTCCTCTTAAGCTTGAAAAAAGCTACGTTCCAAGGCTCTAGAGAGAGAGCAAGCCAAACCTGACCTAAAACATATTCTTATAATCACTTACTTGTCTTTTTAGGGGGAGGGTAGGCAAGGTTTTTAATTTTCAGGAACTCTGGCTGCTCAAACTTTTTCCTCACTGGGTCCATAAGCTGGAAACAAGAAAAAAGAAATCTAGATCACAAAAACCATACAGTAACTTTTTCACAGGAATGTCAAGTTACTGCAAACGCAGAAGTGATTGCCCAAAGCAATTTCCATGCATCACCATTTTTGCCTTTTTGCTCAAAATTCTTTTGCGCAATCGTGTTAAATTTTAGCAATAGTAGCTGTCGACTCTTAGCATGGTGTTTATTTATTTTTAGGCCATTGAAAATTTAGCACAAAACAACAGAATTTTAAGTAACAGGAAGAAAATAAAGAAAAGCAAATACAATAAAAAAGTCATAATTTACCTGGTCTAGGAATTTACAAATTCCATTCTTCAGGTCAAGAGGATGAAGGTCCTGAGAAAAAAGAAGATGTTATTATATGTAGCTTAATTGGTTACAGTCTTTTTGGTCCAGGTTATAAGACAAATGGCTCTCACCTTTTCAGCGAATGTTTTCTCTAGTGTACTGTAGTCTGCAAATACCAGGTTTCCTCCATTCTCTTCTGATCTCTCAATAACAAATTCTGAAAATAAACGCATTGTTCTGTATTTTGAATACTTTGTAAAACCATATACATAATCGAGGAATTCCAATTAACAAAAATTAATTTATCTTAAACAAATTAGATTACACTTATAAATGAATGTAGTTCTGATGAAAATTTTATCATTTGACCAATGGAAGCAAGTGGTTTAGTATTACATGTGTGTCAAAAATCGTTAGCAATAATAATAAAGTAAATTGTTAAACTCACAGTAATAACCACTGGCCAGTTACAGTATCTAACCGACCTTCTTGCCTCAAAAGAGACACCATCTAGGCTTTTACTGAGTCAGTGTTGTACCTTTTTGGTTCTTCAGCTCCAGAATGGGAAAAAGGACAAATTTGGCGAATGCAAGTACGCCATTGTCATCAATGTTTCCCTCCTCACAAAAAGCTTTTTTAACCTTTTTCTTCACCACAGATGCACTATCCAGCATATCTATTTTAGAATCCTGCAGATAAATTTGGTAAGAATGTTTTGGGCTTTTAAAATCACCAAACATTTATTATACAGTATATACACACAGCAGTGATTGGTTAGAGTTGCATCAGAGGTTGATATTAAGGTTCAAAGTACAGTACTGACAGAAAGTAATGCAACGGAAATCTGTCAAATTTTGCCAAAAATTTAATTATCTATTCTTCTCAATCTGAAATTCTGGGTATTTTCGCCGGAAATTTGGCTCTAATTTTCTGTACACTGTACTTTCGTAAGACCGTCACAGAATTATCATAGCTCTGTGTAGTAAATCATTTTTTTATTTCTTTATTTGCAAAAGCCCTAAAAGGTTTGGCAGGTTGCTCAGAATTTGAATTGTGAAAGGGCTACTTACATTGTTGATTAGCACAATATTTAACATACCTCCTCCGAAGAGCTCATTTTACCACCAGTTAGACCAGGAACTGGAGAAAAAAAATGGTTTGGATTATTCTATATGGGATTTGTCACATATATGGGATTTGGCCAACTCCCATGGGCCACAATTTTACTAAACAATCAGCGACTACACAAAATGCATGTCTTTTTTTGGGTAGCCTGCGTGCAGCCGGAAATAGTTCTATTCCCGGCTGCACGCAGGCTATTTTTGGGTGGCGTCAGCCAGAAAGTTTCTATATATAAGAAAGATTCTGGTTGCCCTCTGGGGTGACAGCAGCAGTAATTTCTGTTTTTCTTTTCATGTGTATTGCCACGACTCAAAAATCATGAGATTTCTCAGTGCAAATCACCTACATTGCTATTAGGGGCAAAACCTAGCTGAAAGAGTCCAACATGATGTCATTTCTGATTCTCTTGATCATTCTAAAGACCTTGCCCCTTAAACAAAAGATGTTTGCTAATTCCTTTTTAATAGAAGAAAACTTACCCATTGGATTCATAAGGTGAATTCTTTTTTGATAACCTAAATTCGGAAGGTACTGAAAAATAAAAATTAAAAACAGATGGCATGATTACAGTATTCCAATGTGAATAAGATGCCACCATGGATGGACATTAAAATCATACCTTTTCTGCAAATGTAAATATTTTTCTCTGGTCTACACCTCCAAATTGTGCATCTACTTTCAAGTACTCCTCATCGAGGGCCTTAGATAAAACAAAAAAATTTTCAAGCACCATGGTAAATGCATAAACCCACATATCACTAAATGCAAACACTGCTATATTTTAAATGTTGTGGTGTAGAAGTATTTTAGATTATTTATATGTTATGTTGCACACATGCCATAATCCAGCTATTTCCTGCAATGAGCTGAATAAACTTATTAATCATTGTTGTCGTTGTTATCACGGCAACACCATCATCACCAGCATTGTTATTATTATATACCTGTAATCCAGGATAGAGGAGGCCACTAAGTAATGGATGTTGTACTTGTTTCACAACTTCAGCACCAGCCTTCTTACAGTCATGCTGTAAGAACATTGAAACAAAATAAGATAACCTTTTTGTATTAGCCATACACACTTAAACCCAGTAAGACATACCTCAGTAGCAATAGTAGTCATTTTGAAGACATCTAAGATGTAATCCTTGTTTAACTGATACTCTGTGCCTTTAACAAATTTCAGCTTATCGAGAGGGACATTGATAGACTCTAACATTGCCTACAAAGAACATACATTAATAAGTTAGTGAAGACATAATGATGGTCTTGACAAAAAATCAGGCGAAAACTATGTAATACTGTAAGCTATTTTATTTTAACTGTGTTTAGGACAGCCCCTCACACCCTCCCCATCCCAATCCAAACTTCAACCTCAATCAGAGAAAATATAATTGCTCAACCTTAGTCATTTTATTGACCCAAAATGATACAATACTGCACCTTAATCAGCTCTTCATAGTACTTCACACGATGCTCCAGTAATTCCCATGGTGCTTTCAAGTTGTCCAGATAGGCATGTAAGTCTGCCAGCAGAATAGTCACCTGCAGATATTATGAACTATCCACATGAGAATCATGTGGCTGATTCAGACTGCACAATTTTTATTTACAAAGTGGTTTGTATAAAGCAGTACGTATATGATAAATATCTGTTCCATCCATGTCATTTTAGAAATTGCATGCGACCTCCTAATTTTCTTTTATCTTAGGTCTTATGCCAGCGAGTGCTATTAGAAAGTAAATGAGTGTGTGCTTTTCAAATGTACTTCCAGAGAAAAAATGGCTGATGCTCAATGTTTGAATAGAAAGGTGAAATAAATTGTCCTGAGCTTGAAGTACGCAGATTAGTGTCCGTACATTCTCAGGAATTTCTGCTGTACATATAAGTCTACCTGAAATTTAGAACGGCGAAATTTCGGCAAAGTTCTGCTAGAACCACATTTGCCTAAAATTCTTGCTTAGGTGAAAATTCACCGACATTTCGGGAGCTTGCAAAACAAAATTTGAACTTTCGGCAAATTACAGGTGTGTTGGGATGTTATTGCTGAACATATGGCGAATTTCGGCAAAATTCGGTTGCATTACTTTCTGTCAGTACTTTAGAAGGGGACCAATTCCATGCAACATTTCCATTTCTTATGTCATAGCCAAGCACATCATCATTAACATTCTAATGACACTAGTTGTGTGTGACACACAAATGTCGCACACAAAAAATGTGCTGTCTAAACCAACCTCAAATAAAAATAAGCACATTTCTCCCAAGATTATTAACACCTCTAGCTACAGTAGAGCCATGTCTTTTAGAACAAGTCGAACAAAATGTTTAATTCCATTCCATTACTTTTTATTAATGTCATTAGTATCAATCAACAGCACATTAATATCTACCTCACAGCCAGCATGTAAGAAATCTGCAATCTTGGTCATAGGCACAAAGTAAGCCACGTGTGGGCGCCCTGTGGTGGCTGTGCCCCAGTACAACTTGAGGTTTTGAGTCTTGAGTAAAACCTTCAGTCTGTCATCTCCAATCACTTCCTGGGAATGATAAGGTGATAAAACTCTCAACAACAAGCCATCAAAACTAAAATTGACTTAGGCTAATCACTCACCCCAAACCACACACACACATTTTTGGTTATGAATTTTCATTGTCTAATTTTGGCATCAGTAAGCGCTGGCCAAACAATATTAAAATGGGCTATTGCCATCACCAATCACTATCATAATCATAATAATCATGACCATATTCTAACCATGATTTTTTTGGTGAGAATCAGCACCTTTTAATGTTTTTATCATCACATGATCATTTCTACTACCAGCATATCATCACCATCAACTACATATGTTATTTACCAGCTGGGAGGTCCGTATTGTGAAATACAGTGACCGAGGTCTTGAAAATACTGACCAAGGCCGAAGGCCAAGATGATAAGATATATTCACTAAAGAAATTATCTTGAATGTGTATACGTTAAGCTGGTTATGCAGACTGTAAATTCCTAGAGTAATTTGTCGTTTTTCTTCGTACGAAAAGATGATTTGCTGCCTTTTTTTTTATCCCAAATAAACTTTCAGAAACTTGAAATTGTTGCGCGCATTGCAAAATCATTATGGTGGGAAATTGTCAAAACACAGGGAGTTTGAAGCTGATTTTCTGTAAGGTCAATGATTTTAGATAAAATGTCAAAATGCTGTTTTAGTGTGAAGATCTATAACCTGGCGAGTAAATATTCAGTTTTCGATGGTCATTTTACAAATCAATTCACTATTTCAAGCTTTGGAGGTGAGCAGTTCGGTATCGGGGGTCTGGACAGTAGGGTACCGGACCTCACAAAAGCCAATCAAAGCACTTGATTTGATGGGTACTGGACCCCGAAAAAAATAATATTACTACAATCAAATGATCATCATCCAAATATGCTGAGTTGGCAATTTTATGTAAAACTTGTTGACATGATAACAGTACATACAATCAACCTATATTGTTGCAGTTTTTTTAAATATTTTATTATATTAATTTAGAAATTTCTATCACAGATTTTTCTGTTATTACTGTTAACAATTCGTGTTAATTTGAGAAATACAGTAACTTCTTGATTGCATCATCTTTAGGACATACTGGAACAGGCTTTAGTACATTTTTGAGATGTGAAATAGAGTCATAGATTAAGGAAGATATTTTGAAAAAAGACGTTTGATAAAAATTTGAAGGTATAAAAATAGATATGTATACGGGAGAATTTTAAACTACGTGATTTTAAAATAAATCAATCGATCTCTCTAAAAAACACGTGGGAAACACAACAATTTTGCTAAACCAAATATCTTTATGTAACCTTATTTCAAGGCCATTGTGTAACCTAACAATAAAAGTAGATCAAGGGTAGACAATACCTGGAGGTTCCTTGTAATCAGCTGGTGTTTTTGCTCCGGAGTCAAGGTGGAGTCCGGCTCGGCAGAAGCCATGTTTACAACACTCGTGGTCGAAAGTCTCAACTTCCTCCGAATGGATCCAGAAAATCGTAAACTGGACGACGATCTCAAGTCCAGGGAGATCAGATTTTTAGCAAGATGACAAGCTCGTGAAGCACTTCTCAACATAAAATGATGAGACTATTTAAAGATTAAGTACTTGTTGGGGAAAGGGACAAAAGGAAATATTTTCCTTGTTTTACCGGAATATTTAGATTTCTTTTTCACCGGGCTGAGTGACCACACATGCCTGGCCTTAGCCTCTCTCCACAGGATGCCCAATTTAAAATTTGATTGCAAGTTTTGATAAATTTGTCTGTTTTATATTTTCTGCCTTCATTTTGCGGCGCGTTTTCTCTTTTTTTCCTCTATATTTACTTATTTATGAATTTGAATCGGAAATAATCTTATTTCATTCGGGCCCGTGTGCCTCAACCTCATCTGGGTCCGTTTGAGCATGCGTGACAGATTGTGGCGGTCATTTCAAAAATCAAAATGGCATCGTCTTCGTTGTGTTCTGTTAATTTTTGTCAATTCACCGTTATTGTTTATATTGTAACTATATTAAGTTAATTTATAAAGGCATGATAGCCGACATTTGTGTTATCTGTGAGGATGAAACGGTTGTCGCAAACATGGAAGCAGAAACGACCATCGCTGTCCAACGCAAAGACAAACTCGACCCCCAAACAACAAACTCACCAAGGTGGTGACAAGAACCCAGGTTAAAAAAATCAAAATGTTTCATTTCTTCTAGGATTCTGTAGCTCTTGCAGGAGGTATTTAAAGCTTGTTACTCGTGGCAGGCTATTTCTAGCTACCTTTCCTTTTCAGATCTAAACATGAAAAAAATAATAATCGTAGCAATAAGTAAGTACTGTAAGTTAATGTTTGGCTCAGCTTTTCTGCCAAGTCAAATCTGATTTTTCGGTTTTGACGATATTTATTTGACAAATGTTATATCAATTCAGAGAGCTCACAACATAGTAAATATAACTCAACTCTCAGAACCCAATGTTCTCTTACAACTGTTTGCTTTATCCCCGCCAGCATTCAAGCCCCACTCTGTCAAGTTTAGTAGTCGAGAAACTCAAAACCAAACTAAGGATAGCAAGGATACTCATGCTAGGAAAGCTCAGGTATGATGCTATTAAAAAGGCAGTCATTTGTATTGTACACATCAGTCAGCCCAACTTGGACAGAAATCTTGTGAAATCAGGTGAAATACAGTAAATATGTGGAAAAACCCAAGAGAGCCAATGGGAGTGAATATAGAGAATGTATATGAACATTCTCACAAAAATCAGACTTGTGATGACGTCCAAAACCCGCCTAAAGTTGATGGCTATGTGTACACCAACTTAGGAATGCTTGTATGTATACTTAAGATGTTTCTGTTTCCACCATTGGGGTTTCCACTATCTGAGAAGAGCTTATAGGTCTAGAACTGTTCTTATTAAAAGGGTTGCAGTATCTGAGGAGAGCTTGTGGGTCCAAAAGTGTAATTAAGGTATTAAATAAGGGTTTCACTGTAAACAACATCTCATGTGCAGATTGATTTATTTCACCACAGAATGCCACCCAACCTGACCAGCTGTTACTCTCCCCCTCAAGTTCCTTCAGCATGTCATTTGACTTTGACGCTGCTGCTCTCTGTGAAGTGGACAAGATGGAGAAAGACCTTATCCCTCAAGCAACAACACCTTTTCACACCCCAACATCCAATAATACAAACATTAGCCCTTTATCAACCATATCACTCCAGACTTGTAAGACTACAAAATGCTCTAACTTAACAAAGACTATCAGTGCAGTCACTTCTCAAACAACTGCATCAATAGCATCACACAAAACACCACAGCTTGGCCAACATGTTACACCATTGAGAGGTAGGGAAAGGATTTCTACTCCTGTTGACGAGGGAGAGCATGTTCTTCTGTCGTCAATGGCACATTCGCCAGCATTCTCACCTGTTACCATGACAACAAGTGAGGGTGCCAAGTATGCATGCCCTTCTGAGAGAAAGCGCGATAGGAAGAGTCCAAAACAGACGTCAGGGTAAATATGTTTATTCATAATTATTAGATAATAATGAGAAATTTCCAACTTGGTTGGGAAGTTATTACAACCTCTCTACAGGGAAATCATGCTAAGATTGAACCTTTCTACTGTAACCCCCTTGAAATGGTGATAAGTTGATTTTAAAACTTTGAGACTAATATCCATTTCTATTTTTACTAAAATTCAAGTAAGTGACCGAGATACCAGATACCTTTCTAAAATTATCAGGGGCACATCCAGCTTTTTTTAAAGTGTAGGAGTTACTGTATACTATATGCATAATTATTAAAATGACTTGGGCTAAATATATTGGTTTTTGATCTCTTACAGTATAATGTATCTCTTATCAGTCTAAAGGAAAAGGGGTCAAACTGCCACCCCAGTACCGTCTATAACGCTGTACATACCTTCAAATGTAGAAAAAAAACAACTTATGCACTGACTGAGATTTTCTGGAAATTTAATTCCAGGGAGTCATACAGCAGTAGTTCAGACCAGAGCCACATCATCCTAGAGCCCAACCCATCCGCACAAACCCTTGAGCTGGCCTCATGGGGCCTGCCGCCAGCAGTGCTTCAGAGGTACCATGACATTGGGATCACACACATGTTCCAATGGCAAGCGGATTGTCTCTGCACTGGAAATGTTCTTCAAGGAGGTACTGTTTATGATACGTGTTGGGTGTTTCATTCACTTTTTGTAGTCATCCGTCCAGGAAAATTTTCAGGGTTGAGATTAGTACATTTGTTACCCAGTTCGTTAAAAAGGTACAGAATGATTATTTGTAGTCAGAGTGTTTCATCAAAGTTCGCATAAGTTGATAACAACCTCTCACTTAGAGGCATAGACCTTTCTGATTTTGAAAGCTTTTTCTAAAAGCTTTGAAAATGCTGTATTTTAAGAGTCAAAATGATTGGAAATAGAAAAATTCACCAGATTTTACAGTAATAGGGGACTTGCACAAAGATTATGTGACTTTTTGGGTGGCAAACTCAAGCCAAAATAATAACAGAAATAGCTGCGGTCGTTACACCAGAGAACGACGAAAAAATAAAATCTTTAAATGAAACTGAACATTTTCCAAAAAATAAATTTCTGGCTTTCTTTGTGAGCGCTAAATAAGTAACTTTTTGTTGTTATTTTAGCCGCTAAAAGCCTGAGCGTTCCCTAGTTGCCACTCAAACAGTTACATGATCTCTTATTGCAAGTCCCCTATTTTAGTTGATTTCGCATGATTACCTTAACCCCAGTATTGTTTCCAGGTAACCTGGTCTACTCTGCACCGACAAGTGCGGGTAAGACCATGGTAGCAGAGCTGCTGATGCTCAAGCGTGTGCTGGAGACCAAGAGGAAGGCCCTGCTCATCCTGCCCTTTGTCAGCGTCGCAAGGGAGAAGATGTTCTACCTTCAGGTGGGGTGAAGCATGTGGTTGCATTTTCGCAACCAATATCCATTTGCAAGCCGGGCTAGTAATGCTGGCCAAACAGCCAGCACTGGTGACTAACTGCTGGCACTTTTGGCTGAACTCATCTGGGGGTGTTATTGTCTGCATTTACTTTGTCCTGCATTTTTGGAGCTAAAAGAACCGCTGGGGACGCTGCCTCCTGGTACCATGTCCAATGACTGTGTTTACACGCTGACTGACACCCATTATATGTGTGGAACAGTATCTAAAATTATACTGCCCTGACAATCGGTCGCATTATAAGTGCTGAGAGGCTTTATGATCAGGGCTTGACAAAATAAGCAATTACATCAACCTTAATGAAATTACATAAACATAACATAATGGAGTTTATCTCGTTTTTCATATCGTCGCTGTGACGTTGAATTAAGGGCGATTTTTATTTTTCACACTCGAGAACCATCCAAGCAGAGTGCCCGACCCTTGTGTTGTTGTGCCACTTGTATGCACAAGGGACAGAGTGAAAAAATGTCAAGTTTTTCCCAAAATAAGGTCTGGTTAATTTCGGTAAGCTTGAATTTTTGCATAGAGGTCCCTACAACATATCAAAAAGTGTTTTTTTTTTCCTAATGGATTCGTCTTCGTGATATGAGGCTGAAGTGCAATTTTCAAATGATTCTCCTCGTTTTTAGGGAGAAGTCGGGCTCTGATCAGAAATCAAGCCAACTTTGCTTGCTTATATCTAAATTTCATATCTTCTAAATTTCATAAAAAGTTGGAATTAAGCTTTTGGTCAAAGGAACTCCTTGTATGAGGAATCTTGGGTTTATACATCGAGAATGGAAAAATGTCATGCCATTTTTTTTGCTCTTTGTGCACAAGGCTTAACTGGGAACTTCCCTATTTTAGCGGCTGTTCCAAGAGTCTGGTGTGCGTGTTGAAGGCTTCATGGGAAGCCATAGTCCAGCCGGGGGCTTTGCGGCCACTGACATTGCCGTCTGTACCATCGAGAAGGGCAACAGCCTTCTCAACCGTCTGATGGAGGAGGGAAAAGTCTCCACGCTAGGGACAGTGGTCATTGATGAGTTACACATGGTGGGAGATCCTAACCGAGGTTATCTGCTGGAACTTTTCCTAACCAAGATACGGTACCTCTCAAGCCAGGAGGAGGTACACCAAGGTGAGAATTGCTACTATCAGGGGATGGGTGGGGATTGATGAGTTACACATAGTAAGATATCCTAACCGAGGTTATCTGCTGGAACTTTTCCTAACCAAGATACGGTACCTCTCAAGCCAGGAGGAGGTACACCAAGGTGAGAATTGCTACTATCAGGGGATGGGTGGGGATTGATGAGTTACACATAGTAAGATATCCTAACCGAGGTTATCTGCTGGAACTTTTCCTAACCAAGATACGGTACCTCTCAAGCCAGGAGGAGGTACACCAAGGTGAGAATGGCCACTATCAGGGGATGGGTGGAGATTGATGAGTTACACATGGTGGGAGATCCTAACCGAGGTTATCTGCTGGAACTTTTCCTAACCAAGATACGGTACCTCTCAAGCCAGGAGGAGGTACACCAAGGTGAGAATTGCTACTATCAGGGGATGGGTGGGGATTGATGAGTTACACATGGTGGGAGATCCTAACCGAGGTTATCTGCTGGAACTTTTCCTAACCAAGATACGGTACCTCTCAAGCCAGGAGGAGGTACACTAAGGTGAGAATGGCCACTATCAGGGGATGGGTGGAGATTGATGAGTTACACATAGTAAGATATCCTAACCGAGGTTATCTGCTGGAACTTTTCCTAACCAAGATACGGTACCTCTCAAGCCAGGAGGAGGTACACCAAGGTGAGAATTGCTACTATCAGGGGATGGGTGGGGATTGATGAGTTACACATAGTAAGATATCCTAACCGAGGTTATCTGCTGGAACTTTTCCTAACCAAGATACGGTACCTCTCAAGCCAGGAGGAGGTACACCAAGGTGAGAATTGCTACTATCAGGGGATGGGTGGGGATTGATGAGTTACACATAGTAAGATATCCTAACCGAGGTTATCTGCTGGAACTTTTCCTAACCAAGATACGGTACCTCTCAAGCCAGGAGGAGGTACACCAAGGTGAGAATTGCTACTATCAGGGGATGGGTGGGGATTGATGAGTTACACATGGTGGGAGATCCTAACCGAGGTTATCTGCTGGAACTTTTCCTAACCAAGATACGGTACCTCTCAAGCCAGGAGGAGGTACACTAAGGTGAGAATGGCCAGTATCAGGGGATGGGTGGAGATTGATGAGTTACACATAGTAAGATATCCTAACCGAGGTTATCTGCTGGAACTTTTCCTAACCAAGATACGGTACCTCTCAAGCCAGGAGGAGGTACACCAAGGTGAGAATTGCTACTATCAGGGGATGGGTGGGGATTGATGAGTTACACATAGTGGGAGATCCTAACCGAGGTTATCTGCTGGAACTTTTCCTAACCAAGATACGGTACCTCTCAAGCCAGGAGGAGGTACACCGAGGTGAGAATGGCCACTATCAGGGGATGGATGGAGATTGGATTGGGCGCTCTATTGTTTGTGTTCAAAACCGTTGATATGTACAATGGTGTTTTAAATAAAGAAAATGATTGTCGTCCTTGGTACTACAGCAACAAAAACCACCTATAATTATTGCAATCGGCACCACAGTCTTCAGTCAACTAACATTTATAGTACCAACATTGAATCGCTTTTCTCTCCAGCCGCTGAATCTGCGGTACAGATAGTGGGCATGAGTGCGACCTTACCCAATCTAGACATGCTCTCTAGCTGGCTCGGCGCCAACCTCTACCACACCACCTTTCGCCCAGTCCCCCTGACCGAGATGGTTAAAATCGGGCCCACCATCTACGACACCGACTTGAAAAAGCTCCGCGATATTGACCAGTCAGAGGCCGTTGCCAGGGATGACGATCACGTGATTCCGTTGTGTAAAGAGACTATCTCCCAGGGCCACTCGGTTCTGATATTCTGTCCAACCAAGAACTGGTGCGAGAAGCAGGCTGAAGCGATAGCACGACATTTTGCTGAGATTGGATCCGCTGCACTTGCCGCCAAAAACGGTCAGCGTTCTACCCCCATCGCCACACCCACCCCCCACCCCCTACCCCCTGCCTAGCCATATTGTGTTCGTTCTTTGACGGGACACATTGCGCATCAGATTCGATTTTTGATATTCTTATAAGGGTGCTACCTAACTCTCATTTACAGTTTGGCTATTATTTTTCGAATGCAACGTCGAGGAACACTACTGCAGAAGCTAGAATCTGGCGCACACCGTCACTGCGTGCGCCACGGGATTCCAAATTTTCGCGAAAAAAATAATTCCCGAATAACCAAAAATAGGGGAAGGCAACCCCAATTTTCTCTGTGATATATTCTCATATGTACTGTAGTATTCAGTCTTGTTCTAATAGAGTATTGGAGGAAGACTACAGCACAGGGTTTTATAAGGGGGCGTCTTCCACTGTAGTGCTTACCAAGTAGATAACAAACATCGTGCTTATGATTACAATACCTGATCTACAAAAACGAATTAGCCTGCACGCTGGTTTCCTTTGGTGCGGCATTAAACAGTTCTCCCTTCACACTGTTACCAGGCCAAGGGACTGGCTTCGTCCGCGCTTCGGACCTGATCTCGTTTGATTACGAGTCACTTAGGGAGGTGTTCGAGCAGTTGAAGCGGACCCATGTGGGATTAGACTCAGTGCTCATGCGCACTATACCGCACGCTGTCGCCTTTCACCACGCTGGACTCACCTTCGACGAGAGAGACATCATTGAGGGAGCGTTCAGACAGGGAACTATTAGAGTACTCGTGGCCACGTCTACACTATGTTCAGGTTAGTGGTTACACACGATGAGGGATCGTCCAGAGAAGGGTCTATTAGAGTAGCGAAGTCCACACTATGTTACAGTTTCAGTGGTCATATGCATTGAGTGAGACATAGGGAGCGTTCATACAGGGAGCCATGGTTATATGCATTGAGTGAGACATAGGGAGCGTTCATACAGGGAGCCATGGTCATATACAATTAGAAAGACGTCTACAATGTCCAGGTTAGTGGTTTTACTTTATGAGGGAGCGTTCAGACAAGGGTCCATTAGAGTAGCAAAGTCTACTTTATACTCAGTTTATATGAGTATATATGCAATGAGTGAGACATAGGGAGCGTTCATACAGGGAGCCATGGTTATATGCATTGAGTGCGACATAGGGAGCGTTCATACAGGGAGCCATGGTTATATGCATTGAGTGAGACATAGGGAGCGTTCATACAGGGAGCCATGGTTATATGCAATGAGAAAGACATAGGGAGCGTTCATACAGGGAGCCATGGTTATATGCAATGAGAAAGACATAGGGAGCGTTCATACAGGGAGCCATGGTTATATGCATTGAGTGAGACATAGGGAGCGTTCATACAGGGAGCCATGGTTATATGCATTGAGAAAGACATAGGGAGCGTTCATACAGGGAGCCATGGTCATATGCAATGAGAAAGACATAGGGAGCGTTCATACAGGGAGCCATGGTCATATGCAATGAGAAAGACATAGGGAGCGTTCATACAGGGAGCCATGGTTATATGCATTGAGTGCGACATAGGGAGCGTTCATACAGGGAGCCATGGTTATATGCATTGAGTGAGATATAGGGAGCGTTCATACAGGGAGCCATGGTTATATGCATTCAGTGAGACATAGGGAGCGTTCATACAGGGAGCCATGGTTATATGCAATGAGTGAGACATCGGGAGCGTTCATACAGGGAGCCATGGTTATATGCAATGAGAAAGACATAGGGAGCGTTCATACAGGGAGCCATGGTTATATGCAATAAGAAAGACATAGGGAGCGTTCATACAGGGAGCCATGGTCATATGCATTGAGTGAGACATAGGGAGCGTTCATACAGGGAGCCATGGTTATATGCAATGAGTGAGACATAGGGAGCGTTCGGACAGGGAGCCATGGTTATATGCAATGAGAAAGACATAGGGAGCGTTCATACAGGGAGCCATGGTTATATGCAATGAGAAAGACATAGGGAGCGTTCAGACAGGGAGCCATGGTCATATGCAATGAGAAAGACGTAGGGAGCGTTCATACAGGGAGCCATGGTTATATGCATTGAGAAAGACATAGGGAGCGTTCATACAGGGAGCCATGGTTATATGCAATGAGAAAGACATAGGGAGCGTTCATACAGGGAGCCATGGTTATATGCATTGAGAAAGACATAGGGAGCGTTCATACAGGGAGCCATGGTTATATGCATTGAGTGAGACATAGGGAGCGTTCGGACAGGGAGCCATGGTTATATGCATTGAGAAAGACATAGGGAGCGTTTATACAGGGAGCCATGGTCATATGCATTGAGTGAGACATAGGGAGCGTTCATACAGGGAGCCATGGTTATATGCATTGAGTGAGACATAGGGAGCGTTCATACAGGGAGCCATGGTTATATGCAATGAGAAAGACATAGGGAGCGTTCATACAGGGAGCCATGGTTATATGCAATGAGAAAGACATAGGGAGCGTTCATACAGGGAGCCATGGTTATATGCAATGAGAAAGACATAGGGAGCGTTCGTACAGGGAGCCATTGTTATATGCAATGAGAAAGACATAGGGAGCGTTCGTACAGGGAGCCATGGTTATATGCAATGAGAAAGACATAGGGAGCGTTCATACAGGGAGCCATGGTTATATGCAATGAGAAAGACATAGGGAGCGTTCATACAGGGAGCCATGGTTATATGCAATAAGAAAGACATAGGGAGCGTTCATACAGGGAGCCATGGTTATATGCAATGAGAAAGACATAGGGAGCAATCATACAGGGAGCCATGGTTATATGCATTGAGAAAGACATAGGGAGCGTTCATACAGGGAGCCATGGTTATATGCATTGAGTGCGACATAGGGAGCGTTCATACAGGGAGCCATGGTCATATGAAATAAGAAAGACATAGGGAGCGTTCGGACAGGGAGCCATGGTTATATGCATTGAGAAAGACATAGGGAGCGTTCAGACAGGGAGCCATGGTCTTATGCAATGAGAAAGACATAGGGAGCGTTTATACAGGGAGCCATGGTTATATGCAATGAGAAAGACATAGGGAGCGTTCATTCAGGGAGCCATGGTCATATGCATTGAGTGAGACATAGGGAGCGTTCATACAGGGAGCCATGGTTATATGCAATGAGTGAGACATAGGGAGCGTTCGGACAGGGAGCCATGGTTATATGCAATGAGAAAGACATAGGGAGCGTTCATACAGGGAGCCATGGTTATATGCAATGAGAAAGACATAGGGAGCGTTCAGACAGGGAGCCATGGTCATATGCAATGAGAAAGACGTAGGGAGCGTTCATACAGGGAGCCATGGTTATATGCATTGAGAAAGACATAGGGAGCGTTCATACAGGGAGCCATGGTTATATGCAATGAGAAAGACATAGGGAGCGTTCATACAGGGAGCCATGGTTATATGCATTGAGAAAGACATAGGGAGCGTTCATACAGGGAGCCATGGTTATATGCATTGAGTGAGACATAGGGAGCGTTCGGACAGGGAGCCATGGTTATATGCATTGAGAAAGACATAGGGAGCGTTTATACAGGGAGCCATTGTCATATGCATTGAGTGAGACATAGGGAGCGTTCATACAGGGAGCCATGGTTATATGCATTGAGTGAGACATAGGGAGCGTTCATACAGGGAGCCATGGTTATATGCATTGAGTGAGACATAGGGAGCGTTCGGACAGGGAGCCATGGTTATATGCATTGAGGGAGACATAGGGAGCGTTCATACAGGGAGCCATGGTCATATGCAATGAGAAAGACATAGGGAGCGTTCATACAGGGAGCCATGGTCATATGCAATGAGAAAGACATAGGGAGCGTTCATACAGGGAGCCATGGTTATATGCAATACGAAAGACATAGGGAGCGTTCATACAGGGAGCCATGGTTATATGCATTGAGTGAGACATAGGGAGCGTTCATACAGGGAGCCATGGTCATATGCAATGAGAAAGACATAGGGAGCGTTCATACAGGGAGCCATGGTTATATGCATTGAGAAAGACATAGGGAGCGTTCATACAGGGAGCCATGGTTATATGCATTCAGTGAGACATAGGGAGCGTTCATACAGGGAGCCATGGTCATATGCAATGAGAAAGACATAGGGAGCGTTCATACAGGGAGCCATGGTCATATGCAATGAGAAAGACATAGGGAGCGTTCGGACAGGGAGCCATGGTTATATGCATTGAGAAAGACATAGGGAGCGTTCATACAGGGAGCCATGGTTATATGCAATGAGAAAGACATAGGGAGCGTTCATACAGGGAGCCATAGTTATATGCAATGAGAAAGACATAGGGAGCGTTCAGACAGGGAGCCATGGTCATATGCAATGAGAAAGACATAGGGAGCGTTCATACAGGGAGCCATGGTTATATGCAATGAGAAAGACATAGGGAGCGTTCATACAGGGAGCCATGGATATATGCAATGAGAAAGACATAGGGAGCGTTCATACAGGGAGCCATGGTTATATGCAATGAGAAAGACATAGGGAGCGTTCGTACAGGGAGCCATTGTTATATGCAATGAGAAAGACATAGGGAGCGTTCGTACAGGGAGCCATGGTTATATGCAATGAGAAAGACATAGGGAGCGTTCATACAGGGAGCCATGGTTATATGCAATGAGAAAGACATAGGGAGCGTTCATACAGGGAGCCATGGTTATATGCAATAAGAAAGACATAGGGAGCGTTCATACAGGGAGCCATGGTTATATGCAATGAGAAAGACATAGGGAGCGTTCATACAGGGAGCCATGGTTATATGCATTGAGAAAGACATAGGGAGCGTTCATACAGGGAGCCATGGTTATATGCATTGAGTGCGACATAGGGAGCGTTCATACAGGGAGCCATGGTCATATGAAATAAGAAAGACATAGGGAGCGTTCGGACAGGGAGCCATGGTTATATGCATTGAGAAAGACATAGGGAGCGTTCAGACAGGGAGCCATGGTCATATGCAATAAGAAAGACATAGGGAGCGTTTATACAGGGAGCCATGGTTATATGCAATGAGAAAGACATAGGGAGCGTTCAGACAGGGAGCCATGGTTATATGCAATGAGAAAGACATAGGGAGCGTTCGGACAGGGAGCCATGGTTATACGCAATAAGAAAGACATAGGGAGCGTTCGGACAGGGAGCCATGGTTATATGCAATAAGAAAGACATAGGGAGCGTTCGGACAGGGAGCCATGGTTATATGCATTGAGGGAGACATAGGGAGCGTTCATACAGGGAGCCATGGTTATATGCAATAAGAAAGACATAGGGAGCGTTCATACAGGGAGCCATGGTTATATGCAATGAGAAAGACATAGGGAGCGTTCGGACAGGGAGCCATGGTTATATGCAATAAGAAAGACATAGGGAGCGTTCAGACAGGGAGCCATGGTCATATGCAATGAGAAAGACGTCTACAATGTCCAGGTTAGTGGTTTTACTTTATGAGGGAGCGTTCAGACAAGGGTCCATTAGAGTAGCAAAGTCTACTTTATACTCAGTTTAGTGGTTACATCGATGAGAAAACGTTCCGACCATTAGAGTAGCCACATGTCTATAATTTGTTCAGGTTAGTGGTTCAGACAAGAGATTGATAGAGTAGTCACCTCTGCACTGTGTTCTGATGGTGGCGGTGATAAAAACTACGACGACGATGTGATGCTAATCCATTTCGCTGCTCTTCTCTAGGAGTGAATCTCCCCGCCCGCCGCGTCGTCATCCGCACGCCAACGTTCCACGGGCGTATGGTGGACCCATTGGTCTACAAGCAGATGGCGGGTCGCGCAGGACGCAAAGGCGTCGACGCCCTGGGCGAGAGCGTGCTCATCTGTAAGACTAGCGAGCGCGCAAAGGCAACGACGCTAATGAAGTCCTCCCTTAATGCCGTGGAGAGCTGTTTACTGGGTACGAAAACAAGGACGGGAGAGAGAGATAAAACACTTCCCAATCTCAGTCACATGTGCCGCACTATAGAAAAGCTTCACTAGGGAGTTTATGCAACGACGACGCGTACTGCAGCGGCGAAAAGGGATGAAAATTTCAAATAGCTTTCCGTTTTTCATTGTCTTTCCCGTCTTTAATCTTTGTTCGCCATACCTTGTGAATCTTTTTCCGCTAAGGCAGAAACAAGGTCTTATATATATATTAACAGTACAACAACGAGTTTGTGTCATCGAAACTAGTTCAGCATTATACTCTTAACATGAAAGTGTTTTAGTGACGTTCTCCTTAACTTCTCCCCCATCGCAGTTATTTAAATTTACAGCTTTTTTCTAATGCACAGACAAAGAGCGAACGGGTGGCCTGAAGCGCGCCCTCCTCGAAGTGATCGCGAGTGGCGTGGTGACGGGACCACGTGACGTCGAGAGCTACGCCGCGTGCACCTTCTTCGCCTCGTCATCACGTGACCGTGACGTCACAAGCGAGTCCGCCATCCCAGCCACCATCAGGTTCCTAGTGGAGAACGAGTTTGTTCGGCTTGTGACCTCTGACGCGAAGGGCGAAGGAGAAGGCGATGCCCCTCCTACCGACAAGTACGTCCCAACTCAACTCGGTGCAGCCACAGTAGTGTCGGCCCTCTCCCCTGATGAAGCCCTAGCCGTGTTCGCCGAGCTTCAAAAAGCCAGGAAATGCTTCGTGTTAGAGAGTGAGCTGCACGTCATCTACCAGGTAACGCCTATTTACATACAGGCTCAGTGGCCGAACATCGACTGGGACCAGTTCCACAATACCTGGGAGAGAATGCCGTCCCACATGCGCCGTGTAGCTGATATCGTCGGCATCAAAGAGTCCTACATCGCACTCGCCGCAAGAGGCCGTATCCCGACCAGAACCGAGCAACATCGGCAGCAGCTCGCTGTGCATCGGAGATTCTTCGCCGCCCTCGCATTGCAGGTGAATAGCAAAATTAGTGCGTTAAATTGAATTTCTCGTATAGAACCGAACAACTTTGGCAGCAGCTTGCTGTGCATACCCTCGCACTGCCAGAAAATATGAAGAAGAAAAAATGTTTGTTATTGTATGTTTGTTGTACTTTCAGTATTTCCAAATCCTTTTAGGGGAATGAATCTTTAAAAAAATTACCATAAAGTCTGTAAAATAGTTCGAGCCCGGAAAACAGCCACATGTTTGGCAAATAAGGGACGGGCCAGTAGAATTTTTTTGTCTACTCGAATATCGGAACCCTCAGTTTGCAGAATTTTTTTTTCTTGCTGTAGAAAGCTTTGTTAGGGTAAGATCGACCTGCACGAATTTGTCTGTCTTTTTTTCAATATATTTTCTTGTCTCCCACCCGACATCACTTTTCTACTGTCATCACAAATTCTCCTATGTTTTTTTATTCATACAAAAATCTCTCCATCTTTCCTAGGATCTCGTCCACGAGGTCCCTCTCAACGTTGTCGCGCGTCGTTACGGGGCAACCCGCGGGATGATCCAGTCGCTCCAGGGCTCAGCGTCCACCTTTGCTGGCATGGTTACCGTGTTCTGTCAAAAGCTTGGCTGGGTAAATCTGGAGTTACTGCTTGACCAGTTCCAGTCTCGCTTGTCCTTTGGTGTCGAGCGAGAGCTTTGTGACCTGGTGCGAATATCGGTGCTAAATGCCGCGCGTGCGCGAATGTTGTATAACTCTGGATTCCATACGATTGCACTACTGGCTCAAGCCTCGCCTGAAGCTGTAGAGACAGTGTTGAGAAATGCGGTACCGTTTATCAGCGAGAGGAAGCACCAAGGTAATCACTGTCAGCCGCCATTTTGTCGAGAAAGTACCCTTTCCCATTGTCTGATTTTGGAAGCTTTTCGTGATTTTGGGTTTAGATGATATTCCAATGGAGCTTTCTGTTCTTTTTAACTCCATTGTAATTTCAGCATTTATTTGCCTAATTCGTTTCGTTAGCAAAGTCTATATGTCTGTTTTCAGGTGAAACGGACTTAGAGGTGAAGCATAGAAGAGACGCGCGCGTCATATGGGTGGCGGGAAAGCGCGGGCTCAGCGAGCGAGAGGCTGCTGATGTCATCGTGTCAGAAGCCAAGCAGTTGCTACAAGGGGATGTAGCGCAGCTGGGGGTGAACTGGCGTCCCCCAGAGGTAGCCCAAAAGGTACTACACGGCGTACGTGAAGAAATTAGTTGTGTTTGTATCTTCAGAAATATCTCTACATCAGAGACCTCTTACAGTGGTTGGCTTGGGCTCACAAGAAAAATGATGAAATAAAAAATACTGTACTGTATGTCTAACAGAGCCGCAGTTAACCGTCTATTAGAGGCGTAGTCACGATAAGAGCTTTTGGTTATGTCATCTACCAGCTTGTCCATGTAGTTTAACTTTTGTCACCCAAAATATTCGTCGATCCAAAAAACGTTTCCTTCCATTTGAATAGAGATCATGAATACAGTAAAAATTCGATAACCGAGTTCTCATCGTCGCCAGACGCCTTGCGTCCCCAAAACTCGAACTTCCCGCTAAGTGACTTCGAAGTTTTCAATCATTTCTACTCAGATAACTCGAATTCCGGGCTAAATCAAGCCCTTTTCATGTCGAGCCCTTCGAGGGTTCGAGTGACATGTCATGTCATCACCTTTTATTTCCATCATCAGCATGTGCCAAATCGTGAATCAGCCAGCAAGACCAAGGCGTGCAACTCACCTACCAGCGCTAGCGACTCCAGCACCGACTCAAGCAAACTCACCCCTCGTCCCGCCCTCGGACCTCGCAGCAGACTACTGGGAAGCTCTTCCAAGTCTACCAGGAGGCTACTAGGCAAGCGACGGTCGGGAAACGGTAAAAAGGCGTCCATTTCGCCTCCTCACTTCAATCAGGCGAGACGGAGGTCTGCACGGGATAAAGGGAAAGAGAACGAGCCAACCGACAGCTTTAGAAGTGTACAAGGCCCTGATGCCCAACAGAAAGCAGTGGCAGGTATCTCTGTTGAACCTAATGTTAATGATCGAAGCATGCATGGCAACAGGAAGACCAGAGACACGAGACATTTTGCCTTCGGAGAAAAGAAAAACAAGACTGGCTCGAATTCTTGTGTTATCCAGAGAGTATTGCCTAGTACTTCGGGTAACCCAACCATTAATGATCAAAACAATAATCGTAAGATAAATGATGGAGAAACGAGCCCTTCTAGGTCTGCAGCTGACGGGAGATCAAGTGTAGATGATGTCTTTGATAGTGACCATGGCTCGGGGGGTGTCACCATGAAGGGGGAAGGCTCTTTTGAACGCTCCAAGCCAACAGAAGAGAACTGTGACTATTTGATATCAGCAGGAATGCGTGAACGTGTTAAAAATTCTTCTTATCCCTCAGAAAGACAGGAAAAAGACCCACGCGTGGAACTTAAAGAAGGAAAACTATGCAATAACACAGATATTGGTAGAGACACCGATGAAGTATTAACAATCAAGGCATGTGATATAATCGTCCAAGAACGACCTTTTGAAAATAGAAAAGTTGAGCAAGAAAAAACTGTGCGAACTAAACTTTGGAAGAAGCCTAAAGACTATAATCCTCGTTCAGTTGAATCTCATTTTACTGAAAAGGTGGCTCCCAATCTTGAAGGAAAAATTCCCGAATCGAGGCATACAGTGGTATTCTCTTGCAACGCTGAAAACAACCAAACGTCAAGCAAAAGTCTAGCTGGCGTAAAACGTTGCTCTCCTAATGCTTATGTTGGGGGCTCTCCAAAACAGAAACTCCCCAGATGCAGCACTGAAATAGAACAACCACAAAACACGACGAGCCACGTGCGGAATTGTTACGAAGAGTCAGAAAGAAATCATTCAACAATAACCGATAAGGTTCCAAGATCTATTGGAGAGGATTTTGTAAAAGCTTCACACAGCGACGCCAAAACCAATACCCGATCAGCCGGCGATACGTTTAAGGGTCAAACAAGTACAGAAAACCATGAGAGACCTATCTGTGAAGATCTGGAGATGTTTTCGGAGTCTGTGTCCATCCAAGAGGAGTCCTGTTCCTCCGCAATCCTTTTTGATACTTCGAGTATAAATACGTCAGGCCCTAAACCTGAGCAATTGACCTCATTCGAGCTTTACTCAGAACCGGTAGAAGATAACCAGAACGCCCCATTCCGCGATGAAGGAGAAGGCTTTGAGATGCCTGAATCCCAAATGCTGGAATTTACCATGAGTGATAGTTGCATTGCGATGTGTGGCGTCTCCCAGGCCCATAACTGTACTCCCGAGGCGCAGCAAAAAACTTCTAAAGAAACAGTAGCCAACAGCAAAGAGTGCCGATCTTCACAAAATGAAAACGGTGTCGCCATTTCAAATCAACATGATGATAGAAAAAGTACATGTGGTGCTTTACCGGGAGTTTGCGGGCCCAATAAAATTTCAGCTAACGTTGATCAGGAGGTTTCTCTGTGTATCCCTCCACGAATCGATACAGGGACAAATGGAATACACAAAGAAGCCTTTAAAAATATGTTTATCGGTGATGAACAATTTATTGCTCCTCGTAATCGAACACGTGATACCGCGAAATCTGTTAAACAGCCTAAATTTGGTATACCTCAAAATCATACTGGGTCCCACGAAGATTTCTCGGACTACGAGGGACTGATCTCTTTGTGTGATGATGATATTGCACAATGTGTTGAGCTGACCGATCCCGACAATGGTGACAATAATCGCAATGACGTCATCACAAAGACTGATAATGACGTCATAACCAAAACAAATGACGTAGACTGCCACATGGATGACGTTATTGGGGAATTCGATTCTTATCCTCAGTATCCAGTCACCGGACAATGCAAGACCCAGGCCTCTATATCTGCACCTTCTCCCTCGGTGTCTTCCATGCGTGTGGAGTCTGGTGCCGAAGTGAGTTTCCAGGAAAAGCCTGATGAGTCTGACCTGGAGGAGTCTGGGTCGTTTTCTCTGAAACTCTCGTTTTCCGAGAGTCAAGGTGAAACCCAGTTGGGTGAGGTCGAAGAAATGCTCCATTGCTCAAAGAATGAGGGTGTCATTGAAGCGAGCCCTGAAGCCGAAAGAAACCCCAAGTTCACTCTCGTAACTGGAGCCTCGGGGAGGGTGTATGAAAATGATCATTCTAAAGACAGGCAGAAAATATGTCTCGTGGAAAATACAGAAGACATAGAAGCAATAAACGACACATCCCAGTGCTTTGAGGCAAAGTTTACCAAATTGAAGTCCAAACCGTCTAGAGAGTCTGTGGCAAAACGTCAGGGCAATGGCAATGACGTGCTTTTCCAAGACCGCTTGAAAGCCTCTGATTTAGATGCCCGACTTGACGTAAAAACTCCGGAAGCCGACTTCATCCCGAGCTCACAAAACGGCGCCCGGGATGATCTCGGAAGTTTCCCGGAAGAATTACTGTCTCCGACTGCCACGGCTCAATCGCCGAATAGCACGAGCTCTGGTGAGTCTGTATCAATCATCGATCTCTGTGCAAACAAATTGCTCTTCGAAACTTTCATCCAAGAATGGAAGACTCGTAAAATGAGTGCCTTTGCCGTGGCCTGCGAGAGACTTCTCAATAATGTCCCTAAGATTGGTAGCCGATTTGATAATGGGCCAGTGTTGAGGAGGACCTCCAAGGGCCTTGACATCGAGGGTACGGATGAAGTGGTCGTGGGTCTTGCTGTTTGCTGGGGAAGTACAGACTCTTATTTTATGTCCCTCATGGATCCAGATTCTGATGAGACCTTTGGCACCCCGCGATCAAGCGGACCAGCGGTTGCCACTGACTTGTCCGTGAAATATAGAGTTGATGCAATAAAATCTGTACTGGAATCGAAGGGAAAGCGGAGCGGGATCAAGATCTGTTTCGATTACATTCAGCAATGCAAGGTTAGTTAATTAAATAGTTAACAATCGGCCCTTTACTCTGCGATAAAAGCACAGTGTGAGCAGTTATGTGAACACGCTTTTTTCTCTGCTTTTGTTTGTGTTTTGTGTGTTGTTTTCCACACATATTGGATTATGTTACTTCGATTGTTTTAATTCTGATTTATAACGCCATGTTCCTCTTTTGGTGTACAAGGCCCTATGCCAGGGCTGCGGTATTACGGTCAGCGGAGAGTGCGAGGACCCTAAGGTTGCTTCATGGTTGTTAGATCCCGGATGTAAAGAGAAAACTCTACAGCACTTGGTTGGTCAATATGCCTCAAGCAAGATGGTCATTCTGGAAGGTGAAATACCGTGTTTTAGTGCCTTAGTTATAAAAGAATATTTTTCGTACGCCGATCTTTCAGTTTGGTTCTTAGAAAATTAAGCTTGTTGAAGGTCTCCCTCCTTATCTTGACAGCATTGAGAACTACCGATTGTTAAAGGTATCATTATACCCTCATTATCTTGACTGCATTAGAAACTGAAGCTTAATGAAGGCCTCACTATGTCCTCTCTATATTGACCGCATTAGAAAATGAATCTTATTGATGGTATCACTGTGCCCTCTCTATCTTGACCGCATTAGGTACTGACGCTTATTAAAGGTTTCACTATGCCCTCTCTATCTTGACCTCATTGAAAACATACTCATATAACATATTCATATGTAGAATTGAATTTCTCGTATACCCTCTCTATTTTGACTGTATTAGGAACCGGAGGTGGATCATTGACAGGAAGCCTGGCACTAGCCTCGCAAAACACCTTGAGCGGCCGTGTAAGAGCTTGTACCGAGTCGGTACTAGTCTTCTCCATGATGAAGAAGCTTCGGCTAGACTTGGCAGAGGATGGCCTGGACTATGCTTTTCAGAAGGTAACGGTCTTAATCTCAAATAGCCTATTTGTTCCCCTTTCAAAATCTAGATTTTAACGTCGCGTAAAATTATCTCAAATTACCAGTAAACAGGTTGTAAGGAAAAATTATGTACAGATATTAGTGAAATAGATGTAAAGATGTGTCCCCTTCTCTTGTCTTTTAGGTTGAGATGCCAGTAATGCAATGCCTAGTGCGTATGGAGCTTAACGGCTTCGGCTTTTCCGAGGCGGAATGCGACAGACTGAAGGCCATCCTACAGGCTAAACTGCGCACACTCGAACAAGAGGCCTACCGATTAGCCAATCACAGCTTCTCTCTCACAAGCCCTGATGACGTAGCCAGGGTAAGTTCCAATAAGCCAATCATTGCTTCTCTCTCACTAGCTCACATGACGTAACTAGGGTAAATATCGAAAGATATTTACTCTAGTAAATACGATTATCTCTCACAAGTCCTCTTGACTGAGGGTTAAAACACCAATTGGAACTTTTGTGCTGTAAACCCAAATTGCAATGGAACATGGTCTTTAGCTTTTTGTACTTATTTGGAACTATAAAAAAAAAATAGAATTGATCGTTTACCATATGGAAGCAATTTTAAGGTCACTTTCTCTTTGCCGTCGTTTTCTTCGTTTCCTTAGCTACGATTGCAGACTTTGCTGTTTCGTAGCTGCCTTTGCAGACTTTGCTGTATTTACTTTTGGAAATAATATCCGTCTTCTCTGACCTAGGTTCTCTTCCTTGAACTTCGCCTCCCAGTTGACGGCAAGCCAGATGAGACCGCTGCCCCAGCCAGGCGTACCCTGGGCTCATCTCGCCGGGGCGCAAGTGCTGCTGGGAGACGTAAAACGGTGAAGCATATAAGTACAAACAAGGAAGTTCTTGAGAGGTTGAAGAGTCTGCATCCTCTACCGCGAATCATACTAGAGTGGCGACGAGTCAACTGCGCCTTGACAAAGGTACAGGGTGACCAGTCAGTTGAACCCGCCTAAACGGGGCAATATGGGACTTACGGTATTTTTACGTTATACAGTAGAACCTGCCTAGACGGGGCACGGGCGCTAGGATAGTCCCAGTATTTAAACTAATCTTTAAAAATTTGTTTGTGAACATTTGAGCATTTGAATTTCAATCAGAATCGTTATGTGTGTGCAACTGTTGATATCCGCTATAACCGAGCCGAGTCGCTAACATGTGCGGGTCACTACGTATACAGCTCATTGTACTGGAGGTGAACAACAGGTTTGTGGCCAATTGTGAGGGTTCTTTAAAGGTCGGAGGGTAAATTGGGATTATTTCAATGTCCAGAAAAGAGCAAATCGGCTCGGTTATAGCGGATATCAATAGTTCACTAGATACACACACATAACGATTCTAGTTGAAAAGGGAGGGGTAGGGTAAAAGGGGAAAAAGGAAGTCGGCTAAAAACAGACCTTAAAGCGGTTCCCCTTCCCTCGACTTTTAAGCCTTAATGCGGGCCACAGAAATTACGAATTCGTTAATTTTTCGGGAAATCTAGTCCATGCCACAATAAGAATTGCATTTCTAAGAATTGTATTTCTAAAGAATGACATTACACATTGAGTTTTTTTTTCAAAGTAAAAAAATATGTCAACATTCAAAATAAAGACCGAGAAGCAATCTAAGTCGGTTCAATATCAAATTTGACACGCAATTCGCTATTCGGCTATTAGGTGGTCTTTCCCGTCCAACGAGAAAAGCTCTTTCACAAATCGCTGCATATGAGCCGCATCTACCCGACCAGCCAGACCCACACCACCACGGGGCGTGTCTCCTTCAACGAACCCAACCTACAAAACGTGCCGCGGGACTTCGAGATCGAGCTCCCTAGCGTCATTGCAGAGAGCCCCCCTCTAGGGACCCGACGGCGCGAAAATATCCAGAAACCGGCACGGTCGGATCATTCCGGGATGTCATGCGCCGTGAGCATGCGAACTGCTTTTGTTCCTTGCGCGGGCGGTGTGCTGTTAGCCGCTGACTACTCTCAGCTGGAATTGCGGCTCATTGCTCACTTGGCGGATGATTCGCGCCTGCGCAAGGTACTGAATGGCGGTGGCGATGTGTTCAGGATGATCGCGGGCTCGCTTGCCGGCTTGGAGCCTGGGTCGGTGGATGACAAGCAAAGGCAAAGAGCCAAGCAGGTAAGCACAATAACAGACGTAAACGACTTAGATGGAATTTGCTGAGATGGAAACTTCTTCCCTTGGCTAGACGACAGAGCAAAACAAATGGCATGAAATTTTCGAATTCTCAATATATAAGCTCAAATTTCCGCATACTACAGTAGGAGATCCTCTGACCAAAAGCTTTATTCCAAATTTTAAAGAAATATAGAAGATATGAAATTTGGATATTAGCGAGCAAAGATGGCTTAATTTCTGATCAGAGCCCGACTTCTCCCTAAAAACGAGGAGAATTCATACTTTAAACATTTGAAAATTAGAAAAAAACACTTTGATATGTTGGTTTACATAAAATAAGGAACCTCTATGCAAAAATTCAAGCTTACCGAAGTTAACCAGACCTTATTTTGGGAAAACTTGCCATTTTTTTGCTCTGTAGACTGGATTTCGATCCCGTTTCAGCGAGACTTGAGGGGCTCTGTTTGTGATTTTCGTACTGTTCCTTACGCATTTATCGCAGAAAATACCTTTCGGTCTCTTCGTTCATTGGACTCGACCTAGAACTGGATTTATCAATGTTTCATTAGTATAAAAACTGCTACCGAAATGAGTCGGCACATGCGAGATAATGGTTAGTCGTCAGAAAAGGTGAACCTTTCTTTGCAAGGCTCGATATTGACTTGCAGTAATATTTAAGGAAGTGTTTGTTACCCTCAGATCTGCTACGGTATAATTTATGGTATCGGCGCCAAAGCCCTCGGGGAGCAACTGGAGCTGGGTGAGGAGGACGCGTCCATGTATATAGAGAAGTTCAAGTCGCGATTCAGCGGAATCCGCAGATATCTGAAGAGCACAGTGGAACAGTGCAGGAAGACTGGGTATGTCACGACCATCACCAAGCGCCGGCGATACCTGCCAGCGGTGAACTCGACTCACCCGCATGCGCGCAGCCAGGCGGAGAGACAAGCAGTAAATACTACGATCCAAGGTTAGCATATTTCCCTTGTGTGTCGGTGTGTGTTCGCCCGATAGCCCCCATAATCGTATAAAAGAAGTGAACATGGATGATTTGTTAAAGCTCTGATCTACTCACACCCTGACCCCACGTATCCGTTTTCGTTTGAAAACGCAATTTTTTTTGTTCCGTTTTCAAAACGAGATCAAGGTCCCCACGAAGCGTTTCCATTTTGATACGACCGACATGACGGAAAAACCTGGAAAACGCGCAATTCCAGATAGAGAGAGAAGACACAATTTCTTCAGTGGCTATAGGTTCCTTGTATTACGGACTGATTTTTAAAACACAAATAATGTGAGGCCGAAGTGCACATAACCAGATTTTGGCTTTTTAAGATAATTTTTCCTTGATCATCATTGCCCTTTGTTTCAGCTCAGAGACGAAAAGCTCAAATTTCAATGACACTTTACGAAAAGCCGCCTCAATTTAAAAAATCGCACTTGATATTTTGTTTGCTTTAAGTTACTAAGTACTCAGAGAAATTCTCCGCCTTATTCGATGTGAAATGGGCTTATTTGAAGCGTCACGTCACGTTTTTTCGTCATGTCGATACGACCCGTCCCCACGAAAATGAAGAAACGATGCGAATACGATGAAATGCTCTACAGCGTATGAGTAGATCGCACGCGCAAAGTAAGTGACGCCATCGTTTTCGAAAGGTTCCGTTTTCGTTCGTCCACACGGCACCAATAGGGTAACGTTTTCAAATTGTTTCACTCTGGAGATCGTTTACAAATCGTTCCGTTTTCGGTCATCGTTTTCGCGTTGAAGTGCGGATAATACCCGTATCCGTAACAAAAAGCTTCACTCACTGTCGTCCGGGATTGAGCGCCGGTTTGATTTGAATGGTCCTTTTATGTATTTATTTTATTTTATACAGAGTACAAAATTGTAAACATTCTTTTATTCGAGCCGATCATGCTTTGAATAACATACTCCTTTCTCTGTTACATGATTTTTTTGTTGTTGTTGCCGCCCATCTTTTTATTTCTAAAATTTTCATGTACTCTTTTGTCGATAAAGATTGATTGATTGTGCGATCGATCGGTCGGTCGGTCGTCGGTCGATTGATTGGTTGACCGGAAGCTGCCTCTGCGATAATGCGCGCGAGTATACACAAAGCTCAAGAAATGAATGTATTTAGGGTCAGCGGCAGATCTTGTCAAGACAGCCATGATCAACATCGACAGGAAATTACTCGAAGTTTTCCCGACGTGCCTTCGCACTCATCGCCATAGGCCAGACGCCCGAGACCACTCCGACGAGCCAACAAGGCTGAGACGTCGCAGCTCGTGCCTCGCGCAAACTACCGAGACTAATAGTTCCCAGGCTTTTCGCGGCGCAAAGATGGTTCTCCAATTGCATGACGAGTTGATATTCGAGGTGGCCGAGCGAGATCTGGAGCGAGTAGCGCAAATAGTCAAGTCGGAAATGGAGAACGCAGTGAAGCTGTCTGTGGTACTTCCGGTTAAATTGAGATCCGGTCCCTCGTGGGGTTCTATGTGTAGTATGGATTTGTAACATTTGTGAATACTTCCGGTCCATCCCACATGGACATGTCTTAGAGATAGTCTACTCAACTCATTTTAAGCCAAGTGAAAACGTCGTATTTTCCATCGAAAGTATTTTTTGTGGTGGTGGGAGAGGGGTTAATAGATTTTTTTCTCCTTAGGGAGGACGCTAAATCGCTGTTAGCTTATTGGGGGCTGATCGTTAAAACGAGCATTTACGTTAATTTTTTATAGCAATGCTGGCGCTGTGCGCATGCTATTTCAAGACCTAATCCAAAATATTGTAAAAATTATTTGATGACCCTCTAGGGTCCAATCTTTTGCTTATAAAATATGAAATCACTATTTATTGATAATGAATTGCAGGTTCTTTTGACCTGAAAAACTGTAAATATTGTACAATTATCTATAGGCATACAGTGTAAAGATTTATTGCTTGAATATAACGTGAATTTTGACTTAAAGTGATTTGTTTTTATGTACATAGTGTGGCATAGCCCTTTCCTCTGGTGATCTTGGCAAAGGCTTTGGCATATCTTTATTTGTTTGCAACTTGTAACATATTTGAACGTGTTACATAAAAAGGGTCATCTAACGACCTGGGATAGCGACTTTGCAATTCAAAGTGAAGATTATCCATCCCTCTCATCAGTACAAACTTGTTATTGCAATTTAAAAGTGAAGATTATCCATCCCTCGCATCAGTTCAAACTTGCAATTGCAATTCAAAGTAAAGATTATCCAACCCTGTCATCAGTACAAACTTGTTATTGCAATTCAAAGTAAAGATTATCCATCCCTCGCATCAGTTCAAACTTGCAATTGCAATTCAAAGTGAAGATTATCCATCCCTCTCATCAGTACAAACTTGTCATTGCAATTCAAAGGGAAGATTCTCCATCCCTCGCATCAGTACAAACTTGCAATTCAAAGTGAAGATTCTCCATCCCTCGCATCAGTTCACACTTGCCATTGCAATTCAAAGTGAAGATTCTCCATCCCTCGCATCAGTACAAACTTGCCATTGCAATTCAAAGTGAAGATTCTCCATCCCTCGCATCAGTACAAACTTGCCATTGCAATTCAAAGGCAAGATTATCCATCCCTCTCATCAGTACAAACTTGTCATTGCAATTCAAAGGGAAGATTCTCCATCCCTCGCATCAGTACAAACTTGTTTTCGCCTTTGTCTAGCAGCTCGTTACTCGCCGCCTTCTCGATGAAGTCCTTCACCATTCCCTCCAGCTCGTTCATCCCGGACTCCGGAAATGACGTCATCGTATCCGGGGCTCCACTGCTTTTGTAAGCGTGCCACCATTTTCTTCCCATCATCCTTTTTGTCTCGCTTTCCCATTGGTCGATTGCACGATGGATGCGAACGTCTAGATCGATCCGGAAACACAGGCTTACCGGACAGTTGAAAAGAATGTGCCGAATCGCTTTCTCCTTATAACGAAACTGGTCCCCACAAGAACACACAGCTTTGTAGCCATGGCAACGGTTGCTAAGGCTGTCATCGCTATGGTCACTGTTACTACTGAGCGAGCTTTGACAAGGGGGTTTTCCTACTAAAGTTTGGAGATTGTCCTGGCCATTTTTCAGGATGCGTTTGGTCTCATTCCCGTTGCCCTGATTACTGTTGCCTTGGTTACCGAAAAAATTACTAGTAGCTGTCTTAAGCACATTGCGATCATGCTCCTTGTTTTCTCTGAAGACGAATACATGCCTGCTCCGTCTGCTGACCGGGGCACTTTGGAGCGCTGAGGTGCTTGGGATTGCATCCGGGGACTCTACTCTTGCCTCGCTTGCTTCCGCTTCCGGGAAAGGGTTCTCGCCTTCCAGCATATTCTCAACTATATCATTTTCGTCTCCTATTCTTGCGTTGAAGTGATTTTCACTACAAAAGTCGTTAGAAATTTTCGAAGATTTAACTTGTCTATTTGAACACGAACGTTGTGGAATTATAAACGCCTGCGGTTCCCTTTGGGAATTCTCTTCAGATGAGATCGATTCCTTTTTTGTTAGCACTTTCTTCGGCTTAAAAGGCCTTCCCCTGAGGAATTCGTACTTTGAGCTTGTCAATGTCTTTGTATTATCTCTTGAATGACTCTCATTTTTGCCCTTCGCTCTTTTCCATACTAGCGCCACCGAGAACTCATCCTCGTCTGAGTGCAAGTCCCACTCTTCCGGTGCTTCTGTTATATCCAGCGAAATAAGAACTTCCAGAAGAGGTCTTGGAATAAGTGAAATATTTTTAGCATCAGCCATGATTTTATCCTTGGTGTCTTGAATTGTTTTCGATATTCGAAGTCTCATCTATAGAAAAGTAGCTTTGGTTTTGAATTTTAATGCGCATTATTCTCAAAGGATCCTTTAAATATTTGATTAGTTTTATCGTGAACAAGACAAAAGGCTGACCACAGGGACATATTTGCTCCACAAAATATATCGCTTGAATATAAGTATACGCGATATTACAAAATCGGATACGCAAAATCCATTAAGTCTTTTTTCTGGCTAGAATATCAGGCTTTGTCATTCGCTGAGCCGGTTTTTTTATGATAGAAAAGTAGATGTAAGATGTAGATAAATGTAAGCGAGAATTTTACACAAATCACCTTAGAAAACTATACAATAAAAAAGATGTTCTTATTATAATATTAGTCTGACTTACAAGAATCAAGATGATAGCTTGACAAAGAAAGCTTTGATTGAGCTTTCCAATGGGCATGCTTATTGCGCTTATCAGAAGATAAGGAAGAGAATCCGAGATATACTAATTACCGAGCGAGGACTCGTGTTAGGACTCGAGTTAGGTCTCGAGTTCGGACTCGAGTTAGGAATCGAGTCAGGACTTGAGTCAGGACTCGATTTAGGACTCAAGTTATAAAATAAATAAATAAATAAAAATTAGTTTTCTAAAAAAAAATTAAATTGATTTTTTAAAATTTATAAAAAATAACATTTAAAAAATTAATACAATTTATAAAAAGTACTATTTATCGGCTGAGGTTTTAGCCTCCTTTGCAGCCGCTCTTTGTGTCGGTCTCAGATCCTCCCCATACAAGCTAGAATGGGGAGGACCGAAACAAAAAGCAAAGGAGGCTACTGTCTTAGCTTCCAAAACTTTCGCGATCATCCAGCGTGCGAGCGCGCAGAATCTTAGTGGCGCTGGATCCCCGAGCATGAATAGCGTTTCTTTTTTCCCGCCATTACTGTTATTTCTTGTCTGCTGAATCGGACCCTCAAAATATTATCAAATCCAAGTTACTTATACTTAGTGTGTGAAAGTTAATCTAAATCAACCTGGCAATGTCAAATCGATTTCTAGTCCAAAGGGATAGCAGATTTTTTAAATACCCTAAAGGATAGCACTTGGGGCGAATTTTATACCCTAAGGGATAGGAATATGTACATATTTTAGGGAGAGTCCCCGGGAGATCCCGATATTTTTCGGGCAAGATTCCGAAGATGTTCCACTGCATACAATAAACAACGAACAGGTTTAAAAGTAAATCAAATCCTTATATCTAATATCAAATGAAGGGACGTACTCATGTTATATCTTCCGTGTTGTGTTCACGAAAATGCGTGATATGCACTCCACAATAACAATTGCAACAATAAATATTTCGTTTAAAAATACTTAGACCTAAACGAATGAGAAACGTGATTTGACCCATACAGCATTATGAAAAACGCTAGTGCGTTTAGCCGGCAAAATATTATCAGCTGATAGCTCGATTATGAACTAACGTGATTTGAACCCACCCAAACTTGTACACACAGCACTTTAAATATCTTCTGTATAGTGCGTTTAGCAGGCAAAATATTATCAGCTGATAGCTTAATCCTGAACTAACGTGATTTGAACCCACCCAAACTTGTACACACAGCACTTTAAACATCTTCTGTTTAGTGCGCTAATCGACAAAATACTATCAGCTGATAGCTCAATCCTGAACTAACGTGATTTGAATCCACCCAAACTTGTACACACAGCACTTTAAAATATCTCCTGTATAGTGCGTTTAGTCGGCAAAATATTATCAGGTGATAGCTTAATCCTAAACTAACGTGATTTGAACCCACCCAAACTTGTACACACAGCACTTTAAACATCTTCTGTTTAGTGCGCTAATCGACAAAATACTATCAGCTGATATCTCAATCCTGAACTAACGTGATTTGAACCCACCCAAACTCGTACACACAGCACTTTAAACATCTTTTGTTTAGTGCGCTAATCGACAAAATACTATCAGCTGATAGCTCAATCCTGAACTAACGTGATTTCCACCCAAACTTGTACACACAGCACTTTAAAATATCTCCTGTATAGTGCGTTTAGTCGGCAAAATAATATCAGCTGATAGCTCAATCCTGAACTAACGTGATTTGACCCACACAAACCTTGTACACACAGAATGCTCGCTGGTCGCAAAATGGTCGCTGCTTATTTGAAAAGTAGTCTAAAGCCATAAATTGTGTCTTTAAAGAAAGATTGAGATTACTTAAAACAAGATCTTATCTGCATGGCTTACAGATGGAAACCCTGGCTGCAGTAAAATCAGCGAGCTAACAAAATGCGGCAACACCTGCCGAATACACCCCACATTTGTATGAAAATATACATTTCCCGTCTTCATCCATAAGGAACCTTCATGAGAGAACTAGCGTGACATCATGGCCACCACCACAAGATCTTCAGGTGGTTGCGGGATTTGAGTCGTCTGCCTTTGAGCTGTCCATGGCAGCCGTGGCATTTGGTCACGTTGGGGTGACAGTATTTCAAGGATGTCAAGATGTACTGCCCAACTCTTGGGGTGGGATTGGTCACGTCGGGGTGACAGTATTTCAAGGATGTCAAGATGTAATGCCCAACTCTGGGGGTGGGATTGGGTACATTGATATCAGGTCGATACATCCAAAAGTTTTGGAAACTAAAACCTCAGCCGATAGAGAGTACTTTTTATAAATTGAATAAATTTTAAAATAGTATACTTTTTTTTATTTATAACTAGAGTCCTGGCTCGAGTCCTAACTCGAGTCCTGGCTCGAGTTCTGGCTCGAGTTCTGGTAAATAGGCACACTCAAAATTCCCTCTCTTCTCTCTTAGTAGACAATGGATTAGATTCCGTCCTTGGTTTGTCTCTTAAACAATTCCTAGTACTGGAAAATCTATATTTTTGAAGTCAGTAATAGATAGTTTTGAATATTAGTCTTGGGTACAAAAACAATAATATTGATAAGAAAGTGTTCATTAAAAACCCTGAGAGGGGGGTGGGGAAAGATATTGGATAGGTCCTCAGAAATGTTTCCTTACTACCGATAGTGGGTTCGGAAAAAAAGGGCACTTTTTAGTCATTTCGATGGAAATATTAAAACTATTACTGCAGACTTCTCGGTATTTGATGTCTATTGATAGAAATTGCTCGGGCTAAACTGCAGAATACCCGTCCACTTATTTGCATTTTCCTTGTATTTACTGCCTCGTTCTATAGAAATCGGGGTGTGAAGTCTCATTGTTAACTCTTTGTGGACGGGTATTCTGCAGTTGCTCCATTGCTCGTTATTCTGTTTGGTTTTATTTTACTTGTATCATGTGAGATGGTAGATGGAGTATTTCCAATTATTGTGTGGATTCTTGTGGTATAGTTGTTGCATTACCGATTGGTGAGAGCGTGGTTTGACGTATGCAGGAAATTGCGTAACAACTCACTTCAGTAGCCCAGTGTGTTGAGTGGCCTCTTTACGTGAACAATGTTTCGCTTGAACGCTTTCTTTTTTAAAGCTGAACCATAGCAATTTAAATTTACATTTTGCAATGTCACCGATGCAAGGCTTAGAATTTTAGAGGGAAAAATGTCTTTGGGGCTTCTTAAAAGTCCTTTTAGAAAACGCCACCGGGCTCCATTTCACAACAAAAAACGTCTCCAAGATCCTGTTGACGGTACTAAAGGGCAAGTTAATGTCAACATCATCGATGTAGATCAGCCGATCCCGCTAACACGTACCCAACGACCGACATCTATCCTTAGCGCCATCAAGGACGGACAGACGAATTGTGTATCTGAGTTTCTCGCCCGGGAAGAGTACAGGAGAGAGGTGAATGAACTTGACTCATTAGGGCTCGCATTTCTGCACCACGCCGCGAGATATGATCGAGCTGAGATTGTGGTCGTGCTGGTTGAGAACGGATCTGATGTCGATGTGCGTTCAGACGAGGGACTCACCCCGATACAAGTCGCTATAAGGTACGCTATAAGATGGTATGCTGTGTTTTCACTATGCACATCACGTTTATTTCCTTCCATGTGGGACTGCCACATAGATTACTGTCTGGTCTTAGCGTATAAATATAGCGAGCCAAGTTCTCTAGTCACCTAACACTGGTACTTCTGATCTGATGTTATCGTCTCACGTTTATTTGTTTTTCTTTGCAATTATGTGGTTTCCGCTGCTGTATAAACTTGTGAACAATAAATGAGTACATAACCCCATAGAGCTTTGATGACATCACATTTGAACATCTTTTCGGGTAACAGTAATTGATGTAAATGTTAAATGAGTGTTACCATCTGTGAGTCTTTTAGTGCCGCAAGAAAACAAAGCAAATGATATGTTAATTTTAGTAGCTAGGTAAATCCACTGTAAGATCCAATTTATCCTACAAAAATGGCTCTATTCTATTACTAATTAGTATAAATGAATGAATAAACATTTTTTCTACTTTATAAGAAATTTATGCTAAACAAACAAAACAAAACAGCAGTCATACAAGTCGACTTGTATGATAGATTATCTAAGGGCTATTGCTAAGTCCAAATGGTGAGAGATTGAGATGTGACGTACCCCCCCCCCCCCCCCCCTATCAGATCACAGGCGAGATCCCCGGTAAAAATGCTACAACTACACTAATGGAATTTGGTCGTAGAACAATGTCACGCATTTCTGAACAAATCTATGTCGCGCTTATAATACAATGTCACGCAATTCGGATAAAAACTTTGCGAGAGCACAAACATAATAAAAAGCCTGTTAGGAGTCCCATTGATCGCCGATCTGAAGGCAAATGTGTTTATGTTGGGCATTCGGAATTCGCGCCTTGTGCGTTACCTAGAGGTTCACTCATGCCTATATATTTAGCTAATTACATTCGTCTTTCACTTGACCTTACCAGTTTGTATAACGCGTCGTTTTTTTACGGGGTTGTTTTTCCCCAGTTTTCTGCTAGTTGATACATAAACATGTTTGTATATTTTTACATTAAACTTGTTATATGGTCTTAAATAGACTGGTACGCGTCACTCCTCACACCTCGTGTGTTGTTTATGTAGAATATACAATATTGACATTTTCTGTGCGAAGGATCGCAGAGACTAAGCACAGAACAAAGAAATGTCACACTCATAAACAATGTCACGCAATTCTGATGAAAACTTTGCGAGAGCACGAACATACTTAAAAGACTGTAAGGCGTCCCATTGATCGCCGACCCCATGGTAACAAAGAAATGTCACGCTCATAAACAATGTCCCGCAATTCTGATGAAAACTTTGTGCCCCAGGTGCGATAGTGTAAACACTATTAAGCGTCTTCTCGAGCTGGGCGCCGACCCCGAGACCCCTGATCACCATGGCAACACAGCGCTGCACCACGCTGTGCTGCAGGCAAACGTGCACGTGACCAAGCTTCTCCTGGACTACCCCCAGGTACACGCGGACGCCAGAAACACAGTCCAGCAGACACCATTGCATCTGGCGTGCCACCTTGGTAACCTCGAGCTGAGCGAGGTATTGATCAGTCACGGGGTGGACCTCAGGGCGCAGGCATCTGGTCACCTGACCCCACTGCATATGGCGGCATCGTCAAAGAACCTTAAGATAGTCAAGCTAATCGTTGAGAAAGGTACGAACAACCAGTGCCGTAGCCAGCATGAGGCAATTGAGGCACTCACCTCTCGCCCCATGACAGGTAATCCGGAATCCGGAATCCATGAAAAAATGAGATATGGGATCCGGAATCCATGAAAAAAATGAGATATGGAATCCGGAATCCATGAAAAAATGAGATATGGAATCCGGAATCCATGAAAAAATGAGATATGGAATCCGGAATCCATGCTGCTGGGATCCGGAATCCAAGAGAAAAAACCCACATGGAATCCGGAATCCAGAACCCTATTGGAGAACCTGTCATGGGGCGACACCTCGGTAAAAGTTTGATGCTTAGTGTTTCACAATTAAAAAGTATCAGCTTTGGCGGATTTACCATCCAGTGGCTAGCTTTTCCTTGGTAAAATTTTTATCCTGGTAACAGGCCTGACAGCGCAGAGTGTATAGGTGTGTGTTGGGGGAAGGTATGACTCGGATATAAGCATGACAGTGGGGTTAAAAAATTGGGAAAATCAGGCGGTATTCGTTTCCATCCTTGGCATTTTTAGGAAATTAACGATTCGGGCCTGATGGCACTCGTTATTACATTACAAGATTTTTCTTTACATGCAATAATACAATCAAACAAAAAGACTTTTTGTCCTCTTATAGCCAAATTCGTTCTTGCGCGACCTCCCAGAATCCAAAATTACTTTTCTCGTTTGGGAATAGCGCGTAGTCAATCAAACCAAACAATCAAGACCAGACAAACAGCCCCTAAAGCTTGTGTCTGACTTCGCGCTATTCCCAAACGAGACAAGGATTTTGGATTCGCCGGTGTCGCGCAACAACGAGTTTGGCTGTAATGCAGAGAAAGAAAACACTTTACCTATGTAACTGACATTTTTAGGAAATTCAGGGCTCGAAACCCTCATCCCAACCCCTGTCATGTTTTTATTGTAAAGCGCTCATCATGTCCCATGTGTGTTCCCGGATGATCGTGATGCAGCTAACAACCGAATCGAGATAACGAGATATGTTTCAGCACCCTTAACCCCAGAGAAACAATGGATTCACAGTCATGTGTTTCAAATGGAACGCATGTTCGCCACAAAATAGATATTATTATTATTACCCATCTCCCTTATGTTTTCCTATTACTACCAGCGTTGGCACAAGAAATACCAGCGGTCACACTAATGAGCGATAAAGACATAGACGGCAACACTGCATTCCACTTAGCCGTAAAGGCCGCTGACCACAACATTGCGGGCTACTGCCTGGAGAAGGGTGCCTGTGTAAACGAGACGTTAAATTGCGGAAGCACTGCGCTCCATGTGGCTGCGGCTAAAGGTAGCTTGGAATGCGTGAGACTTGTGGTAGAACATGGAGCGCCAGTGAACGTCGTGGACATTAATCACAGGACACCGTTACATAGGTAAGCCTAACATTTGGAAGAAACTAGCTAAACAAAGGTATAAGTCACGCTTTTCAGGTCGACTTTCACTCATTTCCGTTTTCATGACCGTTGTTTACAATAAATCCCTTTCCTGATCGTTAAATGCTGCTAAAATGTCGTTCCTGGTTCCATTTTGTCAGCCTAGATTTAGACGGTTTCCTTTTTTCATTTGACAAACGGCATGGCCCTTGGTTTGGGTGCAAAATGGAGGTTTCTTTCCTATTCTAACCTGGATAACAAGCGGAAAGCCCCAGAATTCGAATCGTTGGCATAATTAGGAACAGGCCGTCTCAATTTTGTTTTCTAGTTCACTTGGTCAATTGCTCATTTAGAACATTACATGCCATATTTGAAGTCCGCTTCAATCATTTTTTCGCTAATTTGTCGCCCTAGAACTGTGGACGTCGATAATTTCAACTTAAACTTGCAGGATGTCGTGTATACTTCCATTTCGCAGACCGCCATTTTGGAATAAGAACTTCCCAGGTTTCCCGCGCGCTCGCTCCAGGCTCTTTAAGACCATTTAGGGAAAACGACTGCCATTGATTGATATTGACCTCAAATATACCTGAGATACGCTTGATTTGAGAAGAAATAATTTTTTCATGTTTTTTTCCTACTTAATATTATAAGGGACCTGTTAACACATTGACCCCTCAACCGGCCTGTACCGGCTTTGAGAAGTACCCACAACCCAAAACATTTATAAATGCAAAATAAACACAACAAGATGAAGATACTCAGGCATCAGTCTAAGGGATAAATGGTCTTGAAGATATGCAATAAACCAAGGTGTTGGCAACTACTATTAGGCCAAATAATAGCACAGGTTCTTTGACAAATTTCAAATCGAACAAGGAAAGAAAAGCAGAATCACCCCTCTCAATAAAACGCTCAAAATACCACACAAGGGAGAGAGATCAGCAAACACAGCTCAAGACACAAATAGATACCTTTATTCTGATCCTCCAGGTTCATTTCCATGGCCTCAAAACACAATGACCACTCCTTGAAGGCTTGTAAAACCACTTATATGCCTTTACGGGTTGCAAAGCATTCTGGGAGATCCAGGGAAAAATTCTAGAGGGCCAGTCAACACTCCTCTCCCCAAAGTCAAAAAATCAATTACAGGTCATACAGACCCAGAATAGCAGTGTAAACAATTTTGGAATCAATTTGGTTTCGGAAAAGACAACATTTAAGAGAGCTGTGGTGATTCATTAGAAAATTATTTTCTCATCCAGGCAAAGCCAAACAAGAAAAAATCATCATGAATCCACCTTTGCTTGCAAATATCCATAAGCAAAGCACTCAATTATGCCCCAATAGACTTCATGATGCCCTGAGACACTCTCCTAATATGCTCATAGCTGTATTTTTGATAAAAAATACAAGCAACCATCAACTTGTGCTCGCTTCAGCACAACGACCAGGGGATTAAAAGTGGGGACCGCAAAGCACTGTTGGAAAGCTAGGATACCGCTGACTAGGTGCAGCTGTGTTTGACTTTGACGGGCTGTATAAAACTCAGAATAGGGGGAAGGTACCTTTTTTCAGTCTGTTTTTGTAAATTCAGCTCAAAAAATAGCCAGGAGTTAATGGGTTAAATTCTATTTTTTATTCTTTTCATATTTTTTGACGTTTGCAATGGATTGAAAGTTACAATGGTACATCATAATTTGTCTCTTTTTCAGCGCCGCCATGATGGGCTGTACAAGTGTGATACGATTCCTTGTGCAGCATGGCGCTGACCTGGAGGCCGTGGACTCAGATCACTTCACGCCATTCTTGACCGCAGTGCAATCTGGGACCTGTTACGCCGTAGAAGAGCTATGGAATCTAGGTAAACCGGTTGAAGCTTACACTTTTAGCCTTGGTTAAAAAATAACAGGCAGCTGTCAATCATGATTAACTCAGCCAGTAATCATCCAATGTTTTATGTAGGGGTGATGGTATCAGTCAATTATATTACAGTATAATCCTCGAGATCATTAAGAACAGGCAACTGTGAATCATGATTATCTTAGCCAGTAAAAAAAATCACCACTGTTCTATACAGGAGCTAATGCGGCTGCCACGGATACATTAAGCCGTAACTGCTTGCAAATATGCATCGAGTATGCACACCCGGAAGCGTTGGATAAGCTCCTCACCATCAGTAGCCAGATGTGTCTCTCACGCGCAGATATTGACAATAAGTCCGCCATACACTACGCCGCCGTCACCGATAACTACAAGGTAGCAGGCGCGCGTAACAGCATAGTAGCATTGTTACCAGTTTACTTCCGGTCGATTACGTCACATCTCCAATGGTTCTTAACTGAAATCGGGAGAAATATTTCAAAATTGTAAAAGCAGTGTGTCTATTGGAAGTTTCTTTGAGGATGAGACTGAATTCGAGCAGATGGCCCGTTAAATAGGACGATTCTAATAGACACTTTAGTCTCTTAACGGTTGAGATTTCCGTCGGCCCTCCGGAAGTAAACTGGTGACAATGCGGCTTTAAGCAGCCGTTACTTGGGCTCAAGCGCCGCCTAGCGGGACGAGTCCAGAACGGCTGCGAGGTAGACAATGATTTTCGCGGCATTAGAAAGAGAGCGCTGGGTCAAGAATGCTTCTTATTGATGAGTGCTATTGGCTATGATTATATGTCTTTGAGGAATATGAGTTTTTGCCATTCATGTACTCATTATTCATACCTATTGCTTCAGATCCTGGAAACAGTTCTCAGCTTTGGTCCTAATGCGAGCCCACGAGACAGCAGTCAGCAGACTCCCTTGCACCTTGCGGCCGCGCGGGGCCTGGTTCAGCACGTGGAGGCTCTCGTTAGATACGCGGCGGGAGTAAACGAACGCGACGATCAAGGGAGGACGCCGTTGCACCTTGCCGCCGCAGGGGGGTGGAAGTAAGTATAACTTTCTATTTATAAATCACGTGGTGAAACGTTCCGATTGATTTTTCTCTCAAGCTTTTTCTCTAAACTCATTTAGTTACACATATATAACTCTAACATATATGACTCTATCTGCTCGGATAAAAACTCTTATAAACTCATAGAACTCGTTTGATTGGAATTTTACAAATTATTATTCAAGTCAAAGGTCTTCTCAAAATATCTGATTTGTTAGCGCTTTTGTCCAGCGAATATCCTGTAGCTGATGTGACTGTAATGCGCCCTTTTTATTCGCTTCGGTGCGTTTATGTGGTTTAAAAGATAAGCGCAGCAATTTTTTTTTATCTCCACTTCTTCTTTTACACTACCTTTTTTCCCCTGTTTATATATTTGCTAAGAGGTTTTTTTTTAAATAGTTAAAACTATTAAAGCCACTCTTTCTTTGCAGAAAAGTCTGCTCCGTTCTGCTGCGATCCGGAAGTGACGTCAACGCTAAGGATGCTAAGCGCGCAACACCGCTGATGCTCGCGGCGCAACATGGATGCCCCAAGACTTGCCAACTTCTCCTTGACAACCAGGCATCAATTGTCGAGGTTACCATAGATATGGAGACAGCTCTTAGCTCTGCTATCAAGAGCAATAGCCCAGGGTGTGTAGAACTTTTTCTGGATCGCGGGGCAGGTATCAACGTGGAGTTCGACGTCAGTTATTTATCGGTTGCCATGGCGATTGTCAATCATGAGAGGTATGATCAGTGCTGTTGGTAGTTTTCTAGTTGTATGAAAGTAGTTGATTTGAACGTAGTGATTTTTTTGTCGTTGTTGCTGTATTCATCGCGTTTTGGTATTTTTTATTTTATTTTTTGCGCTTGTTTTATCTTTAATTGTTGTTGGTGGGTTCTAGTTTTCATTGTTATCGTCGTGTCGTGTTTCTGATGCGAGCTCGGAGGGGAGGGGGGGGGAGGGAGGATAAGATCGAGGACTCGTCATTGGCGTATTATCATTGTCTTCTTTCTCGTTGTAGATGGGAAGAAATTCTCCAGCATAACCACGACCTTATGCGCGATCTCATCCAGCGTTTCCCGGCTGCTGCGCAGATAGTGATGGATAAGTGTATACAGCACACAGGGCGCCCGTCTGATCCGGACTTCACAATCACATACGATTTCCGGTTCCTCAATTCAGACCCTGACTCCGTCGAAGCCACCACAGGGCACCCATTTTTCGCTCCTACGGCGATGATAAAACACGCGCGAGAGGATCTGCTCCTTCACCCTTTGACGGAGAAGTTCCTCGCAACAAAATGGCGGAACCTTGGCCGCTACGCCTACTTATTTAATTGTGCCGTATACATTGTGTTCTTAGTGGTATACAGCATCTTCCTGATTACAGAGAGCTCTAAACCATATTTTGGGTCTACAAACACTTCTACTCGGGCGGCAATTGATCTATTTACGGCCCCTGAAAACGCAACCATGTTAAGAGCAAAGTGGATCTCACTCGTACTCACGTGCTTCTTCTTTGTAAAGGAACTTTCGCAAATTGTGTTCCAAGGAAGGGGTTACTTCAAGGAAAGTAGCAACATCGCTGACTGGCTGCTGATTGTCTTTACCTTGCTTTACTTGGCACCGTATTTCCTCTCGGCTGAACAACTGGAATCAATCACGGGCGATGCACGAAACGGTGGTCAGTACTTCTGGTCCTTTGGACTTGTTTCCATCTTCTTCACGTACTTCAACTTGGTACTGTTCTTGCGAAGGTTCGAGATGATTGGTCTGTATATAGCAATGCTGCTGGGAGTAGCCAAGACCGTTTTTCGAGCGTTCATGGCATTTTCTGTTTTCATCCTGGCATTTGCTGTGGCATTTTCTGTGCTTCTGAACAAGCAGGTATTTTAAGGGATAACGTCCCTTTGTTTTTATAGTATTGATGATCACGGCAATCCAAATGGCCGTTTTCCAAATAATGACAATCAAGCTCGTTTTGTCAGCGTGAAAGCAAAACTCTGTTTGCAGCCGTCTTGACAGCTTGAAAGTAAACATATTAGTTGTATAACTGCTAGAAATGCAGAAAGTGGTCAAATTTGAAATAGTTTTAATCAAACGTCGACCATTTGTTGTTGTTGTTGTTGTTGTTATTATTATTGTTATTGTTTCGAGTCTTCGTAGGAACCCACAAATAATTCACATTGCAAGAAATGAAGACTTTTTTTTTCCAAAAAACATGCACAGTAGTATGGTAGGAGGGAAAAGGCGAAAAATGCTTGTATAAAATAAGGTTTATATTCGCACTAATCTTTAGCCCTTTATATCTTCTAGCCCTCGTTTCGAAACTTTGGTTACTCCATTCTCCGTGTAATCGTCATGACAACCGGGGATCTCAATTACGATGACACCTTTGTGAATTCTGTTGGCAAAAGGGACAGCGCTGGGTCCCTGCTCAACCCTATACCATTGGTGGCCTTTTTGTTGTTGTTTTTCTTCATTGTCTTCTCCGTGATAGTAATGATGAATTTACTGGTGAGTAATTTTAAAAAGGCTCCGTGCCAGCCTGACCAAAATGCATTTGTACCAAGAGGCAACTAAAATGAATGGGATGTATATTCTACCGAAGGAGCCTGGTACAACAAGTTGACCAGGCGCGGCTCCAGACCTGTGTACGTAAACAGGTCAAAATGTTTAGAGCTCTTTGTACTTTAATTATAAGGTGCACGACCTTCTGTTAATTGAGGCGCCAGAGTTCAGAGCTTTTTTTTTTCAAAAACAGGTCAGATTTTTTTATCTCTGGGCCTGTTGACAAAAATCTTGATATTTTTCATGAAACTTTCTAGTTTCTGGTACTTACTTATCAGAGGCCTTATTAACGACATAAAATAGCTCAAACAATAAACATAGCTTAGGGAATTTTAAAGGTAAAAAAAAAAACAGTATCCTTGAGACCGTGGAGCTTTGAGTTTCACTTCGTGGTTTGGTGGAAGTTTCCTGCAGTGGCCGTCCACCTTGTCATTGCTTAGTCCCCTGTTATAATCTTTGCACAGTTACTATATAAATACCATCAATCATGGTATAAGTAGAAAGACTACAGACAGGCTGTAGAAATACTAGATGGTCTGCGTATGCGTGTGCAAGACAAAATATAAATCCACAAAAGGTTGAAACAAATATGTTAAACGCCTCTGTTAAACAGAGTTATTGCGCTGACGTTTCTAGTGTAAGCCCTAAGCGTCGGAGCAAAAGGAGCTAGGTTCAACATGTATTTAACTCCCATTTCAGGTGGGTCTTGCCGTCGGTGATATTGAGGCCATTCGTCGACAGGGCACTCTGAACCGTCTCTCCATGATGGTGTCGTACGCAGCGTCTCTAGAGCAGAAATACCCGCGTTTTTTGTTGCGACGGGTCTATAAGGATCGTCTGGTAGAACAACCGAACCGCAGCAAGCTAAAACGCGCCTTACGGTAAGACGATCAACGCCTAAGGGAGACTTACCTGCCTTTTAAAAAAGTATCTCTCACCCGCCATTTTGTCATCCTAGCAAAACGTACTTATTGTGGAAAAGCATCCATTTTCATCGGCTGATGTGGAAAAGCTAGTGCGGTATTTTCAATGGAAATCATGTGGTTATAGTATTAGTTTTCAATAGTAATCATTTAATAGCATATTGTTGGTGGCAAAAACGGTCCAGTAACAGTCCTGATTTAAAGAAACTCTCTCGTCCACCCCAATTTACAGTTATTTCGATGTCATCGATTTTTTACTTTATTCGTTTCAGGCGGTGGTATTGAATTTCTGATAATGCCTCCTAATGTAGATCATTTTAGGCCTTTTACTGATATGGCCGATAAAGTAATCGCAATCTTTAATTTCTTTGACCCATTGTTTTCTCTACCTAGGGAATCAGCTTTAAAGAAAGCATTCGAGTCAGCTCTTGACGATGGGGATAACGCCAAGGGAATAAGTGATGTGAATGACGTCATAAAGCAAGATGTCATTAAAAATAAACAACGTATTAAGGCTATCATCATGATGATAGAAGCGCAAAACCAACTGCTTAGTGACCTAGCCAGCAAAGATGGACGGGACGCAAGGGGTACAGATGGAGGGTTGGGCCAAGAGGACAATCTGTCCTCAATGTCTGAGATATGTGACGCCTTTAAAAGATCTACAGATAACAAGCTTTGAAGGCAGAAATAATACTCAACCAAAATGCATTGCACACAAAAAAATATACGCCTTAATCTGAATGGAGTAATAAGGTAGTTAACTGTGCTTAAGAGAATTAGAAAGGAAAGTCACTGTATTATTAAAACGACTGGAGCCGACGTGTGTGCCACACCTCGAAGAAACTTTTGATGTCGAAATAAATCTATAAGATGTACATTATAGTAGCAAGAACAACCCACTTGAATTACCGTTCTACAATAAAGACATCTCCATTCAATCGCCAAAGATTAAAGTGTGTGGCTGATAAAGTTTTACAAATGATAAAGTAAAACAATTGCATTTCACATCGGCTCCAAACTTTTTATGAAGCCACGATGTTTGGCATGACTTAATAGGCAACACGATTTTAGACTTTGTATGCTTTTATTTACTTGTAGGTTTTCATTTAATAAATTAAATTAAAATATTGCATTGATAATTTCTCGATAAATTCATGCTTTTATAGAGTTGCGTGCACTACCTTTACCACCAATACAAGGTTATAAGAAACGTCGGGCGTCGTGCTTCAAACTGATTCTCTTTCAGACGAGAGCTCCCCTATTCCATTCCTGGGCATTCCAGATTTTCGACTGTGGCCTCGTCAATTCCCGCTTTAACAAGCATGAGAATGTCTTCCATTGGCAGCTCCATTCGCTTGTAATCGCAAATATCCTTCACCTGTTTCGGCGACAGGATGACTGTATCAGTGGACTGGGCGGGACACTTGTTCATGACCCTCGTCACTGCACCAGACGACAGGTTCACTGAGCTCATGACCGATATCTGCGCTGCAGTCTTGCCCATGTCGTTGTTTAGACACACTGTTGCTTGGAGAGTGTTGCTGTTTGCTCGACACTCCAGGTCAAAGCCCTCGTCCGCTGCCGCTGATTTCAGGGACTCCTCCAAGTTTGCTTTGGTCGTGTAAGGACGATTGTTGGTGTCCATGCAGAAAACACTGACAAAGTAATGTTCTCGGATGAGGTCTTCTTTGGATTTGGTGCCTTCTCTGCAGCCGTTGATCACCTAGGTGGGAGAAAATGGGAAATTTAAACTCCCTTACAACAGAGCATAACCAGGAAGGGCCAATCTCCGTCCTGCTAAGGCAACAATAAGGAAGAGGAAAACAAAATTAACCACAACAACAGCAACAACACTAATGTTAATTAATCACTGCGACAACTTGGAAGACATGACAAAAATAACGATAATAAATACAACAGCAATGTTCTGATTATAACTGCCTATTATATGATCATCAACATCGCACGCATCATACCTCGGGAACCCAGGGCATCGATCTCACATGCACGAGAACAAGGCGGAGCAAGGCCGGCCGGAGGGGGGAGGAGAGAAGAGAAAGAAACTCCCTCCCGTCGCCTGGTAACCCTGCCTTAGACGCCCTGGAAATCCGAGGATGGCATCATTAAGGCAGCATTGTCGAAACGTCGTAAAATAAATATTCAAAGCTTATGAACATCTAAATGCTTGACCTTGTCAAGGTAACAAGCCATGACGAACTGCAGGGTCTTCATACATTGGTCTGTCACTTGGTTTATCTGTTTCGTTAGATTAGGAAGCTGATCCAGTGAGTTTAATCCCTTCAGGTTGCTCACCAGATTTGGAATGAGTGTCTGGCATATGCTGTAATCCCATGTCCTAGTAACTGACCGGTCCATGCCGGCGACTACATTATTCACACCGTTGAGAGCGTTATGTAGAAGTTGATTGTGAGCATCTGGTATTACCTGCTCGAGAAACTGCAAACAACAGAATTTGTACTTATTATATAATACCTGAAGGGCACTTGAAGATTCTCACTCAGGACTTGATCAAGACAGTCACAATGAAATTTTTCTAAGCTCTTGTGTACATTAGAAACGACCCAAATAAGAAAGCATTTATAAAGAGTCCTAAATAAAAAGAATAAAAATCTCTGATTCATAGCTAGAAGGAAGCTGTGCTGAAGTAGACTCTGTCAGCTGCAACATTGTCATTATAGCAGAATGATAAATACAAGAAAGCAACCATTTCTGTCAGCTGGTCTTGTAAAGTTATTGCGATATTTTTTTAATATGATTTTTAAATTAGGTATAAAACTTTCTTTTTAAAAGATATACATCATCAACTTACTGCGGTTTCCAGTGTCTTGGTGAACAGCTTTAGGTCATTCACTTCAGATCAGATTGTCATTATAGCAGAATGATAAATACAAGAAAGCAACCATTTCTGTCAGCTGGTCTTGTAAAGTTATTGCGATATTTTTTTAATATGATTTTTAAATTAGGTATAAAACTTTCTTTTTAAAAGATATACATCATCAACTTACTGCGGTTTCCAGTGTCTTGGTGAACAGCTTTAGGTCATTCTCGGTTTTCGTCAGATCACTTCGTGCCTTTTCGAAATCCCTGAGTGTCCGTTTGGCCTCGTTTGACTTGTCATTGCATTTGACAATTGTGTTGATGATGTTATACAAGTCAAACACTACGAAATGGAAATAGAGATATGTGTTATGTTTTGAAAGATGTAATTTTTTTTTCTTGCGTAATGATTTTTTGTTCTTTTCTCCCTCTAAATGACTGCACTGCCTTCTGTTTCTTACACCCTCTATCATGCATCCCTTCCCTTCAGCTATATAATCTTCTTTCTTCCATATCTCACTTTCTTTTCTAATTTCATCTTTCTACTTCCTTTTCTTACTTTCATCTTCTTTTTCCTGTTTTCCATATTTTATTATTCATTCCTTATATTTGTTGTTTGTGGTCTTTGTGCTCACCTATTCCTAGGGCCGAAAGGACAGCTCCTCCAATCTTGAAGAATTTAAAGAACTTCAGCATCTTGGTACTTTTGGCACCGAAACGCGACACTGCTGTTGCTTTGAGGAATGCTTTTGCTCCATTGTCAGTGAAACCCAGAAGCTTCTGAGCTTTGGACGCCTGGAACAACTTCGCTGCATGCTTTGCCTTCAACACTTCTGTTAACAGAACAATGACCGTGCCTTGTACAACTTCTCTATCTTGTGTACGCCTACCTTTCCAATCAGCTTTGTAGTTTCTACCTTGTACCCCATGCAAGCCTAGCTTTCATAACTTATCAGCCTTTTTCGTTTCACCTTTCATATCTTATCGGTCAGCCATATACGCCTATCTTTCTTATTTTTGAAAGCAATAGATGCCTGCCTTACCTATCTTGTCAACCTTGTACATCTACTTTTCTTTTATTGCCGTATACTTCTACTTTTCCTATGTTGTCAACCTGATATACGCCTAACTTTTCATATTCTGTAAGCAGTATACGCCTACATTTCCTATTTTGAAAGCCTTGTACGGCTTCTATTCCTATCCTAAATGTCATATTCGCCTACCTTTCCTAACTTGCAAGCAATATACCCCTACCTTGCCTATCTTGTAAGCAATATACGCCTACCTTCCCTATCGTGTAATCCATAAACGTCTGCCTTTTCTATCTTTTAAGCAATATACGCTACCTTTCCTATCTTTTAAGCAATATACGACTACCATTCCTATCTTGTAAGCAATATACGCCTACCATTCCTATCTTGTAAGCAATATACGCCTATCATTCCTATCTTGTAAGCAATATACGCCTACCATTCCTATCTTGTAAGCAATATACGCCTACTTTTCCTATCTTGTATGCAATATACGCCTACTATTCCTATCTTGTAAGCAATATACGCCTACCATTCCTATCTTGTAAGCAATATACGCCTACCATTCCTATTTTGTAAGCAATATATGCCTATCATTCCTATCTTGTAAGCAATATACGCCTACCATTCCTATCTTGTAAGCAATATACGCCTACCATGCCTATCTTGTAAGCAATATACGCCTACTTTTCCTATCTTGTAAGCAATATACGCCTACCATTCCTATCTTGTAAGCAATATACGTCTATCATTCCTATCTTGTAAGCAATATACGCCTACCTTCCCTATCTTATAAGCCTTGTACGCTTTTGTTGTGATGAGTTCTAGTCCCAATATTCCTACACCGGTTGTCCATGACATGACGAGCTTCACGGTTCTCTGCGTCGCGTCCACGTTCTTTTCAACATCACCAAGCGTCATCTGATCAATTCCCTTTGTGGAACTTTCAGACTGTTCCTGGGTAAACAAAGATGTAAAGAATGAGATGGAAATAAGTCGCAGGAGCGTAGCAAGGAGCTAGCGTATTACCACCCTCAGGACGTGACACCGCCTTGTTCATTCCTTCCTACTACGGCAAACCGTGGATACGGTAATGGGGTAAAAGTTCTATTTTATGCCGGTGTTTTTTTTAATTAAGACTGCCATCCTTGAAATAAAACACTGCAATTTAACTTTGCAAAAATCCTTGCGTCATCATCACCAGACAAGATAAAGTGATTAGGTGTGATTGTCGAAACTCTTGAAATTGCATGCAGTTTTCTGCACCAGCAGCTAACTGCAAGAAGTTGTTTGATTATTTTAAATCGGTTTTAAAGTCTAGCATGTGAGCAAATCCGTATTTAGGGGGAGGACTATTTTGAGGGGTAGTCGCTTATGAAGTCATTATAACCGTTACTGAGCGTGTCAGATCATATCGACTGCGTAGATAAGAGGTGGTCCTTCTCGCTGCCTTTTCGCATACCCTAGATAGTGAGGTTAGATTTACGAAATTCATACCTCCAGTACTCTGATCTTTTTTGTCATTCCTTCTTTAAGTCTAGGGTCCATGGTTCCTATGATTTCCTCTTGAATTGCTACAATTCGTTCAACTTCCGTCCCAGATAGCTGAAGTGCCTCGTAGAATGCATCTATGGTATCTCTTTTACTTATAGCTGAAAACAGGGTTGTATTAATATGAATTCGACTCAGGAATGGGACTAGTCTTATCCACAAGCATTTGTTATGATAACAAATAAGACGACTGGAAACTGGAAGGTATTGAATTGGACTTCCTGTGTACGAGTGACTGTTTGACCCCAGTCCCCTGATCCAACTACCTCACGTCCCAGTCAACCCGTAACACAGGGAGACCAAAACCCTCTTCGTGCCTTTTTACCTTTGCCCCATAGGTTGCCTGTGGAGGAGGCCCAGCTTAAGAGCTTCTCATTAAAGAATGTCGTAAGCCACTCATTTGGTATTTTTTTAAAAATAGACAGCGATACTGCAATACGATTCATGTCTGGTCAAGGGTCACAGCTTAGAATTTTTTTTTAGGAGGGAGGAAAAACCGAAGAGCCCGGACCGGGTTTTAAGCCGGGCACCCTGTGTAGAGAGTCGCCGGCACTACAGAGCGACGCTATTGGACGCTCAATTCATCAGAGCTCCAATAAGATTAACATGCGCGTACCTTCCTTTATAGCAGCATCGGCCTTTGTGGCTCTGTCTTTAATTGCGGCTTTTTCGCGATTGAATCTTTCCTCAAATCCGCAGAGCGAGCTGAACCCCAGCCCGCAGCACCCGGCAAGGTCAAGGTCATAGATTGTTTCCACGACTGTGGCAGCGATAGTTGTGACAGTTGCGACGATAAAAATGAGAGTGAAAATAAAACCTGGAAATGAAGGAAAATGGGAATAAAAATAAAACCAAGAACAGGATGAAAATGACAATGAAAACAAAATCTAGAATTGGACAAAAATGCGAGAGAAATAAAACCAAGAGTGGGACGAAAATGAAAGTGAAAATATAATCAATAATGGGATAAAAATTAGAGCGAAAATAAAACCTAAAATGGGATGAATGATAAACCAGCGTTTTAAGCTGGTTTAGTTGGCCAAGTTTTTGTTTTCTGGTCATCCGAGCGTGTTGGCTTAAGCAATGCTGTCTGAGATTGGCACTCATTACACGGGGCTTTAGCCTTAAACCTCGTGACCAGTTGGCAATTATGCCTTTCTAGTTGCTGCGAATAAAATGTTCACTCACGTTTTTGAGCCTGTGCGTGTCTTGCAATACCAGAAGTGGAATCTGAAATTAATAGCGAGGAGAATAGGAACGTGTTCATCTCTATAAATTTTTCTGAAATACATGAATGAACGATCTTACTTATCATACTTACTTCTGTGTGGCGCTGCTACAGATCGCCTCGAGAAGTGCCTTTCATAGTGCTCACGAAGTTCTTTTGAAAAATGAGAATATGGATGGATAATACTATTAATATTATAAAATAACAAGCCTCTGCTGATATGATTCACAGCTGATAAGGGAGTTGCGGTAACACTGTGAGTGGGTGGGAGGAATAGTTAAAGAAATCTTGAATAACCATATAAAGCGTGGCGGTCCCCCGTTTTCTTGATGTTTCGGCATCGCGCGAACACTCCCCCCACCCCCCTCCCAGTATTTCGATGCCCCGTGCAATGATATGAATGCAATGATAGGCTAGGAGCCGTACCCAGGACTTTTTCTTGGAGGTGTGCGAACTAAAGAAAAAAGTGTACCTTATTTTTCCTGGGGGGGTCTGCTAAAAATTTGTCCATCCCCGAAAGAAAAAGGAAATTTTTATGCCATTTCAGTATCTCAACTAGACGTCTGTTTCCGGATTTGGCTACAAAAAAATAGATTTTTTAAATCGTTTTTTTATAGATTTATTATATACAAGAATGATCTAGAATGCTATTTTTATCGTATTCGCTTATGCTTTATAGCTTTGTCTACAAATAGCACATTTAAAGCGAACCGGAAGTGGACTTTCCGCCGTTGTGGAGGTAGCAAACGCACCCCCCACAACCCCCTGGGTACGGGCCTGTATTGTCTGCTCAAATCCAAGACAACGGCCGATGAGTCGATAGATCAAGTGCCCCGTGCTTTCAACCCCCCCCCCCACACACACACACACACCAGAACCCCACCCACAGTACCCTACTCACCAGTACCCTATTCACCAGTACCCCACCCACCAGTACCCCACCCACCAGTACCCCACCCACCAGAACCCCACCCACCAGTACCCCACCCACAAGTACCCCACCCACCAGTACCCTACTCACCAGTATCCCACCCACCAGTACCCCACCTACCAGTACCCTACTCACAAGTATCCCACCCACCAGTACCCCACCAACCAGTACCCACCCCACCAGTTTCCCACCAACCAGTACCCCACCCACCAGTACCCTACTCACCAGTATCCCACCCACCAGTACCCCACCCACCAGAACCCCACACACCAGTATCCCACCCACCAGTACCCCACCCACCAGAACCCCACCCACCAGTACCCCACCCACCAGTACCCTACCCACCAGTACCCCACCCACCAGTATCCCATCCACCTGTACCCCACCCACCAGTATCCCATCCACCTGTACCCCACCCACCAGTAGCCTACCCACCAGAACTCCACCCACCAGAACCCCACTCACCAGTATCCCACCCACCAGTACCCCACCCACCAGAACCCCACTCACCAGTATCCCACCCACCAGTACCCCACCCACCAGAACCCCACCCACCAGTACCCCACCAACCAGTACCCCACCTACCAGTACCCCACCCACCAGTACCCCACCCACCAGAACCCCACTCACCAGTATCCCACCCACCAGTACCCCACCCACCAGAACCCCACCCACCAGTACCCCACCAACCAGTACCCCACCCACCAGTACCCCACCCACCAGTACCCCACCCACTAGTACCCCACCCACCAGTACCCCACCCACCAGTACCCCACCCACCAGTACCCCACCAACCAGTACCCCACCCACCAGTACCCTACTCACCAGTATCCCACCCACCAGTACCCCACCCACCAGAACCCCACTCACCAGTATCCCACCCACCAGTACCCCACCCACCAGAACCCCACCCACCAGTACCCCACCCACCAGTACCCCACCCACCAGTACCCCATCCACCAGTACCCCACCCACCAGTACCCTACTCAGAAGTATCCCACCCACCAGTACCCTACTCACCAGTATCCCACCCACCAGTACCCCACCCACCAGTACCCCACCCACCAGTACCCCACCCACCAGTACCCCACCCACCAGTACCCTACTCACCAGTACCCCACCCACCAGTACCCCACCCACCAGGACCCCACCCACCAGTACCCTACTCACCAGAATCCCACCCACCAGTACCCACCCACCAGAACCCCACCCACCAGTACCCCATCCACCAGTAGCCTACTCACCAGTACCCCACCCACCAGTAACCCACCCACCAGTAATAATAATAATAATAATAATAATAATAATAATAATAATAATAATAATAATAATAATAATAATAATAATAATAATAATAATAATAATAATAATAATAATAATAATAATAATAAAAATCGCACACTAACAAAATTATTAAACCTGTCTGTATTTCCTAACCTATCGGTACGCATGTAGCCAGACCGGAGTGAGTAGCTATGGTTGACTTCTGTAGCTTTAGGAATGATATAGTTTAGAGGAGGCGATATCTTCGCTTTGGTGACAAAACTCTCACAGAGGCTATCACGACGAGCAGATAAGATAAGCAGATAAAGTACCCCACCCACCAGTACCCCACCCACCAGTACCTACTCACCCTGCTCGCTTTCTCGTTCCCGCAGAGCTCGTGCGAAGTTCACATGTTGCTGGTACAACTGACTCGCGTTGATCACGTGGTGACCCATGACCAATGCGCACAGGAAGAGCGCCCATCTCCACGTGGTTCGCATTCTGGCAAGTCTATCAAATAAATGGCACGACATGATTTTATTTCTGCTTTTTTTCTCATTTATTTGCATCACATTTTTTTACTGGCAGTCCATGGCATGTAGTTTGTATCAGGGTGCGTTCGATTGACCGGAAAAAGAAAACTTGGAAAAAAAACGGAAAGATCGTTGGATTGATTTGTTTTCTAATTCCGGAAAACTTGGAATGTTTTCTTTTAGGGTCAATCGAACGCACCCTTAGCCCTATTCAGACTGGGGATGGGGAGCTCTTTAAGCTCCCCCTCCGGAAAAACTTCTGAACCATAGAAGCTAAGGGGCTAAAACTTGGTGACTTTTCCTAAAATCTATCTGCGGACGTTTTGATGCCTTTGACATGTCGATGAGACGCTCCATGTTACCATGGCAACCGTTTTTTCACACATAGGTTTCCCAAAAACTAAAAAGTAGCGATTTTTTTTGGTCCTGTTTCTCAGATTTAAATACTTCTTTTGACTTTATAAGTTTGTTTAGATGAAAAGTTTCACAACAGCGCTAGAATTGTTTTACCTCGGATATTTCGGGGTAGGGGTGGGTAAATTTTGCTCTCGCAAAGCTTGGTTAAAATGTCACTAGATTTACTAGATGACACTATAAAAGCTAATATTATGCATTTATTATTACTATGAGCAGTAATACATGCATGTAAATACTTTTTTTGCAATAATTACAGATTATTTTCATAAGAATCCAAGATGGCGGACCAAAGATGGCGAAAATTCTTAAAAAAAATTGATTATAAACGTTTTTATAGCCTTTTTGCATTTTAAAGCCGTTAAAACGTTGACTTTGACATATGTAAATGATATAAAATGATTTCAACCCGATATCTGATTAGGCAATATTTGAAAGAATTTCTAGACATCGTATTTATGACGTCATTGCGACCACACCCAAAAAAGGGCGTGGCGATTCTTTACATGCCGGTGATCATTGTCTGTAAGTTTGATGCTGATAGCATAAGCGGTTCATGAAATATAGAGGGGAAGCCCTTTTAGCCCCCCCCCCCCCCCTCAGTCACAGACAGCTTAAAATAGCTCAGTCTGAATAGGGTTAGAAATCTATTTTCAATAACTCTAAAAATCGCATAGTACACCCCCAAATATAAAGTATTCAAATTTAAGAATTTCACCCCATTTTATCGTTACCGGTAACATTCGATCATTAACCTATCGTTATTCATATGTGTGCAAGAAACATTGAACGCCTTATTGCTTTTTGTAATGTTATAAATACAGGCCCGTACTCAGGATTTGGGGGGGGGGGGGGGGGGTGGGACAAAATCCGAAAAAAGCAATTTTTTTCTGGGGGTAAGAGAAAGCTCGTCTATTGCGAACCGGAAGAGGACTTTCCCCTGTTGTGGGGGGAGGGGGGGGGGGCAAACGAACCCGCTGCACCCCCTCCGCCTCTGGGTACACGCGGGCTTGAAATAGACCTTCAAGCATTTTTGTTTCTTTGTAGGGTTGTTCTTACAAGTTCGTTTAGTAGGCTTGTTGAAGTCCTAAGTGTAATAACTGGCTTTTAATGTCATAACGGTTCTTAGCTTAATAACAACTGGCTCTTAATGTAATAACTGGCTCATAGCGTAATACCAAGTGGCACTTAATGTGATTATGGCTCCTAGCGTAATAAGGTAATTATAAGATTAATAATATTAATTAATAAGATTTGAAATAGGTGATCAAAGAAAGAAAAGGCTTAGATTACTTTCAAAAATGCTATGATAAAAGTTATTATAATAAAAAGGCAAATATACATTTGCAATGTATTGATTAAAAAAAGCTATCACAACAAATTTGATGAAAATCTAAATTAAGATTGTTCAATTTCAAAGTCCTTCTTCAAAATAGATGACATGGATAAAAAAAAGTCATTTTGCAATATGAGAGCAATAAATAATTTCATCTACCCTTTTTTAGGGATCTTTCAACAAGGACACCTAAAATTGGATTATCAAAAGTCGCTAAGTAAAAGTCAAGTTATTGTTTTCATTCAATGTTTTAAGACAAAAAAACGGCAAGAAATATCGCCATCTTATGGTTTTATACTACATTTTTACCAAACTTTAAATAAAAACACTGCATTCCTTCCCCAAAGTCTAAGTGAGTTCCGCGTACCTCCTGCGACGTCTTGAAAAACTTAAGTGACCCTTTTCTGTTTTTGCTACTTACGATACCTCTAATACCAAACAACAATAAAATATTGATAATCTATTAATCATACAACTCAACACGGGTACATTGACACCATTGACACCAACAATGGCTTTTGCTGGTTCAGCGAAGGGGGGATGGCTTGTTGCATTTTTTCGAATTCAAGGATTTGCTTTCGCATACATTAGGGGTATTTTACTCTTGATACTCTCTTCTGTTCATCTCCACTGTTTCAGGGTATTTTTTCTCTTCGTCGATGCGAATAGGATCAAATAATATATTCTCCTAACCCACATCCTCCAAAGACCACCTGACAATGGGCGGATCTTTCCGAAACCAAAATGATTAGTGAACCCACTCAAATGGGTTATTGTACAATGACCTCGACTCTCCCCGCAAGCTCGAGTATTCTTTTTTTAAGTAAAAATTTTTTAAAGTAAAATTTCCCGATTTCTCACATTCGTAGTTCTCGACACAAAACATTCGGATTTTTTTTTGCCACAGAATTCATTTATAGAATTGTCTAATTCGAAAAGGGTTTTGTTTGTGGGGGGGGGGGGGGGGGGGGGGCTTGATATCATGAACAATCTTGATTTCATTCATAATATCGTAATGACAAATCAAGTCTGTTTTATTCAAGTCAATTATTCTGTTTTACATTTTTCAATGGTTCCATATAACTAGTGATGTTTTATAATATTTTTTTCCATTGTGCATTCTCGGCTCTCTCTTTCCGTTGTCTCGTACATACCATAATCGAGAACATTTCCCCTAACAAGTCAATGAGTTCACATAATTTTACTATGTTATCTACTTCATTGTTCTACTTCAGAAGGTCTGTCTCTTAGACTAAAACCTCCCTCTATTCCATTCCTGGGCATTCCAGATTTTCGACTGTGGCCTCGTCAATTCCCGCTTCAACAAGCATGAGAATGTCTTCCATTGGCAGCTCCATTCGCTTGTAATCGCAAATTTCCTTCACCTGTTTCGGCGACAGGACGACTGTATCAGTGCCCTGGGCTGGACACTTGTTCATGATCCTCGTCACTGCACCAGACGACAGGTTCACTGAGCTCATGACCGATATCTGCGCTGCAGTCTTGCCCATGTCCTTGTTTAGACACACTGTTGCCCGGACGGTGGCGCTGTTCGCTCGACACTCCAGGTCAAAGCCTTCGTCCGCTGCCGCTCTTTTCAGGGATTCCTTCACATCATCTTTAGTAGCGTATGGCCGGCCGTTGTTATCGACACACATGAAACTTGAATATGGAAGTAATGTGGCTTTGTAGAGGTTTTCAAAAGTGTCTGCCCCCTCTCTGCATCCGTTGATTACCTAGTTGAAATATAGAAGAATTATAATGATTAACTATATTGGAGTACTTGTCTCATCAACTTCTTTTCCTCATCATTTACATCATTCTATACGTCCCGTGTAGCATGATGATAAAAGCACATGATAGTAGACAATATGATAATTAAGTAAGGGTTATTGACATCATTATCTTACCTAGATTTTTATTTGTGTGAAAGCATATCCATGTCATTAACTCATTTTTAATTCAAGTAAGCTTAAATCATGTTCATCGTATAGTAACCCATTCCCATCCAATTGATATACCATCAAAGGAGAATATTTTTTTTATTACTTAAAAGAGCGGTGGTCATTTAACGAGCCTGGATGTTTATTACTGGTTTTTTTTTTCATGATTTGTTTTCGTAGCTTTAAAAACAACTCTCTTCAGCCGTGTCCCTCAACGAATTTCAATCAACCACTCATACTTTATTATTGTTTACAATTAAATATACATCGGTGTATTTGTAAGAAAATATAACCACCCACGGTTTAAGTTTAATAACTTATTATAACGATTTTCATTGTGAGCATCTCAGTCACTTTCTTGATTGAACTGATGGAAATGGATTCTTTGAGTAAGTCAGTATTGACTTTGACTTTGATTATTACTCCTATAAATAGCTTTCGCTAATACTAGGAGACCGATTCCTCGGTAAGTAAGCACTGTCACTGGGGGTGGTCACTGCCAGAGGGTTTATTGCGTCCCCAGTGGTTCTTTTACGTCCCTTCGGTTCAGGTTAATGTAGTGCAGCTTGAAGAGACGGGACCTCCGGTTTAGTGTCCTTATCCGAGAAGACTGGAAACACGGGAGAATAACTTCAACTCACTTGTGACAAATTCGATTCAAGGCAGGAACCCGGAAAAAATCCCCAGTTTAAGCCAGGATTCGAACCTGGGCCACAGCGGTGAGAGGCCGACGCGCTAACACACTAGGCCACCCGTGCGTAAAATGGCGGATGATTGGCATTCTCTAACACAATTCGCTCACCTCTGTGATCATCTTCATTTTGCCGAGGTAACAGGCCATCATGAACTGCAGCGTCTTCATACAACTATCTGTCACGTCGGTAATTTGTGCTGTAAGGCTAGGAAGCTGCTCTAACGAGGACAAATCCCCAAGATTATTGACCAAACTTGGGATCTTATTCTGGCAGGCTTTGTAATCCCAGGTCCTCGTAACGGTCTGGTCCATACCAGAAATGATGTTTTTGACCCCGTTGAGGGCGTTATGTAAGAGTTGGTTGTGAGCGTCTGGCTGGACTTGCTGCAGAAACTGAACGGGATGGAGGGGAAATGTTAGAATAGTTTTCTTACATAACGATCTGTTTATGACAAGCATTTAAAGATTTTAACGGTTTTAACAGAAGCACAGTCGGTCTAAATTTACGATTTAGAATATCATATGCTTATGGCGTAGAACATCGATTTAAGTTTGGATCTGACAAAAGAATACCTAATCAATAAGACCTCCGCGCAGACAGCGAATTTGTATCACTTTTGTGCACATTGGTGTACCTTTCTGTTATAGAGCTTCTATTTGGTAACTTGTGCATTCCCCAGACCTTACTTTTTGAAATAGGTATACGTTCTTTTAAGTAAAACGCACCGCGGCTCGCAGAGTCTGCGTAAACTCCTTTAAGTCATTCTCTGTTTTCGTCAGATCCCTTCGAGCCTTCTCAAAGTCTCTAAGCGATTGCGCGGCCTCGTCGGACTTTCTATCGCACTGGACGAACGTATTAACGATGTTGTAGATATCAAACACTGAATATGGAGAGGAATATCACTATAATGCTACTATGCAAACTTTTTATTTGATAATACAAAAAACACATATGTGAGTGTCGGAACGAGGGCTAGCAAAAGAGCCGGAAAAAGGGAAACAGAGATTCATAGGCCCATTATCTGTATCATGTCGCGTACCCCTCACCCCTTGGCGACCAAAAAATTGGGTCATTTCTTCTTCAGAAATCTTCAAATACTATGCTTTTTCCATGGGATATCTATGACTGCACACACCCTCAGTCAATCCTGGGTACGTGCCTGGTATTGTGTCAGGTAATCTCTCCCTTCTCACTTACCTATTCCTATAGCTGAAAGGACAGCACCTCCAACCTTAAAGAATTTGGCGAATTTAAGCATCTTAGCACTTTTGGCACCGAAACGCGACACTGCTGTTGCTTTGAGGAATGTTTTTGCTCCATCGCTAGTGAAACCAAGAAGCTTCTGTGCTTTGGTCGCCTGGAACAACTTCGCTGCATGCTTTGCCTTCAACACTTTGTAGATCTGCCAACAAAACAATTTCCTTAAAACTCTGTTGAGTTCACTGTCCAATGATTCCGAGGGTTGTACTCCTATCCCCTCTTGTAAGCATGTACATTCGCCTCATGACAGGGAATCCGGAATCCATGAAAAAATGAGCTTTGGAATCCGGAATCCATCCTACTGGAATCCGGGATCCTAACACACAGATCCGGATTCCAAGACTTAAGCTGGAATCCGGAATACAAGAGTCCTGGAAAAGCAAAATGGAATCCGGAATCCATGGAAAAAAACCCACACGGAATCCAGAATCCACACACTAGGATCCGGAGTCCATACACTAGGATCCAGAATCCAGAAGTACATGTATCGTCCCTACCTTGAACCTTTACCATCGTTTCCTTTCCTACTTTTCGAAAACTTAACTTGAGCCATACACGCCCTCCTTTTCTAACATGTCAACCTTATACGCCTATCTATCCGATCTGTAAGAAATGTATACTTTCATATATCTAGTAAGCAATATACGCCTACCTTTCCTATCTTGTAAGCAATATACGCCTTCCTTTTCTATCTTGTAGGCAATATACGCTACCTTTCCTATCTTGTAAGCAATATACGCCTACCTTTTCTATCTTGTAGGCAATATACGCCTACCTTTTCTATCTTGTAAGCAATATACGCCTACTTTTTCTATCTTGTAAGCAATATACGCTACCTTTCCTATCTTGTAAGCAATATACGCCTACCTTTCCTATCTTGTAAGCCTTGTACGCTTTTGTCGTGATGAGTTCTAGTCCCAATACTCCTACACCAGCTGTCCATGACATGACGAGCTTTAAGGTCCTCTGCGTCGCGTCCACGTTGTTTTCCACGTTATTCAGAGTCATTTCCTCGATGCCATTGGTAGCCTTCTCGGCTTGTTCCTTTAAGAAAAACAAACATGCGTTATACGAGCACCAAACTTTATTTGAAATAGGGTTGGTTGTTTTTAAGATGAGATCTATCGGTCTCATCTTTATCTATTGATTTTGAGATTGTGTGTTTATGTATACTAGTGTGTCCCCGTGAAATTTCACGTTTAAGGGGCAACTCGCAAGCTGGTTCTAGGAAATTTTAATAATATATATAATATATGAAGAAGTTTGTAAAAAACCAAGGTGAAATCTTTCAGATTACTTCGCCCAAGCATAATAAGTTTGAACAAAAAACAACTTTCCCTTTAAGGGATTCTATGTACAGCTGTAGCATATTGTTTGTTTGTTTTTTCTGGGGGGGTGGGGGGCACGATACAGAAACATCAAGAAAATATATATAGCCCCTTCTTATGATTTTTGGAAATATTGGGGGGCGGGCACGTGCCCCTAGTTCCCCCTACTCGGCCCTCTTAGAGTTATTTATGTATTTTAAAGGTTTGAGAAGAGGTACAGCCTAGTCCAAAACGTAGAAGTACTATTTTCAATTCATTTAGAGCTCGGTGTGAGCCGTTCAAACCGCAAATTGATAATTTAACACTCCTGGAAGCTTACTTATTTCGCATGATTTTGACCGCTTTTGTGTTAAAGACGCATTGTCAATAGTTTACTTTCGAGTCCGAGACATTTAACAGGCCATCCGCTCTAAATTATCAATAACATCCTCTAAACTTCTAATAGAGACACTGCATTCAATATTTTGAAATATTTTTCGCGTTAATCGTTAAAAATCATCGGAGATTGTTACGTAGTCGACCGGAAGTAAACTGGTGACAATGCGGATATAAGCATAAAGGTTTTTCATCGTCTTCAAGCATGGGCTATAGGATAATTGGACCCCGAAATGAACTCTAATGTCTGGTTAGTGTTGAATAAATAACGTATCCCTACTTCAAGTGGATGTATTTGCCTTGTTTTCGCACGTACAGCCAGCTCTGTCCCTACGAGCTTGCGACCTTTCAAACGACGCGCTGTGTTACCGCCGCCGCCAATGGGGAAGAGAAAAAACGCGCCGCTGGGGGTCGAGTTACTTATTTACGAGCAACATTTTTGGTTATCTTGGTTTTTGGTTTTCTTGCATCTTCGTTTTCTTGTAGCACATTCATGCAGCTGCTTTCCACAGGAAACCCAAAAAAGTTCTTCCGAGCAAGTCAGCGCTCAATCACAATTAAAATTAATCTAATTGGTGATAAAATGATGGAGAAGTAAACAAAAAAAACTAAACAATAAATAAAAAGTAAAAACAATTGTAAAAAATATAAAAAAAACCTTTTCACCAAGGATCGAACCAGATAATCACGGAAGCAAAAGGTAAGAAAATAAAACATACATCCGCTGAATCTCCGTATGGCAGCTAAAGCTTTACGGCTAGGCTGGAGATTTCGGCCCCAACACAGCTATCTAGCGAACTCTGTAACACACAGGTATTGCGCATGAGGCCATAACCAGGTTCCTAGCCCTTAAGACCTCAGGCTTATACGGTTACGCTACACACAGCTCGCTGTAACATAGAGTGAAAAATATTGAGGTCTATTTCGGCGCCTTTGGTCTCTTGGGAGGGACTATCCTATAGCAGCGGTGTATTCGTCATGTACGAGAACACACCTATTTCAATATAGGTTGTCAGTGCAAATGGCAGTTCTACGACCAAAAGTAACCATGCGTCTCGAAGAATATGAATAAATCAAAACAATTATTCATTAAAGGTTACCAATGCTTGGCTCTGACATTGCTGGACTTTACTTAAAGCCTTTAATTTTACGAATAATTAGTACCCATAAGCCATTTGCCATTTGCACTGACAACATCTTTCGTGAAATAAGTGTATGTGTTTAAGACAACAAAAGTCAACTAAGGCTAAGTTCAAACGTCGTATTATCCATGAGCCGTATTCAATGCAAATGCATGCAAAAGAATCAGGTCGATTGTTTTGTCTCCAAGTCCATGCATTTGCATTGAATATGGCTCATGGATAATACGACGTTTGAACTTAGCCTAAGAGAGCAAATACTGACGGGACTAGAAATTCACGTTTTTACCAAATTGGCTTTCTGAAAGTGTGCCTTAGAGCAGCTTTAACATGAAAAACATACGGTATTTCTAGGTTAAATCTCAGAGAGGTCCCCTAAAAAAATACTCCTAAATTTGGATGTTCTCGCATACAGCGAACTAATACATATAATGAGCTTTAATTCACGAGATTAAAAGAATAAACGTACAAAAAGTTTTTCTATTGTTTTTTTTTTTTCTGGTAGAAAAAACACTAAATAAACGATAAAGAAGACACAAAATGGAAAATGATAAAACTGCGTACGAGTTTGACAAACTGCTAAACTTCACCTGACCAGAGACAACTACAAAAACAAACTGACAACAACACAAAACATAAATGCAAATGGCGTACGATCGTGTAAATTGAAAAGTATGAAATGTAGCAGCGGCAAAGCCTCAATATCAAAGCGTGGATAAAAGCTGTTCTAAGTGAGATATGATAGTAAGGTTAGACTGAAAAGACGTTACAGATTTTATTCCCAGCGAGACAAAGAACATTTGTCATTTGATTGCTGGTGTTTGGAATAGAGGAGTCCGCAACAACTACTGCAATGATATGGTAGAGAAGGTGAAAGTTCGCTTGTTGGCATCAGCTCTATGCTAGGGGGAATCGACTGTTAGTACCGACGCCCTAGTTTTGTACTCGTGGTAAGCAAAAGATAATTTTTCCACCTAACACAAACACCATATTCACTATTAAGCGCCTACCTCAAGAAGTCTGATCTTTTTGGTCATCCCCATTCGGAGCCTTGGGTCCATTGCTTCCAGGATCTCTTCTTGCAGTGAAACAATTCGCTCCACCTCCTCGCCGGAACGCTGCAGCGCGTTGTAAAACTCATCAATGTTATCTCTTGTCTTGATGGCTAGACAAAGGATATAATAATCACCAATTATATCTCTTGTCTATCTCAGCAACAAATTCACTTAGTGCCCCCCTTCCCTCTGGTTTTACAGCCCCCATCCTTGTAATTATTCCACAGTCCCTCATCATGGTATATTATAAAAAGGCCTACCTTTTTCTATTCTATCATCAAGATTTTTAGCTCTCGTTTCAATTTCCCTTTTTTGGGTATTAAACTTTTCCTCAAAATTACACAACGATTTGTAATGCAGTCCACAGCAACCAGCAAGGTCATAGATCGTCTCGACTGTTGTGGCGGCGACAGCGGTGACGACAGAGACGATAAATATCAGAGTGAAAATAAACCCTGAAATGGAAAGGATGACGTTAATTTGAGCCAACTATCACTGGCGAGCGGCATAAATACCTTCCCAGCTGAACAAAGTGTGTATTAGGCTTCAAAATGATATGGCAAAGAGAGTTCAGATACAGCCATGAAGACAGTTGAAGTAGACAAAACAGTACTCTAAGCAGCACACGGTGTTACCATGCCCGCAGCTGGCCGTATCTAGGAAGAAGCACCCATCCATCTGTAATGGATCAATCTCAGACTCGTTCCCAGTCTTGATCGTGTGCGGAGAAAGGAAAAAAAATGTCGAACAAAGGCTCACGGACAGTGAGAAGCAAGACAATGCAAACGCAATGCATGCTGGACCGTCACAAGAGCTGCCCTCCGGTCCGCCTTCCCGTGGTCCTTTGCGCGACCACGGATCACTCTCTCTTGTGAATATATTTTTTTATCTAAGTGGACCCTCCAACTATTCTCTTGCTACGGGCCTGAGTCAAAGAGTGGGTGCCAAATTGCAAAATATCTGGTCTGACCGAAAATTGGAAATATCCTCTAATGAATATCAGTGAATGTATGTGGACTCTTATGGAATGGGAGTGCTGAGGCAATTTCCCACGCTCCATCCAACTCAAGGGCCCCCAAATGGTCTTTTGCGAGCATCCCGTTTATTTATGCGAGACCGAGCATTTTATGGCGGAAAAAATTGCGCGCTCATGCGAGCATTGGCCGATAACTGCGAGCACATCGAAATTTCGGGAACCATTCGGGGGCCCTAACCAACCCCTCCCTGCCTGCAAATTCTTACTTACGTTTCTGTGCCTGCACGTGTCGTGCAATGCCAGACGTGGAATCTGAAACAAAGGAGTAATAGTCAACCCTGAAACATGTAGAATGTTATACTTACTAATATCAGCACCATCCATGACCCTTCCTTTTCGACCCATGACAGGTAATCCGGAATCCGGAATCCATAAAAAAATGTGACTTTAAATCCGGAATCCATGCTACTGGAATCCGGAATCCACACACTAGGATCCGGAATCCAAGAATTAAGCTGGAATCCGGAATTCAAGAATCCGTAAAAACAAAAATGGAATCCGAATCCATGGGAAAAAAAACCATGGAATCTGGAATGCACACACTAGGATCCAGAATCCAGAACCCTATTGGAGAACCTGTCATGGGCGACTCCCTACTCACTTCTGTGCGATGCTACAAACGATCGTCTGGATAGGTGGTTGGCTGACTGCTCACGAGTCTCTGTAACGGTAACAAAAGCATGAATGGCCTCAAAAAACCGCATCTTACGTGCTAGGCGGTACGGTTTTTCATTTCAAAGAAGCCGAATAACGATATATTGTCAAAAACGGGATTTTCCTTGGGAACTGTCCTTACCAACGAGGTCGTTCTTATTCAGATGGTTATTTATATGGGAAATGGGTTGATATTTGACAAACATTCAGTAAGGAATGGCCCACTTTACTTTTGGCGACCAAGGAAGGGGGAGGGGGGGGGGGCGGCGCCTGTCTTACGTGGACTTCTAGCTAACCATAATTCCCTGAGATATCCAAGTCAAAAGATGGCTTAAAACTATTCTCTAGAAAACTCAACGTGACTTAGCGACGAGTTGGAGCTATATTATTCAAGTTCGAGTTGAAATCTCATAGTTCAACGCCTCTCTCACCTCTGGCTTCGCGTTCACGCAGAGCTCTTGCGAAGTTCACTTGTTGCTGGTACAACTGACTCGCGTTGATCACGTGGTGCCCCATGATCAATGCGCACAGGAAGATAACCCATCTCCACGTGGCTAACATCGTAAGAACCTTTAACAAAATACAAGACTGACATGACCCCTCTGGGTAATTATATATATGGTATACGCTTAGGACTTTTCTATGCCAAAACGCAAACTAGAACCGTACAGTGTACGTAGTAACCTCGGGGACCCAGAGCGACCAGTCTTTACGCGAATGCGCGTAAAGACCAAAGAAGGGGAAAAACGTCTTCTGGCCTCCGCGTCTGGGTCCCCGAGAATGTGTACATAGTTTCGACTGAAGGTTGTTTAAAAGATTCAGGCCTGGTAATAAGATCTAAAATTAAAGCATTTGTTTTCGTTAGGAGACAAGTGCAGCGTAAATTATTTCCTTCGTCCAATGGAAACAAAGGAAAAGAGTAAGAGTTCTCATCCTAAGGGACCCGTTTCCTGTCCGCTTAGTGTAAGATTCCAACAGCTTATTAATTTTTTATGCGTTTCCGCTCATCCAGTTTTTTTCATTGGAGTAACCCATCATATAAGAACCTTTTGAATTTTAAGGCTTAGTAGGTTCTTAAAATCCAAAAATTCTTACTACAGTATAGGTTCTTACACGTGGGTTTTGTACTGTATCATTAGCGGGATTTTGATACAATCATTAAAATAAAACTATTAAAATGCCATGCCTTAACTGAAAAATGTCAATAAAATATCTGTATATTGGGTGAAATGATTGTGTTTGATGCGTTAAAAATAGTTGGGTTATATTCCTACAGATCTTTGAACTAGAAATTTAACATTTGAAACTCCGCTAGAAAAATTAAAAGAGGAATGCCTTGCTGTTGAATGCGTAATTTTGGAAACCCCTTGTACTTTTACGCGAATCAATCACTAAGAACACAACAATCAATTCTTCATTCCACACGCCTACTTATTGGTCGATATGTCAAGAAATGAACCTTAAAAGAGCTCGAACATTTGATATTTAGGGGAGATTACGTACCTTTAAGCCGAAGTTGCTTGTTTAAATTTTCCTGAACTTACCTGCTTTGCTAAGGAAAACCCCTTTATATGTTTTACCTGTCTACCAATACCTCATTTATAGATAAAAAATCATAAATTATTCATATTGTGATTGCATCCAACAATACTTAACACTTCACAGATAGCAGGTGGAATCTTTGCACTTTATCTGAGTTCACTGATTCGAATAAACAGGAAAATTCTATTTCATTTATTGATTAAGGGCTGGTTCCTAGAAAGCAGGTTAGCGCTAACCCAGGGGTGAATAAGGCTAATCTTGATATTTGATTGGATAAAAAGGGCATTTATCCCTGGGTTAGCGTTTACATGCTTTCTAGGAATAAAGGAACCGCTCCCATTGTTTGACTAGATATCTATGGATAAAACAGGCCATTATCCAGTCTCTCACTTGACTTGGGCCCTGCTCAGATTGTCCATGCCCCTAGAGTACCCTACATAGTATGGATAAAGTAACCTTACGTCCGTATGAACTATTTCGCTGTCCCTGGCAACAACAAGAGCGAAAAAGGTGCCAAGCAAATTGATAGACATCCCAAGTTCACCATAACTCTTGTTATGCCACGAAATGTAAGACTCGCATGTAATACTAACAAAAAATGTTATAACTTTTGCAGCAAAAATGTTATACTTAAAATGACAAAAAATGTAATAACTTTTGCCACAAAATATAATACTTAAATGGATTTATACCAGAGACGAAGATAGGGTGGAGCGGAATATGATATTATGATGATTATGATATTCATTATGATATTTACCATAATCATTGCATAATTAATTTCAAGAATTAAAATATGATTGTCTTGCTATTGGATGCGTAATTTTGGAAGCGCCTTGTACGTTTACGCAAATCAATAACTAAGAGCACAATGCAATTAAACGGTCAATTCTTCATTCCACACGCCTACTTATTGGTTCATTTTTCAAGAATTGAACCTTAAAAGAGGCCGAACATTTCATATTTAGGGGGGATTAAACCGTACTTAAAAGCCGAAGTTTGCTTGTTTAATTTTTTTTTTTAATTTTAACTTTTTTTTTAATTTTCGTCAGTAATGGTCGGTTCCTAAACTTATCGAATCTCCGAAGTAATTTCCTTAAAAACTCATATGGGCGGTAACAATTTGCTTAGCATTAAAACTTGCCTGTTTTCTAAGGAAAACCCTTTATATGTTTTTCATTGCCTACCAATACCTCATTTGAAGATAAAGAATCATAAATTATTCATATTATATTGTGATTGCAACCAACAATACTTACAACTTCACTGATAGCAGGTGGACTCTTTGCACTTTATCTGAGTTCACTGATTTGAATAAACAGGAAAATTCTATTTCATTTATTGATAAGGGCTGGTTCCTAGGAAGAAGGTTAGCGCTAACCCAGGGATAAATAAGGCTAATCTTGATATTTGATTGGATAAAAAGGGCATTTATCCCTGGGTTAGCGTTCACATGCTTTCTAGGAATAAAGGAACCGCTCCCATTGTTTTACTAGATATCTATGGATAAAACAGGCCATTATCCAGTCTCTCACTTGACTTAGGCCCTGCTCAGATTGTCCATGCCCCTAGAGTACCCTACATAGTATGGATAAAGTAACCTTACGTCCGTATGAACTATTTCGCTGTCCCTGGCAACAACAAGAGCGAAAAAGGTGCCAAGCAAATTGATAGACATCCCAAGTTCACCATAACTCTTGTTATGCCAAGAAATGCAAGACTCGCATGTAATACTAACAAAAAATGTTATAACTTTTGCAGCAAAAATGTTATACTTAAAATGACACAAAATGTAATAACTTTTGCCACAAAATGTAATACTTAAATGAATTTATCCCAGAGACGAAGATAGGGTGGAGTGGACTATGATATTATTATGATTATAATATTTATCATTATCATTCATAACTTGAAAAATTAAAATAGGATTATCTTGCTGTTGAATGCGTAATTTTAGAAGCCCCCCTGTACGTTTACGCAAATCAATCACTTAAAGCACAAAAGATTTAATGAAACTGTCAATTCTCCATTCCACACGCCTACTTATTGGTCCATATGTCAAGAAATGAACCTTAAAAGTGGCGGAACATTTGATATTTATGGGGGATTACGAACCTTAGAGCTTAAGTTTGCTAGTTAGATTTTTTTTTTAATTTTACTCTATTTTTTTTTGGCATTTTCGTTAGTAATGGTCGGTTTCTAAACTCATCGAATCTCGAGGGAATGCCCTAAAATATATGAAATAGGCTGGAGAATTTGTTTGCATTCAAACTCACCTGCTTTTCCAAAGAAAACCCTTTATATGTTTCTCCTTTGGAGATAAACAATCATTAAATATTTATATCATATTGTGATTGCAACCAACAATACCTCACACTTCACAGAAAGCAGGTTGGACTTGTTGCACTTATCTGAGTTCACTGATTTGAATTAACAGAAAGAATCTAATTTATTTCTTGGTTAGGACTAAAAGGGTCCGCTCCCATTGTTTTTAGTAGATCTTTGGGATCTCACATGTGATCTAAACGCGTAGAACAAGGGAGAATGCAACTAAGGCGAGTGCCACGCCCTACAAAATGTAGATGTTACCGTTCATTGCCTGATACTCATAGCGGTAGTAAGGAACCACGATAGCCTCAAGCGTTAGGGAATGCTCTGTTTGCCCTCGTTAGCATTGAGACAGTTCGAGTTTTTTTAGCAAGGCTTTGTTTTTGTTTTTTTCTTTAATGGAAAGGGTCCATTACCGGTAACATGGGAAAAACCAGCGCAAGACGGACACCAGTTATGACTTTCTGCATACGCCTGTCTGAACTAGCGTTCAACCGATGTATCGTTTATCGCGCAGTTAGGTACCAGCTTAACGCGAGTTATGATCCGTGAAAAGTGACATTAACTATGGCCTATGTGAGGTGTCTCACATAGGCCATAGTTGGTAGGCCTATGCAAAAAGAGGAAATTTATCTTGACAAATCACGTGACTTTTTGGGTGGCAAACTCGCGTCTTTTGGCAGCAGATTTAAAAGCAACTTATTCAGCGGTTACGAATCAGCCAGAAAGTTTCTATCGCAAATGCCTTATTTTCATTAAAACATTTTGGTGTCTTTATCTGAGGAAGTGATGTGATTTTTAGTGCGAATCGCATATTTTTAAGGTGTATAAGCAAACGAAGGATCGTCCGAATTATATCACGGATTAAGTGCGTGATAAAATGACAGAAGACAATTAGATTTACGTTCGAGTCGTCTGCTAGTCGGGTAATGTTTTTAGATGTTTTACTCACTTTCGAAGTATTTTTTTCATGCGTTCTGCTGCTATCCGTCTGCTCGAAAAGAAAAATAAATCTCTTTGGACAAACCCCACCCCCCATCCCTTTATAAACAGGCTGGATGGCAGGTTAAAAGACCAGCTTAGGACACCTTCCAGAATTTGCATATTATTCAAATAACAAAACACAAATAAATATGTATTTTTCGGACACGTTTTGCAGTTGCAAGAATATCGCCGTCACTTGGATAAAGTAACGAAGAAAAGTTTGTTTCCTTTTTTCTGTGTTTTTACATAAACAATTTCTTACTTATATTTCTGCCTTGGAATGTTTAGTCACTTGAAATGCAGATGCAAAGATTTCCTTGTCCCTTGTGTTTGTCGTTTTCACCCGTGTCCCATTTTTGGTTATCTCCGATTTATTACAATGAATACAACATTAAAATTGCTTTATTTGACGATTTCACTGTCGAATTCTAATTCAAAATTATCGGGAATATCTTGCAATAATAATACACAGATTTGCGTGTAAATTTGATGTACCAAATGTCTCAATTGATCACTTTTGAGTGCCATTTTCTGTTGATTGTGCACTTCCTCAAACATGTAAAATTTATGTAAATAATCTAACAGACTTCATTTTTGAAGAAATAAAAGCCCATTATGTATGAATAAAAAGTGTGTCACAGTTTCTCTAAATTCGGCAGAAAACCTTGACTTTCTCTTTAAAAGCTTCGGGTAGGTCGGTCATGCGCCACAGATACACAAACGGCGACAGTGAGGAATTTACTAAAACGCCTCTTACTGCTAGCTAATATCTACTAGACCCGATAACGACAGAGCGGAAGGGGCATAGCAAGCGAGAGTGAAAATAAAAACGATTGCCATCGTGTTAAAGGAACGCTGGAACTTGGCGACATTAAAGCTGTTTCAGGATTCCCATCAGCATTGCTCTCAGCACAAACACGTTTTACATAGCATTTCAGAGAGCACAAAGCAGAAAGCTAAAAGATAAAAGGCGTGATACAAGCCAGGTTTATAAACCCACAGATAGTCATAATATACGTTCCAAGCGACGTGTAGATGACTCCCGCCGTTGATAGAGAAGATCAGAGATGTTATTCCTTATCGTTTAGATCGCTAGAAAGCGATCAATGCTTGTAAACGTGAGAATATTGATAGTAGCCCCGCTTATTTTAACTCCGAATATTCACCCAAAACACATGAAGAATCTTTGCGCGATTTTGAGTACACGCTTCGCACAGTGCATAGGGCGTTTACTGGGTGAAAAACAAGACCCGTTAGAATGTCGCAAAATGCCAGATAAGAAGGTAACAGATAAGAAGCTTTGAGGGGGTTTGCAGTCTGGTTGTCGTTTTGATTATGTAGATATAGATAGAAGACAGGGCGTCAAAATCTCTTCTGGACTCATGTATAGTACGGTTTCACAGACTCACATTAAAAACATACAGGTAAGCTTGCAATTCTTTTGAAAATAATTTCAAACAAAGAACGATATTTATCATTCATTCATAAGCAAACATCAGCCACTCCTTATGTTTGCGTTAACAATTTCTCTGCAGAACTTCGAATCCACAAAAAGGGGTTCAAGGGGAAAATCCCCCCCTCCCCCTCTCGTTACTACACGGGCTTGAGCCAACCCAGTACCATGCCTTTTGCGTTTGGGGTACCTGTGGCTGTGGGGCTGGTTTTAAGTGACGTCACAGCTCTTAAAAACCACAGGAAGCCAGTTCATAGTGACAGGGATCAGGCTGAGAGCCTTATGTTCTTTGCCTTCTGAGAAGGCAAAAGTTTTATGTTGTAATGTGGAGGAAGTTTTTTGGTACGTTGCAAGGACAATAAATAGATCAACACAAAATTCCTCTGTAAACTTTTTATTTGTAACTGATCCAACCATAAAAACTCTAAATTTCAAACTGCAATCCTTCACAAATATATTTATATATAGCACACCTATGTGAGATGTCGCTTCTGTTTCTGCTCACATTTTCCATAGTTTTACTGTCGCGCGAAACCTACACGATTTATATATATTTCCTTTCAAATTATATAATAACCATAACAAAAGGCAAACACAAGCTTTGCCGCGACAAACGCTATCTGAAATCTACTCCTAGATTTGTCTTCGCGGATTGTAAATGACATGTCATGCCCCGTGCAAACCAACAACACTGGCCGCCCAGCAATGCTAGCGCTGTTCGCACGATCAAACGAGCGAATCGGTACATGGTGCTGCCTGGTGCTGTTCGCACGGGGCTTTAATTCTACGATCGTAAAGCCCCATAGGTCTATCTCTCTTTCGAAATAGGGATATGCATGGTATTGTTGATATCGCCGCAGTTTGCCATCACCTGGAATCTTTGATCTTTTTGGTAATGTGACTGAAATTTACAATTTGTGCCATTAAATTAAATGAGAAAAAAGGAAGGAAAGGCCCTTACAGGGGGCTTCTTATTCCATGGCTACAATCGTGAGAACTCAACAAAATCACAACAAAATCATTAAGGTGGAAAAGTTGGCATTTTTGTCACTTCAGATGGGGGCATCCTGAAGACATCCTTTGAACAATCAAAGAATAAGTAATATCTTCAGTATAGAAATAGATATCTAGTTTCGATCAAACAAACTTGCTGAGTAGCTAATTTTAATTTCCGTATTTGCCGAGGAGAATGGCACAATGTTTAAATTACCAGGATATGAAAAGAGAAAACAATAGCTTTTTAAAGCTCACATTTCCTGTACAAAATACCCTTTCTTAAAAGGCAGACAATCAAAAGTTTCTAACAGGAAACAAAAGGCAATGTTCAAAACTAACCAATTTTCGAGTCGCTTAAAAAAAACTTATATGAAACATTGGATGCTTACAAAAACAACGCAACAAGTATAATTATTCTAATTTCGCATTTCGCATTCCCCTTCAGGGAATAACTGGAATAAACTACATTTCACTTGAAGGTAATCAACATCTATGGACTTGTCCAGATTGTTTTATAGCAATTCCGTTTGTTTAGGCCTACTTTCTCTAGAAAGCTATTTTTGCTAAGTTGGTATAAAAAGCTATATATAACTTTTAAGGCTGTGTTGAGGCACTTCAAATAGCACTGGATCGATAAACCGTATTTCAAGTTTTCCAATCACGCAGTTAATTGAAACTTACGACCCATGCTTTGGGTCTAAGTCCTCAATTTCTAATCATTATTCAGCTAAGAGCACGAGTGCTGGTAATACTTAGTACTCATGATGCTTTTCAGGCTATAGTTAATGCGATACACGGTGCAACGGTCCAACGTTATCAAAAACAAGTGCACAGCCAACTATCTAATGTTCTAAGAGTAATAAGCACTTGCTCAGATAAGACACTGTGTACCAATCAAAGATACTTTCTATAAAGGAGCTATTTATTTTTGCTGTAGCCGTAACGGTCACAATGATGACAATTGTCAAAAAGTGTTCTTGTTAGACATATTCCAGCAACTATATCAATATACCACTATACGGGACACTCATGCAAAAGTCAAGCACTCGTGTCACGCGTCTACCAAGTACTTTGGTAGACTGTTGACTGATCGCGGGCGCAGGTGCGATTTATGACATCACGTCAGGTCATGTACTTCATGATGGCGCGGGTGGCGTATAGGAGCTCGGCCTGCAAGCGGGCTTCCAATAGCAGAAGATTGATGTGGACCTGAAGTGACAGCACGGTTAAGTTGTGAAGTGAGACCATGACAGCATGGTTAAGTTGAGAAGTGATACAATGACAGCACGGTTAAGTTGTGAAGTGATACAATGACAGCACAGTTTAGTTGAGAAGTGAGACAATGACAGCACGGTTAAGTTGTGAAGTGAGACAATGACAGCACGGTTAAGTTGTGAAGTGATACAATGACAGCACGGTTAAGTTGTGAAGTGAGACCATGACAGCACGGTTAAGTTGTGAAGTGATATAATGACAGCACGGTTAAGTTGTGAAGTGATACAATGACAGCACGGTTAAGTTGTGAAGTGATACAATGACAGCACGGTTAAGTTGAGAAGTGAGACCATGACAGCACGGTTAAGTTGTGAAGTGAGACCATGACAGCACGGTTAAGTTGAGAAGTGAGACAATGACAGCACGGTTTAGTTGAGAAGTGAGACAATGACAGCACGGTTAAGTTGTGAGGTGAGGCCATGACAGCACGGTTTAGTTGTGAAGTGATACAATGACAGCGCGGTTAAGTTGTGAAGTGATACAATGACAGCACGGTTAAGTTGTGAAGTGAGACAATGACAGCACGGTTAAGTTGTGAAGTGAGACCATGACAGCACAGTTAAGTTGTGAAGTGAGACCATGACAGCACGGTTAAGTTGTAAAGTGATACAATGACAGCACGGTTAAGTTGTGAAGTGAGGCCATGACAGCACGGTTTAGTTGAGAAGTGATACAATGACAGCACGGTTAAGTTGTGAAGTGAGACAATGACAGCACGGTTAAGTTGTGAAGTGATACAATGACAGCACGGTTAAGTTGAGAAGTGAGACCATGACAGCACGGTTAAGTTGAGAAGTGAGACCATGACAGCACGGTTTAGTTGTGAAGTGAGACAATGACAGCACGGTTAAGTTGTGAAGTGATACAATGACAGCACGGTTAAGTTGTGAAGTGAGACCATGACAGCACGGTTTAGTTGTGAAGTGATACAATGACAGCGCGGTTAAGTTGTGAAGTGATACAATGACAGCACGGTTAAGTTGAGAAGTGAGACAATGACAGCACGGTTAAGTTGTGAAGTGAGACCATGACAGCACGGTTTAGTTGTGAAGTGATACAATGACAGCGCGGTTAAGTTGTGAAGTGATACAATGACAGCACGGTTAAGTTGAGAAGTAAGACCATGACAACACGGTTAAGTTGTGAAGTGATACAATGACAGCACGGTTAAGTTGAGAAGTGAGACAATGACAACACGGTTTAGTTGTGAAATCAGACCATGACAGCACGGTTAAGGTGTTAAGTGAGACCATGACAGCACGGTTAAGTTGAGAAGTGATACAATGACAGCACGGTTAAGTTGTGAAGTGATACAATGACAGCACGGTTAAGTTGAGAAGTGAGACCATGACAGCACGGTTAAGTTGAGAAGTGAGACAATAACAGCACGGTTTAGTTGAGAAGTGAGACCATGACAGCACGGTTAAGTTGTGAAGTGAGACCATGACAGCACGGTTAAGTTGAGAAGTGAGACAATGACAGCACGGTTAAGTTGTGAAGTGAGACCATGACAGCACGGTTAAGTTGTGAAGTGAGACCATGACGGCACGGTTAAGTTGAGAAGTGAGACCATGACAGCACGGTTAAGTTGTGAAGTGATATAATGACAGCACGGTTAAGTTGTGAAGTGATATAATGACAGCACGGTTAAGTTGTGAAGTGATATAATGACAGCACGGTTAAGTTGAGAAGTGAGACCATGACAGCATGGTTAAGTTGAGAAGTGAGACAATTACAGCATGGTTAAGTTGAGAAGTGTGACAATGACAGCACGGTTTAGTTGAGAAGTGAGACCATGACAGCACGGTTAAGTTGAGAAGTGAGACAATGACAGCACGGTTTAGTTGAGAAGTGAGACCATGACAGCACGGTTAAGTTGTGAGGTGATACAATGACAGCACGGTTAAGTTGAGAAGTGAGACCATGACAGCACGGTTTAGTTGTGAAATGAGACCATGACAGCACGGTTAAGGTGTTAAGTGAGACCATGACAGCATGGTTAAGTTGTGAAGTGATATAATGACAGCACGGTTTAGTTGAGAAGTGAGACCATGACAGCACGGTTAAGTTGTGAAGTGATACAATGACAGCACGGTTAAGTTGTGAAGTGGGACCATGACAGCACGGTTAAGTTGAGAAGTGAGACAATGACAGCACGGTTTAGTTGAGAAGTGAGCCCATGACAGCACGGTTAAGTTGTAAAGTGATACAATGACAGCACGGTTAAGTTGAGAAGTGAGACAATGACAGCACGGTTAAGTTGTGAAGTGAGACCATGACAGCACGGTTAAGTTGTGAAGTGAGACCATGACAGCACGGTTAAGTTGAGAAGTGAGACAATGACAGCACGGTTTAGTTGAGAAGTGAGCCCATGACAGCACGGTTAAGTTGTAAAGTGATACAATGACAGCACGGTTAAGTTGAGAAGTGAGACAATGACAGCACGGTTAAGTTGTGAAGTGAGACCATGACAGCACGGTTAAGTTGTGAAGTGAGACCATGACAGCACGGTTAAGTTGAGAAGTGAGACAATGACAGCACGGTTTAGTTGTGAAGTGATATAATGACAGCACGGTTAAGTTGTGAAGTGATATAATGACAGCACGGTTAAGTTGTGAAGTGATATAATGACAGCACGGTTAAGTTGTGAAGTGATACAATGACAGCACGGTTTAGTTGAGAAGTGAGACAATGACAGCACGGTTTAGTTGAGAAGTGATACAATGACAGCACTGTTAAGTTGTGAAGTGATACAATGACAGCACGGTTTAGTTGAGAAGTGAGACAATGACAGCACGGTTTAGTTGAGAAGTGAGACCATGACAGCACGGTTAAGTTGTGAGGTGATACAATGACAGCACGGTTAAGTTGAGAAGTGAGACCATGACAGCACGGTTTAGTTGTGAAATGAGACCATGACAGCACGGTTAAGGTGTTAAGTGAGACCATGACAGCATGGTTAAGTTGTGAAGTGATATAATGACAGCACGGTTAAGTTGTGAAGTGAGCCCATGACAGCACGGTTAAGTTGTAAAGTGATACAATGACAGCACGGTTAAGTTGAGAAGTGAGACAATGACAGCACGGTTAAGTTGTGAAGTGATACAATGACAGCACGGTTAAGTTGTGAAGTGAGGCCTTGACAGCACGGTTTTGGTGAGAAGTGATACAATGACAGCACGGTTAAGTTGAGAAGTGAGACCATGACAGCACGGTTAAGTTGAGAAGTGAGACAATGACAGCACGGTTTAGTTGAGAAGTGAGCCCATGACAGCACGGTTAAGTTGTAAAGTGATACAATGACAGCACGGTTAAGTTGAGAAGTGAGACAATGACAGCACGGTTAAGTTGTGAAGTGAGACCATGACAGCACGGTTAAGTTGAGAAGTGAGACAATGACAGCACGGTTTAGTGGTGAAGTGATATAATGACAGCACGGTTAAGTTGTGAAGTGATATAATGACAGCACGGTTAAGTTGAGAAGTGATACAATGACAGCACGGTTTAGTTGAGAAGTGAGACCATGACAGCACGGTTTAGTTGTGAAGTGAGACCATGACAGCACGGTTTAGTTGTGAAATTAGACCATGACAGCACGGTTCAGGTGTTAAGTGAGACCATGACAGCATGGTTAAGTTGTGAAGTGATATAATGACAGCACGGTTAAGGTGTTAAGTGAGACCATGACAGCACGGTTAAGTTGTGAAGTGATACAATGACAGCACGGTTAAGTTGTGAAGTGATACAATGACAGCACGGTTAAGTTGAGAAGTGAGACCATGACAGCACAGTTAAGTTGAGAAGTGAGACAATGACAGCACGGTTTAGTTGAGAAGTGAGACCATGACAGCACGGTTAAGTTGTGAAGTGATACAATGACAGCACGGTTAAGTTGAGAAGTGAGACAATGACAGCACGGTTAAGTTGTGAAGTGAGACCATGACAGCACGGTTAAGTTGTGAAGTGAGACCATGACAGCACGGTTAAGTTGTAAAGTGATATAATGACAGCACGGTTAAGTTGTGAAGTGATATAATGACAGCACGGTTAAGTTGTGAAGTGATATAATGACAGCACGGTTAAGTTGAGAAGTGAGACCATGACAGCACGGTTAAGTTGAGAAGTGATACAATGACAGCATGGTTAAGTTGTGAAGATAAACAATGACAGCGCGGTTAAGTTGTGAAGTGATACAATGACAGCGCGGTTAAGTTGAGAAGTGAGACCATGACAGCACGGTTAAGTTGTGAAGTGATACAATGACAGCGCGGTTAAGTTGTAAAGTGAGACAATGATAGCACGGTTTAGTCAAGAAGTGAGACCATAACAGCACGGTTAATTTATGAAGTGGGACCATGACAGCACGGTTTAGTTGTAAAGTGAGACAATGATAGCACGGTTTAGTCAAGAAGTGAGACCATAACAGCACAGTTAATTTGTGAAGTGGGACCATGACAGCACGGAGGAAGAATTATGCTCTTAAGGAAATCGAAAGACTAAATTTTTTAGGATAGGGAATTCGAAAGGTGGTACCTTTTCAGAGTGAGTAAGCTCCGGCATGAATTCCAGATAATCTTCCTGTGTTGCCTTTTCAGGGACACAGGCAACCTACCAATAAAACGACATCACATTTAGTGAGTAATATAAAAAAAAACAAAAAAACAGAACGACGCTAATAAGTGAATCAGTCCGGCAAGACTACCTTTTTTATATATCTTTTGTAGGATCTTTCCATTAATTTGTTAACCTAAACAAAACAAAACAGTATTAGTTTATGGAGGAATTGTCATGGTAGATTATGTTTCAGGACATCGACAAGTCAGTAAAAGCGCAAGTATAATCACGAATCTGTGCAATCTTAAAATTACAGTTTATTGCGAATTGGCTAGCAGGGTTTGGTTCTATTTGAAATATATAATAATATCTTAGCAAAGATGTGTTATTCTCCAAGAAAAGACCCCCCACCCCAAGAGATGGAATTTCATGGTTTTGGGTTTTAAAGCCCTTTTTCTGTTCAATTCTGGGTGGGATGTATCATCTGTAGGGGAGGGAGATGAGAAATAAAAATAGTTCCATTCTCACATGGTTGGTCTATGGAGAGTGTTTGAGAGCTGATGAGATGGTCAGGAATGATCATCAATTTTTTTTTAATTTCAACTGCAATCAGCTCACGACTCTTTCCCTGTGATCAAACTGAGGAAACTCTTATTAGCACTCTTGTTGGACTTGAGCATGTTCAGAGTCAATGAAAGTTTCTTAGAGTGTACCACCCAATCAAGGCTTATTGATTGCAGGTCTAACTCTTCAGAAAGTGAAAACTGCTGGCACGTCCTCACCTCTGTGTACAAGTAGTCATCGTGGTAGATGCCAAATATAAGATGGATGTAGTTCCAAGTTGCCATCCTAAACACCGTGGTGTCCACATTTGTTCGGTCCCCCAAGCTAAAGATAATAAAAAAAAAGAAATCTTGACTACTATTTTGTGTTAGCGGCTAACACTGCATTTGAAACTAGACTTTTCAAAATGTGACAAAAGTATATAATTTGGTCACAAACAACATAATAACAAAAAAATAATAAATAACAAAAATAATAACAACTTACGTAAAATAAGTTAGCCCTAAAGTGGAACTAAATTTCTCATCCAATAATGTTCCAATATCAGGGTAAAGTCGATTGAAGAGCGAAAATCCATGCTCCTCCCAGGAACAGTCCTGTATTCTGAAGGTGGAGATGTCTTGTTGGGGGCGGCTGGCAAAATCCTGGTAGCGGAAGTTGGGGTCCTCCAAGTATCGGGCGAGGTCAGTGGTTAGAGATTCTGTTGGTGTTGATGCAGCTTCATCCTTAAAGTGGGCCACTGAGAGAGAAAGACACAGTTGAGTGAGTTAGAACTTTACAGCTGCCAAAAGTTTCTGAGTAGTAATAGAGACTCCTTAAGGCATCATTTTGTCATCTAACAAAATACCAAGTAAACAAAAACATCCCATATTAATAGGGGACTTGCGCTAAGAGATCATGTGAATTTATGGGGGGCAAACTAAAATGCCCTTAGGCTTTTTAGCAACAAAATAACAGCAACCAAAAGCAAGTTATTCAGCGCTTACAAAAAATCCAGAATTTATTATTTTTTTTTCAGGTAGGGTTTAGTTTCATTTAAAGATTTTCTTTTTTTGTCATTCTTGCCTTGAAAGCTATTGCAATACATTTTTTATTGAATTTGATATTAATGATTAATGTAATGTTTATTTATTTATTCATTCATTCATTCATTAAATTAAAAACTATACTGTATTCATGATTGAAAAGTAGAGCCAAGACAATGTTGCAAGAAAAGATACCAATGGTATGAAGTCAGGATTTTCTGAGTAGGTCATATAATTGAGTAGGCCATGTATTATACAAGAAGGTCTAAGATTTGGTTTCATTCAATTAAAAAATGTTTTTTAAATAACCAAATGGGCTAACACACCCTCTAGCAACGACCCCTAGCAACACAGACGTGTGAAAAAACACTTACACTCTCCACTCTCCAGCTTTTCGAAGTGCTGGAAAAGCTCTTCTTGTGAAGCTTCCATCAATGTGTCCTGCTCGGCCCGAACCTCCCTCATCCTGGCCATCAGCTCATCCCGAGTCATTGTTGACGATCTGACAGACTCAGAGCCTGTGGTTGCGTTCCCAGAGTCAAAGCTTGCCTGGTTTGTCTCTGTCAAAGTCGGAGGTTTGAAGGTGTGTCCATTCTCTGAGTCTATCTCTGGGACGACACCGCAGCCATAGACAAAGCTGGAGAGCGCATGAATGTGGGCCATGATGACTATGGCATGGACCAGCTCGGATAAGGACCAGTTGTCTTCACCTTTAAGCAGTTTCTGTTGGTGACATGGAATAGGAAATATGGATAAAAAGGAACAAATTCTCATAATGCAATGAGAACGACAACAGCTTGTACTGAAAGTGAGCTCCATCAATATTAATGACACCATGTTACATGTACATAGCTGTAGCAAGCCTCGAATTATTGGGGGGGGGGGGGGGGTTGCACGATACAGAAACATAAAAAAACAATTGGGGCACAGCCACACCCCTACTGGTCATCTTCTTATAATTTTTTTTTAAGCTTGGGGGAGCACGTGCCCACAGTGCCCCACCCTCTGCTACAGCCCTGATGTACACATGTACAGGGTGGTACGTTAGACATCAACAAGCATTATTATCAGTTGATCCACCAGCTTTGTATGACATTAAAGCTATCATCACTTTATGTAGCTTTTGTAAACCCTTCCCTACTGGGAAAGCGTGTTTCTTAGAGCGCATTTTTTTTCTATCATTCTATAATTGGAATGGTTGGTAGAGAATTTCAAAATGGCATTTTAGTCATTCTGCTACAGGTAGCAAAATGGGAGGAATGGCCTTCATACCATTACGGAATGGGAACGCGAGATGAACAATAGCTTTTTTTATTCTAATCATTCTCATTCCAGAATAACGAGTAAAAAAACGTGCCCTTAACCACCCTACCTAACAAGCCAGAAAAGATTTACCTTCACTGCCTGCCCTGCAACACCAGCTCTGGTAAACCCTTCTCTATTAGTTAAGCACTTATCTTAAAGCTGCATTGTCACCAGTTTACTTACGGTAGATTACATAACATGGATTTTAAGGAAATTTTAAAGAAAATTGTGAAAGCAATGTGTCTATGGGATGTTCCTTGAGGATGTCATTGATAATTGTCCTGTTATTATCATTGAGCCAATGGCCTGTTAAAGCCGCATTGTCACCAGTTTACTTTCAGAGGCCCAATGGAAACCTCAACTTCAAGAATCCACAGTGTTTAACAGGCCATTCGCTGTAAATTATCAATCACATCCTCAAAGAAACTTCTAATAGACACACTGCTTTCGCCATTTTGAAAAAAAATTTGCGTTTTTTGTTAAAAATCATTGGAGATTGTTACGTAATCAACCGGAAATAGACTGTTGACAATGCGGCTTTAAACAGTGCGGATTCACCAGCCCCGTCACACCAATTGTAAACCCACCTCTATTAGCTGAGTGCTGACAAGCCACGGCTGATGAGCTAGGTACTTGTTCATGTCTAACAACGCATGAAGCTTTTTAGGGATGTGCTGGATACCCTTAAGCCACTGCTTGTCACCATGGTAACGCAAAAACTCCCGTTCATAAATGCTAACCTGTAAGAAACCACAAAAATGTAGATCAGGCATGGTCTAGCAGGGGGTATAATTTTATGATCAGTTAAACTGCAGGACCTTAGGCTAGATTTGAGTTTGGAGTGGTGAAATTTTAAGGTTTCCCTTGAAAAACTAATCAGCACTGATCAGGCACATCATACATCAAAGGGGTATATGCAGGGTGGTCGCACCCCCCTTCAAATCCTATGCGTATACTCACCAGTCCACATAAGAGCGCTGGTATCTACAACCAACCTAGTTTTATAAGCCAGTTATACTCACCAGTCCACATAAGAGCGCTGGTATCTACAACCAACCTAGTTTTATAAGCCAGTTATACTCACCAGTCCACATAAGAGCACTGGTATCTACAACCAACCTAGTTTTATAAGCCAGTTATACTCACCAGTCCACATAAGAGCGCTGGTATCTACAACCAACCTAGTTTTATAAGCCAGTTATACTCACCAGTCCACATAAGAGCACTGGTATCTACAACCAACCTAGTTTTATAAGGCAGTTATACTCACCAGTCCACATAAGAGCACTGGTATCTACAACCAACCTAGTTTTATAAGCCAGTTATACTCACCAGTCCACATAAGAGCACTGGTATCTACAACCAACCTAGTTTTATAAGCCAGTTATACTCACCAGTCCACATAAGAGCACTGGTATCTACAACCAACCTAGTTTTATAAGCCAGTTATACTCACCAGTCCACATAAGAGCACTGGTATCTACAACCAACCTAGTTTTATAAGCCAGTTATACTCACCAGTCCACATAAGAGCACTGGTATCTACAACCAACCTAGTTTTATACGCCAGTTATACTCACCAGTCCACATAAGAGCACTGGTATCTACAACCAACCTAGTTTTATACGCCAGTTATACTCACCAGTCCACATAAGAGCACTGGTATCTACAACCAACCTAGTTTTATAAGCCAGTTATACTCACCAGTCCACATAAGAGCACTGGTATCTACAACCAACCTAGTATTATAAGCCAGTTATACTCACCAGATATGAGCACTGGTGTCTACAACAAACCTAGTATTATAAGCCAGTTATACTCACCAGATATGAGCACTGGTGTCTACAACAAACCTAGTATTATAAGCCAGTTATACTCACCAGATATGAGCACTGGTGTCTACAACAAACCTAGTATTATAAGGCAGTTATACTCACCAGTCCACATAAGAGCACTGGTATCTACAACCTACCTAGTTTTATAAGCCAGTTATACTCACCAGATATGAGTACTAGTGTCTACAACCTACCTAGTATTATAAGCCAGTTATACTCACCAGATATGAGCACTGGTGTCTACAACAAACCTAGTATTATAAGCCAGTTATACTCACCAGATATGAGTACTAGTGTCTACAACCTACCTAGTTTTATAAGCCAGTTATACTCACCAGATATGAGCACTGGTGTCTACAACCTACCTAGTATTATAAGCCAGTTATACTCACCAGATATGAGTACTGGTGTCTACAGCATATTATTATAAGTCAGTTATACTCACCAGATATGAGCACTGGTGTCTACAACAAACCTAGTTTTATAAGCCAGTTATACTCACCATATATGAGCACTAGTGCCTACAACTCAATATTATTAGCCAGTTATACTCACCAGATATGAGCACTGGTGCCTGCTAGCAGCCTGTGTGCAATAAATAAAAACATTTGGTTGGCAAGCGACTCAATACAAGTTACAGCAGTACTGCTGATTCAAAGCAACTGACTTCTCCAACTTGATCACATAACCACTGTGGAATCATGTTAAAGCAGATGTTGCACCAGATCTTCAGGTAAATTGCATAACAATGTTTGATGATTTTAAGCAGAAAACAGTGTGTCCATTGGAAGCTTCTTTGAGGATGTGACTGATAAATATTTAGAGCGGATGGTCTGTTAATTAGCGCAAATTTTATAGATTCTTTCGCATTTTGTCAGTTGAGCTTCCACAGGCTTAAACTAGTGCAAACACTGCTTTTTTAAAAGGACACTTTTGGGAAATAAGATTATAAGCAAGCAGAATATAACTTGAGGTGTCCTTAGAGTGTGGTTCAACTGTGTTTCCAGTGTTTTTTGTGTAATATTAAGTATACTGGCCCAAGATTTAGACATTTTGGGGGTTGTGTATCATTCAAGAGAATGCAAATTAATTCAAACTTAGATTATGTTTATTTGATGGCATCTTGTACAATAGGATTTCAGAGCAAAGAACTTAAATTATGTGCAACTGTGTATAGCATATCTTTTGGAGATTATCTTCTTATTAGAAATCTTATCCTCTCACCATGATAGCAATGTAGTGTCGCCAATCATAAGGCAAAGGCCCTTCCCCACGCATGAGAAAGTATTCCGTCCTTGCATTCCAGTCCAAGTACTGGGGGTGCACACCAATTATGCATGTCACGTTAGGGACACGCCCATTAAATAAGAAGGAGTCAACCAAAAGACTGTGGGTCTGTTCATCATCTGTGTCCATTGATGGCAGCTGTAAACATGGGGGATATTTCATTAACACACACAGTCTTTAACACAATAACAGCACCATGAATACTCAATTTTTACAGCAGGGTGTAGTTAGTTAAATGTATTTAAAATTGCAGGAACTACAGAAGGGGGTTAGTAAATAAATTCCTAAATAAAATCTTAGAAGTGACCTCTTTTATTCAATGCCAACTTAGATTGCAAAATAGCCAATATTCATGTAAGTTTCTGTCTAGGCAAATGCTCTTAAAATTTGATGCTCTACTTAGTAAAACAACCTAGCAATTAAAGAGACAGAGAATTTGATAAGAACTTTGAGCAGTCTAAGGCCAAAAAATCATAAACCAAGATAATTTAATGGAAACACCACACACGATTACTGATATGTCTATGTTTTTCAAGAAACCAAAACTATTGTTGCAGAATTTTAAATTTCCTAGTCCTATACTTTTTACACCCATTGAAGGAAATTGTTCAATGCACTGTTGGAACCTTCAAAGGTTCTTGCTAATAAATTAAGTTATAATATTCTGAAATATCTAACAGTATTTAATCATCATCCAACCTGTACTATAGGTAAGGGGTTTATGCTTTCTATGAAAATTAATTTTATGCTAAGCTGAGTTTCTCAGCAGACCTTGTTTCATAACATTCATTACTGCTAAATACAGTACATCATTCTACCTGCATTCTTCCAAAAAAATATCCATGGCTGGTTGTGCTACACATACTATAAAAACATTTACCTCTTTACATTTGTGGACAGTGTTCTATATTTAGCAATTCATTTGACAGGCATATGCATATAAAATCTGCTGGGCATTATTATGATAAATCCTCTCAACGCAATTTGTAATTACATTAGGGCCATATAAAAAGGGGGACCCAAAGACCTTTTTTCTCATTTTTTTTTTCCATACTCAACAACTTCTATAAATAAAATGTGTTTTCTTTTGTTTTTCGGGCAGAAGATAAATGTGGAAAGGAGACAGAGAAAGAAAAATAGGTGTGATGTTTATTCATGTTTTAAATCCACACAAACATTTGACCTCTGCCTTTAGCAATTAAAACACTCATATGTAACATTCATAACACTGTATTAACATCCATTGTTCTAAAGTATGTACAATAGTTAGTACTAAAATAGTACAAAAATAGAATTAATTTATTTGATAGTTTTTACCCTGTGGTATTGATTTTGCTCATGTACTTTACTTACAACCAGTTATGTTTTAAATCAAAACTATTATTAAAATCTTTTTTTATTTTCTATTGAACAGAAATTATGATCTAAGTGATCAGCTTGTTTGCATATGTTTTACATTTGGCTGTTTACAGTACGTAGGGAAAAAATGAAATAGGTACCCTGTAGTGCTTCTGTCTATGACTTTTCATGCATAATAATAGACAAGACTTATTCAAAAACCTAGAAGTATACTACATTTTCATGAATCTGATTCTTTTTGTGCAAATATCAATAAAAAGGATAACTCTATGAGACCATATTTATTGAGCTTTGTATAAAAGTTAAGTTTATTTCAAGGCATGCTTGCAGTATACTCTATTTATTTGTATTATTCAGTGTGAAAATATATACATAATGTAATAACAGTACCACATTGTGGTGTACTGTACCTGTTACATTTGAATAAGTGAAAATAGGCATAAAAATAATTATCAAGAAAATAAAATTGCACTTAAAAACTGTCCCTTGGGCAGTGGGTAAAGCATAAGTAAATGTTTTGATTTGGAATATATCATCCATAATTTTAATGGCTTTGGAAAATAGTTGAAACTCGAAATGCCTTTAGCATGTAAAAGGAACTATTAGAGGTTCTTGAGACATCCATGTTTTGACAAGCAGAGAGGAGCACTGATGGAATATATATATAAACACAGCGAGAGTTATTGTTCTTATAAGGATTGTCATATGTTGTATGATGAAATAAGTCCAACAATCGTCAGAATTCCACCTTTAGATGTTCACTCAAATGTTTGTATCATTATCTCAGCCGTTTTTCACCACGATTCGAGGGGAAACAGATATATCTTAGCAAAATATGTCATATTATCTTGCATAATTGACATACGCATTTTTTAAGAGAAAGTAAAATTACTGGGAGCAATAAGCTTAAGTAAGTGGAATTGTGGTCTTGACAAAATGTAGAAGGACTCACCTCTTTCGATGGTATGAAAGACGAAGGACCCTTGAAAAGTGGTCTAGGGACGGGCATAGTGCTTGACTGTGGGCAAAACAGAGGATTGTATGAGGGGAAAGACCATACGCCAGAAAAAACTCTAATTTAGCTTGTCAAATAGGGCAGTAGACGAACGATTTTCTCTTTGATGCCCTTAGTCGATACCAACCTTAACGTTTTCCAAAACTTTCGAGCATTTCTCCCTAACATCTGGAAAAGGGCAACGGATTGAAAGGCTTAGAATACAAGGTAGAAGTTCCACAAATAAGTTTTGGCGGCCGTTGTTAATGGTTTCATCTCTTCTGTTTGCCCAAGTCTTGTATGCTTTCACCAGCGAATCTAGAAACTGGCCTCTGACATTAGCATCTCTTGTTCGCAAAATACTAAAATCCCTGAGCGAATCTTCCTCATAAATGAAGTCTTCATCATCGCTCATTGTGTGAGGCAATCGCTGGAGTCTGTTCTAGAAGGTTTTGTAGCCTTGTTGATGTAGAAATCCCTGTTTTTTTGGCGAAATTTCTCATTAGATTTGAGCTTGAAACCCTGGCGTTGGACAATCCAAATGATGTGACATCGAGGCCATCCACCGCACTAGCCGCTCGGCCAATCACACCACAATATGACTTCTACGTCATCGACACACCTCCTGTTCTACCTTTTATGGGGTGAAACCGGCTAAGGGAAATACTCCCGAACTCGAAGGGTTTAGAAACAAAGAATGCAAATCGCTGGCAGATTTTTACAATATTAATAATTTAATCCAAAGAGAACTCAAATACTTCTGAAGTAGTCTGTGTCTGGTGCCCTAAGCGACGTACACTTTACCAAACACACACATGTTTTTTTAAAGAAAAAAAAAACCCACTACCATGTAGTGATGGATTCCCAAACGTTTAAATGTCAGTATTACTTATTCATATTTTACTGGAGATTGTAATAATGATACCCAATATTAAAAGCTCATACTGAACTTTAACGATATAAAAACGTGCATAATACCATGTTCACCAGAACTACATATGTTTGTCTACTTTAAAAATCTTTCGTGCCTTGTAAACATTCAGCCTGTGGCTGGGATTAGTTTGTTTTCTGAAAATGAAAGAAAGAGTAAAAGTAAAATAAAACATCGTCGAAAAAATGTGGTATACCTGTGTCAAAAGATCACGTGACGTCCAGACATAGAAACGGACGACAATCAAAACAACTCGACCGGGTCACACAAAGAAGGCGGAAATGTGACGCTATTTTAGATATTCTAGAGTTATGGTTGATACAGAAATGGCCGATCTTCCTCCATCGTACAGCGAGGCTGTTGGTGAGAGAGGCCCACCTCCGGTTTACAGCGAAACAGAGACGCGTTTTGAGAATACAGGGGGCTCACAACGTGAAACACCGAGACCGGCTTGGGAAGAGTCGACTGTTATAACACGCCAGCCACAGACAAGCTATAATACTTTACAGAACACGGACCAACACATTGCGATGAACCAGCCAGGCCTTCAAACCTCGATTGTTTCTCAGCCCAAAGCGTTTTATTCGAACTGTTTTTGCGCGGCTTGCAAATGGAGGCCTTGTACAAAACAAGGAGAATGTTTTTGTTATAATTGTTTAGGTTTCTTGCTTTATGCTGCTATCTGCGTACCAGGAGTGGTGACTTGTCTGATTTGTGGAAAAGTCTGCCCTGAGACATTTGGGGATTGCCCTAATAGAGATTGGGATTTGATTGACAGCTATAATGACAGACACTCAGACTGCTGTAGTCAGTGTTTCTGGTTTATGTGTGGCCCTTTATGTTGTTATTCCTGTGAAAGTGGAACAGACGTATGCCCTTTAGCCACACCCTGCGTATCGCAGTTTGGGATAACCTTCTGTCGCAAGTTGACCTGCTTTTGTTCAAGAACGTCATGTAACATGATGGATGGGCAAGCATTTGGATTTATTTGTAATTTAAAAGATTGTGGATGTAAATATGCAGAAAATGCTTATCTGTAAATAGGCAGCATCCACTCCTGTTTCTTGCTTGAGATAATATTTTTGCTATCACTGTCAGTCATGTTCAATGAGAATTCTCATTAAAAATGTTAATAATATCATTTTAGATCATTGTTTATCCTATTTCCAGTGCATAGGGGGCTTTCAAAGTATCTATGTAGTAACTCTTGGTTTTATAAAGCCCTTTAAGTTAGACCCTTAATTTGATAGTCAATGTGATATGGTATTTGCTTCTCAAGCCAGGCCCTGAAACCAACCAGATGGCAATCTTTTAGGTGTAAAATAATCTGGCTTTCTATCTAATGCAAGGAAATGTTAATCTTTAAAAAAGGCTGGCCAGACACAAGGAAATAAACCAAGGGTTGTAGTTGCATGCCACCTTTCTGTAATTATCAATTTTTTTTCAGGCTTATGTTCCTGTCCCAAAAAGGCCCATGCAGGCCTAGTTATCCTATACTTGCAATGTAGTTTTTTTTTTTCAGGCTGGGAGGGTGGGGATGCACCACCGCACAGCCTATTTTGTTATTAGGGACTTTAGATGCGGCTACAGCTAGGACGGAGTGACTGGGATAACACTTTAATGCTTGGAGCAAATTCCACAATAGTTTCGAGGAAATTACATAGACTTTATATTCAGGAACAAACTGAAATTAACCTTAAACTTTATTTCTAGAATAGGAAACAGAGATAGGTGAATTTATACTACAACGGGCCACATAGTTGCCAGACCGCAATACTTGGAATTTCACGTGGTGTTTTGGGGGAGAACGGTTGGAAATCTATCAGACAGAACGCATTTTCATGTGCAGCCTTTCAATTCTCAAATTAAATTTATTGTTTACCACTATCACCCTTTTCGTAACTGTACTCGTATCTTAAAGTCCCTATTTTCAGTTCAGTATGCCAAAAAAAACTCAACAAGTTAGAATATACTTTACATTTATAAGTGGAAACATGACTTCTATTCTATTGGTTAAAGTATACATATTTGAACTTTTTTGGGAGCCTTATAAAAATATACCCATCCCATCCCTAATTCAGCCTACTAGCCTGTTTCTAATAAATTGACACAGGATTGTCTGGCTTGAGAAGCAAGCCATGTACAAAGCCTGAAGGACTTAGTTATTAAAACTTAGTGACCCCTCCTTTCTAAGACTGGCCAAACCACCTCCATTGCCACATAATGGTGTATATATTGTATTTCTCCACATGCTTAAAACAATGTTTTAGTGTGCGTTGAAATCTTGTGCATGCACTGTCGTATTGTTCTTCGCGGAATTCTTAATTTGAAGGTCCCTATTATCTCTGTTGTTAGAAGAAGAGGCTGACCAAATGTATTTCTATTTTTTGATTAATGTTCATTTATTTCTCTTACTACATTTATAAACTACAATACTCTTGCTACATCTCCAGTGCAATCCCAGAGTAAAATTCCTTCTTCTCTGTAGCTGGATTCAAATGTACAACTTCCAAGTATAAAGCATCTTCAGATGTCAGAGTACATTGTATGTACCATCATTCTTCTCCTCATAAAAAAATCTTGATATATTTACACTGTGTTTTTAAAGTAAATCCAACTGTGTCATAAGTGACCTGTGGATGTTGAAAGCTCTTCAGACTGAAATTCATTAGGCAATGCACAGTAATGGAAATCATTCACTTTTCCCAAAAACCATTAAAAACAAACTTTGCTTACATAAGGCTTATCTACATCGAAAGTGCCAACAAAGGACTAGAAAACTCATGAACAGATGTTGGGACAGCTCACAAACATCATGCCTCAGTTTGGAATACCAAACTTATAATGTAAATGTACTGTTAACTCCATACTGAAAGTAAACATGATATGTCATATCTGTACAGGATAAATTTCTTGCAAATTGACACAGTCCAAAGATCCCCAATGGTTTCAAAGTGAATCTTCCATGGTATACACTGTCACTTTCTTTCACTTTTTTAGCTTGTGTCCTAACAAGAGCAGTATCAGATACAAGCAACAATGTCTGTAAGTCTACATAGCAGTAGGGCTGGTAGTTGTAAAGAGTAACCATATGGCTGGTCAATCTCTTGGCATATCGCAAGCTTCACATACGTTAAGAGCACCATGGTTCTCCAATGTACAATGCTTACATTGCCAGGGTTTTTCTGAAAGACAGTCAAAGATAAAATAGTGAAAATCCTTTTTATTTTACAACAAAGGCCATCATTGATGTCAAATGTTTGATATTTGGGTTTGGTATGGCTGGTTTCCATAAAATTGCTATTTATCGCACATAATCACAGGGGATCGTGTATGTTTTCATGGAAACTCACCCTGCGATTGTTTGAAATGTTGCGCTATCAATATGACAACCAGCCTTAAGCATCTCTAAGCAGTCATTATTAAACATCTTTTAGTCCCAGAAATTCAAGCCTTTTCAACATACGGGGATATGGGAAGTGTCCAAATTACCTTCTTGTATGGGTTCTGGGCAACTAGTAACAGATGACACAGAGGGGGACCTGGGAAGGTCACTAGGAGGAATAAGAATCCACCCCTGCCTTTCGAGGCTAGGGTCTCTAGTAGGGCTTTGGTTTGGATTAACTCCCTCTTCACCTGAAAGAGTGCAGTCAGAATATAAAATGATAACAGGTTGTTGTGAATACAGCCAGCAAAAAGCTCCTATGTAGGGCTAGGGTGGAGAGGGTATAAAGACCCCCATGTTTGGCAGAGATACATATGGTTGTTTACCATTTAATCGGAAATTCTGGTACTTCTGGTTATTTTGTAAATGGTGCATACACCCTATTCCTCCCACTGGAAAATTTCCGGAAAATGTGGAGTTGCTTTAGAAGTAGTCCACTTTCACCAGGGATACCAAAAATTCTGCAAAATGATGTACCATTTGCAGTTTTACATAGAGGCCCCCATCAGCCACTATTATTCCCCAGAACCCCAAAAGTAGAATTTCTGGATAGATGCAAATGGTACATAACTCACCCCAGAAATTCTGGAATATATGAAACTTTTTCTTACCATTATTGCATCCCAGAAAAACTGGGACCTCTTTCTGGAATTTCCAAATAAATGGTAAACAACCTATTTACTTTTACCCCTTTGCTGATAAGTTATTCTTTATGGCCTAGATAAATTCCCCTCCCCTCTCCAGTTGTGGTGGTTTGTGGTGATTGAAAGCTGTTTATGGGAGAAAATACCCACCATGATGGGCATTATACGGTGGTATCCATGGCGGCATGGGCATTGCCCCAGGCATCCCATTCACAGGGTATGGTGGTTGCTGGACAGGATATGGAGGGTGTTGCCGATGAGGCGGACCATAGTGCAGAACACCTGGATCTCGTGGAAAACTTAAGCTCTTTCTCATCTGATGCGGGCCTAACAATATTAAAAAAGTTAACTAATTGCAGCTCACATTTACAGAAAACTTAAGCTCTTTCTCATCTGATGCCGGCCTAACAATATTAAAAAAGTTAACTAAGTGCAGCTCACATTTACAGAAAACTTAAGCTCTTTCTCATCTGATGCGGGCCTAACAATATCAAAAAGGGTACTAAGTGCAGCTCACATTTACAGAAAACTTAAGCTCTTTCTCATCTGATGCCGGCCTAACAATATTAAAAAAGTTAACTAAGTGCAGCTCACATTTACAGAAAACTTAAGCTCTTTCTCATCTGATGCCGGCCTAACAATATTAAAAAAGTTAACTAATTGCAGCTCACATTTACAGAAAACTTAAGCTCTTTCTCATTTGATGCCGGCCTATCAACACATTTAAAAAGTTAACTAATTTCAGCTCATATTTGTATGCATTTCTTATCAAGATGTACAGACAACAAATGTTTGAAATTAGCTCATTTTATACCTACGGTAATAAGGTTGGCAATAGTGTTAGATTTTTTAAGTGAGAGTAAACACAATACCTTGTAACTATTTTTAATGAGGCAGCTTTTAGCAAAATCTTTGAAATATTACTTTCATCCTGGTGCTGTAAGCGGCTATAGAATGATAAGCCATTTCTGTCATACTTTTCACCTTAAGATCTATCTATAATTTAATTTATTGCATTTATATTGCACAATTATCAAAGTTTTGAGTGGGGAAAATCAGTGCAGAATGCAAGAATCCTGCAGTCATTACTATAAACAACCTCAAGGCATGCACATTTAATCAACTTCTGAGCTAGGTTATGCTGTGGTTAATACATGCTTACATGTGGGCTTGTCAAGTAGTTGCTAAGCCGGTTGACAACAATGTTTTGTCATTCAACAGTATACAACCACAAGGCGCGTACAGTTAGTCAACTTACCTCCCTGGTGGTAATGGTTGCTTTGCGGCAGAGGAGTAGGAAACTGGTAGACATCCTGCTGGGGATTGATAATGCCGAGTGGTGGACTTGCTGTGAAAGGTAATAAAGGAAGTTTTAAATCATTTTGATTGGTAAAGAAATTCACAAACTAAACAATCTTAGGTTTTATCTAATTTTATGCATTCTCAACAGGGGTGGTGGAGCAGTCCCAAATGTGTGGGGGAGGGGTGGGTGGGGAGGAGGGGGACCAAGGCACAGCAATCAATTGAATTTGCTTGCATCCTTTAGCTTAAATGCAAACAAACGTCATCCACACAAAATAGCCCCTCAACCTCTGCCATCCCTGCTCAATGAATGAGTTGAACATGAAGAGACCCACTGGTTTTTTGACAGGACGATTCACTTTATAAAAACAGTTTGTGGCTTCATTTAAAGGCTGTGTGACTAAACATTTGAATAATCATAATACAACAAGAACTGAGACAGGTTTTTACATCTAAATGTTGGCCAAGGTAAAAGTGGTAATTTCTATTTGTTGAGATGCATTGGATACTGTCTTAACTTGTTCTGACATTTCCTTGTAAATAGAATCAATTGGATACTGCAAATCGAACTTAAAAAATGTATACACTTTTAAGAGGAGTGAAGTGCAACATAGTACAAACAAGAATGCACATTGTCAAAAAAAAAGTAATGTACAATACTGTAAATGAAAATATCTTGGGCGAGTTTTCATTGGCTCCTAGCCACCAGCCAATTAAAAAAAGGTATTTTATCATTAGTCCTAGGCCTTCCTGGTTTAGCAAAGAACGCCTAGTCATTTTGTTTTCAAAATTCAGTTTGAAATATCGCACTCTTACGTAGAATATCTCTCTTTTTTTTACGAGAAATAGAGTTAAGAACCCTAAAAGAACACATCAGCTGTGCACTTAAATGTTTTGTCTTTCAAAATTTAGCCAAATTATGCAGGAAATTTAGCGAAATTTGTGGATTACACAGAGAAAGCCAAATTACATGCTTGTGAAGGTGATAATCACTTTGAACCTCTTAGGCATAACAAGCGCATCTTAGCACAACTGTAAAATTGTTATTCTCATTGCTAAACATTCTTATTTTCACATGGAACATTGGAATGCGAGCTTGTCTTCGTTCACGGCAGTTACCCCTATTTTGGGCGAGTAAATTCCAACATGTCGTACAACAAGAAAATGGAGAAGGAAGCATAATTAATTGCTAAGGAAATGATGAGGAGGCTAAAGATACTATTCTTCATTTGGAATACTTTTTACTATGTTTTTTAAGCGATTGTGTGACTATTTCTCAACTACAACGGGATCGCCGCATTTTCTTATTGATTTCCGCTTTTTATCATACTGAGAACAATGGGTTACACATTTAATGCGCACCCCCAGATCATTTACAGTAAACAAGGCATTCCTTATGCACAAAGATATAGACTCACCACCATGATTTAATTTGTCAATCTGACTGGCCATCTGATCCACTTCTGATCGTAAGACTTCAGTCTCTTCTTGCAAATGAGCAATGTTAGACTCCTACCAGAAATAATCACCAAGAACAAATTCTCAAAACTCAAACTGATTTTATATGATTAACCTTGGATTTGGTCCTAATTTTAGTTATTTTAATAACAGGATAACAGGAAATCAAAAACCTATAAACTAGCGCTACCCTATTTTTAGAGCTTTCAATGACAAAATACAGTAATACAGCTGGATAACTCAAACTTTCATCTTTCTACTCATGAATAGCAATCTTGATTGATTATAATTCTTTCAGTATTTTGTTTTCACATATCTTGAGTGGATCCATTAATACAAGGATAGCAGTGATACTTGGTTCATTACAAAACCACAAGCAGCTTATATATAAATTTTCAACCAGCCCTGTTAACTGAAAACTTTGCTAGACAAACTGATTTCCCCCCCCCCCCCCCCCCCCCCCTTAGGGTCCCACCATAGGGTTCTACTTAATTCTGCTTCCAAGGTCCACAGTTTTCATGGAGATAATCACAAATTAGAGATTTAAAAGCTTCTTTTAAATGAACTGTGTAGTACCATCACTTTACACCTTACCGTTGGATTATCTGCTACTTTGTATTTCTTGTGGAACAGCTCTTCTTCTTTTTCCCGAACAGCTACTTGTAATTTAAATAAGTTCTCTCTCTCGTGTTCTAATTCCTGTGAAAAATAAAAAAAAATATGTGCAGAACGGTCACTCAAACGAAAAGCATTATGATCATAATCAGTACAAATAATTTAACTTGACTTACTTTTTTTATTCTTTCTAGTCTCTGCTGCTGATGTTGAATCAGCTCTAGAAAAGGACAAAATATTTGAGAGAAAGGAAAAACAATTATGTGGCCGACAGGAAGTTGATAAAATTCAGATGTGAGGGATGTGTTATTAAACATCCAGGTCATATTGTGGTACACACATCAAGATGGCTGTATTAACACAGCATTAACACCACACTTCTCGGAATGATATGAGTGTGAGCTTGTAAAAGTTCACAAGGGTCGTTAGAGGATTCCCAAAAGGGATGGCATCCCAAATTTGGGGGAGAGTAGTCTTTGAGAACTCACTTTGACTATAAGCATCTATTGATTGGTGTCTTGTATTTGCAGCCTCAGCTTCAGACACAGTGCTTAGACAGCTAGATGAAGGAATGGCAATTGTCAAAGGTCTTGTAACTGGCATTACAGATAGAGGACCATAGCCAGGAGCCCGTTCTGTGATATTGGACGGTGGTATTGTGATTGACAAGGGTTCTAAAGGTGCAGAAGAAGCTGATAGATTTGGTCGACTTGCCGCTGAAGATGTGCTTGGTTGAACAGGTACAGGGGTGGGGCTATCAGCCACGACGTCCTCTCCATATAGGTATTTGTCACTCTCTTGGCTTAGAATTACAATACACTTCTCAAGATTTCCAGCATGCTGCAAAATTGAGATAAATTTTGTGTCAAGTTTTAAAGCAACTAGCAATACCTCAGCTTTAATATACCATAAGCAAAACTTTGTTGAGTGCATGGAAGCAACCTATATGGCAAATTGTGTAGGATTAGTTTAGTGTACACTATGAATAGAATTGTAATACGCAAATATATTATAAGCATTGATACAAGTTGCTTGTATACTGTAATATCTTGATAGATTTTGAAGGTGCACAAAATGGTCGCTTATAACAAGAAAATTTTTTTATAACAAATGAGACTCTTCTCCATACATTTTACCCGGGATTGGAGATAGGATTGGCGTTATATATCATAGAAAATCTGAAATTGGATGAAACTTTGACTTGGATGAATAAACATGATGCAGTTAAGTATACAGTGTGACTATAACATTCAAATTAATGCAATGATAAGAATATTTGTTTTCTGGTATTCATGGGACAGTAACTTAATGTTGTGACATTACAAAATTAATCACAATGTAGCACAGCTGCATAGGAAAATTTATCATCTGGTTTATAATAACAAACTCGTTAGATCTAAGTCTAAATAACTTATTTTATAAACAATGCTCATGATAAATTGTAAGATTTTTATAAACATTGTGTGGGTTGTGTGGGAGTTTCTTATTATTCTGTTACCATTAACGTAATGTGGTGTGATCGCAAAACAACCAATACAAGTGAGGCTTTGCTAGCTTGAATACATCTTACTAAAGGACTGTAGAATGCTTTACCAATTATAATACACTCGAAACTTGTGAGATATGTTAGAACAGGAAGTCTGCTGAATAAGTTTCATCAGCAAAAACTTGGAAATAAAGTTGAGTCTCTCGGGTTGACCAAACTAACGTTCATATCTTGACCTCAAACCACGCACATGAGCTCTCAATGACTCCGAAATAACTGAAGGGTTCTTTTATTTTATTGTAAATGGTTAAATCGCAATTTAGAAATAAAATTTCCATTTCAATAGTCAGCCTGCTAACCGAGCCCAAAACAAACCCCTTACAAAATACAGCCACCAAACAATACTTGTATTTGCATTCACTTTTCAACCAACAACACTATTTGTAAGGGAATTCAGAAAGAGTTGAGGTTTTTCTTAGTCAACACGATGATAAATCATAGGTAAAGACTAACCTGGGATAGAAATTTTGCGATAACGTCCAATGGTAACTCCGGGAATCGAGACTGCAATGCCTTCACGGAATCATGTTTTTCGCTGTCTTCACCCTTTGCGGTGCAGACTTTAGACATTTGTCAGCTACCAAATAACACAATAAACTCCCTGCAATCTGTTCTCCCGTCAAAACACCCCTTTGAGGTTAAATTACGAGGGGAGAAAGGTGCATTTTGTGCGAAAATCGAAGTCCACTAGTTCCGTTCGACAGGAGTTTGCGCATAACAATAAGGCACGTGACTGTAATCGGTCGATAGTTAATCGGGATAAATTCGTAAAGCTTCGGAAGTTGCCCTTCTGTGGTGTGTAGAAATAGCGTAAACAACTTAACTAGACTGTCGTGGATAATTAGCATAGCTGTCAACTCTCCTGCATTAGGCAGGAGTTTCAAGATTTTGAACCTTTTCCAAGCCTAATTTTCTTGTAAATATCCATACATTTACTGTATTCTCCCGCATTAGCTATCTTGGTACTTCTGATACATTCACTGTATTTCTCAAGATTTTTCCTTAGGGCGAGGTTGACAGCTATGTTTTAGTGAAGCTAGCAAGCATATCATACTAATGCCTTGTGCTTATGTGTGTTTGTGTCATAACGTTTGCGCTAAATTATTTAATGAGAAAAAAAACGCATCGTTGTTCATACTTTCTTCTCACCAAATTCCGGTTACTTTAGGCGAGGTTTCCCCCTTAATTAACTGATGACGGATCTTTTAAGATTCCACAGTGCTTATTTAATAGTTATCAGCTTATTTCGTTATTCACGTATAAAGCGGATTCAATCTTCATGTTTTTACCTAATCCAATTACAATAAACTTCCAGTGAAGGAAAATGTTTACGTGCCGACTGGGGGATTTAGTTGCTTTACCCTATGCAAGAGGGTTGTATAAGCTTACAGTCAGTACAGAATAAATTCAGAAACGTAAAAGTAATATTTCTTTCTGAGACGTTTCAATCACAATATTGTCTCAATGGTCATATGATATAAATCACGAATTACCATTTTGGTTTTTGTAAAAATCACTCCTTAGAACTGAGTGTAACTAAAAAAAACATGGGAATTTAACAAAATCCGACATGAGATTTGTTCTTCTCGACAGCTTTGCTTTTTTATCATAAAGCTACGGTGCTACGCCAGCTCTAATTGTTTTGATGGGCCATAGGCCGGGGGCGTGTCTAGAAACAAACGTAGGGTGGGGTGAAGGGTAGTATGTTCAAATTGGTATCCTTAGCTCTGGTAATAGGTCACTGGATCCATCTAGAAACTTTTTCTATCCAAATACACACATAAAATCAACCGTCTTCTTCACTACCAACAAAGTGGTCAACTGGAGTGGAACTCATCTCGTCACATAAGTAGAGTGTGGTCCAGGCCCTTCAGACACCCCCATCTGGTCACATGTCTGCTTACATCCTGGAACCTTCCGCTCAAAAACAACGCAACACATTGCACTGAGAGAAAAAGGCACTCCAAACATTGCATACAATAAATGTCTCATTGTCCTATTTTTGATGCCGTATAACAGCTTGGAAAGCCTATAATTTTTCCATCAGTTTATGGCTCTATTTCGGGCCATAAAACAAGGAATTATGGGGATCATAAGTTCATTAAGAAGAATTTATTGCTACACATAAATATCACATAAAATAACATTTTTTTCAATTAACTTTCTCTTCTGTTAGTACTTTCCTTCTTGAAAAGTCTGTCATTCCAAGAAGAAAGTGTAACACGCAACAATCTCCATACTGTGCGAAATAGCTGTGCACTTGAACCAGCTTCAGCAGGTATAAAATTTTCAGAGCTATCATTCAAGTCGCTTTCAGTAGAGTTAGTAAACTCAAAATCTCCATTACCAAATTTTGTCAAGATTTTCTCAACTTCTTTCTCATAATTCATATGGACCTGCTGCCGGTTCATTATTGGAACCACAAGGTTTAATTTGTCAATTTTTCCATTAATAAGTTTCACTCTTTCATGGAATTGGTCCAGATTTCTATCCCAGACTAGTGCGCTGGCTTTGGAGAATGGCATGGGGCCAAGTTTTGTTCTTTTCTTCAGGAGTAATTCCCGTAAAATCTCTTTGTCTTCCCGAATCTCTTTCTCTAATGCGATCCATTCTGGAACATAACCTGTGTCTATGAGAATCTTGTTCAGTCTCCTTGTAGAAGAATCTGTAATAAAAACAGAAAAATATTAAGCAGGGGTGAAAATAACAAAAAAATATCAAATTTAATTTTTACACGTTTTTGGGGGGCCGAAAGCACATGTAGATTTGTTAGAGTTGACTTGAGACAGAAAAGAATGATAAACTTTCTAAAGCCAGACCAATAATTTTTTAGAACTTTTGGTGATCTTATGAAATGATGTCTAATTTGTGCCAATTTCCTAAAACAGGGGTGGCTCAGTGGTCCCAAAATTCTCATAGACACAAGTGCCCCTCCCCGTTTGTCGCCCTTGTAAAAGAGCATAAACCATACCATACCCAGATATGGATCTGCAATCTTATCTTCCTTCAAAGGTTTTCCACTCCCTGGCAGATTCTTAAACTCTCCCTTTGAAATTGACTCTTGGATGAGGTCTTCTACAAGTCTTTCAATGGCACCAGAAATCTTGGCTCTACGAATTGCTCTTTTCTCTGCTGCTGCGATAGATGTCTCTTCTGACCCAAACTGCTTGGTCTTGTGCTCAAAGACTTTGTCAATGGCACTTTGTACTTTATGTTGTTGGAATTGCCTTTCACGCATTGATGGTGTCCCAGAGCCATAGCCACCATACTCTAGGAATCTCCTGGTTATTAAAAAAGATATATGTTGCTAAATAAGGACATTGTCAATGCATAAGAAATAAAGTGAGTTGCACCTAGAAATCACAGGAGTGGTAAATTTAAGCCATAATAAACACAAATGGCTGGGCCCTTCACTCCAGAGAGTAGCCTCCCTTACGGGCGTTTTTCGCAATGCCTGCCTAAAAATGGCTACAAGTGTGGCTATCCAGAGAGTGACGAAAAAATAAAATCCCTTTTTTGACAAAATAATTAAATAAAATTGGAGCAGGTAATCACTCTAATTGCAGCAAGATACTGGATTATGAGAGGGCAGATTCATGAGTTTAAGACATGGGAAGGTGCCCCTGCAGCCGCCATAAAACTAATGTCTGACCACAGATTACAAAAATTGTTGGTTTTATGGAGGGAGGAAAACCAGAGAACCCGGTGAAAAACCTTTGGAGCAAAGGCAAGACCGACTAACTCAACTCACGTCGGAACGGGGAATTGAACCCAGAACCCAGTGGTGAGAGGCACAGGCACTACAGAGCGACCGGGAAACCTGTGGTGAGACACAGGCACTACAGAGCGACCGGGAAACCTGTGGTGAGAGGCACAGTCACTACAGAGCGACCGGGAAACCTGTGGTGAGAGGAACAGGCACTACAGAGCGACCGGGAAACCTGTGGTGAGAGGCACAGGCACTACAGAGCGACCGGGAAACCTGTGGTGAGACACAGGCACTACAGGGTGACCGGGAAACCTGTGGTGAGAGGCACAGGCACAAGAGCGACACTCTGCCAACTGCGCCACCTAGGTATTACACTAGGCTCCCAAAGAAACATTCTGGTTGATTTGTAAGCACTGAATAAGTTGATTTATGTTGTTGCTATTGCCACCCAGAAAAAGTCACAGATTTCTTAGCACATTTTTGCCTCCTAAATTGAACTTGTTTCTTGAGACATGGCACATAAAACATAGTTTTGAAATCTCTTGATGTAAGGTAAAACCAAACACAAAAATTACCAACATACACCCAGCATCAGACGCTAGTATGGGAGCCCCCCCCCCCCCCCTGGGTAACAAACACTATGCTATACCTGTGTTGTGGTGCAGTATGTCTAATGTCAAACTTGTCCTCTTCATCAGAATTTGCTTGTTGTTCTTGCTTCTGAGCAGACTCTCCCTCCTCTATACTCATCAAGACCACACGATAGGCATGTTCTATCATGGCAAACCTCTCGCCATCGGCTGTGCTTTTTCCACTATACAGGAAAATTTATCGTTATAACAGTTATTACAGCCCGACCAAGAAAACAGTGAACACCGGAAATATGAATGGAATGTTTGTTCCGACCAATCACTCGTGAGATATTCAAACAGTCGACTAGAAACATGTCTCAACAAGTCTCAGTGTCTAAATTCTCGCGTCTGATTCGTCAGAAGACAATAAACATTCCACACATATTTTAGGTGTTCACAGTTTTACTGGTTGCGCCGTAATTGCTAACACCTTTTGGAGGGACTACAGAATACAGGGCCAATGGGACTTCACACCTTGATTCCTATTGAACGATGGAATAAATACAATGGAAATGCAAATAAGTTTAGATGTAGCCCTGAATTCTGTAGTCTAGCCCAGCATTTTCTGCCCTATTCACTATTTTGCAGCCTCTCAGCCTCAGCAAAAAATCTTTTCTGGCTTCTGTCACTCTAGCCTGTCTGTTGGGAAGCCCAAAGGACTAGAAAGAGGGAAGGATTTCTTGCAATCTTGCAATAGCCAAGAGGCACAGGGTAAAAAACAGGGGTCAGCTGCAAGAACCGGCTCCAAGCACTCCCTTTCCCTATTCACTCCATCCTTCTCTCCAAGCATGCAGGGTCTATCCTCATCATCCCAACCACTTTGTGGTCGCTACGTGGATACTGTCACTCAAAACTAACAGAGTAACATTTGGCCCTTTTTTTTTGGTTAGCATCTTGCCAAGAGGTGTTGGAATTAGAAGCAATCAGAAATCAAATTGGCTATAAGAATCTTGAATGACTGAAGCCATAAGGTGATTTAGCCATTGGAAATCATTGTGAATAAAGTCGGCCATGTCTTCTTTTTATTTTGCTTTTTTACCTATCTGGGTGATACTGCTTGGCGAGTTTGAGATAGGCTTCCCTCGCGTCGACCGATCCAGTTTTCCCTTCTTCAAGGCCTAATAACATGTAGCATTCTCTCACATTTAAGTTCGGCTTTTGGCTTGCTGCACTTGAGGCAGCTCTCACAGTGACAATTGCACAGCGAAGCATGCTGTAGGTCACTTTAGAGTGGAGATGGTGGCGTAGAAAGCAGAGGTTTTGCACAGCCACGGTGGCCATATTGCATAACGTGTTTTGACGAATAGGGTGAGACCGCTGGCTAGTTACCCCACGGGCTATAGGATAACTTGACTCCATGACGCTTTGTAAGTGTTGAATAAAGCACGTATTTCTACCTAAACTGGTTATATTTTCCTTCTTCGTATGATCTCTGTCCCTACGCGTTACCTAGTACCACTTTCAAACGACACCCTTTGTAACCCTTTGTAGCCTGGCAAACGACTAACTTTACCAGCGGCGCTTTTTTCCGTCCCCACTCTCTCTTCTGGAGACGCGACCTTGTCTAAATAATGCTGTACAGAACATGTACTCTCCAAGTTTCATGTATTCTCCAAGTTTTTTACATGTCAAGGGGAAGATTTTATATCGGGGGAGGAGGCATGTAGCTTGGAAAGGGGGGGAGGTGCAAAAGATTCATTCAAACACACGACAGCAGGCAGATGTTTTGCAAGAAAATGCTTTCTTTTTATTACTCAAAGAACAAATTACCTAAATATTAATACATGTTATGTAAACCCATCATTCAGGGGGATGAACGGGGGGATGGGGTAGCAATTACGAATGGCAGAGTTAGTTTTTAAAATCATCCTTGAAAATACCAAATAACAAAGTAAAGAAACGATAGACTAACTACCAAACAACTAGCATTTTGAATGCTATTTAGACCAAAAGCTACGTTTCACGAATTTCACGAGATTTTAAAACCAAGATTAACGCAAGATAAATTCGTTAATTCCGGTTCAAGAAAACATAAAATTTCACGAATCACGGCCTTTATATTTCAATTTTAACGAATCATGGAGCAAATTTGTTTCACTATCACGAACCCTTCATCCCCCTGATTAATATTAAATCATGCAACCCTTTTTTTCATGTATCTATTTTTTTTTTTTTTTTTTTTTTTGCCGTTAAGATTTTCATGGTGTCAACCTTTTGCCGAGTTTGTGTGATAAAAATTCCCTGAGGTCAGTTTCAGCAAAAATGTGTAAATGAAACTCCAATAAGTGCTTGCTCTTCAGGCTATTTAACTCACTGCAGGCGCGTACCCAGGATTGGCCGAGGGGGGGGAAGCGTCTTGGGAATCTGCGCACCCCCCTGTGTACGCGCCTGCACTGTTTAGATTCAAAGCAACTACATACGAAAAGAACGTCGTCATAAGATTTGCATTAGTAATGAACCCCGTTTGAAAGCCACAATGAAAGCGGTTTATTCATTCTTTGTGCTGTTCATAGAAAATCTTGAACGCATTCTGGAAACCGTCATCATTTACCTTACTCCCACTCCCTCAGCAGCGCAACACTAGCAGCAAATCCCCAACACCAAAACACAATTTGAGTTCCTGTAAGTTTACGTGAAATTCTTGACTTTTTTAAGTAAAACGTAATAAAAGACATAAGGAATACTCTCAAATATAAAAATGGTATGTAATGTCCTTTCAAGAAATTGGCCGAGCTAGACGAGAAACCACCGTTCCCAAACAATTTTTTTTTTACTCATACTACAAATTATACTTGATATAAACAAGAAGTGAAATGCAGTACCAAAAAGTATCTAATGCTCTTCAAGATAAATACCCCAATAGATGGCATTAAAAAGAGCAAAGGTCCCTGGGAACAAAACACGTGAGATCTTATCTACGATTAACGCGTTCTCGCTGATCTCTCTCAAGCCTTTCTTCACAAACAACAGTGGCAACAAGAGAACCTTCAAGAAGGTGCGGCCGAAACCACGTGCTGGCTTGTTCCCAGGACTCTCGCATTCGGGTGCGACCTTGTTGAATGCTTCTACTGTTGTAAAAGAGGGCTTTTGCTTCGACGGAGGTTTTTGGTCGTCTTGGTTATTGTCGTCGTCTGCGTCCTCTTCGAACTCTCCTTCATCGATTATGTCTTGCGCATTGCCATCTTTCTGGTTCATGAGCTGTAAAAAATTAATACCATCATCATCATCATCATCATTAACATTACATCACAGAGTATCGCTACATGCGTTCATAAAATACAATGAAATCCCATTGAAGGACTTTGGGCCAGCCCTAAATAGAGTACTTCCTTTGGCTTATTTATCACTGTTATTACATAAGCTCTCTTCTTGTGGATATTCCTTTATTCCGGCGATACTAGCAGGAATTCTGTTGGGACCCCACCCCTCCACACACACACACCCCTTTCCCCCGCACCCAGGCTTTTTCAAGCCACCATATGTAATCTTCATGCTTGTTTCATAACGGAAAGACAGCCAACATCTAAGTGAGGGTTGATTTTAATTGAAATTCATTATACCTTTTCCTGCTGCTGCTGGAATTGCAGGAGCTGCTTGTCGTAGACGAAGAAGAAATGAACTACAGCATACTCCAGGAGGGCACAGAAAACGAAGACGTAGCACACCAGTATGTACAGGTCAGCGGACATGACGTAGGACACTGCGCACGCAACGAATGACGTCAAATAAATAAATTTCAAAAACTGTAGTCAAACCTTTTGATAATCAAGATAATTGACGCAAAGCAAACGCTAAAATTCGTGACTGTTTAATTACGTTTTGTGCTCCTTTTTTTTAAAACAGCGACTAAATTTTATAGCTAACTCGAATAATTTGCACACTACGATTGCACTAGTTTGTACTAGCGTGCGCATACTTGTTGACTAGAAAGGAGGAAAATAAATAAACTCAAAATAGGTGACCCACCTGTTGGAAATGACTTCCTCTGATTGGTTAAAAAACCTCCGACTGCGAGTACCGTGATGATCCCGAGGGCGCACCGAGCAGGAGCCGAGTTTGGACTGATAAAGAATGACACCCACGACAGCATGACGGTGAGGATGGTCGGCACGTAGAACGAGAGCAGGTAGTTCTGGATGCGACGACGAAACCGAAACGTGGCGACCAACGAGCTGTAGGTCCCTACAACAAGAACAAGTGATAAAAATGCGCTTTTGACGGACGAGATGATTTAATGCCTAGCGAGACAGACAACGAAACAGAGTGACACAGAAAGATAGACAAACAGATTGACAGAAAGAAAGACAGACAGACACACAGACATACAGATGGACAGTGTGTTGGATGGACAGATAGATTGACAAGAAAGACATTATGTACAATGTCAGACAGATAAACAGACGAATACCGACAGAAAGACAGACAGAGGGTCGGACGGACAGAAGGTCGGATAGACAGACAGACAAATAGACATACAAAAAGGGAGACGGACGGGCAGACAGACAGAGGGTCGGAAGGACAGAAGGTTGGATGGACAGACAGACAAATAGACACACGAACAGAGGGATGGACAGACAGACAAATAGACACACGAACAGAGGGATGGAAAGACGGACAGAAGGTAGGGTGGACAGAGGGCAGACATAGTGAGGGACAGATGGACAGAAAGACGAAGAACAGACAGACAGAAGGACGGACCTGATGTGAACAAAGAAACGGCTAATTCGGTCCCAACTATACTACTGACGGACCTGATGTGAAGACGAGACTCTTACGTAGACTGACCAGCCCGAGCAAGTCAAACTGGCTCAGGTTGCCTTTGTAGATGGACACATCATTCCAATCGTAGTACAAGTCATCTTCCGTGAAAAAATCTGACAATTTGAAAAAAAATCAAATGGTTTGATGCCTTATGTCTATGATCGCAAAAGAAAATCTTTGCATCAGAATGTAAATGAGCTGTACATTCGAAAAGCGAACTAAATAGACTTTAAACAATAATTAAATTCACTCAGCTACATTAACAAAGGCAACTGCATTCCTTTCTTTTTCTAACGCATAAAATATTAATCTATGGATAACGATGTTTCCCAAGCAAATAAGATATTTCAACAATATTGTTAAGCAAGGTAGTCTCTAGCTACTTTTGGTGCGTCGTTAACCAATTAACAAATGACTTTAAATTTTTTTGGCAGAAAAAAAATGTTGATTTATCTACAGTCGTTATCTCCAATTGGGAGTAAATGCATAGTCATCTTCAACGGAAAACTGCTTTTTGGAGTTTTGTATTTTTGATTCTAAATATTCAAACACATCCACTTGGACAATAAATATTTGTCTGGGTTCCAGTCTCCATCATTTTCGATGAAAGACGGCCCCTTAAAAGTAAAGTTCCACTTACAGCTTGAGAAAGACCCCCCCCCCCCCCCTCTCTCCCCAAAGTAAAAGTCTACTTACAGCTTGAGATAGTGACGGAGCAGCTTTGTCTGTCCATTGGGAAGTTGTGAAAGTTCATTGCGCATGACAAAGTAGCGCTGACCCTAATGACAGCCAAGAGCATATAACGACATAATACATTAGACCAGAAAGTGCATAAATATATAATACACAATGCAAAAGATCATAAATTTAAAAAAATGCTTTAGTGGTTTATCAGCCTTTCAATTTAAGTTGTTTACACTGGAGATAAGCATTATTTGCTTTGCTACTTTTGAATCCACCCCTTTTCATTAATTATTGGTTGTCAGATCGGTTGCTAAGTAGTGTGTGGCGGCAAGTTAGTTGATTTTATCTGGTAATGTAATTATAGATTCAGGGCCGTAGCAGGGGGGTGGGGCACTGGGGGCACGTGCCCCCCCCCCACAAATATTAACACTAATTATAAGAAAATGACCAGTAGGGGCGTGGCTGTGCCCCCTATTGTTTTTTTTAATGTTTCTCTATTGTGCCTCTAACGCGCCACAACAGACCAATACCCTTTATACGGAGGGAGCACTTATTAATAATTTGTATTTTATTGTGTGTTATTTTGCCGCCAAAAGGCGGAGCGCGCGCGAGTTTGCCAAAAAGCCACGTGATTTCTTAGCGAAAGTCGCCTATTACCTAGTCCCCCGCGCGGCCGTCTTTTGTGTTGGTCACGCTTCCCTCCCGCGTTACTGACACAAAGGACGGCTGCGCTGGAGACTATACCTATTACCTTGAACTTATCAAGACAAGTCCGTTTGGGAAGAGCCTCAATCCCTCGTTGATAAAGGGTCCTCCGCTAAAGCCCATCTCTAGACGTTTGAGGTTCTCTATGTACGTGTCCGGTTTCCAGAGGTTATTCACAAGTGTATGATCCAGGATCGCATAAGAGTAGTTCTTGTTATAGAGGGAAGACTTGTTGTATTTTAATGTAGGGTCGATCCATCGTTGACGCATGTAAAACTCAAAAGAAAAATCCTTGAGAATGAAATAAGAAAAAGAAATAAATAATACATATTAGCCGTCTTTAGATACCGCAAAAGATTTCGGCAAATATCAGGAATTAATGGCAAAATGTAGAGAGCTTCAAGTAATGGGAAACTATATTCAAAAGCATCTCTTGTGTTTTGTTTTGAATTATTTACGAACAGCGAAAAAAAGAAACCTTTCAGTGAAAATAAGCCATTTCTGGCTGATTCGTAAGCTCTGAATAAATTGCTTTTTTTTGTTTTTAAAGTAGGCCAACCACGCCGCCACTTTATTTTCCCGCTCAATGCCGAGTCACACAAAGAATCATTTCCATCGGCCAATTGAAACAAGAAACTGAGAAACTCTCAATCGAATATTATTAATTAAGTATCAGACTTCAATCGTGTATGGTTATTTTAAAGTTTCCTTGCAAATAAAACCGTTGTATTATTATAAACAAACGAGAAGTTGATGGACATTCTTTAAAACGGAGGGCGCGTGGGTTTGCCATCCAAAAAGTCATATGTTTCCTTAGTGCAAATCTACTATTTTATTCTCAGTGGCCATCTAACGAAATGTCCTATCTATTCTTTAAGTCGCATCTATTCGTCATTTTGCATCTATTCGTCATGTCCATCTTTTCTTCAGGACTTACGTTCGTCTGTGCATCTAGATTTCCGATTTTGATGACAACGAGGTCAACATGGACACGAAGGGGGCCTCCATCTGATAAGACAAAATACAAAATGAGTAGAGGAAATTACCAACACAAAGGACAATAGCAAGTGAAGAATTAGAAAAGCAGATACAAAACAAGGTTAACTTACCCTCAGAAAAAGGTCTCTGAACTTTGTCATAATCATGCTTGATACAATCCGTAACTTGGGCGATAGTTCTATTATTAGGAAGCCGACATTTTGGACCTGGTTCAGCCCTGAATCAAGAATGGTCATTAGCAAATTAGCAAATCGTGTGTGTGTGGTATGGGCCAAATTAAACAGTCCCGTGCCCAAGGGTGTTGCGGATCCCCCCCCCCCCCCCCAAGAACAATCCTTGGTACGGGCCTGTTAAAATAAACAAATGTTTCCCTCCGGATTTCTAAAAAAAAATTCGAAAGGGCGGGAGGCTTTTTTCTATTTCTTCGAGGTGTATTTACACTCTTCCCCAGAGATAGTAGGAGTTTTGCGTGATTCTCTGAGGTGAAATATTAAATGTTTATAAATAAACACAACTCGCAAGTCATATATTTCCGGAACTAAAATTTTTATAGTTCTTCTGCAATGTTTTCAAAACCAGTAGCACAAGTTATTTCTTCGTGGAAGCACGGGTGGCCTAGTGTGTTAGCGCGTCGGCCTCTCACCGCTGTGGCCCAGGTTCGAATCAAACTGGGAATTTTTTCCGGGTTCCTGCCTTGATCCGAATTTGTGTGACAAGTGAGTTGAAGGGACGTAAAAGACGTAAAGTAACCACTGGGTATGCAATAAACCCTCTGGCAGTGACCATCCCCAGTGACAGTGCTTACTAACCGAGGGCCATAATTGTTAGAAAACTGTATATTCGGTTAAATATGTTACCCTCAATAAACAAAGATTAAACTGAAACTGAAACTCAATTATCCACCCCCATTTTGAAATCCTGGATCCGCCCCTGGAGAGGTTAGGATTTGTTTACGCGACACGAACCACTGGAGATCACTCTTTATAAGTTATGGAGTGCAATGCTTATGCTTCAAACAGGCGAATATTATTTCTTGGTGAACTTGTGCAGAAAAGCGAATCAACGTTGAAAACGTGTTCTTTTTGGAATTTTTCTTTAGTTCCATCGAGTTATGATCATTGTGCGCGGAAATTCCAAACACCCCGTGTAGTGTTTTATTATCAGAACCCGGCCTAAAGGAGGCTTACACTGAGTTTATTACAGATCAACACAACAAGAAATAATTATTGCATACGTCCAGTAACTATGACAACTAACTACGTCAGTACATGTGCTGACTGTTGTCCAGTGTGCATACATAACACCCCGAAAATATATTTTTTTAAATTTCTGATTGTTCTCTGTTTCTTTGACAGGTGTCAAAGAAATAATTCAATTTCGCGCACATAAAGACCCGAAAATATCCGCTATACTCAACAAGCAAAAAAAAAAAAAAAGGCAGAGGGATTTGTTTGTTGCTAGTTGCTATGACCAATAACTGCTTGACCAATCAAAAACTTCCGAAGCCATTGTGAGTGTTTGATTTTGCTGCAAGGGCAATTCCTTTCCGGGCAAGCAACAAAATTGAAATCATGTGCGGTGGAAATTGAGAAAAAGAAAGTTTTTTAACCGAGGAATGAGTTAAACATTCTTATAAAAAGAAAGTGTAGAAAAAAAAAGGTCATATCCTTACAGTAGTTGGTATTCCAGTTGTTAATGTACCCAGTTCCAGAGTAACGACAAGTGAATTTGACTTTGATTATACAAAAGACGCAAATCTCGTTTATATTTTTAAAACGAAAATTGAAAGTAAACTTGGTAAACTACGACTTCTAAACTATAGATACACAAAGAGAAGCTGCCGCGTAAATTTCAATATGTAAAACTACAAAAGCTGTGAAAAGGTACTTCTCAATAAAAAAAAACAATTAAAAAAAGCTTGTAAGGGTATTAAAAAAAGGTTTCTCGCGCCTAGACTTTTCACTGAATCCAATACACTTAAAACTCATTTGGAAATTGCACCTTTCAGGGTATTCATCATGTTATATCATATAACATTTACCTGACTGTTTCAAGAACTCCCAGAACTAACGACGCCACAATCCAAAACGCAGACATCATATCGGCATCTATCTTCAAGACTGAAAGAAGCTCTGAACATCTTTTTAGAACTCCCTATTTTTACCCAGTGCGCTCAATGTGCCCCTCGGCCATTGGATGGCTTGGCCTTTGGTAGGATTCATGCCGCCGAGTTATTACCTAGAGAACGTTCGGGGAGACGAGGCGAACGAAGTCATCAATTGGTGCAATGTCAGCAAATATGGTTAAGTCACGCTGAGACGAAGGTCATCATTTTTTTTTTGTCATTCAAAACATATCGATCTTATTGTCTGTTTGCAACAAGCCAAATTCAAATGAAAATTTCATTCCACGCTATTTAATTACAGTTGGAGGTAGGAATGGAAGGTCAATAGAGTAAAGAGAATCTAAAGTGCTTTTTTAACGCAAGATAACATAGCTATATAAAGGCCTTTTTTTTCTGATCCCGATAAATTCAATCTTAAATTCAGGAATACTAATTTTAACAAATAAAACAATTAAAATAACGCTTTTAGAATTATCTTTAACCCAATTCAATTTAACTTCAATATTTCATCAAAATACTGCCAAAAGGAGGATATAAGAGATTGAAACAAAACAATGTTAGAAGTAAACAAAAACTTCAACAAAATAGGTGAAAACAAGTAAGACAATTCTTAGATAACATATTCTTCGTGGATACTTCTTCAAACAAAAGTGGATTAATATTTAACATTTCTCTAGAACTTTCTTTACATATGAATGCATCTGAAGTATTTCTGTATTAACAGGTGTTTAAAGACATCAACAAGGTTAGATTCCACTTTTTCCCTTTTTGAGTCTCAAAAGTGAAATTAATACGACAAATACAAACAAAAAATACCAAAAATCACAATAACATAAAAAAAATGCGTAACGTTTCAAACATATATTCGCGTTTGTAACCAAGAGGTATAAAAAGATGTGGGAGATTATCAAAATAATACCTATATGTATGTTATGTTAGTCAGCACTTTTGAATTGTTTTCAAAATAAAAATAAATACGTCATGTGAAAGAACGAAAATGTATTTTTTTTCTTTGCTCTACGTTGCCAAAAGTCGGATACTTAGCAGTTTATAGTTGTTGTTTTATTTTCAGTATGTTATTAATGTCAAAGTTTTTCTTCTGCTGACTTATAGAGTACCGGACACACAGATGGTAAGAATTAGTCTAGTCCTAGCAACCGAGTGTCTTCTGGGTAATTTTTAATATGGCGCAGGGACAGATCCAGGATTTTAAAATGGGGGATGGATAATGGGCGGCTTATGACTGATCCAGTGGTTCTTGGTGTGACACATAGACGGATCTACAATACTTCACGCTAAATTGGATTTGTCACATCAGCAAAGTCAAGCAGGCGAAGGCACATGGGCAATACCTCCCGTCTCTCAGACATTAAAAGTGACTTTTTATTTTTTTACAAAAAAGGGGGGTGGATATCCACCCAATCCACCCCCCCCCCCTGTATCCACCATTTTGAACCTGAATGACAATGCTGGTAAACTCAAGAATAGTTTCAGGTTAATCCAGCATTTTGCTTCAAAATAGAAACATTTTCAGGCAAACTGACTTATTTTTGGAAAATGCGACCAAACGATTGCCCATGACGATTGTGTGCACGCGCATGCGCATACAACATCAATACCGTCAAGCCGAATAGGGGACTTGCTCTAAAAGATCACGTGGGTGGCATATCCAAACCAAAATAAACATATAAATGATTGCTCCCGTCACGCAAGAGAATAAAGAAATCTTTGAGTGAAAAAAAACCTTTTGGGATATAATAGAAAATTGGACGTAACCAGAGCAAGCGCAACGCACGTAATTTTTCGATTTAGAATGCAAGCGCAAGATAATGCAGCTGCTTGATTTTCTTGCGCTTGTCCTTGTGTTTGACCGATTCTCACTTGTTGTGCGCTTGTGTTTGACGGATTCTCACTTGTTGTGCGCTTGTGTTTGACGGATTCTCACTTGTTGTGCGCTTGTGTTTGACCGATTCTCACTTGTTGTGCGCTTGTGTTTGACGGATTCTCACTTGTTGTGCGCTTGTGTTTGACCGATTCTCACTTGTGGTGCGCTTGTGTTTGACCGATTCTCACTTGTGGTGCGCTTGTGTTTGACCGATTCTCACTTGTGGTGCGCTTGTGTTTGACCGATTCTCACTTGTGGTGCGCTTGTGTTTGACCGATTCTCACTTGTGCTGCGCTTTGTGTTTGACCGATTCTCACTTGTGGTGCGCTTGTGTTTGACCGATTCTCACTTGTGTTGCGCTTGTGTTTGACCGATTCTCACTTATGCTGTGCTTGTGTTTGACCGATTCTCACTTGTGGTGCGCTTGTGTTTGACCGATTCTCACTTGTGGTGCGCTTCCGTTTGCGCATATGCTTGGGTCCTAGTGAGAACCAGACTTTAGCGCAAGGAAAGCTGGTCGAGCTTTGGGAACGAAGCTATACTCGAATAATGATCTTGTTCCGGGCATGCGCTTATATAAGGCGTGGCATGTCTTATTAAGGGGTCGTCAAATACTTATATCCCTTAGCCCCCCCCCCCCCCCCCTCTCAGAAAATCGTGGGTACCCCTGCTGCTAGACAAACGTCTGCTATTGCAGAATCGAATATATTTTTGGGGTGCCAATTGCGCCTATAGCATTAATTGAAAGCGTGGGATTTAAAAAAAAATCTCCAGCAACATCCATACTCCTTAGGTGCATCATATGCAACTGCATCTTTTTACTTTTTTTTATTTCTAATAAAATATATGTTAGATATATATTTATGCGTTCATATTGAGGGTGAGCGCCGAATAAATGTAAAGCGCATGCACATAATGTCATGTGATACACGTTAGGGCCGTAAGGGAATACGACATCCAATACATGTAGTGCGCATGCTCATAAAGTCAGGTGAAACACGTTAGGACCGGAAGGGAATACGACGTCTAATACATGTAGTGCGCATGCTCATAATGTCATGTGATACACGTTAGGACCGGAAGGGAATACGACATCCAGTACATGTAGTGCGCATGCTCATAAAGTCAGGTGAAACACGTTAGGACCGGAAGGGAATACGACGTCTAATACATGTAGTGCGCATGCTCATAAAGTCACATGATACACGTTAGGACCGAAAGGGAATACGACATCCAGCGTACATGTAGTGCGCATGCTCATAAAGTCACGTGATACACGTTAGGACCGTAAGGGAATACGACATCCAGCGTACATGTAGTGCGCATGCTCATAAAGTCACATGATACACGTTAGGGCCGTAAGGGAATACGACATCCAGCGTACATGTAGTGCGCATGCTCATAAAGTCACATGATACACGTTAGGGCCGTAAGGGAATACGACATCCAGCGTACATGTAGTGCGCATGCTCATAAAGTCACGTGATACACGTTAGGACCGTAAGGGAATACGACATCCAGCGTACATGTAGTGCGCATGCTCATAAAGTCACATGATACACGTTATGACCGGAAGGGAATACGACATCCAATACATGTAGTGCGCATGCTCGTAAAGTCACGTGATACACGTTAGGACCGTAAGGGAATACGACATCCAGCGTACATGTAGTGCGCATGCTCATAATGTCATGTGATACACGTTAGGACCGGAAGGGAATACGACATCCAATACATGTAGTGCGCATGCTCGTAAAGTCACGTGATACACGTAAGGACCGGAAGGGAATACGACATCCAATACATGTAGTGCGCATGCTCATAAAGTCACATGATACACGTTAGGACCGAAAGGGAATACGACATCCAATACATGTAGTGCGCATGCTCATAATGTCACGTGATACACGTTAGGACCGGAATGGAATACGACATCCAGTACATGTAGTGCGCATGCTCATAAAGTCATGTGATACACGTTAGGACCGGAAGGGAATACGACATCCAATACATGTAGTGCGCATGCTCATAATGTCACGCGATACACGTTAGGACCGAAAGGGAATACGACATCCAGCGTACATGGAGTGCGCATGCTCATAATGTCAAGTGATACACGTTAGGACCGGAAGGGGATACGACATCCAATACATGTAGTGCGCATGCTCATAAAGTCACGTGATACACGTTATGACCGGAAGGGAATACGACATCCAGTACATGTAGTGCGCATGCTCATAAAGTCACATGATGTACATTAGGACCGAAAGGGAAATACGACATCCAATACATGTAGTGCGCATGGTCGTAAAGTCACATGATACACGTTTGGACCGGAAGGGAAATACAACATCTAGTTCATGTAGTGCGCATGGTCATAAAGTCACGTGATACACATTTGGATCAGAAGGGAAATACGACGTGTGGTTCATATTAAGGTTGAGCACCCAATAGACCGTATTGAACAAGATAAACATCACAGGGAATAGTATTCGAGATATTTCGTCCAGTTTCCCTGATATTTGTTTGGCTTTAAGGCGCCTGCGCAATGAGGATAAACAAGAAGCTTTAGGAGGATCTCTTGGTGGTCCCCAGGCCTGCTCGACATCCATACTTGAGTTGTCTCTCCAGCCGTTTCTTGTCGCAGAAATCCGGTTTGACTCGTTTGTGTTAAGCTTGACTGACCGGTTTGTACATTGATCTGTTGATTGTGTACTCAAGGCCGTTTCAGCGCTTGGAGTTGCTGGGGCTATCTTGTTTAAGTTTGGATTTCTGTTGATGTCATTCTGCGAACAAAAAAAAACAGTATGGAGTAACTGTGAAATCATGGCTACGCGCCTGACTCCGTACCATTCTTGTTTTTCCGGTCGTCCTGTATCATGTTCATAGCCGTAGCAGGCCTCAGAATATTGGGGGGTGGGCGATACAGAAACATTAAGGGGGCACAGCCACGCCCTTACTATGAGCCTCATTTAACCTGTCACCTTACCAAATGCTTAAATACCTTCTTGTTGTATTTATCGTCTCTTAGCAAGTAATGGACCGCAGCGTACTCCACGAGGCAACCAAACACGAACACAAAGCACATCATCATGTACACGTCAAAGGACCTTGCGTACGAAGACTTGGGGAAATCCGGATGATCGCCGATCAAAAACCCCGCCATCGCTAGAACTGGACTCAAGCAAATACAGCGCGATGAGCAACCTTTTGCGGGACAAAACCTGGAACTATATCTGAGATTAAGCAAGGCACGAAATGTTTGGAAAAAAAAGAGTGCCTTATTTTGCACGAATCAGAAGTAAGCCGCGAGGTTTGGCCGATTAGTGAAATATCTTCTCACAATAGCCTTACAGCTAAATTCGTTGTTGCGCGACCTCGGCGGATCCAAGACCCTTGTCTCGCTTTTCCCAAACGAGACAAGGATCTTGGATTAGAGGTCAGTACGCAGCTCTTACAAGCTGCGATTTGATTGGGCAAATGAACAATATCCGCACCTCGACACAAAGACCGAGAAGAATAGAGACAAAAGAACTCCTTTGTAGAACACAGATAATACGTACCTACTCTGGAATCGCCAAGATTGCGCAACAACGAATTTTGCTGTAAAGAGCTCGTTAGGCCATTATCTGCGCAAATGATTTGCGCATTGAGCTATTCGTGGGCCACGCTTATTGTCTAGAGTCTTTTCATTCTATAGTCTAACAACTCATTCTATACTGATTCTATACTAAACTCTAACTATAAATTCGCCCCCACCCCTTTAAAAGCACTAGTCGACGAGACTTTTGTTTCATACTTCAGTTATGAAATTCAATTGGAAATATCGAAATAGCATCCTAAAATCAGCCCATGGAAATAGATGCTTTCGCACTCTTTGACATCGTTTGACTTCTGCTTACCAGTGATAATCGTCAATGATATCCTCGCCGGGGTCGCTAAGGATGTCTATGAGATCCTCGCCGGAGTCGCTAAGGACCTTCTTACCAGTTATAATCGTCAATGATATCCTCGCCGGGGTCGCTAAGGACCTTCTTACCTGTGATAATCGTCAATGATATCCTCGCCGGGGTCGCTAAGGACCTGATTACCTGTGATAATCGTCAATGAGATCCTCGCCGGAGTCGCTAAGGGCGATATCCAAAAACTGACCCAGGACATGACAACAGTGAGAGAGGCCGGGATATAAAACCTGAACAGATAGTAGTACACCTCTCGTCGGAACCTGAAACCCACCGTCAGCGCAGAGAAATTACCTGTACAAAACATACAAAGTTAGATATAGGATAGAAAAAGACGAGAGGGGAGGGTAGAGAAGCGGTCAGTGGTTGTGTCTTGTATTTGAATTGCTCTTATTAACGGCCACGAGACATCAAAGCACTTCATCGTGCTACTGGTTAAAGGTATGACCTGGGAGTGTGTTGATGATAATCAGGCACTAATATTCGGAAGTTACTCGTCACTCATTATTTGCTCGGCTGTATCTGGAAATAACTTGGTATTATTAGAAAACACTGGGTTGTATTCGGAAGTAACTCGGTATTATTAAGGAACACTGGGTTGTATTCGGGAGTAACTCGGTATTATTAAGGAACACTGGGTTGTTTTCAGAAGTAACTCGGTATTATTAAGGAACACTGGGTTGTATTCGGAAGTAACTCGGTATTTTTTGGGGAACACTGGGCTGTATTAGGAAGTAACGCGTTATTATTTGGGAACATTCGGCCGTATTCGGAAGTAACTCGGTATAATTTGGGACACTCGGCGGTATTCGGAAGTAACTCGGTATTATTTGGGAATACTTGTCCGTATTCGGAAGTAACTCGGTATTATTTGGGAACACTCGGCTGTATTCGGAAGTAATTCGATATTATTTGGGAACACTGGGTTGTATTCGGAAGTGACTCGGAATTTTTTGGGAACACTCGATGGTGTTCGGCGGTGCGGACTCCGATTGTATTCGGAAGTGACTCGGCTTTTTTTTTTCGGGTGTGGGTCGCGCTACTTACCAGTAGAGAATTTTAGCAAATTCTCCCAACGTAGTACTTTGCTGAGCTCAAACTTTGGTATCTTGATCTGATTGTCTATTGACAGATGTCTCCAGTGGTACACAAGATGCTCCGCGGGGTGAAAGTCTAGAAAGATTCCATATCAACATGGCCTTATATAGGCAGAGTGGCGAGAGGGGGACCCATAGCCATGTCATTTCTTGTTTTTTCTGGGAGGGAAGGGGGTCAGTCACTTCTTCTTGTATTTGATAGGGAAGGGGCTCAATCATTTTTTGTTTTTGTAGGGAGGCGGCAAGCCTCAATCATTACTTGATTTGTGGGAGGGGAGGGTGAGGAGGGGAAAACACCATTTTTCCTTTTTTTCTGTTTGTTCTTTGTAACACCCCGATTTTACTGGGGAAGGGGTAGCTGCTGTCCATTATATAGCTGGTACCCTTGATAGCAAGGTCTTACTGTATATCCCTGCCCGACTAAAGGAATCACTACTCACAGCTTGATATGTTCAAGTAGCAGTCCTGAATGTCGAGAGGAAACCAGTGAAATTCCATTTGGCAGTACAGTGACATGCTTAGTCTGCAATCAGTAATTAATAATAGATTTTTAAGCATTTCTCTTACATAGACCCCAAATCTTTTACCCCCTCCCATTCTGCTGCATTTATAATATTACCTGTCGCCCCTCCCTTGTCAATTAGTCATCACCTTCTTTGAATTCCATTACCCGTACCCAAAAGTAGTCTTATCATTAGAGAAGACGACAATAACAACCTGATTACCGTTTCTTCCTTGTGCCGAACAGTCCCTCGTTCGTCTTTCCCCGTCATTTTCCCAGCATCCTGCACCCCATCTCCCTCCCATGAGCTCGCCTTGCTCCTCTCTTCCCACCGTTTTAATATCTCATCCAATCCCCCTCTACTGCAGCCACACCAAATCATCCCCTATACCCCTTGCCCCGTGTCTCCTAGAGAACCTTCCACCAGGAGAGATTCGTAACACCCTTTTTATCTGTGCTCTTTGATCTTACAGCCACCTGGCCACCTTCTCCACTATTTGCCTTGTACTTCAACATACTTTTCCCATAAGGCTAGATTCTCAGCCCCTCATTCGTCAGTACCCTGTTGACTCCCTTTCTTCTTAACAGCACCCCGTCATCCCTATTCATTCAATTACCCTCATCAGGGTAGGTTCTTGTAAAAATCTAAAGATTCCGATTCCCTCAATTGTAAGTTGCTCTTGATCCCCCAACATCCACTCCCAACCTTCTCTAAAATCATCACCTCAAGTCCATGTACTTGCCTTTTACTTCTATAGACCGTTTCATCAGGCAAGCTCGTCTGTGGGTGGCATTTGACTCTCAACCGCCCCTCCCCCACACCCTGTACTCGCCTTGAGCTTCTATATACCCTGCCATCTAAGACCCTTGTTTGTGAGAGTGGTCATTGATCACCCCCCCCCCCCCCCCTCCAACCACCACCACTCTCTTACTCAAAAATCACAAACACCCATCCTACACCCTGTACTCGCCTTGTACTTCTAAAGACCCTGCCATCAGGGTAGATTCTCAGCCCCTCGTTTGTCAGCGCTCCGTGGCCGTATTTAGTGCGAATGTCTTTGCTGTTGTCTATATAAGTGTCAGGCGTCCAGATTTTCTCGATCAGGTCAACCTAGCAGTCAATAAAATAAAAAGCAACTTTAAACAACGTGTTGTAACAGGCCTCTAAATAGTTAACCGTTGCAAGACAATTGATAGCCAATGTAGGGGCTTTTATGATTGACTACGCACTATTCTCAAAGGGAATTTGAACGTAATAATAATCAGGTGGCTTTAAACACTGACTTTAAACACTGTGAATTCCTTTGTCTTGTTGTAGCGAATGGTCTTGGCGTCATATGTGAGAGCGTAATCATAATCAGGTGGCTTACTTTAAACACTGTGAATTCCTTTGTCTTGTTGTAGCGAATGGTCTTGGCGTCATATGTGAGAGCGTAATCATAATCAGGTGGCTTACTTTAAACACTGTGAATTCCTTTGTCTTGTTGTAGCGAATGGTCTTGGCGTCATATGTGAGAGCGTAATAATAATCAGGTGGCTTACTTTAAACACTGTGAATTCCTTTGTCTTGTTGTAGCGAATGGTCTTGGCGTCATATGTGAGAGCGTAATAATAATCAGGTGGCTTACTTTAAACACTGTGAATTCCTTTGTCTTGTTGTAGCGAATGGTCTTGGCGTCATATGTGAGAGCGTAATAATATTCAGGTGGCTTACTTTAAACACTGTGAATTCCTTTGTCTTGTTGTAGCGAATGGTCTTGGCGTCATATGTGAGAGCGTAATAATAATCAGGTGGCTTACTTTAAACACTGTGAATTCCTTTGTCTTGTTGTAGCGAATGGCGTCATATGTGAGAGCGTGATCATGCCACCCTTGGCGCAGGAAGATATCAAGTGAGAACTCCTGAGAAAATATCGTGAAAAGGGAAATTACAATCATCACACTTGACAGATAATGAGTTTCATTTTCCTTTTTTTTTTGTTCATGTGAGCATGTTTAATGATGGTGATGATGATGGCGATGGTGGTGGCGATGGTGGTGGTGATGGTATGGTGATGGTGATGGCGGTGGTGATGGTGGTGGTGACGGTAATGGTGATGGCGATGGTATGATTATGGTGATGGCGGTGGCAATGGTGGTGGCGATGGTGATGATGGTGATGGTGATGGTGATGGTGATGTTGTGATGGTGATATTGTGATGGTGATGGTGATGGTGGTAATGGTAATGGTGGTGAAGGTGATAGTGGTGGCGATGGTGGTGGTGATGGTGGAAATGATGGTGATGGTGGTGGTGATGGTGGTGGTGATGGAAATGGTGATGGTGGTAATAGTGGTGATAGTGGTGGTAGTGGTGGTAGTGATGGTGGTGGTAGTGATGGTGATAGTGATGGTGGTGGTAATAGTGATGGTGGTGGTGGTGATAGTGGTGATAGTGGTGGTAGTAATGGTGGTGGTAGTGATGGTGATTGTGGTGGTGGTGGTAATAGTGATGGTGGTGGTGATGGTAATGGTAATGGTGGTAATGGTGATTATGAGTATAATAAGCTCACCCCTGCAGCTTCATTGATTCCTAAGGCCAAAACAGCTACATCTACCATGACGGTTGTTTTCTCAACTAACAAAATAAGAACTCAAGAGTTACAAGCAATGATGGAATCTTTATTAAATCCATAATCCATACGAACCAGAGGTGTTTGTCCTTGCGGGTCTACTGGCTTTACTGTAATTTATTTGGTTCTCGACACAGTAAACCAAGTCCATCGCCGTCCGATTTCCGCCATCGAAGCAATTACTTGAGGAATATGAACTGTGGAAACAAGACTTTGTATAAATACCGAGTTTTACTGGCTAAGCGCCACCGCCAATTGGATGCCGGCCTCACATACAACCCGTAAATGGGATAAATTTATTTATTTAAAATTATAAATTTTAAGAAGTGTTAGTTTTATATATCCATTAAACGGAGTTCCGTTATATAGAGGGTTTTCATGCCTCTATACATCCACATGGCTTTCAGAGACTGATTTTAGTTTCACGTCAACGCAGGATTTTACAGTCACCACGGTTTTCATGATTTAATATGAACGATCTTATTAGAAATAGGAAGCATAGTTGCTGTGTTTCTATCGCCCTCGGTTCTTCAGTGGACATCTTAATTACTGCTTTGTCAAAGTTTTGTCAAAGCAACTAACATAAATAATACGTGAAGTTAGCCCTATCTGCACATCCCCGCTGCTCTAAAAGTCTCAATGGGGTAAAGGGGGGATTTACGAGTTTAAAAATCAAAATATTTCAAAGCATCAAAGAGTAGAAAATAATAAAGCATTTTGTTGGACAGAAAAAAGGAGAGGACCACAAGATATTTCAAACACAAGTTTAGGATAAATTATTTATTATATTGTCGGCGGCACAACTTGAGGTAAACTGCGGTTTCTTTGACTGTAAGCTACCTTAAAACTGAAGTGTGAATAGACGCACATTTTAGATACTGTAGCTTGTTACGTACATCACTAAACAGTTTTATATGGTCGAGGTGTTTTTTGAAAGTTGTTTGAACCTTTTTTGATACTACATGCAACCAAATGAATCATCTTAACCCATAAAATATATTTCCTTTATCTTAATTGCTATTCAAATCAGTGTGTTAAATTAGCCAAATTGTATTCGAGTTCTAAGGGCTTTTGGGGTTTTAAAGGTCTTCTGAAAATGTGTTTACCGATTGAGGTTGCCTGTATCTTGTTGGTTTCCCACATTTATTAATTGCACCCGTTTCGTTAGAAAACAAATTTACTTAGCAACCAACTGCACCGACCACTAAATTCCTATATGTAAATACGGGCTTAGAAAAAAAACATATGAGTAAGAAAACCACCTATGCGAAGCGGAAAAAAATTGAAACAATAAGGTTTATTGTGTACAATACACTGGTACTTCGCGGACAGGCGAAATTGTTTTGCTAGGTGCAGGGATTTTTCAATTATTCTTATAACAATACTCTGTACTTACTTTCCTGTGTTTAGCAGAAATCCGCTAAAAAACAGGAGACATGTTCCTATTTGAGTCATCCCCTAATCTTTGCTTCCAAAAAAAAGAAAAGGTAGACTATGATATTACGAAGCGTTTTCCGCAGATGAATATTTGTGAGTTGCTGAGCTCCCGTTGCGACACTGAGAAAGACGGTTTTTTTAACCGCAAACCACCTGCCAAATTGAATGCAATTGTTATATAAGAACACACAAAATCAAACTGCTTTACAGTAACGGCCTCAATCATCTTAGTAATCATAAAAGTGGTCATAGAATTCTTGCTTTATCTAAAAACAACCACTGGGTCAATAATTTCTTGACGAAAAAAATGGAAATGAAACAAATTCAAAACCTAAAGAATTTAACGAAAGGTCAAACTCCATAAAAATAACTTGCCATTATCCAAGACTTTGACTTGCAAACTAAACAGAGTTCTAGCTTTTAAACACAGAATCATTCATTTTAAGTCTTTTCAACAATACCAATAACATCCGATTATAAGTAACACTTGGATTGTTTTTCATTAATTCGTGAAAAGAAAGTGTGTATACAAAGAACAAAGACATTAGAGCATGTTTAAGTGAGTTTGTGATCCATTAGCGGTCCTCAACAGAAAGCAGCCTAAGTCGTATTTCTGCAGCTGTCATCGAGAGCGCCTTAGAATAGCAGTAGCGGATCTACGGGGGTGAGGGTTAGGGAGGTTTAACCCCCACCCCCCCCCCCCCTCCCCTTCTTGGGCTGCCATTCGTTAGTGATTTTATTGTGTCTTTTCTAAAACCGTCACGAAGGTAAAATAATGACGAAAATTTTTGGGTTTAAACCCCGCTCCTGAATAGCTCATGGATTCAACCCAATTATGTACTCTCTTTGGGTGTGATATAAGAGAAGAAATTGGAAGGTCCCTTAAGTTTTTCAATCCATCGGCAACAAAACAGAATCTAAAAGCAATGCCTCCTCCATAGCATTTTTGAAGGTGATTAGTTTGAAACAGGAGAGTGCAACCAAAAAAGAAATAGCTCAATTTGTTTGGGAAGCAACAAAAATAAGGAAAAGTGCTTTGTAATTAAATTTATATAATGACATCGCTACAAAGTACAATGATAGAGAATTTATTGTAAATAGGAATATAATTGAAAACAATTTGTTAATTTTTTTTTCAAAATGAATGTATTTGGAGCAACGCCCGTGAATTAAAGATGAAAAGGTGCCAAATAAAATTATTGAATTTAAATAAGTACAAGAATTGCTTCAAAAAAGCATAAATAATGTTCAATATTACATGCATCCGTATTACTTCCCCTGGTGTGATATTGGGGGGGGGGGGGGTGGTTACGGGAAAGGGGGGGAAACTGCAGTATTATAGTTTCTAAAAACCTATAAAAGCAAATCAATCCAATTCTAAGGAACATGGCACGGTCGCGCAGTCTTATAGCAAAAGCACGCACTCTCATGGCACGGTCGCGCAGTCTTATAGCACGAGTACGCACTCTCATGGAACGGTCGCGCAGTCTTATAGCACGAGCACGCACTCTCTCTCATGACCGGTCGCGCAGTCTTACAGCACGAGCACGCACTCTCATGGCACGGTAACGCAGTCTTATAGCACGAGCACGCACTCTCTCTCATGACCGGTCGCGTAGTCTTACAGCACGAGCACGCACTCTCATGGCACGGTCGCGTCTTATAGCACGAGCACCCACTCTCTTGGCACGGTCACGCAGTCTTATAGCACGAGCACGCACTCTCATGGCACGGTCGCGCAGTCTTATAGCACGAGCACGCACTCTAATGGCACGGTCGCGCAGTCTTATAGCACGAGCACGCACTCTCATGGCACGGTCGCGCAGTCTTATAGCACGAGCACGCACTCTCATGGCACGGTCGCGCAGTCTTATAGCACGAGCACGCACTCTAATGGCACGGTCACGCAGTCTTATAGCACGAGCACGCACTCTCATGGCACGGTCACGCAGTCTTATAGCACGAGCACGCACTCTCATGGCACGGTGGCGCAGTCTTATAGCACGAGCACGCACTCTCTTGGCACGGTCACGCAGTCTTATAGCACGAGCACGCACTCTCATGGCACGGTCACGCAGTCTTATAGCACGAGCACGCACTCTAATGGCACGGTCACGCAGTCTTATAGCACGAGCACGCACTCTCATGGCACGGTCGCGCAGTCTTATAGCACGAGCACGCACTCTCATGGCACGGTCGCGTCTTATAGCACAAGCACGCACTCTCATGGCACGGTCACGCAGTCTTATAGCACGAGCACGCACTCTAATGGCACGGTCACGCAGTCTTATAGCACGAGCACGCACTCTCTTGGCACGGTCACACTGTCTTATAGCACGATCACGCACTCTAATGGCACGGTCGCGCAGTCTTATTGCACGAGCACGCACTCTCATGGCACGGTCGCGCAGTCTTATAGCACGAGCACGCACTCTCATGGCACGGTCGCACAGCCTTTAGCCCGAGCACGCACTTTCATTGCACGGTCGCGCAGTCTTATAGCACTAGCACGCACTCTCATGGCACGGTCGCACAGTCTTATAGCCCGAGCACGCACTTTCATTGCACGGTCACGCAGTCTTATAGCACGAGCACGCACTCTCTCTCATGACCGGTCGCGCAGTCTTATAGCACGAGCACGCACTCTCATGGCACGGTCACGCAGTCTTATAGCACGAGCACGCACTCTCTCTCATGACCGGTCGCGCAGTCTTAAAGCACGAGCACGCACTCTCATTGCACGGTCGCGCAGTCTTATAGCACGAGCACGCACTCTCATTGCACGGTCGCGCAGTCTTATAGCACGAGCACGCACTCTCATGGCACGGTCGCGCAGTCTTATAGCACGAGTACGCACTCTCATGGCACGGTCGCGCAGTCTTATAGCACGAGCACGCACTCTCATGGCACGGTCACGCAGTCTTGTAGCACGAGCACGCACTCTCATGGCACGGTCGCGCAGTCTTATAGCACGAGCACGCACTCTCATGGCACGGTCACGCTGTCTTATAGCACGAGCACGCACTCTAATGGCACGGTCACGCAGTCTTATAGCACGAGCACGCACTCTCATGGCACGGTCGCGCAGTCTTATAGCACGAGCACGCACTCTCATGGCAAGGTGGCGTAGTCTTATAGCACGAGCACGCACTCTCTTGGCACGGTCACGCAGTCTTATAGCACGAGCACGCACTCTCATGGCACGGTCACGCAGTCTTATAGCACGAGCACGCACTCTCATGGCACGATCACGCAGTCTTATAGCACGAGCACGCACTCTCATGGCACGATCACGCAGTCTTATAGCACGAGCACGCACTCTCTTGGCACGGTCACGCTGTCTTATAGCACGATCACGCACTCTAATGGCACGGTCGCGCAGTCTTATTGCACGAGCACGCACTCTCATGGCACGGTCGGCAAGTCTTATAGCACGAGCACGCACTCTCATGGCACGGTCGCACAGTCTTATAGCACGAGCACGCACTTTCATGGCACGGTCGCGCAGCATTATAGCACGAGCACGCACTCTCATGGCACGGTCGCGCACTCTTATAGCACGAGCACGCACTCTCGCGGCCCAATCACGAACCCCCACGGTACGTTCGTGCGCTCTTAAAGCACGGTCAGGTAATTTTATGATATGTCACGCACACTCCCGACACGGTCCTGTCTCGGTTATAGTAAAAGTAACAGGAACGGTTATATCATGACCAAGTATGATATTTACACACGTCCACGACACGTTGCACAGTTCGCGATACGAACGTTTTTTAGCATAATGTTGAACAAATAGGGTAAGATAAGATTTTAAAAGTATTAAGCGGTTATGGAGCAAGTACTGGATACGCGCCTGTGATTGATTCTTTGCAAAATGTATTGTGATACTTTCGCAAATTAACATCTAATATGCGAACTATGAAAATAAAAAGTTAATTACAAAGCGATCATTTTAGATGAGTTCGAATTAACTTTTCTAAACAGAAAGCTTAAAGTTCAAATGCTACTACTACTATACGGTGATATTTCACTAATCTAGATTTCGATTTAAGTCAATGCACACTTGTTTTAAAAAGAAAGAAGAAATATGCAAAGCGATAATTCTTAGATAATTAGGACTTGACTTTTCTGTGCCAAGACAGTTAAAAATTAAAGACCAAATGCGACTATGATATTTCATTGGTTTAGAGTTCAGTATGGGTCATAGAACACTTGTTCTGGAATTGAAGTAAAGAATCCTTTAGCTCAGAGTCGGCAATAAAGTCCAGCGCAGTCTCATTATCTGAATTCTTAGTGTACAAATTTCCACCATTCATGATCAACAGTTTGGCGATGTCTAAATATCCCTTTGCGAGAGCATAGTGCAGTGCCGTCCAGCCATCATTGTCCTTCTTACTCACTTCTGCTCCTAAATGGATCAAGATCTGACAGCAACGAAGACTGCCCACAAACGCTGAAGTCCCCAAAGCAGTATGCCCGTATTCATTTAGAAAATTTACGTCGAGTTTTAAGTCACAATGGGCGATTTCTTCAAGCTCTTTGGCGGCGTCGTGACCGGGAATAGTTTCGCGGATGATCAAGTCCTCGGGAAAACGATGAATCCCAGGTTGTTGGACAGTGCTGATTTTTCGCTGTCTTCTTTCACTCATTGCGGGCCAACAGTTCCTAGAAGCTCAGAACTCCTCCACAAAACAAGTTGTCTTTCAAGACTTGCTCCTCGTAAATAATTAAGCGTTCAAGTCCCGAGTTTGTGGGTTTTTCATTCGCAAACAAATTCTTTTTAACAATGACCTCCTCTGGGAGGTTATAGAACTCAATTCCACGCAGCCAATGGCTTTTAGACCTAAACAAAGTCCGCTAGAGGAAGTAAAACACTGTTTTTCAATCGTTTTCAAAGTCCTCCAGTCTAATTCCTCGTGATGGTATTTGATAATGCTCTGGAAGCTTTTGAGCTATGTATATTGTAATTGCGTTTGATTGGAGAGGGCATACAATTGCTGTCTTTATTCAACTCCCTCAGCGCAATTTGAAGCGGCTTTTGTTTACCAAGTGCCTTTTGTCGTTTGTTTATTATGATAAGCCGTAATCATATTGGTAAAAAATGCTTGTACACGTACAGCTCATACGTGAATTAATATGATAAATTGTAAGGCATCTGTACACAAATAAAATGGTGCTTTTGATTCGGGTGATAAGCATTTCGGAAACAAGAAGTTCCGATGAATCCCGCGACCGAGAAGTTGTAATAGGAAACTATCCCATGATAATTAGATCCTTTGTTAACTTTTTCCTTCCTTTTTAAAAACTTGTTTAGAATGTGAGGGAGTAATAATCAGGAGAAGACAAGACGAAATAAAAAATGAGAAAATGAGAAAAATATAAAGGGGGAGGAAGAAGAAAGAAAAGAAGGAAACAACAACAATCATAAGAAGAAGAGTAGTAGTAAAGAAACAGCTAAGATGAAGAAAAAGAAAGAAGGAGAAAATGAAGAGGAAAAAAAAAAACAGAAGAAGAAGAAGATAGTTTTTCTTAGTAATTGTAATTGATATTTCATTTCGTGGTACAATAAGATATATTGCCACTATTTTTATCGTTGTTGTTGCAATTGTTTGTTGAGAAGAAAGAACAGGGGGGAGCTAAAAGGCCTAAAAAGGAAACTGGGTCAAGAAAAAAACGTGTTAAGGGCAGATGTAAAAAAGATCCCCCATTTTTTTCAAGTCAACTGCTTCTGGGTTACGTACTGCTACTAAGGAACACGGTAAAGTTTCGAAATAAAGCAACGCATCAGGTGAGTCCTGGTACGCATGTTACGTACTCTGAATTGATATTCAAAAATCCCGCGATTTTCCTCTCATTAAAAATAAACAGGTTCGGTGGCGGGTGGTTTCAACGTTTAGCCACAAAAATATACACTTAATAACGGATGCACTTCAGACTTACCTGTTCTGTGGTAAGAACTCGTAAGACGAATATCAGATTTATTGCATGGAAACAAATGGGACGGTAACAGACCCTACGTGGTGTCACCCGAGCCGCAAGAATAAAAATTGAAAGGTTTCCATGCAGATTCCTATTTGAAGCGGCATTACAGGCCCCAATTTTCACTTCAAGCGAAGCAAGTGTGTTCATTAGAATGCACTTATTTTGATTAGAGGGTGTGAGTTCGAGTGCGGCTGAAAGGGAGCGTTAATAAAGCTTAAAATCGCAGAGAGGCTAACGAGATGGCTGGAAGAAGGGTCTGCGCTGGTTTCGTCGTTTTGTTCCTGACGTTAAGGGAAAGCTGGTAAGCATCTTATTTGTTATGTTGTTATTGACTTTCTCGCCGATCATACACCAACGAGACAGGTTTTCAACTTTTTTTATGATATTCTCCAATAAATATAGAAATCATTGGAAATTTTCGTTCTTTCTGCCTAATACTATTTTTTATTACGTCATTTTGGAGCATTTTACCGAAATTCGGATTCTGCAAACTGTGCTATAAATGCTGGAAATCCCCTCCAAGTCGCTCGACCGATTCTTTACGCATCTGAACAATTATATCTAGTCAAGAACGGACTATCTTTAAAAAGATATTCAATCTTATTTTTTAAAATAATAAATTTAATCTCAGCTTTAGCTTTAAAGAAGAAAAAAGATTATTTCGAACTTGGAAACTTTATGCTTTTAGTACTACAATTATCAACTCATTGAATTCATCAACTAATTTCCGACCATAAACAATAAAATATGGTCATTTTACTTTTCTATATTTCGATTCACTTCAAAATCAGAGTTCTAAAAAAATAATAGGTAAATTACTCAATGAATTGATAGACCATAACGAGCATACAGTATTAGAAATCATCGAATGAAATGAAGACTAGATTAAATATTTCTTAGCAATTTCTTCGAACTTTGCATGACCTTGGCAATATGAAAATACAAATAATATCCTGTTTCACAAACTTGCCCACCGCGCTTTTGTCATTCCATTCTAAAAACATGAAAAAAGAAATAGGTCTGTCGCATATTCAGACAACCTTCCAGAATTCCCCCGCTGGGTCTTTAACAGCCAAAGAATAATCCTTATCACAATAGCTTCAAAAATAATATAATAAATCGTCCTGGGACTGAAACCGCACTTTTCAAGTTGGGCTGTTCTGGGGCAGTCTAGGACAAAGATAGTTTGTCAAAATGGCTTTTTAGCGTAGAGGGGTATAAATGATGTATCTGTTGTTTGTTGATGCTTTTTATATTTTGGAAATGGGAGGAAAAACAAAGCTGAGAACTTCATCAAAGAGTGTAGATTAAAGTTAGATATAACGTATAAAGTCAATGCTAGTGATACATCAACAATAGTGGGTATTTTAGAGTCACAGCAACGGCATTTCCTTATAATTTTTGAAAATATTTTTGGGGCACGTGCCCCCAGTGCCCCACCCCTTGCTACGGTCCGGTTGTGCAAAGGATCTAAGTTAGGGTCAGAAGACACTGGGTTTTTTTATTGTGTTTCGAATCTTTCAGTGCAGCAACAATAAATGCAATTGGAACAAGTGAGACCCCTTGAATCATCGTGAAAGTCAATGCAATCTTCAATAAATATGGCCCTATTCTATTCCATAGCATCAAGTAATTGAAGCCGCATTGTCACCAGTTTACTTCCGGTCGATAATATCCGATGATTTTCAACGGTAAAAGCAAAAAATATTTCAAAATATTGAAAGCAGTGTGTCTATTGGAAGTTTCTTTGAGGATGTGATTGATAATTTACAGCGGATGGCCTCATAAATATCTCGGATTTTAATAGAATCTTTTGTCTTTTAACGGTTGAGGTTTCCGTCGGACCTCCGGAAATATACTGGTGACAATGCAGCTTTAACCCTTAGTACCAGAGGCTCCAAGCCTCGCTACCAATGGGCCGCTAAGTCTTTGCCTTTTGTAGTGAAGCTAGGAGCCTCTGGTACCATGGGTACAAATAATTCATAGTCATAATATATCTTTATATTCAAATAAAACCAAAACGGAAGTTCCAGACGAGTAGGATTCCTTAATTTGTTACCATGAACGAGAACCTGCGAACTTTACTTTATAAATTTAATTTAATCACCTTGTATTTCACTACAAAGTCTACTTTATGTCTTTTATTTCATCACCTGCATGTCACAGTGTGGCGCGCGCGGTTACACCGGCAATATGCTCGTAACAGATGTCATGCAGCGGAAGGTATCGGGGTACAACTGGGATTATTTTCCCCGCGGGCAGAGGCTAACCGCAATACCCTACGTGCAGGCAAACTAATCCTACTTTTACTCATCCTTCCTTTTCCAAATAACAATCTAAAAGCATGGTATTTACCATATTCGCAGACATCGCAATTTATTAGCTTTCTTGAAATAAATGCTTTCTCATACTTGTGTTTTCCTGGGTTTACGAAATGGCGATTGAAGGAGACGTGAAAAGGAGGGAAGTGTAGGGATGCTTTAAAAAGAAGAAGTTTGAAGGCGTCTTGTTGTCCTCTGTTCTTTTCATTGTGAGCTGACTGCAATAGTATTTATTGTATCTTTGGTTTCGCTGATTAATTATGGAGAAACGAGGAGATGTAGTAATAATTAGCTGGGGTTGAATTTACCTGTTAAACAATGCGACTCGTCACCAGTGTTTATACGCGAAATTAGCTGAAAACAACGCGTAAACCACGTAGACCGATAGATGCCAAAAACAATCTCATGACATTATGGTGAATCGAGATGGTGCGTGATAAATAAAGGAAGGGACCTTCGTGGATTTTTTTAGCCTTATCTGCTTATCGCGCTTTTCCGTTTTTGATACAACTACCCTTTTCATTTATCTACAAATCTAGTAAGTTTATCGAAAGTTTTACCATTTTCATGATAGAACTTTAGACAACCATAGACAACCATCTCTTTTATCTGATTTTCCCAAATTCAAATCCCGTTGGCCGGGATTTGGCTTGTGGGGTATATTTCTGGCCCCCATGGAAAGTCCAAATATAAAACTTTTAGTGTGGTCAAGAGAGGCACGGCTTCCAGCTAAATGGCACTCGCCTTGGCTTAAGTAATCAGAAGCGTTAGTTTTCTTCCTTCCTTCCTTCCTTCCTTCCTTCCTTCCTTCCTTCCTTCCTTCCTTCCTTCCTTCCTTCCTTCCTTCCTTCCTTCCTTCCTTCCTTCCTTCCTTCCTTTCTTTCTTTCTTTCTTTCTTTCTTTCTTTCTTTCTTTCTTTCTTTCTTTCTTTCTTTCTTCCTTTTATAATGCTCATTCAAAAACAAGAGCACCCACTGCCCTCCCTCAGCCTTCGGGCCTGAAATGAGACTAAAGACGTGTTGCATAGTAGATACTGTAGCGAGTGTCACACGAGCTATGATGACGCTGGACCTGTAAAGACCTTTCACTTTTTCCCATCAGGTGTTACTCATGCAACCGAACAGCACAAGAACTCATCAAATGGATCAAGAGCGGCCAATACGACAATACGGTCAGGCCAAATGTTACAGGTGAGAGAAGATGCGAATACCTCCCCAACCACCCCACCCTCACATAACAACACGGTCAGGCCAAATGTTACAGGTGAGAGAAGATGCGAATCCCTCCCCAACCACCCCACCCTCGCATAACAGCACGGTCAGGCCAAATGTTCCAGGTGATTGAAGATGCGAATCCTTACCTCACCTCCCCCCCCCCCCCCACTCTTATTGACAATATGGTCAGACCAAATGTAACAGGTGATTGAAGATACGGAGCTAAAAAAATAATTAAAGAATGTCAAACTTTCCCATTTGGCGTATATACAAACATGGAGTTTATGTTTTGTGAATCAATGTCTCATATACTTTGACCGCGTGTAACTGAAATGGGCCAGCTGTGCTGTTTTAGAAGCTGTGCTGCTGTATTTCAATAAACGTTGTCAGCGTGAATGGCGAATGGCAATTGCCAAATGGCATTTCTACGACCGAAAGGTGTTTATTGGTAGTAATTATTTGTAAAAATAAAGGTAATAAATAAACTAAAGCGATGTTAGAGCTATATATTAATAACATTAAATGGAGAGTCGTATGTTTTTTTATATTTTCTAAATTTGGAACAAATATTTTGGGATCCATGGGTCCTTTCGGTCGTGCCATTTGCCGTTTGCCGTTTTTTGAAATAGGTGTATATAATGAGTGACTTCAACTCAGTTTATCAATCCTCGACAAACACTATGTAACCGGGGTTCATTTGTATCCACAGGGGGACCGGTAATTGTAGACGTGGAGGCGTATGTCGCCTCAATCGGAGCGATAGATGAGAAAAAAATGGTAGGTCTAACTGACGCATTGAAACTCCTTAATATTTCCACAAACATAAAGCCTTGTGACAATGATGCTAGCTTTGCTGTCCAATACTATCGCTGTTTGTACATTATGGGAGTAGCTGCAAAGTGTTCGCTAGCTTCCTTGTTTTGTGATCGGCTGAGCGAGGCGATGCCTACTGAGCTACAGAAGGAAAAAGCGTCATTTTCGTTCGTTGATGACGTGCTACCGTTAGGGTTTTTCATTATCATTTATCCATAACCTTACTTTTTAGTTCATTTATCGCAAGTCACTGCGCAAGTCATGTCTGCTTTAAACCTGCCATTAAGGTTTAGATTTAAAACGTTTTAAAGGCTCGTGTGGCTTGTTTCGATACTTTAAATAACTAATGTGTTATCTTTGTTCTATTATTACCTGAAGGAATTCTCGGTAGACATATTTTTTCGTCAAAGATGGAGGGAAGAAAGACTTTGCTATCTACCGCAAGCTGGGAAGGGCAGTGGTCAGCGGCTGATCCTAAACCCAGTCCTCCTAAAAAACACTTGGAGACCGGATGTGTTCATCAAGAACAGCAAGGAAGCGCGCTTCCACGAGGTGCCCTCAGACAATGTTATGTACGGCATCTCCCCTGACGGGAATATCCTCCTAAGCTCCAGGTACATATAGCTCATAACCAAGGGCAGGGAAGAACACCCCTAAGACACGAAATCCTCTTCAGATTCACTATGAATAATATGCTTTGTTTGGTTATGCGACACGTCGTTTGTAATGTACTCAAACAGTTTATGCCTAGATAACCGGGCAAAGTGTCAATGACGTTGCAAAACTGCCTCATAGAACACGAACCAACGCCGAAGAGCTAGCCGAAACTTGCCCGTAAGATTCGGCTGACAAGGAAACCGTTTCTTACGCGACAATCTTAGGCTAAGGATTGATCCTCCCCCGCCCCCTCATGCAAAATGTTCTAGTTATGGTCATGCATTTGATATTTTTTTCTCGTTTAGAATCACTACAACTCTCAGCTGCCAGATGAATTTCAGACGCTTCCCAATGGACGTCCAAAAATGCCATTTCCAGACCGGAAGCTGTGAGTATTACCCGCGACGTACGCGACGTTCTATAGCCACTATATTATAATAATATATTAGGGGATACTCATGATGGCATTGGTCACTGTCATTATCTATCAATAATCTTTCCATTTTATTAGTCAAAACAACCGTCATCATATATATAATCAATTTTTTTATTAGTGGTCATGTAGAATCCGTAACATCTACGCATCCATTATATGTTCTTTTACAAGACAAGTTCTGGTGTTACGTGATGAGAAAGTAGAGCTTCAATGCGACGCGCGCTACCGTGACCACTGCGAAAAAAAAATTAGCCAATAAGCATTCGAAAATAATTTGCTCCAATTACCACGAACCTCATAGCTAAAAGGACTCCAGCCTTTTCTGATTTGCACTCAAACCTTTCTTTGCCATGCCGGTTGGCTCACAGGCAGCCCATAGCTATGTCAGTGCAGGAATGTATAAGGGAATTTATATGTTAGCGAAAAATACTTTATCGTGAATAATAAAACTTTAAACCATGTAATATTGTGTTTAAGTCTTCCTTTATTTCAATTTTGCCGATAGAATGTCAGTAGAGCGAGTTTTGATAAGCCCGCTACGAATTGTGTTTCTTACTGGCGGATCCAGAAGTTTCCAAAAAAAGGGGGATTCAATGTTTTTCCGTGGATTTCCTTAAATGTCTTATTTTTGTAAGCCTGAAAGAGGAGGGGGGGGGGGGGGGGGCGCTCGGACCATCCCTAGATCCGCCCCTGATACGTATCCACTTCCTTCACAAAGCTGTCAAGGTGACCACGATAGCGCGCGGCGCATGGCAACACCACGAGTCTTGTATTATACTAACAGTTTGTGTCTTACAGATGGGCATACCGAGGATGATATCGTCATTCGCTGGCGGGGAGGAAAGGGCTTGATCATCTCAGACGAAGTAGAGATCTCTCAGTACTCGATTACAGACGTGACGAGTCGCGACTTTAAAGGCGTGTACAATACGGGTAGGATCAATTATCAAAATAAACTTCTTCTTCAATTTCTCCTTTTCAAGGCGTGAAGCGTTGCCACCATAACGGTAGAAAACCGTCTTTTTTAAAGCCTCCTCCGAAGGTGTCTTTAAAAGTTAGAAAAGCCGAGATGGATGGAAATAGCTACTCGGACTGCCTGTGGTGAACAGATTCACTTGCTAAAATAACAGGGGAGGGGATAATACCAAACGTTGAAAATATATAGAAACTCGTGACTTCGTTACTCGTTCCAGGCTCCTCGCGCTTACGATTCCCTAACGGCCATGTGTTTTTCTTATACTGCTTTTTGGGCAAAAGCGATGCCTGCGAAGAAGGCTGTTGTTTTTATATGACGTTGTTCCCAACCCCTCTTCCTAACCAAACTGAACTTCTTCGTTACTTCCCCAGGCGTTTTCTCTGAGCCCATAGCTACCATAGAACTGAAACGTCGCCTGATGTACTACGTGTATGGATACTACCTCCCCGCAGGCCTTGTGGTCTTCCTAAGCTGGATCTCCTTCTGGATTGACCCCCGTTCCGTTCCGGCTCGAGTCTCCCTGGGTGTCATCACTATCCTTGCCATGGGGAGCTTCCTGCACGGAGGGGAGGGTCCGAGCGTATCCTATGCTACAGCTCTGGACGTGTATATTATCAGCTGCTATGTGTTCGTGTTCACAAGCCTGTTGGAGTTTTCTCTGGTGCATTGTGGAATGACTTATTGTGAGAAACAGGAGGCTAAGAAGGTAGGATCCTCATCATCGTCATCATCGTCACCTCGCAGCCTTGATAACAATAATCATCATCATCGTTATCATCATCATCATTTTTATCAAAATATCAGCATCACAATCGTAATTTTTATTACCGGCACTTATTCACATATTTTATCATCATCACCATCCTCCTCCTTATCATCATCATCATCATCATCATCATCATCATCATCATCACCACCATCATCATCATCATCATCATCATCATCATCATCATCATCATCATCATCATCATCATCATCATCATCATCATCATCATCATCATTACTAATAATATCATGGACATACGATAATAATAATAATAATTTATTATTAAATAAATTATTTCCATCAACATTAGCACCAGCATCCTATTATTACCATAACAAGCACCATCAGCATTTGTCACCATCACTTTTCATAATTCACTACGAGATCAACATCTAGTTAGCATAGGGTTCCATAGACTACGAAACCATGCGTCTATCCACCCCTTTGCTCAACTCATTCTTTATACCTTACCCTCCAGGAGAGTCAAAAAGAGGCTGCTTATGCGATATCTTTCAATAAGCAGATAGACCAAGCCGTCGTCGACTGTAATCACTTGGCGAATGGTAGCGCGCTCCCCACGACGTCTACCGAGTCCATGGCAGTCCAGCCCTCGCAGTGCCAGGTGGTAAAAAGGGGCGCGTCCGTCAAAGTTAGACGGGTGAAGGACACATATTTGAGGTTCAACGCGGATAAACTGGAGAGCTACACGCGGATCATGTTCCCGGTGGCGTTCGGGATTTTCAACGTGGTATATTGGGCTATACTGTACCAAACTTGAGTGGTATATTGGGTTATACTGTACCAAACATGAGTTGTATATTGGGTTTTATATCCAAGTGATGAATTGCGAAGCTTCGCTTCTCGGCCAACTGTTTATTTTTCGTACCATTTCTCATTCTTGGACATTATCCGCCGATATCACAGCCGCCAGAAGGGGTTTATTTACTAAATACTGAACCAAACATGAGTGTTATATTGAGTTATACTGAGCCAAACATAAGTTGTATATTGCATTATACTGTACCAAACATGAGACTCTCCTGAAAAACAAAGGAGCTTACTCTACCTGCCCACGATGCATTGCTTCATGGGGTTATTTTCTACGACAAATATCAGGGAAGGATCCAGGAGTTTTAGAAAGGGAGGGGGAGGGGGGGGGGGCGAAGCAAGGGTTTCAAGAAAGAGAAAACAGGTTCATTGTTTTTTTTTGGATTTCATTTTATTTCTTGTTATTTAATTATCATGCCAAATATCTGAAAATAAAGGGGGGGCACTCGGCCCATCCCTAGATTCGCCCCTGAATATTTTTCCAAATTCTCAATCTGGCTAGAACTCGCATACGGGCTATTTGGGACTCGATTGTATTCAACATCCCTTTTATGCGATGAGGCAATTTCATATTATTTACAAGAAGGGACTTAGAAATCAATCCAACAGCGAGTATCCGAAGAGTCCCGTTATGAGAGTTCTACGGCCGAAAGAAGCTTTCGGCTACTTCTCACTCGCCAAAAAATAAGTGTGATACATAAACACAGTGATTCGAGAGCCAAACATTGATGGCCTTCATGGATTATCATTTGACAAATCCATATCCTGCATTTGGTAGAAATATAGACCGTCCGCTTTACGACCCTTACGGCCAAAGAGCTACCATTTGTGCCAATCAAATATTCCGAACTGCCTCCACTGCACGTGGCTAACAATGCAGCAACTGCATGTATTTCTACTATCACTTGATCGGAGAACTGTTTTACCATAACGCGAATCAGTCGCGTACCCAGGATTTGAGTGAGGGGGTGCGCAGTCGTAGGTATCATATGGAAAAAGTATAGCATTCGATGATTGCCTAATAAGAATTGACCCACTTTTTGGCCGCCGAGGGGGGGGGGGGGGGGGGGGGATCTGCGCACTGTGAACGAAAAATGTTGCTAACACAAAACAGAATTAGCGTGCCGCGAAATAAGAAGCGCATAAAAGACGACGACAGCGCGAAAACTAAGGGTACGACAATCCTGGGTACGCGCGCGAAAACATATATCTGTAGTTCACCAATTGGAGGTATATAAGCAAATCAGCCAATCAGCACACAGAAAACAAAACACATGTTTATCTAGTAGCTTTTATAAGATTTTATAGTACAACAGCTAATCGTTTACAACATTTTTGGTATTTACAATATTTTTAAATAAAGAATAAAAAGTTGTTTTCATCGTTTTTTTTTTTTTTTTTTGTTCGCCCTGCCATTCCTGATTTCAGAAATGTGAAGACGGGCGGGGAAAAGTTCACACTTACAACAATCTCCTAGAGGGCCAGCTCGCACTTCCAATCTCTTTCACAGGAAACCCGATAGAAACGCCAGGGCTAGGCTGTGCTTCTGGGATTTCATCTCCACCGAGAAGAGACACCCCACGGCTCACTTGGTGTGTCTTGTGTCTAATTACCCCAGTCTAGCGCTTTGACAAATTCTTCCTCAGTGAACTGCAATAACTTGGCCGCTTCTATGTGCATCTAGAGAAACACGAGGGAAAAGTGAAATAACCTTTGTCATTTGAACAATGTGTATTCCAGTCAACAGCACTGTGGCGATGGATCTCTGCACAATACCGGGGACCCAGGGCGTCCAGTACCACGCGGTAAACCAGCCTTTTTGTTTTGAAATGGCGGAGAAAGTGGGCTGTCACTCATCAATCATGTCTCATACCAACATCACAACATTGGCTGTAACTAGGCAGGTTTTCGAACAATTCGCCCCATGACAGGTAATCCGGAATCCGGAATCCATGAAAAAATGAGATATGGGATCCGGAATCCATGAAAAAATGAGATATGGAATCCGGAATCCATGAAAAAATGAGATATGGAATCCGGAATCCATGAAAAAATGAGATATGGAATCCGGAATCCATGCTGCTGGAATCCGGAATCCACGAGAAAAAACCCACATGGAATCCGGAATCCACACACTAGGATCCGGAATCAAGAACCCTATTGGAGAACCTGTCATGGGGCGAAACAATGGAATCAAGCGTTGTTTCCCTTCCTATTTTATATAGAACCTAAATACGAAGTTAGGTTCGGAGAGCGTTCGGGCTAGTCACGAACACTCAACAGGCTAAGGTTACTCAGTACTGTTCAATTTTTTAGAGAGTTGAAAACAACGATCGCATGGGTTTTTAGACAAGAGAAATAGAAATATAACGGGAAAGGACTTCGCTGAATCGCGACAAAGGAGACATTTCGCACAAAGGTTAGCGATATTTTATTCGCTGAATACAATATTCAACACAAATTGGGAATGCATTTTTGTTTATTTTATTAAGAAATCGCTGACAAAGTATCCTAATCCCCGTGGTGAGATTGTGTTTGTTTTCGGCAGAACAAGCGCATGCGCATACGTTATTCAGCACTTTCAAGAGAACATGATATAAGAGAACATATCTATGGTGACAAACTGGAGGATGTGAGAGACTCTTTTTAAAGAAGAGTAGCAAATTTGCACCTTTTGCCGCTTAAGCACGTCAACGAGTTTCATCTGCTTCTTGAATCCCGCCATCAGCTCGTTTTTCTGTTTCTCCAGTCGCTTGTTCTCCGCCATCAGCTGCTCCACCCGCCGCCTCTCCTGTTCACTGGAATCCTGACAAACAATTCTTTTTCAAAAATGACGACTATAAACCGCTTTGGCATAGATATGTTAATGCACTTTTAAAAGCTTTACCTATAGGACTGTTGGCTTTCTTTATAATGCATGCAAGTTTTAAATTGCACTGTTGGCTTTTTAATGTTGCATGCAAGTTTTACATTGCTCTATTGGCATTCTATATGTTGCATGCAAGTTTTACATTGCACTGTTGGCATTCTTTATGTTGCACGCAAGTTTTACATTGCACTATTGGCATTCTTTATGTTGCATGCAAGTTTTACATTGCACTATTTGCATTCTTTATGCTGCATGCAAGTTTCACATTGCACTATTGGCATTCTTTTGTTGCATGCAAGTTTCAAATTGCACTATTGGCATTGTTTGTGTTGCATGCAAGTTTTACATTGCACTATTGGCATTCTTTATGCTGCATGCAAGTTTTACATTGCACTTTGGAATTCTTTATGTTGCATGCAAGTTTTACATTGCACCATTGGCATTCTTTATGCTGCATGCAAGTTTCACATTGCACTATTGGCATTCTTTATGCTGCATGCAAGTTTCACATTGCACTATTGGCATTCTTTATGTTGCATGCAAGTTTCACATTGCACTATTGGAATTCTTTATGTTGCATGCAAGTTTTACATTGCACTATTGGCATTCTTTATGTTGCATGCAAGTTTCACATTGCACTATTGGCATTCTTTATGCTGCATGCAAGTTTTACATTGCACTATTGGCATTCTTTATGCTGCATGCAAGTTTTACATTGCACTTTGGAATTCTTTATGTTGCATGCAAGTTTCACATTGCACTATTCGCATTCTTTATGCTGCATGCAAGTTTCACATTGCACTATTGGAATTCTTTATGTTGCATGCAAGTTTCACATTGCACTATTGGAATTCTTTATGTTGCATGCAAGTTTCACATTGCACTATTGGCATTCTTTATAATGCATGCAAGTTTCACATTGCACTATTGGCATTCTTTATGTTGCATGCAAGTTTTACATTGCACTATTCGCATTGTTTGTGTTGCATGCAAGTTTTACATTGCACTATTGGCATTCTTTATGTTGCACGCAAGTTTTACATTGCACTATTGGCATTCTTTATGCTGCATGCAAGTTTTACATTGCACTATTGGCATTGTTTGTGTTGCACGCAAGTTTCACATTGCACTATTGGCATTCTTTATGTTGCATGCAAGTTTCACATTGCACTATTGGCATTCTTTATGTTGCATGCAAGTTTTACATTGCACTATTGGCATTCTATATGTTGCATGCAAGTTTTACATAGCACTGTTGGCATTCTTTATGTTGCACGCAAGTTTTACATTGCACTATTGGCATTCTTTATGTTGCATGCAAGTTTTACATTGCACTATTTGCATTCTTTATGCTGCATGCAAGTTTCACATTGCACTATTGGCATTGTTTGTGTTGCATGCAAGTTTCAAATTGCACTATTGGCATTCTTTATGTTGCACGCAAGTTTCACATTGCACTATTGGCATTCTTTATGCTGCATGCAAGTTTCACATTGCACTATTGGCATTCTTGATGCTGCATGCAAGTTTTACATTGCACTATTTGCATTCTTTATGCTGCATGCAAGTTTCACATTGCACTATTGGCATTCTTTATGTTGCATGCAAGTTTTACATTGCACTATTGGCATTCTTTATGCTGCATGCAAGTTTCACATTGCACTATTGGCATTCTTTATGCTGCATGCAAGTTTCACATTGCACTATTGGCATTCTTTATGCTGCATGCAAGTTTTACATTGCACTATTGGCATTCTTTATGCTGCACGCAAGTTTTACATTGCACTATTGGCATTCTTTATGCTGCATGCAAGTTTCACATTGCACTATTGGCATTCTTTATGTTGCATGCAAGTTTTACATTGCACTATTGGCATTCTTTATGCTGCATGCAAGTTTCACATTGCACTATTGGCATTCTTTATGCTGCATGCAAGTTTCACATTGCACTATTGGCATTCTTTATGCTGCATGCAAGTTTCACATTGCACTATTGGAATTCTTTATGTTGCATGCAAGTTTTACATTGCACTATTGGCATTCTTTATGTTGCACGCAAGTTTTACATTGTACTATTGGAATTCTTTATGCTGCATGCAAGTTTCACATTGCACTATTGGCATTCTTTATGTTGCATGCAAGTTTTACATTGCACTATTGGAATTCTTTATGTTGCACGCAAGTTTTACATTGCACTATTGGCATTCTTTATGCTGCATGCAAGTTTCACATTGCACTATTGGCATTCTTGATGTTGCACGCAAGTTTCACATTGCACTATTGGAATTCTTTATGTTGCACGCAAGTTTTACATTGCACTATTGGCATTCTTTATGCTGCATGCAAGTTTCACATTGCACTATTGGCATTCTTTATGTTGCACGCAAGTTTTACATTGCACTATTGGAATTCTTTATGCTGCATGCAAGTTTCACATTGCACTATTGGCATTCTTTATGTTGCATGCAAGTTTTACATTGCACTATTGGCATTCTTTATGTTGCATGCAAGTTTCACATTGCACTATTGGCATTGTTTGTGTTGCATGCAAGTTTCACATTGCACTATTGGCATTGTTTGTGTTGCATGCAAGTTTTACCTTAGACTGTGCTTTGGCTTTCTGCAGTGCCGTTTTATATTTCTCAGTCTCTTCAAGAGCTCGGTTCAGCCGAACCTCGACCACATTCTTGTTACTGGAAGCAGCTTTCTGATCACGTTGCAGTCCATCAAGTTCCTAGATAGAATAAAATGTTATTAAATTTTGCCTTAATCTCAATCCAGCATGTTGCTATGTTCCTATAGAAAGTTATAGCAGAATATGACCACTTTTTCATCATCTGTTCCCATCTTTTCCCTCATTCTCTATATCATATGTTACAGGGCCAGGTCAATGAAGGTTATACTCTACTAGCAGAATGTCAAAGTGACAAGGATGTGGCTTAATAACATAACATGGCATACTGGGGTTGCATTTTGGGTTACTTGGAAAGGTATGTGTGAAAGCCAATCTAAACCACTTTGTCCATTTGCACACCACAAGATTTTCCAAATGTTTACAAACAAACCATTTCCAAATAACCCCAAATCAGAGCGAGCTAGTAGGCTTGAGTAGAAAACAACTTTAAGAATGTAGAAATAATATAGCATAATGTTGAGCCTGCAAACCTTTCGAGTGGCGTTCAGCTGCTGCTCCAGACCATCACTCTTTTGCTTCGATTCCTCATACAGCTTTTTGTACTTCTCAATCTGAGACTAAAACCACACAAGACATGATGTGAAATGTTGAGGAACAGGAGTAATTCAGAGTCTTTGACTATTATGGACATTTTAAACATAATAGCAACAAGGCCTTTTTTAGTAAAAATACTAAAAGCTGCCAACTCTGGATCGGCCCTATAGGTAAATTCAAACAGGGGCACAGACTATCATCATCTTATTTCACATATTTCTAACACAATGCACATTTCTTACTTTTAACTTAAGCTGATATTCAAGTTTAAAACCATCCCTGGCTATGGGCACACATATCAAAGTGTTTAAAAATTACTACAGTATGAATTTGTTTACTTGAAGGGCAGAATTGGTCTTTTGAAGCCTTCCTTGCTCTTCAGAGAGTTCCTTGACTTTCTTCTCAGACTCCGTGATTAATTCTTCCTAGAAATTCAGTGAAAAAACACAATGGTTTATAATAAATTAAGCCAAATAACAATTTTTTTTCGGGGGGGTGGGGGGGGGGGGAAGGGGAAGTCTTCAGTCATTTCTGATATTTGCAAGGGACACTTGCACAACTTTCTGTTATAGGTCTTTGCAAAATCCATCCTTTACTGGGGTTTAGGTATTTCGTATTACCTTTTTAGCAAATGCTGCAGATATTCTATCCATTTCCTCTTGCATCACCCTCAGCTTTGCCTTGAGGAAGCGAATGGTGGCCTCTAGAAAATGCAACCCGGCTCAAATAAAAATGACTACAAATGGCTACAGTGCATTTAGGGCAATATTTCTTAAGGGGCTGCATGAACGTGGCAATCAATGTCATTGTAATAAATAACATCATTATCATTACTATCATAGCCCTAACAATATCATCATCACCATAAATCAACATCTGTATCATCATTATCATCATGATCCTTACACATATCATCAAACCACACAATCTCCATAATTTTCTGGTTTCAAACAAGACCTGGCCTCTTAAATTTTTTTCGCTCCAAATCTTCAAGCCTTTCTCATCTTGAAGAACATGTGAATGTTGATGAATGTATGTAACCTACTATAAATAATACTTTTTTTTATCACACACCTGAGCCCATATCCTCTGCCCCTGCGGGTAATACATCATTGTTAAGGTTGCTTGTGTAGCTGTCATCATGTGCTCCATCCTCCATGTTACTGATTACAGTTGCCAGATTGATTCTCTCTTGAAGGATGTTGTTAGTTTCTGGGGTATGGCTCGCAGCTGAAGCAGAGCGACTGGACGTTGCAGGAGTGGTGGTTCTTGGGCGATCTGTAGTCTTAGACTTTGGCCTGGACATTAGAAAGATGATTAGCATTACTTTATATCAGGATCTTTGGGAGGGGTTATTGGGGTCGCAACCCCCTATGAGAAAAAAAAAGCTATAGAAAGCACTTCTGTGCCTAGTCCCACCCTCCTCTTAAAAATTTTCATCGTATGAAAACTGTTTAGCCATATCCAATATGCGTAAACTTGAGCATAGGTGACAAGTTCAGGCTCTTCTATTATTTTTTAAATCATATAGGATGCAACAGGCTACTTATATTGCCAACTTCTTTGTAACCCAGTCTTCACAGTACAATTTGCGCTCTTCTGTTCATAATCTTACACAGCCATCCCATCAATCGTCATATATGCATAACTCTTTCTACTACCTGATATCACATTTTTGGAACCAACTACCTAACTCTGCTAAAGCTGCTAATTCCGTCTCTAGGTTCCGCAAGAACCTACCCGACATCATTCCACATGGCTGCCAATGCAGCAACTGTATTTAAATTCTCCCTATTTCCCATAATTAGAATTATTATGTAATGTGTAATGTAATCGTTGTCAGGTCGAGCGTTTGTACGATGAGCTCCCCGAGCTCGGGAGACTGGGTGACCACTCCTCACGTCATCGACGGAAAATAAATTATTGTATTGTATTGTATTGTATATACTGAATCCACTCCTGTTTGTAACAATAATCTCTGTGCAATTATCATGTTTTATTTCAGTTCTGCAAACAATATAATCCATGGGAATAAATTGTGATTTAACTACAGTATTTTCTCAATACAGTAAAACAATGCAATACCATTCAGGTTCTACTATGTAGCTACATATGCAAGTTTGAATTGTACCTTGCTGAAGGTTTCTTAGTTTTTGAAGTAGGCCTTGAAGTTGTAGCATTAATTTTTGTATTCTGAAAAGAAAGTCAACTTCTATATTCATAAACTATTTGTCATTATAATTATTATTATCTCTTTGATGTTTTGTAAACCTGAGAAATATAACACAGACCGCTCCAGCTGATGGAGGCTTGTCCTTTGGTGGATTTAGTGTCAATGGTAACAAATCTCTGAGGACACAACATATACTACATTAGTTACATAGCATATAAAAGAGTCCTATGAGTTTGGCAAATTTAGGCAAATTTAGTGTCAACGATAACAAACTACTAAGAACACAACAGACACTAGGCAACATGTATACATAGCATATAAAAAGTATTTTGAGTTCAGCAAATTTAGTATCAGTGATAATAAACTACTGAAGACACAAACACTGCATTATGTATATAAACATGTACACATCAAATAAACAATCCTTGATCTGATTTTGTATTTTGTATGTGGGAGTACCAGACATCACACTTACTCAGCAAGGTCATCCCCAAGGTCAAGGTAATAGGTTGACGGTGTTTGTCTGGACAAGTACTCATCCTGGTCATGCTGAAAAGAAAAATGCAGGGGGTTAGAAAGTGTCTGTTTTTTAGGCAACCGAGTCTTTTGGTTTGAATATGAATGCTTTATGCTACAATTTTTGTCTAGGATTTAGTTTTATCCCCCCCCCCCCCCCCCCGCACACACACACACCCGGGGGCTTTATGGCTCAGCTTACCATTACTTCCTCAGCTTCTTTGATGAGAGAGGCTGTTCGCTCCTCCAGCTCTGCATTGAGTCGCCTTCATACAAAAGTACATTAACGGTTGTTGCCAATATTACATAATTATAATTACACACACAACATCATATTTCTGGACACACTACAGGCTACACGTACATGTACTCCTCCTCTTTGCTGAGTAGATGCTGTGTTACGTTTTTGGTTTTGCCTGAAGGGGGTCTCCCTCCTCCGCTCGGTGGTCTGTTTGGGGTTTTCTTCCCGCTTGTTTGAGAAATTCCGCTTGGCGGTCTTGCATTTGATGAGCTTGCCCTCGACGACTAAAACATTAAAAGGCATCAGTAACTTATTAAACCCTGAATGCACGAGCTTAAAAATAACTGATTTTTTTTACCATATTTTTCGCTGTTTCGGTGAAGTCCTGAGGTTGTTTTCATGGAGATGTACGTCTGGAATCATAAGTGTGTTACGTCGCACGTAAAAGCCGCTGGCTTTACACAGGGTGCCCGTCAGCAGGAGACAAAATCGACTTACTTGCCTTTAACTCTTACTTGATCAATAATTCTCTAATGAAATCATAGTATTTTTTATATCATGTCCTGCCATTTAATCATGTTTCTATTGCCATGAGAATGATGCATTATTTTAGCCATTTGTTTTAATGTACTGCTTTTAAAAGCCTGGAGGACAATTGTGCTAATTTCTTTAGCAGTTTTAGCTTAAAATACCAAGAAAAGCACTATTTTTAAAAGAAAGTGTTTGCAAAAGGATAAAGGCGGCAAAAACCATCAACATAATTTATGCTAATGCAGCCTGTTGGGCTCCCTGTTCGCGTACCAATGCGCATGCGTAGTGTATTTGAGAGTCGGGTGGCGCTCAGCGGATGAAAACTTGTCTTCAAGATGGGCTTTGAAATGCCACCGGTCTCGAACAAAAAACTACCCGTTTAATCCCCCAAATAACCTTCCCAGGACACCAAGGCAGGCTTGGAGAACTGCAGGTTGTATCTGTTTGGGTTTGATACGTTCCATGCCCACAAATGACCAGCGAAACGGCGAAAACCAAGCAATATTCTCCGATCATGTCACGGCGAAATTGGGAGGTTTTTCCCGGACGAAATAAGTTCTACTGTGATGGCCGCATCATAATGGCGAGAAATAACGGTGTTTTTTACTTCACTGTCATCCTCATAGTTATAACGACAGGATTGTTCTTCGCATTCGAGTAAGTATTTGATCATTTGTGCAGATTCCCATGTTTCGTGCCGATGTAAAATGGGTTGACGTTTTGCTCTTTAGCTAAGTAAGGTCATAAATAAATTTACTTTTAAGAATGGATTATACTGTTAACAAATGTATTAAGTGTCTATTTAATATTATTCTCTGTCCGCCCTTTAACGTTCATATTCCTCGTTTACCGATATAAGGGGGATAGTGTATAATTTCTAAAGGAAACAATTTCTATGCTAATCTTTGATGTTTTGGCTGCTTCATTGCACGCATCGATACGTTTTTATATGTTTTACTTATAATTTGTTTTGTGTACATTTTATCCCTGAGAACGCCCGTCAAGATTTATTTTACGTCTGTACTAATCTCTGTTATTTTTTCCCTTACAAATTTTTTACCAACTTTCAGGAAAACTTGGTTTATCAGTATTTTTAACTCACACGTCCAAATAACAATGTTATGATAATTTTTGTCTCCCATGGGCTGGCTGATGGCTAATTCCCGACTGAGAATAACTTTGCATCTCCTAGCCAGCTCTATTTCCTAGCTTAATAAAATACAGAGTCCTAACAGAATAATTTTTTCTAAGATTGATCCCTATTTGGCCGCTTAATAGGAGTTGTCTTCTTAATTAATAGGGATAGCTAAAAACAGCACTTTAATAAGCTTTGATAAATGTAGGTGACTGCCATTGTTGGTACCACCACAGCTGCTCTGTGACAAGGAAGCCATTTCGTGGCAAATAATAACTGTCATGCTGCTAGCCAGTGGGAGAGCACACACAACACCAGGCTTCTGAACCGCAGACTAAAGACACATACAAATTTGTCTTCTAAATCAGTAACACTGCTAAGCTTGAAAACAAATTAAACTTTAATCAAACCAGCTCCCTGTGGTGATACAATTATATTTATTTCTCCTAAACTAATAGTGGTTTTTAGTTTCTGTCTGATAAAGTAATATAATATGTATTGCGGTCTTCCTAAACAAACTTGCTACAAAAGCTAGATGTTATAATAATGCTAGTCATACATAATGTTAAAATGGCTCCATAAAGTGATAGACAGATGATGATTGCCAGTTATGCCCTTTACATTCCTTTTTCCTAGAAAATAATAGCCTTTAATAGCCAATATTTATTGCTGTTTACTTATTTTTCATATAGTAGCAGTGAGTTACTTATCTTCATAGCAGTAGATCCATACCCTCTAAAGAGAAGAAGTAGTTTTTTTTTCATATGTTTTCCAGATGTTTATGCCTGTAGATTTTGTACAGTGTAAATGAAGCTTGTGTTTTAAAAACAAGCTTTAGCTCTTAGACTATTGTTCTTTCTAATGTGATTTTAGAACAATAATGTAGCTTTTGAATTGATTGCATATTTATGATTTCAATGCTGAAATATATTGTTACACTATATGTTTACACACACAATTTTTCAAACTGTCTATTTTTAAATGAGACAACTGTCCCAAAAATGTTTTCAAGAGATCTTAATGGTTATTAGTTTGTTCAAGATTTCCTGTGTACTGAGTGTATACTTTGGACTAAAAGAAAAAAAATCTTGAAATTGCAATTATTATGCAGCAGATTAAATGTTGTTTGGTATATAATCCTATAAAATTGTTTTGCTTGACTGTAATCTTTCTTATTTACATACTCTACACAATCATTTCTGGATTTATTCAATTGTTGGATCACCTAAAGCATACATAAAGCTTATACCAATTACTGTTACCTTGTGTTGCGATGATATTAAGAAGAGGCACTCATACAAACCCCTTTGCAAATCCATAAAATTGACTCAAATAAGATAATTTAACATTGATGTTTTGTTGTGCTGAACTTGTGACCAACTTCTTAGAGAGTAAATTTAATGAGCTGTGTCATGCAAAGGAACAGGTGATACTGCAGAAAGTAGTAAAGTTTACAGCTTTGAATTACAGCTGAAGAAATGGTTGAAATTTTATTTCCATTTTCGTGTCAACTGGGCCCCTTTTGCTTCTAAAACAGCCCACTGACAGTTAAAAGATTATAAGGTTGTTTGTTTACCTAGACATGTTTGTTTACTCCGCAGCTCTGTTTACCTATTCAAACACCTTTCTCCTGCTGTACCCATCATAGCTGCCTGGTTATTCTTCTTTGTCATGGCCACCTTGCTCAGGACAGCCTTTAGTGATCCTGGGATTGTGCCGAGGGCGTCGGCAGATGAAGCAGCCTACATTGAGAAGAGCATGGGTAAGGACTCAATGTGATGCCTATATGTCCAATTTGCTGACTATCTGTTTCAGTCATAATTTCTTTAAAATACATACAGCTATTCCATTAACATTGTTAAAGGAAGGTTAACAAGTTCACAAAAGGAAAATGACATTTATGCATGCAGGCATTCACATGTTTTGCAAGTGGAATGTTTTTATTGCATGGAACCTTAAATGTGTAAAGAAATTGTGTATTTGATTAGCTAGGAAAACATTTTGTTGTATGTATGCTTGTAAGCAGCATTGTCACCAGTTTACTTCCAGAGGGCCGACGGAAGCCTAAACCGGCAAGAGACAAACAAATCTATTAGAATCTGTGCTATATAACAGGCCATCTGCTCTAATCAGTCACATCCTCAAATAACCTTCCAAAACACACTGCTTTTACAATTCTAAAATATTTGTCACTTTTTCCGTTAAAAATCACCAGAGATTGTTACACTATCAACTGGAAGTAAACTGGTGATGACATTGCTACTTTGATTGTTTTTTAAGAAGTCTTGTGTCTTGTCTTCTACTGAGCACAGAAAGCATATTTTGTGAGCAATAACACTGACAATCTTTGTGTTTGTCAGCTGAGCCACCATCAGGGGACCCTCAGACATACAGACCCCCTCCGCGCACAAAAGAGGTGACCGTCAATGGGCAGACAATCAAACTCAAGTTCTGTTTCACGTGTAAAATATTCCGCCCGCCACGAACTTCTCACTGTAGCATGTGTGACAATTGTGTCGGTGAGTATCAACTTTGTCATCGCTGTCAACTCACCCGTATTAGGCGGGTGTCACAAGATTTTGGACCGCATACCAAGCCTAATTTTTGTGAGAATGTTCATACATTCTTTGTATTCACCTGCATTGGCTCACTTCTTTTGCTTGAAACTTGCTGTTTAAGTAATGCCGTATAACAAGACTAATTTTTGTGAGAATGTTCATACATTCTTTGTATTCACCTGCATTGGCTCACTTCTTTTGCTTGAAACTTGCTATTTAAGTAATGCTGCATAACAAGACTAATTTTTGTGAGAATGTTCATGCATTCTTTGTATTCACCTGCATTGGCTCACTTCTTTTGCTTGAAACTTGCTATTTAAGTAATGCTTCATGTAAGATCTAGGCAACCTAACGTCATATGCACGCTTGTATGTTAAAAATGCCTTTATCCAAAATTTATCCAAAACCTTGTGAAAATTATGTCAAGATAAACAATTGTTCTTTCTTCTTTTAAATGGTTCAAAACTGAAAATGTCAGATAAGATATATTAGGGAGCACACGTTCAATGTAATTTCCTCAAAATCTCACTATATTCTATATATTGTGCCTTTGTGTTTATTGCAAAAAAATATCCTATGTGGGAAAGCTTTGATAAAGCTTTTTGCCGCAGGACAACAGGACTTTGCCTAGTTCTTGCATGGATGGTTACTTAAGTCATAGTTATTTAATTATCTTTTTTGTTTTCTATTTGCAGAACGGTTTGACCATCACTGCCCTTGGGTAAGTAGATATTGCAATATTTGTTGTATCTTACATCTTTGGTACAAAATATGTCAAATTCTGAATGAAAATAATCCATTATAACGAGATAATGACAGCGTTTGCAAGGCTACAAATGTACCCTATAAAATCACTGAATCTTCTGCTTTGTTTGCTCATATGAAATGCAATTTGATGTGCCATTTCTGTGTTTAGTCGGTGACATTTCAAAATCTGACCTGCAATCTTGAGCTACTGTATTTGAACCCCATTGAGTATTGTAGCTGAAACATGCTCATCTCATGTAAATATATAGAGGTGGATTGAGAACTCTGCCCTGGGAATAATTAAAGCTTGATAATACTCAATGTTTTACAGTTTGAATTTCAATCACTGTACTTTAACCTCCAAGAAAAAAATAAAAGTAGCTCAAGTTATCTGGAGAGGAAAAAAAAATTTAAATAAAATAACCTTATTTTACTGTAGCTTGTCAGATGTTTGAGTTATTGAGGGTTCAGTCAAGTGTGCTAAGTATGTTCTGATTGTTGTTTGTCTTGTTTTGTAGGTTGGTAACTGTGTCGGCAAGAGAAATTACAAGTTCTTCTACATGTTCCTTCTCTCCCTATCTATTCACTGCTGTTATATATTCGCTTTTGTCATCATTCATCTAGTCATGTGTAAGTTAGTTGTCTTGTTGAGCACTGTAAATCCACTCTAAATCCTGCTTCAGATATGCAGCTGATCCATCTTGATCCCTGAGCCTTTCTTATTTTTTGTGCAAGTTTTGCCAAATGAAAGGTCCCGAGAAATTCCACATCACTACTGCCAGAAATCTAGGTTGCAGCTTTTAATAGCAACACTCGAGCATTGGACAGGCTCTGGGAATGAGATTGATTTACATTGTAAATACATTTATTAAAGTATGCTTTCTCTTTCATGATCCTTGTACCATTTTTTTTTCCAGTAACCAATAGAGAAAACAGATCTTTTGTTGATGCTATGAAAGAATCCCCAGCAAGATATCCTTTTACTGTTTATCACAGTAATCATTAAGGACAGTTACACTATAACAACAAAACACCAACAAGTACAGAAAGATTTCCATTGAAATATTATTAATGAGCAATAAATGGATCAAGCATTCAAAGTTAGCTCTAATCCTTCCTGAAAAAACATTGCATTGATGTTTTCACAATTAAAAGAACCAAATAATAGGTATTTAGATTCATTTTTTCCCTAGCTTAATTGGAAGTTGGACTTCTGTTGGACAATCAATAAAAAAAATGTTATTTCCTTAATTATAGTGTCAATTGTTTTTAAAAATATTCACAGAAATGCGAGCTATCAGCTGTTTTCAGACCTTAGTTATAGATTTTCTCTATATCCGACATATTCAACATTCTAACAAGCCATAACGCTATCCCTTGCCAAGTCTTGATCTTCCTTGACTGTTCATCACTATTCTGGAAGCTGTTGTGTGCTTTTTCTCCATCTGGTCCATCGTTGGTCTAACGGGTTTCCACACATACCTTGTGGCATCCAATCAAACTACTAATGAAGATGTAAGTCAGTCCCTCACACAGTATTACCTCCATTAACCGGCCAACTTCGTGGTCAGGACAGAGGCGGATCTAGTGGTTAGCCAAGTGGGCCCCAACTATTTTAAGATATTTGGCTTCAAATAACAAGAAATATAAGAAAATCCATGGGAGAACAATGAATCTGCCCCCTTGGTTTCTTGAAACTCATGGGTCCACTTCTGCAGGAGAAGTGGCTGCTCAAATAAGGTTGGCCACTAAATGGAGGTCTCTACTGTAGATACAGCAAGTACTGTATAGTCAAGCAGACAAGAACAAGTAAATCTTGGAGCAGACTTTCTATTGAGTGGGCCTTTTTCTCCCTAACTCTTCCATGGCTGTTTTGCTTGATTAGGCATCATTATCACCTTGCTTTCAGTATATTTTTCACCATTATTAGTAACAGTCATTATTTATGATAATAATAATCTTCATTATTATGACCATCTTCATGCAATATCATTTACCCAGGATTGCTGAGGGGGAGTCATAGGTATCTGGAAAATGGATATTTGCTGATCCTCCAATAAGAAAAGACTTACTATTTTGTGGCCAATGTGCGAACACACCCTGCAAACACCCTTGGTATGCGTCTGATCAAACCCATTAAGGACTGCAACAGTCACAACTACCACCAACAACACAAACCACTTTGTTCTTGTATTGTTTCATTAATTTTTTTTTTCTCTTCCAACAGATCAAAGGTTCCTTTTCCTCCAGGCGAGGGCAAGATAATTATAATCCCTACAGTGTTGGTAGTTCCTGTGGTAACTGCTTAGCTGTCATTTGTGGTCCAATGGAGCCAAGGTTAGCTTCAGATAATTAACAAAACAGTACCAAATGCCACACATGACACTGTTGGTCTCATTTGTTGCCCATTAGGGCCCAGCTTAATTTCAAACTTGCAGTTGAATATACAACTTGTAATGAACAAAATTGTACTTAAGGTCAAAATGTATAGAGTTTCTCATGACAGTTAAACTTTATAAATTGTGCCCCTATTAGGTAGACATCTCCATTTAACATACATACATTTATTTACTGTATTGTGATTGGTCTTTGTTATTTCTTGGTGGTCAGATGGTTACTACTGTATGCTATTAGAACAATGTTGCCTTTGAACTAAGATTGATTGCCATGGCCTTTGTTTTAGTTTATTAGATAGAAGAGGAATGGTGATACCTGAACCACCCGAGAGTGCTGATAGTTATGGTGCTCTAGGGACCACTAGCCAGGTGAAAGCCACAACCCTCCATCCACCCCCCTACCCCTCCCCCTATGTAGAAACAAACCACACCCATCACACTCTCTCCCACAGCTCCCATTAGGTGCCTGGGCTTCACACACCACAACCACCAGGCCTGTTCCCAGGGGGTTGAAGGTGTTGCGAATGCACCCCCCTACAATTGCCGAAAGTCCAGTAGACATGCTATTTGTAGACAAAACTATAATGCGCAAGCTAGATCACTCTGGTATCTCATCAATCCATTAGTCAGACTTATTGTGGCCAAATCGTCCCTTGAAGATACAAAAAAGGCATAAAAATCCTTTTTTGGTTCGTGGGTGATCAGATTTTTATCAGAAAACTCTCCCCCCCCCCCCCCCCCCACACACACACACACACCCTCAAGAAAAGTTCTGAGTATGATCCTGACTACTACCATCACAGTTTCTCCCACCACTCCCATCCCCTCACACATGCCAAAGCTACTAGCACCCGAACATTCTTCCAGGGCCGGGTTCCTAGAAAGCAGGTCAATGCTAACCTAGGGATGAATGCTCTTTTTATTGAATCAAATGTCAAGATGGCCGTATTTATTCCTGGTTTCTTGGAACTGGCCCAAGCACTCTCAACATGTATCCACTCCCACCCCATGTATACACACCAACCACAACCATCACACTCTCTTCTTCTACTCCCAACATGTACCCACTCCCACCCCATGTATACACACCAACCACAACCATCAGACTCTCTTCTTCCACTCCCCACATGTACCCACTCCCACCCCATGTATACACACCAACCACAACCATCAGACTCTCTTCTTCTACTCCCAACATGTACCCATTCCCACCCCATGTATACACACCAATCACAACCATCACACTCTCTTCTTCCACTCCCCACATGTACCCACTCCCACCCCATGTTTACACACCAACCACAACCATCAGACTCTCTTCTTCCACTCCCCACATGTACCCACTCCCACCCCATGTATACACACCAACCACAACCATCACACTCTCTTCTTCCACTCCCAACATGTACCCACTCCCACCCCATGTATACACACCAACCACAACCATCAGACTCTCTTCTTCTACTCCCAACATGTACCCACTCCCACCCCATGTATACACACCAACCACAACCATCAGACTCTCTTCTTCTACTCCCAACATGTACCCACTCCCACCCCATGTATACACACCAACCACAACCATCAGACTCTCTTCTTCTACTCCCAACATGTACCCTCTCCCACCCCATGTATACACACCGACCACAACCATCAGACTCTCTTCTTCCACTCCCAACATGTACCCATTCCCACCCCATGTATACACACCAACCACAACCATCAGACTCTCTTCTTCCACTCCCCACATGTATCCACTCCCACCCCATGTATACACACCAACCACAACCATCACACTCTCTTCTTCCACTCCCCACATGTATCCACTCCCACCCCATGTATACACACCAACCACAACCATCAGACTCTCTTCTTCCACTCCCCACATGTATCCACTCCCACCCCATGTATACACACCAACCACAACCATCAGACTCTCTTCTTCCACTCCTAACATGTACCCTCTCCCACCCCATGTATACACACCAACCACAACCATCAGACTCTCTTCTTCCACTCCCCACATGTATCCACTCCCACCCCATGTATACACACCAACCACAACCATCAGACTCTCTTCTTCCACTCCCCACATGTATCCACTCCCACCCCATGTATACACACCAACCACAACCATCAGACTCTCTTCTTCCACTCCTAACATGTACCCTCTCCCACCCCATGTATACACACCAACCACAACCATCAGACTCTCTTCTTCCGCTCCCCACATGTACCCTCTCCCACCCCATGTATACACACCGACCACAACCATCAGACTCTCTTCTTCCACTCCCAACGTGTACCCATTCCCACCCCATGTATACACACCAACCACAACCATCAGACTCTCTTCTTCCACTCCTAACATGTACCCACTCCCACCCCATGTTTACACACCAACCACAACCATCAGACTCTCTTCTTCCGCTCCCCACATGTACCCACTCTCACCCCATGTATACACACCAACCACAACCATCACACTCTCTTTTTCCACTCCTAACATGTACCCACTCCCACCCCATGTTTACACACCAACCACAACCATCAGACTCTCTTCTTCCGCTCCCCACATGAACCCACTCTCACCTCATGTATACACACCAACCACAACCATCAGACTCTCTTCTTCCACTCCCCACATGTATCCACTCCCACCCCATGTATACACACCAACCACAACCATCAGACTCTCTTCTTCCACTCCCCACATGTATCCACTCCCACCCCATGTATACACACCAACCACAACCATCAGACTCTCTTCTTCCACTCCTAACATGTACCCTCTCCCACCCCATGTATACACACCAACCACAACCATCAGACTCTCTTCTTCCACTCCCCACATGTACCCTCTCCCACCCCATGTATACACACCGACCACAACCATCACACTCTCTTTTTCCACTCCTAACATGTACCCACTCCCACCCCATGTTTACACACCAACCACAACCATCAGACTCTCTTCTTCCGCTCCCCACATGTACCCACTCTCACCCCATGTATACACACCAACCACAACCATCAGACTCTCTTCTTCCACTCCCAAAATGTACCCACTCCCACCCCATGTATACACACCAACCACAACCATCAGACTCTCTTCTTCCGCTCCCCACATGTATCCACTCTCACCCCATGTATACACACCAACCACAACCATCAGACTCTCTTCTTCCACTCCCAAAATGTACCCACTCCCACCCCATGTATACACACCAACCACAACCATCAGACTCTCTTCTTCTACTCCCAACATGTACCCACTCCCACCCCATGTATACACACCAACCACAACCATCAGACTCTCTTCTTCTACTCCCAACATGTACCCACTCCCACCCCATGTATACACACCAACCACAACCATCAGACTCTCTTCTTCCACTCCCAACATGTACCCTCTCCCACCCCATGTATACACACCGACCACAACCATCAGACTCTCTTCTTCCACTCCCAACATGTACCCATTCCCACCCCATGTATACACACCAACCACAACCATCAGACTCTCTTCTTCCACTCCCCACATGTATCAACTCCCACCCCATGTATACACACCAACCACAACCATCACACTCTCTTCTTCCACTCCCCACATGTATCCACTCCCACCCCATGTATACACACCAACCACAACCATCAGACTCTCTTCTTCCACTCCCCACATGTATCCACTCCCACCCCATGTATACACACCAACCACAACCATCAGACTCTCTTCTTCCACTCCTAACATGTACCCTCTCCCACCCCATGTATACACACCAACCACAACCATCAGACTCTCTTCTTCCACTCCCCACATGTATCCAGTCCCACCCCATGTATACACACCAGCCACAACCATCAGACTCTCTTCTTCCACTCCCCACATGTATCCACTCCCACCCCATGTATACACACCAACCACAACCATCAGACTCTCTTCTTCCACTCCCCACATGTATCCACTCCCACCCCATGTATACACACCAACCACAACCATCAGACTCTCTTCTTCCACTCCTAACATGTACCCTCTCCCACCCCATGTATACACACCAACCACAACCATCAGACTCTCTTCTTCCACTCCCCACATGTACCCTCTCCCACCCCATGTATACACACCGACCACAACCATCAGACTCTCTTCTTCCACTCCCAACGTGTACCCATTCCCACCCCATGTATACACACCAACCACAACCAGCAGACTCTCTTCTTCCACTCCTAACATGTACCCACTCCCACCCCATGTTTACACACCAACCACAACCATCAGACTCTCTTCTTCTGCTCCCCACATGTACCCACTTTCACCTCATGTATACACACCAACCACAACCATCACACTCTCTTCTTCCACTCCCTACATGTACCCACTCTCACCCCATGTATACACACCAACCACAACCATCAGACTCTCTTCTTCCGCTCCCCACATGTACCCACTCTCACCCCATGTATACACACCAACCACAATTATCACACTCTCTTTTTCCACTCCTAACATGTACCCACTCCCACCCCATGTTTACACACCAACCACAACCATCAGACTCTCTTCTTCCGCTCCCCACATGTACCCACTCTCACCTCATGTATACACACCAACCACAACCATCAGACTCTCTTCTTCCACTCCCTACATGTACCCACTCTCACCCCATGTATACACACCAACCACAACCATCAGACTCTCTTCTTCCGCTCCCCACATGTACCCACTCTCACCCCATGTATACACACCAACCACAACCATCACACTCTCTTTTTCCACTCCTAACATGTACCCACTCCCACCCCATGTTTACACACCAACCACAACCATCAGACTCTCTTCTTCCGCTCCCCACATGTACCCACTCTCACCTCATGTATACACACCAACCACAACCATCACACTCTCTTCTTCCACTCCCCACATGTACCCACTCCCACCCCATGTATACACACCAACCACAACCATCAGACTCTCTTGCTGAAGCCCCAACCTCACCTCCTGAGAAATGCTTTTTGTATTTCTAAGCAGTGATCTTTTCTTGATCATTTCAGCCTCGTCCAGGATCGCCAAATGGCATCAGTCAGGTGACAACTGTTGATGAGACAAAAGACAGCACCAGAACTCCAGAAAAAAACATGGAAGATGCACTCAAAGCCGACAGCGATAAGGGCCTGGTTAAACTCAGCAGCGTATGAAACCATTACATGGATACCCTGAAATGATAAGACAATGGAGACTGCATATGGTCCCACCTCATTGGAATTCTGATTTTATTCTGATAGTGGTAAGAGAGCAGTGTTTGAATGCACCAGATCAAAACATTGACTTAATAGGACTGTACAGGAGTCGTTTGAATACACCAGACTGCAGTGATTTGATAGGACAGTGCAGTAGTCAGTGAAAAGGGACTTCATAGTGTTAAAATATAACACCCGATTGCAATACTTTCTAACTGCAAAGAAATCATGGAAGAAGAGCCATTAGGCTTAAACTAACATGTGTATGGATGAACTAGGCCACTAATGAACTGGTCCAACTTATGCAAGCAAAAACTGCACCAATAATCAGAGGTAAATTAAAACCATAAAGAAGGGTTGCCTTTGGAGAATTTGTACCAAACTCATTGCTGATTGAGATAAGAACATTTCAAGCTTGATTCCAATTGATGACAAAGCCCTGCATGGAATTGAAGTGCGTGCTATGGACATCACCAAACTTGTTGTATCATGACTGCCAGATTTGATTGACTTCACATATTTCCCAGACAAGACCCATTTTTTTTGATGTCCTGACAACAAAATTTAGTGTAAAAATCTTGCAATTTTGAGGAACATTTTGTTACATATATTATTATCATGTCTTTATTATCTGTATACAGTCATCCCAATGTATTGTAGAAACCTTCAGAATATTTGTTTGCTTTTTTTCAGGTTTTTTATGTTTTAAGAGAAGGGATTTTTGGAAACACTGAGTGAATATTTGTGGGTAGACTGTATTGGGCCCTAGCAAGAATTTTGATTTATTTTACGACTAATTTGTCTTCTAATTTGTCTCTTGCTAGTGGCAAACTATTTTTTTATTTGATCTCTGACTTCAGTGGGGTGATTCACATGACCATTCCAACTCTCCTGGCTATAGCCCTGACTGTTGGCTTTACACCTAATCCTGGCTAAGCTGCTGTACTAGGTCAACTCAGCGGCGTAGCCAGGATTTTTAACAGGAGGGGGGCCAAAAGGCCCTTTCAAGGCATTTTCTCCTGTGTTTTAAATAATGTCTCATACATTTACTGTATGTTTGGCTGTTAGAAGGGGGGGGGGGGTGGGACCCCTAGGCCACCGCCTGGCTACGCCCCTGATACTCTAGCTGTTTCCAGGACAGGGGGGACAGAGATATTAGGCTAAATTTTGATAAATTTAATATTCCCTCTAATTTGACTAGAGCATTCCTTGATTTTTGAAACGCTTTCCAGCTAACCTAGAAAACCAGGTCAAGTTAAAATATATTTGAAATCTAAGCGCACTGGCAGTCCCCCCAAGATACCTGAGACCTACTGGACTAATCAAAATATTTCATGATTTCAGACAACCTGAAAATAGTTTGGTCTGGTTTATCAGAGTTTAGCCTAACACACCCTCCTGGCCGTGCTGTACCTGTGGCACTGATTTTGAGGGATAACCAAGGCTCACGTAAAATATTTTTATTTTTATTTCACCTATTGAGATCTGGAATAAAAAGGGGTAATACATCCATATCTCGCAAATAATGATGTAAAACGTGGACATGTAAATTTACATAGTGTCATTGAGGCCAAAACACACTTAGAGTGGTTTTCATTAACCTGTAAACCAAAGTGTGATAGTAAAAGGGTAATAGTCAGTTAAACACAAATGAGAACAATAGAATCAGATCACAAAGTGTAAAAATGTTAAAGTGTAGTTCACGGGTTAATGAAAATCACTATTGTTCTGAGGTTGTTTTTTTATCATAAATGAGTAAAATGAACAGTTTAGTGCCATGTATCCTGAACGGTTTTTCTGTTGTCGTCCCAGGACCTACAGTTGTGCACAGTTAATCTATGAGCACAGGAAACCCAATATGAATACCTGAGACTAGGCTTCAAAACAAATATACAAGCTTCCCTTTATTCTCTTTAGTGTGTAGTACAAGTTTACACGATTACACAAGTTGCGTTTATTTTATAATTATTCAAAATGCAGTATTGGTAGACCAGGCTGAAACCCCTCTTACCATATCATGTCAATCTTGTTGGATCAAAGAGTCCATAAACAACATGTCTCTTAATGACAATTGACAGTGCAACATCAGTTTAAGTAAAACTGTTTTTTTTCTCTGAAAAAAATTCTTTCATCCTCAAGAACCTTTGAATTTTCTACACTTTTTCCTTCCTTCTCTTTGTGGACGGATAGGTTCTATTTTCCAGCGGCCTCACAGAAACGAGTTTGAAATCGAGCCTATTTTATGTGTGCGCTCGGGGGCACACAAAAAAATCGTTCTAGTAGGAGGAGAAACCACCGCTAAAGTCGTGAACTTCGTCACCTTCCAGCGCGGGGAAGAACGCGAGTACAATCTCTGCACCAGCGGGTCCCCCAGTTAAGACATGCGCGTCGTGATCATCCAGTAAGTACATGACCCCGTCGCGCGTGTCTGGGTCTGTCTCGTTGAAGGCCTGGGTACTAGCGCCATCATTCCACGTGTAGCTGCCACTCCCTCTAACCATGAAGTTAGCCTCGTAGTGGTGCCGGTACTGTACAACCAGATCAAGAGAGTCAAAACGCATCTAGAAAATCTAGAGTATATTCCAGCTTTAAGTTTGAAAGAATAAGCCACCTTTGGTGCAAGCAAGGGAGCACGGCAAAATGTGTTTCATTTACCGCGCGATTGAGATTGTTACGAAAATAAACACTTTCCACTTTGTTATGCAACGCGTCATGTGTGATTGTTTTGTAAGGGGAGATATAATCAGTTGCGCTGTTGGGGGTGTGGGGCTCGGATTATGAAGTGGATTATGTTTGTCAACACGGTCTTTGTTCGTCCGGCCCATAAAGATATTGGATACGCGTAGTGTCGGCACGAAGTGCCGACGAAGGATGAACAAACCCTCGGAAAGCATTCGGGCCGATGATACGAACAAGAACAAAGACATACCCCTAACCCCAGAATTTTTACTCCCTGAAGTAAAAACCGAACCACGCACTCTCGTTCCCGTTACCTGCATTGGTGCCTTCTCGTTGGGGGCAATCGTAGTATTAGTAACCGTGATGTTAAACCCGTCTTTTCTCGTGAAAAATCGCCGACTGATACCCTTGCCATAGTCCACCCAGCGGTCCATGTCTTGCAGGCTCTTCATAGTGCGAAACACTGCACTCGCGGGATTCATAGCAGGATCCCGAGGGACAGAGACAATGACGATCCGCGCATGCTCCAAGACTTTGATCGAAGCTTGAGTTTCCCATGACAAGGCAAGCACTGAGTCAGCGGTCGCGACGAATATTTCTTTATTTTCAATTGCCACCTCACATTTCCCTGAAATATCGATATAGCTGATAATATATGGGGTGGTCACTGAATATAAAAACACCCCCTTTTCTAGCGCGGCGAAACTTGTCTAAAATCCTCTATGCTCAACTCCAGCTAGGCTCGGGAATGCCTTCCCTGCTAGAAGAGCCTTTTTCTTCCTGTGTTTATCAGTTAACTTATATGTGTCGCGTCTCTGTTCTTTCGCGTTCTCGTTTGTACCTTATACGAGGGAAGCGCTTATTTTAAAATCCATTTATCTTGTAATAAAAAAATGCCTTTTAACAACATACAATGTATAACAGTCTTCCCAGAACCTCAACAAATAAGCTTCTAATTATTCGAGGGGGCTCAAGCAATATCCCAGGCCCGTACCCAGGATTTTTCTTAAGAGGTGCGAAATCCGAAAAAGTGGACCTAATTTTTCTGGGAGGGGAGGTGAAAAAACAAAAAAAGATTTTTTTATGCCTTTGCTGTATCTCCACGGGATGTTTATTGTCGGACTTGACTACAAACCAGACTGATCTAGCTTATGCTTTATAGTTTTGTCTACAAATAGCACGTCTATTGAGAACCGAAAGTGGACCTGCGGCCGTTGTTTGGGGGCTACGTTCGCCTGTTCCTTTTCCCCCCCCTGGGTACAGGCCACAGGCCTGTATCCGTACTACTAAAATTCAAAACTTCAATTTCCCCTTCATACCTTGTACAAAGTAATACAAGTGGTTGTGTTCATCGTACGGTTGGATAAGTGTTCCTGTAAAGCCATTCTCGAGATTAACCTCCGCAAACATAAACCCCACGTTATCCTCAAGTGAAGTCAGGATCTTTCCACGGAATTGGGTCTTTCCGATCGCGACTTTGGGCTGTTTGTTGGCAAGAAAGACTTTCATATTGTCCCCTCTGACAAACCACAAATTAAATAGATTATTTACGCAATATGCGAATTTGATATGATTAGGATACGCTTCAGTAACTAGAAAACCTGTTCTTTACCGGTTTTAACGGCACTGACGGATCCATTTTTGTTCTTATATCTCGATGTATTCCTTTCTTTTGTGTTAGCTATCGACCTGTGGGTTTTTTAATCCTATAACTCTAAACATTTTTTAACGAATTTTGAGTGCGTAACGTTATTTTAAAACGACATTTTAAAACGACACCGCTGTGTTTGACAGTAAGCTGATTGACCTGGCTAGCCAAGCGGTCAGTTTTCGCCTATTTTTAGAAATTACTGTCATTTTGCCAGTTTTACCGTAGCCCTTCACCCTTATATCATACCATTATACAACTATTTCAAAAAGGTTGTCAGCGCAAATGGCAAATGGCGATAGACAGTTCTGAATGTAAGGAGCCATGGTGTGTACTAGCAGAGGTAATTATGCTGCGCTTCGCGTAACGTTGTTACGTCAGACGTTTGATTGACATTTAGTTTATGCGAGTCACACATGAGAGGTCATGCTCGAGGATCCAGCGTACTTTGCGGCCGCTCCCAAAGGTCACTACCGCAGAAGAGCTCTTTTGAGCAGGGGTCAAAACGTTTTTTTACCACTGGTGTCAACCACTCGTGACAAACACTCGTGACAACCACTCGTGACAACCACTGGTGACAAAACCACTGGTGACAACCACTCGTGACAGCCACTGGTGACAACTACTCGTGACAACCACTCGTAACAACCACTCGTGACAACCACTCGTGACAAAACCACTGGTGACGAACACTTGTAAAAACCACTCGTGACAACCACTCGTGAAGAACACAAGCGTCTTGAAAACTAATTTCCAGGAAGAAATTAACAGAATACCACTCATCTGTCATCCACATTAATTACATTGAGATCGCACCAGTTTCCAGGAAGAAATTAACAGAATACCACTCGTGACAATTGGCTTTAATTCGATAGCAATTGATCTGAATCAAACCAAACTCATACAGATGAAGGGTCTTAGTAAGATCTTTCATCCACATTAATTACATTGAGATCGCACCAATTTCCAGGAAGAAATTAACAGAATACCACTCGTGACAATTTGTTACCGCTCTTTTGCGGTAGCGACCTTTGAAAGCGCCCGTTGAGGGGTAAGTTTTCGGCGAATTCGGCGTAGAGTTTTCTTGGGGACGCAGTCGTAAATAAAAGCGTTGAGGGAAATCCGTCTCTCTTCTTTGGTCACAACACATGGGTCTCATTAAATTTTTACCAAATGCCGGAGAATATGGATAAATCATACAATTATCCATGATTATAAGTATCGATGTATTGCTCTGACATTGTCGCTAAACGCCTTAATCTTTACGAATTATTGGTACCCATGAGCACTTTCGGTCTTAACCGCCATTTACCATTTACAATTTTCACTGACAGACCTTTATGGAATACCCTTTTTTATAAGAACCTTTTTTTTTAAAAGAACTTCCAGCCTGAGATAGTATAAAATTAAAAAAAAAAAAAAAAAGACTAAGAACATGCCGAGGCTCAGATAGCAGATTTTGTTTTTCTCTTTTTCAGTCCTGGTGCGTTCTAAAATGCCAAATCAAATTGTGGTCAAAGTATCAACCTTTTTATTGCTATTGATCATTTTTGCCATTCTCTTACAAATAATTCATTGGGTATTATATTCTTATATACACTAAAAATTTAAGAACATCCTTAATGACTCAGAGATAAGAACGGCCCAGCCTCAACTGAAAATTAGACGTTCTTTCAAAAAACAAAAAAAGAGTGTAAGTGTTTTCAGGTTCTGAGACACTGATTTCATTGGCTGATACTGTAACTCTGTTATCGTAACCGGGCCGCCGCCTTGATATTTTTGATAGGCAAAGCCAAAAAAATGCAAGAAACTTACTATGTTATTGATAACTAAAATAAATTCTAGAATCACACGGTTGGTTGTTCAAATATTGCGAAAAATGCCTTTCAGCAGTTTTGCGGAGTACGGCCTGTAATATACCACGAAAGCGCGTGTAACATCGTAGTTGTCTAATAACAGACCTGCCTGAGATTTCTATAGATATATTAGCTCGGTTTCCTTGGGAACGTTATACTTGCCCTTGTGACTATTAAACAGTTCTCGAAGCTTATTTAAGTATAACGCGTGCAAGCTGTCTATTTCCTGCTTTGATGGTTGAGCTGTCATAAGTACATTGATTGGTTGTCCAACTGAGAAACAGACAAAGTATTAGTCAAAAGAAATGAGCAATAGTGTATATAGAAGATTGTGGTGTTACCGGGGGTAGAGGGGGGTGGTGGGTGGGGGTTGTAGCCTTCTCTCTCTTTCGTAAGATCACAGGCGGCCCAAATAAATACTTTGGTGTTTATATGGCTTCGTAAAATGAGGACCCTCCTCCAGCCCTAGGGGCTGTATCACCCATAAATGTAATAACACCCATAAATGTAATATCACCCATAAATGTAATAACACCCATAAATGTAATATCAACCATAAATGTAATAACAACAATAAATGTAATATCACCCATAAATGTAATAACATTCATAAATGTAATAACACCCATAAATGTAATAACACCCATAAATGTTATAACACCCATAAATGTAATAACACCCATAAATATTATAACACCCATAAATGTAATAACACCCATAAATGTAATAACAACCATAAATGTAATAACACCCATAAATGTTATAACACCCATAAATGTAATAACACCCATAAATGTAATAACAACCATAAATGTAATAACACCCATAAATGTAATATGACCCATAAATGTAATAACACCCATAAATGTAATAACACCCATAAATGTAATAACACCCATAAATGTAATAAAAACCATAAATGTAATAACACCCATAAATGTAATATCACCCATAAATGTAATAACAACCATAAATGTAATATCACCCATAAATGTAATAACACCCATAAATGTAATAACACCAATAAATGTAATAACAACCATAAATGTAATAACACCCATAAATGTAATAACACCCATAAATGTAATAACACCCATAAATGTAATAACACCCATAAATGTTATAACACCCATAAATGTAAGAACACATGCCCATAAATGTTATAACAACCATAAATGTAATAACAGTCACCCATAAATGTAATAACAACCATAAATGTAAGAACACATCGCCCATAAATGTTATAACTTATAATTTTGACTCGTAGAAACAACATTAGACAACCAAACTTGGCAGATGTCATGTAGATGTTAAGGGGGGTGCAACGATATGTCAACTGGGCATGATGTCATCGATGACGTCACTAAAAACGGCAATACACATATCTCATAATTGAAAAATCATAAGGCGGTCTAACTTGGCAGATGTCATGTAGGTGTCAAGGGGATGCAACGATATGGTGCCTCGACACGACGTCATCGATGACGTCATCAAGAACAGCTGTAAATTCTATGTTAATAACAGTTGACTGTTATTACATTTATGGTTGTTGTAACATTTATGGGTGTTATTACATTTATGGGTGTTATTACATTTATGGGTGTTATTACATTTATGGGTGTTATTACATTTATGAGTGTTATTACATTTATGGGTGTTATTACATTTATGGTTGTTGTAACATTTATGGGTGTTATTACATTTATGAGTGTTATTACATTTATGGGTGTTATTACATTTATGGTTGTTGTAACATTTATGGGTGTTATTACATTTATGAGTGTTATTACATTTATGGGATCAGTAGCACAATCATGGCACCATTTTAGCAAAAACAACAAACTGTCGCACAAAATAGTATATATCTCTCTCAGTTCTTATGCTTTTCACATGAAACTTTTTATAATTGTAGTCCAATAACCAATTTACAAGACCAAGGAAAAAATATTATATTTCTGAGTAGACATTTCTTGACAAAAATCTAGAAATTTAATAAACACAGCAAATTTAGAATGTAACGCGTTACATTTCCGGTCTAACACCGCATCACAAAATAACATTTTAGTTAAATTTTCTTAAAGGCTTTGAAAAAATCTGCTAAATTGAACCGACATAAATAAGGATAATAATATAACAAACATATACAAGTAATTTTAAACAAATTCATTTATTGTATTTGCAGATATTAAGATTTACAAAATATCGATGATGCGTCTAAACAGCATGTAACGCTCGTGTTATTAACAAACCTGCTCCACAAATAATGACCGATTTTAGGTACTATTAAAACAAATGTGATAAACTAAATTTTAATTTTATGATGGGCAACAAATAAACTCCTTGTAAGCGAAGTTTTCAGACAATCCACCAAATAGTTTTTGCGAAAAAAAGACAACCAATAATTCGGAAACACTTTCTGTTACATTGAAAATGAGTTTAATTTTACACCATCGCAATCACAAAACACAAAATTTAGTAATAGTACTTTTATCAAACGGTACTCACTACGACATCCCCGCTTTGGGCTTGTGTTTAGCCGACATCCCTAAAGATTTCAGCCGAATTGCAATAGTTTTGAGCGAGAAAATCAAATTTCAATGATTCGGAAACACTTTTGTGCATTATTACAGTGCTCACAAAGCGTAACGAGCGTTACAGCTGGAAGAAAACGCGAAGAAAAACTGCTAAAATGTTTCAAAATATTGTCTCTGCTTGCTTCTTTCCTCGTCCTCGAAGACTTCCACGAGATCACATGCCTAGAACAATAGATTTATGGGGGTCCCAGCACAAAATGCAGGGGTTTTGTGCGTCATAAGTTAAAAATAAACGCCCGCGGGTATTGCACAGAGAGTGCGTAGCACGTGTAGTCGGTCATTCGGCAACACAATACACAAGCTAACCTTTGAATATTCATATGGAAAATCCTGTTTCACGTAAGCAAGCTGCAGCACTCAAGAAAAAAGAAATAAAAAGGGCAAAAGACAAAGATTACTACGAGAAAAATCGCAACAAGAAAATAGCTCAAGTAATCGAGCGGCGAAAAGCGAGACGAGAGGAGACAAAAGGCAAGTCACGAACAAGAACGGAAATAAAGAAAGCTGCGTCAAAGAAGAGACGCAAAGAACAACGAGCTACCGCCAGAGAAGAACTTGAAAGAAAAAGACAAATAGCAAGAGAAAAGACAAGGGAAAGGGTCCGTAGATACCGCCAGAAAAATAAGGAAGAACAAGGACAGGAGAAAAAAATTTTGCAGAACACTGGGGAGAGATTCAAGAACCGCACGTCCAAAAAACGTGTTACTGACAAGGTCAAAGATAAACTTCCGCAAACTCCCGAGAAAAAAGCCGAAGTACTAGAAACTTTGATAAACAGCCCGAGAACAAGAAAAATACTTTCCAGGCAAGGGGTAGTGAAAACTCCAGAAGAAGAAAAAGAAAGTAACACGTTGAAAGCCCTCGCGTCGGACATCTCTGAAGGTTTGAAACACGTCAAACGTTCGGGATCGAACGAAAAACGCGCTGCCTACAAAGCACTTAAATCACTTGCTTTTGGAGATAATATAAAAAAGTCGAGAGCAAAAAAGTCCCTAGGAAAGTTAGTCGGCCTTAACGAAAAGAGCATCAGTAAAGCCATCAAAACAAGGGAGGAGATTTTAAAGGGAGAAGGAGAAAGCTGGCTTTATGTAAAAAGAAAAACACGACGAGATGCGCTCCCAGAAGAAGACGTTGAAAAAATTTACTGCTTCTGGGCCAGTTCGGCTAGTCGTCCTACAGGAGACAAAAGTGACTTTGTGAAAAACAGAGTTGGCAAAAAACAGTATTTAACCCACCCCAAGCATGTTCTCGAAACGAGCCAAACGGAGGCTTTCCAGGAATTTGCGAAGCTTCACCCTGAAGTAAAAGTAGCGCAACGCAAATTCGAGATGTTAAAACCTTACTTTGTAAAACAAGCAAGAGAAAGGGACAGAAAATCTTGCCTTTGCAGAAAACATGTCGAAACGAAAATTCTTTTCGACGCATGTATGAAGTTTCGAAAGGGTGTGGTCAAGACGACGGGAAACGAGAGCGAAGAGTCGCCCATTTTCAAAACGTTGACAGAAGCGGCTGATGCAACCTTATGCTCAAAGGAAGATGGGATAGAGCACCATAAAATCGAGTGCTTGGAGCGAGATTGCAACAGATGCTCTGTGGAGAAAATAAAACTACTTCCAGAGGAGTCTAGCAATGAAGGAAGTGTTTGTTGGTCTAGGTACGAGTACCTACCCACTGGAAAATTCCTTGCCAATGGTCAAGAGAAAAAGAAGATAGCCTTGGTCCCCAAAGAAACACCACCCTCAGAAATGTTTACATATTTCAAAAAGCTTTTGGAAGCCTATCCCCTGCATTCATTCATGGCTAAATGGCAACGTGAGCAACTTGATAATCTTTTGGAACACTTGCCACTTGGCCATGTCGTGTGCATTCACGACTATTCTGAGGGGTATGCGTGTCGCCAGCAAGATGAGATCCAATCAGAGTTCTTTGACGTAACCAAGGCTTCTCTACATGTTACCATCTTACATCGCCATGCTGTTGAAAGTAAAGACGGGATCACAAGCACAGAGGCTGAGCCACACTTGATCAAAGAGCACTTGTTTGTGGTTTCCGATGATCCGACGCAAGACCATGACAGTGTGCACAAAGCCCAAGAGCTTATTCATGATTACCTGGTCAACGATGTGGGCTATAGCATTGAGCTCTTGCATGAATTTACAGATGGGTGCGCAGCACAATATAAGTCACGACACTGCATTGGAGATTTGTCATGTTCTCTGGCAGATTTTGGATATCCCATCCAAAGAAGCTTTTTCGAAACCTCCCATGCTAAAGGAGAGCAAGATGCTGCTGGCTCTCATGTAAAGCAGAAAACCAGCCAAGCCGTCCTACGCAGAAAAGCTAAAATCAATTCTGCAAAGGACATGTATGCTTATCTGGTTGCAAACTTTACAGAGCCAGCAGCAACTAGCTATGCTGCTCGTAGAACGGCTACCCAGCTGACGCGCCGTGTTTTCTTTTATGTTCCTGCAAAAGGAGAGGGTGCAGTCTCCAGGAACCGTGATGGGCGAAAGTTCAAGGAAGCAAAGGGCATAAGAAAATGGCACTGTGTCAAGACACTTCCCCAGCAAGAGAAGGTCCTAGTACGGCATCGGACATGCTACTGTGTGAGCTGCATTGTGAAAGATGAAGATTCATGTACCAATAAGGCATGGCTTGATGAGTGGAAAGAAGTGACTATCCCTAGAGATGGTTCAGTTGCTATCACTCGTCAAGCCACAGAGCAGCCTGCTCTTGAACATGATACAGCATCACACATGGCAGATCTGGCTGCGTGCGGCAGCACTGTTGCCATTGAGGCTGAAGGTGATAGAATGTACGATTTCTATCTCCTCAAAGTCACGTCAGCAGGTGTTGAGGAGCTAGAACATGACTACACTGATGATTACCACAACACTGCACTGAGAGGAGAGTCTGTCTTGAAAGGGCATTTTTATCTCCGTGATAATATTCATGACATGACTTTCACCTTAAACGAAAAACGGATTGCAGTTGTTTATGCGGCCACTGTCCGCCATATTTGTGGTGACCTCCCCACTAAGAAAAGAGGCAAGAAACTTATTTACAAGCTTCCATTGAAGGAAAATGAAGCCATCCTTGCCATTCTTTGAGAAAAGTGACATTTTAAAGTATTTAGTGTTACTTATACTGTATTCTGTGTGATATTGTAGTGGGAGCCACACCCGCAAAGCATTGTGGGTAAAACACAAAAAATCACAAAAATCATGAAATAATGTAAAATATGAAATAATTTCAACTGTTTGTCAAAACATACTTCATAATTAGCCTGTAGAACCTTTGAATAGGGAAATTAAAGCATTTTGGTTTTTTAACCTAGTGTAACACAAAATGGATAGGTGACTGTGCTACTGATCTCGGGTGTTATTACATTTATGGTTGTTGTAACATTTATGGGTGTTATTACATTTATGAGTGTTATTACATTTATGGGTGTTATTACATTTATGGGTGTTATTACATTTATGGGTGTTATTACATTTATGAGTGTTATTACATTTATGGGTGTTATTACATTTATGGTTGTTGTAACATTTATGGGTGTTATTACATTTATGAGTGTTATTACATTTATGGGTGTTATTACATTTATGGGTGTTATTACATTTATGGGTGTTATTACATTTATGGTTGTTGTAACATTTATGGGTGTTATTACATTTATGAGTGTTATTACATTTATGGGTGTTATTACATTTATGAGTGTTATTACATTTATGGGTGTTATTACATTTATGGGTGTTATTACATTTATGGGTGTTATTACATTTATGGTTGTTGTAACATTTATGGGTGTTATTACATTTATGAGTGTTATTACATTTATGGGTGTTATTACATTTATGGGTGTTATTACATTTATGGGTGTTATTACATTTATGGGTGTTATTACATTTATGGTTGTTGTAGCATTTATGGGTGTTATTACATTTATGGGTGATACAGGGGCAAAAGTTAACTCAAGACTCATTCGGGCGCGTACACGGGGGAGCGTGCATGGTGGGTCATCTCTTATTAAGGAATTTTCAAATACAATGCTTTTTCCACATGATACCTATGGCTGCACCCCCCCCCCCCTCCCTCAGCCAATTGTGGGTACGGGCTTGAGTATTTGCTTATAATGAACTTGGGCTGCCTGTGGCCAACGGCAATACGAAAAGCGCGCGATTTGGTGCAAGTGGAAAGTGGCATTATAATGAACAACAGCAAAAACAGCGGCAACTGGAAATAACATTAAATATCTTAGACAGAAGTCAAAGCTACATCTGAAACCTCTAGTTTAAATTTGGTTTATTTAAAGATTTTTTTAACCGAGGCGACGTCACAAGCTCGCAACTAAATAGAGAGACGTTCGAGGCTCTGGAACCAGGGTACGAGGGCCTCATAGCCTCACGCTAGTTACAGGCCTAGGCTACGCTAAGTAGAAAGATCTACGATAACTTAACTCCCGCCTAGAGGACATCTAGCCCAGGCTAGTTTAAACGCATTTACTGGGTTTCCTGTGCTTTTACCCCACTCACAGGAAATCCGATCAGCCAGAGACTGGGCTGAGGAAGAACGTACCTACAACATGGATGGGAATCCGATATGGCATAAGGAGAAAGCGTCCATGGATCAGGCCAAAACGGGTGGAGAATCCGAGATACTTTTTACTGACATCCCCCATCCACCCGTTGAATCGCCACCAAGGAGAACCAACCGAGTTACCAAGCTGATGGAGGACATCATTCTGGCCATATGCGACGACAGGAACAAGAGGGGATCTGTAAAGATAGCTTACAGGTTATAAACAGGTCTAACCATCAATATAATCATAATCATTATTCATCATCAATATCATTGTCGTCATCATCATCATCATCATCATCATCATCATCATCATCATCATCATCATCATCATAATTGTCGTCATCATAAAAATCATTATCATCCACATCACTGTCATCATTGTCATTATCATCATTGTCGTCATCAACATCATAATAATCATATAATTATCATATCCCATCAGCAACACTTTGTCTATCATCATCATATCACAAGCTGTATCCCAAATATTTTCTTAAAAGTTTCTGTATCCTGCCTACCCTCCCCTGCCAAAAAATATTTTGAGGCCTGCTACAGGTCTGTCTTTATTTATCAACTACTGTAGGTAAGTAAAAGCCGCATTGTCAAAAGTTTACTACCGGAGGTTTGACAGAAACCTCAACCGAAAAAAGAATCTATTAGAATCCATGCTCTAAAACAGGCCATCAGCTCTAAATTATCAGTCACATCCTCAAAGAAACTTCCAATAAAATTTTACAATTTGAAAGAAAGATTGCTACAAAATAGACCAGAAGTAAACTGGTGACAATGCAGCTTTAAGTCTGACTTCAGATAATACACACAAAAACACACAAAAAGGATAATATCATAAAAAACATGGACAAAAAATGTTACAATGAATGTAAAAGACGATTTGGTGGCAACAACAATACTGAATTTTAATCTCAATTACGTGGTGAGCCCCCTCCCAAACCCTCCTTTTCCTTGTCCATGCCATTAGAAGGCCAACTTACACAATATTAAAGCCGCATTGTCACCAGTTTACTTCCGGTCGATTACGTAACAATCTCCAATGATTTTTAACAGAAATTGCGAAAAATATTTCAAAATATTGAAAGCAGTGTGTCTATTGGAAGTCTCTTCGAGGATGTGATTGATAATTTAGAGCGGATGGCCTGTTAAATATCTCGGATTTTAATAGATTTTTTTGTCTTTTAACGGTTGAGGTTTCCCTCGGACCTCCGGAAGTAAACTGGTGACAATGCGGCTTTAAGGTTTCTCTGATAATGGTACCTACCCTGTCTCCAATGCCAGTCTGATAAATCCCTTGCGGTTGTTGAGGGGTACAACATACGTGCCTTGACGGACATGTTGCAATTCTGCTGCTCCCCCAACGACTAGCACGGCAGAGTGGCCTGGGCCTAGCTGGGTTAATATACACTCAAGGGACTCCCGTGAGGCATTTACAAATCCAAGGCTCATCAAAATCTCCCGGTGCAGTAGTGCTTTTATTGGGACTAAACAAAGGCTTTGACTCAGATACTATTTGTATCAGAAAGTAACAAGAACATGCGATAGAAGGGGGTGCTTGGATATTAGCATGATGGTGCTTCCACACATTTCTTGCAGGGGTATGAAAACCTTTTCTGATATATTTTTATATATACCCCATTGAGAAATACTTGGAAGTTTGGGAAAGAGTTAAAAAGACTAGAGGTATGTTTGGAGGCTCTATCCTTGATTATTTTGGGGCTATGAAATTTTGGTCTCTGTCAGAATCTGCAAGCCCACGGCTAGGGGAGGGCACAGGGGGCATGTACAGCCCCTGCTCCCGGGGAGGGGGGGACTCAGGTATATTTGGGTATAGGGGTGCCACTGGGGGTTTCGAAAACTGACCCTGTTTAGGACAAAAATTCTGAAAAACCATACCCTGTTTAGGACAACACCCTTTATTTTAGGACCCTGTTTAGGACAACACCCTTGATTTTAGGACCCTGTATAGCATGTGAGAGAAAGCAAGGCAATCATATTGGCAGCAGGATCAGTGGTTACGAGTTTTAGCAAGGCAACGAAATCGTTACCCTGTTTAGCACAGCCTTGCTTAACACATTGACCCCTCAACCAGCCTTCCCTGCTTTGGGAAGTACCCACAACCCAAAGAATTCATAAATGCAAACTAAACACAACAAGATAAAGATACTCAGGCATCAGTCTAAGGGATAAATGGTCTTGAAGATATGCATCCAACCAAGGTGTTGGCAACTACTCTTAAGCCAAATAATAGCACAGGTTCTTTGACAAATTTCAAATCAAACAAGGAAAGAAAAGCAGAATCACCCCTCTCAATAAAACGCTCAAAATACAACACAAGGGAGAGAGATCAGCAAACACAGCTCAAGACACAAATAGATACCTTTATTCTGATCCTCCAGGTTCCTTTCCATGGCCTCAAAACACAATGTCCACTCCTTGAAGGCTTGTAAAACCACGAAGATGCCTTTACGGATTGAAAAGCATTCTGGGAGATCCAGGGAAAAATTCACGAGGGGAGGGCCAGTCAACACTCCTCTCCCCAAAGTCAGATGGGTTTTTAAAAGTCTTTTCACCCCGAAGCCAAAAAAATCAATTCCAGGTCATACAGACCCAAAATAGAAGTGTAAACAATTTTGGAATCAATTTGGTTTCAGAAAAGACAGCATTTAGGAGAGCTGTGGTGATTTATTAGAAAATTATTTTCTCATCCAGGCAAAGCCAAACAAGAAAAAATCATCATGAATCCACCTTTGCTTGCAAATATCCATAAGCAAAGAACTCAATTATGCCCCAAAAGACTTCATGATGTCCTGAGACACTCTCCTAATATGCTCATAGCTGTATTTTTTATGAAAAATACAAGCAACCATCAACTTGTGCTGGCTTCAGCACAACGACGAGGGATTAAAAGTGGGGACCGCAAAGCACTGTTGTAAAGCTTGGATACCGCTGACTAGGTGCAGCTGTGTTTCACTTTGACGGGCTGTATAAAACTCAGAATAGGGGGAAGGTATCTGTTTTCAGTCTGTTTTTTGTAAATTCAGATCAAAAATAGCCAGGAGTCAATGGGTTAAAATAATTATGTACCTTGTTCAGGACAGAGAGGCCTGAAATATATACCCTGTTCAGGACAGAGACCTGAAATGTATACCCTGTTCAGGACAGAGAGGCCTGAAATGTATACCCTGTTTAGGAAAGAGAGTCCTTGCTTTGTGTCTGGAGTGGGATTGGGGGGGGGGAGGTGGTGTACTTACAGGAGTGTACTGCCATATGTGTTGTGATGCCTGGAAATAGTTCCCTAAATCCACAAGCATCTGATATCAGCCCAACTACTGCTCCCTCTGCAACATATCCATGAGGGTGATAGCCAAAGATATAGTTCTTGTTAGGATCCAGGTCAGAGGTCTTTTCTATTGAGATTGGATAATAATCCCTTATGTACCTGAAACACAAGGGAATGGTTGAGACTGAAAAAGGCAAAGGATAATCATCTTGCATCGTTACCAGCTCTCTCCATCACTGTTCACCCACTTTTACCCATGCAGAGAAGGCACATAAAGGATTTGCTGGGATTTGCAGTTATAGATATCATATGGAAAAAGGATTGTAATTTACAATTCTTTAAAAAGAAATGACCCATAGTTTGGCAGTCAAATAGGGGTGTGGGGAGCTTTCAATCAAATACTGTATGTACTGTATGACGTGGGTGGTTAATTTAACAAATTGTTTTGTAAATTTGCAACAACATTCTTATACTCAACCAACAGCCTCTCTTCTCCTAAGAATGGTGACCCACCCTTAATATGAAATAATTATACATCAGCAAATGTTAGGTGGTAGACTTAAATCGAACAAAAACTGTCAGAGAAACACTGAATGATGCCGTTTTACCTGAATAGTGCTAGCTGTCTTATGAAGTCACTACCAAACTGGTGACCTCCTCTTTCCGGTGCATTCCAATCGTAAAACACCCAGCCAAGGTACAACACAACCACAAACCAAAGAGGAGTAAGAAGAAGGCAAAGGAACACCATCCCTACAATGTTACATCCTCCAAGGAAAGCGGTGGTATAGAGAAGCGCTGTCGACAGGATTTCTAAAGAATTCTGGATGAGACCTGATTGTCCGCAGTTAGGAGACATGCCTGGCAATAAATAATTTCTCGATAAATCGTACTCCAAAACACATCCGATTCTCAATATAAAGGGACCAAAGCCCTGTACCTTAGTTCATGTGCAATAATATTGGATCAAATCGGGTCGCTTTCATCGTGACTAGTAGAATGTTGACGCGCTTCCAAGATACACACAGGGTACCCATACGTCACGCAATGCTAAATCAAAGCAGGACGAATTGTCATGCGCGGGAAATAGGAGAAGTTTGATGTTGTTTAGCGCATTTTTACCTAGACTTTATACGTGATTTGTAGAGGGTGCCGCCATGTCTGATGTGCCTTTGCCTCTATCAGCTCTTGCATGGCTGATGTCGCCTACATCGTGTACAAATAGCTGTTTTGATATCACCCATACTTGGACTCCTTCTTGCTTTATGGGGTCCTGGGATGTGTTTTTATCGGTAATGATCACCTCAATCACACGGATCTACCCGCCTATATATCTGGTAAGGCTTATTTACTTACTCATCGACCTGTGAACATTAAATTGAGTTTTAAGATGGGTTGTAAGCTGTTAGGGTTGTTTATTTAGTGATGCCGGCTCCGCGTGGTACAAAGTTCAATCGCGAAATTTTGGAGGAAGGGGTGGGGGAGGTATAATAGGGTGTAAACATATACACAGTGGCGAATCCAAGGGAGATCCAGGGAAGGGGGGAGGTGTAATAGGGTGTAAACATATACACAGTGGCGAATCCAAGGGAGATCCTGGGAAGGTGGGAGGTGTAATAGGGTGTAAACATACACACAGTGGTGAATCCAAGGGAGATCCAGGGAAGGGGGTGGGGGAGGTGTAATAGGGTGTAAACATATACACAGTGGCAAATCCAAGGGAGATCCAGGGAAGGGGGGGAGGTGTAATAGGGTGTAAACTTACACACAGTGGTGAATCCAAGGGAGATCCAGGGAAGGGGGTGGGGGAGGTGTAATAGGGTGTAAACATATACACAGTGGCAAATCCAAGGGAGATCCAGGGAAGGGGGGGGGGGGGTATACTTTAGGTTTAGTATTTTACCTTCTTAGAGGTTGCAAGACATTTAAAGAATTTGAAGAAATGAATTTTGGATTACAAGACACATTATACAGTGTTTTGATATAAACATCATCACAGAGTGTTGCGGCCCACTAATCAACCATTGAGAGCATGCGTAGCACCAAATCGCACCATTATATTATTGTTAAGATGTAGCATTTCATGCATAGAAAGAGAAGTAGTTTGGAGAGAGAGAGATGGAGAAATGAGTATATTAGGATTTGTAAAGTTTGTGTTTGATCTCCCCTTCACTCCCTTTTTGTTGGAATATTTCCCTGCTTGCAGAGGCCTAACTTCTCCTGTACATCTGTTCTTGGTTCTTGGACACCAGCCCAGTGAAAAACAGAGAAAAGAGGCCTCTGGTAGTAGGGAATGAAATATTTCCTTTTTCGAGAATAAATTTGCTCCCTGCATACGACACATGCTCTATGATTAACAGTGTTCTTTGACTTTGTATTATTAATAATTCACACTTTTCTTTGTAGATTGGTGCTCTATTGAGAAAAGAAAGCATGGACTATTTCAAGTTTAGGTTTTTTCGAGATATCTTGCAGTCATCTCTGGCAATAGCTGTGAATGGTAGTGGGGTCCTTGCGGGTGTATGTGTCTTTAGGTGTGTATTTTAAGGTGGATATCAGTAAACTTTAACTTTGAAGGCACATACATATGTATTGAACATACCTGTCAACCTCCAAAAATCTCAAGGCTTGGTATTTTTGAGGAGAGGGGTGGGGTATATTCATTTTTGTGGGGAGGGGTGGATTTAACTTTGCACGCATTTGCCGTATAGAAAAGTCTCACGAACAAATCCACTTATAGATCTCACGTGGGTGTTTTAGCAATAAAAATCGCGGGACAGCGAGGGGTCCAAAATCTTGAGACTCCCGCCTAATGTGGGAGAGTTGACAGGTATGATATATATAGAAGGACGTCAAGGGGCTGTTAGAACATCTTATGTGCTGAAAAATTTATCGGGTGTCACTGAATGAATTTTGGTTTGGTTTTATTTTTATTTGTGTTTATCAAAAATATCATGCAAAATGCCCATTATAATCTTGAACCAGAAGACAAGAGGGTATGAGTTGTCACTCAAACCACAAAATTCATGCGCGTCCCCAGGATTGGCTGTAAGGGGGTGCGCAGTCATAGGTATCATATGGAAAATGTATAGTATTTGAAGATTCTTTTATAAGAAATAACCCACTTATTGGCCACCAAAGAGGGGTGCGCACCTTGCACCCTGCCCACACCCCTGTGTACAGGTCTGACATTGCATAAAGAGGCGAAAAATACATCTTTGAGTTGCTCCTTCTAGAATGTTATTCTATATTTTTATTCAATGTGTGATAGTTAATTTAATTTTGAAAAAAAATTGCCCAACATGTGGTTATAAATCAATTCAAATGAAGAATGTCATTCTGTGGTCTGGCCTCTTCATGTTATTTGAAATCCAGATTCTAAAATCCCCAATTTTTCTCTCTGTAGAAAGCTGTTTGGACGTTTTTACTACCTGTCAATGATATTCCTCCCTGGGTTGATTGCCTCATTTCTCGGCATCAGCGTTGAGAGGAGAGAGCGACAAGGAGTCCTTTGTCTTTACATGTGTAATCAGGTATGCATAAGTGAAGTTTTGTGATTTGTTCCTATATTATGTACTTAGCCGTAGCAAGCTTCGAATTATTGGGGGGGAGGGGCATGGTACAGAAACTTTAAGAAATATTGGGTGGCAGAGCCACTCCCCTACTGGTCATTTTCTTATAATTTTTTAAAATATTGGGGGGGGGGGCACATGCCCCCAGTGCCCCATCCCCAGCTACGGCCCCGATTTATCACTATCAGAAATGGGCATATACACTGTATTTACTCCTATATGATGCATACTTTTTTTCGCATAGAAATAAACTTTAAAATCAGAATATTTGGGGCGGACATGGGCTCTTCTAGAATATCCTTTGCGGCTATTCGTGAGACATGACTACAGGAAATATACTAGGACTATTATTGGGGAGCCTTAAAAACCACACCTTGCGCCCACACCCCACACTAATCAACCGCAACCGCCGGATATATGCTCAGGTACAGTAACAATTTGAAGGCAAAGCTAGCTAATGAGCCTAATATGGTGTCTGTATCCATTTTTCCTTTTTCAGGCTGCAGATATGATCTACCAGAAACTAAAGGCAATGGGATACATTTCTCCAGTGTGGTGTGGTGAAGTGAGTTCACTTTAATTAGGACTACCTTACATCCCCTGAAAAAAATATATAATAGGATGCAATGCTTAGCCTTAAAATTCAATGGTGTTTGAAAAACAGTTTTAATTCGCAATATTAGTTTGATGTATTCCATTTCAATTTTTTAATATTTTATATACCCCTTTTTGAGGTCCGACAATGAATTACACAAGAACACTTCAAACTTCATCCTGAATCGTGTTCAGTCAATACCCCCCTCCCTCCCCTCCCCCCCTTCCCTCACACACTCTTAATTTCAGTACACTTTGTAGCTTGTAAAAGGGCTGTCCATATTTTAGTCTATGCAAAGTCTCATTTTTAGTGGTGTACTTTTTGTTCTTTTTCAGGTGTGGTTGTTTAGTATTACAACAGCCATAATGATGTATTTATACAGGTATGGATCTAAAATGGTAAAACCCAAAGCCGTTGTTATTCCTTGTGTGTTTCTTGCCGTATAGGAGAAACCCTGTCTACAGTCTTAACACAAAGGGAAAAAGATATGCACATGTCAACATAGGAACATTCCACATTATGAGTGCGGAGTAATGTTTAACACTGTCACTGATATGGTTATTATTTTTTTCGTTATGTATAGCATTATTCTTGTTGTTATCCAGTGCCAAATATAAAACAATCCAACTAATTCCTTCTCTGCGTCTTTTAGATCAAGAACTGGAATGAAAAAAGGAGTTCTTCGATCTCTTATTGGGTAAGCTGGATACTAAAGAAAATGTTTGGTGATAAGATGATACTGATAAGTTATGATGATGAAGATAGGTTATGATGATGGTGATAAGTTGTGATGATGATAAGTTATGATCATGGTGATAAGTTATGATGATGATAAGTTTTGATGATGGTGATAAGTAATGATAATGATAAGTTATGTTGATGATAAATTATGATGATTATAAGTTATGATGGTGATAAGTTATGATGATGATGATAAGTTATGGTGATGGTGATAAGTTATGATCATGGTAATAAGTTTTGATGATGGTGATAACTTATAATGATGGTGATAAGTTATGGTGATGATAAGTTATCATCATGGTGATAAGCTATGATGATGGTAAGTTTTGATGATGGTGATAAGTTATGATGATAATAAGTTATGATGATGATAAGTTATGATGATGACAAGTTATGACGATGATAAGTTATGATGGTAATAAGTTATGATGATGGTCATAAGTTATGATGGTGATAAGTTATGATGATGGTGATAAGTTATGTTGATAAGTTATGATCATGGTGATAAGTTACGATGATGGTGATAAGTTATGATGATGATGATAAGTTTTGATGATGGTTATAAGTTATGATGATGGTGATAAGTTTTGATGATGGCGAAAAGCTATGATGATGGTGATAAGTTATGATGATGATAAGTTATGATGGTGATAAGTTATGATGATGGTGATAAGTTATGGTGATGGTGATAAGTTATGATCATGGTAATAAGTTATGATGATGGTGATAAGTTATGATCATGGTGATAAGTTATGATGATGGTGATAAGTTATGATGATGGTGATAAGTTATGATGATGGTGATAAGTTATGATGATGATAAGTTATGATCATTGTGATAAGTTATAATGATGATGATAAGTTATGATGGTGATAAGTTATGATGATACTGATAAGTTATGATGATGATAAGTTATGATGATGATAAGTTATGATGATGATAAGTTATGATCATGGTGATAAGTTATGATGATGATGATAAGTTATGGTGATGGTGATAAGTTATGATGATGGTGATAAGTTATGGTGATGGTGATAAGTTATGATCAAGGTAATAAGTTTTGATGATGGTGATAAGTTATAATGATGGTGATAAGTAATGGTGATAATAAGTTATGATGATGATGATAAGTTATGATCATGCTGATAAGTTACAGTGTTGGTACATTATTGTGATGATGATGATCAGTTATGATTTAATAAGTTAAGATGATGCTGCTAAGCTAAACAAGCGACTATTCTGTTGCGCATGCACATTTCATTGAGCAATATGGCGATCAAAATGGTGGATTTGGAATGTTATGACAAAAACCCGCACTGTTTCTGGACTGTAGAGATATCTTCTTTGACCAGAAAATTCCCACAGAAGGCAAACATAATGTTTGTATGCAGTCTCGCTTGAATCAGCCATTGCCGGATACCGTTTTGCATGCTAAATATTAGCATATAGATGCTAAACAGCTAACCATTCACAGGAATCTAATGGTGGCGTGTTATGATTTCTACATGAATTACAAGAATGATATCTCTGTTATTTGAGGGTGAATGTGCTGGACCCCTGCACTATGACGGGCTTTCTTATCTAGTTTATCTGATTGGATATTATGATAGAAATCCGTACTCTTCCCTTCAGATAAACGTATTTACAACTTCGGCGTTATTTGCTTGATTCACCGTTTGAGCTTGAATTGAAAGTGATTTTCTCGGGATCTGGGAAAAAAAACCCACAGTTCCCAGACTGTGATCAATTTTACGTCCCTTATTTGTCAGGATTTTATGGGTGCCATTTATAGGAAAATCTAAGAAAGATCTTAAATAATTTTTTTAGTGTGTGGTATCCATCTTCTACGGTATGATTGCTGGTAGAACTGTTTGCGGTTTTCATATCAAGCAAAAGTTGTTCTGAATCACATACAATTATCATACCCTTCTCTAAAAAAAACAAGTATTTTTGGAGATATTGTTGCTTAAATAAACATTTAGACATCACTTCTCATGAATATTAAATATTTCATTAAAAATATATATGGAAAATCGAGTAATAAAACTACACAAATGATGCCACTATGTTGTGCACAGCTATTAATAATTTCATTATTTGTTAGCGTCTATACTGGCAAAATTGGAGAATACCATCAACTTGTTTTGTGTCAGTTTTGAGGATAATTATGAGGTGAAAGTCATTATGGTAATTCATTCTTTTGTTCCATATGTAATTTGCAATTCATCTAGCTCAATTAGTTCCTCAAGGACAGAGAGCCAGAAATAGTGCCTCCCCAGTCATGTAAACACATAAATTCTATAAATTAAACAAACCTGTCAATATGTTGGAAACTTGCTTCAAAAAAAAAAAAAAAAAAAAGAAGGAAAGAAAAAAATAACACACTTATTTAATCATTTATAAAATTCGGAAGAGGTGCATAGGATTACTAGCAAGAGAAAAACATTCGAACATCTTTTCAGATCTGAATCTTGCGCTATGGGTGAGTGGTTTCCCCTAAGGAGAGCCTGCAATCGTTGATGTCAATCAGCATCTGCGCGCATGGTCGTACTAAATAGTCCCTTGTTGATAAGCTATGATGCTGATATGTTATAATAATGATGATGATAAGTTGTGAGGATGATGAAGATAAGTTATGATGTTTACTATTATTATGGTAAAGATGATAATAATCATAATAATGATGATGTTGATTTCCTTGTACTAGGTATTTTATAGGTTCAAGTAATCCAGAGGAAATACTAGCTAAAAAGACAGAAAAACCTTGGCTATTTTTCAATAGATCAGAATACAAGATGTCGTTATCGTGGTAAGAAAATTTACAGCGCAACTAACATAACTGCAGTCAGCTGAACAGACCAGTTCCCGGGGGGGAGGGGGGGGGGAGAAGAAGAACCATCCCACTCAACTGGTCTGTTCTAATAAAGGGACTTTGAGTACCACTGCGAGGTAGGTCGCTACCTAAAGAAAATGGTCCACTAAACGGGTAAACAAAATCCCCCACTCAAAATCCTGGCTACGGGGATCTTAAAGTTAGATGATGGAATGCTTGTTCTGACCAATCACACAAGATATTAAAACAGTCAAATATCAACAAGATTCAGTTGACCAAACTCTTGCTTCTCGCCTACAGTAACAGTTAAAAAAATAAATAGTTTGAGATGATCACAGTTTTACTGGTTGCGATGTGATAAAAATATGCTGCCATCAGGTTGGTTGTCATCATCTAAAGGTGTCGTTATATTTCACAGTATCAAACAATCCCTGAAGGCATTTATCACTGGCTATATTCTTCAAGTTCTTCCATCAATTCCTAAACTGATAAAAAGGCCTGGTAAGTGTTCTCTATTGTGGATTCTGGAGAAAAATGACTAAACCACTTATGAAGTAAAAGCAAGTAAAATTGCTTTAATTCAAGTCTCCAGCCCTGTAGTCTCCCTTGCAGACTACCTGTTGCAGGAGTGCACATCCATACAATGAGCAAAGGATAAATTATTTATTTTCTAATACACTACTACTGTAAGAAACCTAAAGCTACCATTACTTATTTGGAAAATCATGCAAGTGACAAATGCATATCGCAAATAACAGGTCTACTATCGAAAATACCCTTGGTTAGGTTATATTTCTACTGGGAACAGTTTAGTTACAACATCCTTACAAATAATTAGACCCATAAGCAGTGGTTTGCTGCTTTTTTACAATTTGCTATTTTATATTTAAGCTGTTTAAATAATAAGTGTGTATTATGCTGTTCTAGCATACAAATTTGTGATATTTTTATATATTTTTTGCATTTCCTATTATCTTGTATTTGTAAACAGGGTTACTTCTTAAAGTGCTTTGGAACTCTGAGAATTTCAACTGTGGACTTTTCTTAGGGAGCTATGTAGCAATTTATAAGGTTTGTAGGTATTTTCACCATTTTGAAGAAAATAAATGTGTTTTTCTAATCAATGTCACTGTTGTTTTAGTCGGTAGAATATGCCCTGACGTATCTAAGAAAGACGCACGACGAGTACAATGCGGCAATTGCTGGTAGGTCTCTAGGGCGTGGTATGGGCTAGTCTTTAACAGTCTGATCGGATGCCCAGGGGGTAGACTGTAGTGAATGTTAGCAGAAATAGAGAGCAAGCAAAGAGTATGTTTGCAAAGAGTGGAAAGCGGGGGAAGGGAGGTACTTTCACCTCTCTCATCCTTTGTCCCCACTTTTCGCGTGGCTCTATATTTTTGCTGAAACCCCACTGAAACCCTTGCCAAACAGGCAACCCACCCTTGCCACACAGGCAACCCAGGGGAGAGTAGCTTGAGTGGGGCTTTGTCGTATATTTTTGGAGGCTCGATTGTTTGGGATTTCCTTTTATTTTTCGGGGGGGGGGGGGGTTGAAATCTTTGCTTTGGATTTTTTTAAAGACTATTCCAGTTTTCATTTCCAACTTTTTCCAATTTTTTGTTATTCAAAATTCTTGAATCGTAATACAATCACGTATGGTTTCCAATCACGCCCTTTCCATAAGCCGCTAACCATCCAAAGAGCACCAAATATTAGCCAAAAAGCAGTTACAGCAGCTCTTTATTGACAAGATTTTGCAGGATATTGAAAGTTACAGTGTTAAAAAGTATATACAAAATCACGACATTTTCACGCCATGGAAGTCTCATGTAAATGACTTAAAGATTAACATTTTGTTGAAGTCAGGTTCTCTGCTAACATTGTTTGTCTTTTTGCAGGTTGTTTATCTGGCCTGTCGATGTTTTTCTATCGAAGCTCGACGGTTGCCACATACCTTGCCTTCAAAGTTATCGAGGTAACCACAGGTTTCCCAATTATACAAAGGTTTATTTTCAAGCGAACTTCAAAATAAGGATCCACGAATGAAGTCTGATACTGTATGGACCATATTTTCTTACCATGTGCGCCTGGCTTAAGCGGACTCTATATAACTAACACATTCACGATGTCAAATCCCCCAATCAAGTGCTATAAATAGATTCTCCCTTAACCCTTTCACTCCTGGGTACTTTTGAACAACATTGTAAGAAAAACAGACAGAACCCCCCCCCCCCCCTATTTCAAGTCAAGCTACCGCTGACCCAAGACGGTATGCCTTGATGTTTCCAGCAATGCACTGCGGTGCCTTTTCTTTTTAGCGACGGCACTGCTACAGCCTGTCGCTTACAACAGTTTTGCTTGTAATTTGCTTAAAAATTACAGCTTTTTCACATCTGGAGAGTGCCTTAGGACATCAAGTCTTTTTAGGCATAATTAATGCTGTGCTTATGGATGTTTGCATGCTGAGGTTGATTCAATGGGATAATTCCTTGTCTGGGCTTCACCAAGTGTGAAAGGAATTTTCTGGTGAATAGCCATCTACTCTCCAATGTGGGCCATCTTTGCTACCCAACCTTATTCAAAAATTGTTTTCAGACTAATTCTGGGTTCCTTGGACCTGGAAATGTCTTTTTTGGCTTCGGGGCAAAGAGACTTATAAAAAAAACTGTTATGATTCTGGAGGAGATTGCCCGCCTGTCTGTCAATGTGTTTCCATGACTCCCATGATGCAGTGCAGGCATGCAAAATAGGCTAAACATGGTGCGGTGACTCGCTTCTAATGGAGGTTCTAGCATTGATTATTGTGACTGATTGCTGTGAAATGGGACCTGACGGAGCGCAATAAAGGTATCTATTTGTGACTTGATCTGTGTTTAGATGCTTAGATGCGCTTTTGAAGGTCGTCTATGCCTTGGATGAATCTATGAGTATCCGGGTCTGGTGATGTTTAGTTTGCATTTTTGACGTTTTGGAGTTGGGCCTATATTTTACAGGCGTCTCAGGGCGTTATGGCAATGAAAGACTTAAGCAGATGACTCCATTAATGGACGCTATTTCTTTCCCGGTGTCCGTTTTAAGAAGGTTCAATGGTGAATATTTTCTTCCAGACGGCGTACAAGCACGGCAAAGCACAAGGCTTGCTTCCCTCGTTACCACACGCCACGGTGTTGTTATACTCCGTTAGTACAGCGATGGTCTTTCACGGGGTGAGTACAGGGATGGTATAATATTGCTTTTCTAAAGGTACAACGATAGAACAGACAGACAGACAGACTTTGAACGGACCTTCTAGTCAGCTCACGTTTGTATAAAGCATATTCTATTTCAGCTCACGTTTATATAAAGCATATTCTCTTCTTTCAGCTTACGTTTATAAAAAGCATATTCTGTTCTTTTAGCCCACGTTTATATAAAGAATATTTTGTTCTTTCAGCTCACGTTTGTATAAAACATATTCTTTTCTCTTAGCCCACGTTTATAAAAAGCATATTCTGTTCTTTCAGCTCACGTTTGTATAAAGCATATTCTCTTCTTTCGGCTCACGTTTGTATAAAGCATATTCTCTTCTTTCGGCTCACGTTTGTATAAAGCATATTCTCTTCTTTCAGCTCACGTTAATATAAAGCATATTCTCTTCTTTCAGCTCACGTTTGTATAAAGCATATTCTCATCTTTCAGCTAACGTTTGTATAAAGCATATTCTCTTCTTTCGGCTCACGTTTGTATAAAGCATATTCTCTTCTTTCAGCTCACGTTTGTATAAAGTATATTCTCTTCTTTCAGCTCACGTTTGTATAAAGCATATTCTCTTCTTTCGGCTCACGTTTGTATAAAGCATATTCTCTTCTTTCGGCTCACGTTTGTATAAAGCATATTCTCTTCTTTCGGCTCACGTTTGTATAAAGCATATTCTCTTCTTTCGGCTCACGTTTGTATAAAGCATATTCTCTTCTTTCAGCTCACGTTTGTATAAAGCATATTCTCTTCTTTCAGCTCACGTTAATATAAAGCATATTCTCTTCTTTCAGCTCACGTTTGTATAAAGCATATTCTCATCTTTCAGCTAACGTTTGTATAAAGCATATTCTCTTCTTTCGGCTCACGTTTGTATAAAGCATATTCTCTTCTTTCAGCTAACGTTTGTATAAAGCATATTCTCTTCTTTCAGCTCACGTATGTATAAAGCATATTCTCTTCTTTCAGCTCACGTTTGTATAAAGTATATTCTCTTCTTTCGGCTCACGTTTGTATAAAGCATATTCTCTTCTTTCGGCTCACGTTTGTATAAAGCATATTCTCTTCTTTCAGCTAACGTTTGTATAAAGCATATTCTCTTCTTTCAGCTCACGTTTGTATAAAGCATATTCTCTTCTTTCGGCTCACGTTTGTATAAAGCACATTCTCTTCTTTCGGCTCACGTTTGTATAAAGCATATTCTCTTCTTTCGGCTCACGTTTGTATAAAGCATATTCTCTTCTTTCAGCTAACGTTTGTATAAAGCATATTCTCTTCTTTCAGCTAACGTTTGTATAAAGCATATTCTCTTCTTTCAGCTCACGTTTGTATAAAGCATATTCTCTTCTTTCAGCTCACGTTTGAGGCCCAGCACGTTCGGCGATCGTACTGGAAATATCTGAACACCATCACGGGGGACAGGTGAGTGATCACGTGCTGACAAAGTGCCAATCACGTGCTGACAAAGTGCCAATCACGTGCTGACAAAGTGCCAATCACGTGCCACTAATGTGTGTCATACCATTCAGTTGCCAGTTTCAAGTCAGCGTCAAACATGTGCATGTCAATCGTCTGCATGTCAATCATCTCCATGCCAATCATGTGTATTTCAATCATGTGCATGTCAATCATGTGCACGTCAATCACGTGCATGTCAATCACGTGCATGTCAATCAAATGTTTTAGGGTCATATGCGAGTAGTTTTTTTAATCAATCCCTTTCTCGTTCCTTTCTAGATTTTGCGAGATCAACAGATATCGACTGGGAGAGGTTTTTGGTACAGACAGCGTCAAGTTATTCCCCGCTGAAAACATACGCATGTCTCTAAACAGTTCTTGAATGACGTTACATTCGGTCTACCCTGGTTCCAGAGCTTCGAGTTCTGGTTCCAGAGCCTTAAACGTCTCTCTATTTAGTGGCCAGCGAGCTTGAGACGTCTAAAGCTCGCTGGCCGCTAAATAGAGAGACGTTTGAGACTCTGGAACCAGGGTACATTCGGCCAATAATTTCGGCACATCCGGTGCAATCTCTGATTCAATCATAAATCACGTGTTACATTATTCAGACTTGTAAATACGTTGTGTATAAAGTGTATAAAAAACATACTATGTCATCAATCATCGACTAAGTGACGAACAGACTAGAGTTAAGTCTGCTTGGCAGCCGCTCTTAATGTCACGCACGCCTTCCCCACTAATAGACGCCCTTGAAAATATCGCAAATAACTTTAATTCTGTCTACTGTCATAGGTCTAAATAAACCAACTATCATCATTACTCTTATTGCCACGCCCTTTCCCACCCCCTCCCCCACCCCCCACCCCCACTAGTAGCCGCTCCGCCTAGGGTCTGGTAGGACTGTCCGTTTATGAGAGGGTCTATCAGCGAAGAGTTTTCAACAACACGATTTGGTCGTATGCGATTTGCCCGCGATACCTCTACAACTGGAGTCGTAAAGTGTAAATCAACCTGCGACCCCATTACGATGCTCGACTGCTTTAAGTTGTAGTATGTAATTTAGGGCTAAGACATGCTGTAGGCAAGTTGCATACGACTAAATCGTGCGGTTCCTCAGCCTTAAGAATGCCAGGGTCCGGTTAAAAATGTCCGCTTACGATAGGGTCGATCAGCGAGAGTTAGCTTAGAATGCCAGGGTCCGGTTAAAATGTCCGCTTAAGAGAGGGTCTATCAGCGAAGATTTGACTTAGAATGTCAGGGACTGGTTGAAAATGTCCGATTAAGAGAGGAGGGTCCACCAGCGAAGAGTTGACTTAGAATGCCAGGGTCTGGTTGAGATGTCCACTTTTAAGTGGACCCTCTCTTAAAAGAGAGGGTCCATCAGCGAAGAAGTGACTTAGAATGCTATGGACTGGTTGAAAATGTCCGCTTAAGAGAGGGTCTATCAGCGAAGAGTTGACTTAGAAGGCCAGGGTCTAAGGTAGACCTGCCCACTTACGATAGGGTCCATCAGCGAAGAGTTGACTTAGAAGGCCAGGGTCTAAGGTAGACCTGCCCACTTACGATAGGGTCCATCAGCCGAGAGTTCTGGTTGTGACGATTTCCATTAGCGAAGAATTGACTTTGAATAAGAGCAGGGTTTGGTTTTATTTGTCAGTAAACAGTTGACTTATAAAAAACCAGACACGAAATTTGCATTCCCACGCATGTTCCACATGTAAAGCACACGGCCACAGGCGATGAAGCAAATAATTCATATCTCCTCCATCAAAAAAGCCACCAGGAATCAATCTTGCTCTGCCACAAAGTAGTTCCAGATGGGATCCCTGTGGCGCTTTTAGGAGAAGCTAAGTGACACAGGAAGCCCACCTCAATAAAGAAAAACAAAATACAGTGAGCTCTTCCTTCACGGATACCTCGCTAATGCCTAGTGCACACTAGCGACATATCGACATAACGACATGGGCGCGCGCACTCTTATCTTCGACATAACGACATGGACATAACGACATAAGGGAAAAAACATGTTTTTTCTTAAGCCTGATGCACACTGGCAATGTAATGACATAACAAGATAGGCGCGCGCATTCTTATGTCCTTATTTTCAAGTGTGAAGGGTGCGACTTATGGCAATAACGTCGACATAATAACGTGGAGATAACGACATAAAAGGAAAAACCATTTTTTTTCCTTATGCCATTATGTCAAATTCTTATGTTGTTATGTCGTTATATCGCCAGTTTGCATCAGGCCTTATATGTCATTATGTCCATGTCGTTATGTCGGTCTAAACATAGTGCGCACGCACATGTCGTTATGTTGCTAGTGTGCACTAGGCATGACGCCTCGTTAACTCGAACATAGGGGAAAGCTGCGAATTAAAATCCAAGTGGAGCAAACCAGCCAGGGACTGGCTGGTATGGATTATGCCACGCCATAACCTGACACAATGGCTTTGAGTTGCATTCTTAAACTAATCCCTCAATTGAATGAAGTAATCCGTGGTTTACTAGTACATTAGTGATAAGATAAACTCGCTTCCTCGCAACAAAGCACGCTTGATTTTCAGTACAAACACGAGGTGTTTGACAGAGAATTAGTAAGGCGTGGGATGGATCAACTTGGATGGATCAACCACACATGGAAATATGTAGTGACAGGAAACATTGGTTATTTTAGAATTAGACCCAAAATCGCGCTACAAACACACCACAAACAACTACGAGAAAACAACACCCGAAGATTTTGATAAGATATCATTGTTATTTACAGTAGTACAGAATCGTCCCTTGGTTAGCAACTGGCTACCTGTGGATGAACGAAGGTTCCAAACCAAAGCATCGCAACTATGCGCCAGAAGATCAGCTCGTTATTTACAACGTTAGCTTGTTCGGAGAAAATCGAAAAGCTTCACAAGAGAATTAGGCAGGCAGTTTGATTCGATGGGGTTCTGAGAGTTATTTTTTGGTGTCTTTTTTAATACACTCTTTTTTATATAAGAACGTTTAATTTTCAGTTGAGCGGCTGGGCCGTTCTTTTTTTTTGGGACATTTTAAGGCCATAGTTAATGGCTATGTAACTGTTCTTAACGATGTTCTAAAATTTTAACGTATATAATAATATTATACCCAATGAATTATTAGGAAGATGATTACACTAATGATCAATAGCAATAATAAGGTTGTTACAATTGATTCTGTATTTTAGAACGCATCAGGACTAAAAAAAATGTTCTGCTATCTCAGCCTCGGGCATTAGAATGTTCTTAAAATTTGTTGAAATCTAAGACTGGACTTTCTTACAAAAAAAGGTTCTTATATATATAAAAAAGAGTGTATTCAGTTTTTGTACATACTGTCTAAAATGGAGTCTCATTCGCATTTCTTTTCCCAGCTACGCTAACAAAGTCAATTGTATGCTACCTACCTACGAACAATCTTATTGTGTAAGCAAGGAAGCTCTTTGAGCATTGAGAAACTAATTAAAGAGTGTAGCTTATGTTATAGGAATCATATATCCCGTGTATTATAAAAGACAAATGAGATGGGACGCGTTTCATGCAAAAAAATATTTCGCGCGAAAAAGGGTGTTTACATGCAAGTTGAAGTTCGCATACATATCTATTTGCTCTCTGTTTATTTCCGACCCTTACAACGAAACCTTGTAAACCTGCTATGTGTTATGGAGCTAATTCCAACTTCTTTACACGCAAAGGCAAATGAAATTGTTTTTTTTTTAGTTTTGTTGTTTACATATCGTATTATCCACGAGCAGTATTCAATGCAAATGAGTCAAGTCGATTGTTTCATCTTCATTTGCACGCATTTACATTGAATATGGCTCATGGATAATACGAACGTAGCCCTATCTTCGTAAATAAAGTTTAATCTCGCAAGTTTCGAACTATAACGCTTCTTTCTACATCGTGACCACCATCCAAAAAACTTAAAATACTATCGTTTTTGCCGTAGTTTCTAATAAGAAAGTCACTACTTCCTTGTAAACAAAACGTCATTGAGTAGTTTTCTGAGCGTCCTATGAAGTGTATAGGAGTTCTTTTCCGTTGTTCAATGCTCGGGGCAATTGTTCACTTCCTCAATCAATTGTGAAGACAGCAAAACAGCGTGTTAGCATGGAGCCAAGTAGAGGTCCCCGCTATCTCAAATAAAAACCTTAAAACTAAAGACAGCATCCTTTCTTTCTTATCACACATGAATATAATACGCCCAACAAAAGGCTGTATCAGTGTTTCAATTTCAAAGGCGATGTGCTCTGAGAAAATAGTAAACAAAAACTTTTCTTTGGACGACGGGGAAAAATTAGAAATGATAGGCTGAATTGCTTGGAAATTTAAAAAAAAAAAAACACAACCAAGTTTCTGAAAATGGCACATTTTATCTTATGGTTGAATCTGTTTAATCATTACTATTTTTGGTTTCGAAATTATGAATATTAAGATGTAAAAAAGTCTTTCAATTCCAATAGAAATCAAAATACAAAAAAGAAAAGGCCCCCTCCCTTAAAAATCTCTGACAGTTTCACTTATGTGTCTAACTGTACTACTAAGACTAGTAGTAGTATTCAGAAATGTTAAAATAGTCCCTCCCTCAAAAGATTCCAAGAATTGTATTTATGTAACTTTATTCTCAAGGTGTGGACATGTTTGTTTCGTGCGCAATAAGCTAATGAGAAAACGAAAAAGTAAACAAGGGAGCGCGTATTACGACGATATTTATACAACATACCGATCCCATTTTCAAAAGCCACTGACAATTTGGCGAGAAGTAATTCATTTTCCATGCTTAAAAGCTTATAAAATTGATGTTATTAATTCCCGCGGTATCCGGTTAAAACTCGATTACTCCCGTCCTAAGCTTTTAGTTGATGTTTAGAATTGCGAGAATTAACTGAGATAGGAAGCGGGAAAAAGTCAAACACTAGACTATTACGGTCAAACCACTACCTACTAGAAACGACATTCTGTTTCCTACGATTTAACCTTTAAAAAGTGGAGTAACTCGATCTAGAGTCACTATTTCTTGATAGCTTAAAGGAATAGATAGGATAGAGGGAACTCTTGGATAAAAAGAAAAAGGCTTTCACGGAGCTTTGGTAATCGCCTTGGGCATAGAGACGCCACAGAATTTATCATTAAGCGACTTAATTTAGTTGAATTGCTTTCTTGGTGCGTAAAAAATAATGTTGAGATACAAATCCAGCTAGCTAAAGAAGGGAGGTAGCCAATTAATTTCTGAAGAAAAAGAAATGAAAAACAAGGACTCTAGTCACTCGTATAATACTCAATCTGAAAAAAAAATGATTACTATGCTTAGTTCAGGAGCGCAAATATGTTTGCATCCATTAAAAACAGCCGGCGTTAACTGCTTTGTGGCATAAAAAGCCTAAACAAAAGTTACAACAAAAATAAAATTGTGCAGAAAAGCAAACTAAGAAAGAACAAATTTCATTATGAATAACTGTGTAGAAAAAAGTCTAAGATTAATTTGTAGTGGTTCAATTGTAGATAAAATTCCGCTGAAAAAAAATGATTTGAACAGAAAAATATCGATTTTTCTAAAGACAGCTGGAAAAAAATAATATCCTCAATTTTCACCTTTAAAAAAACGCGTAGACCTCTTCGATTTTTTCATTCTCTCCATTCTGAGGTCAATTCTCGCTCGTTTGTATTCCTATAGTCCACTTAGCAAAGGCACTTTATTTAAGAGCGAGTCATTTATGCCGCTATTGAAAGCAACTACCGGTAGCTCGCCACAGATCCTCATAGAGATTAAAGTCGGATCCATCAATCAAAAGAAAAAGAAAAACGCGCGCCCTTTCCGCCAGAAAGCCACAGACTCGATAAAAACCCTCTCGTTTTCGAATTCCAAAATTTGGCAATATCGCCGAAACTAGAGTAGCGACATTGTTTAGATGATAGAAATGCAATGTTTGTTGTTCTTGCGGTAAAGTACGTATCTAGGTGCCCGGAAATTGAGTAAATCGATAAGTATGCGGTGCGTATTGAGAGAACCCTGGTCACTTAGTGAAGCACGAATACATTTATTTAAGTGAAATTCAATTTATTAGTCTTTGTATAAGGGTATTAAGAACGTGATAGATAGGGTTGCCTTAAGCGACGTGAATCAAATTACAGACGATAGACTAAATCGTTTTAATGTGGATTCACTCGAGGCAAAATTCGATGACACTTTTATATCATTTAAATTGCAAATCATTACATAGACAGGGCAGTCTGGTGCTATTTGCATGAATCGAGGACATCTTTGAACCCAAGTCTAATAGTGATAAAGGGTTTATCAAATTAAATCAAGCAAAAATTCTCGCTGATTATTAAAGTATTCATAAACATATTTGTTTGTTTTTGGAGTTAGTTCCTAATGTGCCTATTCAAAAGAGTTCACAAAAGCTTTCATTGTTCAAACTAAATACATCTTGCTTCATACACCTAACGCACGACTGATTCTTGGTTGATTTTTTCGATAACAAAAATACTGTTATGTCTTCTTTATCAAAAGATCTAAAATTACTGGAAGTTATTAAACTGATTGCTAGATACCACGTGCCTATTTGAAGGTGTTAGTTTTTCTTAGAGATAAGCTCGATATCATTAAACTATTCCAAAACAAAAACATTCTTGGCAAAAGTAAAACCAATTACAAACGTCTGATGAAATCGCGCCCTATTTCCACACGGTTTTTAGTTCAGGTGTTTACATAGCTTGCCAAGGAGACACCCAAAGACCCGACGCGAATAGAATTAAACGATTCCGCATTCGTCAAGGGTCAAAATATACAACCCGGAGCGCCAATTAACTGGATCCCCTAATAGCATTTCCAGAAGCAATGAGTATTGTTTCTCAGCGCTTACTTTAAAGTCTTTGTTCACAAGTTTACAGCTCTCTCCGCTGGCCTCTTGTGGGTTCTATTTAGACAGTCACCATGGGGTTTAGCCCGCTGTTTTTACTGTATGTCAAAGAGTTCGGTGCCGGAGAACTCCCTACAGATCTAGTAGCAGGTGAAGGCGCGATTGGCGCGAAGGCTGAAGTGTGGTGATACACGGGTTGCACTGATGGGGGGGGCATATGTACCTGAAGGGAGTTCTTAGGAGGTGCGCTTCCCGCGCTATAGTCCACTTTTTTCTTCGCCTCCCCTCCCTTTCGTTTAGAGTAAAACTTCCGCCACGACTTGAATGTTTTTGTAGACCAAATCCACATATTAGATGTGATACCGATAATCAGGAGCATAAAGTACTTTACGATGAAAACTTCGATACTGGGGCCGTAGTTCTCAAGACATGCCTGATCACCGCGGCAAATATAAGTGTTAAACGGCGCGCGCACTTTCCACACGTCCATATTATTGTATTCGTAGAATGAACACGCGATCACGGCAGAAACTGGGATCGTATAAAGCACACTGAATACTCCAATACGCACTATGAGCTTTTCAAGTTTGTCTGTGTTCGTCTCCTTGTTTTTCAACACGGTGCGGATACGAAATAGCGAAACAAATCCTGCTAGAAGGAAAAAGGTCCCTACGAGAAGATACAGGCAGAGTGGTGTTAGCACGTAGTTTGCTAGATTCTCGTAATCCATGTTTCCCACATAGCAAAGACCTGTCAGTTCATCCGCGTCGACTTTTCGCATTATCAACGCCATTATAGTCTGTATTGCTGGTACTGTCCAAGCCACGGCGTGAAAGTACGTGGCCTTTCGCTCAATCGCTTCTTGCCCCCATTTTCTTCCCGCTGCTAGGAACCACGTGAATGTCAGCACAACCCACCATACCGCCGATGCCATGCCGAAATAATACAACAAAAGAAACACGACCGAGCAGCATGCATGGTCCGCTATGTTCATCCCAGCGCGGATGACAAAACTCTCGGTCTCGTCGCAGATGACTTCGTTACGACCGGCCGTCACGCGCACGATGTAGCCTAACGAGTACAAATTATAGCAGAGAGACAAGAATATGATAGGTCTCTCGGGGTACTTGAAGCGAGAAGTATCGATGACGAACGTAAGCACCGTAACAGCAGTTGAAATAAAGCACAACACCGACCATACGGATATCCACACATTGGCGAACCGTTTGTTGTTGGATGAAAACATCAGGTCGCTTTTACATTGGGGGACGCACTGATCGTACTTCTCGACATAGGTGTATTTGTATCGAAGAGGACCTGTGTTGTTTCTACACGCTTGCAGTGCAAGGGCTTCTATTGTCGATTTGTTAAGGTTGTCCAGTGACCCCCCATTAAGGTCGATATCATACTTGCCAGTAGGGGGTTCATTTGTATCTTTGTCCTTTTCCTTCTTCGGGATTTTACCCGCAAGGTTCTTGAACATTTTTTTGAATTCAGGGCCCAGGGACTCGAAGTTGCTCCAAATATCGCTTTCGTTTAAAGGCGCCGTTTGTTTGATGTTTGGCGCCGCCATGCATAACTTTGTTGGGTCACTCTTAGCTCGTGGGTCGCCCTTCTTCGCGAGTCTATCGCAGTCCAAAGTATCCGGCCAGTTGAAGCCAAAACGCTGCATCATCGGCGAACAACCATCGCGCGCTGACTCACACATAGACCGGCACGCGTAGATAGGGACGTTCACTTCCTTCGTGCACATCGGAACGAAAACCGAACACAGAAAAAAGCGTAGAAGAGGCGCGCAATTCACCGCAATCAAGGGTTTGAATTCGTGAATCCTTTTCGCGGCTTCCTCTTGGCTTTCTTGCGCTAGGAAGTTCGGAAAGCGCGTCGCGTTGTAACCGATCCCCATGCAAAGAGGGATAGTTATCGGAGTGCATTTGCTGTTAGGTACTTCTGATCGCTGTCCATACACCATAGCACTCACGGTGATAAACAGCAAGAGGATTAGAGCTAAACGCTTAGCCCCCATATCTCTTCAGTCACAGTGCCTGTAACACTAGACTTAAACTTCGAGAACCCCGCCGATAATACAAATAACTTTCACAGCGTCTCCTTTGTCGTGTTTTCACTGTCTCTCTTTGTGGTCTCTGTGAACCCAAAAAAGCCAGCCCCGACTGCAGTCGCTGATTGTTGTTACGCTACCCGACCGACACGATCTAATTTTCATGAATGGGAAACCAATCTCTAATAAAACTGTCATATGTGTCAATAACGTCTTTGAGATTTCTGAACATTGATTGGTCGGCTCATTAGCTGTTCGCCTTTTGGCCAATCAAAACACATCTTGCTAGATTAAAAGAAGCCGGCCCTGCTCGCAGATTAGGGTTAATTGAAAAGTTGATGACACAAACCCTGCTCTTTGTCACAGCCATCTTTCTGTGACCACGCTGAAATTAGTTTCCCCTTCAACTTCATAAATTCTGACGCTGAAAAATTTGACGAAATGATTAGTTAACTTTTCTAGTATTTCCTAATTGGTCTGCGTAGAAAATCTGCCTTGACTTGGGGTTAACTCATAAAATTATCTGCTTTGCGTTGATAGCTCTATAGTGACTGCTTTTGTGTCGGAAAGCAAGCGAGCTATTTATGAAAATTTCGCGAACAAAGCATAAGTTTAATGGAGTCCCTAGCTTAATAAGTGTCCCTTAACTCATTAAGTTCGTAAGACACTAACAATTTAACCCATTTTCTGCATATCCAATTTTTAAGCGATTGTTGCTTCAGGCGTTATTACGCTGGACGTTTGTCAATGAGAGTTAAGAAGAAATCTGTAAAAAAGCGATTCCTCAAAGGTCAAGTGCGATTTTGTTTCGCTTCTTGACATATTGAAGTACGAGAAAACACGGATAACTTTAAGAGAAAACAAAAGACAGACTAAAGCGTTCGACCTTCACACTCAGCGAAAGTTTCATTCAAAATTTGTGGTAAATTACTGGCACAAGTTTTACATTTTCAGACTTCGATTTTTAGCCTGACACTTCGAAGGATATAACCAATATCAGGTAGAGAGAATATTACGTATTATATCAATATCGTTGATTTGATTTAGTCGACATAAACCACGATGTGAATTATTTATTTATGTTTAACACTTTTGCCTAAGCGAATCTTAATATTTCAACAGTTTGAAACAGGAACATTTGCCTCTAATTAGAAGGACCGAGATTCAAGTTACTGTGTTAGCTTGAACTAAAAACACGTAACAAATATACCATCATAATACTTAGTGAGAAAGTACGGATTTTGGCCTAAAACAAATATCGAGGCGTATTTACATTTATGCGGCTGGAAATTGCATCCTTTTATTAGGCAATTGTCGGCTTGTTCGGGGATAAATGTTAAATCTCTCTTGTGTTATTAATCACATTTTAAAGATAGTCCGCTATCTATATATTTATCCCTTAACACCCGTTGAATACAAAACTTGACAAGTAGAACCACTCTACACCACAGATGCAAAACAAGAACTTCTTTCCCAACTTATTGCATTTCTTGAATGTTTACGACTAATTCTTTCCGTTTGAAAAACCGCTCGAGGCGAAAAACCTTTCAATAATTTCACCCAGAGAAAGCCGAAGCACGCAAACTTCGCGCGTTTCATCCATCCATCATTCAGTCCATCCATTCCGGTTTTATTTATCGGCAAAACAAGCGGATGAATTGTTTTTCCGTTGGATCAATATAACTTCCTTGTGGTTTCATAAATAGACACGTAGCCCATCCCTGCAGATTTGTGCTGATCGTATCATGCCCTGACACTGGTGTTTTTATTGGTGCGGTATTTTCCGGGGAACAACGTTACAGTTTCCGGTACGTGCGATAATGAATTCTTTGACTTTTTCGCAAGATCCCTGGGATACAATAGAGCAGAATTCTTGGAGATGCACGTAAGAAGTGTAACATTGTTAGCAGAAGCCTTTCTTGTTTAGTCATGTGTCTTAATTCAATACTGTACTTGCTAGACTGCTAGCTGAAGTCGCTGGTCTGTCTATAATAAGTTCGTTCGTGCGCGATCCCTCACCCCCAACCACCCCTCCCCCAGATGCGCACAAGAAAACTTGCCTGGCTGCCTCGTCGCGTGCGTCGCATCATGGGAAGGGTAAAAGGTATGCAAAGGACCACGGGAAAGGTAAAAAAAAATACGTTATTACAATGTCACTTTGTGCGCGATTCCATAAAGGCGCACAGCTAAAATGGAACCCAGGGCGACGCGGAGACCGAAAGCCTGGGGCCCCAAGGATGCTCCGGGCGCTGTGCATCATGGGGGGAGGGTCGACAATCAATCATCACCCTTCCCATCATGCCATGCGTAAATGTTTCCCCTTGAAAATAAAAAAAAGCAGGCTCAAAATATATGATTTCTGTATTATAAGTAAGATTAGTAGTATTAGTAAGATTAGTAGTATGAGTAAGATTAGTAGTATTGTCAAAGTCCTTGTTGCCTGCACTGGTATCTGATTAAAATGGCGACTAATAGTACTGTTCCACCCTGTGGCAGCAAAAAGACGGACAAAAAGTTTCTGTCATCAGACAAATTCTGACTGTCAACGCCTCGCTTTTGCGGTCAATCTCCACAGGACCCCCAATTACCTGGAAATCGGTCAGTTCTCTTATATGGCTACAAAATACGATATCTACATGGTAACGACGACTTTGCCGACCCTCTGCTTGTGAAGGCTTTGAAGCGCTTTACACGCGTCGTCCAGAGAGACTGTGTGATGTACCACAGGCCTACCAACAAACAGGAAATAAGTTATCGTACAATGTAATGTACCACAGGCATACCAACAAACAGGAAATAAGCTACCAAGCTATCCATACCACAGGCCTACCAACAAACAGGAAATAAGCTACCAAGCTATCGTACATTGTAATGTACCACAGGCCTACCAAAAAAACAAGAAATAAGCTATCTTACATTGTTATGTACCACAGGCCTACCAAAAAAACAAGAAATAAGCTATCTTACATTGTTATGTACCACAGGCCTACCAACAAACAGAAAATAAGCTACCATACAAATCTTGGGGGGTGGGGAGTGAAAAAGTTGTACCAAGAACGACATAAATATACCATAGTCTACATTTTTTACCTGATTAGAGAGTTGGCCAATTTCTCCATAATATCCGCTAGAATATATGGAAAGAGTCAAGGGAAATACAAACAACCAGTATTGAATACATTTAAAACTCCTCTACTTCAACACTGAATGTAAACAAGAACTATGGTGTGGCTGGCAGTGGCTCCTTAACATTTTTTTCATCAGTTGTGAAAAGGATATGAAGATATCTCCCATGCTGCCCTGAAAACATAGAGCACAAGAATAATTTATATGGTTAAGTGAATCCTACCATTGAGTTATGGTTCCACCAAATAAATTAAAACCTAGGTCATAAATAATATTTTTCAAGATCTTTCTGTTTTAGAAGATTTTTCAAATTTTCACAACCCAACAGTGGCAGGACTTGCAGCTAGTTTGCCTCACCTCTTGAGAGAGTCCATGTATGCTCAAACAGAAAGCTGAGAGAGGCTCCCTTTAGATACATCAACTGAGAGTCAGGGGGGTCCAGCTAAAGGGAAAAACATAGGGTTATATGGTCAACAGGTAAGATAGGGAGAGGGTAGGGGACATCATGGGCTGTGTTAGATACATCAACTGAGAGTCGGGGGAGGGGGTTGTTAAAAGGGAGAGACATGGGGTCATATGGTCAACAGGTAAGATGGGGAGAGGGTCAGGAGACATCATGGACTGTGTCAGACACATCAACTGAGAGTCTGGTAAGGGAGGGGGGGACGGCTAAAAGGGAGAGACATGGGTTCATATGGTCAACAGGTAAGATAGGGAGGGGGTAGGGGACATCATGGGCTGTGTTAGATACATCAACTGAAAGTCGGGGGAGGGGGGGCAGCTAAAGGGAGAAATATAGGGTCATATGGTCAATAGGGTAAAATGGGGAGAGGTTAAGGGACTTCATGGGCTGTGTCAGACACATCAACTGAGAGTCGGGAGAGGGGGGACGGCTAAAAGGGAGAGACATGAGGTCATATGGTCAAGATAGGGAGGGGGGTAGGGGACACATCAACTCATAGTCAGGGGGTCGAGTTCAAAGAAAAAAAAGACATGGCTTGATAAGATACTAGGGATGGAAGTCAGGGGGCTGTGTTAGTTGCTCCTCCACAAGTAACTGGGACTTGCCCCAGATAATCAAGCATACACCTTTCTCAATCCAATTTTTGCTTCTGAATGCTTCCTTACTTGAAGATCCGCCTGCGATGTCACCCAACGACCACCAACAGCAAGACAGCTCAGTAAATCATGTTTGGTGGGAATGCCGTGACCTGCTGTACCATGTATCTTGGACTGCGGAGCATGCTCTGTGAAGTCTTCAGAATAGAGGGTAACTAGAAAACCAAGAGATTGTAATAACACGTATTTACCATAAAACACTATTGTATATACCGCAAAACATGAGAGGTCTAAAAACAGTAATATTTAACCTTGATTAACCTGCAATTCTTAGTACCCCTACAACATTTTCATCATTCTACTGTAAGCCATCCATTTTTGGATCAGGTAGACTGAAAAAATTCAGGTGCATCAGGGGTGTGTGCATGCACCTCCTTTGGTACACGCCTGTGTATTTAACAAGTCTATTAAACAGAGCATTAAACAGGTAACCCATTAAAGACCCATGGTAAACACCCATACCTCCATTGTCAATAATGCAGTCCACACCCAGACCCCCTGTCTCCTCCATACATGTGTCCACCAGGGAGCACCCCTCTCTCATGTCTATCACATATCCTGTTTGGAATGAGAAAAAGATATGTTTCAAAGTATAGGCACTGGTATATAGCACCCCAGCCTTGTAAATTGAGCAGCATCCGTCCTCTTCTCATTCTGGTAGTATGTTTGAGTGGTATGCTTTTTTCCGGGTTCAGTAAGGTCAGTCTCAGAATTTTGTCTCTAGCTCCCGTCCGCCCTTCCCATGCAAGCACGCACGCACACAAGCACACTTTAGGCCTTTGCAAAGTGGGTCCTTGCAAAAAAGAACAGGGGATATCAGTACAAAGCAACACCATACCAACATGAGGCTGTAGACTCTCGAGAAGGAGGACCTCCTCTTCGCTAGCAGCTGTTGTCAAAACCTGTAAAGGTACAGGAAACAGCTATTTTACAAAACAAAAAGAAAATGGCCACAGTATGTTTGATAAACAATGTTGTTTTCTTGTACAAAATGTTTCACTAAAAAGGTTTGTGATTCAACCACTGGTAAGACACTTAACAATTAAAAGCACTGTTTGAATGATAGGAGCTAGAAAGTGGTTTAGTTTACAAAAGTTTGCAGAATATCGAAAACGGCAGTAAAATAAGAAATTTCACATGTGCCACGTCACATGTTAATAGTATTTTTTTCTGTGACTTGGAGAGGGTATTCTACTATTCGGGTGATTTTGAAAAAAGTTGCAAAGGGCATTACTGAGTAAGAGGAAGTCATGTAGTATGCACATAATTTTTTTTTTTGCGAGACAAGTAAAGTAAGAGTAAAAATAATACTATTCACCTTTGCTCCCCAAGACTGCACTAGCTGGATGGCAACAAGACCAAAGGACTGAGAAAAAAAATTATGGTAAAAAGTATTTATAACAATATCTCATTGAGATACTCTAACTGATGTTCTACATCGGTTAAGACTCTGTTAAGCCTTGATAGTGTCAAGCCTGTAAACCCACCCCTCTCCCTAAAACTATGATTAGCCAAAAGCCCCATTAAATGGTTTTCAATGAGCACTACTGCAAGCAATTGTTAATAAATGTTGTCTTAAAAATGCTAGAAAACCACAATCTAGAAGTTAAGTATACGATCTCTGTGAAGCATGCTTACATTGCAGGTATTTTGTTGTCAAATACAAACTTTAAGGGACCATGCAGGGGCCCTAACTTACAGATGCACCATCCATGATAAGAACAGTTTCGCCACCGCAGACATGAGCCTGGTAGAACAGTCCAGTGTATGCTTTGATTCCATCTCCTATGCATGCTGCAGCATCTACGTGGCCAACCTTCTCTGGCTTTGATACTGAAAAATATAATGACAACTGACATGTGTATCAGACACATAAGCTAGAAGGCGATCCCTTTGATGTCCCAAGGAGGACTTTTTCTTATTTAAAATCACCAAGTCACAGAGCATTTGGATATTAGGATCTAAATCTGCACACTTCATCCACTCAATAAATTACCAAGTCACAGAGCATTTGGATATTAGGATCTAAATCTGCTCACTTCATCCACTCAGTAAATTACCAAGTCACAGAGCATTTGGATATTAGGATCTAAATCTGCACACTTCATCCACTCAGTAAATTACCAAGTCACAGAGCATTTGGATATTAGGATCTAAATCTGCACACTTCATCCACTCAGTAAAGTACCAAGTCACAGAGCATTTGGATATTAGGATCTGAATCTGCACACTTTATCCACTCAGACAGTAAATAACCCAGTCACAGAGCAGTAATTGGATATTAGGATCTAAATCTGCACATTTTATCCACTAAATAAATTTGACTATGTACCTCATTATAAGGGAGGACAAAATGTAATAAAAGCTTTTACAGGGTGACACCAAACATGATTACAAATGTGATAATAATGCGATTTCTCATCATTTGTGTTATATAAAAAAGGGAAAATTGGTGCCTTGTAGGCCTTTTGTTTTGTACCCAACATTTCAAATGTTTTTAAAGTTCACCAGCATGGAACATTCTTATCAAGCTAACCTGATCCTGAATTAAACATTTTTTTCAAATGTTTTTAAAGTTCACCAGCATGGAACATGCTTATCAAGCTAACCTGACCCTGAATTAAACATGAGTGCTCTTTTTTGAGCTATTGTGTTAATACACTATATGTTATACACTATCTGGTTATCCCTGTTACAGGGCTTCTGGGATTACGCGCTTGTGCGGAAGCGTGTAATTTCCGCGTAATACAGCGTAATTTAGTGCGTAATTTAGCAAAGAATACCACGTAATTTTGAGTTTTTTTCCGCGTAATTCCAGAAGCCCTGATGCCATTACAGTGAATACTAAATTTGCAAGACAAATTAATGTACTCCTTATCTCTAAAACTGGTAGGCGGCATACCAAGATCATACTCAGACAGAACACAGTTCATTGAGCACCCTGCAGATTCACTTGAAAGAGGGACCACACCTTTAGGAACAGAAAATACTTATGGAAATGCAAATAGAATATTATTAGGACGATAGTAAAGGCAGAATTTGATGATGATTGCATTGTTGAATATGATGTCCACAGTACACTATTAATAGTCCTCAGGGGGAGGGGCTTCACTCTAGGTTTCACAGTATTTTGAATTTGAAGCCTGGATACCACTAAGCCCTGGTAACCATGGTAAGGGGAAATGCTGCCCTTGCCCCCATGCCCAGGGTGGGGTAGTACCACCCTTGCCCCCATGCCCAGGGTGGGGTAGTACCACCCTTGCCCCCATGCCCAGGGTGGGATAGTACCACCCTTGTCCCCATGCCCAGGGTGGGGTAGTACCATCCTTGTCCCCATGCCCAGGGTGGGGTAGTACCATCCTTGTCCCCATGCCCAGGGTGGGGTAGTACCATCCTTGTCCCCATGCCCAGGGTGGGGTAGTACAACCCTTGTCCCCATGCCCAGGGTGGGGTAGTACCATCCTTGTCCCCATGCCCAGGGTGGGGTAGTACAACCCTTGTCCCCATGCCCAGGGTGGGGTAGTACCACCCTTGTCCCCATGCCCAGGGTGGGGTAGTACCATCCTTGTCCCCATGCCCAGGGTGGGGTAGTACCATCCTTGTCCCCATGCCCAGGGTGGGGTAGTACAACCCTTGTCCCCATGCCCAGGGTGGGGTAGTACCATCCTTGTCCCCATGCCCAGGGTGGGGTAGAACCATCCTTGTCCCCATGCCCAGGGTGGGGTAGTACCATCCTTGTTCCCATGCCCAGGGTGGGGTAGTACCATCCTTGTCCCCATGCCCAGGGTGGGGTAGTACCACCCTTGTCGCCATGCCCAGGGTGGGGTAGTACCATCCTTGTCCCCATGCCCAGGGTGGGGTAGTACCACCCTTGCCCCCATACCCAGGGTGGGGTAGTACCATCCTTGTCCCCATGCTGAGGGTGGGGTGGGGTAGTACCATCCTTGTCCCCATGCCCAGGGTGGGGTAGTACCATCCTTGTCCCCATGCCCAGGGTGGGGTAGTACAACCCTTGTCCCCATGCCCAGGGTGGGGTAGTACCACCCTTGCCCCCATGCCCAGGGTGGGGTAGTACCACCCTTGCCCCCATGCCCAGGGTGGGATAGTACAACCCTTGTCCCCATGCCCAGGGTGGGGTAGTACCATCCTTGTCCCCATGCCCAGGGTGGGGTAGTACCATCCTTGTCCCCATGCCCAGGGTGGGGTAGTACCATCCTTGTCCCCATGCCCAGGGTGGGGTAGTACAACCCTTGTCCCCATGCCCAGGGTGGGGTAGTACCATCCTTGTCCCCATGCCCAGGGTGGGGTAGTACCATCCTTGTCCCCATGCCCAGGGTGGGGTAGTACCATCCTTGTCCCCATGCCCAGGGTGGGGTAGTACCATCCTTGTCCCCATGCCCAGGGTGGGGTAGTACCATCCTTGTTCCCATGCCCAGGGTGGGGTAGTACCATCCTTGTCCCCATGCCCAGGGTGGGGTAGTACCATCCTTGTCCCCATGCCCAGGGTGGGGTAGTACCATCCTTGTCCCCATGCCCAGGGTGGGGTAGTACAACCCTTGTCCCCATGCCCAGGGTGGGGTAGTACCACCCTTGTCCCCATACCCAGGGTGGGGTGGGGTAGTACCACCCTTGTCCCCATGCCCAGGGTGGGGTAGTACCACCCTTGTCCCCATGCCCAGGGTGGGGTAGTACCACCCTTGTCGCCATGCCCAGGGTGGGGTAGTACCACCCTTGTCCCCATGCCCAGGGTGGGGTGGGGTAGTACCATCCTTGTCCCCATGCCCAGGGTGGGGTGGGGTAGTAACATCCTTGTCCCCATGCCAAGGGTGGGGTAGTACCATCCTTGTCCCCATGCCCAGGGTGGGGTAGTACCACCCTTGTCCCCATGCCCAGGGTGGGGTAGTACCATCCTTGTCCCCATGCCCAGGGTGGGGTAGTACCACCCTTGTCCCCATGCCCAGGGTGGGGTGGGGTAGTACCATCCTTGTCCCCATGCCCAGGGTGGGGTAGTACCACCCTTGTCCCCATGCCCAGGGTGGGGTAGTACCACCCTTGTCCCCATGCCCAGGGTGGGGTGGGGTGGTACCACCCTTGTCCCTATGCCCAGGGTGGGGTAGTACCACCCTTGCCCCCATGCCCAGGGTGGGGTAGTACCACCCTTGTCCCCATGCCCAGGGTGGGGTAGTACCACCCTTGTCCCCATGCCCAGGGTGGGGTAGTACCACCCTTGCCCCCATGCCCAGGGTGGGGTAGTACCATCCTTGTCCCCATGCCAAGGGTGGGGTGGTACCACCCTTGTTCCCATGCCCAGGGTGGGGTAGTACCACCCTTGTCCCCATGCCCAAGGTGGGGTAGTACCATCCTTGTACCCATGCCCAGGGTGGGATAGTACAACCCTTGTCCCCATGCCCAGGGTGGGGTGGGGTGGTACCACCCTTGTCCCCATGCCCAGGGTGGGGTAGTACCATCCTTGTACCCATGCCCAGGGTGGGGTAGTACAACTCTTGTCCCCATGCCCAGGGTGGGGTGGGGTGGTACCACCCTTGTCCCCATGCCCAGGGTGGGGTAGTACCACCCTTGTCCCCATGCCCAAGGTGGGGTAGTACAACCCTTGTCCCCATGCTCAGGGTGGGGTAGTACCACCCTTGTCCCCATGCCCAGGGGATGTAGTACCACCCTTGTCCCCATGCCCAGGGTGGGGTAGTACCATTCTTGTCCCCATGCCCAGGGTGGGGTAGTACCACCCTTGTCCCCATGCCCAGGGTGGGGTAGTACCATCCTTGTCCCCATGCCCAGGGTGGGGTAGTACCACCCTTGTCCCCATGCCCAGGGTGGGGTAGTACCACCCTTGTCCCCATGCCCAGGGTGGGGTAGTACCATCCTTGTCCCCATGCCCAGGGTGGGGTAGTACCACCCTTGTCCCCATGCCCAGGGTGGGGTAGTACCACCCTTGTCCCCATGCCCAGGGTGGGGTAGTACCATCCTTGTTCCCATGCCCAGGGTGGGGTAGTACCATCCTTGTCCCCATGCCAAGGGTGGGGTAGTACCACCCTTGTCCCCATGCCCAGGGTGGGGTAGTACCACCCTTGTCCCCATGCCCAGGGTGGGGTAGTACCACCCTTGTCCCCATGCCCAGGGTGGGGTAGTACCACCCTTGTCCCCATGCCCAGGGTGGGGTAGTACCATCCTTGTCCCCATGCCCAGGGTGGGGTAGTACCATCCTTGTCCCCATGCCCAGGGTGGGGTAGTACCACCCTTGTCCCCATGCCCAGGGTGGGGTAGTACCATCCTTTTCCCCATGCCCAGGGTGGGGTAGTACCAGCCTTGTCCCCATGCTGAGGGTGGGGTGGGGTAGTACCACCTTTGTCCCTTGGTCCAGGGTGGGGTTGGGGAATACCCCCATTCTCCCCAACACTAGGCTAGATATCTACCTACTACTTCATCTCCAACAGAAACTCTTGTCACACCTGAACCAACTGAAATAACAACAACAACACTTCAGAAGAAAATGAGTTTCATTTGCATACTACGTATTGCTGTACAGCCTATAGCAGGGGCTAGGAGGGGCTAGGAGGGCTAAGAGGGTGTGGCTGTGCTCCTTCCCCTCAACCACCTTTTTTAACATATCAAGAAAATTCAGCCACAAATTGTTCTTTTTGCCAAACGCGGTCACTTCCACATGAAGAAACTAATATATTCCTTTATGACTTGTTATCAGAAGAGAAAAACAGTGACTGTGACCATCTTTGTTCAATGGCGAAAGTACCTGAAAATAACCTGAGTCCTCGGTACCGATCCCTCAAAACGACTAGGTTTTCTTCATTATGTGAATTGTATTACGCCCCCCACTTGCTATGGCCCGGCTACTACTGACCTTGAGTGACAACTCCAGAGATGTCTGCACCAACCGGCTGCTCCTGTCCAGCCAACAGATGCATGTCCTCAAGAATCTACAAGATGGCGATAGTACATATCTGTCAACTCTCCCGCATCAGGCAGAAGATTTTGGACCCCTTTTCCCGCTCTCCCACACTGAGCACCAAATCTCCCGCTTTCAATACAGCAAATGCCTGCAAGATCAACCAGCCCCTCCCCCCAAAAAAAGAATAGACACCACCACTCCCCAAAAAGAATTCTTAAGCCATGAGATTTTTGGAGGCTGACAAGTATGGTAGTATTACTGGTGGCTGACCTTGGTGGGCCAACAGGGTCACTGTGTCCCTTTCTTAGAGCATTTGCTTTCAATTCAACCACAGTACAAGCAAGCCGTTTTTTTGAAAATCTAATCTAATATTTGTTTCTATATCGGGTGAGGTTTTTATTTTTATTTTTATATTAACATTACCTTTCTATTTCGGATAAGATCCAGTCCACATGCTTTGATCTTCACAACTACACTCCCCTCATCAACTTGGGGGCACTCAAACTATGACAAGAAAAACAACAGGGGTATAGCTGGAACAATTTCCATTGAAGATTTACAAGAATATGAAGCGATTGCTTGACTCGTGGAGTCCGCACCGTTAGATGTTTTCTTTGTCGTGACCCACCGTTTCTTTCAGCTCATATTCCCCTTTTAACCCACCCTCAGTCCTCTTGTACACCACTGCGCGTGTCTGCATAGAGCTTAGTCCTAGAGGATTCTGCAGAAGAGCATATTTCGTGTTAGAACAGGAAACTCTTTGCAGCCATTTTGGATTGTATTCTACCACAGGGATACCAAGTCTTATCAATGAGGAAAAAAATCAACTTAGTGACTAATGACAATTATTACCTGATTACTGTCTTTTCTTGAAATCCATAGATGTTATGTTGCTCTTTTAACACAGGCAGATCTATTGTAATTGTATAAAGTTAGTTGTTCTATGTTTGTTTTATTTTGCTCATTTTATGTAACTGCTCCCTGTGGTATAGCAAGCACGCGGAGCCTGTCGGGAAGTACCGTCTCTCCGTCCAAAAACATGGCGCCTTCCACCATCCAGAAACTCAGATCCGCCATTTCTGGAGACGAACCGCAAGACGATTCGCTAATAACAGAGGTAAAAACCCTAGATCTATAACACAGCTACAGACTACAAGACTCAGATATCAAAGTAATTCACAGATTTCTCTTGTAATAAGCATTTTATCAGGTGAAAATGTGCTAAAAGTGAAATTCGAAAGTTGAAATTTGTCGGTTTTTTTTCTGAAATTTGACGTTTTTTTAGAAATAGAAAACATGTCCAACATTTTTTTTTCAAATTATATTTTATCGGATATTAACGAGATTATGGCGGAGTAGTGTTCGATCAAGTCGTATTTGATTTTGATTGTTGTATGTAAAGGATAATCTCTACTTAGTGGAAACATTGCAAATCCCGTTTTTATGCCTCTATGTTTTCACTCAGTTAAATTACTGTATGTTTGTTTCATTGACAGTATAAAGACATCATTTGAAGATATGTTTGTTAAAGATAAAGTCAAACATATAGGGAAAACTTGTGTTACTCAGTGTTAATCATAACATAAGGTCTGACAGGGCCCGAGTTTCATACACCTAGAAATACCGACTAGATTACCTTACTAACAGACTTTCCCCAACCACCCCTCCTTATGCCCCTGGCTTTACATTTTAAGGTCTGGTCATTATTCCTTATGTTATAGTCATTTGAAACCCCCACCTCCATGGTCCCGGGGAAGTGTGGGGTTAACATGGAGGTTTTGGGCACTTTTGGCTGAGAATCTGTCCCGAGGGGGTTGGGGAATTGACAGTTTTTGACTCAAAGACTTATCCCCAACGTGGGGGTTTGAGACTAGTAAATAGTGTCACAAATATCATGTCACAAATATCATGTCTGCGCGTGGCAAGCTGCATGGCAAAATGTGCAAAAACAATATGAATGGTAACTAATGGCAGATGAAAAAGATTTATTTTTCCATCGTTTTTATTAACTGTTATCTTCATAGTTATAGTGTACTGGCTTTAAAAGATGAAGGCTAATTTCAGATGACTTGTTGTCAGGTAGATCTAATGTGTTTATTTATTCCTATCGCAGCCATAGGACTGAATTACAGGAACAATTACAAAACATTTAAATACTTGACAGAAACAAAGTCACTGAGCCTTTTGGTTCTTGACGTTGCAGCACGTCGGGTTACATTCGATCGCAGGATGTACGTTTGCGGTATTGATATAGTCCTTGACAATATAAGTTTATGTACAGGGTTTTCTTCTGATAAATTACACATGTATTTTTTACAGAGATCTTGCCTACGGCATTCGAGGTCTTGAAGATTAGCCTGTACAAGTGCATTCTCATAATTCAGATTCAGGTAGATAACTGAGAGTGCCCGCTTCTGAATCTTTTCTAAGGAATAGCAGAGGCGTTTAGGTAGATTAGAGAAAACAACACAGCCGTATCAATCGATCTAATCAGGGCGCAATACACATTGACTAGATCACTCTCCCCTAAACCACTTTTCTTAAGCTGACGTAGTGCATATAGCCTTTTGTTGGCTTTTTTGATTATAACTTCACAGTGAGCATCCCATGTGGGGTCGTGAGAAATAACAACACCGAGTAATTTGAAAGTGCTCACGCGCTCCACGACCGTGTTGCCGATAACAATGGGACCCCACACACAGCTGTTATAATCAAGGAAGTCAACGGCCATTGATTTACACTTTTTGGGATTCAAAACCATATTGTGACTGTTCACATAATTGTGGATATCCTCCACGAGGAAGTTCATGACCGGGGGAGAATTCCTGGGCACTATTTCTAGTAAGGTGAGATCGTCCACGAACTTCGCATGAGGGAGCCACGAGGCCATGAGGTCGTTAACCATGACTGCGAACAGCACCGGGCAGAGCCGGGTCCCTTGAGGAATCCCTCCATTTATGGGCTGAACAGATGACGTTACTGAGGAAATCCGTACAAACTGGGTTCGTCCCTCCAAGAAGGTTGTAATCCAACGGACTAAGCATGGATGAAGACCGTAGCCATGGAGTCTGGCCAGCAATATCTTGTGATAAAAAAAAACGAACCCCTTTTTGAAGTCTGCGAAGAAAAACATCCCCGAGCAGTTACCCGTATCAAGACCGTCCAGCAACCAGTGTAACATGTACACCAGAGCATCAATAGTCAACTTCCCAGCGACAGCGAATTGGTTGGGATCGAGATTACGGGGGATCTTAGGGAGAGCTCTTGTGAGAGTGAAGCCCTCGAACATCTTTGCTAGCTGGCATGTCAATGCGATGGGTCTAATATCGTCCTCAACAGTGGCAGGGGGTGTTGCTTGGGTATTGGAGAAACAGCTGCTTCAATATCGGGTGAAGATAGCCATCCTTCAAGCTCGAATTGTATATATCGGCGACAACTGGGGCCAGCTCAATAGTTGCCTATAGTTGGCATCCCGAGGGGTACTGTAGGGGGCATTTGACTACAGTTTTGTCTCGAGGGGGTGGGGGCTTTTCTCTGTTCAAGGTCAAAGTCTAATCCCCCATCCTTCCCCGGGACCATGGGGGTGGGGGTTTCAATTGACTAGTGCATTAGTGTTTCTGTACTATATCCCCTATTCTTGAATTATGTATTCTCCCTACCCTGGGGTGCGCACATTTTGGACACCACTCTGCGCACCCCCCTGTGTAGGTGAATGGTAGACTTGCTTATAAAGTCGCCCTGTCTCTTTAAATGAAAATCAATGTTAACAATATTGATAGGCGACTTGGACTAAGAAATCATGTGACTTTTTGGGAAGCAAACTCATGACAAGATGTACTGACTTAGCCATCGCACCATGGAGCAACCAAAAAAAAATACACTTTTGAAAATAAGCCCTTTCTGACATAGAAACAGATTCACGAACACTGAATATAAGTTGGCTTTTTTTGTTTTTTTTTGTTATTTTGCTGCCAAAATCCTGAGCGTCTTGCAAGTGGTGTAATTTTACTTTCCCCCTCAGATATCTGATGCTACATCACTAAGTTGGTCAACCAGGATCAAAGGCTTTGCCATATGCTTTATTGTCGGCTGCTCATTTTCAATATTGGTGGGTGTTTACCATGAATAGATAGACCAGTTTTTCGGGGTTTGTCTAAGTAGGACATAGCATAACTTAACATAACTATGTTTATTTATTTACAGCTATTTAGGGACCTGGTGTAAGCTATCTATTTTCTCCATTCCTTTGAACCCAGATGTGAAGCATTGGTATTAAATGCTTTTTAGTTCCAGCACTGGACAATAATATGGACATTTTGAATGAAAATGTTTGTCTTGAATCTTGTTGGGAAGGGGTGGAGGAAGTGTTGTTAAACATTTTTTGGGGGAGAAATAAGGGACTTAGTAAAATCCCTAATATCAAAAGGCTACAGGTTAGATACTTCCCTTTTCCTAACTTTTTCTATTTTTTATAGATTTTAACAAATGTTAAAAACACGCTAAGAACCATTTCAAGCCTTAGATAGCATCAAAACATTTGTTGTGTTCATACCAGTGGCCTATAATTATATATTATTTGTTTAATTCTCTCTTTAATTGGTATTTATTGGTATTATAATATGATATACGATAGCTGGTTGAAAACTTTATATTGATAGTTATGCCATTAAATAAGCAATAAATCATAAGTTTCAATAAATTACTATTTAACTCTGAGTATTTTTATGTTTATAGGGTACATTTCTGCTCATTAGAGACATCAAATTATTTGCAGTGTTTTATACATTGGGTAATATCACAGCACTTTTGAGGTAAGTATAAAGAAAGCTGAACTTGATATTTTCTTTTTGCTGCTTCTTTCAACTCTTAATGGTTTTGACCTCAAGGGTGCTAACCTTTATCATCAAAAGTTAATCTTTACCAGCATTTTTTATTGAACAGATTATAGACCATTTTTTTTAATAATAAATTGCTGAGATTTTTACTAAATTCTAAGAACATGGCAAGGCTCAGATAGCAGCAAATTTATTTAATTTGAGAATCCAAATGAACTCTTGCCATCTTGTGTTCTATCACACATGATTGTCTCTTGCACATTGCAGCACATGCTTTCTAATGGGTCCTTGTAAGCAGCTAAAGAATATGTTTAAAGAGAAAAGACTTATTGCAACAATACTTATGCTGGTGAGTTTTGAAGGGACTCAAGGCCTAACAACAATAGTGATTTGTTTCTGTTTTGTTTTGTTTTTTTTCACTCAACTGCACAATGCAAAAAAAACTTATTGCCCTTGCCAGCTTCACCTTAGTTATTGTTTTCATTTATTATTGGACGACGCATGATGTGTTAAGGAAATAACCATCTAAAAACAAAGTTCTATACTTCATTTACCAAATTCAATCGAAAAACATTACATTGGTTTCTTAAAATGGAAATGGATGCTTTGTCACACTTGGTACTTTGCTAGGATAAAAAAATAGCCGCTGACAGAGGCTGTTTAAGGCCTTAAAGGTGAAAAAAGAATCCATTTGCAAATATCAGATATAATTTACATTCCTTTGGCATTTTTGACAATTGATTAAGCCAAAGATGAAGCTATGTTTTTGGTAGCAGTATTTTGTAAGTTTGATAATTAATAATGTTTTATTGTTTCCAGACTTGCCTTGTATTAACACTCTGTGCTGCACTATGGGTAATGTAATCTACTTTGGATATGCTTGTGTTTTTTTTAACCCAGTCTGTTAAAATATGTGTACCTTTTTTATTCACAGTGGCATAGTAAAGGACTTGCCATCGTGTTCTGCATCCTACAATATCTTTCAATGACTTGGTGAGTAAAGAACTTTTTAAAAGTTTGAAGATAGTGATGGCTAGGACATCCTTAGGCTCTATTTCCAGCCGTCGCTAGGCCTCACATCGGCCCCACTAACGGCTGGATCAATGGTCAAACTTGCTTGTCTATGACGTCACTTCCGCTTTTACGCGACTTCTTCGCATCTATTCCTGCTATAAAACACTCATAAACACTCCAAAAGGCTAAGGAATACACAAGGGCATAGACTTTGTGCAAAATCAGTTTCACAGCCCGACCGAGCTCGCTCAAATGTACAAAGTAAGAGAAAAGTGCCAACGGATATCAGCGATCACACACTGGCGCGTCAAAATGTGTAAGACCTAGTTTGCTTTGCCTCTACAAGTTCCGATAATTTTCAAGTAATAAATAAGGATTTTGCCAAACTCTCAAGCATTTTCCCCATCCAACTGAGGCCGGGATGTGTGATTTACTCGCTGATCCGCACATAATTTTGATCGTTCTCATTATTATTGCTGTCGCGTTGTTGACGAGGGGTTTGTGTAAACCCGAGCAAATTTCCGAAGCCTGTAGGCTGAGCACATCCTCTCCATGTAAAAGATAATTCAAAGCCATTGACAGGGAATATAAGAGACTCTCTATCTGAAGCGTTTTTAACACAGATTCTTCTAGCCCGTCGCGTTCAAGGCGACAAGCAGTTTACTTGAGCCTTGCTAATGGTTAGCGGTCTTCCCCATGAAAACCAACCAGGCTCTTTCCTGATTGGCTGAAATTTCGATCTCGAGACAAACGGTCAGACCAGTGATCCAGCCGTTGATGGGAGCACGTACTGCGGGCTCACAGAGGCGAGCTGGAAATCGAGCCTAGGAAATCCTACGATACCTCATTGTGTGAATTAGGGACCTTTTTAAAGGTTCAACAGTGAAAAGGGCTAGGGCAGCATGACTCAGAAGAAAAAACTTTTAGTGCTTGGCAATTCTGGACTTAACAGCATATTTAGAAAAAGACAAAAAATAAAACAGAAAGGCGAGATTATTCTTGCAAAATTGTAAATTGCAATAGGGTAATGTAGCTGAGAGAGACTATTTCGTTTAGACAAGGGTCTCCTGATCTTATTTATACCTTCTTATTGTTTTAGGTACTGCCTGTCCTACATCCCATTTGCCAGGTACAATATCATCCATACTATTGATTATGGCCTCTCCATCATCAACTATCATTGGTTTAAAATAAATAGAACCCCCTTAGACGTTTTTTGCTAAGTACATGTAGTACTCCTTTTCAACTTATGTGTATTCTATGATAAAATATTATCCACCAGAACAATACACCAAAAACTGGAATTTGACTCTGACAAAATTTCGTCTTTAATAAGACTTCTTCTGGGCAGACTGAAGAAGGTAAATTGTTACAAGCTTATTTACATCAGAATAGTGGCCCGAGACGCACATAACAACTGACAAAAACGTGCATATTCTAGAATAGTGTGCGCTATGGGCAAAAATAATTTACATATCTCTACACTGGTTCCTACTACAAAAAAAGTCGTCACTATTAAGACCCCACGGGTAGATAGACTTAAGCCGATCACTGACCTTCCCTTTCCCTAAGCTGAGCCCCAGAGTTACACTAAGATATAAGTTGTACCCTTAAATTACTAAGACCTAGTAATGTAAGGGTACAGTCTGCCCTGTAGAAGTCTTATTAAAGACGAAAATTTGGCAAAGTCTTATTCCAGTTTTTGCTTAATGTATTCATTCTTCTGGTTCACGAACATTACTATTTGGGCTTTTTGTATTTATCCCCCAGAATATATATCTTCATCTAAATCCACACTTCTCCACTTGTAAGCATTAGCATTATGGTCAGGGGTGGATCCTGGAGTCCCAAAAAAATCAAGGGTTTCTGGGATTTCCTTATATTTCTTGTTATTTGTAAGCCAGATATCTGAAAATAGATCCCCTGATGGTCTACCCATTTCTTTGGACCAGATTTTGCAAATTGAAATTACCAGTTGCTACTCCACCACTTCAACTCTATTTCTTTTTCAGGGATGCAGTGAAGAGATGCTTCTCTGGCTGCATGGCATAGTCTGGTCCTCTCAAAGAATTCTAAATGCTACAGATGCCTGCTGGGGTCAACTCATGATCACATTGACTGTTGGTCGTTGAGATTTTGTTGTTGATCAGATATTACAGTGGAAACTCTATATAATGTACAGAACACCTTCAAGATAAAAAAAGATTGGTCTCTTAACAGGGCCATAGCAGACCATAGATGACACAGAGGGGGAACAGGTATACTGTTCATTTTCTTATAATTATTTCTTATAATTATTATTATAAATATAGATAGTGTACAACCCTCCCCGCTATGGCTCTGCTAATAGAGGTCTGTAATATGGAGTTTGCACTGTGCTTGTACATAATAAATGAGATTTAGGTACCCATGGATAGACTTGGAAGTAGCACTTAACCTTAGATAGTCTCCAAGTTAAGACCATTTCACTGCCTTTCTTTGGCAATCATTTAGACATGTAGTTTCTTTGAAGGTGTTAACATTTGATACATTCTCAGGGAGAGGAGTTTTTTAGTGTGCCCTGCTAACAGGTGTGCCCTGCTAACAGAGGCCAAATGTTTTTTGTTTCGTACCTGTATGTGTGGTTTTAGCTACTTTTAGTTTTACTTTTTCTCCCTTCTATGGTGAGGAAGAAATACAAATAACTACAATTGAACAACGTGAATACTCAGAAACTCAAATCAGCATGTAAAGTGCTAAAAATAAAAAAAAGAGAAAGTGAAGCCCTGTTAGTAGCATAGCTTTTTGGGGTTTTTAGGACTATTCTTTGTGTTTTACAGCTTTTTAAGATTTCTAAATAGCTGTCAACTCGCCCGCATTAGGCGGGTGTCACAATATTTTGGACGTCATCACAAACCTAATTTTTGTGAGAATGTTCATACATTCTCTGTATTCACCTGCATTGGCTCTCTTGGGGTACTTCACATAATTACTGTATTTCACCCGATTTCAAAAGATTTCTGTCCAAGTTGGTTTGACAGCTTGCACAGGTGCACTCTTTTTTTTCTACTTACAGTCTTCTATTTTATTATTTGATTAATTAATGATTTGAATTTTAGATTTCTGTGTTCCGCCTTGGTGGTACATATACCTGTAAGTCTCATTAGAGAAAGTCTATATAAATAATATAAAATTTCTCTAAGATATAATTTATTTTATTATCTTTTATGGGTGAAAATAACAACAAATGCATTGTGGGGAAAATACAAACAACTACAAGTGAACAACGTCAAAACTACATTGTGGGAAGAGTGATTTGGCGCCTTTCAATATAAATGTGAACATCGAGCCTCAAAAACAATAGAATTGTATACCCAGACAGTATTAAGCTTTAGGTTATGGTTCACCTTCACCTGTTCACGGCCGTGTCGCGTTAGAAATCAAATGCGCGCGCCAGATTTTTGGTAATTGCAAAAAAACTGCGCATACTTTGATTCGTATTACAATTGAGCATCTACCCATGGCTTTTTTTTCTATGAGGATTTTTTTATTATTTAGTTCGGGGCCGAAATCCAAAACAAAACCCATACTGTTGACTTCAGCGAAAATGTTGGTATCTTTACTGCGCACCTATGGTTCACGCAATACGTCTTATTTCCATCAGTACATGTCAACTTTTAAAAGAGGTTTGTACAGAACCCGAAATGATCCCAGGACCCGAAACGATCCCAGGACCCGAAACGATCCCCAAAAGTCCCCCAAATGATCCCGGGCCCCGAAACGATCCCAAGGAGTCCCCGAAATGAACCCCGTGGAATTACCAGAATGGACAAAGGGAAAGTGGAAGGAAATACTATTTGAAGCATTATAAAAAAAATTAAAACAAAGGCCCGATACTCAGGCAATGTACACTTCTCAACCACTGACCTCGATGACGAGTACCACTCAATGTCAATTACGTCATAGGCCACGTGACTTTAAAAAGCTTTAATATCTCCTACCCTTTAAACCCTGAAGGCCCGATACTAAGGTAATGTACACTACTCAACCACTGGCCTCGATGACGAGTGTAAATCAATGTCAATAACGTCATAGGTCACGTGACTTTAAAAAGCTTCAATATCTCCTATCCTTAAAACCCTGAAGGCCCGATACTAAGGCAATGTACACTACTCAACCACTGGCCTGTACAGGACCCCAACTGATCCCGGGACCCGAAACGATCCCCAAGAGTCCCCGAAATGAACCCCAAGGAATTTCAGTAATAGACAACTAAATGAATGTGTAAGGATTTCGTGGTGAAATACATGTTTGGTTGTCAGATGAATATTAATTTTTAGGGGTGATGTTTACCGGAAATGAGATTTATAGTGTCGGAGTCATGTGTCGGAACCGCAAAATGTTAAGAGTGTGATGGAAGGTCAAAAGTTTGGTTGATCTGAGCAAAGCTGTGCTATGTTTATGCTATATTCCTTTCAGTAGCAATTTAAAGTTGTGTATTTGTTTTGGACTCTGTTTATGGGTTTAACGCCGGGCAATGTAATAAATAGAAGTATTGTGTTGGAATTTAATATTTTTATGTCACGTTGTTTAGAAATCGAGTCGCTGTTAACCCTTTATTATGCTTCAAGAATTGCAAGTATTTCTTCTGCTTTCCCTTTGTCCATTACAGCAATTCCTTGGGGTTGATTTCGGGGACTCCTCGGTATCGTTTCGGGTCCGAGGATCAGTTGGGGTACTTTTGGGGATCATTTCGGGTCCTGGGATCGTTTCGGGTCCTGGGATCATTTCGGGTCCTGTACAATTTTTATTTGACCCCAATTGCTGACTCAACCAAGCCTGTCGAAATCTGTATTTCCCGCGCAGTCGTATATAAAAATCTTAATACTATGATTTTAGTTAATTCAAATTTCTGGATAGTGACAAAAATGACTCTAAAATGTTATTCATATGTTTTTAAAACTGAAAGCCAATCCTTCCACATTCTATTTGTTTGTCCATTACTGCAATTCCTTGGGCTTTATTTCGGGGACTCTTGGGGATCGTTTCGGGTCCCGGGATCAGTTGGGGTACATTTGGGGATCATTTCGGGTCCTGTACAGGTTCTCATTTTCCATATCTTTTTCCATCGAAGAGCTATTTTATTTCAAAGTTGCCGTATGCAAATTTGGCTATTTCCGGCTTAAATACCGCAAAAATAGAGTCGTGAAATATCAACCTTTCAAAATCTTAAAATGTTAACGTCGCAAAAAAGTAATAGGCTCTATTTCCAGGCGTCATCGCCCCCAATTTGCCTGTTTGTATACGGGCTCACCGTAACGAGCTGGAATTCGAGCCTAGAGAATCTAGTGTAATATATCCTGCTTGCAGGCGGTACTCGGTGTTATCATCGCGTAAAACCCTGTCCGTTCGATGATCGAGCGCCATATTGTATTCTAAGCCGCACGGTTCCTGGGGGCGAGCGCCTTGCGGCTTAGAATACAATATGGCGCCCGATCATCGAACGGAGAGGGTTTTCCGCGACGATAACACCGAGTACCGGCTTAGAATACAATATTGCGCACGATCATCGAACGGAGAGGGTTTAACACCGAGTACCGCCTGCAAGCAGGCTAAGTGTAATAGTGTACACTCCTAGGGTTTTCCCCGAATTCGTTTCTAGTCACGCGCAGGTCCCGAGTTCTGTCTGGCGCGGGAAAAATGAAGGTTTATTAATCGCACCAACGTTGAAATTGAATTCCATGGACAAAGTAGGAATAGTTGGGGTCAGGCTTTTTCTTAAAGAAATGCGACACGGCAGGTTTCTCATAAGGTGATTGCATTTGGAGCGGGGAATAACCCTTACTCTGATTTTAAAATGGCATTAGTGGCGAGCACAAGGAGCCAGAAACTGAAAGCGCTTTCACATCCTGATAAAACCCAAAATTGTAGCATATATAAATTATAAAGGTGCTTCAATGTCGGCAAACAAATATTCTAAAGCTAAAACGCCTTGCCGTTTCGAAATTTTAAGGCGCTTTCATTTCTTCAGGGGTTTTCTGCTTGAATGGTTACAGTCATGTGACGCCTTGTAACATAACACCTCATTTGACTTCCGGGCTTCAGGGATCAATAAATCAATCCAGTTTTTGGTACTACAACTCATTCAGCCCGCTGCAGTCGACGAGTGCATATATGTAAAGTATTCCATGCTAAAAAAAAGCGTAGAAATAGCTCGGAAATTAATATCTATTGGTTGGATAAAGGTATCGAAAGCAATTGAAGTTAGTTAATACAACCCATTCACACGGTGGACGATAATCCAAGTAAGTCGGGAACGCTTTATTGCTTCTTTTAAGGTAGACAGGAATCGGAAACTTCCTTAAATAACTGTAGTATACAATCTAGCGGAAAACTGTCATCTCCGTCAAGTTGGCGAATTATAACTTAGTGTCACTGCACCAGATCTCCTCGGATAACGTATGTTTATTGGGGTTTATTACTAGCTAGCCTTTTGAAGAGCTGAATTACAGGCATACATGCGTCATACAATCTATATATTATGGCTATTACACGCTTTGGTGGTTGCCATTTTACTTTCAGCTCGCCAGAAAAAATTCAGTTCCGTTTGTTTGAAGCAAAACGCTCCTGGAAGCTGATGCAAGCGAATTTCGGGGAATAACCAGGATTATGTCACGTAATGACTAGTCACGCGATGCAATGTCACGCATATAACTTTAAACCGCAGCCAGTCTTATCGCAAGGACGCAAGCAAGAGAGAGAAAGAAGATGGCGTTCATTGGACAAATACGCTATGCTTTTTGGCAATTGAATCTGCACCTCAAATGTTTTTTTCCTTGCTTCTTTGGCAATTGAATTTGTGAAATTGTAACACGATAAAAGTTTATATCCTCTTTCTACGCGTACTCATTCCATGCAATTTCTTTTACTTTTATCTAATATTATCCTATTTTAGTAGGTTCCCAAAGTAATGGGTTGTGCCGTGAGCCGCCTCTGTCTAGCCCAACCCCCAAAGCTACTGGTTGTTGAAGAACCAGTGCTTCAAAAACCATCTATCAAACTGTGTGCCCTCGAGAATGTGTGCAAAACCTTTGCTGATGTTGGTGACAAAGTGGTTGTCTATGTGGACTTTGGGTTGTCATGGAGACCATGCAGCCTACGAGTGGCCAATCACCATGGGATCAGAAAAATGGCAGCATCGGCAGCATGCTTTGATGACGATGAGGAGCAGCGACCAGATCGCTACAGATATGAGGTAAGCTGAGCGCGGACTGCTAAAACATTTAGAACAGTGTACTGTTTTGTTTTGTGCCCCTAATGGTCCAAGTTACAGATTTGGGGTGTTTGGGTGGGGTGAGGCAACTAAAGCTTTATAAAAAAAAGTATGGGAGCTAAAGTCCACAAGTTTATCAGTGGTGTAGCCAGGATTTTTAACAGGAGGGGGCCCAAAAGGGACTTTCAAGGCATTTTCTCCTGTATTTTAGATAATGTCTCATACGTCTACTGTATTTTTGGCTGCTAAAAGGGGGGGCCTGGGGCCTAATGTAATGCCATTATATACTAGTGCCCCACCCCCCCCCACCCCCCTTTTTTCAGGCCTGTGGCCCCCTCTTTCATAGAACTGGATCCACCCCCTGGGGCCCCTCCGGGAAATCAACCCCTGAAGAGGGATCTAGAACATTTAACAGGGTGTGACCAGGAAGAGTATTATAAAAGAGGTGGTCCATACCTGCCAATCTCCGAAAATCTTAAGGCTTGAGAATTTTTTTGAGGGGGAGGGGTGGGGTATATTCATTTTTTGGGGGAGGGGTGGGTTTAACCTTGCAGGCGTTTGCCATATAGAAATCTCTCATGAACAAATCCACTTGTAGATCTCACGAGGGTGCTAGATAAATTGTGCTATGCAAGGGAATTATTGTTCAGGCAAAATGACATTTTTCTATATAATAATTTTTCGGAAGCAATAAAAATCACTAAAAAGAGGGAGATTTGGTGCTAAACGTGGGAGAGCGGGAGAAGGGGTCCAAAATCTTGAGACTCCAGCCTAATGCAGGAGAGTTGACAGGTATGGTGGTCATACAGACCGACGACAGCTCCCTTTCTCTTTCATGGGGTAGTTTACAGTCTAGGATGCCCCTTACCAATAGCTCAGCCCTTATCACTTCCACTATCACTGTCTCTGTTCTCTTCTTCTCCTCAAACACCCAAATTTCGGGACATTATGTTTTACAGAATTAGACTGGGGTGAATATTTAAATGCATGTTAAATAGGTTGGGGTCAGGTGGTGAACATAGGGTGGCTCAAGGGTGTGACCCCACCCCAGTCTGATCCTGTGGCAAGATGGGTTTAACTCCAGTTGACTACAGCAGTTAGAGAGGTGGTTAATAGAAACAGTTTCCAGATGACCCTAGCCTGATCCTGTGATCAAATGATTTCAAATCCGGTTGACTACAGTCGTTTAGAGAGGTGGTTACTTTTATTTGTGCATTTTGATAGAAACAGTTTCTAGATGGATCTAGTGACCTATTACCAGAGCTAAGGATGCTGCTAGAACTATTGAATTACTACTCAGGACCCCCATACTCCTGGAGGTGGTTATTCCAGGCTATGGGTCCTATGGAACGTGCTTACAACCTCTTTTCTCCATTTTGATTTGTTTATTATTCCAATAACAGTAGGCGAATCTAGGGGGAGGGTTTAGGGGGTTTACCCCCCCCCCCCCCTTTTTTGGGGGCTACCAAAAAGCCATATGTAACAAAAGAAATTCCCCCTCCCCCCTTTGTCACTGAGCCAAACCCCCACTTTAGCCAAAAGGTAGATCCGCAAATGAATATATAACCTATAACAAGTAGAAACTTTTTCACCCAGATGATTTATTCATTTTGTGGGTGTAGATAATGGTGGCTGGCCAAATAACAGAATTGGAACTTGTTCATCCCGCGGACCAGAGCAGTAGTAGCTTCAAGGCGTGGCTACGGCTACCTGATGATGACTATGGGGGATACACAGAGGGCTTGTGTATTCCTATTCGACTTCCTTACACGGACCAAGACGGCAAGACATATAAGGAAGTGTCTGAGTTTGATGTAGAGCAAGCAAGCGCTGTGTTGTTCCGTAAGTGCTTTGCATCCTTGGGGGGAGTGGAGGTGTAAATCTTAGTTAGGACTACTCGAACACAAAAGTATTAGCACGTATTATAAAAAAGACCCTTGAACCTACGCGCCCCCTTAAAAAAGGCCAAGCAAGCCGCCATTTTACGCTAAGACGCAATATTGACTCACTCAAAAAATCCAATTCCATCGGCTAATTAAGGCAAGTGACTGAGATGCTTTTCAAAAAATATCATTAATAAAGTATTAGACTTCAATCGTGGGTGGCTATTTTGAAGTTTTCTTGCAAATTAACCGATGGTCAACAATAATAAAGTAGTGGCTGATTGACATTCTTTAAGGAAGAATGACAGAGGGTAAGGATAACCTTAAGCAGAAAATAGAGTTGAGAGGGACTCATTAATGAATCAAGATGAATGAAATTTTAACCCATCTCTTTTCCTTTTCACGATTTAATTAAAATTACTGTTTATTTTTATTCTCAGAGCCATTGTGGAGTCAACTCAAAAAACATAACAGAGACAGTATAGTGTACGAGACCATGTGTCGTAGTGGATCAATACTTAAGGGGGTGGGGTATGGAAGCATGGATCCTCGACAGGGTATTCCCCAAGGGGGTGTAGATGAAGAGGATGCTCAGCACATTGAATCAGTTGATGCCGAGGCTGCACGGGATGAAGAGCGTCGAAGGCTGCTGGCACCAGTAAGGAGAGTTGTTACTTGGTACTTAAAGAGCCTCAGTCAGTCCCATCTTTGTTATTGTTTAGAAATTGAAAAAAAACTGGATGCCTTATTGCACTTGGTATTTTACCGTCTCCAGTTGTGCGTTGCTTTTTTTTTGTTATGGGGGGGGGGGGGGGGGGTGGTCGGCATTTTTTGCTCATGCCTGGTGCACACTAGTGACAGAACGACATAAGCGCGTGCACTCTTATGTTCATATGTTCAAGTGTGAATGGTTCGACATTTTGCCTAAAGCCCAACAGAACGACATGAACATAACGACATAAGAGAAGAAAACATGTTTTTTTCTGTTATGTCATTATGTCCATGTCGTTATGTCGGGCTAAACAGAGTGCGCGCGCCTATGTCGTTATGTACTAGGCATAACATACGCAAATGCAGTGGTAATTAAGTGTGAAAAGCCGGTTAAATTTTAAAAAAAGCTGGAGGCCCAAAATCTTGCGGGTGGATCGGGAGTTATTTAACGACCCTTTTTCAGAGGACTTAATACCCTGGGTACCAGAGGCTCCGAGCCACGCGGCGGCAACGATTTGACTGAATGCCATGTTCTTTGGAATTAGAAAAGTGGTCGCTTAACAGAGATTCCATTCAATGTGTTTTAAGGTGTCCCCGGCAAAACGCTTTTGGCCTGATAGTTGGGAGATGAAATGCTGGCGCAGTCACTGTGACTGCATTCTACGTTCTGACAGACCCCTCCCTCGTTTCATAGCTACATTCTTTGTGGCCCCCCTGACCAATGTCACTGGCCTTAGTCTTCACTACCAGCTTTACCTGGTCGAGATTTTCCATACAAGGTTCTGGACAAAGCTTGGGCATTATTTATTCATGGTAAGAAAGTAAATCGATATAGTGATAGTAGTGGACATGATAGCAATAATGGCGGTAATGGCGACGTTGGTTATGCCGGTGATGATAATGATGTTGAATGATGATGTTTATGGTAATGATTAATATTTGTAATGATGATGATAGTGATGGTGAAGGCGGTGGCGGTGGTGATGGTTGCGATGGCGATGGCGATGATGGTGGTGATGTTGATGTTGATGATGATCTGTTTTGAAGATAGCGGTAACTACTTTGGCGGGTTTTTTTATAATGGTGTTGTTGATTATGATATTTTGACGAGTTTGGTCGGCTAGCTTTCACAATGTTGATGATGGCAGTGATAAGGAATGATAAACACTCGATCTGTATCCTTTGCACCCTCAGCCTCTGGTAGTACTGGCCATGCTGACTTTCTTTGCACAATTCCGGTTCCAAGGATGCTATACTACTGATAACATCTCCGTCCTGGTACCTAACGGAGCTGCAGTCCTGGCCGCCATCTTTCTTGTGTGGTACATCATATGGGGACTCATTCAGAAAACGCCTTTTATGGGAGTAAGTTTTCCGATTGTCTTCAATCTTTGCCCCGCAATTAACTTGGCACTTCTGTTTAAGTTTTGAAACGTCAATTTGGAAAATAAAACGAACAAAATCAGCCTGATCTCTGTGAAATGCAATAATTTACCTACAATGAAATAAAATTAAAAACGGCTCTGTTCTTTTGCTAAAGTATAAAATTTACTGAATTAGTACAAGGTTAGCCATCAGGAGGTAAGAGCAGGTATTAGTCAGCCTTACCTGTGTTCTAGTACAAGTAGTATAAGCCACTCACAGCTTGGTATAAGTTAAATCGGTAATGACAGGACAATACCTTACTCTCCTGATTCTCTCACAGATCTTTATGGTGCTTCCTCTCTTCGTATTGTACTGCCTCGCCAACGTCTGTTTCCAGCTTGCCGTGAAAAATACACGTCAGATCCTGGGTATAAGTTTTCCTCCGGAAGCCTGCTGGAATAATACGAAGCTGTACCGAGACTTCTATTTCTATAACGGGTTTACGCTTATTGCATGGTACTTTAACCCGGTCACATGGGCGCTGGTGATGGCATTTGGTCAGACGATGTCTCATCTTTTTGAACGTAAGGACAGAGGAAGTTTTCAATGTATTCAACATTATCGTTCAAATATTTAATTAGAAGGACCTACCTATAATCGCCTCGTCACCACCCATCACCATCACCATCACCATCAGCACCACCATCACCATCACCATCGCCTTGCTTTAATCCCGCTTTGACCGCTGCGATTTAAAAGACATCCGAAGATACTCCCCCCTTCCCCCATGCCCTCGCCTTATTCCCGTGACCACATTATTGCTTTGCCCCTGCAGCTAAGATTCCGCCTCGTGTAAGCCAGACGGCACATTGGATGAGTATCCCGGATATGCTCAAAGCATACGGAATAAAGACTTTCTGGATACTTTTCTGTCAAGCAATATTTGGCACTGTTGATGAGGTAATACAGCTGACTATTCGGTATAAACACTCGTATCGGTATCGCCTGTAGTATCAGTATCGCCTCTAGTATCGGTATCGCCTGTAGTATCGGTATCGCCTGTGGTATCGATACTAATGTACTAGTATCGGTATCGCCTATGGTATCGATATCGCCTGTAGTATCGGTATCGCCTGTAGTATCGATACTAGTGTACTAGTATCGGTATCGCCTGTGGTTTCGGCGCTACGCATAGCCCAGTATAAGGAATAGGCGTGGCTTAGCTGAGGGTTGGCTTGTTTTCTAGTTCCTTGCCTCTCCGCGCATTCTGCCTCTGCTGATCCTGAGAGTGTGTTATACGCTTGGCTATCAGCCTAAGGAATGGAGATGTTTTACGAAACTCGTCAAGAAGTGTCAAGAATATGGTAGGACGAGACAGCAATGATGCAATTACTCCCCATCCTAACTTTATTTCTGTCTCGAAGAGGAGGGCTTATATTTGATTTCTGCATGTTACTTTGCGAACCCCTTTCTATCATTGCAATTTTTAATATTCAGCCGACGATTTCCAACAGCTAAATCGCCTTCTGACTGTCATTCAAAACCATTGAAACAGTTTCATTGGCCAGCACTGAAATATGATTCCCAATCACGCCATCTCTCCGCAAGACGCGGGCCAATAAAAAATACCAACGTAATTCCGTTTGTTTGAATGACGGATGCTAGAAAACGGTTCAGCAACTGGAACTTGTTGACGAAAGTTCGCACAATTTTGAAAAGGGCAGTAATAGAAAGAGGGGCTTATTTCAAATTCCCAGTCTTTCAAAGTCTCAGTGTATGCTAATGGCATTGCATCAACAAAACGGCATGTTCGCAGTCTGATGTTCGTATCCTTTATACGTTGAAATTAAACATCTCTATTCAACAGGTGACCCAGCGCTAGACTACATAGGCACCGGGGGGTCCCAGTGGGTCCCAGAGGGTTCTTCAATCACAGACGACAGGACACGTATAGGTGAGGCAACCATTGAAACAGTCAGGGAAAGAATAGCACTGATTTGGCTACCCTGTGCCAAAATCCTAACAGGTAACTCACTCAAATGACTGTTACTGCACAGTTTACAATTTACACCCATTAGTGTGAGTTCTAGCGTAAGCACTGTAACTGGAGATGGTAGCACAGGTCAACGTCTCCAGCTGTTCTTTTACGTAACCAATACAGGTTAATGATGTGCGGTGAGAGACAGGACCTCCGGCTTAACAACCTTATAAAAGTAGACGAGGCATTCACAGTCCCCGAACCCACTGAGCTGTTATGCCACTCTTAGGGTGTTTCAGGGCCTTTTCGCCTTCGTGTAGCCGTAGAACAGGGTACGTCCAGTATTTCCGAGTAAACTTGCATGAATTCGTTTTTTTTTTTTTTTTTTTTCATTTTTACAGGTCGCCATTTTGAAAAAAAGGCCTAGGCCTTGACGTTTTTTTGGACAGGTTTCCTGCGCACTCCACTCAAAACAGTAAACAGATGTAAACAATTAAGTAAACGACAGGGTTTTGGAAGGCTTTTTTCCTTCTTTCTAGGTCAGCTGAAAAAAGAAGTAAAATCGATGAAGCACGCACTGTCCGATTCACAGGAAAAGATGCTCTCAGACCCACGACATCTGAAGCGCTTCAAGGAGGAGGGCAAAGTGGATGCATTCTTGGAGCATTACATTGTGTTACGACATTACGTGGCACAGTACGAGTTGCAGGTAAAGAGATAACTTGCTCAGTCTCGCAAAGCCAACACATTACAGGCCCGTGCCCGGGGGAGGAGGGGTGCAGGGGGTGCGAACGCCACCCCCCCCCCCCCCTACAACGATCGAAAGTCCACTTTGTATTCGCAATAGACGTGCTATTTGTAGACAAAACTATAAAGCATAAGCTAATCACTCTGGTATGCCAGTAATCTACAAGTCAGGCTTTTTTGGATCAATAAACGTCCTGTGAATACTGTAAAAGCAGGCCCGTAGCCAGGGGGGTACGGACGAGCCCCCCCCCCCCCCCCCCACACACACACACACACCTGGCTTGAAGGTCCGATCAGAACAAACAAAGCTATATAACATTTGGCTGGAGATATACCGTGCACATCAATGTCTTTAAAATGACTATAAAAATCTTTTTCTAATAATTATCTTTATAATTATCGCTATATGTTACAAAGCTCCCTATTAATAACATTTTAAAAACAAGATTGATTACCTAATTTAATAAGGTGAGGAGAGGGGTATACCGGAAATGTGGTCCACTGAAATGGAAAAACGAACCACCCCGAACCATCCCTCAAAATCCTGGCTACGGGCCTGAAAAGGCATAAAAAATATTTTTTGTTCTTTCAGGGGTGGTCATATTTTTATCAGAGAACTCATCCCCCCCCCTTTCCCGGTAAGATTAGGTCCACTTTTTCGGATTTCGCACACACCTCACCCCCCACACTAGAAACATCCTGGGCCTGCATTATATACATCAGTTCACCACAAACATACACCCAGAATGCTAGGACGATTTTAGGGAAAGCAATTCAACATGACGTCGAACGATGCCAATGTTGATGTTGTGAATCTCACAAAGATATTCCGGAGCTTTCATTCAGTATCACATAAACATATTTACGAAGACATGTTTAATAAAATGGAGGCATGATCAATCGATCTTCTTGCCACAGCCACGCCTTACTATTGTTTTCAATTAATATTGGAGTTCAAAATATGCAAATAAATATAGTAATATAATATATGTAATATATAGAAATTTAAAATTTGCAAAGAAATATAGAAATGTAATGTAACCTTGAGAATAAAATGAAATATTATTTCTCAATAAATCAGATCAATCGGAAATAATGAAACAACTTGCCAAAATCAGCCAATGGAAATGGCGCTTTCTCACACTATTTGTAAATGATGACAGAATAGCATCTTACAGAGACTCTTTACTTAAACTTCCCCAGGTGTATGCATATGGCCCCTTCCGGACAGAGCACGAAGACCATCATGCAATGGCAGACAATAACAGAATGCAGAATGACTTCGGACACAACAGCAGTTTTATTAACTTCCTACAGCAAGTACGCTTCGGGTTATGGAGTATGGAGGATCAGTTAATAACACGGCGAGCCACATGCTGGAGTAATTGCTGCAGTGTGGAGCCTTAGTAACCTTTAGCCTTAGCAACACTTGACCGTAGTAACACTGAGCCTTAGCAACACTGGACCTTACAAATGTTGAGCTTGAACAATGTTGAGCCTGTCATTTAGAAGTATGGGAAAACTAAACCTTTACAACATTGAACCTTAGCAACACTAGGCCTTAGTTACACTGGATAGGGAACTCCTATCTATTTTTAACATAATAATATAATTTTTTTATTTCAAAATATATTGTAAAATAAAAAAATATTTCTGTCATTTTACATGTTTTGTAAACTTATATCAGAATCAATGTCATCCATGCGGGTGAAAAAATCCATTAAATAAATAAAGTACATAAACAACTAACACAAATTTGTTTCTGGTTTTAGAAAGAAAAGTACAAATTCCTAAGAGATAGATGTAATATTTTGTAGTTTTAGGAATCAAGCCAAAACAATTAAAATTGTGTATGTTGAGCCTTGTATGTTGGGCCGATTAGGCCTAGCAATGGGTGGAAAGAAGGCCTATAGAAAAGCTGAATAATAAAAGTATGAGTGATTAAAAGTGAAGTCTCCATGCTTTGCAACAACAATTAAATGATGCAGACATTCAAACAGTACAAAGCTACAGAGTTCTCTTACTTGAAAAGAAAAGTTTTCAAAAACAATGTTTGTTCTGACCATTCACACTCCAATTTTTAAAGATTCAACTAGAGGCATGTCTCAACAAGTATCAATGTTTGAATTTTCGCTACTGATTCATCAAAAACTTAAACACATATTTTTAATATGCACGGTTCTACAGGTTGTGCATAAATCAAACCCCCTTTCCTTTATCAAGTACACATGAAACAGACCACAGTTATTTTCCCTTCAGAAGAGGGCAATAACATAAAGTCATTTATTGCTAAACACACCCATTACATTGAACCTTAACAGTCCAAATAAAACAAATCACAGGCTCTGCTTCATAGCATTAGTGATGTTCCTAATCTTTTTGGAGATGGACATGTCGATGTGTTTGTCACCCAGGTCCACCACGAGGCCACCAATTAGCGATGGGTCCACCTTGACAGAGAAAGTTGTGATTAGTTGGGGTAAAATAACTGAGTTGGTTCAGTTAAATTGTGGGCTTTTTTTTGCCTGGCCAAATTGATGAAAATGTCGTAATAATTTCAGATATATACAGTATGTCAATACAAATAAATATACATGAACAGTCTCACAACAATGTTAAACTTTAGAGTGGTTTTCAAAATCCTGTGCAACAATATGTAATTGTAAAAGCCAGAACAAAAGAGAACAAAGATATTACAGTGAATTAATACTAAATAAACTAAGTAGTATTTTACTGGTTTTTGAAAATCAGTCTATTAGTGACCTCTATTGTGAGATTTGTAGATTTATTGAGCATGATTCAGGCCCATACTCGTGGGGGGTGCGAAATCTGAAAAGGTTTTTTCGGGGGGGGGGCTCTCTAAACACCCCGAAAAAAAAAAAAAAAAGGATTTTTTTTATGCCTTTGCAGTATTGCCACGGGGTGTTTATTGTCGGATTTGGCTACACACCACACTGATCTAGCTTATGCTTAATAGTTTTGACTACAAATAGCATGTCTATTGTGAACCAAAAGTGGACCTTGTGGGAAGTGTGCGTTCACCCCCTTCCCCCCCCCCCCCTGGGAACGGGCCTGTGATTCCTTACCTTTGTCTCCAGTTTGAGTGTCTCTCCTTTTTTCAGGAAAGAATCGAGGGCTGTTTGGAGTTCCTTCATGTGACTAGCATCTAATGGCTACACCAGAATAAAAATATCAGTACATGTGCATGTGTTATACAGCTATGGTGCTATGTGCGCTTTGCATTGGTTGATAAGCAGCTAGTACACTCCCGAAGCTGTCTTGCTTTTCTGCCAGTTAGCTTGAAAAGTGCTCCAGCTAAACAAAGAACTTCTCATATTCGGTAGTAAAGACTTGTGCAAGAGCTCAGCTCTAACAGATTTTACAGCTCGTATCGACAGCTCTGACAATAGCAGGGGTTTCATTAGGCCCTGGCAGCTCGCGAAACCACCAGCTATTTTCCACCGGAGGCCGGCTAGTTGTTTTAAAAAGTTGATTTAAATTTCATTTGAATTAATAAGACCAAATAACTTGCACCCCCTACTAATCAATCTCCACCAACTTCTCCGAAACTTAATGAAACCCCTGTACAGTACCTCATGGTAAGAAAGCAATATCTACCTTAGCAGAGGTGACAGAGCAGATTATCTCGCCCCTAGCGGCACTCATAATCTTGCTGAATGCATTAGCAACACTGTTGATGTAACCCAACCTATTGTTTTCTGCCATTGCACCTATGAGCCAAGAAGGATCAATTAAGAATCTTGTAATGTCTTAGCATATAAAACACATATAATGTCAAGATTATCTGATTGACCATTTAAACTTACTAAGCAGATTGATGGTAAGATCTGAGAACTTCTGCTCTTTAAGAAGCTGTGTCAAGCCAGCTAAGAAGGTAAACAAAGACAATAGCATGCATTAACTAAGTGATGACGAAACTGGCAGTGGGTACAGTAAAAGCCTGTAAAGTTGTGGCAATCATGATAAGAAAAGTCATTTTTTATTTATGTTTAATCACAACACTTGCTGCCATTTTATGCTCCCACTCAATGCCCAACCACACAAACCACACAAAAAATCAATTCCTGTCGGCGAATTCAAGCGAGTAACTTAGAAACTCTTGTTCAAATATCATTATTAAAACATCATACTTCAATCACAGATGGTTATTTTGAAGTTTCCTTGCAAATAAACTATTGTATGTTTAACTATAAACAATAACAAAGAAGAAGTTGCTATGTTACAGTATGATAACAACAACAATGATCATGAAAATAATGATGATAATGATGGTGATGAGGATGGTAAAAATGATCACTTACATTGCTTCTTTGTCTTGTTCATGGTTGGGTTCACGATAAAATCAGAAAGTCTCTCGCTCTTCTTCATCATTGACTGTCAATTTGGAGAACATATTAACTTCACATCTCAAATATCTAGAAACTGAGCACCCCACTGTACGAGAAATAGCTGTGTAGAAGTGTTCAAGGGGATTGATCAAGCGTAGTACAATTTATATTAAATGAGGCCTTTTTGTTTATATTCAAAGGCAAAGGATGCTTATACCTCGAGATTTTTCAGCTCAGACTCTACTGTCTCCAACTGCTTTGATTTCGCAGCAGCAGAATAAACGGCGTGTGCATAGCGCCCTTCGATGCCAAAAATTTGAATGGGTGGCTGGAAATAAATAGGTGAACATTAATAAATCTCATAAAGTGTAGTTTGCAGACTAGAAAATACAATTTAAAATATAACTAGAACCAACCTTGACGAATTCTGCCGCAGATCGTGTCGATGAGAGGCTGAGTTGTCGGGCATTATTCTGCACACAAAAGAAATAAAAAAAACATCAGAATTAATGAATTAATACAATATATATTGGTGATACTAGGAAGATGTTTGTTAGTATATTTAGAAATAAAAAGCTCACCAAAAGAGGCGATTTCTGGAGAAACCGGCAACTTTTCAACGCCGCCATGATGGTAGCAAATGTGAAGAATGTCCCGGATGAGGACACAGTCTTTTCTCAGTCAATTATACACAGGTAACCCATATATGTGCTTTTTGTATGTACTATGCATTTTGTTTGGGTCATGCAAAACACTTAAGTAATCGTGTTAGCGTGCTACTCGTGAAGCTCATTAGCATACCCAAAATTTCGCTTTCACATTTTTCTTCCATGACATTATAGCTCCAGCTTACGTTATTTTTGGGGCCGCTTCTGGAATATTACCCAGGCATCATCGCGCGCCATTGTTTACTAATCATTTGACACCGACTCCGTTTTCCGTTTTGCGGGAAAAAATATCTCTACAAATTTCTCGAAATGTAATGCTAGATCTCTCAATCAGCTCACAAAACGCCGGTGTGACCCTCGGGTTAGCTAAAAAAATATCCATCTACGTAAATGGCGAAGGCGCGTCATTAAATTAGCGACGATGAAACAAAACTTGTCGAACCATCCCAACATGGCGGCATCAGACGAAGAAGAAGCAATGGATATTGATACAGAGGGAAACCAGGGAAACACAAACACCTCAAGCTGTCTGTCTGTAACTAATGTTCCTGGTATTTTATTTGATGATGGAAACGTGAAGGTACTGCTTGTCTTATATTGTCTTTGTTTACGAGACAATTTGTGACAGCTACGTCAATCTGTGTCTTTGTTGATGGTTTTTAGTGTGTTATAAATCACATTTGGGCGCGTCTACTTACACATTTGCGTTTTATTTTAGCTTAAGTACTAACCATTAAGATAAAGTCAAGGTGATGTAAAGGGATTTTGTCATCAGTTGTTGAATACTTTTAAACCACAACAAAGACAGAATGCTATATATGTATGAAGTACATACTACAATATTCTTTGTAACCATAGGCACATCACATGCTATATACTGTAGATTGACTGTTGCGCTCCTGCCATGCCGAATGTAATTGTTTATTTGTGTTAACCCTGATATATTGGCTTGGATTTTGGCTCAGACATCACACTGAATGGGCCGTGCACTAAAGAGAGTCAACATGATGTAGAGTTTCTGTTGCACAAAATAATTTAAAAAATAGCGGCATTTAACTCATCACCTTGCCAACGTTAATGCCACCATGGTAAACTTAATTGATTTGGACAACAAACTGCTCAATGTGCCCAATACAAATAATTAGATATGTCACGGCAGAAGCATGATGTATGAATTAGGCCTATTGAGTGGTGATCTAGCTAGCAAATGAAGATACCCTGCTTCTAAATGCCTGGCTTGAAAAAGAAAACTGTACCATTAAGTTACTGTAGTCAACACAGTAATGAACTGAACACCTAGACTCCCATGTCTGCCAACTAAATCTCTATACTCCATCCTCATTTGAATCATATATATTCTAGGGCGAGTTTGAAAAGATATTCCAAGCATTTGATGAGTATGCATCCTTCTCCTATCTGAAGAGTTTCCGTCGAGTCAGAGTGTTTTTCTCTGGAAACGAGACTGCAACAGAGGCTAAGCTTGTCCTTCATGGTGCTAAGTACAGAGGGGCAGAGCTTGGCTTGTATTATGTACAGGTAAAATGCTGTTTTCTAAAATAATGATAGTACACATGGTCTGCCTTGGGAAAAAGGTACTAGCTAAGAAAAGAAAACACAGATATTTGAAGTGTTTTTCAGCAAGGTTTTTAGGGAAGTGCCTCCCTAAATTTGCAACCTCACCCCCACCACCACCACCACCCTTCACTCAGACCTGTAGCAGTGGAAGTGGCTGTTGAGGGTCAAAATTTCTGCTAAGAGAGTTTAGAGCCATGACATAGTTTAGAGCCTTGACAGTTACTTGCATTATTTGGGACAATTTATGTATTCCTCCATTTTCCCCTTATTTGTGTTCTTTTATATGGCAAATTATTTGTCTTATAATTTTCATGCAATGAATTTTAGAATTTATATTTTGTTGTAATTGTAGCCTGTCAATGCTGGCCCTAGCACAAGCGCAACAACTCAACTGCAACCGCCTCCACTCACCAAACAGTTCCTCATCTCGCCACCTGCATCACCCCCTGTTGGATGGGAGCAAACACATGAAGCTAGCCCGATCATTAACTATGACCTACTGAGCGCTGTAGCATCTTTAGACACCTCAAAACCATATGAACTGCACCCCCCTGACACAGAATGTCCAAGCATAGTAGTACATTTATGTGATGATGAGGATCAGGGGGATGGTAGCATGGATGAAACAGGGAAGAAGTTCCACCCTCTGAAAAGCTTACCTCGTAATGTTGTACAGACAAGAAGACCAGACAGTGAGAGTTGATTCCTACTGCAATTTTTCAGCAACCAAATATTGCCTTATTTTGCAGTTTTTCTGCAAGTTTTGGAAGGTTTTGAGTGCCTCTTTTTAGATTGTACTCCATACCCAATCATCCTAGTTGGCACCAATAAGTTTGACAACTTTTCCCCTTGGCACCCTCACAGATTTACATCTTAGACAGTAATGAGCTTTGGATGTTTCTTGCTTTCTTGAGAACAATACTCCCTAGAGTGCCAAACTTTTGGGGTTTTGGTTAAAGTGACTTTTTAGAGTAGGATATATAGATCTTAAAAAGCCACAGGAGGCTGTATTAAAAATAGAACAAGTGAGAAAAGAAATGCACATAATTGTAGGGAATTTTTTTTTAAAGTTGGATATACTTTTTGGTCTTTATTTCACTGGAAATGTGTTGAGAGTATGTTTTCACTAGTGAACCCAATGATATGGTTGGAAATGGTGGTTCACCACTGAATGCAAGGGATATTGTTATTGTAACACTATAGCTTACAGTTACAGTATACAAGATCAGTGGCAAATCCTGGGTGTCCAGGGGAGCCAGTACCACCACCCCCCCCCCCCCCCCACTAAAATTCTTGAAGAAATTTATTGAAGTTGAGATCTATTTTATATATATGGGGTCATCCCATCAGCTAAAGCCTCCCTCGCAGGCATTTTCAGGCAGGTTTCTCTCTTTCCCACTGAGCGACCTGCATAAAAAAATGCCTACGAGGGTGACAGCTTTGCCTGGAAATGAAAGCTAACATTTATCCATCATATAAAAAAGTATCACAACAATATAATGACATGTAACAATTCTGAACCTGCATTGTCAATCCAATGCACAAAACTATAATACAACGACAAATAGAGACATAATTTATTGGGGTGCGATAGAGAATAGTACATGGGTCATGTCCCAATAAATTTACAATAAGTATTAAATTGTGTTGTGTCTTCTCCCAGGCTAAGCTTGTCCTTCATGGGGCATCTTTGGGCATCTGTGGCCAGTGAAATGCCAAGTGCCTTGTTTGCCTCATAGTGGCTGGGGTTGCAGCTTTCGTATGTTGTTATGTCGGTCTTATGTCTTTATGTAGAACCTGCGGGGGGTTCTCAGCCTATGTTTGGGTATAGGGGTGCTGCTGGGGGTTTTGAAACCTGACCCTGTTTAGGACAAAAATTCTGGAAAACCATACCCTGTTTAGGACAACACCCTTGATTTTAGGACCCTGTATAGGACAACACCCTTGATTTTAGGACCCTGTATAGCATGTGAGAGCAAGTGAGGCGGACAGACCAGCAGCCGGATCAGCGGTTACGAGGTTTAGCAAGTACCCTGTTTAGGACAGCCTTGCTTGAAATTATGTACCCTGTTCAGGACAGAGAGGTAAAAAACCATACTCTGTCCAGCGGCATGTCCCTGTATAGCCCCTATAATGGAGTACCAGCCCCCCCCCCCCCCCATCCCCGTTCACGCACTCGAAAATACGAATATAAAAGTGTGCACGCTTCAGGCATAATTCTATATGAAATAATAGTTAGAATGACTTCACTCCTGGGTATGCGACTATCACTGTTTTGGCAAGTTCTGTACTGTCCAATTGTTCTACAGGGCCAAATAGCGGGGGGGGGGAACCAAAGTTTGGGGGCCCTGTGGTTTAAAGGGGAGGGTAGAGAGAAGAAAGAAGATTAATATTATACACCCGCACAGGTAGCTCAAGCTCTCTTATCTCGGGGGAGAGTAATCCAAAACACATCCAACAAATTCGTTTTGGATTACTTCGCTGGAATGCGTACAAATTCGTAGTACAGTATTTTTGTTTTGTCAGCTGCATTGTCTTTCCCCATGACGTAGTTGCTAAGCAACCAGCATGTCAAATTATGCAAACTAGAAATAGGAGGGTGATTTCTCAAAGCGGACGACGGGGCCGCCATGATTTGATGCACGTTCCGTCCCCGTTCAACAACTCAACAGTAGAGCCAAAGTAAGACGGGAATAGCCGTGGTAAAGCTACACACAAGCTGTTTACGGGTTTCCTTTACTCTGCTGTTGTTATTGAGCTGTGGTAAATCCGGTTTATCATAGACTGACTGACCATAAGGCTGTTGACCCTTCTCTTGGCTCGCCGCACAAAAGCTGTCCCTGATATATCACCAAAGAATAGCTAGCGGTTATTCAATACTTCAACGATATTGGTGTATCCCTGTGATGTGGAGAAAACAGCGTTTATCGGTGGCTACAAGCAGCCGAAGTCCCATTCTCTGTCGTGCAAGTGTTGCTTTGGTTCTGCTTCTCGTCGTTGCAGTATTGTATTACGAGGCGAGCCTACATAACTTCGCCTGGTATAATCGCAATGCCAACGAACCATGTGAAACCCCGAAGCATCTTATGGAAGATCTGCAATCCTTAGCCCAAGACACACATGAAGTGCTCGCTAGTTTGAAAATCAACCATTTTCTCGTTTACGGGAGGTAAGAAATTTCGCAATACTGCAATGGATGAGATACTTAAGTTACTTACAAAATTTTATTAGTAAAAGTCTAACCTTTTAACTTAAGTAAATAGGGCTTTTATTTATTTATTACCCAATATAGGCACGACCATTTTGCTTTTGGCTTGATAGTATTTTTGTACATTACTTGTCTGACAGTCTATAACTTACTTGAGAGAAATACGTTTCACCACAGGCGGTCCAAGTTCATTATAAGTACAATCTATCTACTGTTTTGATGGGGATATGCAGTAGTTTTACAGTGTTTTTACAGTGTTCGTATAAGCATCATCGAAAAACTCGCTAAATTGCTTAAAATCACTTCAGAGTTCCAGAAAACAGTGTAAAATAAAAGTATAAGTCTTAACTGAACTTGTGCTGTTGTTATTTCTCGGTTTGGAAGCCTAGAAGTTGGAACGAAGTGACTCCCTCTTACCAGAGGGAAAGGCTCCAAGCTGATTTTGCTAACACCTGAACATAAGACTGATTTTTTTGAAAAACATGTGGGGGTGCAGGCGGTGCGAACGCACCCCCACAACGGACGTGCTATTTGTAGACAAACCTATTAAGCATAAGCTAGATCACTCTGGTATGTAGCCAAATCCAACAATAAACTTCCCGTGGAGATACTGCAAAGGCATAAAGAAATCACTTTTTGTTGTTTCGGGGATGGTCAGATTTTTATCAACGAACTAATTCTTCCCTCCCCCCCCCCTCCCAGAAAAATTGGGTCCACTTTTTCGGATTTCGCACTTCCCCCCCCCCCCCCCCCCCCCCCCTCCAAGAAAAATCCTGGGTACGGCCCACCTGGAATTGTTGGGAATGATTGACAGTAGATGTTTGCATGAACAGATAAAGAATTTATCCTATTAAATACTCAACTTCAACTTTCACCTTCTATTACTTTCAATCCATCGGGCAAAATAAGGAACAAATCTTTTGAAAAGAATTCTAGAAATTATAGACAGATCGTGCAATTGCTCTTTTTGATTTCCCATCCTATTTTATTTCTGTAGCACTTAATTTAGATTCACTTTCAACCGAATACAACATGTTTTATAGGTCAATGGTATATTTCTTTACCTATAACTTCTGTTGCTAGGAAACTTTGCTTAGCTACAAAAATCTCAAACTCAAGTTGATATTCTTGCTGTTTCACACTATCACCCAGAGCAACACATGAATTGACAAGGGGGGGAAACACCTCTTCCCGTCATGCCTTTTGCTATAAATCTCACACTTCTAAGCGGAAAAATCTGAGAAGCGACAGGATCATAGCGTGAGTTTGAGAGCTTCACGCTCCTCTCAGAGAGCGTCCAATGGTAAGTAAAGCTATCTGCTGTTATATTTACCTTATGTTCTGTCTCTCACTGATTTGTTTGCAAGATCTGTGCCTTTTGAGTGCTTGTATTTTCTGTTTGTAATTTACGTCATGCGTGGCCCTCGTAAACAAAGGAGTAACACGCTGTATTTTTACTTGATCCAACCATTTAATAGCCAAGAAATATTGGTTATCGATATAACTCCATGTTACTCCATGTTTTGATCATTTTTTGGGACGTTCAAAATTGGCTATTTTTTGCTCCCGTCAAGGTTGGATAACCTCTAAAAGAGTGATTGGTTTGTGTCAGAGCCCTAAATTATACTTTAGTTGTCTTTAACTGTTTTTATTTCAATTTTTTAGGATTCTACTGACAGGCCTGGGAAAAGGGAACAAGCAAACAGTTCATAAGAAGCCTCAGAAAAGGAGACCTCACTAGAATAATTTTTATTGTGCCAAGTGCTGTATCCTTCCCTGATTGTTTGTTTCGCTTAGCATGTTGCCTACAAATTTTTCGTTCATAAATCTCTATATTTTCCGGGAGCTCATGACTCGCATAAGCCCTGGTTGTTCTGTGGGCCTCTCACCTTGCCATTTTTCCCTGTAGTTATTGTATGTAGTCCAACTGTAATTATGGCAAACAAATAAAGTGAATCCAGTGTGCAATAAACAATTCTTCGCTATTCCCTAGCTCGTTGGGAAAAACTTAAGTGTCTAATTATTGTTTTAAATTGGAAATGCGAAATGTTTGCTGTTGTAATAGTAAACATAAACAGTTGAACATTTTTCGACTTTTCAAAGTCAGCAGCTCGCAGAGATGGTTTCTCTGTGGTGTCCTTGATCCACAGACGCGTTCGCGGGGGCGAAGCTGTTGATAATATAAGTCATAGCTACGCATGCCGGGAGGACCAACTAACGTGTTCGCGGGGGCGAAGCTGTTGATAATATAAGTCATTAGCAATGCATGCTGGGAAGAGGTGCTCTCCCCCCCTTTTGACTTGAATATAGGTACACTAGACTGATTGGTTGTGTTTTTTTCGGTTCCAAACCTAACCGGAAGCAATTGTGAATGCTGAATAACCAAAAGTAATTGAAGTTCCTATATATATATACATATTATAACGCCCTTCTCATAATTTTTGTTTTAGTTTGTGGGGAGCTCTTCGCTACAACCGCCCACTCCCCTGGGATAACGACTTCGATTATGGTGTCTTGTACAATGAGATCAGTCAACACTCTGAAGCAGAGATCATTGAAGCTTTCAAAAACTATGGCATTAAATGCTACTACTCATACAGATTTGGGTTTTACCGTGTTACGCGGCACACAGCAAGAGGGGATATCATGATCTACCGTGATTTCTACAACAGTGGATGGATGCACAGGACTGGCTGGGAGGCATACTTGTTTTTCGTCAACTACAGACATTTTCATATGTTCCCGGCACGCCTTGTGAAGGTTCCAATGCCAACATCACAGTTCGGTAACTTTAGTATGCATGTACCACACGGCAAGGTAGAAATGCAGAAATATCATTACCCTAATGATTGGTGGAAAGTAGGCAAGCCAAGAGGATGTTAGAAAATGTCATAGCAGGCACTGATTTAGGCGGGCATCAAGGACAAGACTTAGAAGACTGGCCACTTTTTCTTTTTGCAGTGGTGAATCAAGGGCTGGTTCTGTTTACTCAATAGGGCCACCCTTTTCGATTGTATGATTGTATGCTTAAGAGCAGATAAAGATATATAGATATAGATACATAGATCGCAGATTGAACCAGTTTGACAAATTCTAGATCCACCATTGCATAGCTTACGTGCAGTGAGATTATTAGATGGATATATTTTCAAATGAAATATATAATATATATTCATGTAAATAGATTAAATCCATAAAGATGGCCACACAGTGGTAGCCCATGCATATTCAATTGTGTGACCAATTTCTGCCATTCTCACATCCTGTGGAGTATGTGAAAATGCATAAAATGCAGCACAGAACATGGGGTGAAATTTGACTTTTATAAGACAGCAGGGCTTTTATCACTCTTGTGGCGACTTCTCTAATTTACGAAACCTATGGAAAACTACGTTAACACCTGTCTAAGCCGCTAAATAACAAAATAATACATTCGTTTACATACCTTGAGTACTAGAGGCTCGAGCTTCAGATGTTTAATTTCACTTGAAGGTGAAGAATATACATTTAACCCAAGGTACAAAAGGTTTTGTGTTGATGCAAATAGACAATTAGATTCTGCATAGCAGGAGTGCGATGTATGAATCGGGCCTTAGTTGTATTGAGTTTATCGGTTATTAAAGTTAGTACTAAAACATGTTTGTTCTTTAAAATACATTCAATATAATATCTTACTCAATAAAACAGAGTTTAATGTCTGCTTTGCTGTAACACTTTTATTTCTAAATATGTTCTCTAAAAATCTAGTTAAATTTGATTTCTAAATATTATCTCTATAACTTCTAGTTAAATTTTTTTTATACAGTTCTGTTTTTAGTCAGGGTTTTCAAACAGACTGGTTACTAGTAGTTGAAAAGGCATGTCCGCTCATTAATTTGTACAGTTAACTTGTATAGCACATTTGAAAATTATTAGACCACCTATAACCATGTAGACACCAAGACAGGTTTTTGTGTGCTAGCAATGGTTTCTGGCACGGTGGTATAGCTGACTGCTAATTTGAAAACAAGTCTTAGTGGAGGCAGCAGCTTGTTGTGTTTTGTGGGCTTATTTTGTTCATTAAATGATACCTACTTGGAATCGTAGGTTGTCATTGCAATAACAAAAACATTTGTACTGTTCCCCAAGGAACATGCAAAAAATATATGATTGTGTGTGCATTCTATGTACAGTAAAAATTATTGAGCAGACAAAAATTATTTTCCTCTTCAATGTTTTTTTCTCCCAGGGACTAAGCCCCATTGGGTTTCTGTATTTCACAATGTTCTTACTTAGTCAGAAAAACCTTTGATATTGTTTTCATTTAATATTGGAAAACAAGTTATATGGAGAAATATTGAAATACCCATCATACAAAGTCTTTTTTTTTTACTTTCTTTTTCAAAATTCAATCAAATATTGCAATAAAGCTTTCTAAAACTTGTTAATTAAAATAGATGCTTTCCCATAGTTTATTTTGCTAAGGGTAAAAAATGGGGGTTGACAGAGATGCTAAAAAGAGACTGTCCGCCATGCAATTATGCAATTTGCATAATGGTTTCAAAGTGGCTATTAAGCCCATGCAAATGAGATAATGATATCAGTCATAGCTTTCGATTCACCTGATTTAGGCAGGTGTCACAAGATTTTGGACCTCATTAAAAGTTTAATTATCGTGAGAATGTTCATACAACATCTGTATACACCTGCATTGGCTCTCTTCGGTTTTTTCACATATTTACTGTATTTCACCCAGTTTAACAAGATGTTTGTCCAAGTTGTGTTGACCGCTATGCCCAGTAGTGAATTAAATATACTTGAATTACGATTAATTTTTAATCCACCATACAATAACAATACTGCTCTATTCTACTGTATCAAATAATGCTAGGAAAGTTGTATTCTTAAAAACATTGTTTAAAACAACAGTTTAAACAACATTGTTACAGGCACGTTCCCAGGATTGGCCAAGGGGGAGTGTGCAGTCATAGGTATCATGAAAAAAGCAAAGAATTTAAAGATTCCTTAATAAGAAATGACCCACTTTTTGGCCGCCAAGGGGGGGGGGGTGCGCAGTCATAGGTGTCATATGGAAAAAGAATAGCATTTGAAGATTCCTTAATAAGAAATGACCCACTTTTTGGCCGCCAAGGGGGGGGGGGGTGCGCAGTCATAGGTGTCATATGGAAAAATAATAGCATTTGAAGATTCCTTAATAAGAAATGACCCACTTTTTGGCCGCCAAGGGGGGGGGGGGGGGTGCGCAGTCATAGGTGTCATATGGAAAAATAATAGCATTTGAAGATTCCTTAATAAGAAATGACCCACTTTTTGGCCGCCAAGAGGGGGGGGGGGGTGCGCAGTCATAGGTGTCATATGGAAAAAGAATAGTATTTAAAGATTCCTTAATAAGAAATGACCCAATTTTTGTGCGCACCCCCCCCCCCCTCCCCTGCACGTGCCTGTTGTCGCACAAGTCATATATTTTTATTAGCCTGACTTATGGACCTCAATCATTTCCTGTTCTGGTGGACAGCAACACAGAACTATCAGATTCCACCAGTGTGCCCACAGATGACGAGACTGCTTGTTAAATGCCAGGAAACTTACAGTTGAAATGGCAAACAAGGCAGAGCTAAGATAGGAGGCTATCCAGGTGTCTGCAAAGGTGAACTGTTCATATTCTGAAAAAAAAAAGGAAACCAGAACTTATTTATTTACCTTTTGTGTCTGTAAGTTCGGAAATTAGTTCAAGTGAGATTCAAAACGAATTTCATGCAAAACCAATATCAAAAATTGCTTCTCTTTTTGTTTGGAACTCAAACTTACTGAAGAATCAGCAAATGTTGTTCTTCTTAAATAATGTCAAATGCCTGTTCACCCTCCGTCAGTAAACCCAGCCCCTCGGGTACTCTCCTTTATTCACTATACAGAGCAAGTGCTGCCCTGAACAAGAGGTCCTAATTTAATTATTTTTCTTTCACATGAATTGCAAAGTACAATCTCATGAAACCATTTTATTACAAGACTTCTAGGTTCACGGGGTAATTCAAGTTTTTAGCAATCATTTGTTCTTTGTCCTAGACAGGGTATGATTTTTTTTCTAAACAGGGTATTTTATTTTAGATATATGTTGTCCTTAACAGAATCAGAATTACAGACCCTTGGTTGCACCACTCTTTACCAAAAAGGATGAGAGCCCTGCTCCCTCTCCACCCTGGTCCTGGCCTAACAAAGTTAACAAATGCTAACCTTTAGGGCAAAAATCAGAACTTTGAGCAAACATCAGGCAAGCGACATATTTTTTGACATAAAACTGCAACAGATTCTTATGTCTCAGTTGAACACATGTCGGGATATACACCAGGGCGACACACATAGCGTAGGCAAACATCAGGCAGACCAGACGGATAGCAATCTTATCCATGTTCTTGCGTCTGCTTTGGGCCTGGATGCCGGCAACCCCATCTAGGTTGCACATCTGGGAACACCAAGAATATTGTTCAAGGGAGTGTCTCATGCTACCCATGATGCATCACTACCTAGGCATTTCCAACCATCAAAACCTTACATCGTGGGAGCAAATAGGCCTTTAAAGCTAAAACAAATGTGTGTACGGCATATTGGTTACTGTGTTAGATTGGTTGAACAAACTATGCCAATGCTCGCGAAAACGAGAGTTCGCACTTAAAGCTGGAATGGCCTACCCTTACATTCTTGCTTGTGGACCCCCTGCAACCTGCACCCCCCCTCTATTCATTGACACTTTTTGGCATAAAAAAAACTTCTTAAAATACAGTAGTTACTTTGGTACATATTATTCACAGAGCTGGGAAATTAAATATGATATGTTTGCAGATCGAATATGGTATATAACTTCACCTTCCAGTTTATCTGGGTTATACTGTGCCATGATAAGTGCTTTACCTGACAAAGCTTGTAGACAACAAAGAAGAGACAGGTACAGCCAACGCCCTGCGCCAGCTGGGTGATGGCACTGTTGGTGAAGTAGGCATACTTGCTATTACTTGGTGCACAAATGCGCATAATAAACGGAGCATACTTGTCCTTGCTCAAAACCATGGCAACAGAAATGATAGGAAGAAGCCAGCAAATTGCAGAGTACAAAAGGTGGGGTGTTTGTGTGTTTTGACGTGGGTTGATGGTATTTGAGTTGATCATCTGAAAATATCAAGCAATTTAACATTTATTTAACAAGGAAAAAGGTATTCTTTCTGGAACATGGTTCATACATAACTTCAAACCATTTGAAGAAAACAAATAAACTGTTAAGGAAATTCAGGGCTTTTTTAGGGTGGTTAGGTAGGTTGTAAGGCATCTTGTGTTGTGGGGGAGGGGTGGGTAGGTGAGGTATCTTTTGTAGTGGGGAGGGGTGGTTAGGTGAGGTATCTTGTGTAGTGGGGGAGGATTGGGTAAGTGAAGTATCTTGTGTAGTGGGGGAGGGGTGGTTAGGTGAAGTATCTTGTGTAGTGGGGGAGGGGTGGGTAAGTGAAGTATCTTGTGTAGTGGGGAAGGGGTGGTTAGGTGAAGTATCTTGTGTAGTGGGGAGGGGTGGTTAAGTGAGGTATCTTGTGTAGTGGGGAGGGGTGGGTAGGTGAGGTATCTTGTGTAGTGGGGGAGGAGTGGTTAGGTGATGTATCTTGTGTAGTGGGGAAGGGGTGGTTAGGTGAGGCATCTTGTGTAGTTGGGAGGGGTGGGTAGGTGAGGTATCTTGTGTAGTGGGGGAGGGGTGGGTAGAATAGGCATACCTTTAACAAAGTGAAACTGTAGACAACGAACCAAAGAGCAAGAACATTGGACAGGTACTGTATGATGAGGCCCTGGGCTGTGCAGAAAGAAGTCTGGCGCTTTTCAGGAACTGGATAGAACTCATCCGTGCAAAATGACTTCTCTTGACCCATACCATTACCAACAACGATCACAAAAGCTACAAAATACAGCTATAAGATATAACAACCCTTTCTTACAGACCAATAAAATACCTTTTATTAAAAGAACCTTTTTAATGCACCTTTACCCTCAATATGCCTCTCTTACATTGCACCCCTTTAGACATCACCCAGATATGCCTTATCCCTCTATAAAAGGCACCTGTCTCCCACCCTACACATCTATAGGACAAAGACATACTTACAAATTATAGAGGAAAGGCACTGTATATACAGCGGGATTATGTGAGGGAACATGCGCCTGAAAAAATACGAAAACAAGATCATGGTTAGAAGCCACAGCAGATACAAAATGGAGATGGCAACGATGTTTTGGGTGACACTGATAGATAGCAATGATAGTAGTAATACATAAACCAATAATATTTGTATATTTTCGTGATGACGATGATAATTTTTGAGGATCATGATAATAGTGATGTAGTTGTAGGTATGTTTGATGACAATAATAGTGATGATAGCAGCAGCGATGATGATGATGATGATGATGATGATGATGATGATGATGATGATGATGATGCACTGCTGCTGAGGATGATAACATTATCATCAAAAAAATAAACCATTGTTACTATTCCATAAAGAATTTCAACTTACAGTTGCTTGATGGCCATCCATGTTGCAAAGATAAAAAGAAATCCCAGTAGACTGACAACAAGGGAGATGTTGTCCACGATGTTCCCAGCCTTGGCTTGCAGGGGCGTGAACATCCTCCAACCACAAGGCAGAGTGCACAAATGTGTTACTGGATTCAAGATGAGTGGCGCGTTGCATGGATAGTGAGGTAAAGTCAAATTGCTGAACAAAAAAGAGACTAGTTTTAGTAATAATAATAATTCCTTTTTACAGACACAATACTAGTCTAAATAACTCAAGAAACTCCAGCAAAAAATTTAAATATCCATGAAAATCCTATTCAAGGTGTTCTAGTTTCCTTTACACAAACTCACCCCTATTCATCAGGCATACCACCAAGATTAGCTGTGGGAGGGGGGGGGGTCAAAGCAGGGTATGTAAGAAAAAAGGGGTATGAATTATTCTTCTCTGAATTACCAGGGATTATAATTATCTATACTTGTAAGGAAAATCTCTTGGAATAGGGGGAGCCAATCAGCAAACCTCTAGATTTGCCCATGACACATACAAAGTTTCATATAATGAAAGTCTGCTTTTTTTTATAAAAGGGGTGTGTGTTCACCACCTAAGAAGTATGACTAAATTTCGACAAATTATACCTTGACTATACAAAAACGATTAATATAAACTTACTTAATCAACATCCTAAATCTAAATATCATTCTAAAGATCTTGAGATATTTTACACCTCAGGGTATTTACGTCTACTACACTTCACCAAAAATTGTTATTTTTTACAACACATTTTCTTTTAATCCGATGTACAGGTAGAGGTTCTTACAATTCTCCAACAGGAGCTAACTAGAAAACCTTGTGTTAACTTAGCTCCTGGACACCTTACAAAAAAAACTATTAACTGCAACCTTTTTTCCCAAAATCTGTAACATTATACTGCTGTACTGAAGGTGTGAAAATAAAATATGTAATATGTATGTAAAAGCCCAATATAAATTTAGCCCACCAAGCTGATGTATTCTTCAGCCATTTAAGGGATATCAAAGAAGTCCAAATAGGAGAAATGAAAACACTATGTCGAGGACGTTTATGGAAGATGCCCTCTGTGATACCTTACCTGGAATTCGTGGCCGGTCCTTCTGCGGGCGAAGGCAGAGGCGATAAGTAAAAGTACAATGGCAGCAAAGCGACGGCCCAGATGATAATCAGACATAAAGTAGTTATAACAGATGCAAGCAGTGGGTTCTTGAATCCTACAATAATAGCTGGCGGCTCTTCGTCGTGAATATGATCGCTAGTGTTAGATGTTAGCGATGTCTCGGTGTCTGACTGCACTTGGTTTTGGATGCTCATTATTAACGTCTCTTACTTGATCAAAAGATCCAAGTTACCTCAAATAACACAAGCAGCTTGACTGTTTTCTTGACTTTGTTGTTTGACAGTAATCGTTGCTTAGAAAGATATTTGCGTTAACGAGTTTTCAATTGCGTTCAAAGATCAACTTAGGGCGGAAGCCCAATAACAAGGTCGTGACAATAAACACAAAATGATTTTATATTAAAACTTGATAAAAAAATAAATTCCAGATACCAAAACTGCACCTTAAAAAGTGTCGATATTCAACTGAGGAAATCATACAGGGAAATATGGTGTGGAAAATCTCTCAAGAAAGAACGCATCACATTCCAACAGGGTCCACCAACAGCTCCTATAAGCCAGGCGTTCCTTGAAATATCACAGCACGCCATAGAAAAGGGCTACAGCACATTCTCGTTCCCAGAGCTCCTTGGTCATGCTTCCCGTCGACACACAACAGCGGAGGAGCTCTGGGAACGAGAATTGGCAGCAGTGATGGGGAAAAGGGGGGGGGGGAGGGTGGTGCTCATCCGACGTTCACGAGTGTGAAGTTGATGGTTCGTTTACATTCATTTCTTGTCACTATGTAATGTATTTGGTTATCATCTTACAACGAAGTGTGGCCGCATTTCTTTCACTTTTTCTTTTTATATAGAGTAGTCTTCAAAGCAGCCAGCCAAACCCCATGTCATGTTTCACAAACGCTTTAAACGTCTCGTTTAAGCTGGTTTTAAAGTACTTTTAAGTAATCACAAAATCGCAGAAAGTCAACAGGAATGAATGACAAATAAAAGAGAAAATGACAGATTACCAAATGTATGGCAGTTAAAAAAAAAACGTAACCGTGTTACGCGGCACACAGCAAGAGGGGATATCATGATCTACCGTGATTTCTACAACAGTGGATGGATGCACAGGACTGGCTGGGAGGCATACTTGTTTTTCGTCAACTACAGACATTTTCATATGTTCCCGGCACGCCTTGTGAAGGTTCCAATGCCAACATCACAGTTCGGTAACTTTAGTATGCATGTACCACACGGCAAGGTAGAAATGCAGAAATATCATTACCCTAATGATTGGTGGAAGGTAGGCAAGCCAAGAGGGTGTTAGAAAATGTCATAGCAGGCACTGATTTAGGTGAGCATCAAGGACAAGACTTAGAAGACTGGCCACTTGTTCTTTTTGCAGTGGTGAATCAAGGGCTGGTTCTGTTTACTCAATAGGGCCACCCTTTTTGATTGTATGATTGTATGCTTAAGAGCAGATAAAGATATATAGATATAGATACATAGATCGCAGATTGAACCAGTTCGACAAATTCTAGATCCACCATTGCATAGCTTGCAGTGAGATTATTAGATGGATATATTTTCAAATGAAATATATATATATATATATTCATGTAAATAGATTAAATCCATGAAGATGGCCACACAGTGGTAGTCCATGCATATTCAATTGTTTGACCAATTTCTGCCATTCTCACATCCTGTGGAGTATGTGAAAATGCATAAAATGCCGCACAGAACATGGGGTGAAATTTGACTTTTATAAGACAGCAGGGCTTTTAACACTATTGTGGCGACTTCTCTAATTTACGAAACCTATGGAAAACTACGTTAACACCTGTCTAAGCCGCTAAATAACAAAATAATACATTCGTTTACATACCTTGAGTACTAGAGGCTCGAGCTTCACATGTTTAATTTCACTTGAAGGTGAAGAATATACATTTAACCCAAGGTACAAAAGGTTTTGTGTTGATGCAAATAGACAATTAGATTCTGCATAGCAGGAGTGCGATGTATGAATTGGGCCTTAGTTGTATTGAGTTTATCGGTTATTAAAGTTAGTACTAAAACATGTTTGTTCTTTAAAATACATTCAATATAATATCTTACTCAATAAAACAGAGTTTAATGTCTGCTTTGCTGTAACACTTTTATTTCTAAATATGTTCTCTAAAAATCTAGTTAAATTTGATTTCTAAATATTATCTCTATAACTTCTAGTTAAAATTTTTTTATACAGTTCTGTTTTTAGTCAGGGTTTTCAAACAGACTGATTACTAGTAGTTGAAAAGGCATGTCCGCTCATTAATTTGTACAGTTAACTTGTATAGCACATTTGAAAATTATTTGACCACCTATAACCATGTAGACAAGACAAGTTTTTGTGTGCTAGCAATAGTTTCTGGCATGGTGGTATAAGCTGCCTTGCTGACGGCTAATTTGAAAACAAGTCTTAGTGGAGGCAGCAGCTTGTTGTGTTTTGTGGGCTTATTTTGTTCATTAAATGATACCTACTTGGAATCGTAGGTTGTCATTGCAATAACAAAAACATTTGTACTGTTCCCCAAGTAACATGCAAAAAATATATGATTGTGTGTGCATTCCATGTACAGTACAAATTGAGCAGACAAAAATTATTTTCCTCTTCAATGTTTTTTTCTCCCAGGGACTAAGCCCCATTGGGTTTCTGTATTTCACAATGTTCTTACTTAAGGTTAGTCAGAAAAACCTTTGATATTGTTTTCATTTAATATTGGAAAACAAGTTATATGGAGAAATATTGAAATATATTGAATACTTTCTTTTTCAAAATTCAATCAAATATTGCAATAAAGCTTTCTAAAACTTGTTTATTAAAATAGATGCTTTCCCATAGTTTATTTTGCTAAGGGTAAAAAATGGGGGTTGACAGAGATGCTAAAAAGAGACTGTCCGCCATGCAATTATGCAATTTGCATAATGGTTTCAAAGTGGCTATAAAATCCATGCAAATGAGATAATGATATCGGTCATAGCTTTCGATTCACCTGATTTAGGCAGGTGTCACAAGATTTTGGACCTCATTAAAAGCTTAATTATCGTGAGAATGTTCATACAACATCTGTATACACCTGCATTGGCTCTCTTGGGTTTTTTCACATATTTACTGTATTTCACCCAGTTTAACAAGATGTTTGTCCAAGTTGTGTTGACCGCTATGCTCAGTAGTGAATTAAATATACTTGAATTACGATTAATTTTTAATCCACCATACAATAACAATACTGCTCTATTCTACTGTATCAAATAATGCTAGGAAAGTTGTATTCTTAAAAACATTGTTTAAAACAACAGTTCAAACAACATTGTTACAGGCACGTTCCCAGGATTGGCCAAGGGGGAGTGTGCAGTCATAGGTATATGGAAAAAGCAAAGAATTTAAAGATTCCTTAATAAGAAATGACCCTATTTTTGTGCGCACCCCCCCCCCCCCCCTCCCCTGTACGTGCCTGTTGTCGCACAAGTCATATATTTTTATTAGCCTGACTTATGGACCTCAATCATTTCCTGTTCTGGTGGACAGCAACACAGAACTATCAGATTCCACCAGTGTGCCCACAGATGACGAGACTGCTTGTTAAATGCCAGGAAACTTACAGTTGAAATGGCAAACAAGGCAGAGCTAAGATAGGAGGCTATCCAGGTGTCTGCAAAGGTGAACTGTTCATATTCTGAAAAAAAAAAGGAAACCAGAACTTATTTATTTACCTTTTGTGTCTGTAAGTTCGGAAATTAGTTCAAGTGAGATTCAAAACGAATTTCATGCAAAACCAATATCAAAAATTGCTTCTCTTTTTGTTTGGAACTCAAACTTACTGAAGAATCAGCAAATGTTGTTCTTCTTAAATAATGTCAAATGCCTGTTCACCCTCCGTCAGTAAACCCAGCCCCTCGGGTACTCTCCTTTATTCACTATACAGAGCAAGTGCTGCCCTGAACAAGAGGTCCTAATTTAATTATTTTTCTTTCACATGAATTGCAAAGTACAATCTCATGAAACCATTTTATTACAAGACTTCTAGGTTCACGGGGTAATTCAAGTTTTTAGCAATCATTTGTTCTTTGTCCTAGACAGGGTATGATTTTTTTTCTAAACAGGGTATTTTATTTTAGATATATGTTGTCCTTAACAGAATCAGAATTACAGACCCTTGGTTGCACCACTCTTTACCAAAAAGGATGAGAGCCCTGCTCCCTCTCCACCCTGGTCCTGGCCTAACAAAGTTAACAAATGCTAACCTTTAGGGCAAAAATCAGAACTTTGAGCAAACATCAGGCAAGCGACATATTTTTTGACATAAAACTGCAACAGATTCTTATGTCTCAGTTGAACACATGTCGGGATATACACCAGGGCGACACACATAGCGTAGGCAAACATCAGGCAGACCAGACGGATAGCAATCTTATCCATGTTCTTGCGTCTGCTTTGGGCCTGGATGCCGGCAACCCCATCTAGGTTGCGCATCTGGGAACACCAAGAATATTGTTCAAGGGAGTGTCTCATGCTACCCATGATGCATCACTACCTAGGCATTTCCAACCATCAAAACCTTACATCGTGGGAGCAAATAGGCCTTTAAAGCTAAAACAAATGTGTGTACGGCATATTGGTTACTGTGTTAGATTGGTTGAACAAACTATGCCAATGCTCGCGAAAACGAGAGTTCGCACTTAAAGCTGGAATTGCCTACCCTTACATTCTTGCTTGTGGACCCCCTGCAACCTGCACCCCCCCTCTATTCATTGACACTTTTTGGCATAAAAAAAACTTCTTAAAATACAGTAGTTACTTTGGTACATATTATTCACAGAGCTGGGAAATTAAATATGATATGTTTGCAGATCGAATATGGTATATAACTTCACCTTCCAGTTTATCTGGGTTATACTGTGCCATGATAAGTGCTTTACCTGACAAAGCTTGTAGACAACAAAGAAGAGACAGGTACAGCCAACGCCCTGCGCCAGCTGGGTGATGGCACTGTTGGTGAAGTAGGCATACTTGCTATTACTTGGTGCACAAATGCGCATAATAAACGGAGCATACTTGTCCTTGCTCAAAACCATGGCAACAGAAATGATAGGAAGAAGCCAGCAAATTGCAGAGTACAAAAGGTGGGGTGTTTGTGTGTTTTGACGTGGGTTGATGGTATTTGAGTTGATCATCTGAAAATATCAAGCAATTTAACATTTATTTAACAAGGAAAAAGGTATTCTTTCTGGAACATGGTTCATACATAACTTCAAACCATTTGAAGAGAAACAAATAAACTGTTAAGGAAATTCAGGGCTTTTTTAGGGTGGTTAGGTAGGTTGTAAGGCATCTTGTGTTGTGGGGGAGGGGTGGGTAGGTGAGGTATCTTTTGTAGTGGGGAGGGGTGGTTAGGTGAGGTATCTTGTGTAGTGGGGGAGGATTGGGTAAGTGAAGTATCTTGTGTAGTGGGGGAGGGGTGGTTAGGTGAAGTATCTTGTGTAGTGGGGGAGGGGTGGGTAAGTGAAGTATCTTGTGTAGTGGGGAAGGGGTGGTTAGGTGAAGTATCTTGTGTAGTGGGGAGGGGTGGTTAAGTGAGGTATCTTGTGTAGTGGGGAGGGGTGGGTAGGTGAGGTATCTTGTGTAGTGGGGGAGGAGTGGTTAGGTGATGTATCTTGTGTAGTGGGGAAGGGGTGGTTAGGTGAGGCATCTTGTGTAGTTGGGAGGGGTGGGTAGGTGAGGTATCTTGTGTAGTGGGGGAGGGGTGGGTAGAATAGGCATACCTTTAACAAAGTGAAACTGTAGACAACGAACCAAAGAGCAAGAACATTGGACAGGTACTGTATGATGAGGCCCTGGGCTGTGCAGAAAGAAGTCTGGCGCTTTTCAGGAACTGGATAGAACTCATCCGTGCAAAATGACTTCTCTTGACCCATACCATTACCAACAACGATCACAAAAGCTACAAAATACAGCTATAAGATATAACAACCCTTTCTTACAGACCAATAAAATACCTTTTATTAAAAGAACCTTTTTAATGCACCTTTACCCTCAATATGCCTCTCTTACATTGCACCCCTTTAGACATCACCCAGATATGCCTTATCCCTCTATAAAAGGCACCTGTCTCCCACCCTACACATCTATAGGACAAAGACATACTTACAAATTATAGAGGAAAGGCACTGTATATACAGCGGGATTATGTGAGGGAACATGCGCCTGAAAAAATACGAAAACAAGATCATGGTTAGAAGCCACAGCAGATACAAAAATGGAGATGGCAACGATGTTTTGGGTGACACTGATAGATAGCAATGATAGTAGTAATACATAAACCAATAATATTTGTATATTTTCGTGATGACGATGATAATTTTTGAGGATCATGATAATAGTGATGTAGTTGTAGGTATGTTTGATGACAATAATAGTGATGATAGCAGCAGCGATGATGATGATGATGATGATGATGATGATGATGATGATGATGATGATGATGATGCACTGCTGCTGAGGATGATAACATTATCATCAAAAAAATAAACCATTGTTACTATTCCATAAAGAATTTCAACTTACAGTTGCTTGATGGCCATCCATGTTGCAAAGATAAAAAGAAATCCCAGTAGACTGACAACAAGGGAGATGTTGTCCACGATGTTCCCAGCCTTGGCTTGCAGGGGCGTGAACATCCTCCAACCACAAGGCAGAGTGCACAAATGTGTTACTGGATTCAAGATGAGTGGCGCGTTGCATGGATAGTGAGGTAAAGTCAAATTGCTGAACAAAAAAGAGACTAGTTTTAGTAATAATAATAATTCCTTTTTACAGACACAATACTAGTCTAAATAACTCAAGAAACTCCAGCAAAAAATTTAAATATCCATGAAAATCCTATTCAAGGTGTTCTAGTTTCCTTTACACAAACTCACCCCTATTCATCAGGCATACCACCAAGATTAGCTGTGGGAGGGGGGGGGTCAAAGCAGGGTATGTAAGAAAAAAGGGGTATGAATTATTCTTCTCTGAATTACCAGGGATTATAATTATCTATACTTGTAAGGAAAATCTCTTGGAATAGGGGGAGCCAATCAGCAAACCTCTAGATTTGCCCATGACACATACAAAGTTTCATATAATGAAAGTCTGCTTTTTTTTATAAAAGGGGTGTGTGTTCACCACCTAAGAAGTATGACTAAATTTCGACAAATTATACCTTGACTATACAAAAACGATTAATATAAACTTACTTAATCAACATCCTAAATCTAAATATCATTCTAAAGATCTTGAGATATTTTACACCTCAGGGTATTTACGTCTACTACACTTCACCAAAAATTGTTATTTTTTACAACACATTTTCTTTTAATCCGATGTACAGGTAGAGGTTCTTACAATTCTCCAACAGGAGCTAACTAGAAAACCTTGTGTTAACTTAGCTCCTGGACACCTTACAAAAAAAACTATTAACTGCAACCTTTTTTCCCAAAATCTGTAACATTATACTGCTGTACTGAAGGTGTGAAAATAAAATATGTAATATGTATGTAAAAGCCCAATATAAATTTAGCCCACCAAGCTGATGTATTCTTCAGCCATTTAAGGGATATCAAAGAAGTCCAAATAGGAGAAATGAAAACACTATGTCGAGGACGTTTATGGAAGATGCCCTCTGTGATACCTTACCTGGAATTCGTGGCCGGTCCTTCTGCGGGCGAAGGCAGAGGCGATAAGTAAAAGTACAATGGCAGCAAAGCGACGGCCCAGATGATAATCAGACATAAAGTAGTTATAACAGATGCAAGCAGTGGGTTCTTGAATCCTACAATAATAGCTGGCGGCTCTTCGTCGTGAATATGATCGCTAGTGTTAGATGTTAGCGATGTCTCGGTGTCTGACTGCACTTGGTTTTGGATGCTCATTATTAACGTCTCTTACTTGATCAAAAGATCCAAGTTACCTCAAATAACACAAGCAGCTTGACTGTTTTCTTGACTTTGTTGTTTGACAGTAATCGTTGCTTAGAAAGATATTTGCGTTAACGAGTTTTCAATTGCGTTCAAAGATCAACTTAGGGCGGAAGCCCAATAACAAGGTCGTGACAATAAACACAAAATGATTTTATATTAAAACTTGATAAAAAAATAAATTCCAGATACCAAAACTGCACCTTAAAAAGTGTCGATATTCAACTGAGGAAATCATACAGGGAAATATGGTGTGGAAAATCTCTCAAGAAAGAACGCATCACATTCCAACAGGGTCCACCAACAGCTCCTATAAGCCAGGCGTTCCTTGAAATATCACAGCACGCCATAGAAAAGGGCTACAGCACATTCTCGTTCCCAGAGCTCCTTGGTCATGCTTCCCGTCGACACACAACAGCGGAGGAGCTCTGGGAACGAGAATTGGCAGCAGTGATGGGGAAAAGGGGGGGGGGGAGGGTGGTGCTCATCCGACGTTCACGAGTGTGAAGTTGATGGTTCGTTTACATTCATTTCTTGTCACTATGTAATGTATTTGGTTATCATCTTACAACGAAGTGTGGCCGCATTTCTTTCACTTTTTCTTTTTATATAGAGTAGTCTTCAAAGCAGCCAGCCAAACCCCATGTCATGTTTCACAAACGCTTTAAACGTCTCGTTTAAGCTGGTTTTAAAGTACTTTTAAGTAATCACAAAATCGCAGAAAGTCAACAGGAATGAATGACAAATAAAAGAGAAAATGACAGATTACCAAATGTATGGCAGTTAAAAAAAAAACGGAAGAGCCATTTGCCCGAGGATCGAACCTTCACAGATCAGATAAAACGAGAGAAAAAAAGACCATACTTCCAGACATCCGCTGAAACACCGTATGACAGCTAAAGCTTTACAGCTAAGCTGGAGATTTCGACCCCAGCACCGCTATTTAGCGAACTGTACAACACAAAGGAACCTGAGATACCCGCGCATTAATGGGCAGGCAATAACCAGGATCCCAGGCCTGTCTTATTCGGTTACGCCACACACAGCTCGCTAAAATATAGATTGAAAAATGTACGGGTCTTTTTCACTTTTGCGTCTCTTGGGGAGGGGGGGAGACTAGGGGGTTTCAGTGAAATTAGTGGGGGGCGCAAATCGCCCCTCCGAGCCTCCCAGCCCCCTTTCAGTGAAACGGGTGGGAGGCGCGAATCGCCCCTCTGGGCCTCCCAGCCCCCACTCCAGGCTGAGGACTTTCGGTGTCGCGTGGATTAATAATTAATCTACGTCGGGACCACTTCGCGTAGATGGATACTTAGCAGACGCAAAACACACTCCGCGTTTATAACAGCGCGTTTTTGGTCAGGGCTACCCCGGTTTCGGCTACCTTTTTGGGGTTGCCCAAACTTCGAATTAGAGGATTGGTAGCCCAAGGTATACAGAGCAACCGAAGAGTTGCCCTAGGAAGTAGAGCTACCACAATGGCAGTACAAGCAACGTTCCAGACCATGGGCCTGTGAACCGAAAAGGCCGTGGCAAGCACCACAAGTTTGCCTTGGTGGGGCGGACCCGGACGCCCGAGACCCTACCCGTTGTGGTGTGCGCATACCAGGCCACAAAGATCGAGCCCTGTGGTCGGTCGGCCAGCACAAGGCACCGGTAGAGGCATGCGGCCAGGTTCTCCCACTGCTTGGCCGGTGGCTGGACCACGAAGAGGCCTTCTTCTTCCGGCAGATCTTTGGGGGATACCAGGGCCAAGGTCTCTTCCACCACCTCGGTAGCAGTGTCGGCCGAGAGGTCCCGCCCGCTGCAGGCGTAGACAGAGACTTCGATCCGGGTGCATCCTCTGGCCTGCACCTCTGGGTGCAGGAAGGTCTGCCGTAGGTGCTTGTTCGGGCAGTCGACATAGTCGGCCAGATGGCCGCCGATTGGCTCTCGGACCTCGCCCGCTTCGAAATTCGATACTACCTTGTTGTAGAGCTTCGTGCGCACCGTGTAGCCGGCATCGCTTGTGCGGACCCAGGTGCAGACGTGCTTCCCCACGCTATCGGTGTTCGCCAGTATCGTGGGAGTGTCTGCGTGCATGGCGGCAGCGAAGTCCCCTTGCTCGCGGAACCCTTCGAATGCGCAGAGGTGCTCTACGAGCGTCTCACGGTCGAGGATCCCCGAGAAGTCTCTCGTGTAGTCGATGGAGTACAGGCCGTAGCCGTCGCGCAACAGCTGGCGTTCGAACGCCGGCAAGGAGGCCTGTAGCTCGTCCATGGGGATCTCGGACACATCTACCTTCGCCACGAAGAGGCCAGCCGGTTCGGTTCCTGGGTATAGCTCTTGCCACTTCGCCAGGGCCTTCTTGTCGGTGTCGAACCCGATCCGGGCAATGATCTCCCGGATAGCACTTTCCTCTGTCCTTTCTCGGACCGCAATTGTGAGGACGATGCTCGTTTGTATGTGGCCTCGGGCGGTGCCGTCGGGGGCCTTTCCCAGACTCTCGTAAACAGCGGTCGAGATCCGGTCGTGCAAGAGAGGCGTCCGCCGTGGACTACGCAGTCTTCGCGGCGCAGGTAGCCAAAGACGTATACGTCGTCGACGAACGTCGGAAGTCCCTCTAGGGGGCGCAGGTGTGTGCGACCCAGGTTGCCGGCTAGGTAGTCGACCCGGGCGATGTCGGGCACAAGATTGCTCTCGTGCGTGTTTTCCAGGAGAAGGTGGGCTGCCACGGCCTTTTCGGTCCACAGGCCCATGGTCTGGAACGTTGCTTGTACTGCCATTGTGGTAGCTCTACTTCCTAGGGCAACTCTTCGGTTGCTCTGTATACCTTGGGCTACCAATCCTCTAATTCGAAGTTTGGGCAACCCCAAAAAGGTAGCCGAAACCGGGGTAGCCCTGACCAAAAACGCGCTATTATAAGGCTCTGCAGGAGTTTCGGCTAATACTTCAGGAACAAGAAAGATACTACGCGCTCAAGGCCGCTATCAGAGCCCGACACGGCCTCGCACCGCGTGAGAAAAAAAGCAGGAAAGGGCCCTCCCTGGTGACACGCGAAAAGATTAAAAAGAGGCTGCGAGAAATTCGCGAGGGGTTCGGGAGCGAGGTGTTCGAGTAGAACTCAGGTTTAAACGCCACGCCAGCGGCTTTGAATTTACGGCCGAAAAATGGCTATTCCGCGCTCCGTAGGTTGGCGGCCCTCCTCGTTTTCACGGCCCTCCCCGACATAGATTAACCATCTACGCGGAGTGTGTTTTGCGTCTGCTAAGTATCCATCTACACGAAGTGGTCCCGACGTAGATTAATTATTAATCCACGCGACACCGAAAGTCCCCAGCCTGGAGTGGGGGCTGGGAGGCCCGGAGGGGCGATTCGCGCCCCCACTAGTTTCACTGAAACCCCCTAGTCCCCCCCCCTTGGGAACTAGCGTATTGCTATAGTAGTGTGATGATTTCGTCATCAGACAGCACGCTTTGAACTAGGCATATATTGCCGCCTTCAGCCATTTTCTGCCCTCTGCTCTGTCGCGAAAAAAATCGTACAACTTTTGTGGCAGCATTTTCAAAGGGGGTTCGAAGGCGATGTTGTGCGTTTTACTAACAAGCTACCGGGAAACAAACTTTTGTCGCAGGAAAGGATAGACTGGTTCTGGCTGTTGATCAACCATCTTTTTCTCCGTGACACTGATGTGTGACTCTCGTTCAACCAATCACAAGCCTTATAGCAACTGCTGGCGTATGCCTGACATCACTTTGCTGCGAGACAAGTTGGGTTGTTGTAGTAATATGGGCTACATTACGAGTTTTGTTGCAAAAAGTAAAAGCATCTTCTACTTTCTGCAGCAAACTTTTTCAACTTGCAACAAAAAAAATTGCTGTGACAAAAGTTGGCGCGCCCGTGGTAAAACACGCAACGTCATGAACTTTTTTTGCAGCAATGCTGCCGCAAAAGTTGTACGATTTTGGTGCTCGTATTACCGGACCTTTAGCCTTTTTTCTCCTGTGCTCAGTTGCGTACGTGCATACAAATAACGTTGCACTCGGAAATCGATAGCTCGCAGATTTGTGCCAAATGTTTTTTTTTCTTTCCGTATTTCTCCCGTTTTATCATTGCTTTATTTCCCCCACTACAGAATTCATTTCTCCAGAATCTTGCGCACAATTTTATTTTTTAACAGGAAGTTTGGTACGTATATTAAAAAACCTCAAACCACTCAAGCATGTTCAAGACGTCGCGCCAATGCTTGTGAAACAAAATTCTCTATTAGATTTCATTAATTTATTGGCACGACTCTGGTACGACACTCTATGTTATGCAACACTAACGTACATATCCTATATAAAATGCTGTGTTATATACGATCTGCGTGAGTACTTAAGCTAGTTAGTAGTCCCTCATTTGGTTTTATCCGAAAATGTGTGTTTTTGAGCGCGTGAAGGCCGATTGTAGCGTACAGTAAGACCTAGCTCTCTTCGCGCGCCACAGGATTCCCAATGTTCAAAAACACGCATTTACGAACCCCAAATAAGAGCCGGCTAGCTCGCTACATGTAGTGGCCCTAGCCATTCATGACGGCCCGTACAAAATCCTCGTAAAAGACTTGTCCTTGGTTGTCCTCAAATCCCACCATGAGATTGTCCACCTCCTCGTCCGACAGCTTGTCCCCAAGGCTAGCCAGGAGGTGACGAAGCTCGGCAGCGCCGATCAGGCCATTGCAGTTACGATCAAACATTTTGAAGCATTCCATGAAGTAGTCAACGTCGACTTCTGAAAAGAAAAAGTACCGTGCATTTCAGAAGTAAATGTGTTTAGTTTTACTTTGTAGATGTCTTACGTATAGGTTCTAAATAGATAGATAGATAGATAGATAGATAGATAGATAGATAGATAGATAGATAGATAGATAGATAGATAGATAGATAGATAGATAGATAGATAGATAGATAGATAGATAGATAGATAGATAGATAGATAGGTAGGTAGGTAGGTAGGTAGGTAGGTAGGTAGGTAGGTAGGTAGGTAGGTAGGTAGGTAGGTAGGTAGGTAGGTAGGTAGGTAGGTAGGTAGGTAGGTAGGTAGGTAGGTAGGTAGGTAGGTAGGTAGGTAGGTAGGTAGGTAGGTAGATACGTTTATTGAAGACCTTTGGCAGTTCATTTACAATAAACTGAATAAGAGGCATCAGTCAGAACACATAGCACGAACAAGTTCTAGGTCCCCCTATTGGTTAGTCTTTGCGCACCGTTAGAAGATCGACTCTTGCGCAACGTATAAGACTGCAAAACGGGTGTAAATACGTCTTTTTGCCGTGAGAAGCGGAGTCCGTGCGCACCGTGAGTAAATGAGCCTTTGCGCACCGTGAGTAATAGAGCCTTTGTGCACCGTGAGTAATAGAGCCTTTGCGCAGCGTGAGTAATAGAGCCTTTGCGCACCGTGAGTAATAGAGCCTTTGCGCAGCGTGAGTAGTAGAGCCTCTGTGCATCGTGAGTAATAGAGCCTTTGCGCACCGTGAGTAATAGAGCCTTTGCGCACCGTGACTAATAGATCATTTGCGCAACGTGAGTAAAAGAACCTTTGTGCATCGTGAGTCATAGAGCCTTTGCGCCCCGCGAGTAATAGAGCCTTTGCGTACCGTGAGTAATAGATCCTTTGCGCACCGTTAGTAATAGAGCCGTTGCGCACCGTGAGTAATAGAGCCTTTGCGCACCGTGAGGAATAGAACCTTTGCGCACCTTGAGTAATAGAGCCTTTGCGCACCTTGAGTAATAGAGCCTTTGCGCACCGTGAGTAATAGAGTCTTTGCGCACCGTGAGTAATAGATCCTTTGCGCACCGTGAGTAATAGATCATTTGCGCATAGTGAGTAATAGAGCCTTTGTGCATCGTGAATAATAGAGCCTTTGCGCACCGTGAGTAATAGAGCCTTTGCGCACCGCGAGTAATAGATCCTTTGCGCACCGTGAGTAATAGAGCCTTTGCGCACCGTGAGTAATTAACCTTTTGCTCATCGTGAGCAATTGAGCCTTTGCACACCGTAATTAATAGAGCCCTTGTGCATCGTGAGTAATAGAGCCTTTGCGCACCGTGAGTAATAGAGCCTTTGCGCACCGTGAGTAATAGATCCTTTGCGCATCGTGAGTAATAGAGCCTTTGCGCACCGTGAGAACTAGAGCCTTTGCGCACCGTGAGTAATAGATTCTTTGCGCACCTTGAGTAATAGAGCCTTTGCGCACCGTGAGTAATTAACCTTTTGCGCATCGTGAGCAATTGAGCCTTTGTACACCGTGATTAATAGAGCCCTTGCGCTTCGTGAGTAATAGAGCCTTGTGCACCGTGAGTAATAGAGCCTTGTGCACCGTGAGTAAAAGAGCCTTTGCGCACCGTCAGTAATAGAGCCTTTGCGCACCATGACTTATAGATCCTTTGCGCACAGTGAGTAATAGAACCTTTGCGCATCGTGAGCAATAGATCCTTTGCGCACCCTGAGTAATAGAACCTTTGCGCACCGTGAGTAAACGCACGCTTTGCGCAACATAAGTAATTTAGCCTTTGCGCACCATGACTAATTGACCTTTTGCGCACCGTGAGCAATAGAGCCTTTGCCCAACGTGTGTAAATAAGTATTTGAGCACCGTAAGTAGATGGGCCTTTGCGCTCCCTGTGTAAATAAGACTTTGCGCACCATGATTAAATAAGATTTTGCGCACCGTAAGTAAATAAGACTTTTCGCATCGTATGCAAAATGGCCTTCGCGCAACGTGTTTGGTTTGGGACTTTGCACACCGTGTGTAGATGGGCTTTTGCGCAGCTTGTGTAAATAAGACTTCTTAATAAATGCATTTTTGAGCATCGTGTGTGAATAACATTTTCCGCACCGTGTATAAATTAAGTCTCTGCGCACTTCAACTATTTAGCTTTTTCTACGCACTTGAACTGATAGAGCTTTGACATCTCCAGGGGTTCGGCACTAATAGGCGGTACGAGTACCGGGTTATCGTGTAATCTATCCCAGTCCGTGCCGCGCGTGTCAGCACACAGTGTGATGTCGCGTTCCTAGCATTCTGCGATGCTCGTACAAGTTGAAGTTTAGGCGAGTCTCGAAAGCCTTGTCAAACATGCTGTGCTATGTACCAATATACAAGGCGCAAAACTCGATAAAAGCTCAAGTGTTATAAGAAACAGAAGAGAAAATGTTCATATAGGGAACTGATTGCAATATTTTGTTATTGGATTGGAGTTTTTATGATGTTTCGATGCAAAATTAAAACACAAACATGACTCGCATAGAAATACTCCAGTTTAATATCGAATTCCTGTTTCCTGTCTTTAAAGTTCAATGAGCAAGCGTTTGTTATGCATTATCAAACCATTAAAAGAATTTTTTTCTTCACACTCAATCAATTTTGAGATACAGACAGACTACTATAAGCCATATTTGAATTCCTTTTTCTGTGACAAAATCACTCACTTGTGAAGAAATATTTTCTAGAGAAGTGCAAGTTAGAGAAAAATAATAATACTTAATCCGGAATTGCCGAAATATAATATCTAAAGAATCGTTGATAAGATGCTATAAAAGGTTAAGTAAATTGTATAAGCGAATTCAATTTTGTTGTGCCGCGAACCGTTACAAAAAACTTGATCAATATCAAATCCACTTGTTTTGGTAAGATAACGACGCATAATAATTATGATATTATCCGAACTACAAAACAGTCAAAGAACATAACAAACTTAGCGAAATTTTCAAACCCCAAATTAAATGCGAAAATTGAAGCTGATTAATATTCAATATTACAACTGTATCGAAAATGGAGGCTGAATATTGGACAAATAAACACGTCACTTATTTACCTGATCTTTCCTTTCGATGCCTTTCTCTTAGGTTCTGGTACATAGGATAAAACTCCTCGAAGCTGACTCTTTTCATTTCTCCAGCAGGATCGATGTTGTTTACAATTTTTTGCACTTCGTGTTCCGTCGGGTTTACGTCTAACGCGCGCAAAACTTCCCCAACTTGGCTACATTCAATTCTCTCATCGCCTCGCTTGTCGTACAATAAAAAGCACTCTTTCAGATCCTCCAGATTCTTGTCGTTTTGCATTATAAGAAACGGAAGTTTCCAGGGACGCTGTTTTAGCTTAAAGAGCGTTTTTTTAATCAAAAGCCTGGTTTGTTTTGAATTAGGACTCTTTCGCCTCTTCTGAGGGGTAGACGATGAATAATTCACGCGAAGTGAGTGTTGCCAGAGTACAAATAGTACAGGTGAAATGTGACATACTAATGAGCTGGCGATATGAGTGACCATTCGCAAATTAGGACTCGGTTTCCTGTCGAGGCTATGTCCCAATGCCCGCGCGGCATATTATCCAAGTTGTTTCACTGTTTGTTTCCTCTATTCTTTTTATTTTCTTTTAGTTTTCTTACAGTAACATTTGCGCAATTCCCTTTCCCCATAAATAAGTAGAGAAAAAAACATTATTGCGAGTCCTGTCAATAAATTGTACTTTTATCAGCTTATCCGCTTTTTGGTCCAGAATGCCTTAGTCTGGCGTCTTGTTTTTATTCCTTACAGTATTTCCCAGTATCATTCTAAAAATGCTTAACGCTCTTTCTCATTAATAAATAATATCCCACTACTATCCCAATTTACTATCAATAAATTATACTGATCCATACCTGTCAGGGCCCCAGCAGGCCTCGAAATATTGGAGGGGGGCACAATACATAAACATTAAGAAAATATTGGGGGGGCACAGTCAGGCCCCATATATTGTGGGGGGGGAGGGGGGGCACATGCCCCCAGTGCCCTACCCCTTGCTACGGCCCTAGCTGTCATTCCGAAAAAAAGGATTTTTTTTGGGGGGGGAGGGGGGCTAGTTATATTTTTGGGGATGTACAACTATCTCTATCACGCCATTTGTATGTTTTAACAGCTTAATTGTTTTTATGCTATTATTGAGCCAGTCAGCAGACATTTGCTATTCTAAAATATCGCGCACAAAACCACTTATAAAATCGTGCGTGGTGCGTGCTAGAATAATGGCGCCATGCAAGGGAATTATTATTTTTTTACTGATGAAAAATAGGCAAAATGTCGATTCGACTAGACAAAAGTCGTTATAAAGAAGGAGATTTGGTGCTCCACGCGAAGAAGAAGTCGAGACTCCCGCCTGTTGCGGGAAAATTGACAGGTTTGCTGATCTACGCTCCGTTTTTATTTTTAGAGAATTGTAAAGTTGAAAATATGTTGGTACATCTCCTCCTTATAGCAGCCAAAATACAGGAATGTGCGAGAGACAATTTAAGACCCCAAAGGGAAATGTCTTGTGACATACAAAAGAACTCCCCCCCCCCCTCTTTTTAGATTTCCCGGTAAAGATACAAACATTCAATGTTATTAGATACGCTTTGAATTCCAGTATTTTATTTATTTTTTTAACATCGTATACCATCTGGACAAGTAAATGACATTCATATAGTAGGAAGTTTCTGATAATCCCTTTGTGATATATGCACCCCTCCCCCCATAACTATGACAAATGTCAAACGGCATCCAAGTATGATACACAAAACTGAATACCAACAAATATCTTTGAAATAAAATATTACAGGAATTATACACAAAGGATCTTCTGAAAAAAAAAAGGAAAATCCAAAGTGCTGGTGTAAGCCTGCTAAGCAGTCACTCTAAAGTGTGTGTGACACTAAGAGAGGCTGCTAAGCAGAATAGTGTCATGGCGATATTTTCGAAAAATAAGTGCGGTATTGCGGTAATTAGACCCCCCCAACGTCCCTCCCCCAGTAAAACAATGAACACCCTCTAATATATATGTGGGGTGTTTATTGCCTCCTCACAAACAAGAAGCAAGAATTTAGACAAGTGAAACACGAGCTGTTTGTACTTACACCTATTTCAAATAAGGTTGCACTTGGAAAATCCATGCGATGTAACCCGCAATGCTTCATGGGTATCAAATACATTAGCAAATAGACACGTGACTAAAAACAAATCCAGGTTTGAAAAGCTGTAGCATTCTTGTTTATGTGCCTGGAAACACCCGCAAGGCTGTCAGAGGGGTCAGAACGCAGCTCTTACAAGCTGCAATTTGATTGGGCAAATGAACAATATCCGCACCTCGAGGGTCAGAACGCAGCTCTTACAAGCTGCAATTTGATTGGGCAAATGAACAATATCCGCACCTCGACACAAAGAACGAGAAGAATAGAGACAAAAAAACTCCTTTGTAGAACAAAGATAATAGGAGACAAAGCAGCTGCGTATTTACTCTGTCAGAGACCAGAATTTAGCTAGTTGTACGTTACCCATGAACCACTGTGGGCCATGACCTATAGATTTGGCAGACACATGGATTTGACAGCTATGTACTTGCTCTTGCCTGCTTTCAGACAGTCAATTCCTATCCTTTTACCGATAAAAATCAAAAAAGCACTTTCTTTCCACATCTTGTCAAAGCAAAAGCTTCACTTTCACACATACCATGAACGGGGCTCCCTTGAGTGCTATTTACATGAATAAGTCCTAGTTAAGACGCTGTTCTTTTTATGTGCCGTTCCAAGTGTAAATGCATGCAAATGAAGATGAACAAAAAATTGACTGAGTCATTTGCATGTATTTGCATTTGGAACGGTACATGGACAGAACGGAGTCTATACTTTGCCTAAATGAACTCCCATAAGAGACATCATTACAGGCACATTCAGGAGCCACAATTTGCTGGTGAGGGGCACTGTCATTTGATGATCTTTTAATAACAAAAATGAACTCATATGCAACCTCCCCCCACTGCCCCCAATGGCTATAGACCTGTATATGGATCAGTTCGAAGGAGAAACTTGCAAGTACAGTAATCAGAAAGAACACGGTGCAGAAATCAGGAAGAACAACCATGCAAGTGCCCCTTTATAACTGGTTAGATTCTACTCAGAAAGGTATGAAAGTTGAGTTGTATTAAATACTTCACTTTCTAAAACAATATATTCAACTTTGGTTAGGCTTCTAGACTTTATACATAAGTTTATATATATATTTCTCTGTTTAACAGTCAGTTCCAAAGTATTTCTCTCCAAACTGAACAAGACAATCTGTGTGGACCTCTGATGTGAGAACTGTGAGGGCGGGAAACTGGTTGAGTACTGCTTCAACGCCTAGAGTGCAAACATTATCTTCATCAACGATTGATTGATTGATTGATTGATTGATTGATTGATTGATTGATTGATTGATTGATTGATTGATTGATTGATTGATTGATTGTATTGACATCCCTGTCCCTCGAACAAAGCTGTCAACTTGCTTACATAAGATGGCTGTCACATCATTTTGGGTTAACAAGATCACTCATATACAAGAGAAAATCACCCAGTTTTTGCGCAAAGCCTGACATTTTCGTTAGAATTACTCAAGGGCTTTTGAGGCCTAAAAGTTGGCAGGCAAGGGTTCAGACAGCCCTTCGCCCTGATTTACTCAGGAATCTGCTCAAATCAAACAACAACAGTGCAAAAGCAAGTTAAAAATTACATTATTTGAACCACCCAAATCTAAATGATTTGCTAGGCTCCATTTCCAGCTCGTTGTGAGCCCGGAGAACGTGCCCTACTCAACGGCTGGATAACTGGTCTGGGGCCGGTTTCTAGAAGGCCAGATAAGAGTTATCTGTAGATAAATGCTTATTCAACAGATAAATCCTAAACAAATCCTATACAAAAGATAACTTTTTCCGCGGATTACTTTATCCAGCCTTTCAGAAACCGGCCCCTGGTCGTTTGTCCTGCGATTGACATTTCAGCCAATCAGAGAAGTGCCTGGATAGCTCTCATGCAGAAGACTTCTGACCATTAAGAAGGCTCAAGTTAAAAGCTTCAAACAGGGCTTCTGGAATTACGCGGAAAAAAACTCAAAATTATGCGGGATTCTTTGTAAATTACGCGGAAGATCAATCATTACGCGCTAAATTACATGGGATTTTGCAATACATTTTTCTTTAAAAATCTAAATTTTGCGGGATTCTTTACTAAATTACGCGCTAAATTACACGGAATATCAACTGTTATGCCCAAACTACATTTTGTACCGAAAGAAAGCACGAAATAACTTGAAAAGGTTTATTTTTGCGTGAAAATATCTTAGACGAGTTTTCATTTGCTCCTAGCCACCAGCCAATTAAAAAAGGTATTTTATTATTAGTCCTAGGCCTTCACGGTTTAGCAAAGAACGCCTAGTCATTTTATTAGTTTTTGAAATTCAGTCCGAAATATTGCACTCTTACGAAGAATATCTGTTTTTTTTTTATGAGAAATAGAGGCAAGAACCCTAAAAAAAAACACATCAGCTGTGCACTTAAATGTTTTGTCTTTCAAAATTTAGCCAAATTACGCGGGATAACGCAGAAATTTGTGGATTACGCGGAGAAAGCCAAATTACGCGTTTCCGCACAAGCGCGTAATTCCAGAAACCCTGTTAAATCAAAATACAATGGATCAGCAAGGTTAAAATGTTTCTGACAGAGATATTTTTGTATTCCATGTCAATGGCTTTGAGTTTTTTGGAACGTCTGTGTTTACCCTTGGGTTGAGAATAGGGCTTTTATCAGGATGTTTACAACCCTTGACCGATGATGGGACAGGGGAACAATGACAAAACTCGAAAGTGTGTGAGGATTTGTGAGATTCAAAATTCCCAGCCTCGGTAGGATGATAAAAATGGTTCACAGTTAGTCAAAATCTTTATTTTACTTTAAAGCTAATTATCAAAGATTATGTAGGCAAATAAGATATTCTGTTTTGATGTGACGGTGAGTGATCGCTGTTGGCACTTATATTTTACTTTGCACATTTTAGCGAGCTTTGTTAGTCATTGAAATGCTGATTTTGCACTTCCTCCTGTATCCGTTTACCTTTTCAAGTGTTTATGGGTGTTTTATAGCGCGAATAGATGCAAAGAGGTTGCATAATATTGGAAGTGACATCACAGACAAGCGTGCGTGACCATTGATCCAGTCGTTAGTGGGGCAGATGAGGCCTAGCGAGGGCTGCAAATCCAGCCTAATGATTTGCATGTTTAACAAACTATTTGACTTCACTCAGAAAAAAAATTGACTATAAGCAGTTTGGGTGACACGTGAATTGAAAAAAAAGTAAAAAATAGGGTCATAATAAAACAAAGGTAAAATATTTATAATCATAGCTTTTACAAACCTTCTGGAGTTGCGAAAACTGTTAATATGATAATATTCTCCTCTTTCACTTCATGTTCAATAAGTACATTCAGGGCAGCAATAACTGTGGCACCAGTATCTAAGAATAAGGATTTAGGATTTTATACTGCAAATCACTGGAGGTGATCGCCACTTGGACAATAATACAATTAATCTACTTAACTTTAAAAAATTATCAGAAAACTTTCATTGTTGTGAAATTCATTAGGCAACCGCTTTAGGTAATTAGGCAACAGGTTGCCGAACGACTTGGGACAGTTGCCGAATTACCTGGTATCTGTTACATACCTACTTCTACTATATAATGAATGCATTAAAACTAAATGTTTTATTTATTTTTAAATGACTTACTCAGAACTGGATACATCAATAGCACAGTCCTTTGTTTCACATCCAGTGGAAACTTGGCATAATATACCTGCAAGATTAAAGTAATTATAATAATGGTGTCTCTTCATACTTCTGGGGTCAGAGAGAGAAAAACGGAGAGATAGCAAGGGGTTGATAACAGCAGCTTACAGACTCCTATGAAAAGCACACAGTTTCATTCCCTATAAATCGTGAGTGAATCAAACCCCAAATCATGTCAAGTGTCTATGCAATTCCTAAAGAAAGAAGGAAGAATCCAGTTCCATCAGCTGAATTAGGGAAGATTGGACAATACTTGACAATTATTGGATTAATAAGTTAATAAGAGTTAATAAATTATAAAACTTCATTTCTAGATGGCTATTTCAATATTTCTTTAACTGATTTTTCTTCAATAGAATGAACTGATGACAAGCCCTTGACTTACCACTGGTGTGGACGTCTCTTTGTTGACTTTTATCAATATTTTCCCAATTCTGATGGAGCGACAACAATCCCGTAGTCCCTTTTCCATAGCTTCACCTGTTCACACACAAACATTGTGAGATTTTTGTAAAAAAGACATGGACTGAATCATTGAATTTAAACACAACAAAAGCTACAACAATTAGTCTAAATCCTCACTATTGATATCTTGTTGGTTTTTACTCGCTCAGCACTTAAAAGAATTCTCTGGTGTGAGATCAGTTTCTTTGGATTTTTTTCTGTCATGCCACCATACTCTACAGTTCTAAACAATGCACAGTTGGTCCTGTTGGAAAGAAACTACAGAGGAAACCCTGTGTCCTTTGTAACTGTATCTGTTTATGTATGTAACCGCATGAGGATGAAGCCAGGGTTCTATAAGATAAGGCAGCAATTTGCCTTATCTTTAGTTGAAATGTGTCCAACCAATTACAGCTTCCTACTGGGTCAGTTACATAGGTCCATGCCTTAGGTCCATACTGTATGAATTGGCTCCACAACAGATCACAGGTACCTTAAGCTTACTGTATGTATGAATAAATTATAGCGGTTCATGTTACGTTGTGTGTGTCATGGTTTACAGTAAACATGAATCGATTGGATTAAGAGGTTCACTTTACTATGACCTGACTGTGGAGTCTTAAATATGGTCTGGGTGAAGTTTCAAGCCATTTGGACTGGCATTTTGAGAGTTGCGTTGTTCTGTTCCCCTTGTACATATAAGAGAAAAAGGTAGCACACTTTGCCCCTTGGCTGCTGTAAAAACCGAAGTAATTGGCTTCTAGCTCATTTGGAATTCAATATTCCAAATTCCCTCGCAACATTTAAGTCTGATCTCACCAGATGCCATTGAATCTAATCTTATTTCCATATCTTATTTCTATCTGCTAGGAAATCACACATTCAGAGCCCTCATTGCCATCAGATTATGCTTCCGACTGACTCACCCGATGAGGCCTTCAAAGTTCACAACAAACTCCCTCCCGACAAGTAGGACCAAATTAATTCATAACATAATCTGACGACTTAAGTTCTTACCACTTCGCATGATACTAACACCACAATTTCCCCTCTTGAATGACAGTCCCTCATAGTCAGCGCCTGTCATGAAATTTGAATCAATTAACTCGATAATTTGGGGAACCAAAAGCCCTACAGAAAAATGATTTGCTGAATGAAACTGGCATTTTATAGCATACACAAGGCTTTCATTAACTTTCAGAGTCGGCGGTGGAGATTGATAAGTAGGGTGTGGAAGTTATTTTATCTTTTTAGTTCAAGACTTTTTAAAAAAAAAGAAGCCGGCGCTCTGTGGAAAATAGCCGGCACTACCACCGGCCACCAAGGCCTAATGAAATCCCTGCTACATATTACAGTCAAACCAGGTTTGAGTTTATTGTTAGAATTGCATTTATCATTTCCTGAGAATTTCCACTCTTAAAACAAGTTTTCAAATTTTCTCACTGACAGCTGCAAATCCCAATGTGTTCCTTAGAGAAACCATGATTGTATAAATCGATCGATTCCCGATGGAAAGAAAGAAATAAGGCTTTCTTGGCTCATATACACAACCATGGCAGGTTTTTTGCCTTCATTTTAAACTAGACTTACGTATGAGTATGAACATTCGAAAACTTGTTCCAAGAATGGAAACTTCTCAGCAAATAATCAAATGAAATTATTCATAATGAACTCCATAATAGGCTATAGGGGACATGGTTGACCTGGATTGACTGTAGTTGCACACTTCAATACAAATATTTTATTTATTTTATTTAAATAGCTTCGTCGGTTGCGCACAAATACACAATAAATACAATATACAACTCTATTTATCTTGCTTTAACTAAGGGCAGGCAGGAAATGCCAAAAATTTACATACTTCGTTATCAAGTTGTTGGACATCGAACATCAACCAAAAATTGGTCCATACACTAATAAAAAGTGGAATTATCATGGAAATTGTGTTTGAGACTCACCAGTGGGCGTTTTGACTTTACACTTGTCATACGGCAGCTGATTGAGACCTTCTTCTACTACTAGTCGTATCTACACAAAATCAACCTGGTATGAACTTGGTACTGCAAACATGAATATTTAGTGAAGTTGCATTGCAGAAATTGATAACTATCACACAAACTATGGAAAACTTTCACTTAAATGAATATGTGTCAAGAGAAAAAAGACAGTGTGAGATATTTGAGAGTAAATATATTTTAGTACTGAAGTGTTTCTCAAGCCTTTTTTTAATGCACTGTCACAGATGTGATATAAGTAGAAGTTGTGTTTTAATCCTGCATACCTAAACAAACAACTCTGCAACGCCCCTCCCCTTATCAACAGCCTGTATTCAGTAGGCAATTGAATGCATCTAGTATTGAAGGCTAATCCATCAACTACCAAACAATTCCTACAAAATGGGATGAAAAAGTTTGTTTCCCCTGTATTCAAAATAACCTGATCAGTTTCTTTGTAAAATATACAGTGAGTGAATCAGAAATAACAGGGAAATTTAGCCACCTAAAAAACAATGCAAAACGAACAATTTTTTAGCATAATTTCTTTTAATCCATGAGATAGGGACCCCTTGAAGATAGGACCCCCCAGTTGCTACTTAGAGATAAGGACCCCCCATGGCCTCTCTGAGAAAGGGGCCCCCAGGGACTCCTTGAAAACAGGACCCCCCAGTTGCCATTTATAGTTAAGGACCCCCCATGGCCCCACTGAGATAGGGACCCCCAGGGACCCTTTAAAAATAGGACCCCCCAGTTGCCACTTAGAGATAAGTACTCCCCATGGCCCCTTTTAAATAGGGATCCCCAGTAGCCCCTTGAAAATAGGGACCCCCAGTAGCCCCTTGAAAATAGGACCCCCCAGTTGCCACTTAGAGTTAAGAACCCCCATGGCCCCTATGAAATAGGGACCCTAGTGCCCCCCTGAGATACAGTAGGGACCTTTAGGGAATAACCACAAAGTCCACTGAGTTTTCCAGCATGGTGCCAATGAAAGCATATTGCCTCATCATCAATGTTATCTGCAGCACTCTCTCTTCAATTGCACTGACATAGGCGAATCAATGAACTGAAAACTAATTTAGCCACCCATGGCAACACACTGATAACAGGGCCATAGCAACGGAGGGGTTGCATTTGTAAAAATTTAAGGAGATGGCCAGAAAGGGTGTCGCTGTATCCCAATATTTAGAGACCTGCTACGAGCCTTCAATGTGATGTGGTACATATTGCTGGTTTAGCCAGGCTTTTAAAGGTCTCATATTTTGCAAGTGGTTCAAAACTTACCAGTCGGTCCGCATAGAACATAAAGTCACTTCTCTCTGTTGTTCTGAAAAACAAATATGGATTGAAATCTTGGTTCCCTGCTAGCAGAGGCCTCTTTTCTCTGTATTTCGCTGGGCTGGAGTTCGCGAGGAAAAGATACCTCTGCCATGGGTCGCAAGTTCGTTTGATCAAACCGCCGTCCACGATCGTGGACGAGATCCAGAGCGCATGCTCCGTTCATTAATTACTGGCCATTATTTGAGCCCACAATGACTAGCGCATGCATGAAACGTATATCCGCTGCGGGATAATAAGCCCGCATTCGGAACGGCGTCCTCCGTAGAAATATCACGCGACGAATTATAAAAGAAGCCATTCAATGCCTTATCTTCATTCAGAATTTTCTCTCTTTTGACTAACGAGTCAATCTTCCGTTTACAGGTTTTGCATATTCTTCTGGGAATAGCTGATCTAAGTTTACCAAAAAATTTTGTAACATTTTCTTCGGATCCAACTGTGCGATATTTACATTGAAGAAACTCGCCTGCCCAGATGTCTTGAAATTAATCCCACAAACAAGACAAAACTCGTCTTTGCTGCGTTTGTTGTTCAATCTTTTTAGTGACGTTTTAGGTGATTGAAATTGAACAGTTTTTTTTTTCGAAGAGGAGAACTAACCGGAGTTTGATTCATGATTTCCGACTAAACCCATCCAAAGCATATTGACAGCTTTCGCGCGATGGTACGGGTTTTGGCACGTCGGTCGCTTATTAACGCTCACGCATGCGCAACAGAAACAGTTTCGACCCATGGCAGAGGTATCTTTTCCTCGTGAACTCCAGCCCAGCGAAATACAGAGAAAAGAGGCCTCTGCTAGCAGGGAAAAATCTTGGTTATTTTATTCAAAATCCCTTTCTATTTTTTTATTGATCAAATTTTACGTACCACATGGTTGTAATGCCACAACAATGTTTGGGAAAATGCAAAAAATATAGAATATGCGAGGTCTCAGATGCTAGTATTGTATAAATAACTTTAAGAGCTTCGTTGGCGAATGATTCCCTAATTTTTTTTTCGCGTGAAGCTTGCTATAAAATGAATGGATGAGCGAAAAAAAATCATTCCATATCACCTCTAGTGTGAATTTTTACGGAGTTCGAACCGAACAGAGCATAAAAAACAACCCTCGAAGAAAACTTCAGTTTAAACAAAGAAGAAAAAGGAGGCGAAAGTTCACACAAAAAATGTTATTGTTGTAGCGTGCTTGTGTGTAATTTTATGCAAACTCTGTTTACTTTTTAATTCGGAGTCCTAAAACGATCAAAGTGATAAGAAAATAAGAAAAATAAAAAAAAAATAAAAGAAAAATAAAGAAAATACTAAAAGAGATATGGTAGATACAGATATAGTGTAGCTATGCTAAAATAATTCGTATTTAAAGCTTAGAAGATTTTAAATTATAGCCGCGAAACATTGCCGCGTGGTGCATTTTTGCTTGAATGAGTTCAGGTTTTGAGTCGACGGTAAAAAAAACCCCGCAATAACCACCTAATTAAGTTAAATAAACCCCAAAACTGAACAACTCTCACCTGTCTCTTAGTATAGTTTGTAATTCTCGCACTTGGTTGTTCATCTTTATTATTTTTAAACGAGGTCCAAAGTCAACTTTTCGACTGTCGTTGCACGAAGAATGTAGCGATGAAACACGAGGTTTCTCTTCCGATGCAATTGCTTCTTCCATGTCCCCGTTCATAAGAATTGGTCCGTTTTGATTTCCATCGCATTCTCTATGCTCTTTTTTACCCTTTAGATGGATTTTTGATGCTTTCGGCTGTCTGGCGTGCAAAGTTTCGTGCATTTTGTGAGAACTAAAGCTTACGTGCATATAAAAGATCGGCACGTTTTTCGAAGTACACGGACACCACAGGAAGACCATCGTCCCTAAAGTCACCTACCGAGATAATAGATTAAAATCTATTATAAAAAGAAAAGAAAGCGAAAAGCAAGGAGAAAAGTACTCTTCAAAAATAAAGTTAGTCAATTTTCAAAATTATTTTGTATTTATCAAAAATTATTATGAGCAAGAAAACTTTAGATTATTTACCAATTTGTGTGTCCTGATTATTAGAGAAAAGGACGCAAGCAAATAAACTGCCTTATATTTCCAACATTTTATGTAAAAGCTGTAATCATCTTGTCTACACAATAAAGAATTTTCAAAAATTCATTATGTACTGAGTAAATAGTTCATACTATCAGTCGATAATGATTCGCAAACATCGACCAGTCGACGATATAATAACGACGGCTTTTGATTGGTAGAAAGATGATCGGAAGTGTGTTTTCCAAACGCGCACGCAAAGGCCAATGCGCTAAGGCACGTTTTTGGTTCGCAAAAATGTCGATCCTCCACGATCTGCTAGACTTCTCCGATGTTACACTCGATTTCGCCAACAATGAATCTCGGAGTAAAGTTTTCGAAGTGCTGCGGAATCACAAAGCAAAGGGGCCGATCATTTCTACAGAGCTAGAGGGAGAAAGAGGTTTCATGTTTGTATTTGTTGGCCCAAATAGCGGGTAAGGGTTAACATATTCGACACTTTGATGTTCGAAGTGTATAAATACACGAGAGCCGGGAACGCATGCCCAGCAACTTACTAGCTACCCGGCAATTTTTATAATTTGTAAAAAAAATAGCCATATGAGTCATATTTATCGATTCAAATCCATGTAGTTTTGTTAAAAACTTGGATGCGTTTCCGATGCAAGAAGCGTTTTATATTTAGAGTAATTCGCAAAAGCTGTGCACACCATAACAAAGAAATTCGAGTCGACACATGGAAAAATTTCGAGCGAACGAACCTCACGGGAGCTATTGTCAGGGGCGTAGCCAGGGGGTGGCCAAGGGGGCCCGGGCCCCCCTTCTAGCAGCCAAAAATACAGAAATGTATGAAACATTGTCTAAAACACAGGAGAAGATGCATTGAAAGTGCCTTTTGGGCCCCCTCCTGTTTAAAATCCTGGCTACGCTGTTGATTGTCAAAACACTACATACCCGACAGGTTTTTTTTTTTTTTATCTCTAAAACATTAACTAATCTCAAAACGTGTATATTGCTATTTTTGCTATTTTAAAGGGCGATCTTAAATCGCTCTTAACTACCGATAATAACTATATATATAATAGCTTGGTAGCTGTCAGGTTTCTAGGCTTTTGAGAACCTTGCCTGTGAGTTAACTTGCGGCTTTATGTAAAAAATATGAATCATAATCACTCCAGAAATGATGTAAATTGCTTTAAGATTCTCATTCAGGATTTTTCCTCGCTATTTTCAGGCTGTCAGGTATGTAGTGTTTTGTCTACTCAAATTTCTTGTTATAATTCCGCAGTAAAATACTAGACAACACAAAGACGAGAGTTTGGCACAATGAGAAGTTTATTGAAAGATAATACAATAAAAATGGTGAAAGCTGTACTGAAAAAAAAAAACAATAGACGTATCAGCCCATTGTTAGGTTGGGGGGGTGGGAAAGAAAAATAGACTATAGTATATAGACACATTAAATCAAAGTCCATTCGCTAGCACTAGCTGGAACATAAAAGACAATATCCGATTACAGTGTGAATAATACAGTACCAGCCTCACTGCCATAAAAGGAAGCGCGAATTAAAGATTTTAATCTAGTTATCAAAATAGCCCGGTGTGCCCAGCTTTTGCAAATAGCTCCAAATAAAAATATTTAAAGGGGCAGTGTCATGCTTTGCACTAGCTCTCTGGCCCCAACACAATAAATTTCAGTCCAATTCTTATATTGACTTATGAGCCTTTGGATATGTGGGTAACTTAAATTCAAAGGAAATGACCACAGACTGTTAATAAACATAGTTTTCAATAAAATATTGCATTGACAGCTTAAAGTTCAATGGTTTGTAGACAATTAGAAGCCTACAATAAATACTATCTCCAGAAATGTGCACCCTATTAAAGTTTTCTCAGCATGACACCTATTTGATGTTTTTGACCAGGCATTGGACTCTGCGTAGCTTCAAGAATGGCCATGCCTGTCTGGATATTGTAACTGTTGGAGCAGAGAGTAATAACAATGATTGGTATAATAATAGATATGAGGTATGTTTTATAGCTTTTTAAGCAATTAAGCAAGCAGACAAGTGATACATACACACTAGATCAACAACAATGTAAAGCTTAGAAACAATTTGAACTTCTTTTCAATTGCTCGCTTTGTGTTTATTGTTATTTTCTTGGTGACAGAAATATTATTATCTATGGAACAAAGAAGATTATCTTCTATTAAACAAAGAGGATTCGTTTGGCCATAAACAGATCATTTTAAATCTTTATTAGTTATCCTTTTCACATTTTTCTTTTGTTTAGGTAGACTGGTCCTATTTGCAGGGCTTCTGGAATTACGCGGAAAAAAACTAAAAATTACGCGGGATTCTTTGCTAAATTACGCGGAAAATCAATCATTACGTGCTAAATTACGTGGGATTTTGCAATACATTTTTCTTTAAAAATCAAAATTTTGCGGGATTCTTTACTGAATTACGCGCTAAATTACACGGAACATTAACTGTTACGCCCAAACTACATTTTGTACCGAAAGAAAAGTTTTATTTTTGAAAAGGTTTATTTTTGCGCGAAAATATCTTAGGCGAGTTTTCATTGGCTCCTAGCCACCAGCCAATTAAGAAAGGTATTTTATTATTAGTCCTAGGCCTTCACGGTTTAGCAAAGGACGCCTAGTCATTTTATAAGTTTTCGAAATTCAGTTCGAAATATCGCACTCTTACGAAGAATATCTGTTTTTTTTTACGAGAAATAGAGGCAAGAACCCTAAAGAAAACACATCAGCTGTGCACTTAAATGTTTTGTCTTTCAAAATCTAGCCAAATTACACGGGATTACACGGAAATTTGTGGATTACGCAGAGAAAGCCAAATTACGCGCTTCCGCACAAGCGCCTAATTCCAAAAGCCCTGTATCAGTCAAGTGGGCACTTCTTCCATGCCCCCCTTCCCCTGACTATGGATCCCCCTTCCCTGACTATGGGTCCCCCCTTCCCTGACTATGGGTCCCCCCTTCCCTGACTATGGGTCCCCCCTTCCCTGACTATGGGTCCCCCCTTCCCTGACTATGGGTCCCCCCTTACCTGACTATGGGTCCCCCCTTACCTGACTATGGGTCCCCCCTTCCCTGACTATGGGTCCCCCTTTGCCCGACTATGGGTCCCCCTTCCCTGACTATGGGTCCCCCCTTTCCCCGACTATGGGTCCCCCCCTTCCCTGACTATGGGTCCCCCCTTACCTGACTATGGGTCCCCCCTTACCTGACTATGGGTCCCCCTTCCCTGACTGGGTCCCCCCTTCCCTGACTATGGGTCCCCCCTTCCCTGACTATGGGTCCCCCCTTCCCTGACTGGGTCCCCCCTTCCCTGACTATGGGTCCCCCCTTCCCTGACTATGGGTCCCCCTTCCCTGACTATGGGTCCCCCTTTCCCCGACTATGGGTCCCCCTTCCCTGACTATGAATCCCCCCTTCCCCGACTATGGGTCCCCCTTCCCTGACTATGGGTCCCCCCTTCCCCCGACTATGGGTCCCCCTTCCCTGACTATGGGTCCCCCCCTTCCCTAACTATGGGCCCAACTTATGCCCCTTTATCAGTCTTATGTTGTTTTTGTATTATTCTTTAGTGAGTGTGTTTAATGTCTAGGAAAGCAAGGCCATTAAGGAGTCATTGGCAAAAGTATTTGCCACAGAAAAGAGTAGGGCTCTTCCGCCTATCATACGCAAAGGACCCTTAAATCCCTACTTGCCAACAGTTGACAACCTTATAATGCAGTATGATATAGATAGGTAGGTGTAAGTGTTAATCTCCTTGTCTCTCTTGGGGCCCTTTCCCAACCCCTTTCTCATGAATCCCCCCTCCCCTTATGCCTAATTTGTTCATTAACCTGCATTACCCCTATGAAGCTTGCTTGGTTTTAATGTAAAAAGGGCACCAAATTTAAAAAAAAAAGAATATTTATAATCTGGGACTTTTGTAAGAGACATATGTCAAAAACTGAAAATAGCAATTCTGAAATATGAGCCCCTTCTCTGTATTAAGCCCCCCACACACACACATGCGCGCGCGTCCACACAATAATTATTAGAGCTTTTACTGTACCTACCTCAAGCTGTATTATTGGTAAAGATGTAAGATTTGATGCATTTTTTTTCTATTCACAGGGAAATTGTAAATGTGGACTCTAAGTACCAGAACATTAAAATCCTGCATTCCAACCAGTTTGGAAATATGCTAGTGCTTAATAACGATATCAGTAAGTACAGCCTTGTGTTTCAGAATCCAGAGTCGATCCACATTAAGCTGCTGTAGTAGCATAACATAGCTGTCAACTTACCTGCATTAGGCTCGCTGGTTGACTAGTAAAGTTTATGACAGTGCTTACTTTTGTTGCTCAATGCCTCGCAATTGGTTTAGTTTGCAAACTGGTTTGTACTGTATCTGGTCCTGATAATCATCTGGGGCCTGCATCAAACTTTTTAGGGCCAAATAACATTTTAACATCTCATTTTCACATTATCTGTGTCTTTGACCTTCACTCCAGATTTAGCAGAGAGTGACTTAAGTTATACCAAAGCTATCACTGGTAATGGTAAAGAGAACTACAAGGATAAAACAGTGCTGATTCTTGGCGGTGGAGATGGGGGAATTTTGCATCATGTTCTAAAGGAGGAACCCAAGCAAGTGATCATGGCAGAGATATCCTTACTATTTAAGCTGGCTTTTCACTAGGAAAGGAATCTGGCATAAGCTGGAAGCAGAGATGCAGTGATCGTGTTTGAACAAAAATCGTCGAAAGGAGATGCAAGCTTCATCCTCCACTTGCATGCTTTGCGCTGATTCTCACAATGCAAATTAAGCATCGCAATTTTAAGTATGTGCAAACATTAAGCGGAATAAGGTATATTTCATATTTTTGCCTGCATGCTGGTTAATTTCCTTGACAAATTTGCACATTGACCAGATGGTAGTGGACCTTGCTGTAAAGCACTTGAGAGGAATATGTGGTGATTCGATGGATTCCTTAATTGGACCAAACTACGAGGTACGTAAGTTGTATAACAAGACTACTGACAAGCTGTAGAAAAACTAGGTGGATTGTTTAGACATAGTTGAAACAGGGAATTAAAGTGAAACAGTATTGTGTTGAGCACCTCAAAGTAAACAAACATTTGGTTATATCTACAGGCACATACACAAGGGGGTGCGCAGTTTGTGCGTGCACCTCCCTTGGAGGCAAAAAGTGGGTCATTCCTTATTAAGGAATATTCAAATACTATGCCTATTCCACATAATATCTATGACTGTGAACCCCTCCCCCCCCCCCCCCTTGGCCAATCCTGGGAATGGGCCTGGTTTACATGAATTTTAATTAGCAAAGGCATTTTTTTTCTTGATGTCATTAGGTAATTATTGGAGACTGCGTTGAGATCATGAATAAATGCATCAATAAAGGAAAATTATTTGATTATGTTATCAACGACCTGACAGCCATCCCGATAACTACTGAGGCTAGAGGTAGGCGCACCTTAAATGCCTTTTAACCTTCATGCCTTACTACAATGCCATAGTGCCCATATTCAGTTATATTATCTTCCATTCTGTATTGTGAATTACCCTGCTAGCAGAGCTTTTTTCCTGTTTGTTTCTTTCTAGCGAAAGGACAGAAGTGCGACATGGATAAATAAACTGATAGAAACAGACAGGAAGGAAGCTCTACTAGCAGGACATTAATTAATGGATCTTTACAGGGTCATACAGTGGTTATATTAGAGAATGTTGATTATTTTGATAGCAACTTAATATTGTAGATGTACCATTTTATATCAGGAAACATTTGCGTTTCAATATTGTGTGAGTATTTGCAAACTTTGAAGCTCGTTATATTAATTTTGTAGGCGACCAATGGGACTTTCTGCAACTAATCTTGGACCTATCTATGAAGGTTCTCTCTCCAACGGGGAAATATTTCACGCAGGTACAGTAGGCCCTAACGGGTTGGAGGTTGTGAAAATAAGTCAAAGTTATGACTTTGTCATATACCGTAAACGGTCTAATAAACACCACCTAACTAAGGAACACCTAATATCTAACGAACACCCACCACTCCAAGAAGTTTGTATTGAACACCCCTCTCTAACAAACACCCCACCTATTAAACGCCCCCCCCTACCCTTCCCCGCCCCCCTCCCAGCATAAAAACAAACGACATAGGATTTCGGGTAATATAAATAAAATTTAATTGCCTAATCTAAGCAAGTAGCGTCTTGCTAAATGTAAAAAAATTGCTTGCTACACAGGCTTTAATTTAACGTGCTCTTGACTGAAATTAAAACCCTATTACACTTAGGTTTGTTATATTTTTAGGTAATAATGAAGCCCCTGTCTAATAAACGACCCCTATCTATTATTCCTCGAATTTTCTTTAATCCCAATCAGGCTTCAATTCAACACTTCAGAAAAATACAGATCTGTGTAAGGCACCTTCATCAGCTAAGCAGGGCCGTAGATGGGGGTGGGGCACTTGGGGCATGTGCACCCCCCCCCCTCTCACCCCAAAATTTAGTGAATTGACCAGAAGGGGCATGGCTGTACCCCTCCAATATTTTCTTTATATTCCTGTATTGTGCCCCCCTCCCCAATCTTACGTGGTCTGCTACCGCTCTGGCTGAACCAAGTTTATCCAAGCATGTGTTTAAAATACTCGGGTACATATTTTTTTTTACATTTATCTAGTTCAGTTAGATATAGAAAAACAAGGCCTTTATTTTGGGCTGGTGTCCGTTAGTAGAGCCCAGCTTCCTATGAGCATTTGACCACATGCACTTATGTTTGTACGGTTATTGTTTCAGGGCAATAGTTTTAATGAGCTTGACTCCCTGACAATGTTTGAGGGTCAACTGAAGAAGCTAGAGTGTCCGGTGGAGTTTACCAAAGAGACTGTGTGTGTTCCATCATACCACGAACTGTATCCTTTCACATTCTTTCATTTTACACACAACAATTTGCACTACAGTAGTAGCTGTGGCTAGCTAGTTGGGGTCAACGGACAGCTTTCCTCCCAATCCAGATTTTAATTTTTTTTTTGTGGGCACTTGCGAATTTTCATGTTTACTTTATTCAAGTGTAAAAAAAATTGTAAGGGACCAATATTCTGTGAAATGGATCGTGTGATCTAGCGAGTTTTCTTTGTAATTCCGGTTGAAGTCAACATAACGCCTGTAGCAATACTGAAAGGAATTGGACATTCAGACCTCTTGTGGTTTTCGAAGGTAAAAGCTCCTTTATCAACACTTTGACTGTTTCCGAGCTCTCTATACAATTTCACTAAAATCACTCTTCATTTAAATTCACGCGTCTTTTTAAATGGACCCGATTACTTTTCGCCTCTTAGATACATCACCTTAACTCTCTGCCAGATGGGTCTTCTATGAGATCTGGAAAACCAACAAGTCTTAACAACAAGAGAGAAACACATCTTAGTTGCTATCAAAAAAATCATTCAAATTGATCTGTGTAAATGTGAATATTGTACAAATGTGTGGGAACACCAATAGGCAATGACATCACAGAAAGGTGGCGCTGGAAATGCCTCAGGACTTGGTAGGGCGGGACCTGTAGCTCTTTCATAATAACATTTATAATATTATTATTTAGTTAAATTTTCTATGATAAACCCATTATTGCCAATCAAGATTCACAATTTCTGTGCCCATATTACAATCAACTTTGTCTCCCCAAACCAGCTACCTTCTCCTTTACCATCCACCATACCAGCTTCCCTTTCTCCTACCATCCACCCTACTAGCTACCCTCTCCCCTAACATTCACCTTACCAGTTGCCCTTTCCCCTACCATCCACCCTACCAGTTGCCCTTTCCCCTACCATCTACCCTACCAGCTACCCTCTCCCCTAACATCTACCCTACCAGCTACCCTTTCTCCTACCATCCACCCTACAAACTACCCTCTCCCCTAACATCCACCCTACCAGTTGCCCTTTCCCCTAACATCCACCCTACCAGTTGCCCTTTCCCCTACCATCTACCCTACCAGTTGCCCTTTCCCCTACCATCCACCCTACCAGTTGCCCTTTCCCCTACCATCTACCCTACCAGCTACTATCTCCCTACCATCCACCCTACAAGCTACCCTCACTCTAACCATCCACCATACCAGCTACCCTCTTCCCTACCATCCGTACCCTACCAGTTACCCTCTCCCCTAATATCCACCCAAAAGCTACCCTCACATCCAGCCCCCTACCAACTACGCTCTTCCCAACCATCCACCCTACCAGCTACCCCCACATCCAACCCCCTACCAGCTACGCTCTCCCCTACCATCCACCCTACCAGTTGCCCTTTCCCCTACCATCCACCCTACCAGTTGCCCTTTCCCCCTACCATCCACCCTACCAGTTGCCCTTTCCCCTACCATCCACCCTACCAGTTGCATTTTCCCCTACCATCTACCCTACCAGCTACTCCCTACCATCCACCCTACAACCTACCCTCACTCTAACCATCCACCATACCAGCTACCCTTTCCCCTACCATCCACCATACCAGCTACCCTCTTCCCTACCATCCGTACCATACCAGTTACCCTCTCCCCTAACATCCACCAAAAAGCTACCCTCACATCCAACCCCCTACCAGCTACGCTCTCCCCTACCATCCACCCTACCAGCTACCCCCACATCCAACCCCCTACCAGCTACGCTCTCCCCTACCATCCACCCTACCAGCTACCCCAACATCCAACCCCCTACCAGCTACACTCTCCCCTACCATCCACCCTACCAGTTGCCCTTTCCCCTACCATCCACCCTACCAGTTGCCCTTTCCCCTACCATCCACCCTACCAGTTGCCCTTTCCCCTACCATCTACCCTACCAGCTACTCCCTACCATCCACCCTACAACCTACCCTCACTCTAACCATCCACCATACCAGCTACCCTTTCCCCTACCATCCACCATACCAGCTACCCTCTTCCCTACCATCCGTACCCTACCAGTTACCCTCTCCCCTAACATCCACCCAAAAGCTACCCTCACATCCAACCCCCTACCAGCTACGCTCTCCCCTACCATCCACCCTACCAGCTACCCCCACATCCAACCCCCTACCAGCTACGCTCTCCCCTACCATCCACCCAAAAGCTACCCTAACATCCAACCAGCTACGCTCTCCCCTACCAGCTACCCTACCATCCACCCTTGTACCCAACCATCTTGACACAGCACAAGAACCTGTAAAGATATCACCCCTTTAATGCTTACAGATTAAAGTACCAGTCCTTCCCCTGAAAGATGATTAATATAGATCCCCCGCGTTTATGTTATAGACATTGGTCTACAGGCACAAAATGTTGATGGCTCAAACCTGCCAAAGCGTCACCTAAATACCACAGGAGCCCGGTATCTGGTTAATAGCCCATTGCAGACTGATCATGCTTTCTGTAAATAATTAAATTTGCTAAACTAAGCTTTGTTGAGTAAGTTACAAGTTTCAATTGATCCAGTGTTTATATCTCAGTATACGATCAGTGGTTCCTTGTCTGAGCATGCGCATGCAATTAAACATGACACGCCGCAGCATTTCCATATCCCAGGTGCTGCTTCCAGCGGTCATCATATGGATCCCTAAACCAGATACTGAAAAAAATAATAATAAAAAGTAATAATTCTTTTACTGTTTTAGATTAAAATAACTAACCCAAATACCAAAGAAAGGAAATGTTTGCTGACATGAGGTGTTTTAATACGCGCTTGTTTTAGCCAATGCCCCCCCCCCCCCCCTCGAAAAAAAAAACTTACGACCACAACCCTCGCCAACGGCAATTCCCCTCACCTCCCCACTTAGTTCCCTTTGAAGAAACCGCTGACATCGAAGAAGGAGTATCAGACACGAGATTATCGGGAACTCCGCTGGCCATAATAAGCGCGGTCGCCTTTTGGACAGCGGAAGTGCTTGGATGATATGGCTGACCATGATGCACCGCGATCTCTGCTGACGAAGAAGTTCATGGAAGCGTCGATGCCGAAAACCTCGTGTTCATCCGGATGAGCAGCGATCACACCAATAATGTACTCGTCCAGCTCTGAAGAACCTAAATGAAATAAAAAAAAAATAAAAAAGGTTTGAGAAAATGAAAGTATAACGCTCTCCGGCTAAAGTTTACTAGCGCTTCGTGTGTGCTATAAACAAACAGGTCGCCTCATTCCAGACGTGTCGGTTTAAAGGATCCGTGGGGGTCATTTAAAGTTCACAAGATTAAATTAATAGGAGAGAAAAATGTATGAAATATGGGGGGGGACAGCATAAAGTCGCGGGGTGGGAGTAAAAACCCCAAAATCTCGTGTGAGGGAGGGGGAAACCCCAGACCGACCGACTGAGTCGAAGTCGCCCTGCAGTTTTTTTTGCCGATGATGTTTAACTGAGGCAAACCGGCTATGCCATGCTGACGAGTCCTAATAAGGACGAAACAGCTGTCCATGGTTGCCGAACTGCACGGGTAATAGACTGTGCTAGCGTCCCGTCTTGGCCCGACTGGTGCCAGTGTGTGTATGCTAGTGTGCTTCTAAAGTCCACTGTTATCATTAGCAGCAGCAGCATCTTAATCAGTGTCCTCACCTAAGTGTCCCAAAGTCGATCTGCAGATAGTCCGGCTTTTCGATTTCACCCTGCCACCCTGTGAACTCCGTCACAGGTTTATTTAGACGGATGTCCACAGCACGAGACATTGCCTGCGAGTCTGTGCTTTGAATCAGCGCCGCGTCAGGGATTGACCCGGACTCTAGACCAAGGGGACTGATGCAGTTCACTAGAGAGAGGGGGAAAATGGCTAAGATAGGCCAAGGGGACTGATGCAGCTCACTAGAGAGAGGGGGAAAATGGCTAAGATAGGCCAAGGGGGCTGATGCAGCTCACTAGAGAGAGGGGAAAATGGCTAAGATAGGCCAAGGGGACTGATGCAGTTCACTAGAGAGAGGGGGAAAATGTCTACGAAAGGCAAAGATGAATGATACAGCTCGCTTATTAGAAGATAAAAAAAATAGCCTTTGAAGAGCCCGCAGTAAATAGCTATACTTTTGCGGTACCCTGCCACTTGAGGCGAAGTTAATGAAATAAAATAAAAAGGAAAAAAAGGAAAAAAATAGACAAGAAAAAAAAAACGATAAGACATAATTCTTAGTAAGTAACTGGAAGATGCGGTGATCTGATAATCTGCGATATCCCTTGATTCCATTCCTAATGGCTTAGAATAACCTTTGAAATACGCAAATAGAATGTCCACCATCGGGCGTGGTCCAAAGGGGTGTCATGTCCCCTCCAATTTGAAAGAAAAAAAAACGATACTTAGATAGCGATAACGATAGCTTTTAATAAAGAACTCATGTAATGATGATAATAACAAAAATTCTGTGACACTATTTTAGAAAAGGGGTGCACTTGGTTATACTGGATCTTTTGATCTTTGTCCATTTTTTAAATTCAACGTCCAATGTTTCAAAATTTGTGGTGGCCGTAGCGCTTTGTTAATACTATTTTAGTAAACATAGATATAGATGTGATTCGTCTGCTCGATATTTTAGGGGGATTTTCGATCTCTTTCCAATTTGCTTAAACTCTAATTGTTATCAGCCTCCTTAGATTAATCCTTTGCTCATGAGTAAAATAGCCTTTTTTGGTCTTTTTAGAATCTTTTTAAAATCTTTCTAGTATTTTTTTTTTAGGTTTAGGGTTAGGGCTTTGATCATGAGCGTCGTGTTAAACTGAATCATTTATAGATTAAAATACCAAAATTATTCCCTTTCAACTTCTCTAACCTGGAACTTCGAGAACAAACTCGACTGTGGCCAGCGGTTGCGAGAAATACTGCCCCTTGCTGAGTACCAGGCCCCTGGCGTCCTCGGTGTAGTCCTTGTAGTAATGCATGTGCACTGGTGTGATCACGTGGTGTCTACCCGGCTTTAGCTTACGGTCGTGGTCGAACATCACGGTAAACGTAAACTCAATTTCTTGCATCCATTGTAGTGTGGGAATCTGACAATCAAGTCAGTAAATTGGTGACTTGCACGAAGAAATCACGTGACCGTGAGTTCTCACGGTCACGCGCGCGCTCCAGCTTTTGACGCCAAAAAAAAGAAAACAAAACGAAACAACAACAAAAAGCATGAATCAGCCAGAAAGTTTCTTTGTCAGAAGGGGCTTATTCTCACTTAAAGATTCCATTTTGTCGTCGCTCCCTGGCGTTATGGCCGTAGCCATTTCTGTGTTTATTTTGGCTTGACGTTGCCATTCAATCACGTGACTTCTTAGTGTAAGCATATTAATCAATAGCCTCCCTCGCAGGCGTTTTTAGGCAGGCGTCCTTGTGGAGGGGGAGCAAGCGAAGCCTGCCTAAAAACGCATGAGAGGGTGGCTAATTAATCAATTAATCAATCAAGAAACTAAACCAGCACTCATCCAGCCACCCCCAGGGGTGTAGCCAGGGGGGTGGCCAAGGGGGCGTGCCCCCCTCTTCTAGCAGACATAAATACAGTAAATGTATGAGCTACGCCGCTGCACCCCGCCTAGAAGAGCGCATAGAGTGACTACTATGCTTTGAAAATAGAAAAAATATCGGATGTCACATAAGAAATAATCGACACGCTGTTTACCATCATTTAAAATGATTTTCTATCGCTTTGCCATTGAATAAAAAGCATAATCCTGCTTACATTAGAAAATAGACATTAGCCACGCTTAATCAATAATTAACATCATGATTCAGCATAATCGTTATGCTGTTGGTGCAAAATGAGGCGCCCCTATTGTAGTAGTTTGACCCTTACCACAAACGTGCTATGACCCTCTTCTTTCTCGACTCGTGGCCTTTGCCACTTGTATGAGGTCACATCTTGGAATGAGAGGAATGGGGCGAGCATCCATGTCACGTGAACTCCCTTAGCGTCGGCAGAGGACTGGGGCGAGTGTTTGACTAGAGTGTGGTACGTGTACGTTGACCTGTTTCAACAAAGACAATAATGCTATCAAAAACACATATTGAAGCATCTTTGCTTGAATAAAAATTTGTCCTTCCAATTTCATTTTGTCCTTTGAATGGCGTCAGAGATATCTTTGAAGCAAACTTGCAGAAGACCTTAAACTTCTTTGGCTTTGAAAAATATAATTATTATAATATTCCCCCAGAAGAACTCGGCATTTAATTCACGCGTTCGCACCAATCTCCTAGCACATTTCAGGCCCGTAGCCAGGGGGGGGGGGTGTTCAAATGTTTCGGAAGACTTCCCCCCGACTCGACTGGAAGGTCCGCTGTTATTAAGAAAAATTAAGGACCACTATGGGGACAAGCTACCTAAGAGAAAAAGGTCCGCTGTTATTAAGAAAAATTAAGGACCACTATGGGACAAGCTACCTAAGAGAAAAAGGTCCGCTTCATGGGAAGCCAACCGCCCCCCTCAAAATCCTGGCCCATGCCTGCATTTACACGAAATGCTTGATGTGTTTCCAGTAGCTTTACCTGGACCTTACCCGGATGTCATGGACGCGTTAACATTCTGGTAGGAGAGCTGAAACTCAATCTTTGGCTCCTATGAGAAAAATGAAGAATAATTGATATTCAAGTGGGATGGGGGTAGGGGGGATTAGGTTAAGGGAATAAGTAGGGGAAGGGGGGGGGGGGGGGGGGGGGGGTGACGATCGTTGCCCGCGCAAGGTCCCTCACACGATGCAAGCATCTAAATCATATCCGAACTGTAATGTTTCGTCCATACTACCACTGAGAGATGTTAGCGTCAGATTAATCTTATATTTTACAGTGAAATTTTATTTCTATACATTTATATTATAAATCTATCACATTTCTGAAGCAATTGTTTTGGCTACGTGTAAGTGTGGGCATACAAAATGAACATACTCAATTGATTGTCTTTAATGTTGGGGGGGGGGGGGGGCACGCACATACCCCCGGTACCAATCCTTCTACGCTACGACCGTGAATAGCATTTCTTTCTTACCATAGATTAAAGATAGTCTCCGAAGCCGTGCGCAGTGGCTCTGGCATTTGCGCTGGCATTTTCGAAAAATTTAAGATTGACAGCCTAAATTTTCCATCTCTTTTACTAAGACAGCTCGTTATAGTCAAATTCGTTGTCGCGCGACCTCCCAGAATCGTAAATTGCTTTCTTCTTTGGGAATAGCGCGCAGTCAATCAAACCAAACAATCAAAACCAGACAGACCGCCCCAAAAGCTTATGTCTGACTACGCGCTATTCCCAAACAAGAAAAGGATTTTGGATTCGCTGAGGTCGCGCAACAACGAATTTGGCTGTAATGTAAAATACATACAAGCGCTCTTTTGGTGCGTCTGCTGTTTTCTTTTAGTGCATAGGCTTCGACAATAAGGAAATGAAAGACGATGAGTGATAGAACGGAAAAAACGATTTTAAAGAGAACATGCTTCATAAATTACTAATCTCGATTCCAGAAAAAAAAAGGAAATGAAATTGTGTCTTTTGCTTCAGACGTAGGGAGAGTTTTTTAAAATTTTCACACAAATGCGGGTCCTGAAAATTATTTTAAAAAAAGAACCAGTTTCCTTTCCATCCTTTTTTGGAATAATACACAGGCCCCCCAAAAGATCAATCCCTTTTTATACGCGCTTGATCTCAAAGCATTATGTTTAGCAAACTCATCTTCGAAAAAACAAAAAGCGACGAATAACAGGAGAAGAAATTTCATCTTCTTGGTAAACACGTCAGGCCGAAGTTGTCTAAACTGTCGCTGGAAGCTACAATGCCCAACATCGTTGTTCCATCCCTCTTTAAAGCAATTGACAACCATTCACAATAAATAATTGATTTTTTTATGAATTTACAGCTATTGTGTAACATTAACACTATCATACGTTTGGAAATCGACCAATCCGAAGTAATTTTTGACGACACTTCCCTGATAACCATTTACCAAATGCATTAGCACTCAGACTCAACCGTGTTAAAATGGGATATTATTTCTAAAACCAGCCATATTATTGAGGTTCACCATTTTCCATGTAAAATAGTATTTGAGTATGGTATGGTGTTTAGAATAAAATGTTTTTGGGGGTCGTCATATTGTTCGTAGAATAACACTCTAAGATTTATCCCTAAAACGAACGATGTTATCTGCAAAACATTTCATATTTTAGTAGGTAAATCTGAAAGAGTTGATGAAAAAATCCAGACTGTTATTTTATCAAAAACATGTCTTGGTTACTGGCCGAGGCTCCCCTGCTCACACATTCAAACATTGGTAACAACAGGGGCTCATAAGTACTTATGAGCCCCTGGTAACAATCAGCACAATTTTTCCCTTTTTCTCAAATCTCAATCAAAGGAATTGCGGCCTATCCTAGATTTAGGACAGTGACGCCTCTTTTGGCTCTTTTTTTTTTTTTGCATTTCTATGTCGACTGGAATTGGGAGAATTCACCCCCAGCCCCCCTCCACACACACACACCTTTTAGTCAGTACCCCTCTCTCACTTCTCCCGCTCTCACCCACAGAATCGTGGTGTCAAATGTGTGTATAGTCAAAATAATGGCGATAATTTCAAAACTTTATAAAATTATAAACAAATATAATGCGATATTTGATATGCGCGTCTCGCGAAACAGACATGACCAAACACTGGAAATAAACATTTTTATTTTACCTCTTTTTCAAATTCTATCCATGCCCGTGACATGCAAAGATCGGCGAAAGGTTTCCTTTAATAATGGTACCTCTATGGTGTGACAACTTGTCAACCGAACTGGCAAGCCAGCCCCCCTCCCCCCCTCCCCCTACAAGGGTGGCTACTAAGCAGACTCCTTTCAGCGCAACCATTATCATAATGATTAGATTATCATTATAATCATCACCCCCATCATCATAGTATCGTAGAAACAAGGCAGTCTAACAAAGAGACCGTTTTCACGATAATGCGCGCGCATCCAACCGCAAGCCCCACCCCCACCCCCTACGTAACAGCTGATCTAAAATTGCTCATCACAGTGGAGTTTACAGACGAAGCTAGAAAATACTGTCAGAGTGCTTTTTTCGCGGTGTTTTACCTCTTCGTCTGCATTTTAGATTAGTTATGGCCCGACAGTCTGTGGCATTTTTGATGCCCTCGCAACATCATGAAATAGGTCTCTTCGCGCATGATCACGTGACCTTCCCATAATACAACTCGACCCGAGATTCGAGAATTCTGTACTTTCTCCTGTCTTTGTCTTATTTAAATCAAGGTCCCGGAAGTAGCCTCTTAATTCATAGAGATACCATTATACTTCTGATATGCATCAATATTATATTGATTTGTCAATAGATTATAGAAATATGACGTTTTGTTTTCTCATGCTTTTGGCAGTTCCATATGAACAAGGGCGGATATAGAGGAGAGGTTAAGCATACAAATTATTAAGGGTACAGGAAATGACATAAGAAACTTGGTGCCGGACTCAAAATACTAATTTATGAATATATATATTACTGTTAACATAATCTGCTTAGAGCTCGGCTATTTTCATTTTTGTTTTATATCTATTTCGTTAAGAGAATGAGCGATTAGATTTATTTGGGTCTTCGTGCATAAATAATAATTGTTGGCGCATGCGAATTTAATCATATGACACATAGCAGTTGAATTACTCTCCGCAACATTTCCATGAGCCCACAGGGATCCACTCGCTTGAACCAGCGGTTTTGAAATGTATGAAGTTGGAAGAAACTGGGAAAGAAATACAAAGAAGGTAAGAAATTAGCGTCTTGATGAAATCTTAGGAGTTAAGAGATTTTCTTTTTTTTCTATGTTTTTAAATAGTTCTTGACAAATAAACGACATATAACAGGCGCATAACCAGGATTTGCTAAGGGAACAGGGGTGCAGTCCACTAATTGAATCGAAATCCATTTTTTTTATTGAGCTCTAAACATGATAGCCTTTTTGTAACGTTCTCTTTGCCATGGCAAACCTAGCCTGCTTGTGGGCGTTAACCCGGTGTTATTTTTTTCAATGTTTCCCCGGTGTTTTCGCTATGAGTCGTGGCCGCCATCTTGTTTGTTCTGGCCGCGCGAAAGCTGGAACGGGCGCAAAGCGCCCCTTTTTGTCACGTTTTGTCACTCGCGCCAAGCTAGCGCAGCCAAAAACAAGATGGCGACCCAGCGCATAGCGAAAAAAAAAAACACCGGGTAAACGCCTGCAATCAGGGTATGGTAAACCCTTTAGCAAATCCTATTCACGCACATTCCAGTACCCCCAGTAGTTGAATATCACTCCGTACCTCCCCACTGGTCGCCATTAGACGTGGTCAGCGTCTGATTGGCTGTTGGGAGTGACTGGACGAAGTTCTCCGGAATGGTGCTGGCTTTGCGGAACCCAGACTCCTTGCGTCTGTGTGCGAGGTATTCCGGAGAGATCTGGGACCAAGTGAGTCCCAGGTCCCTGCTCCGAAAGAGATTGAGCCTGCGATCAAAGCTATACAGCTCATCGTCGAGCGTGTTGATACCAATAATGGAGATGACGTCAGGGTCAATAACTGGTGATATTGAATGATTATCAGGGTCAATAACTGGTGATGTTTAATGAGGTTAGGGTCAATAGCCGGTGATATTCAATGATTGTCAGGGTCAATAACTGGTGATATTCAATGATTGTCAGGGTCAATAACTGGTGATATTCAATGATTGTCAGGGTCAATAACTGGTGATGTTTAATGGTGGTCAGGGTGAGTGAATAGTGATATTCAATGAGGTCAGAGTCAATAACAGGTGACATTTAGTTATAGTAGGGATAAGCACATCATGATTCTGTTATACCAATATTGTATAAAGCTGAGGCAGATGGCAATGTAATATCTACTAGAGACACTTGAATTTGAGTGTAAAGAATTTTTCACTTACACCTCCATTCCTGGTGATTCTTGCTTACAAAGCAGCTGCTCTCATCACTGGAAAAGTAATAAATACCATCATCATTATCATATTTTTCTTCTCATAATCAACACTATCATCATTTTCACAACCATTTTAATTTAACAAGAACAAACACCCTCTTCCTTGTCATCATCAATAGAAGCAGCATGATCGTCATAAAAGGTAATTTCCATCTATTGGAAGTGGCAGATACAAGAGGTGGGCAGAAGGGGGGGGGGGTGGGGTGAGTAGGTTTTCGGATCGACGGATTTTAAGAAAATCCGACTTGACTGATATGATTTTCTTATAATTTTCGATTTTTTTCTTCTATCATGCGTTGCGGACTCGGATTGAAGCAAACCCTTGTGCGGATCGGCGGATTTTCGAGAAAAAAACAAACAAAACAAGGGTGGCTACTTAGCAGACTCCTTCTACCGAAACAATTACCATAATCATTATTATCATCATCCCCATCTTCATGATGTTGCGCGCGCATCCAAAATGCCACAGACTGGTGGGCCACTGATCTAAAAGGGTGTACGAAGTGGAGTTTACAGACAAAGCTATAGAAAACACTGGTAGAGTGCTACTTTCGCGGAGTTTTGGAGTCAAATTCCCCTTCGTCCGCATTTTTGGTCAGCTGTGGCCCTCCAATTTTGAATTTGCGCGCAACAACGTGAAAACGGTCTAAAAGGCGAGGGACGGTCTCTCCATCCATTACTACGGCTTTTTCTTTGTTTTCTTGTATACCTTGTCTCGCTGTACATGCAGACAAAAAAGTTTTCGGATTTCGGGTCCAGCAGAAACGACCGTCTCATATAGTCTATGTCCTCTACGGAATAAAGACGCACATTAAAACCAACATGGTCCACGGGATACCAGTGGTGGGGTACCTCAGCCAATCAGCCCCCGGTATGGATCACATGCACATGTCTGTGGTTTTCTTGACCTGGATGTCTGGGCTACCTGTGGCTCTATCGGTCTCCACTCAGTGATAAGCCTTTGATCTTAGCAAGCGCCAAGTTGGTTGTATGGGGTACCTGTGGTAGGTTTACCTGCGAATGGCTATGTGGGAAGTCTGTGGCTAGGTTAGCTACGACTGGTTGTATAGGTTTTCTGTGGTTATGGTAACTATGACTGTTTGTATGGATTTCTTGTGATAAGGTTAGCTGTGGTCGGTCGCATGGGCTACCTGTGGCATTATGTATGGGTTACCTGTGTACAAAGGCAATGGTTCACTCAGGCAGCCGTACACCTCAGCTCTAAGCACCGGTGAAATCATCATCTCGGTAGGATGTATGCGAAGGTAACGTGCAACTATCGGCTTTTTCAGTTTGTAAAGAAGCGGCCATTTAGCGGCACCAGAATCGCTAGGCCCTTTGATGTTCTGAGGAAGAAGATTCGAGTTATCCGAATGAGGAGTAGACATTACATACTAAAACAAAGGGAAGTGAGACTGCAGGGGCGGATAGTCTATCACTCACGTGACCACTGCGCTGTGATTGGCTTTCAAATGATTGTTTTGCTTCACGCTATAACTTTCGGAACACATTTCTCAACAAATAAAAAACGTTTTAAGACCAACAATTGTCTAGTTTGGCAAGGATGTTTATATAGGATAGTGGCCTGGAGAGAATATGTTTTTAGAAATACACGAGTAGTAACATTTCGGATTTCAATAAGACCTCCCCCACCCAGTAGAGGCTCTGAGTATACTCCAGGCAATCTGAGCTCTGTCACGCTAACAAGCGACTTACAACTAGAAATTATGTGATTTTTTTTGTTGAGAACTCGCGCTCGCCCTGACTTTTGGCGGCAAAAATTACGACAATTGAACGGCAATTATTATTATTATTATTATTATTATTATTATTATTATTATTATTATTATTATTATTGAATTATTTTTTCGACTCTTTTTAGTGTGAAGTTAGCAGCCTTCTCTGTTCATTTTGGCGTGACTTCGCCATCCAAAATGTCAGGTGATTTTTTTTAATGCAGGTTGATTGTTTTTTCAGCACAGCATGGCCGTAGTAGGCGGTGGGGCACTGGGGGCATGTGCCTCCCCCCCCCCCTTCCCAATATTTTCAATAATTATAAGGAAATGACCAGTAGGGGCGTGACTGTGCTCCCCCCCATATTTTCTTAATGTTTTTGTATTGTGCCCATGCAATCTAAGGTAGCCTGCTATGCTACGGCTCTGTACAGAGCGACTGTGTGGGGTACTTTCCCGGTGATAAGATTATTTTCAAGCGAACCTTCAGTGTTCCATCCTCGGTGTACCCCGTCCAGGCCAACCCTGTCCGACTACTGGACAGGGTGTACGCCTTTGTGAAGAACATGACGTCACGGCTGCCACTATAAGCACCTTGGATCGCCACCCGTGTTACCTTTCGCAACGAGCCGAAGTCGATCTAAAATGGGAAGCGTCGTACTTAAAAATGCACAAGACAAACAGCATCAACACTAAAAACGAGAAAGTCGGAGTTAAGTCATTAATTAATTAATTATGTCATTAATTAATTAATTAATCAACTAATTGCACGAGAAAATCTTAGCAACGTTGTTGTTGATTTAGTGGACGAGTTGACTCTACTTGTGGACGAGTTGACTCAATTTGTGGACGAGTTGGTTGTGGACGACACGGTTTGTGGACGACACGGTTTGTGGACGACACGGTTTGTGGACGAAGTGACTGGATACCGACGGAAAAACATGACATATGACGCTTCAAATAAGCCCATTTCACATCTTATAAGGCGAAAAATTTCTCTAAGTACTTAGTTAGTAATAGCAAACAAAATATCGAATGCGACTTATTTTTACAGCCAAATTCGTTGTTGAGCGACCTGGGAATAGCGCGTAGTCAGACACAAGCTTTTGGGGCGGTTTGTCTGGTTTTGATTGTTTAGTTTGATTGACTACGCGCTATTCCCAAACGAAGAAAGGAATTTTCGATTTTTGGTGATCGCGCAACAAAGAATTTGGCGACTTTTTGTAAAGTGTCATTTAAATTTGAGCTTTTTGTCCCTAAGCCCATACATAGCGCAAGAATGAAGGGAAAAATATCTGGTATGCGCATTTCGGCCTCACGTAATTTTTGTTTTGAAAATCATCCCGGAATACAAGGAACCTATGGCAATTGTAAGAAATTGAGCCTTCTTTTCTCGAATAGCGCGTTGCACGTAATGTATATCTTTTCTCAGGGCCGTAGTAGGGGGTGAGGCACTGGAGGCAATATTATCCTAATCTTTCTTTTATTGTGCCCCCCCCCCCCCCCCCCCATATATCGAGACCTGCGACGGCCTGGTGCTTTCCGGCGCTCTCTCATTGGTTAGCGATCTAACGGCAGCCGTAACTGTGGAATAGCTTGCGTCACCAAAAACCAGTTTGCGACGCGTAAACGAAAAACACAAGGTAGTAAGGACCCGGATGTACACAGGAAGCCCAAGTATTATCCCGTACCTGAAGATAGTCGTTGGAGGCTTGCATTCTGGCTGCCCACCCGTTCGGATAACTGGTAACTACTTTGTTAAGGCGACCGTTGGCAGCCTTGCTAACACCTCCCTGGTAATCGTTGGGAACACTGGTAGTGAGAGCCTCGTCTGGGATCTGCCCACTTTCCATTCCGAGGGGGGAGATGCATTTAACTGAAAGTCATGAAAGAAAGGGTAGAAGGGAATAAATGAATCGTACTCAGAATTATTTTTTTTTGGGGGGGAGGGGGGGGGGAAGCAAAGAGAGAAGATCGTTAAAATTTATAGAACATCTCGATTTTTTTTTTCTTTCTTTCTTTTATTTATCTATATAATCAGATAGTAGGACCTCTTATTTCGTCATTTTAGCATCTTTCTGCTTGATCCTATGGAGTGCCGCACATATCAATACTAGGACATGTATATCTATACTATAGTCAGCTAGAGTATATGCTGGTGGTTTCAGGTGTGGAGTTCCGTAAGGATCTTTACTTGGAACTTATGTTGGCTGGAGTACATGTCTGCTGATCTGTGCGTGACGTTCTACACAGGTCCATACTCGGCCCTTCGCCATGTTTATGCTATATTTTATAGACGAGGCGTGGCATCCCAACACATCTACTTTCTGTGTATACTCGGGGAGACAGAGGCGCTGGTAGAGGCAAAATTCTTGGACACTAGGAACGTAGCCCCCTCCCTCCCCTTCTTTTTCCGTGGCTTATGCATACCTTCAGATCCGGGGATGGCGCATCCGTATAATTCCAGACGGATACAGATTAACTCGTCCCAGGCCATCGCGATAATACGGATGGCAATAGCGTAAAATGGCTTCTCCAACCAATGTGTGACAGGCGTAAAGCGATCTCTATTTCCTTGAAACATCTGTGGCGTTTAAAAGTGTGTTAATTTGGATGTACAATAACAGGAAGTAGTTACCTCTTAGTACTGTCAGAATATTTTTAGAATTCTGCTTGGGTTGAGAGAGTGTTCATCACCTTTTCGCGGCCGTGACATGGAAGCCATTTCGCAGGAAACGAAACCATAACCGTTTTCCTTGGTAGCCATTAAGCACAAAAAAGCGCCTTTCATGTAGAGGTATATCAAGCAAATACCAGGCATGTAAAAAAAATATTCCGGCCTTAACGTTGACAGGTTTGCGATTTTTAAAGGACAAAATGACGGTAAACGGAGGGTTATTTCCGAGTAATTATCCCGAAGCTAAATTAAGTTTACGGGAATGATGCATCGGCGTTTCTCTATAAACATTAAAATTTTAGCGAATAGAATGATAAAAAAGACAAAGAGTGTGAGTAGCCCCTCAGTCAAACCTTGTCATAACCATTGACGCTGTAATTTGCCCATGTGACGTCATCTACTGTGTACGCAATCAGGTAGCTACTGGTCCAATGATATTTGTTCCCATTTCGTCCCCATGTAGTCAAACCGGTTATATGGGTTTGCTGCATGAAATCTACTTGAAGGTATTGCCCTTGGACTTGCGTCAGTGAGCACCAGGCCTCGTCAGACGCTGAAAGAGACACAAGGCCCACAGTTGACCCAACAGTGGTTGAAATCGTTTGCGCATGCGCGTAGCTGCTGAATCAAAGCGTTGAATTGTTGATTTGGACCGTAATGTCGAAAAAAATACAGGAATTTTTCTGTTTGTATAGGATTTATACAGAAAATTGTAGCCTTTTGTTTACTTGTTTTGTTGATTTTTACTCAAAATGGTGAATGGAGAAATTGAAATATTCAACATGAATGATAAGAGATTTCCTTCTTGGGGAAGAAAAACCTTATTGCAACACATTTAATCGAAGAAACTACCTTCTTAAATAAGGTATCTGTGCCCTGTATTGCGACTGGGTCAATTAGCGAAAAGCTAGATCCTTCCCTCGTGATGACCATAATTGTGAAAAAATGACATAGCGTACTTCACTTGTGTTTTTTTGTGTGTAACGTACTTTTCCTGGCTTTACTTGGCTGCAGGTCAGAGTAACTGGTAGATGCGCTTAGCTGGTAATCCTTGATGTCTCCGGACTCCATTCCAAGAGGACTGTTACAACCTAGACACAAACACTGCATTTTATAACAGGCTTAAAAATCTTCTTCTTTTCCAAAGAAGACTATTTTCCTATGTTGTCTACAGTCGATGTGGCGCTACACGTTAATAAAGGGATTCTGTTTTATATAGCCACCCCCCCCCCCCCCCCCAACACCGTATAGACGTCGGTGGTATGGTGTGTTTTTGATAGTAATGATATTGGTGCTACTAAAATACGATAATCTAAGCTATGATGATATTTATTATTACGATCATGATAACGGAATTTTTTGCTACTTGTCTATAATTTAAAAAATCTACACACATTGCATTGATGCTATGTGCTAGTCAATAATCAAATTTTTTGTTATATGGAATATCAATTGCATATCGATATGCCGCTATTGATGTCTTGATTCTTAGTCTATTTACACTACCGATTATCCCAACCTGGTATATCAGTGACGAAATCCAGCGTTCGCATTGGCTCAGAGAAGAAGTTGCCCTTGGTAACGGCACCGCTGGCATCCACGCTATAGCTGTTATAGTAAGAGAGCTGGGCGTGGTTTATCACGTGGTGACGAGCGGGCTTTAGGTACTTGTTGTCGTTGAACTTGACGCGAAACTCGAAAGTTATGTCGTATCCCCAGTTTAGTTCTTCCATCTGCAATCAAGCAAGGAACAGACAATTAAAACAGTGATGAGAGGGGTGAGCAAGTAACAAAAAATACACACGAAAAAATAACCTGAAAATAAGAAAGCATCCCAAACCAGACAGAAAAAATGTTCATACAGAAAAGGAAGAAATCATGCACGCCTTTCAGACATGAAAAGAAACAATCAATAACTCAATCAATCCTTTTTTGTTTGGAACCTTTCATCATGTAGTTAAATAAACCCCCCACTCTCACCCCCTTCACTTACCTAATGGTTCGTCCCATATGGAAGCTTGCTTTACAAGCCTCGATCAAACAGATTTGTTAGGAGTTGAAAAAACTTCCAACTCGCACGACCGTTCAGGCCCGTGCCCGTGCAAAATCCGAAAAATTGGACCTAATTTTCCGGGGGGAGGGGGCGAGTTCTCTGTTAAAAATCTGACCATCTCCGAAAAAACAAACAACTACTTACTAGAGTGATCTAGCTTATGATGCTTTATAATAATTTTGTTTACAAATAGCACGTCTATTGAGAACCTAAGGTAGACCTTCGGCTTCGCACCCCCCCCCTTCCCCCCTTACGGGCCTGCCGTTCGACCGTGCACTCTCACGCACTCGTCTCTTCATATCCGAAAGTGTATCCTTACTCTTTCAAATGGCAGATTACTTGGGTGGCTTGATTATTGCATTCTATTGAGGAGGGAAAGCTCTTTGATTGACACATAACTATACCTTGAAAGTAACACTGTCATCCTTAAGTTCGGCCGAGGGGCGTGACAGACTAGTGCCAGTCACTGTCAAAAGCGTGTCAAATTTGACGAATGGCGACAGGATCCACAGCACGCGGACGCCCTTTGCGTCTCCCTTGGAATCCCCGGCATGCCTCAGGGTGGTGCGGAACAGAAACGTGCTCCTGGTGAATAGGGAAGCCTCGTTATTACGGGCAGCGTGTAAGGAGTGTAATAGGTGTCTTGGATTTTTTACCCCGGAATACGGGCAGTAAGAGATTATTGGATTGGGTAGTGAAGATTTATAGCCTGGTTTATACGTGCAGTAAGAGATGGGTAGATTAGGTAGTCAAGATTCATAACCTGGCTTATACGGGCAGTAAGAGATGGGTAGATTAGTTAGTCAGGATTCATAACCTGGCTTATAAGGGCAGTAAGAGATGGGTAGATTAGTTAGTCAAGATTCATAACCTGGCTTATACGGGCAGTAAGAGATGAGTAGATTAGGTAGTCAAGATTCGTAACCTGGCTTATACGTGCAGTAAGAGATGGGTAGATTAGTTAGTCAGGATTCATAACCCATTTTATACGGTCAGTCATAGAAGGGCTAGCATAGTCATGTAATATATAGATTTAGGTGGAATTTATTCATAGTCCGAAACATTGCTATGTTTGAACAACGAGGACAGGGATTCGGATGAGTTTTAACAGGCATTCCGTATGGGGGATTTTGAGCACAGGTGGGGTTGGGGGTTGTTTGGGGGATGGGGTGGGATGGTGCTTCTTTACCCACCCAGAGTCCATGTAATCCGTAACGTTACTTCCATACGCAGCCTCCATCTCAAGCTTTGGCGCCTAAAAAACGAAACGTCAATCCCAAAATAAAACACATAATATCAACAGAGCTTGAACTAACCATATTTGCTTCAATAGATTGTCTTCAATAAAAGCGTTTATGAAGGGTCTCATATTGTGGTGCGCGCTCAGGCGTGTTCCCAGGATTGGCTGAGGGGAGACGGGGGGGGTGGGGGGGGGGGGGGGGAATGCGCAGGGACATATGAAGAAAACGTTGTCGTTTTAGGGGTCTGGTGCCGAGGATTTTTAGTTTCTTTTCAGAGGCTTTCTACATTGATTAAAGATGGTCATAGTCACTTTTTTTTTCTCTTTTGAATACAATTAATAAAGTTTGTGAAGCACCTGCGGCACGGCAGCATTATAAAATGACAAGAATCATGCAGGTTTTCCAAATAAGGAATATATTAGTTTCCTTATATGGGAGTGACCGCGTCTGTGAAGTTTTATCTAGATTTTCTTGATATGTAGGAATCACCTGGGAAAAGCATAGTATTTGAAGATTCCTAAGAAATGACCTACTTTTTGACCGCCAAGGGGGGAGTAGGGGGGCGGGTGCCCGTGCACCCAGCGGACCCCCCCTGTGTGCGCGCCAGGCACTCATACCAGCCAGCGCGGGTACGTTGCCGACGCGCGGGTTTGTCCGTCATATAGGGGTTCCATTTTTACACTGGATACTTTTAAGGCGTGAAAGTGCTCGATATACAGAGGTTCTATATGTTTTTCAAATCCCTAGAATGTCCCTTTTAAAAGGTATCAAAACTGTGTTGTCGTACAAAGTGCATACTTACGGCTGCGCTGCGTTTTTGTCTGGAATGGTCCTCATACGCAGTGCACCCCGCAAAATCTGAAACCCGACACAAAATGTGTTGTAGCGTACAATACCAGTAGTATCCCCACAGGGAGGGGAAGAGAGGGGAGGGGGGAGCTCTTCTTCGGACAGGTGTCAAAGAATAGGATCACAATTAATCGTGAAAAAAAGAATAAAAATATCGATAATGATAAAGCAATGAAGCTGCCTTACATGAAAGTTATTTTAGCCAGTCTTGAAACTTCGAAATTGTTAAACTATTGATCGTTTGTGTAATTCTCTTACTAATAATTCATCGGGTATTTTTTTCTAATATGCACCAAAACATTTTCAGCCTTTTAATGCTTCAAAAATAAGAATGGTGCAGCCTCAAATGAAGTTCCTATGAAAAAAGTGTGCCGATTCGTTAGATATCAGTTATTTGGTCCCAAACACGCAAAGAATATCTTTTTGTAAATTAAAATCGTCAACACCTATCCGTGGAGAAAATAGCTTAAAATTTCTCACTCGATATATTTCAATTGCCGGAATTTTTCATAGCTTTAGCGGGTCAAAGCGTATCGAAAAATTCACAACTACTTTTAAAATGAATAATTGACTAAGAGCGAAAGAAGTATTCCTAAAAACGAAGAACAATTTTAAAGAATTTAAATGAGCACAGCTCATAGCAATTGAACTTCATCATAACTACAGTTGGTATTTTACGCACCTGAAATGATGTATAACAAGAAAAAGTGAGTCGTTATTCGCGCCATATTCGCAAATCCTTTTCTCTCCTTTGATGTCACTGTACCTTCCAGGTAATTACGTTATAAGGAGGAAAATAATTAAACATTTACTAAGGAAAATAACCGATCAATCACGAATAGCTTAGGTGATGTTATTGAGAAGGAAACAATAAGGTGTTATACGATAGAAAGGCGTTCGCAATTGTGCGGTTTTATACTTGTTTATAATTAACGAGCAAGATATATCGATCGAATAAATGATTCGTGAATCTTGGGTCGCGTTGCATTATGGGCAGGTTCCGAATGTTTATGAGGAAATAGCTCAAATCTGTGATATGAGGAGACGGTGTAGGGGTTTGCGGCTGTCTTATAAAATTAATGTGGTTTTTTATTTTTTTTTTTTTTTTTAGGGGGTGCGGTTTTGCAGTTCTGTAGCGTTCTCCGTTATCATTTTTTTTTTTTGGCTTTTTTCTGGGCAGTTTTCGTGGCGATTATAATATATCTATAAATGAAAATATTTTTTTGCCAGACAGCTGGAACTCCGCAAGCGCAATCTCGGCAAGCCCACTAATGAGTACAGCCCTTCCAATTCATAAGACGTTTGACCGGTCGAGGAGACCAACTGCATACATTAAATTTGAGGCTTTTCAAACATTTTGAATATTTTTAAATTTTGTTGCAATTAATTTTTCATAGACTGACTAGACTTTCAGTTGAAGGGGAATGCAATAACACAACCAGAAACAAATAAACAAAAGAAATTATTTTATTATGAAGGGTTATTTACAGTCAGCGAGTTGCTATGAGATGTTATGCCATGACGCACACGAAAAACTCGTGACATACCCTACTTGCAGCAACTCAGTTTTTGGAAAACATTCTACTTCCAGGTTTCTAAATGACGTTCTAAATACACATATAAAGTGTTTTAACAGTCTCTGACAGCCGCCACTTTTTCATCCTAGCAAAATACCAAGTGTGAAAAAGCATCCATTTTCATCGGCTGTTTTGAAGAAGCTATTGTAATTATATTTGTTGATCCTGGTTTATTAAGTATAAAAACTCTGTATTTAATGATTATTCCAGAATGTCTTAGAATCAATTTGTCTTTTATCAATGAATGAAACATAACAAAGGTGTGGCTGACAAGAGCTCTTAGGTAGATTGACAGGAAGGTCTACAGGGGAGGGCAGAGCAAAGGGCGGGGTGTCCTCTTAGACCACGCCCAGAAGACGAAGTGCCATCTTGCCGGTTACCCCAAGTAAGGTGAATAGACCCAGGTAGGCAAATCCCCCACGGGACCTCTTGGAAGGGTCTATGAGAAAACAAACAAAAAAGAGTATAGGAATAGAATGCAAAACAAACAACATAAAAACAAAACAGACAAGAGAAGAGGCCCATTGGAGGGTACTACTAAAGAGTACTAAGGATTAAATTACAAGGCAAATAGAGCTTTGTCTTGTAAGAGTACAGTATTCAGGAAGATCAACAGACATACTGTAACCTGCCTCATCAACATTTTTTTATCATATTCTGTATTTTCCCATGGCTTCTAAATGTGGGAAACTCTAGGTTTTAGGTGGTTTTCTTGCATACCACAAAAATATCAATATTATTAACCTTGTGCATTATTTAACAGGGCTTTCATTAACTTTCAGAGTAGGCGGTGGAGATTGATAAGTAGGGAGTGGAAGTTATTTTATCTTTTTATTTCACTTAAAATTTCAGTCAGCGCTCGGTCAGCACTTCAGTCAGCGATCAGTGGAAAATAGCTGGCGCTTCTTCTGGTGCCTAATGAAACCCCTGTGTAAGATACTTTTTTTTCTTAAAGAAAAGCCTGTAAATAAACTGTGGCCTAGACATACCACCAGTGTAGTATCCATGTGCATACACAATCCTGCCAAGAATCCAGACCAGCCCAGCCAGGGAGCACACAATCTGGCAACAGATAGTCAAACATCAGGTGCACCACTGGAATAGGTTAGGGGTTGACCATTCAACTTTTGAGAGAGGGTTTTTGCAACAAATATTTCAAGCATACCCTTCAAGTAAGAAAAAAATATCTTGCTTTGTTTGGCATAAGGAAACACTATACAAGAGAAAACAGTAAATGACAAGAAACATTTTCTGCACCCAAGTGAAAAATCCTGCTCAACAAGAAAGCAGTGAAATGGACCACCCCTAAAAACAGCCCTGTGGGCCATTTCCCAGATGGCAGAAGTACCTAGCATTTCACAGCTAGGATGCAAACTTTCAAAGTACAAAATGTTAGGTAACAATTCGCTTGATACTCTTCTGAAATCTGTCTTTTGATTTGTACAACATGATACAATTATAGTAAATATATATTGGTAAAAAGCATACATAAAAAAATACATAAATTTTACAGACGTTTAATGTTTTAACATAATATCATCTGTAAAGTTGAAATAAGGGTATAGTGAGAAAGTGCCACTAGCAACGACTTGTTGCATATATATATATATTATCTACACCAACAGGGAGAAAGGATATGCTGCGCATGAATATACTCACAGGGTGTTCAAGCCCTCCTAGGAACAGAAGCATCAAGAACTGGGGATAGTTCTCAAGTCTGGGGGGAAGAAACACAAATGTTAAACAATCCATTGATGGGGGGGGGGGGGGGCAATCCATTGATGGGAGGGTTTATACCTTATATTGAGGGAATCTAACACAAATGTATTTTCAACAAACAAATCAAGTGAAATGAAATGATTAACAAAATATTGCAACTTGTAACAAAAATGCAGATATGAGAACAAATTCCATAAATGAAATCACAAGGTTTAATAGTTATAGGTAGACTTTCTGTAGTTAGTCAGATAATCACCATGGTGTGTGAAACTACTATAGTTAAAATTATCTTGAGAGGGAATCTCACGTGTTCTGGTGGGCTCGTTGCACGCAGTTAAACACAATCTCCTTGTCATCGTACATCTTAGGATACTAAAACCAAATAAAATGCACAGGTTAGATCAAGAAAAAGGGAGTATTGGAGAACAGCAAGTCTGTTGATGGATCAGCTACTGTATTTAGGGAGGGGTGGAAGAGTGTGAAGACAGTTTGTCCCTACGAGGGTGGAATCTATAGGAGAGCACCTTTACAACTAAATCTGCATGCAAAAACGGTTTTATGTAGTAACTAACCCCCCCAGCATTAAAAGAAATGATAATGTAAAATATGTTCCACACTATTTTATGGCACCAACTTAATTGTTGAAGTGTGGAAACCCACTGTAGTCAAAACAAACTTAAAGTGAGAAAAACAACTTCTTAAATGATTTTTATAATGCAATTTATCACTTATCAAATTATTATTAAAATACTAAGGCTATAAGCGAACAAAACCAAAAAAGAAATCTATGCAATTTATCACTTATCAAATTATTATTAAAATACTAAGGCTATAAGCAAACAAAACCAAAAAAGAAATCTAAAAGCACAAAATAAAAGAAAGGCATCTCATGATCAATTTGACCGCATGGTTGAAAAAAACAACAACAAAACAAAGCAGCAGGTGGTAATGGCTTTGGGCAGCTTACAAATATTGAAAAATGCATGGAAGTGACAGTAGACAAAGCTAGACAAAGATGAGAGTTTCACTGCAAGTAATAGAATCAACACAACACCCGCTAGTTGATAAGGACAAGCCTATTGCTATGAGGTGTTTCAAAGCATGAAAAAGCATCACTTAAATAATTCAATGGCAGTAATATTAAAGAAAAACACGAGGACTTATATTAGTAAGGCCCCTTTGCTTTAAATTGTATATTATTTCTTTTTCATGGGTTGAAAAGGAAACTAAAATATAACAAAGGAAAAGGCAGTAGACTAAATTAAATATTAAAATAATGTGTTCTTGTTTGGTGAGGTTGCTTGTACTGCTATTGTTTCTATAAAGCTGACTTTGTACAAATATGTACCCTTATATAAAAAACAGCAAAACCCACTGTATAGTACATAATATACACCTATTTCATTGAATTTTGACTATAAGTATTCAAAATGTGTATATTCATACAAGGGCCTCGCTCCAAACTTAATTAAGCCTCACTGAATGTTATTAACTGATCCAAGACTTGTTTCCATAACCAGTGGTGGCAATCATCATTTTCCATTTTCTTATAGTCAACCTTAACTGAAAAAGGTGTTAATAAGACTACATAAAATCCACCCCTTGTCTTTTCGGCTTGCAAACTATGTCTGTACATCATGTCATCGTGTTCCTTTCCAATTGTTATTATCGGTTGCATTTGTGCCTAAACCTTTACCCTACATTGTAATTCTAGAAGTATATTGCGTCTTTCTCTAAAATTGAGGTTACTGCAAAATAGAATGAAGCATCAAATATAATTTATATAACAAAAACAACGGATATAAAAAAATTGGGTTCTTAAAAAAAATAAAAAATACAGACCCTGAATGAAGTATACTGTATAGTATACAATATACATGCTTCAAGTGCTATAACTTAAGGCAGTACAAAAGGCAAACAAGGCAAATAAGCGCTCAAAGTACATTTATAAGGCCGCTTTTGCATAAAAATGATTGAAACTTTCACAACAAACAGATTATCCAACTTTATGACAAAATTGTCATTTTAGTCATATCTAAAAGAAATTCGGCTAATAAGAGCAGGCTGTCAATTAAGCCGAAAATGCCTTCTTTTCTCTAGAGCGAACGCGTTTCAATGTAACCCAATATAAATTCAGTATATATTACCTATAGATATAATGAAACTTTTCATCAGAGTGCGCCAAAAAAATTGAAATGCGAGAAATTAGTTGCAAAAAATCTAAATTCAAGTTTTGTTTGAGATTATTCCGAGTTGAAATATAAATCGATGGCGCACTCTGATGAAAAGTTTCTAAATTGTGTCTAGTTTTTGATTGCCAAGTTTCAGTTCGATCGAATAAATCCTGATACAGATAGAGCCTCTTGATTTGAATCCATGCAATTGAGCGCATTTCTTCGCCACATTCCTCGGGAACATACTCAAACGCATCTTGTCAAACCTGACCCTGCTGTATCGAAAACAGCGGAAAAACATTCAAAATATACGCTTTATAAGGCTAAAATTACCATATATGAAGCTCTATTTTTCCCGCTAAACCAATCACATGCCATTCTGGAGATGCTGCATAGCAACTGTCACAGAGAACAATAGAGTCCAGCGCTCAGGCATCCTCGCATATTTGTTTGAATGCAGTTTCTGCTAGCATAATGTGAAACAAAATTTGTTGTTTATACTCCACAGCTTAAAAACTAATTTACACACCCCAGACATAGTAAAGTTCTAAAGGAAAAGGGAAGGATCGAGAAGATCGAACGCACTGTAGTTTTGCACAAGCGGTGAGTGGCACACAGTAATATGTGAAATTGGAGAGCTCCTCCTCTGACAAAACTTCAATCATTTCCTGGGAATCGTGACTTTGGATGGGGATTTGATCAATATGTGTCAAACTAGCTGCATGGGTCCACTTTTATGGCCATTGGTTTTTTGAAGCTTGAGTATAAAGTACTGGTGCAAAACTTTCCTTCGCAGTGCAACTTTGATTTTCCCTGCTAGCAGAGGCCTCTTTCTCTGTATTTCACTTGGCTGGCGTTCGCGTGGAAAAGATACCTCTGCCATGGGTCGCAAGTTCGTTCGATCAAACCGCCGTCCACGATCGTGGACGGGAGACCCAGAGCGCATGCTCCGTTCATTAATTACTGGACAATTTTTGAGCCCACAATGACTAGCGCATGCATGAAGCGTATATCCGCTGTGGGATAATAAGCCCGTATTCGAAACGGCGTCCTCCGTAGAAATATCATGGACGAATTATAAAAGAAGCCATTCAATGCCCTGTCTTCATTCAGATTTTTCTCTCTTTTGACTTACGAGCCTATCTACCGTTTACAGCTTTTGTATATCCTTCTGGAATTAGCTGATTTAAGTTTACCAAAAAGTTTTGTAGCTTTTTCTTCGAGTCCAACTGCGATATTTACATTGAAGAAACTCGCCTGCACAGATGTCATTCAGATGATTTGTCCCACAAACAAGACAAAACTCATCTTTGCTGCGTTTGCTGTTCAATATTTTTAGTGGCGTTTTAGGTGATTGAAATTGAACAGTTGTTTTCTTTTTTCGAAGAGGAGAACTAACCCGGAGTTTGATTCATAATTTGCGACAAAAATTAGCATATTGACAGCTTTCGCCCGATGGTACGGGTTTTGGCACGTCATGCGGTCGCTTAGAAACGCTCACGCATGCGCAATGAAAACAGTTTCGGCCCATGGCAGAGGTCTCTTTTCCTCGCGAACTCCAGCCCAGCGAAATACAGAGAAAAGAGGCCTCTCCTAGCAGGGAAACTTTGATTTAGAATATCTCGAAAACTTTTGTACCGCCTTCAAGGGGCAGCATCATGGTACTGCGCATGTCTGAAGTCAGTGTTTATTCTAGGCTTTACAAACAGTTGAACATTTAAGCTGTCAATGCATTGTTAAAAAAATATGCAATATTTTATTGAAAATTATGTTTTAATTGACAGTTTGTGGTCATTTCCTTTGAATTTAAGTCTCCCACATATACCAAAGGCTCATAAGTCAAATTAGAAAATTGAGTGTCAGAGACGGAGAGCTATTGCATAGCTCTCACAATAACACTACCCTTTTAAAATGCATGAGAGTGTGTGGCACTGAGGCTATTTTTCTTGATATTTAACTTCATATTTACGAGAAACTAAAACCTTTGTTCAGGTTTGTTATCAAAAGCACTCAAAGCACAAATGCTGTGAGAATTAGCTGAAGACAAGTGCAAGGAAATGAAACAGTTTGATTATCTTGTGCTTGCTCTTGCATGCTAGTGAGAACCAGCCTTAAGTGATGAATACTGGTGAATTAATTACTTTGTAACTTTTTTAAAAGATCCATAACAGAATCTAAATTATTCAATGCTTCAAATAAAATACCCAAGAACAACGCTAGAAAATGGAATATAAAAGAAGAAACAAATAGATATATATAAATGCTTGATAAGAGTGGTACTACTTCATAATAAATGAACAGTTAAGATTCCCCCTTGCAGACGATCTGTTTACAACAATTATAATCCAATACCATGACCATATATGAAGTGACGAGTATGCAAGAAAAATCATATATTATTGAAATGAAAAACAATTGTCAAGACGTTTTCAAAAAGCAATGGAAGGTATGGAAACAAATCAAGACATTGAATGCATTACATTCGGATAAGGTAAAAAACAGGTTCAAGTTCAAGACAAGTAAAGGACTCAATAACCTAAGCTCTTTTTATAGAATATAAAATACCTAAAATTGGATAATCATAAGCCAAATATTTGGAACACATGACAAACTCTGATGTCAAATTTTGATTAATTAAGATTTATTATGTGCATTGACATCATCTTTAAAAGCATTAAAACTGTTCTTTCCGGGAAAAAACAAAAAAAAATGGTTAGATATCAGACCTTTAACAATGAACTGTTTTTTCTTCACAAAAATCTTTCTCACTATTCAGTTCAGATATTAGGCCTGAGGTCTAGTTTTGCTTTGCTTCTTGCAATTGAGGATGTAAAGAACTGTAGAGGACTCTGGTTCATGGCACTATCTTCAGTGACAGTACTTTACACACTGCAAACTGCAAACTATGTGTAACTATACTCACAAGTAGAGTCAGTCCCAAGTTAAGCACACTTTTTCATATTTTACAATGCACTACACAAACAAATATTTTTTTGTTTTTTTAATGATTACAATTAAATTAACTGATGGGGTTGTTTCATCTGTCTTCACAAATCACAATAGGACAAACTATAGATACTGAGATGTAAAGGAATTTAGCAAAAAATATGAGTCCGCTTTTTACTCGTGTTTACTAAAAACTGGATTAGTTTTAGCAGAACTCTGGAGCTTTGAAAAAAACATGGTCAAAATAATCGTTTGCTTTTTGAACAGCAACTGTTGGCATTCTAAGGATAATGGATATAATAGACCTACAAAGATCAGTTAAAATGTTTAAAAAGAAAACATGAAAATCACATAAAATCAAGTTAAATTTTTATATTTTAATGAGGTTACTTAAACGAAAATGCATTTGGCTGTTTACATTCTTTATTTAAATTCCACTTAGAAGAACTAGCGAACTTTCAAAACCAAAGTTTAAAAAGTGCTTAGACCTGTTTTAGAGTTTAAAAATAATGATGCATGTGTGTGAGTAAGAGTGCAATTATTTGTAGTGGGAAGTTTTTCTAGGTCATTCTAACATTTCGACATCAACTTTTATTTGTGACTATATAACCATGTCATACTTAAGAAAAACACATTCCTTACCAACCACTGAGCTGAACCCACTAAAAATAATAGTTTTTTGATGGCTATAAAAACTTTTCGAGAAAGTTTAAAGGTTGCAATATTTGTTATGTTTGTTTCATTGTTTCTTGGCAACTTGCAAGTTTAGCTTAATTATAATACCCAAAACCCTTGGGACATAAATAACGTGGAGACGGAAATATAAACAAATACACGGGTGGTTTAACATTGGACAAAGGCCAGAGATATGAAACAATAGACTTTGATTCCTATGTAATGAAATCATCGACCAAATCCCTAAGAGTAAGGATCGCTATTTAGCGTCGAAATACCTATGAAAATAATCCATGAACGAACTTACCTGTATTTTGAACTTTTTCCTAGCCACTCCGACTCTTATGCCCAAATATGTGAGCATGAAAGCGGAAGAAATGCCAGTTAAAACGACATAGCCATACTCTTTGGCAAGCACAATGGTCGCCATTTTGGATTGTGACACCCACCAAGACGAGGCTACTCTTTGTCGGTAGGTACAAAGTCTACCGCAAGGTGTTCACGTGATTAACGCGCGCTCTGATTGGTTGAGCGTTTTTCACAAATGGGAGTGACCAATCAGAATGTGTGAAACTTTTCTTTCTTGCTGACGTCACAAATGTCTATTTGAACGCAGGCGGTTTCCAACGCCTTTCACAGTCCTTTGCCGTCCAGCGAGAGCAGTTTACGCTTGTACAGTGAAAATCTTGTTGAATTACACCTTCAAAATGAAGTTCGCCGTCTTCGCTGTTCTATGCGTCTTCCTCATCGCGGCCGCTCAGGCTCAAAACAACACCACCATGTCAAGTAATGTGACATCGACAGCCGCCGCTCAAGTTAACATGACTACAGCAGCATCAACGACGGCCGCGCCAACCACTAGCATGGCCATTCAGTTCATGCCGTCTTTCCTCATGTCTCTCGTCCTTTGCGCCTTCGTCAAGTTGTTCTAAATTGCTTTCTTTCCGCCCATGGAGCTCTCCCTGTGACAAACTCTACCGAGAACGAAAAACTTAGCCTGCCTTTTCCCCACCAAGTAACAAGTGTTTGATTTTCAAGAACGTGCCCGGCACAATGAAAGACTTGAACCGGCTCGTCTACTACTCAACTCAATCTCTCCTTGGGCGAACTATTACAGATGTACTAGTTATCCGTGACTTTTTTACAAGAATCTCTGGACCTGGTCAAGATACCAACCCCTACTAAATTGATTTGCGACGAAGAAAACTTGTTCTGGCGGTTGCTTCAACAATGCTGAATGAATTGAAATGGCGTGGCTTTGAAAGTCGCGCCTGAACTTATCACAAGCTTCTGTAAAATCGAAGAACTCTTTCTCAATCCATCTGGAAAGAGATAAGTAACTCTTACAGCATTAAGACAGTTCGAGCAAGGCATTTTCTCATGATGCAACTGTAATTTTTCAGCCTTCTAGCTTTAGTCATTATGTATATTAGCTCGTTCACCTATGTACAGCTTGTTAGCATTTTCATCCCGTCTATTTATAAGAATTTCAGTTGTTATTTTCTACTTGAGTATTAAAGAGTGCTTTAAGCTTTAGTTTGACCTTGTATTATGAATTATATGTCTATATTTCTATTTAAAGGTCTTTTGCGTACAGAAGGATGACGAACACCTAACCGTTGGGCGTTGTCTTTGCTAGTCGCTTAAAAGATCGCCAAATACTTCGCTCATCTTCAATGTTTGGACATAGCGTATGGATTACGACGATTGTATAGCTGTCTGTCGCTTTTGAGAGGTGTTTACTTGGCAAATAAATGTCCGTCGTTGAATAGCACGTGTTTGTATGTACTCATCTCTGCCCGCCAAATCTTCGCCGAACATGCGGTCGAATTACAACCTGTTCGCCGGTGGTAATCGCAATGTGCTCGATGATAAGTCGTCTAGCTGTGATATACAGTCGAATATTTGTTGAAATAAAAGTGTTTTCAGGATTCTTGAATGATTTTATTTCGGGGTGTGTTTCGTATACATCCGCGTTTCTGATTGCGAAATTCAACCAAAGCTTAGTAATCTCGACATTCATGCATCTTTTCGACGATTTTTTTCCAAGTAACAGAACATTGAGATATTTTGAAAGTATTTTTAGGCAAAATGATTCGACCATACCAAATTTTGAGTGAATTATCTTACCAAACATACTGAATTTACACGGAGTTCTAATAGCTAAACCACGCCACCAGTCTTGTATATATTGATTTCACCGATAATTTAAATAAAAAGATGCTACTTAATCCCGTCGACCCTTATAAAATCTCATGTCCAATACACTCCACACTGTAAATACAATCTGAAACCACGGAACATGAATTCTGTCGTTATTTACGTGTCGTGTCGATTTTGAAAGTAATTAATTTATGATAGAAATGCGCATACTAATTACATTCGAAAATTCATCGCCTTTTCCTCGTTTCCTGTCCAAAATGTGCCATACAAGAATTGCCAACGTTTATTTCTTTACGACATCTAATGGAATGACTTGGTATTACAGCATGTCGAGGGCAATGTGAGTTAATTGGGACATTAAGTTGTTTTTATAATCCATGGGTCTAGAACTTGGCAGAAATGCAAATCGAGCGGGAAACTCAGGCTTGAGTGAGCACGTGACGCAGATAAAAGAATATTCTAGATTTTACGTTGTTTTCTTATCGAATCAGAAAAAGTAAGGAGCATCGGCTAAGAAATTTGACGTTAAATAAAGATAGAAAGTTTACATCTATTTACACCTCAATATTCTGGGTAATTCTCGTCGAGTAAGTTATAAAACGAGAATTTTAACAAATAGAAGATTGCTGCAAGCCAATAAAATACCCGTTTAATTATTAACTTATAACATCAACAAATTTCTTTGTCTTTTAATGTTTTTTTTGCGTGCCTTCATTTAGTTGTGAAAACCGAGGTGATTTTTTTGGGAGAATTCGAGAGCAGATCAGTAGAGCACGGCTAAACCGCAGTCTAGTGCTTCAAATTTGCACGAAATAGGGACACGTTTTTCTCCAGAAGAATAATATTTTTTACTGTTAAAAGGTAAAAGTCAATCTGCAGCCACTGGCTTAAACCGGCAACTCCTGAAATTTGGCAATATCATGGAAATCGCTAAAACTTTATAGTCCATATAAACTTTTAGATAAGATTTTTTATTCCGGTTTTTACAGGTTTTGGAATTGATTGGATATTCCAATAGGTCACACAAGTAGCACCTTTTTATGCTTTATTAATGCACCAATCCGCCAATCCCTGGGAACGCGCCTGTCAGACATAAACATTGACTCGTTTTCAGGTTTCCTCGGGTCTTTTTATAACTTGTTGAATGAACCGCATCTCGTTGACAGTGCTGAAAAACGCAAGACTAGTTCCAGTATCGCGCGGTTAAACCAGCCTTTTTGTTTTGAAATGGCGGCTTTTTACCGGCGAACTGTCACATTTTGGCGAATGCTAAGAAAACTAGACCCATAGACCAAACCTAAGGCTAAAATTTTCTTTATGACTCCCTCATTATCAAACAAATCTGTCATCTTTTGTACAGTGTGGTTTTAGTGTTGTACAGTAAGTCAAAACAGCGACCGAAGTCAGCCTTTCGTACCTTTACCCGAACGATTCAACACTGAGATTTTGTTTGTTTTCGCCAGAACATGCGCATGCGCGTACGTTATTCAGCACTGTCCGTCGAGCGTCGTCCGTCGTCGAGCTAGCAGGCAAACGTAGACAGGCGTTCCTCGCGCAGTCGAGAGGAAATTGGTCACAATGAATTGGGCTACCTGTGTTTAGTCCAGCGGTATCGCGCGCCGATTGATCGACTACGCAGCAGAAATTCGTTCACGAGTTGTTGCGTCATTGGAGTTGGACCATTCTCTGGTTCTTTCTGGCGTTTTTACTGCCCATGTTTATCGCCGAAGGTTACATAAGGCTCAAGAATACCCCTTCCATTCGTAAGGGAGCTCTTCTAGGAGCTAAAAACGAACAGACCAGCATTAATCTGGTCGCTACCCCTTCCATTCGTGAGGGGGCTGTCCTAGCAGCTAAAAACGAAGAGACCAGCATTAATCTGGTCGCCACCCCTTAGCCTTCCTATGCAGAATGGGCACGAGTTAACCTTGGCATAAGGTCTAGTTTTTTATAAGAACCTTTTTTTTTATAAGAACGTCCAACCTGAGATTTCATCAAATGTTAAGAACATGATAAGAACAGGCTCTGATAACAGAAAACCTTTTTTTGTCCTTATGCGTTCTAATGCAGAAACGCAAAGTGAATTTCCCGTTTAATTATTAACTTTCTTCATCGACTAATTTCTTTGTCTTTACTCTTAATAATAAAACATCTCCTAACGAACCCTCAGATTGCGTGGTGTCCAAAAATTGAGTACAATGTATAATAATAAAACATGTTGTCCTAACGAGGCCTAGCCCGGATTTTCACTATTATTTTAAAATTTTGTATTATTCATTAACAAAGCAACCTCCTACGGTATGTATTTTTACTTGAGCAAAAAAAGGCTTCTATTGTCAACAGCTAATTGATGTGCAGCGAAGCAAAGATGCCATATTGTCCTCAATGACACCCCTACGTCAGGACACATTAACTCTTCCTTCCGTGTCGCGCAAAACGCAATCACGTAATTAAAATTTACAACGGTTTGCGAACGTAAAAGAAGTACCAACATAAAACCCTCGAGATTAGATAGAATGCTAATAACTTGAACATCTCACCAACTATAAGTGGCCTCTGTTTTCTTCTATTTAGTACCTTAACTCGAACTTATTCTCGAACTAACTCGAATCATTTCTTATTAAGGGGGTTCCAGTTATCGGTACGTTCACTAGACCCAGTAAATAATTTACATAATTTACATAATTATGTGGGTCAATTATGATTTTGTGACTGTTTTTCCATGGCTCTCTTATCCCTCCCCCTCTTAAAGTGCAATTGAACACCGATATCAAGCAAAGTGATTCATGTTTCACTAAACAGTTTGCCAAACTGGGTTTATGAGTTTGATTTATAAATTTATAGCATATAAGCCAATAACTTGAACATCTCACCAACTATAAGTGGCCTCTGTTCTCCTCTATTTAGTACCTCAACTCGAACTTATTCTCGAGCTAACTCGAATTATTTCTTATTTTAATTAAAAGGTGGTTCTCGAGTTATCGGTACGTTTAATTTGACCCAATTAGATTATCAATTTCTCCCTCATTAGATTTTGCTGTGACTGTTTTTCCATCGCTCTCTTATCCCTCCCTCACTTAAAGTACACTTGAACAGTCTCGAGCAAGCGGATCCCTGTTTCACTTCATCAAGTATCTTGCTCTCTATAGCTCGAAATCGCCATATATAATGCTAACTATTTTTCAGATTCTAGTTATGAGAGTGAACCGAATTGATGCGATGTGCATATATTAGTGGTAAAAGATTTTATTTTCAGATCGCTTTATGGGGGGAGGGGGGACTGGAGCATATACGTATACGGTAGTAAATTTGTACCATTATTTTCCGAGAGCTACCATTTCCGATGCTAGCATTGCTCAAAAAGGAAAAATCAAGTTGTGTGAATGCCTCGAGGTTCTCACGTAGTTCAAGAATAATAAAACTCCAGGAAGTGATGGACTCCCTGTAGAATTCTACAGAACATTCTGGGCACAAATTGGCCAAACACTAGTGAATGCTCTAAATTTTTCCTATGAGCACGGTGAGCTATCCACTTCGCAGACACAAGCAATAATCACGCTAATCGAAAAGAAAAATAAAGATAGGAGACGTAAAACTAACTGGAGACCGATTTCCCTCAGAAACGTAGATACAAAAATAGCCTCTAAAGTCAGGCCCGTAGCCAGAAGGGGTTCCATGGGTTCGGAAGAACCACCCCACTCGACTGGAAGGTCCGCTCTGATGAAGGAAAATTGAGAACCACTGCGAGCTAGGACGAGCTTCCTAAGAGAAAATGGTCCGCTAAACGGGTAAACGAACCCCCCCGCTCAAAATCCTGGCTACGGGCCTGAAAGAAATAGCACAAAGGCTTGAAAAGGTTCTCCCCAGCATAATAAATTTTGATCAAAATGCTTTTATTAAAGGCCGGACAATTTTCGACGCAGTACGCACAATCAGCGATGTAATGGATTACTCTAAATCAAGAAACCTAGATGGTATTTTAACTGCTGTTGACTTCGAGAAAGCCTTCGACTCTGTAAATCGAAGCTATCTTTACAGCTGTCTGGAAGCCTTTGGTTTGGGAAGATCCCTAATTCAATGGATTTAGACGTTTTACAAGGGTATATCGAGCTGTATTACGAACATGGAATCGCAACGCCCTTTTTCAGCGTGAACTCCGGAGTTCACCAAGGCGACCCCCTTTCTTCTTTCCTATTTATTATAGTAATTGAAACTTTAGCAATAGCAATCCGTCATGATTCTCTCATCGAAGGTTTTACAGTAGGTAATTCCCAAATTAAAATGGTTATGTTTGCTGATGACTTGACATTTTTCGTAAGGAATAAAACATCGTATCGACGGTTCTTCGATGTTCTAAAGGACTTCGGATCTTGTTCTATGCCTTTGAATGATCCAACAGAACTAGGCGTCAAGAAAATTAGCTCAGTCGTTAAAATCTTAGGAATTAACTTCTGTCACGGAACTGCCTTAATTTATCGTCTTAACTTTGAGTCCATAGAAAGTGATTTAAAAAATGCCTTAAGTCTTGGGGTTGGCGTTCACTAACTTTAATCGGAAGAATACAAATAATAAAATCAATAGCGTTACCCAAACTCCTCTATCGAATATCCAGGATTTCATGCACTGCAGACTATTAAAAAAAAATCAATACACTACTCTACAATTTTGTCTGGAAAGGGCGAAGGGACAAAATAAAACGGTTAACATTAATAGCGCCCCTAGAGTATGGCGGATTAAAAATGCCGAGCATTGAGACAATGATAACAGTACAGCGAATTATTTGTATAAAAAATATTTATTGAAATAAAATTCAGGCTGGAAAATGTTTTTTGACTTTTATCTAAAAAATGTTGGTGGCAAATTTCTTTTTCATTGCAGTTTCGACACAAAAGTTCTATCTATTCCTGTAATTCCTGATTTTTATAGGGATTGCTTAAATCAATGGCAATTGTCGAGAAATCAAATCATTTGGAATAACAAAGATATTTGCTTAAATAAATATTCAGTATATGATGATAATATAGAGGATTCTTAAGAATAGGCAGCTTATTTAACTCTACCGGCGAACTTGTAGTAAACACGGTTCCTAGGCCCAAATTTTTTTCTTGTTTAGTATTTGCAATGCCTTACAACCACCCTGGAGTAAGATGCTTAGAACCAACAAAGCAATATATATTAGCAATCTATACTAATGTCAAGTTATTCAAATTCGGTATCTCTGAAACGCCTCTGTCACTGGTGCAAAAACGATGAGAAATCCCTGGAACATTTCTTCTTCACTTGCCCAATAATCAATGCATTTTGGATGGATGTCAGCAAGTTCTTAGCTGAAAATTGTAACTGCTTTTGGTTTTCTGGTTTAAAAACTGTTATCCTAGGTGCAACTTTGTCTGAGGATTCGTACTCTGTTTTCCTACTATATCATAATTGAAACCAAATATCTAACTTTCAATGCCAAACTTAATAATTTCTTTCCTTCTGTAAAAATATTGATTAGTAAGGGCAAAAATCATGTGCACATTAGAAGAGCATATAGCGAGAGAAAATTTAACAATCACAACCATCGTAAAAAATGGAAACCTTTTTTTCTTAATTGCAATCCTCGATTGAATACCTGGAGAGCTCTGCGCGCACCGATCACTCTTCTGATTTGAGCTGTATCCTGACTCATAGGGGAGGGGAGGGAGGGGGGACATCATTAACTAGCGTGTATGTACGTTCTGTCAAATGTGAAATGTAAAAAAAAAGGAAAGGCAAATTTAAACAATGTAAATTTACTATTATATAAAGAATGCTCATAAAAGCCAAGTCTTCTTTCTTAGTACCGCGTCCTGAACCATAAAAATGCGAGGTTAATTGAGCCGCATGACACGTACCCACGCAGACATAAACATTGACTCGTTACATCGGGCCTTGTCAAAACTTATTGAACGCTATTTGACAAACGTCATTGATCCTAAGTCGCAATAACTAGTGTAGCTGCGGGTAGTTACATATAAAGGAAGTGCATTATTCAGTTTTTATCTATACTCATCTCCTATGTTCTTCAGTTCTTGTGAAAAATGTATATATATTTCTGTCTGCCAAGCAAACAAAATATAATTATATTGCCAATAATGAAGATGGGTGTGGTCAATAAAAAAGTGGTCTGCCCCCTTTTTTGCTAAAGCGTGGTACACTTTTAAATAATAAACGACATACTGTCGACCAAAAAAAGGAACTGAAGACACTGCTTTTAGGAATGCAACTTAATTTTAGACACCTTAAAATTTATCGAAAGACACTGAGAAAGATATAGGTGTGCCGTTATAAACAGAATTATAAGGACTTGCTGTATGAAAAAAATGGTTTGGCAGCGTACATTTGCCATCGATAGTTTTATATATTTCTTTGAAATTACAAGTCTGTGACAATTTTAAGAGTGTAGATAAATGTCTTAGTTTGTATTCTTTTTTAATAAACAGATAAATATAAGTAGATTTATGTCGATGAGAATGGTTTATTAAAATCGCAACAACAAATTTTAATGCAAAAAAGAAAAAAAAACTAAACAAAAATATTGCCAGCCAGTAAATGTAGAAAAAAAAAATCCAAGTCTACAAAAAAAATAATTTCCTCTTCGAAACTCCTCACCCCCCCCCCCCCCCCCCCCCATCACTTTTCTAATGTTCCGTCTCTCATCATATGCAGCAAACGCCAATCTTTTTTATTCTTTATAGGAATGGCCGCTTTTTCAGTCGTCAAATGGAAAAGGGGTGGATCAGCCACGCCTACACATTAGGGCCCCCGAATGGTACCCCGAAATTTCGCATTTTTTTCTCCGTGCTCGCATGCTCGCGCAATTTTTTCCGCCTAAAAATGCTCGGTATCGCATAGGGTAGGGGGGGGGGGGGGGGGGTTTGACACCCTGTCCATGAGCACTTGCGCGTGATTTTCTAGGTTAGCAGCAAAAAACGCACGAAATTCGCGGGAAAAATCCGTCAAAATGCAACAGAAATTGTCAATAATTTCCTTATTGAATGTAAAGTAAAATGAAACCTGAAACTAAAGTTGGAGTCGCAAGTTAACTCATGTGTGTGTGTTTTTCATACATTATTGAATAGTGACAAGAGAGCATAAGATAAGAGGGGGACACTTTGGTATTACCCGCGCGCCATGTCGATTCCGAATCTGTCTATTTTTAGTAACCACCACCCCACCACAGCGTGTGAGCATTTTTACTCACCCTACCCCCGCGCTTTGGCATTTACATCTTGTTGTTTGCCGCTGTTTTGTGACTTCAACAAATATTTGCACAAATACCATCGAAAATTTCATTCTAGCATCAAGGATACGGGCAGTTGCGGTTTATTAAAGGGATATAGTACTTTGAAGATTGCAGTATAAAAGGCAAGGGTATGGAAATTAAATCGTCCGGGATTGAGTAATGAGGGCCAGTGGGAGAAGGCAGTGTGGATTTGAAAGGCAAAGAAAACATCTGTTTTTAAATTTCAATCTTGATTTTTCATTGTAGAGGCATAATCAAACTAGTTTTCATCTTATCTTTCATTTTATCTTATAATCAAACTAGTTTTCATCAATTCCATCTTGCTCTTACCGCTCTCATGACTAAAATCATCTGGTTCTCCACTTAGCTGTTCTAAAAGGGAAAAAGACACTTAAAAATGAAATATGGTATCTTATATCCTAGTAAAATAAAACTGAGCGAGTAAGCCTAAAAAACAACGGTTTTCGCAACAACATTGTTTATTGGGGAACTGTGGAATTTAGCATAAGATTGAGCCTAGGCCACGATCGTCACTCGATGACAGTGCTGAATAACGTATGCGCATGCGCTGGCAAAAATAAGCACAATCGTAGTGTTGAATCGTTCGAGTAAATGTACGAAAGGCTGACTTCAGTCTCTGTTTTGACTAATTGTACAGCATTAAAACCATACTGTACAAAAGATAACAGATTTGTGTGATAATGAGAGAGTCATAAAGAAAATTATAGCCTTAAGTTTGGTCTAGTTTTCTTAGCATTCGCCAAAATGTGGCAGTTCGACGGTAAAACGCCGCCATTTCAAAACCAAAAGGCTGGTTTAACCGCGCGGTACTGGAACTAGTCTTGCGTTTTTCAGCACTGGCTTACTCGATAGTTTCCGCTTTAACAGCGAAGGGCTGGCACTAGACAGAACTTAGTATTGTTCTTTTAGTGATCTTTTTGCCTTTTATTTGAGTTTCATTCAGTCTTCTATTTATAATTGTACGGTAGTTCCCATAGTTACATGCCCGAAAGAACGTGAAGGATATCGATCACGCATGCGCTTAATATCACTGACCATATAAGGACATCAATTGTAATTTTGGAGTAGCAATCATCATAAAAAAATATAACTCAAAACTAAATAAAATGCTGAAATAAAAAAGTTATTTGATTTGAATATGATTAATTTACTAATAATGATACTTACATACAAATTTAAGGCAGTATTAGATTGCCACCACATATCAAATATAGATATGTTGACCTTCGCCTACAAGGTGACAACTTTTTTAACGCATGTTTAATTTGCGACGAGAATGTGACATACTGGTGATCTCTTGCCACAGGAAACGAAATGTGCCTGGGAGGTAAATACATAATTATGAGGAGCTGGGCTGATACATAGATCACAAAACTAAATATTTTGATGATGTTGTGGCATTTCAGGGTTCTATGTACATGACTGCATTTTGCCATGAATAAAGCGCACAAGAAGTACATAAATTATGATTCTTAGTTATCATATGGGTCATGATATCTCTTATCTGTCTATTTAATAATATTAACTATCACTAAGCTTTCAATTGCTAGAATCACAAAAGCACCACAATTTTGAATCAACTTGAAAACCCTAACATGCATTTCATGCTCCTCTTTTTCATATTTTCTGTAATATCTGTTCCCATTAAGAAAGTTTCCTTTAAGGTGAACGCGTACTTTGTTCAAAACGAAGTCACAACACGTAACATGGCCCTTAAAGTTATACACGTTTTATCACGCGACACGAAAATAACACGTTGTGCGCATGCGGCGTAATTTCAAATTTATCGCATTGAGCTCCGGGACTAATAATGCCCATTCTTCGTTTTCCTCACTCAGTTTCGCCCCAAGGATCGGACAACCACACGAGTAGGACGGACTCGCGCTTGCCCAGCGGTTTCCCACTATGCCGGCTTGGGTACGGGTTGTTGCCATGGAGACCAGCGCCAATGCTACGGTAGCCTCGGCCAAAGCTCATCACTAGTGCATTATGGGTATCAGCCCCAATATGGTTACTGACCTAAGACCCAAGAAATAGATGTTAACGTCATTAGGGAGCTTAAAAGTGGCATGTCACCAATTTACTTCCGGCCGATAACGTAACAATTTCCGATGATATTTAACGAAAGGCGCGAAAAATATTTCAAAATTTGTAAAAGTAGTGTGGGTATTGGAAGTTTCTTTGAGGATGCAACTCATAATTTAGAGCGTGGATGGCCTGTTAAGATTCTTTTGTCTCTTGTCGATTGAGGTTTCCGTCGGCCTTCCGGAAGTAAACTGGCGACAATGCCGCTTTAAGCAAGGACGACGGCGACGGCTAGGACAACGAGAGCTAGAAAAAATGCGTTTGCGTTTTCCAGATAGGGTCCTAGAGGACCGGTCATAAAAGACCGTGAACATCTCGGGGGAAACTCAAAAGAGATGCTTTCTTACCATCGGCAGTATGTAGCCCACTGAATCCTCATGGGATCGTATTACAGAGTAGACCATCATTGTGATGCTGTTACAGACAAGAATGCAGCCCCAGCTTGTGCCGACGTACAGCTCTTTGTCTACAGCCAGGAGCGAGTTTACTTGCGCCCGAGCAGCTGAAAAAGAATTTGTGAATCTCTTAATAGCCGATTTGCGGGTCCCAAGTGCGACGCTATTTTTTGGGTACGCGGGGCAGGGGAGAAGGGTCAAAGTTATGCTGTCGGATCAACATCTACAGCAGCAACCAGGGGCGGATCAAGAGCTCCAAAAAGGGGGGGGGGCGAAGCAAGGGTTTCAAAAAAAAGGGGGGGGGGGCGGATTTAATGTTCTTCCACGTATTTCCTTATATTTTTGTTATTTCAAGGCCAAATATCTGAAAATAGAGGGGGGGGGGGGAGCTCGTATACGCACACCGTGCACGTAAACACACGCACGGACACGCACGGACACGCACGAATACCCTCATATGCGCACATACGACCAAGCACACAGGAACACGCACTGCACTCACGAGCCCGCACGCACATAGACACACGCAGGAACACGCACGTACACACAGGAAAAAAACGTATAAACCAAGCGCTCTTACCACTCAGCTGGCCTTGTCTCATTCCTGACCCTCGCGTGAGAGACGACTTGCCAGTCTTTGGACCTGCAGAACCACGAGGGAGAAATAATGCGTTGTCTCGCGGAAATGCGCGCATATTTTATGGCTTTTGAACAAGGTAGCGAGCACGAGTAAGCTTTCCGGTTAGTACTGAATAAAAAAAAAGGTATAAGAACAATTTCTTTCTTCTGATACTTACTAAAAAGTTATTTGAAGAAAAATTATGTGAAATTTTTTATTTGAATATCTATCTAAAAAGCAAAGTTTTATCATTCAGTGAAAAATATCGTAATAGCTTTCCCAAATCCGCCGATTGAAATGGATGCTTTCTCGCACTTGACATTTCGCTAGGATGACAGATACACTCTAAAGGTGTGGTGATTATGCTAGCAGCTAAAGAGCCAGTAAAAATGTATTGACTTAATTTAATTCTATATGAATTTTTGGTATTCATATTGATTGAATTAAGTGACACAAAGACCAGGCAATACATTTAGTCACCTACAATTTTATTTTATTTTTATTTTTATTGTTTCAAGTTGACAAATAAGAAAAAAAATCTCAATTTATTTTTTCAATTTTTCTTTATTTACCAAATTCAATAGGAAATAGCGCAAAAGCTTTCCCAAATTGCCCGATGGAAATGTATGCTTTCTCACACTTGGGGTTCTGTTTTGGTAATAAGGCAAAATGGCGGCTGGCAGTGCAACATGTACCTTCGAATCTTGGCTTGTAGAGCGAACAGTCCACGCTTCGTACGACGCGCTTCTCCTGGGCATCCCATCGGAAGACGCGCGTGCCTGGGTACAAGGTCACCCAAACTGATCGTGCGATGGGGTCATCTGACGAGAACCCTGTGGAAGAAACACAAGAGTTAGATATACAGTCGATTGACAAGAAGTTGTCGCGACTACGCGACAAGCCCGCATGTTAGCATGGGTAAAACCCACTGAAGCGCCTAGCTGCATATATTAGCCAACGCATAACTTCAGTATACGCGGTGGCTAATATACGGTATAAAGAGCGTAAGCAAACGACCCACTGACATTGAATGACCTAGAACTCATGAGGTGGCAGTTACTCAGCTCCCCACTTGCTCTGAATAACCTAACAACCCCTTAATAACCCCTTCAACCCAACCCACCCCACCCCTCTAGGTACATAGCCCCTGGGGGGTATCCACCGGCTCTGAATAACCAAGCAGTCTCACCCTTAATAACCCCTTCAACCCAACCCACCCCACCCCTCTAGGTACATAGCCCCTGGGGGGTATCCACCGGCTCTGAATAACCAAGCAGTCTCACCCTTAATAACCCCTTCAACCTAACCCACCCCACCCCTCTAGGTACATGGCCCCTAGGGGGTACCCACCGGATCTGAATGTCCTCGCAGTTTCTAGGTGCGAGACACTCTGTTCCCTGAGTAAAGTCACGTCTGAGTCGTTATCCTCGGCCGGCATTGTGGTGATCTTCTGAAGTTCATCTCCGTCTAGGACGGTGATCTCGCCTTTCTCCTGACCACACCACACCTAAAGGAAAAATGACACACGTTGCGTCACTGCATGTCACGACACTTCATGTCACATCACACCACTCTTTGTCACGGCATGGCACTGTACGTCGTGCCATACACGCCACGGTACGTCACGTAACAAAACGGCACGGTAGTCAAGACACAACACGGCACGGTATTTCAGGACACGAGACGTCATGCCAATCATAAAACACAATACATGGAATAATAATAAAATACATAAAATAATCCATAGATAATGACTTCTAAAACGATCACGTATTCCAATACACAAAATAATGCCAAATCAGCAATACGTCACCTCGCAAATGTACTCATCGGCCAGAGAAGAACTGGGTTCGTTAGTTGACTCCTTTATACGAGGATACATGATTGGCAGTGATGCAATGCAGTGAATGGGGTTCCCATTGCCAGGGTAACCGCGGCTTGGTAACAACTCTTGCGTGGGTGTCATACTAGGAAGGGTTAAGTAGGTAAGCAAAAATCGCGCGGACTCTTGTGAATCTGATGATGGCGATGGTGATGGTTGTGCAGATGATTATAATGATAATACAGTAAAAACCTGTCAGTCAAAACCTGTATGTTCCTAAGTTAGTCCAAACAGGTTGTTATACAAAGGGAGCCTAAGTTTTCTTTTTTTCCCTAACTACAAATTTCAAGCTAAACGGTTTTTTATGTAAATTGTGCAACCTTGTAAAAGTAGTGGTTGCCTAAATTGTCATTATAATTATTAGTACCAGTCACTCTTGAAATAGTAGTGGTTGCCTAAATTGTCATTATAATAATTGATACCAGTCACTCTTGAAATAGTAGTGGTTGCCTAAATTGTCATTATAATAATTGATACCAGTCACTCTTGTAATAGTATTGGTTGCCTAAATTGCCATTATAATAATTGATACCAGTCACTCTTGTAATAGTATTGGTTGCCTAAATTGTCATAATAATAATTAGTACCAGTCACTCTTGTAATAGTATTGGTTGCCTAAATTGTCATTATAATAATTGATACCAGTCACTCTTGTAATAGTATTGGTTGCCTAAATTGTCATAATAATAATTATTACCTTTCATCCTTGTAATAGTAGTAATTGCCTAAATTGTCATTATAATAATTATTACCTTTCATCCTTGTAATAGTAGTGGTTGCCAAAATTTTCATTATAACAACTGATCCTTTTCATCCTTGTAATAGTAGTGGTTGCATATATTTTCATTATAATAATTACCTATCATCCTTGTAATAGTAGTGGTTGCATATATTTTCATTATAATAGTTACCTATCATCCTTGTAATAGTAGTGGTTGCATATATTGTCATTATAATAGTTACCTATCATCCTTGTAATAGTAGTGGTTGCATATATTGTCATTATAATAATTACCTATCATCCTTGTAATAGTAGTGGTTGCATATATTGTCATTATACGCAAGGAGTGATCCATCTGCTAGCGCCACTAGCACCCAGTTGCACCTCGGCACGTGGGTCATACTTAGTATATACTTTGCACACTTGACCACGCCCTTGCACAGCTCTCGGTAGGTGATAGCACAGTAGACGTGGAGGGTTCCGGACTCTGTACCGAGCCAAACCGTACTGCCCACGCTACACGCCACATGGATGCATGACTTCCCAACCGTCAACTCCTGCAAAGAACCGATCAAATCCAAGGCAACATCAGGGGTGGGGCATAGCAGGGGTTGGGTCACTGAGAACATGAACCCCCCTCTAATGAAAACAGAATTTGATGACAAAATGGATGACAAAATAACAGCTGACTAACACTATCTTAAATCAAGAATCCCTACCTCCTTGTGAGTACAGCGCCCTCCGTTATAACTCATAACATTGATCTTCCCGGTACCAATCCCGGCATTCAATTCTTTGCGGCAGACCCAGACCTCGTTACCCACGCTCGGCCTCCCATCCGCGCCACAGCCCGCACTCACGCGCGAGCCCGCGGTCACGGCGCAGTTGATGGTCAGCTGCTTGTCAAAGGTAATCACGTCTGCCAAGCGCGAGAATTCAGGCGAGGCTGCTAAGGCGTAGACTTGGGCTGAGGTTGGACGTTTTTCAGAGTCCTGCTCCCAGCACCAGGCCATCAGATCCATAGCGAACACGGGTGCTTTACGGTCCTACAACGAAGGATTGCAAGTTACTTTGAGTTGAAAGAATGCTGATCAGCCACATTTGAAAATTAAAACAATGATCTAATGGCAGGAAACGTTCAAAATAATTATGCACGATGGAAGTTATGGGCTCTATTGACTTCATAACTTATGTAAGTGTGCTCGTAGTAGAAGACCCTGACGTCATATAATCGTAGTATGTCAGTAACTCAATGGAAGTCGATGGGATAAGATGTTTATCATGACTTGTTTTTGTGCGAAACATATGGGGGCGAGTCTTTCTTTAAACTTTAAGGGATCGAATAACTATAAGAACTTATCGGTCTTACTAAAACGAGGGAGGCATTAGAAGTCGCTCTCTTGAACTTGCATAACTGTACTGTTTTGATTAATTTTTCAGTATTGTAAACACGGGAAAAATATTTATAAAACATCCAATAATAATTTCCAAGATAAAATAGCAAGTTACCCTGGTTACCTTAGGTGTCAGCGGTGGTCGTAGTCCATCCACGATCATCTGTTTCACTTGGGCGGGGTTCAGGTCGCAGAAGGGCTGGTGCAGCGCTATCAACTCGTAGATGTACATGCCGAACGAGAACGAGTCCACCTGCAAAATGATCGCTTTGTTAAGGAAGGCCATGTAACACGATGCGTTTTTGTTCTGTAATTCACGAAGCAACAACAGACTTGTAGCAGGCCTCGAAATATTGGGGGTTAGGGGAGGGGCACGATACAAAAATATTGAGAAAAAATTGGGGGGGGGGGCACAGCCACACTGCTACTGGTCATTTCCCATATTTTAAATATGGGGGGGCACCCATCCCTGACGAATTAAAAAAATGTATATTGCAACAACATGATACTTAATTCTTGCAAAAAAATTCTTTTTTTTGTAACATACAACGCAACAAAAAATTAAATGGTCTATCAGTAGAGAAAAGTTCTGAATTAGCCAAAAAAAGTTAAAAAAAGCACCAGACCAGACGAGACTATTTTGGCTATACAAATTACCTGCTAGTGTGTTTTGACTCTGACAAATATATAAACTTCTCACCTTGTCCGTATAGCATTCCTTGCCGACGTACTTCTCAATTTCCGGGGCCATAAACCCAGGGGTGCCCCCAAGCCCTTTGATTCCTGCTAATGCCGCTGACCGGCTGATACCGTAGTCGGCAACCTTAATGAGGACGTCGTGGCGGTTCTGCTCGGGGGCATGGGGCTGAGGAAAGGTCCAGACCAAGATGTTTTCGGACTTGAGGTCGCGGTAGATGATGTGATGCTTGTGGAGGTACTTCAGGGCTGATGCACACTGAAGGGGAGATAGAAAACATCGTTATTATCTTGATTTTCATCATCATCACCATCTTCATTATCATCGTCATCATCACCGTCGTCGTCTTATCATCATCAAAATAAACAACATCTTCATCATCATCAGCTTCATCATAATTATTACTATAAATAAATTCATATGAATTATAAATATCAGAACTAATCACTCCCGTCACAATCACCACCACCACCATCACCACCACCACCACCACCACCACCACCACCACCACCACCATCACCATCACCATCACCAGCACCATCACCATCACCATCACCATCACCATCACCATCACCATCACCATCACCATCACCATCACCATCACCATCACCATCACCATCACCATCACCACCACCATAACCGACAACATCACTACTACCACCATCACCACCACCACCAACATCTTCACTACGACCACCATCACCATCACCACCACCATCACCATCACCGTCACCATCACCATCACCATCACCACCACCATCACCACCACCATCACCATTACCGACAACATCACTACTACCACCATCACCATCACCATCACCATCACCATCACCATCACCATCACCATCACCATCACCATCACCATCACCATCACCACCACCACCACCACCACCATCACCATTACCACCACCATCACCATTACCACCACCATCACCATCACCATTACCACCACCATCACCATCACCATTACCGACAACATCACTATTACCATCATCACCACCACCATCACCATCACCATTACTGACAACATCACTACGACCACCATCACCATCACCATTACCATCACCGCCAACATCACTACTACCACCATCACCACCACCATCACTATTACCACCAACATCTTCAATACTAACATCACCACCACCAACATCTTCACTACGACCACCATCACCATCACCACCACCATCACCGCCATCATCACTACTACCACCATCACCATCACCACCACCATCACCACCACCATCACCATTACCGCCAACATCACTACTACCACCATCACCATCACCATTACCACCAACATCTTCAATACTAACATCATCACCACCACTGCCAACATCGACATCACTAACAAAAAAGTCTTTATCAATAACAATAACAATAACAATAACAACAATAAAAATAACAATAATAATAATAACAACAATAACAATAACAATTAATAACAGTAACAGTAACAGTAACAGTAATAGTAATAGTAATAGTAATAGTAATAGTAATAGTAATAGTAATAGTAATAGTAATAGTAATAGTAATAGTAATAGTAATAGTAATAGTAATAGTTATAATAATAATAATAATTACCGGAACACACGCATTTTTCCTGACCTGAACAATACACTTCTGCATGACGTAAGGATTTAGCCTCACTCCCGCGCGCTTGTAGTTCACCAAGACTCGATCCAGGGCCCCAAGAGGTGCGAACTCCAAAACAAGGCAGAGGGGGCTAAGGCAGAAGCCTTCCAGCGCGACGATGTTCTGATGACGCAAGGGCAGTAGGATAGAGATCTCCTGGCGAATCGTCCTGCGGTAAATATAGACCTTTTACCACTGCGTGAGATGGGAAACATGGGGGAAAAATGTATGTTATGTTATGATGGCGCAAGGGCAGTAGGATAGAGATCCTACTTTGATAAATCTGACACTATTTGTAATATTTAATACACTAGTACCTGAGATACATTTTAATACCTAACACACTTTGTAATAACTGACGAACACTTTGTAATACCTGACACACTTTATAACAAGTGACGCACTTCGCATTAAACACTTTGTAACACCTGAAACACTTTGTAATAGCTGACACAATTGTAATAGTGAATCGTTTGAAATACCTAGCTTGTTTTCAATGCAATATACAGCAAAATAAGTATGTCATGGATCAGCTCTCAGCGCCCATTTTACGTTATAAGACTTACCTATAGGCGTCATTTAGGGCCATAGTTGGGATATCACGTAGCGCCCATTTTACGTCATAAGACTTACCTATAGGCGTCATTCAAGGCCATAGTTGGGTTATCACGCAGCGCCCAAATTTACGTTATAAGACTAACCTATAGGCGTCATTCAAGGCCATAATTGGGTTATCACGCAGCGCCCAAATTTACGTTATAAGACTTACCTATAGGCGTCATTCAAGGCCATAGTTGGGTTATCACGCAGCGCGCGTTTTGCAGCCTCGGCAGCCTGCCTTTCTTCGGGCTTCGCGTCGTCGCCGATCTCGTTGTTCAGCGGCATCTTCATGGCGATACTGATAGACTCCCCGGATGCATCCCTGAGCTCCCCTCGGAATACGGACCCAAATGTGCCCTTGCCTAGAAACCTCCCTCGGGTTATATTTCCTGAGTGTATGGCTAAGTGCGGTGCGATGTCCTCGAACATCTAAAGGGAAAGAACGGTTTTTTAAACACATTAATACACGTTATTTACCCCCGACGAGGCTCCACACATTCTCGCCACAACAGGCACATTCTCGGGCTCATATCCTCACGCTCCGATACCTAGAAACCTACAAACAAACATTTGACTACAACAACAAGCCGCCTAATACTACCCTTCCCCCCCTCCTATCGAAGCCAGTCCCTTAATCTCACCACAAAAGGCGCATTCTCTCTCGGGCTCATATCCCCATGCTCCTCCACTCAATCAACAACGCCCCACTCGACTAAAACAACAAGGACCTTATACTACCCCTCCCTATCAAAGCCAGTCCCTGTATTCTCACCACAACAGGCGCATTCTCTCGAAGGTAAATGTTGTGTGCATTGCATACCCCAAACAGTAAAAACATGAGTATAAGAACCTAAGGATTAAGCTACAGGCTCAAATTTGGCATTTTAAGTATCCTTTTTATGAAAACCTAATCATCCTTGATCAGCTTATAAGCTAATACACGGGTATTTACTGTATCCCCCTATCACTTTACCAAAACAACAAGTCAATACTATCTCCCCCTCCCCCGTTTACTCACAAAGCAGGGTAATCTTACCAACGTTTTGCCCGTGCTCTTTCAGAATATCGAGGGCAAATAGAGTCCCAGGTCAGGACTACTAACCACCCACGATCACCAAAACAACCAGCCTCTTACGCGCCTCTATTGTATCCTCGCCACACTCTCTCTGATTCATCTCTCCTTGCTCTTTGTTAACTACAGGGTGCCCAACCATTCTGAATGTCCTAACCACCATCGTTATCAAAATAACTGCAACACCCTCTCTACCTCCCCTACCTTGTATAACTACCACAATAGGAGCAATCTCTCTCTGATTCATCTCTTCTCTCTTCATCTTCATCTCTGATTAGCTCTTTGCTAACCACAGCGACCACCCTCCCCCCAACTCTCTGTTCTGACCCCCCCCCCCCCTCCCTTGTATCCTCACCACATCAGGGGTTATCTCTCTCAGGTTCATCTCTCCGTGCTCTAGCTAACCACAGGGTGCCCATCCCACCGCCCCCTCCCATCTCTCTGTACTGGCCCTCCCTTGTATCCTCACCACATAGGGGTTATCTCTCTCAGGTTCATCTCTTCGTGCTCTAGCTAACCACAGGGTGCCCATCCCACCGCCCCCTCCCATCTCTCTGTACTGGCCCTCCCTTGTATCCTCACCACATCGGGGGTTATCTCTCTCAGGTTCATCTCTCCATGCTCTAGCTAACCACAGGGTGCCCATCCCACCGCCCCCTCCCATCTCTCTGTACTGACCCTCTCTTACATTCTTACCACATCAGGGGTTATCTCTCTCAGGTCCATTTCTCCGTGTTCTTTGCACGCCATGGACTCTGTGTTGTACGCGCACATGACGCACTCGTCGAACTCAAACGCGTAGATAACCTTGTCGTGCTCTGTGGGACGTCGGCGCAAAGACCCATAGCGACCACCGCGACGGAAACTGGACGAACTGTCAGTACTGCCTGTTAATACGGCATAAAAGCAAATTATTATAACAAACGATGAGAACAGAAAATAAAGTATCGGGGAAAATAAACTATAACTAGCAATCATAAAAAAAATATCGGCTCAAACGATCTACTATCGAGCATGAATTTCAAGTTTCACTGTGAGACTATACATGCCGTAGCCCGCGTATCAAATGAAGGAAATAAATTCAATTGATATTTTCCAGTGGCGGATCGGGGGCAGATACCGCCTTCCATTTGGTTTTACAAGAGACGTTTTGGAGATGAGCTCCATAAATTTACACTCCGCCTTTCCCTTCGTTGAAGTCCTTGATCCGTCCCTGTTACAGGTTTGGAAACTTTAGCAGTTATATCTTTATTGTGCTTCTAAATACCTTTAAGAGAGTTTAAACCAGGAGAATTTGGCTGAAGTACTTTCGAATACTTACGTATGTGATCCCGCGCATACCATACGGGACTCCTCGCGGATATCTTAAATATCACGTGTCTCACCACGATTCCTCTGCGAGTCAGTCTGTGGATCCCGCGCGTACCTTACGGGACTCCTCGCGGATATCTTAAATATCACGTGACTCACCTCGACTCCTCTGCGAGTCAGTCTGTGATCCCGCGCGTACTTCGACACTAGCGTCACTCCCGCGGGATCCCTCGCGGGAACCCTCGCTATCTGTGCTGCCGAAAAACTGGCGACGAGCTTTGCCTTTTTTTGCATCTGGAACAGATAGGGCGCCATACAATCACTATTCTCTACACAGAAAATTTGCTATACATCTCAAGAACCTGTTACCTTGATTTTAGCAAAATGTTTTCAGGAACTGTGGCCATTAGTCTAACTACCCTGTTATGCAAGATCAACAATCCTTAGCAACCAACAGCTATCTTATTACACTTTACTTTCGCGTCACTTTAATTTGGCGAATAAAGCGATTTTAAAAAATTCGCGAAAATAAAGCGAAAATAATGTGTCGCGACAATTAAGTGGGTACACAAAACGCCTTTGGGTGAAATGTTACCAGTTGATAAGTTTTATGGAAACACTTTATCTATTTATCCCTCTAATATACATATAGTACCGTAAGGGGTTGAGTTGGACAATTCTGAACTGATTTATAGATTTTTGTGGAACAAAATTAAGCCCATTCATGTTTTTGTTAAAATTTGTTTCAGTTTGACGATTAAAGCACATTTCAATTCAACTTGTTTTGCTTGATTTTCACTCGAAAGCCGACGAAGCTACGAGATTTCATTTTAATTCAACTTGTTTTGCTTGATTTTATAGTCTTTAACCGTCTTCACTCGGAAGCCGACGAAGCTACGAGATTCTATTCGACTTGTTTTGCTTGATTTTATTGTCCCAAAATCGCGAAAATAAAGTGACCCTTCTATAACGAAAAAAAGCGAAATCGCGAAAATTAAGTGTCATGTAATATCGCCATTTCAAAATTGCGAAATTCTGACGTCTCGAAAATTAAGTGTAATATGGCAATGCTTAGTGCACACTAGCAACATGACAAAGCAACGACATGGGCGCGCGCACATGACATAAAAGAAAAAAAACCTTTTTTTTCTCTTATGTCGTTATGTCCATGTCGCTATGTCGAAGATAAGAGTGCACGCGCCCATGTCGTTATGTCGATATGTCGCTAGTGTGCAGTAGGCTTACGGCTACTCTTCCTTAGGAACTGACCTTTAGGCCCCGTGCTACTCTCACTGTCATGGTCCTCGTGGCTGTCCGTACTTTGCTCTGACGTGTCCTCAAAATAGCTAGAGCTATCATTAGTACCCAAGCCACTGCTGGCAGATTTGTACGTGAAGCGGTCTGGTGTAGAAAGGTCTTGGACGATCAGTGCTGGTGAGAGGGGCGCCCCGCTAGAGCTGTCAGGGTTTTCGCTGTTTAGGCTGTCTTGGCTAGCTATACTTCCGGACTCTGGATAAAAGAGAATGCTGTTATAAATTAAGTCGTTGCTTGAGAACAGTTTTGTTGCCGAAACAGCCGTACAGCCGTGGGCGGGCGGGTGAATGAGTGAGTGAGTGAGTGAGTGAGTGAGTGAGTGAGTGAGTGAGTGAGTGAAGACTTTCTTAGAATGAGGGTAACATATAATATCTATGCTAATAAAATTGTGGCCCTCCAAAGCGGTCTAAGCGGCCGCCATGTTGGATTCGAGGCTAAGTACGGTCCCGCGGGCCAGCAGGATAGCAAAACATTAGAGGGGTAGGGAAAGGGGCTGCAAGTTTTTCACTTACTTTTTCTGAGAAGCGGACTGTTGTCCAATCTTATGTCCCTACGGACGGCAACGTGTATCGGACTGGGCCAAGGAGACCCCCCTGTGCTACTTGTGTCGGTCGTCAAGTTAGCTCCACTGTCACCCTGTGGTGTGATGGGTACACCCCCTGTACCTTCAGTGTCCTGGTCAGCGGAGCCACTCTCAGAGAGGGCCGTGATGCATTTCGGGCAGGGTATAAGTCTAGATACAAGACACAGCAATTTACAGAATACCAAAATGTCCACTCTTTTGTTTTCATCATTTTCCAGAAAGCACCGATGTTGCTTCGAGGAGTATTAACATATTCCAGTTCTAGCTAACCAGCGTGGCAAAGGAATGCTTGAGTGATCACAACGTTAATGCCAAATAAAACTATGATTCAGACATCCATGAAAATAGACCATTTCCTTAAAACTTGATGATGTTGATCACTGCATCGCGCACGTATCTAATGCCGCGAATATAGTACAGCAGCTACCGAGAGTAAGCGGTTTGGGGACTATTTTATCTGGTTTCTTCTCGCTATTTCAATATGCCAGAAAAAAGCTGACCTGGTAACCAGGCGATACCCATGTACGGTCAACGCATCGAGGCCTGGGAACCAATCTGTGATGAGCGTGTCCATGTGCTCAACAACGATCGCGATAAGTCTGGCGGCGAGTTGGACCCCTGAGTCTGTAACCGTCTTTACTCGGAAGCCGACGAAGCTACGAGATTCCAGCAGGGACTCGTCGTCTACAAACAAAGGAGAGTTGTCAGCCCAAAACTCGAACAAGTAACTCGAACGAGTAACTCGAGATCGAACGAATTACTCCGGAAACGAGGTAGAGTAGTGAGCCAATAACTCGAACAAATAATTCGGACGAGTAACCCGAAATCTTTACTCAGTAGCCGTCGAAGCTACGAGATTCCAGCAACGCATTGTCGTCTAAAACATTGTCGCACCAATAACTCGAACGAATAACTTGAACTCGAAAGCCGACGAAGCTATGAGATCGCAGCAGGAACTCTTCGTCTTAAAACAAGTTTATATATTTGGAAACGTCGCGCTAACTTGCAAGGCAGCGTATTGGAATACAAACTCTGCAATATTTTTTCAAACGAGTTCTAATTCATGTCCCTGATGCATCACATTATTTTTAAAACAAAAAGTTTGTGAAATTACTCTCGGAAATGTATTCAAATACACATGCACACAAACTTCCAAATATGGTGATTAAGAGTTCTGAAGGTTGTCATGGTGATTTAGTGTCGACTTACCAAGGTTCACTGTATCGTATTTTTAGTATGCCATCTCTAGCGCATTACCTTTCTCACTAGTTAACTCGCTTACTCGTTAACTAACTCGTTAATTCGCTTACTCCTTAACTAACCCGTTAACTCGCTTACCATCGTCGTGTTGTCTGGTGAACTGCTTCCCTCCTCGCCGCTTGCTAACCCGCCGTTTCTGTACAAACTTCTCCATCAGAATGCTGACGCTTGGAGCGATCACCTCAACGGTAGAAAAACACGTTGTATCGTGTATCTCTTGGCGATAGTGGACAGGATGGACTGCGTCCTCTGTGGGGAAGGGTGAGGCGTGTTAGTACACCAGGGTGGAGGGGTGGGGACTAGAGACTGATAGGAACGTACCGAAGGTGCTAGCTTCCGTATCACTCTATATCAACATTTAGGGGGAACCTAAAAGAACCGCTGGTATTGCTGGCTCGGGTTACCATCTTCAGTGACAGAGCTTACACACTAACCTACATTCATGGTTGTAAACTGTGTGGAGTAGTCAGCATCTCTACTCGAATGTAAAGCCATATGACATATGCCATATGACAAAAAAAAAAGATATCACAGAAGCCAACGAGTCGTGTGTCCTCTTGTCAGGAGGGAAAAAAGTCGACCATTTCTTCAATAGCCTTACAGAATGTCAATCACCCACTCATTTGTTACTATTGATCATTGAAAATTAAGCGGTTTATTCGCAATTAAACTTCAAAATAATAATCTACGAATGAAGTCTGATATGTTATTGATGATATTTGATAGAGAATAGTTTGGTTACTCGCTTGAATTAGCCGATGGAAATGGATTCTTTGAGTCACTCGGTATTGTGCTGGAGGATAAAATGGCGGCGTGATTGGCCTTCTTTAACATTTTGTCCGGAGAAAGATCCAAGTCGCTCTTTGATTATTGCACGTTATAACATTGCTTGCATAACAAATAACACCTACCCGGGGCCCCATAAAAAGGCAAGCCCTGAAGGTCACAAATCCTCAGAAGCTTGACCCCAAAGCAAGACAACTCGATCCCAGTCTTCCAGCAGGACCAGTCAGGCTGAGCGACAAATGCGAGCTTCTCTTTGTCAGATTCCTCTGCCTCGCCCTCCATCACAAGCTGGCAACAGCATCGCACAACATCACGGACCTCCTCGTCAGCTATCACCCTGAAGGGAAACAAATTACAAAGTGGGAGAAAAACCCATATCTGTCGGATAATTCGGGAATGTTGTTGCGATGTTTTAGATTGAATTCACTATGTGTTGTTTTTGAATTGCCATTTCTATATCTTTTTATGTTATTTTCCAACAATAAATGAAAGCATTGAAAAAAGTGTGCCTAAATTATGATGCTTTAACGATGTCAATTGTGAAAAAATAATCACTGAAAAGCATGGAAAACGAGTTAAAATAAGTCGAAAAACTGGAGGGAATGATAAAATGGAAATATTGAGAAAAGAAGAGTTTTGGGGAGCAATAGAGTTTGGCTATCCATGAAAGTATTCTGTTAAGAAATTATGTAAATATCCTGGCAAAGAGCAAGAAACAACAAGAAGTGGATGACAACCGCTACAGCAATTTCAAAAAGAGCAAGTACAAGCTGGAGAAGAGGAGGAGGAGGAAGAAAAAAAACACATTATATTAGGAAAATAATAATAATACAAAAAAAAATAAAAAAGAATGGACCCTATAGGGATATACGACATCATGTACTGTGTTTTCCCACACATACCTTGTTATCAGCCTGGGCCAAAACCCGCTAGGGATATAAGACATTATGTACTGTCTTCTCAGTACCCGAGTCTTGGTGTAAGCAGTCATGTTCATGGCGCGAGTCACCACAGGGTTCCCACCAGGGGCTATAGGCTGGTTACTAATAGGTTGTCTGTCTGGAAGTAGTGAGGGGACTAGGAGGTACTCTGAGCTCCATGGTAACGCAACCTCGAACTTGCTCAACAGGTTGATGTACTGTTTGATGAGATTCGCGGGGAAGTTCTCTGATCGGAATATGTGGGAGAGATCTGATAGCTTCATGACGCCTTGAAAAAGAGAGAAAAACCGAGACAATTGAGTAATGTTAAGGTAATTCCCTTGAATTGCACTGCGCACCCCTTCTGCGCATAGTGGCGCGCGCTGTTTGTTTGAATTTTCCGGTATTAAGTGCGCTCGCGTGCCACAGTTGTACAAGAAAACAAAGCAAAAGGCGCGCGTTAAAATGTGATTTGTTTTGAACATTAGCTACTACGGGTTATTGTTTAGGAGATCGGATTTTTGCAGCTCGACAAACAGAACTTAATTTTCTAAAGTCTATAGGCACTCTTTTTGAAAACTAAGAGTTGGGATTTTTCATGGCGCGATCAGTAAAAACGCGTCAACTCTACGCCCCTCTGTTGTGAAAACGAGATCGGTACCCCCATTTTTTTATTACATTTTTTGAAAGCCCTTAACTTCAATATTGTTTATGTCAAGTTTAAAAAATTCTGGGTTGTAGAACTATTTCAAGGGAATTACCTTAATTGTACAACAGTTAGTGATGATTGGGAACACTCGAAAAATTGAGAACATTGATTTGAGAACACTCGCAACTTTGACATCATAGTGTGCACAGGCTTTTTGTACGTCTGCTATTTGAAGATCACTTTTGCGTCCAGAGCTACTCTTCCAAAAAGAATGTTTAATACGTTATTCACCAAATACAATCGAAAAGATTGCATTGGCTTCCCCAAATCAGCCGCTGGAAATGGATACTTTTTCACACTTTTTCACACAGGATGACAAAATGGCGGCTGCCAGAGGCCGTTTAATGTACCTCTTTCAGAAGGTAGTCATTTAATTAAGATATATGTAACTAAAACGTCACGGTACGTATTACAAGTACCAAGAATAAGTGCCCTGCTTCTATATGTATTTTTTAAGGCGCTGAGGTTGCGCCAAGATGTGTGAGCTTGGTATAAACTTTAAACATTTACCGTTGTTTATGTGAGGGTTGACTTCTCTAATGGTGACAACGTGAGCAAGCATGTCACACAACCATTGTGGATCCAGGAAGTACAGGTCACGCAATAGTGGGTCGTCATAGTGCAGCAGAACACCTATCATGAGTAACGCAATTTGGGTCACATTATGTCACGAGTAACGCAATATACAGGCATATAAATCTCTGAGGATATAAAAAGGGAATGTCACCCTTTATAGCAAACCCCCCACCCTCCCCCCACAAAAAAAAAACAATAAAAAAACTATAAAATAAATATAAAATTAAAAATATAAAAATAAAATAAAATGTATGTTTAAAGAGAAGAAAAGGAGGGAACACGACTGTCTCCCCCCACCTTAGACAAATCCCTTGAGCTAAAATGTATTTTTTAAGAATACAGTAAGAGGACAAAATCCCCTAGCTACAATGTTTATGGTGTGATAAGAGCATTGCGTATCACATACCATTGTCGTGAAGGAACTTCGTGGCTTGTTGTAGTTCGTCGTAGTCACGAAGTCGATGGTTTTGTTTTTTAAGTTCCTTCTGAACCGCGTTTCTAGAAACAAATCAATTTTTTTTCAAAGCATCAGTGCCCTATTCTTAAATTATAATACTATGAATGGAGCGTTTATGATAGTTAAAATCCTATAACATCCAAGAGCGGGGGAGTAGCTTTGCTAAATCGAAGTTGATTTTTAAACGTTTTTCAAGTTTTCACTTGTTTTACTATAAAAGCTGGGAAACACGCTAGATAAGCTTGCGATGTGGCATTTTGGTAGACTGATGCCTTAGTACCTTGATCTTATTGTGTTTATTTTTCATTTATGGTTTTTATGGCATGTGGTACTTGTCCGGTACAGGCCGGTTGAGGTTTCAATGGGTTAATGTGACGCGAAAAGTATTTCATCTAGTACGACAGGCGTGTGAACGCAACCGCGTGATACCTTCCACGAACTCACCTAAAAAACTCTGAGCGCATGACTGGTGTCTGGTCTTCGTGGTAGCAGTGTTCCCGGATCTTGATGACTGCCTCCTCCACGTGTTGGTAGCTCGCGGGGATCGGGGTCTCCAGCAGTGGGGTCCGGCTACCTGTGTCACGTGACAAAGAGAAGAGGGTTGGATCTACGGACTTGAACGAATATGCATGAGCAATACTGCGTCTGTGCTTTCGTCAGATTTATTCACGATTGATTCATGGGTTTATTCACGACGAGCCGGATTTGTGTGGAGTTACAGTTCACACCGCAAAATCATGAGGTAGAGCCTTTGGCAAACAGCGATAACGAGGCAGCGGAGGGGGCTTCTCTTCTGCCCCCCCCCCCCCCCCCCCCCCTCTGCCGGTCTTTTTTCGCCTCGTTCTCGCGCCTGTGACCTCGACGCCCTCTGAGGGTGGTTTGATCAGTCAGAAATGCACAGGATGGAGTTGTGGTCACGATGCGATAACGAGGCAGCGGAGGGGGTTTCTCTTCTGCCCTCCCCCCCCCCCCCCCCCCCACACCCCCCTTTTGCCGGTCTTGTTTCGCCTCGTTCTCGCGCCTGTAACCTTGACGCCTTCCAAAACTGACTAAACAAAAAATGCACAGCACGGAGTTGCGGTCACGATGTGTTTAAAAGCGTAATGAGAGTAATGTTCTTATATAAGTGAACTACGGATTTGCGGTAACAAATGCGGTTAGCATTCGAATAGTAGAGCCGTGTTTGAACGAGTGGTAAAACCACGATGCGGATTAATGGTCATATGGTACGGTGGAGCGCGATTGCTAAATCGTTTTTGCTTTGAAGGAAATCCTACACCATAGAGATGCAGTCAGGGTGCGGAAATGGCTTCGGCCGTCACGCCAAATAGCATGAAAAATAAAACTTTTAAAGAAAATAAACCTTAACTGACACAAAAACTTTCTAGCTGATTCGTGAGCGCTGAAAAAATCCTTTTTGTCTTTGTTGCTGCCAAAAGCCGGAGCGCTCGGGAGTTTGTCACCCATAAAGTATTAGACCTACCTCTTTCCTTTATATCCAGTGACACACTGTAAATCATATGCCTCAACTCGCGCACGTTGTGTCCCGTCTTACCGCTGACCTCGATCCGGTTGACCACCTTCGGTAGCCCCCGCTCGCGCGGGCTTTGCACCCCTCCCCCGTACTCCATGGCCACATACCGCTCTTTAATCATGGCCTGGAGGGTCGGGAGGAGGTCGGAGCGTCGCTCTTCGGCTGTCAGCATGTCGTAGTGGGTGCCGACTATGAGCACGGGCGAGTCGGGAGCGCGTGCCTATTAAAAACACACACCGTTTATTGACCGAAGTGCGACCGTACGGGAATTTTGGATATTTCCGTCATTCTACTGCCCAAAAGCGAAGCTCGAGGGTGCCACAAAAGGATAGAAAATTCCTCCATAATTTTCAATACGGCCCGAACGATTACAGTAAGAAACTTATCATTAGCGTTTAAAGAAAGCGTCGTTTCTGAGCGGCCGTATGGGGATGCTAACCAACCAATAAGAGCGACCTTAGCTGTGTAAAAAACACTCTGATCAACTGAAGGATGCACAGGACCATATTTGATAAGTCAAACATGATGATATGTATTTGGATTGTTACTGTGTGTTTAGATTTCTGCAAATAGTGCAAAAGGAAGACAAAAAATTAACGAGAAAACAGGTTCCTTTATAGAGGCATGGTCAGGGAAGACAAATGATGCAATAAAATCTCAAAATAACCTATTTTTACTTACATAACCAAATTTAATCAGAGATATCGCAAAAGCTACCAATATCAGGGGATGGAAGTGGATGCATTCTCGCACATGGTGTTTTACTAAGCTCACAAAATGGGGCTGAAAAGACTCATGGAATACCTTACCTGTATATTGAGTAGCCAGGGTTCAATATCGATCACACCTTTCTCACCGTCCGTCAGTTTCCACATGGCAATGTAGAGCGAGCGGTGAGACAGGAAACACTGGTGCGTGGCGTAGTACTCACGCTGGAACCAGAAATAAAAATAAATTAATAATTCAAATAAATACAAGACTTTGTATAGAGCCTATCACACATTTTCTAGACGCATTTAAAATCCTAATACGCATTTAGAATGTCCATCGTGGAGGCTGAGGAACACAAGTTTCTAGTCAAATCCAGGGTCGAGAAACAGAAAGATACCCCCTATGGGAATCGAACCCGGTTCAGCAGAGGTGACAGGCCCCATTCGCTGAAGCACCAACACACTGGGCAACCTGTGGTGAGAGGCCCCATAAGCTGAAACACTGGGCAACCTGTGTTGAGGAGCCCCATAAGCTGACACACTAGGCAACCTGTAGTCCCACGTGCTAAACACGCGCACATAATAATCACGTGACTGACAAACTTGTCCTCCAAAGCCCCACGTGCTGAGCATGTGCACGTGGTAATCACGTGGCTGAAAAACCTGTCCTCCAAAGTCCCACGTGCTGAACATTTGCACACGATGATCACGTGACTGACATACCTGTCCTCCAAAGTCCCACGTGCTGAACTTGATACTGGGTCTGCTGGCGTCTCCCCTAAAGAATTCACTCCGCTTTGGAAAGGTCCAGTCGGACACGTCTACACCAACCGTGGATATGTTACGATCTTGTTTCTTGGGTCGAACTGGAAAATGAGAGAAATGAAACGCTCTGGAATATGAAGAACTTCTAAAAGAGGATCGTAGCCAGGGGGGTTAGGAAGCCCCCCCCCCCCCCCCACACACACACACACACACTCAACTGGAGGGTCTGCTCTCATGAAGGAAAATTAAGTACCACTGCGAGCTAGGACGAGCTACCTAAGAGAAAATGGTCCGCCAAATTGGGAATCGAATCCCCTTACTCAAACTCCTGGCTACGGGCCGGTAAAATCCCAATGGATTGTCTTGATAGCGTGTTTTAAAGCACTGTTTTGAAAAGAAAAGCAATTTTGGATTGAAATAGTGAGCAAGGCCCGATCCAAATGAGTTGATTTATTGTCAACACGTAGCCTATAATTTTTTTGACAAAAAATTAATTCACGTCGTTAATTCTTTTGTTTGTGCTTTTCTTCCCAATGCCTGCCGTCAACCATTACTATTTTCCCAAGAAGCACGACCGAAGTAACTCTCATTCAAATTTGCCCATCCGTCTATTACCATGAACGACCACGAATCGGTAAGCCTTCCTTCGCTCCCTTCCCCCTCCCTCCACCACCGCCACCACTATCTTCAACACCGCTTCCGGTAACATTACCAGTAGTTGCTCCTCTCCTTCGTCGCTGTCGTTCCGTCCATCCAGTGTTTGGCGAGCTCTGAAAGCTACCAGTTCCTTCCTGACGCAGTTGATTCAGTAACGTCGTCTTTCCGATGTTGGACACGCCCACAAACATGAGCTTCATGCAGGGGTACGCCTTGGACCTAGAGACAGCATTGAAAGTATACGACGTTAATAAATGGTGCCCCTTCGTATAAAAAAAAACCTAAGATAATTGTCGGAAAGCAACAGAGCGGCCCGCTTCATACGTGGAACGCCTTCCACAAATGTCATTAAAAGAAATGCCGGAAAGGAAAATACAATCTGCCCACTTTATATAGAGGTACGCCTTACGCCTTAGACCTAAAAAAATCAGTTTAAGAATTATTAAAATACAAAATAACGACATATAAATAAACGTCAGGTACTTGAAAACGCCTATATATTTCCTAGAAAATGATTTTTTGCCTCTTCCTCCTCCTTTGCAACCTCGTTTTCGTTCATTATTTGGTTTGTTGTGCATATGTTTTACCTCTCAAGTATCGACCTGAGGTAGCTCACTAAATCCTTGGTCTTACGTCGCTCCAGCACGCTTGGTTCAATGTCTTGTAAAGTCAGCCCTTGATACTGTAAGTCCCAAAGATCGGATAGCAACCCAATCTCCGGAGGGAGTTTTGAGATCTCCGTTTGATTTATATGCAGGGACCCGAGTTTTGTTAACAGCCCTACGTCCTTAGGTAATACCGCAATAGGGTTGCCAGAAATGTTAAGCGACTGCAATGACGGGTATATCACTGTGGAGGTTTGAGTAGCGCTCAAATCCCCGGTCATCAGCCATGCCGGGTTTTTAGGTCCGGTCGGGGATTTGGCATCACCGACAGAGCGAACCCTGGCCCCTGGTCTCGAAAACCCAATCTCTTTGATGTTATTCTTATTCAAGTCCAATCTCTTTAGCTGAGATAATAAACGGTGCCGAGTGTGCTTACAATACCGAACGCGGTTTCGGCTCGACTCGGCGCTTGTTCGGCGACTGATACCCGGCCGACGACTTTCCGAAATCCCGAAACAATCTCCGCCGAACCACGGAGGCTCTGTCGCAATAGGCAGAAACTCGCTGAGTCTATTGTTCGATAAATCAAGAGAAGACAGTGAGGAAGGGAACTGAGCTAATGTCTTCACCTCGCTGATGTTATTCCCTGATAAATTTAAGGTCTGTAAACTCGTTGCAAGGCAAGGCATTCCAACAGGTACAGAAGTTATTCTGTTGTTTGATAAATCAAGTTTCTGTAACGTGAAAGTTTTATTATATTCCTGATCATCCTCTTCATCTTCCGATTCCTCTATCTCGTCTGTTCCTGATTTTCCCCATAGCTGGCTGTGGCAGAAGACCTTCAGGTGCTGTGGTTTGGAAGGCTCAGGGGAGCCTGGCTTTTGTTTTACACCTTCTGACGACTTTGATTCATCTACCTTGCTGCCTTTTTTCGGGGAAGCATCGAACTCTGGAATGGACCTGGTGGAAACAGATAAAATTAACTCGATCTATAAAAAAGCGCAGTCAACTTATTTAAAGGGGCAGCGTCATGGTACCGCGTATGTCTGAAGTCAGTGTTTACTGTAGGCTTTTACGGTGAGGACACAGAAAGCGGGCCATGCTGAACAATTTTGACCAATCAGATTCGGCTTGAACACCGTAAACATTTTGAAAAATAAGTTCCAGCCAATCAGGTTAGGGTGTTCCCACGCTCACAGACAAAAATGATCGACTACACGTACGAGGTCAAATAAACAACGTCCGGCGTTTCTCATTGGCTGAACTTTTTTTTTCTGATTGGTCAAAGTTGTTCAGCATGGCCCGCTTTCTGTGTCCTCACTGTAATTGTCTACAAACAGATGAACTTTGGGCTGTCGATGCCTTGTTAACATAATATGCAATATTTTATTGGAGACTATGTTTATTGTCAGTTTGTGGTAATTTCCTTTGAATTTAATCTCCCACATGTACCAAAGGCTCATAAGTCAATATTAGAATTTGACTGAAATTCATTGTGTCCGGGCCGGAAAGCTATTGCAAAGCTTTTACCATGACACTGCCCCTTTAAGGATATCCATTTAAAAAGGGCACTTCGTTAAAAGGGTGTTCCACTGTTCTGTTTCCATTGCCAACCGCCATCTTAGCAAAATACTAAGTGTAAAAAAGCAACCAATTCCATCGGTTGATTTGGGGAAGGTAATTTTAATATTTTCGGGTGAATTTAAAATCTTGTTTAAACATAATTATTTCGAGGATCTTTTCACATACTTTAACTTTATAATAAAAACAATAAAAAGTGTGTGAATGACACGTCCTAATTAAAGAGTCGTAGCCAAACACAAGATTGTTATTGAATTCTTTCAATATTAAAATAGACAAATTGTGGGATAAAATTTTAAAAATGACCATATTAAAACGAAGTTTTCGTTTACCCAAAAAATCGCAATAGCTTTCCCCAAATCAAACGATGGATGACGACCTAGGTCGGCAAAAAGACGGCTGAGACACTTAAATGGGTACCATACTCACTGGCTATTCAGCGCATCCCTGCTTTTCGAGAGTTTATTCTTGGGTCTTGGCAAGCTCGACGTCTTCCCCGCTCCCTTCTTCCCCTTCTCCCTAAAAATAGGGAGCGCCTTAAGGTAGTTATTCTTGAGATCAAAGATCTTCAAGGCTGGTGCCAGCCACATAGCAAACGGCAGCGTCACAATGTCATTACTGGACACGTTAAGGTATCTCAGAGATGGCAACTCAAACACACAAGTTGGCAAGCTCGTAAGGGAGTTATGGTGAAGCTCGATTTCCTCCAAGTGGGGGCAATTCCAGCTGGATTCCGCGTACGTAAAGTCATTGTCTTCTATTTCGGTAATCACGCTGTCGGCAATATTATCACACGACATAAATTTCTTCCCATTAGGGGCCGTTGCCGACGAACAACTATTCTGAACCCGCACACCTCCGCTATATAGACTCGGAAGGCTGCTAATTTGATTGTCCGACGCATTCAGAGTCTTCAGTGATGGTAGCTGAAAGATTATCTGCGGCAGCTTGGTGAGTTTATTGCACGAGATATCGATCCTCGTTATGGTCTTTAAGACCGGGTGAAGTCCAACGTTCCCGGCAGCCACTTGCGGGTTGAGCTTCTTAGCGGCGTCGACGATCCACTGGGGATGAACGCTGACCAGTTTCATTGCGTTCCAGATGATGGCTACGGCTTTGGAGTTTAGTTTCCAGGTCTCCTCGGCACTGTGGTTTCCGCGGGAATGGGGGATTTTGTGCTCGTTGTCGGCATTTACACCTAGAAAAGTAAGTCGTTATTAGGTTTTTTGAACGAAAAGCGGAGTAATTTCCTATCTACCAAGGGTATTCCGTATCCCCAGGGTTCAAGGCACCGAGTGGCGGATTTTAACCCCACAAACCTTTGCCCAGTAACAAGTGCGTGACAACGCTGTGTCATATCGCTCCTTACCTCTCCCCACTGCCTGACGCTATGTCAACTCGCTCCATACCCCCCCTACCTACTCCCCTCCCTTCCTTTGCTCAGTAAACTATTGCGTGACGCATTGCGATCTCGCTCCTCACCCCTCCCCACTGCCTCCTTACCTTTGCTCAGTAACAAGTGTACAAGCGCGTGGTGATGCGCCTTCACCGCGTTCTCCAGGCATCTATTCTCCACGTCCTCTGCACCCGCCGAAACAAGGATCGCGACAATTTCGAGGTTTCCCTGGGTACACGCGATACCGAGGGGCGTCTTGTCCTCCAGGCGCGAGTCCTCCGCGAGCTGACGGACGACGCGCGAGATCTCATTCTTAGGCTCGTCATCCATCATCAACTGAAAAGAGTAAAAGGAAAATAGTAAAGGATGTGTTATCGAAGGCATGCTGCTTGTTTGTCGATCATTAATCCAAAGCTACGTGAAAAAGAAATAAGGTTTTTGAAAAAGGAATAAACATAATTTATAAAACTACAACTGTACGACACGCCAACAGTTCGCTCTTGACAGCCTAAGGTATGTGTAGTATACGTAGTCGGACCGAAATGTCCGATAATGCATGTCCGGTACCTTGTCCGGGTCATAGCCCAAGTTGACGTCAGCTCCTTTGTCCAGTAGCAGCCTGACGATTTCGATTTGGCCCACTGTGATGGAGTCGTGGAGAGCAGTCCGTCCCATGATGCTTTGCGCGTTGATATCCGCCTTGCTCTTTGCTTTGCATGGTGGTTCGCTGCGAAGATCAAAAGACTCAGCCTTTACATTCAATATTGGAATTTTCACATTTATTCGGAAATATGGCCAAACCATTCCCAAATCAGCTTATGGAAATGCTTGCTCAAACGTTTTCGTTTAACGTCCGTATGTAGATCCGACACTTGCTGCTTGACAATACTGTTTTGTTTGTGTTTTGTATATTCAAACTCATTTTTAAAAATACATTTTCCCTGTATTATTTGACTCTTTCAAAATGGAATTGAGCTGTTTTGATTGTGAGACCGTAATTTGGGCGTAATTAATTCACTACTAGGATAAAACATCTCATTTGCATATGTTTCGTAGCCTATGTAACCACGCGTCACGAACGGACTTTAAAAACACCCTTATTTCTCCATCTCTATCTTTGCTTCTATTAGCCCCAACCCTCCCTCCCTCCCTCCCTTATCTGTCCCACCTGTGGCCACCCCCCTGGTCTGCCCAGGAATCCGTGTACTCACCACTTGTGGCGATTCTCTAGGAGCAGTCTCACTACCTCCACACTACCCCCTGACGCGGCGAGATGTAGGGCGGTCATCCCACTAGAAGTCCGCGCATTCACGTCTATACCATTACACGGAGAGGGCTCCCAACCATTCCTGAAATACCCATTAATAATAATAATAAATATATATATTTTTTTTAATCACGATAGAAATCACAGCGAAGCTAATGAGGTCATGAAATACTCACTCCTCATCTAAAATTACTAACTAACTAAAACCTTTACCGTTAAAGCCGCATTGTCACCAGTTTACTTCCGGAGGTCCGTCGGAAACCTCAACCGTCAAAAGACAAAAGAATCTATTAGAATCCGCGCTATAAAACGGGCCATCCGCTCTAGATTATCAGTCAAATCCTCGAAGAAACTTCCAAAAGACAAACTGCTTTTTGAAATTTTGAAATATTTTCCGCAGTTTCCGTTAAAAATCATCAGAGATTGTTACGTAATCGACCGGAAGTAAACTGGTGACAATGCGGCTTTAATCAACTACCTAACTAAAAATAAACTGACTAACGTATCGTTCTAACTAACGCACTGACATTAGCCAAGGGCTAGGAAAAAACGTGCCAGCTATGGCAAGAGAAAAAGGTAGAACAGGCTTGCATTAAAGCTTTTTTATTTTATTGTCTTCCGTCTACCACGGCTCAGGTTCGAGTCGAGGAGTGGTTGATGACGAACGTCCAAGTAAATATTTAGTTCCAAAACCGTCAAGCAATATATGTAGAAACGTGTACGATCAATATCACACCCGGCACATGGAATAATTGAAAACCTTGTTCACATCTCGCATACCCAGGAGTCTGCAGAAGAATCCTTATAATGATGGCGTTGCCTTCCCCTGCGGCCACGTGGAGCGGGGTCATTTTCTCCATCTTTGTAGCAGTGTTCACGTGATGCGGCATGGTCTTAGCCAATAACCACACGACGTCCGCGTGGTGCTTCAGGCATGCGCCATAAAGAGGTGTCATTCCGCTGAACGTGTTTGGAGAGCCATCAGCGCCGTGTTCTAATAGGAGTTTAGTGATTTCGAAAAAGCCGCCATATGCAGCCCTGTAAGCAGAAAATAATAAATAAAAGAATAGAAAGCATCCATATAGCGCTTATACATTATAAACCAGTTTACGCGTTCCGCATTTAAAATCCTATTACGTATGTATAAGAATTCCCATATTGGAACTGAGGAACACAAGCTTCTAGCTTACATTCAACAAGTTAAATTCGGTGCTGAAAACGAGAAATACATACTGTAATTCATGTCTCGCTCAGGAGTCGAACCCGTTTTAGCAGAGGTGAGAGGCCCCATACACCAACGCGTTAAAACTCTGGGCCACAATGGGTCACTTTTCTCGTGAAAAACTTCTTGCAATAGGAACGTTATCTTACTTGTACAGTAATGTGCAGCCGCCCTGGTAAATCTTGTTAATGTTGGTAGGGGAGACTTCAGGCAGGAGTGCTACAACTTTTTGTAAGTCTCCAGTGGTACATGCAGCAAACATTTCTAAACATAAAAATACATATTTATTTTTGTATTTTAACTACTGCACAAAGTTGTAAATCATTGTTCAAAGTTCATACCTTGACAAACCTCCTCCTCCCTAGCAGCTCGTTTGATCACTAAAAGAAAAAAAATATTTTAGGATACGGATACAGTATATGGAAACAGTTTTTGTAGATTAAACAAATAAATTACAAAAAGTAATGAAGAGGGACACTTATTTCAATGAATTGTCCTAAATTCTTTAAGCAAAATCTTACATACATTATAGTACAGTACTCATTAAAACATGATTGCCAGCAACACCTTTCATTGTGTGAAAATAGTTCATGCGACAGTATTGTACACCTTGACTCACCTTCCACTGTGCAGAGAGAATTAACACGACTGTATGTTATACCTTCCAGTGTGCAAAGAGAGTTAATATGACCATATGTTATACCTTTTACCGTACGGAGAAAGTTAGCATGACCATGTGTTTTCACCTTGAGTCACCCTCCACTATGTGGAGAGTGTTAACATTGACCGCGGGCTACTGTACATCTTGACTCACCTTCCACTGTGCGGAGAAAGTTGGCACACTCATATTTTCCCTCTGCTATTGCAATCTCTCGTGCTGTCTGCCCCTGGCTACTCCTAATTTCTGTATCTGCACCAGCATCAACCAGTATCTTGAGGCACTTAAGGTGACCATTGCGAGCAGCTAAATGAAGAGGCGTCTGATAAAAATACAACTGTTAACTGAATGAAGACCACAACAAGCATTTTCAGCACTTGAATTCATAGTACAACACTCCATCTATATGTGCATAGAATAGTCCAGTTTCAAATTCGAAAATGACCGCTAGACAGATTAATTGAGGGTGCATTTTACAGTGTTAGCCTCGGCGTGAAGTAAATTTCACTCACACATTCCAACGAAAAACTACCGATCCTGAAAACTATACAATGATTGTACTTGTGAATACTTCAGGTATTTTGAGTGAAAATGTATGAATAATTTTCTTCACTTCGAGGCTAACACTGTAATGGGCCCTAAATTAATCTGTCTAGCTGTCATTTTCGAATTCGAAACTAGACTATTGGGTCATAATGCATGTGCAAATTTAATCTACATTGATTAATATCAGGTACTTCTGTAAACAAATAATGTATTTCAATTGAACACTTACAGAGAAATGATGGAGTTCTCCAGTCGTAACATTAGGATCACCTGAAAAACATAACACACTCTGATGGATCGAAGCTCAATTTTGATAAATTGATTGGAGATCTCCTTTTATTTATTTATTTTTTCATTCAAGTCAGTTCTCTATCAGCCATTCAGTCAGACATTACATTTTCAAATGTAGATTTACTGTGGTGTGTTTCAGAAATAAAAATGGTTTTAAGCCTATAGTTCGTGATCACTTTTGATTTTGATTTATAAATGTAAAATTAATCACAGCTTCTATTTGATAGTATCAGAGCAATAAATTGTGTCATGACCCATGATTCAGAGATCTTACATACATACATACTCACTTACTCAGTATTCTTATAAGAAAATAATTTTAATGTACCTTTCCATTTTTTACTCAGCAGCTCTTCAAGACACTGAGGGCTGTCGTGCACTGATGCAGTGTGGACAGGAGTTAGACCGCTTGGATCCTTGCAGTTTGCATCTCCCTGTACCCCTGACTGGAGAAGGGACCTGAGAAAATCCCGCTGGTCGTATATAGCAGCTTGATGGAGGAGCTCACCAGCATAAGCAAACACTGGGGCTGCCATATAAATCTACAACGATACAAGCATATTAATTGTCATACAGTACACTACAGTAAATACGCAATAACTGTACAGTCTACAAGGATACAAGCATACTGTAGGTTTGATTGGCAAACACTAGGGGAGCCATTACAATTAACATGGATAAATTTGAAACTGATTTTCATCTAGCTCAAATTAAAGGAAGCAGGCATGTGAATTATTAGACAAAAAAAGGATGACAAGGAGGCGGCCACAGACAGAGTGAACAGACAAACAGTTGGACTACAATCAGAAGCATGACATGGCACTGTATATTCTGTAAAATACAAAAAAAGTCAGTCTATCTGTAGCCCCCTATTTTCTCAGTCTAAATTAAAATTTATGAATAATATCTTGATAAGCAAAAAGCTTTGGTTGTCAAGTTTTCAATTAAGTAACTCAATTTAGATATTACACCTGGAAAACATACATGTAGTTCGGTAGGTTCAAATCAAATAGATGAAAATGTGGAATTCTTTCAGACAATGAAAGCAATTTGTTCAAAACGTGATTCATCAACCACAAATCCCATAGTCTGAACCTAGTGCAAACAATCTCAGATCAGCAGATAGAAAAGCTGGCAAATTTCTATAATAAATGATAAGAAATCTGTACTATAGGAACTTTCTCTTTTATACAGAACTTGTCATTTTTAATTTGATATAATTTTTAAATATGTTGGTGGTAATCTGATTAATTATTGCAAACATGTGCCTAAATACCACAAAGAGGAATCTTTTAACAAAAAAAACTCCCAAAATAACCCTCATAGAATTTAATTATACCAAATTCTAATTTTTCTATTGTATTTTCACATTATTACTTTCACTAATCCATAGGTATTTAGAACTAATCAAGGCAGAGCAGTTCAAAAAATCGAAATGAAATTTTTCAGAATTAACAGTATACTGTTTAGTGCTGTAATTACTGCCAGTAATAAGCATATTTCTTCTATACTTTGATTCAAACACAATCATTTGTTTCTGTTCTGTAAAATCTCAAACGGATTTGTGTATATTACCAGTCAACAAGAATATATGTACAGTAGATTGATAATACTTCTAGGGACAACAGTGAGTGAATATTTTTAGAATCATGAACAATGGGGCTTTCAAATGATAGTAACAACATAGGATAATCATGAAAACAAACTAATATTTCAAATACAAACAAAATTTGATCCTGCAAATAATAAGATATAGTGTTGCACTTCCAAATTCTTTTTTTTTAAACTATAATGAAAATAAAAACAAGGAAGGAGGAACTAAGCCAGTTATTGGTTAATTAGACATACACTATGAATGGCTAACAAACTAAGCATGTGCATAGTTTGAAATAAGTGAATGAAATATTTATGATTGGGAAATGAAACATGATTTGCTGCATATTCAAAAATTCATGGATAATCTTAAAACATATATTATCCTTTATTTTAAAGTGCTAGGAATGGAATGAATAAAAAACAGGAGCACAATTAACTATTTTGGGCACGTATATATACTCTAAATATTCTAACTACATGTAGTACTAGAAGACAGTATAAAATAATTGTGGTTATCATCTTAGTCCTTGCTGAGATAATTCAACGAATTCTGTTCACCAGAAAAATGCTTGAATTCCGCATTATAAAGTACTGATTATTTTTTAAACCCCATATTTGAATTTTATACTTACTAATAGTAACCATTTTTAATAATATACTCCCATTTGTGAAAGATTCCACAGAAGGATTCATACAGTTTAGCATTTGCGTGAGATCGTTAGTTATAGACGTTAGCTTTCAATGTTTTTAATAAAAAGATTAAAAACGGTGGCCAAACCATAATCTTTGTACGAAAATAAATATTTTAAACTGGTGAGATCGTCGTAGAAAATAAAATAGAAGATAGAACCATCACTTGACATATGGCGATATCTAGAATGGAACATAGAGAATTAAAGCTTTGCGTCTATAATCTAGTCGAAGAAAAAAAAATATGATGAAAACCTGTCATTGTTTTAGGGGGATACTTTGGTTAGCGCGAATCCTCAAAATGTGTTCAAGCAGGAATTTGACAGACTACGATTAAGATTCGCCAGCAGAGATCGCAGCTTCATTGACATAAACATGGGGATTTATATGCAAAGGATCCCTCTAATACGGTCAAATAAATGAATTTTGCTCTAAGATTCTACTATACTATAATACTAGGATACATATTCTTACCTGGTGTTTCTAACTGAGGAAGAAATGGAATTATCTTCATGTAGTTTGAGGCGAAGGTAGGGTTTGAACTAGTCTTGTGATTTTCTCTCGTGGCGATCTTTCACCTCTAAAATCCGCCATGTTTCCGCTCGATATTTAGGACAGACCAGCTTCTATGTCAAGGTACTCGTCGGTTTTGTAGGTTGTTATTCGTGTTCTAAGAAATCCGTGATTATTTCACGATATTACGCGTCCGAGCACAAACACCAACGCTGTATAAGCGCCCATCGAAACGGGGGCGAAATGAGGTGATAAACACGATAATTCACATGGGAGGGGACAACGCATTTTATAGACTATTAAAAGAAATCAAAACTTATCCATCTGTATATTCCAAAAATTTAAACAGAACACGTATCAGATAAAGATTATTACATCTAAGTATTTGTTTCCCAATTTCTTTTTTTGCTTTTATAAATACTTTTATGTGCTATATGATATTGTTAACCCACCCGTCCCAAAAAGTTACTTGATCTTTCCACTTGACAAATTGACAAGGCGTTGCAATACAAGCACAGGAAATGAAGGAAATAACCGTAACAACACTATTTTGCTATACCCGAACATGAAAACATACACGTCTTTTCGAAAAGGAATTTGGATTTTGGATTATATTTTTTTGTGCAAAGCAAAAAGAAAGAATAAAAATAAATATCTATTTTAATTTCCGGTTGGTCAGCGGTATAGCAAACCGGAAGTAAATTCCCAGACGGCTTTTGATCCGTGTTGGGTTTCACAGAAGACAAAACTACAAAACCACAACAGAAACATGAACGAAGGAAACACCAAGGAAATCTTCCATTCCTCGATTGAAAAAGAGCTGGTGGCTAACTACAAAAAAGAGTGTTTTATCCTGAATTCTCTAGATGGATATTATTCGCCCCACTGTTGCATACGTATCGAGAGAAAAAGAAAACATCCCGAAAATATGTCGTCCCCGGTTGAACATTTGAGCGGGAAAAGCGAAAGCATTTTACAGTCTGAGCCTGAGGAACATTTGTTTGCTGAAACAAACGAAAAACGGCGATGCGAGAAGCCTTCCTCCTGAAGAATGAAACTAAAAAGTCAACTATTATGTGAATGAATAGAACAGGAGTTCTTCGCAAAAGCTGTGTTTGTTTACAGCATTTGGTTGGAGCGACCATTGATTTGAAACCATCAACACGATAAAGAAGCCGGTTCTTCTTTCTGTTCTAACTCGTTCTGCATCGAGTTTAAAGCTACGGGACTACAACAGGGCGGGATAGAATAAGGAAAAGCGAAGACTATACCTCCGAGAATGTCAAAGCTTCGAATTCTTTGGAAAAAAAACGTTTATCGATGCATATTCATTCAATTATAACTACGTGATGGTAAACTTAACACGTGTTTCAACTCGGTTTGTAAAAAGTAGCTTTTTGGCTAGAAACTCTTGTTGTTTTTCTCCATTCAGAACACTAGTTAAACTACCTGTTATCTTTCTCCAAGTACTTATTTTCGTTTTTTTAAATAACGTTCGTGTCCAGTAGACAATCAATATAACACTGATGCATTGTGGGTAATAGTGCCTTTTGTCCTTGAAATATTTTTGTAAAAATGCCATTGACTTCTCTTTTTTTGTAAATATCCGTGTTTTTACAAATCAGGTGAATAATGTACAAAGATAGAATATATAAAAACGATTTTAAGATAAAAGATAGATTAAAACTATTTTAAGTTTACTCAATTATGCATAACCACCATTTTATATCAGTTTGACAACTTGTACATATATAAGCTATACACTCCAATAGATTTTGATAAAAAAAGAATGTGTTACTGTGTTGAATATTACTGGTTAGATATTAGATACATATGTTGGGTTTCCTACTTTGCTAATAGGTGTCAGGTGCGTACAGGGGGGGGGGGGATGAGGGTACACAGGAGGGATGTGCTGTGGCTTCCTGGTGTTCTTTTGATAAACACCAAAGAATTTGAATCAAAACCCATTTTCGGCATGTCATGTTATGTCACGCAATGCGCCCTTGACCGTGTGGCCTGGGGCGAGAATAAAACAGTTTTGTAGTTGGACTTGAACAGCTTGCTTGTTTGTTTTGTCGCTCTAATACTGTAATATGTCAAGAGAGCATAAGATAAGAGAAGGATACTTTAGTATTACCCGCGCGCCATGTCGATTCCGAATCTGGCTATTTTTAGTAACCACCACTGCGCGGGAGAATTTGCTCCTTTTATGTTGTCCTACTCCCTCGCGGGTTGCGTGTTGTTTTACCAACTTGATAGGAATGAAAGGAGATCATGTGAAATAACTCGGAAGAGGAAAACAAGTCTAACATAAGTAAACTAGATTGGCAAATATACTCACAGAAAGCTAAATCCCTGAATAGTTTGACTGTTTTGTTTGTCTGAGCGGCGGAGTCAAGTGAAGAAGAAAGAAAAAACCGACGAGCGATAAAATGGCTGTAATTCCGCGTTTGATTTAAATACCGAACAGCTTGTATAATAACAACATAATAATATAAAATATAATAACAACAACATTAAAGAAGTACAGTAATATATCCCTCTTTATTTTCTCACTATTACAAAAGCTCAGATACTTCAGCTTGCTGGCTTTGATCATCACAAAAATGCATTCCCTCGCTACAAGGATAGTTATATGAAATGTATTTTTCTTGGATTCCTTCTCAATTCAACGGAATATTCACAAAAATCAATATCATCTAATGTCTAACTTACAGATTTCGTTTGACCATTAGGAAGATAATGAATGTTGAGAAACCGCGAAGAAGCAGCAAGTTAGAGCGAAAACGATGTTTGCAGTGGAGGATCCAGGGGTGGATCCCCTTTTGGGCAAAGAAAAAACAACGTTTAAACATCAAAAGATAAATCATTGCAAATTGTTATAGCCGAATTGGATGTATCGCGATGCTATTCACTGGACGGAAATCAAGCAAAGTTCGTGACAGTAAGCCAGGCCACTGACGTAGGCGAAACAAGGCATGTGTTTTGAATCAGAATGTTCTGACTGGCGAAACAGAAAAGCACTTTTCAACAACATTATTAACACTAAAAGATAGCACATCGGGTGTGGTCGAAGCAATTTCTAATCCCAGGCTCTAAAATCACTGCCTGCGATACCCCCTAATGGATAGCAAAAGCGTAAGAATTTTATAGCAGTTGGTTGAATTGAATGCCCTAAAAGATAGGGCGATCACCATATCGTCTACTTTTATAGAGAGCCCTCCCCCCCTACCTTGCTTGACGGAGCTCAACCGGAAAATTCATGCTAGCACATAGTAAAGTGGATAAGCAAACTGAAGCTGCGACTGCTTTAGCAACAGCGATACAAGAATTCCTGGCAAAAATGATATTTTAACCAACTGCCGCGGGCATAGGCATATGAGTTCGTAGATGAGCCGGTAGGAGGTTAGATAGATAGATAGTTTATAGATAGATATATAGTTTATTAGCAGCTTATACACACAAGTACATGGCTGTCACGCATGTGGTTATGTGGGAATAGCTAAGTCAGCACCAGTTTTTTTTTTTTTGACAACTCGCCAGCAGAATTCTTTAAAATTGTGTTGTGATTGATGCACTTGCACTTGAAAATAGAAAGCGCAAACTGGGAAATTTTTGCAAAATTTGCTGGGTTGCACGATATGATATGTAATAGTGTCGCTCGACAGAATGGAGGTCGTTTTATAGCAGCGCAACCATGGCGGATGGCGTTATCTTCTTTTCTAAGTGTCCCTCCAGTAAAGTCGTAGTAAGAGGAGCTGGTATGCTTTTGGTTCTCTAATTAAAAACTTATAAAACAATAAGTAACGTTATTTTCACAAGCAGGGAAAATAAATGTATTCTCGAAATTTTGTAGAAGATTTTGTAACATGAAATATATATTCCTTAAAATCTGGAAAAAAAATCGAGACAGCCTGTCAAAAAAGTCACCCCCCTTTTCTAAATCCTAGATCCGCAACTGGTTTGAAGCACAAGGTTTTCTGCTCTATTTTTTATGAAGGCTCGTTTTCGAAATCTTGCAATCCTCGAAGTACTACACCGCAATTGCCCGTATCCTTGATGCTAGAATGAAATTTTCGATGGTATTTGTGCAAAAAGGGTGGGTTTTTTTTCGGTTTCAAGTCACAAAACAGCGGCAAACAACAAGATGTAAATGCCAAAGCGCGGGGGTAGGGAGGGTAAAAAACGCTCATGCGCAGTGGTGGGGTGGTGGTTACTAAAAATAGCCAGATTCGGAATCGACATGGCGCGCGGGTAATACCAAAAAGTGTCCCTCTCTTATCTTATGCTCTCTGGAATATGTCTATGAAAGTACTGCTTAACCAGACACGGCATTTATGTAGTCTTGTTTTATAATTTATTCGAACATCCAGTGGACGAAAACCAATGGCAAATCAACCACAGAATAGAAGTAAATGACTGAGATTCAAAGTTGATAACAGTATATTAGTATTTAGAAAAAAAAAATCGATCTGGTAGAGTCGGACATTGAGTTTGCGTTTTTTTATTGGGGTCATATTCACATGCTTTTTTGGCTTTGAATTGAATTAGTGCGCTTGGCAAGTTGTGAACGATAGAGTTTTTTTCGGCAGTGTTACTCGGAATATTTTTTTTTTCCTTTTAATTGAACCTCGGAGTAAAGGCCGGTCAAGCTGGCAGCTGCTGTACTAGACGTTATGTTTTGGTTAGCTTTATAAATAGCGTCATACTTTAATTCTTTTTAGACGGCATCAAGAAAGCATAAAGCCTCGATCAGAGGGAGATTATGAGAGCTGATGAGAGTAGTTTAAAAAAAAGTGGAATTTAGCGTTTAATAGCCCAATTTCTAGTTCCACTATGACCGCTGGACTTACAGACTAAGGACGCATAAATACAGTGTAAGCCTCGACTTGAGGCAAATTTCATGCGCATACCAGCGAGAATCCTCTGGAACTTGGAATAAAACAATGCACAAACCTGTGAATGCTTCATGATTCCTCTGGTATTTGCAATCGATTCAATTGAAACCGAGTCTTGCACTGTATTTATGCGTCCTCGGTGCCTATGACCAGCAGGCACAGTGGAACTCGAAACTGGACTATTCCTGGTTCGGTGATTCATGTTATAGCCAAATCATCATCTTTTTAAATAGGTGACCACGCTTATCGACTTGCAAAACCGTTAAATTACAATCACTCTAATCAACATTCCCATAAACTCCGTTTTATGTCTGAAAAGCATGCTATAATGATGATGATGATTATAATAATAGCCTGTTTATCAAAACTCATTGCAATAGTTGTGCACAACCTTTTTATTTTTATTTTTGCTTTAGGGTTATTCTTTTGACAAGTTCAAATTCAATAAGAAAAATGGTCACAGATTGCTTCCTCAATGATTTTTTGTGGCCAAAAACAACTCCTTTCTCAATTCGGCTATGATATAAAAGTGCTCTATTAGTAGCCTGCGTGCATCCGGTTTCAAAATTCTTATTGTAAGAATTTTGAAACCGGATCACGTAGGCTACTAGATTAGTAACAACTTGACAATTCAGATCTTTTAAAAACAGATTGATATAAATCTGTTTTGACCATTTTAGCTCTTCATGTGCAACATTACATTGAAATCTTTTTTAAGTGGAAATATAAGCCAAATATGAAGGCACGATTTCCCATTATTACGGTTGGCGTCTTTTTAAATCTCTTTTATATATTTGGCTGGCTTTATTCCTACGGCAGGGTCCTTGGATACGCAAACTGAACCCCGAGGCCCGTACCCAGGGGGGTGGGGGGTGCGATCGTATCCCCCCCCCCCCCCCCCCCCCACACACACACACACATACACAAACACATAACGGCCGAAGGTCCACTTGCGGTTCTCAATAGACGTGCTATTTGCAGACAAAACATCTAGCATAAGCTAGATAATTCTGGTATGTAGCCAAATCCGACAATATACTTTCCGTGGAGATACTGCAAAGTCATGAAAAATTTGTTCTTTTGTTTCTTTTGGGGGTGGTCAGATTTTTATCAGAGACCCCCCCCCCCCCCCCCCCCGGAAAAATTTCACTCACGAAACGACAATCGAAAAAAAAACACCTTTGGGTTTCAAAAGTGCTTGGAGAGGTGATTATGGTTCTCTTATGTGGGCCTATGACCATTTAACGTTGTCAGTGCGAAACGGCAAATGGCGGTTGGCAGCTCTAGGACCGAAAGGAACCATGGGTCTCATTTCTACTAAATGCTGAAGAGTATGGATAAATCAAACAATTATCCATTAAAGATCATCAATGTATGTCTCTGACATTGCTAGACTTTATTTAACACCTTTAATTTTACGAATGATTAGTACCCAGAAGCACCGTTCGGGTTTAGAACTGCCATTTACTATTTGCCATTCGCCATTTGCACTGACAACCTTTTTTGAAATAGGTGTATGTAGTATGCAGATGATAAACAGGCGTCATTTCTATGATTAATGACAAACCCAGCTCATAAAGACTAGCTGATTGCTTGGTGTTTTTTTTTTTAATAAAAGGGATGTAAAATGATAAATTGGCGACATCTTAATGGTATGGGTGGTAATTGGTTGTTCTTACATCTATATATCATTTGGTACAAAATATTATATGTACCTGAGCGATGATAAGGGATATGGTAATACAAGTAATATAGTTACTTTAGTGTGAATATTGAACCCATTTGGAATACTGATGACTCAACACCCGATTACCCGAATAAATTTCGATTTCTCTAGTGGTTTGATTTGATGGCATTCTTACTTCTTGTTTCGGTGGGAAACAATGATAATGGAAATTACTTTTCTGATTGCTCTTTCTAAACACTAAAAGATCAAAATACTAAATGTCTGTCTGCTACTGCATCCCTGCGGAAATGCGTAATTTCAGGAACATCCGTACATTTTCGCCTTAAAATGCTAAAAAAATCATAACGGCCCAAGAGTGTATTGCCAGTTGATATTATATTACACTCTTCCCAAAGTGACAAAGGGGGGAGTTTTTTTTGTAACCTATGTTTTTTTTAGCATCACATAAGGGGGAGGGGGGGTTAAACCCCCTAAACCGTCCCCCTAGATCCGCTACTGCAAACACTTAAACACAGTTTGCACGTATAATTAAAACGTTCAACTTTTCACTTTATGCTCTCGTAAGAGCCTTTCAATGACTTATTTTGTGTTTATTAAAAACTTTTATGTTGTTTTGTTGTTGTTTGCCCCCTGGGCAAATGTTTAATGGGAAAAGCATTAACTGAAAAATGCCAGGAAGAAAGGTCGGCATAATTTCAAGACAGCCAGCTGTACTATTTAAGACAATCTGCGCTTTTAGAGGTTCTCAAAAGGGAAAGAAGCTAATGGAATAGAGTTAGAAGATTGTTTTTCTTCCTATTCCCGCTTTCCTACTTTGCACAATAAAGAAAATATTGAGAAAAACAGCATTCTTTTTGTTTAATTTAGTAAGGAAGTTATCAAGGAAGTCAAGGAACATCAACTAGAAGAGACCATCTATTCTTTGATGATGAATAATATTGTGCTATTTTTGTGCGTATTTTCATTTCTATAGTTTATAATTCCCATAGTTCAATGTAAAGGTGTGCTATCTCAAATTAATCCTTTTGTGCTAAACTTTTTTCCCTTTGAATAAATTTGTGAAGCTACAATATTACCCAACTCGCAAATTCGAGTCAAAGGCATAAAAAGGCACCACACAGGTTTAGCCACCACGAGGCCGCCTTGGCCACTATAAGAAATTGTTTTTTTATGTATTGTATAGTATAGGGGAGAAAACCTGAGAAGAACCCGGAAATCGGATACAGACAGAATTCAGTGGGTAAGGCACAGCAACCAGAAAGAAGCCCACCCACAACCAAGGCCCCCCATTGATTCAATAGTGTCATTTTAAAGACAGATAGTCTTTTACTGAAGAAACACAAGTGAGCTCATTTGACGATAATACTCTCACACTCTTTGTACGTGTGTGTGATGAATAGCAGGTGTCAGGGAAATAAGATGGTCAAAACTCCTCGCCTTTGGCTTGATATAAACATTCATAAAGTACATCGATGTGTTTGAATAACGTAAAAAAAAATCGCCGAAACTACTTACGTTCTACTAAAGAAAAACACTAGAAAAAGGAGCAGAAAAAACACTGCCTAAAGATGTCTCTCAAGTTGTCTCAGAGTCAGTTTATCATTTGTCATTAAGTTGGCATGTTTAAGAAATATCGTGAGAATAGACAGATGGTAGTGCCTGAAGAACGCTTTCGATATATCGAACAGAGCTGTTATCACTTGACATTGAGTTTGGGTGAGTGATCGTCCAAATGTAGGAAACCACTTCTTGTAGAAAATTCGACAAATTCGAATGAAATTGTCAAGTCGTGTCAATGGCGTCGAAAGAAATTAATCGAGTGTGTATGTGACGAATAGTCAAAGTATCAAAATTTAAGTAAGCAAGAAAATGTCAACATACAGCTTGACAGCAAAGAAAAAAAGGCCGAAGAATTTCTTTGAAAGCAAAAACAAGTAGTCGTCGAACAAAAACAGTGTTGAGCTCGATTCCAAGAAAGCTCACAAAGACAAACATCGCAGGACTATTGCCGTTTTTGATAAAGCCCAAATAACATTGTTTCTAGCTTAACAATAGTTTTAGAAGCACGAAGAGATGAACTTCACTGAACTGCATGGTCCATGGTGTCTTTTCAGGGAGCAGTATCCATGGCGACAGTTGCTAGGGGCAACCACTACTCATGCTCTTGCTCTGCAGACGCTTGTCATCAACGCAGCGACTGCGCCGTTTACATTTGCTCTAAATATCTTGGTTATTGTATCGCTAGTCAAGTTCAGGTCGCTTCGTGGCACGTCCAACTTGATTCTCGGCGCCATGGCAATCAGTGATGCAGTTAGTGGGCTCATAACACAACCGCTGTATGTGGCCCAGGAGTCACTTTTCCTGCAAGGGAAAGAACCACCCTGTGAGCTGGAGGACGCAAGCATGCTTATCGGAAGAACTAATTCCATGGTTTCTATCATGATCCTGGCGATTCTTAACGTTGAGAGATACATCTCGTTAAAGTACACGTTACGTCATTTGGTGATCGTAACGTCACGTCGCCTGACAGTCGTCATTGCCGCAGCCTGTTTGTTACCAATACTTCTTAACATAGCAGGCTCCATCGATACTCTCTCCCCGTATAACTTGTATCTTGTCATGATTGTTGTGGCCTTAAGTGTCTTGACATCTGTTTACTGCTCCTTTAAGATTATGCAAATCAGTAGGCGTCATCAAAGACAGATTGCCGCTGACCACATCACCACAGGGCTACCGCGAAATCGCCTCAAGTTTAGTTCGGTCCGCGCGCTGTTTATTATCGTAACTACCCTAAGGCTGTTTACTTACGGCTTAATATTTGTATCAAATATCTTTAAAGAAAAGCTGATGGTGTTTGGCCCAATAGCACTGAACATTGCGTTACTGGTTTCGGTAGTAAATCCCATTGTCTATTGCGCAAGAATCAAGAGTTTCAAGAAAGCATTCAAGAAAATTTTGGGCTTTAGCAAAGTTAAGATAAGTGGTACTCTTACTCAATGTCAAACTCGTTCTTCAAGAGATTGCGTCAAAAACTGTGTACGACGCAATCAAGTCCCTGGCGTTGTCCGGGATTTCTGTGGTTGACCGTGAGGCAAAAGGACTGGGGAACGTGGTTGACTTTGACGTCATAACTCACAGGAAACCCGATCAGATAATTTGGGAATAAAGACCTGGCAAAACGGATCACGACAGTTTGTTCGAGGAGAAATCCGGCATAAGATTCTTTGTGGATTCCTTAACTGTAAAAGTTTCTAAAATTGTTTTCCATTTCTTAGATGTTTGGAAGTTTGATAGAGGAAGGTGTTTTCTCGAGTGGCGGCGACCGTGTCAAGACTGCGTGGTTACATAGATTACCGGACTGGCAGGCGAAATCACAGGGCTTCCGCGTGATGAAAAAAACTGAGTCGCACAGTAATATAATATACCATTTATCTTGGGGCTTCTCGCGCGGCATGCTCGGCTATGGTCTGTATGATTGTTTTACATACTACTTATTAGCCGAGCGCTTATTAAATCTCAGCCCGCGGGCTTTTTGTACAGACCGACGCCGCAGGCGAGGTCTGTGCAAAAAGACCAAGGGCTGAGATTTCTCAGTACGGACCGAGCAAGCGAGGTTAATAAGTTATTTATTATAGGGCTTTTTAAAATATTTGTACGAGAAGGAAAACTTATGCTGCTGCAGTAGCGGATCTAGGGGGGGGGGGGGGGTAGCGAGGCTTAACCACCACCCCTTGGGCTGCCAGAAAGCCATGTGTAACAAAAAAAATACCCCTCCCCCCCTTTGTCACTGAGCCAAACCCATCTTTAACGAAAATCTAGATCCGCACCTGTGTTGAAGTGAAAGAAGAAACCCTTCTTTCTGGATTTACAAGCCACGAGTGCTCAATTCAAAAGCTCGAAATAATCGATTTGTAAGATTTTTCGATAGGTGGATTTGTAAAATGACTATCGAAAATTGCATTTCACGCCGTATTTACCGACCTTCACAATAAAACATCCTTTCTTTTATGTTAATATTTCCTTTAGGGAAAATCGTCTTCAAACTCCCTGTGTTATGACAATCTCAAGATTTCCCACCATAATGATTTTGCAACGCGCGCGACAATTTCAAGTTTGCTGAAATTTTATTTGCGAAAAAAAAGGTAGCAATCATCTCTTTATACGGGAAATAAACGCAAATTACTCGAGGAATTTACCTGCATAATGTATCTTCATTCAAGAGAAGTATTTTAGTGAATATATCTTACTGTCTGTGGAGAATTAGAGTGAAAGAAAACATCACTACGATCAATTCGAGTGGAAACACAGGTAACCCAAGCACTCGGTTTGTATTCTAGTACGCAATAGAATTTGTATAGTGATAAAAAAGTGGAAAATTAAAGGAAATAGACTTCATAGTGGACTCACTTCATTATTGTCATACATACGTCTTGTATGGGTGCTGAAATGGAAACGAATGAGTAAAATGGGTTCATACTACTCAGTGAGAGATCCCAAAAACAGACAAGAATAAGGTGAGTCCGCTAGAAAGTCTATTTTCTTTAATTTTCCATTTTTTGATCTCTATACAAATTCTCTTGCGTACTAGAATACAAACCGAGTGCTTATCTATGAAGCCAAGACCTTATATTTCGCAATTTCGTGAAGATAACTCAACGAAGGTTAACACGATGCGAACACGTGAAAAAGCAATATAAGAGGATTTATTCACTATTGAAGATAACACAGGTACAATCGAAGCTGACCTTACTATTTGTTGTTATCTATACACTTGAGGTTTCGAAGCTAAGGGAAATCACACCAATAATATAAGTGTGAGAAGCCTTCAAAGATCCCCTTGAGTTTATACGTTTCGGGCCGCCATTTTATTTCTTTGCATTGAATTTGTCTCTAGTGCGCATGCGTGAATTTTTTTTTTGATCCTGTCCTTGGGACTAAATTATTTCACAAAATTGTTGGTAACAATTCATGAACGAATAAAAACATTGTGTGGAAATACGAACTGGATTTCACTGAATGGTCAATGAGAACAAAATCTTCATGAACATCAGCGAAACTCTCAGAACCGACTGCTGAAGAAAGGTAAACAAAATTGAAAATTATTTTGAAGAAAAAAAAAATAAGATAAGTAAGCTTAAGTATGTAATAAAACTCACTGTCTGAATATAACTATTGAAACTCATCCTTGCAGAAAAGTGGCAACAAATCGCTATTACAGTGTTGTTGTTTTTATCGAGTGAGTCGTCGGTCCGGAAATTTTTTTGTAACGACCGCGGTCGTTACAGGAGGACCCGGACCGCTCAACAGCCAATCAGGGTGCGCCATTCCACCAGAAGTGGATGTTGCCATATAATAATCTATATCGCCAAAATTGAGAAAGTTTTGAGATGAAAAATTGTCCAATTTACTTGCGAGAACTTGAACTGAATTGCGTTGGGTGGCTAGACAAGAGAATATAAGTTGACAAACTTGTGTTCAAAATTTAAACATGTTCAAATTCGACGCAAAAAGTCAACGCAAGTGGACTCAAAACTTGCGACCGCTTGCGTTACGACAGGGTTTAAGCTTAACAAACACATTAAATGTCTTTGAATCTTCAGAACTGGACGCAAATAACAGGAGAACACACAAGCAACGGTTGGCTTATCAAATATTTGTATATTTTAAATAAATATCATTTTCTATCTGACATATGTACATGACTTTGTACACTTTGGCAAGATAAAAATCTGTCTAAAATGTACCTCCCTTCTCGAGTACCTTAAGTACTGGAGTACCATTGAGAACTTTGTTGTCGAAGTTCAAAGAAGTCACTTGCTAAAAAGGCATTAGCAATACTTGCTATTTTGATTTCCTCGATGGATTTCTGAGTATTTACATGATTTCGCCTGTTTTCGAGCTTTCTTAATGATAAACATAGTGAAGAAAAATTCCCCTTTGGTGGAAGGATGTTAGAAGTTACAGTGTTTTTTTGCACGATGACAATATAAGCTGGCCGTTTTCTTAGTAAAAAAAAACGAGTGAGTCGTTCTCAGTATAGAAAAAGTGATTCTATATCGTTATGTACAATGCTTGTGTTAAAATTAAAATAATAATTTGCTAATTCGACTTAAGAATTTTCTAGGAAATTTCTTGGAAACTAATATAACTGCGCTACGTCATGACGTCATGATCCTCACTGTTAGGGCGCGTGCGCACCCACGACTTGTTCCTGATTGGTCCAAGTGGCTTGGTATCCTAAGGAGAAATGAGGTATACATCAGCAGTGCAAAATAACTAACAATAGGGTTAAAATGAAATTTGAAAAGCCACAAGGGTAATTTGGTTCACTTCAGCCGATTGCATTGGCGGTCATGGTCCAAAAAAGGATCGTCTTTCCTTACCTCATCACTCTCTTGGTTGGAGGGACCACTAAACGGTGAGCCTGGCAGAAAATACGCAAGCAGAATTAGAATAAGGTCAGATTGCAATCATGTTGACGGTGGTGGTGCTGATGGTTGATGATGGTGGTGATAAAAATGGCGGTGATGATTTAATGATAATGATATGATAATGTTGTCGTTGATGATGGTGATGACGGAGATTGTGATTTTGATGGTGATTATGCTGCTGATGGGTGATGATGATGATGAGGAGGAGTTCCAAGCTGCATTTTACCATGAGCAGTTTAGCAGATGTCAATCACTGATCAGAGTTCAAAGAATATTGCAGAAATACTTGAAGATTATGTGGTGTTGTAAATGACGAACATGGTAATTTGACGAAATGTAACAATGGTGTTAATGATACAGTAGATATTTTTAGTACCAGAAAATCTAGGGCTAGCCAGCGGCTCAAGTCTTCGACCACCAGCATTTCCAGGAAAGCCATTCAGCGTACCAGGCGGGGTCCCCCAGGCAGACAATGGCGGTAATTCCTGGACATTCTCTGTGTCTTCGCTGATTGGCGCTGTCTTGTTTCCTTTTCGTTTCTTTTTCTTCTTCTTTTTCTTTCCCTCTCCTGAATCTTCCGCAGTGTTTGAAAGCTCAGGTGAATTGGTAATTGGGGCGAGTCTGCCAGCTCGGTTGTCGGGGCCCTCTAAGAGCTGTAGTCTGTTGTAAAGTCCATTCATGCTAACTGCTTCTGTGCTTGAGGCAACAGTATCCTGAAGGAAATTGAAGGCAGACGTTAGTCTATACACAACGAGTTTATAATTACATAGAGATAAAGTGATACATATTGTTCACAATCACTTTTTATACCTACTTACAGGACACTGTTGTTTTGTTTTTGCTTTGACTATTCAAAACCCTCGTCATTCATAACAAACCAGCTTAATTACGTACCCTGAGGTCCCCCCATAACTTACCTGCCCTCCTCAGGATATTAAATTGACACACCCTTAGTTAAAAAAAGCCATAAAATATCTTACCCTGACAGGAGACGAATTTCCATCGACAGCATCAAGAGAAAACTCTTTTTTCACCTTCTTCTTTTTCTTCCTTTTCTTCTTTTTCTCTGGAGTGCTTGGGTCGGGAGATGGAGTCGATCGCTTACTTGTCTTCTGAAATATATATTATATAAATATATATATTTGTTACTGCACCTTGTTAATAAAAAAATACCGATTGAACCAATTAATTACTGCGCTTTTCGGTATTCTGCAAACTCTCCCAGACGATTTCCAACAGCTGGATCGCCTTCTGGCACGCGTCATTCAAATTCCTTAAAGCGTTTACATTGGCCAGCAGTGAAATGGCTTCAGCCTGGCGCTGTTCAATCAAAAACATCTACATTTACATATGGGGGGCCTTGCGAAGGGTTACCCATCAAGCAAGACATTTGGGGAATTTTATAAAAGAAAACAAAATATAAAAAAATAGAAAATATAATAAAAAATAAGGAAGACCAAAACTGAAGCAGCGGTGTCAAAATACCAAAACATTTAATTTATAAATAAAAAATAAAATTAAAATTGTTTATACCTCAGCCTTTTATTATATACATTTAAATGAAGTGGATTCCAGAATGGCAGTTAGTTCGAATGACAAAAGGAAGAAAGCAGTTGGAAAGAGATTTCGCTGAATAATAAAAATGCAGTAAGATTAATCATATTGTGATTAAATGTCTAGTGTTTATACCTTTCCACCCCCTATCACAACATCATCATCAGACTCCTCTTCCATTCTCTTAGCACGTTCAGCTGCTTCTTGTTCTTCACGCTCCCTGGATACAGAACAGATATACTTAATACATCCACTCCTGAACTGGCTTATCCGGCCCTTAAAAAAAAATTGATAATTTTGTAAAAATTGAAAAAAAAACTCAACTCAACTCAAGTGAAACTATAGTTCAATTTGATTCAAAATCACAAAAATATATACCGTTCTGCCCTTGCTTTGCGTACTCTTTCAAGTTTAGCTTTCTTCTCTGCAGCATCTATTCTTTTCTAAAAGAAAAACAACAAATATTTCCAGCTGTTTTTTGCAACATGTAATACTCTCCTCCCGTGTCTAGAAGAAGTTAGTATACCATTTAAGTATACCTAAATCTACTGTATTAATTGTTACTGGTTACGTTTTTTTTTATGAGACATAAAACCAAGGCCACCTCTCCAAATGCTTGACATACAATTTAAAGGGAATGCTAAAGAACTTGAGTGGTATTTGCAAGAAAAGTAAACTTTTACAGTATCACAGCCATCTCTTATTCTCAACCCAAAGAACAAAGACTCCCCACATATATGTGCCTTGAATGCGAACCTTTATTTTATATTTCATCAATATTTTACATAAAAGCCTAATTTTCTGTCTGCTAAATGGGAAACCATTCCTAAGATGCCTAAGCATTTCTACTCTAAATCATTATCCCAAGGCAGTCCCTTAAAATGTAAATCAAATCAATCTGGGAGGAAAATCTCCCTTCTGGGGTTGACAGATATGCATTACAAGACCAACGCTCTACCAACTGTGCCACCAGCAGTACTACCCTATTAGCTAGTTATTACAATAGTTGTACACACCTTCTCGGCTATATCCTTTTCCACTCTTAGTGAGATTGAGGCAAAATTACTAGACACTTCTGATAATAACCACTGAAATCCTGGAGGAAAGAAAAATATGGAAATGAGATAAATTACAAGCCACAAAAATAAAATGCAATAGAATGAAATCCACAAAAATGTAATATATTCAGAAAATCTGAATTACAGATTGAGATAGGTGAGACCTGGTTTCAGGATGTGCTACTGCATACAATAAAGAGTCGTGCCTCTCTACTGAATGATGACTTACCTTTCTTTATTTGCTTATCAATTTTATTTCCCTGTCCTATGTAAGCTGAACATGTGTACTAAAAAACAAGAAAACTTAGTATAAGAGCATAGTGTATGTTCTATACCTCATACGTCAAACACATTGCAAGGATTTGCAAATTTTCCTCAAACCCAACAATTATTGAAGGGTAAACAAAAGCTTGGTTAGGATAAACATTTATCCCACTGTTTTCAGACATATCTCTTGTTTTTTAACCAAGAATATTAAGATTTTAACATAAGCCTGGCAAATCAAAAATTAATCAGTAATTTTGGCTAGAATGTGCCACTCAAAAATGAGATTTTTTTTTCTGCAAAACACCTATTAGAACTTTCTTGAGACCTGAAAAATTACAAAAAACGCCCAGGATGCTTATAAGATGGTCGTAACACTGTGTTGGACACAGCTAGCCCAACTCTGGCATGTTCTGTCTTTAACATGTTAGTTCATTGCTGTGAAACAACATACCACTTGACAGGGGCATTTGTGCTTAGCGATTAAGGCACCAAGATCCAGCGACTGGTACACCTCATCGTCATTCATGGCACCTTCTAAGTCCTGCTTGTTTGCAAGTCTGCGAAACAAAAAAGTAAAGGAAATGAATAAAATACACTTCTGCAAAATTCTTGTTTGTAGACAAACAACAAGGGTTTAAATGAGGATATTGTACATATGTATAATAAAGCCTGCTTGAGGCAAGGGAAGACTTAATAATAATAATTTATTTATACAATATAGCGCTATTTCTTAAAAATCCAATAGCACTTAATAATAATAAAATAATTAATAACAAGAACAAGAAATAAGAATAAAAATAAGAAGAATAAGATAAGTAAGATAAGTATAAAAAATATAAATACTATTCATACAGACATGAATAGAAATAGAAAAATTACATGGCTTTAGACTTTTTTTGACATGTTCGTTTAGCAGGCGAATAGTAACATGACATCATACAGTACATAATAACTAAAAGATATATTAAAAAGGTGAGTGAAACTTTAAAAACATCTAAAGACTGGGTGGCTCACAAGCCATCAGGGAGGGCGTTCCAGGGGGTTGGGTCAACAATAGAGATTGATCTTTTTAGATGCAGTGGATTAACTTAAGATTCGGGTTTCTTAAGTTTTTTACTTTTGTCTTGTAACCTTACATTTACATATATCTCAATTAGCCCAGAATTTAGCTTTTTTGTTCATATGGGATTATTTACAGTAGCATGCAGTCAATCAAACTACAGTGCCACAGCAGGCCTCGAAATATTGGAGGGGGACAATACAGAAACAATAAGAAAATATTGGGGGCACAGCCACGCCCCTGGTCATTTCCTTTTAATTTCTTAAAATATTGGGGGGTGAGGGGGAGGGGACATGTGCCCACAGTGCCCCACCTCCTGCTACGGCCCTTAACTATATACTTTATACAACCTATAGGGGCTGGAGGGACATTGCCCCCTCCCACAGTAGGGGTGTGGCTGCCCCCATGACAGTTTTCTTAATATCTACATACCATGCCCCCCATTTTTTCAAGGAATGTTCAACCCTTTTGTAAACAGAGAATAAGGGGCATGAAAGTGGAAAATAAAACAAACTTACATTAACAAAGGTTTCCCAGATACCCTTGGATTTTGCTTAGTTTCATGTAGGATTGATCTACATTCATCCATTCTTTCCCGATTGCTTGCATCTACCACAAACACCACGCCAAACACCTGGAAATAAAACAATTCATGTCTCCAAACAGGCATTCAGCAGCCTTCATCACCTTGCACAGAAGATAACCTCTAAAACGAACACTGGACACTTTGGACTATGTATTTGTATCTTACAAGCAGGGCTTCTGGAATTACGCACTTGTACGGAAGCGCGTAATTTGGCTTTTTCCGCGTAATCCGTGTAATCCACAAATTTCCATGTAATCCCGCGTAATTTGGCTAAATTTTGAAAGACAAAACATTTAATTGCACAGCTGATGTGTTCCTTTAGGGTTGTTACCTCTATTTCTCGTGAAAAAAGAGAGATATTCTTCGTAAGAGTGCGATATTTCGAACTGAATTTCCGAAAACAAATAAAATGACTAGGCGTTCTTTGCTAAACTGCGAAGGCCTAGGACTAATAATAAAATAATTTTTCTTAATTGGCTGGTGGCTAGGAGCCAATGAAAACTGGCCTAAGATATTTACACGCAAGAAAATTAACCTTTTCAAGTTATTTCGTGCTTTCCTTCTGTACAAAATGTTGTTTGGGCATAACAGTTGATATTCCGTGTAATTTAGCGCGTAATTCAGTAAAGAATTCCGCAAAATTTTGATTTTTAAAGAAAAATGTATTGCAAAATCCCGCGTAATTTAGCGCTTAATGATTGATTTTCTGCGTAATTTAGCGCGTAATTTAGCCAAGAATCCTGCGTAATTTTGAGTTTTTTCCTGCGTAATTCCAAAAGCCCTGTACAAGTATGCCAGCCAGCTGCGTTGAATCATTTGTTCATGTATAAGCACAATAGTGTAGCCTGACAATACCTGTAATTCAGCCTTGTCTTCAAAAGGTATAAAATAAACTTTGCTATCTACCTATCTTAAAGTATATAGATACTGTATCTACGTATTCATCATGATATTAATAGTAATCAAGTTCTGAAATGTAACTACACAGAATGTATTATGGATATTGTTACTGTTATGACAACTTAAAGATAATACTGTATATCAAGGTTTCATATGACAGCTCTATCACATGTTATATAATTATAGTGTTTAATTGAATGGCAAAGTTAGCTATTATTGAAAAGTGGAATATCTACTGCATGTGTGAGTGTAATGGAATATCAGAGCAATGGCAATAGTATTAAAGATAGAAGTAGGGGATGAATAAATCAAGGTTGAAGTCATATGATTTAATCCTGGCAATAGTATTAAAGATAGAAGTAGGGGATGAATAAATCAAGGTTGAAGTCATATGATTTAATCCTATGTGATAACATAGTTTTTTTTTACATTTACAGCATTAGCCTGGGCTCTTTTGCATGTCTTTGCTCTCATAATCCAGCATTCCAGCTGCAATAAGAGTGATTAGCTAACCAAATTTATCCATCTATTCAAATCATTGTTTTTTAGAAGTGTATAATATTCCATTAAACCTTGTATTGATTTATTTGCCTATTTCAATCATGGCTAAGCATACCACCTAGATTCTCTAGCTTGTCTGTAGTTTTTTTACAGTTATAAATACTATAATAAAAATAGACAGGCAGAATATTAACAGTAAACCTTATAATGACCTATTTGCCTATCCCCCTATGGCTAAAGATGCCAACTATGTCTATAGCTTGTCTGTAGTCTTTCTAGTTATACTTGGAAAATAGACTGTAGTGACAAAAGCTTCCACCTTACCTCAGCGTAATAATCTTTCCATATTCCTCTTATTTTAGCCCCACCGCCCAGGTCATAAACAGTGACATTGAATCTATACATGTTGAAGTTTGACGAAAGAAAACCCACAGTCGGCGTTATACCATCTAAAGCCTCTGTAACAAACAAAACATGAACAATATTAAATTTTATTTACTCCTTGCTAGAACTATTAAGGCAGAGCTTAGAGCAGATTGCTTTAATGACATGTACTGTTTTTAAAACTGTTAACATCTGCTGTGCTTTATTAATTCTTCAGTACATAAGTCTGTTAACAAACATTACCTGCAAGGTTACTAATAGCACAAAAATAGTATAAGCATAATTGACTAAATTGTAATTATTAAGAGCAAGAGCAAGCAAAAAATAAATCCAAGTCAATCCTATGCATTTATTCACGTGACATCCCCTTAGCAACTTGTTTTCTTATTTTGAATTTGCACGAAGAGTAAAATGTGCTTCTACTTTTAAACAAACTTCTTCAAGTCTCAGAGAACAATTTCTGCGAACATGTAAGAAGTTAATAAAAATGTAATTGATTGATTGATTTGATTGAAGTTGCAACTAAAGTATACATGTAACAGGGCCTTACATAGTAACTGGCTCAACATTACAAGTAAATGTCTAAATTTTCACTCACATTGAATAACTTACAAGGGCAACTTCTGTTATCAACAAATACAATCAAAAGAGAGAAGGAAATACGTAAGAGATCTCAAATCACTTGTTTTCAAAAAGAGTGAATACAATTCGGCATGATTCGATTCTCTCAAGATTGATTCAAAAGTACTTATGGCATTTTGTGTGACACTTAAAAGGAGAGAGAGGAATGTTTAAAGGGATAATAACGTAAATAAGTAATATTCATAATCGTGAATTAAAAAGTCTCATCCATTGTAACTCGTTGTATAAATTTCTACGAGTATTAAAAAAACTATCAATATATTAAATATTTTAAGAACTACACAAACCTCCTTTCAGATCGGCTACCGTGGATGTTTTCCCTGCATTGTCCAAGCCAACCATTAAAATCGTAACTTTTCTGACAAAACAAAATAACGAGAAAGAAACTTATTTTTAGGGAAACAGTAATATATCTTTCAGTCGTTTCAGACATACTTTACAGGCTCCCGCTTCCATTTTATCCATGAGAAACAGTTAGCCATGAGACTAAACATACTCTGTGAGAAATTAAATGTCTAAAGTCCGTGTTATTGCCCAGTTTATGGTATCTTTTACACCGCTGTCGGCGAACCAGACGCCATGTTTTCGTTCATTCTGATATTTCCCTAGAACTCGGATATCACGTGACCCAAAACATTAGTCGATTATAATGTTGTCGTGGCAACTCAATCAACAGCTATTTAGCGTGACTTCTCCGTGAAAACTAGCGTGACTTTAATTATTTGAGAAAGAAAGGAGCGGAAAAAGTAGGCAAGCTTTTTTGATATTTTTTTTTCAAGTATTGAGATTATAAAGCAGCTAAACAACATTTTACCGAAAGTTTCAAGCTCACTTTTTTAAGTCATAGTCATATTTCAAGGTCACGCAATCGGGTACCCTGTGTAACACGAGCGAGATCGGTTTCAGTTTAGATCGCATCGAAGATAGCAAAATAAGTGAGTGGTCGGTTGTTTTATCGGAGATTTGTACAGTATTCCGATAGATATGGCCACAGAAAGTCCTACTATTGTAGTGGATGTCACATCTGATAATACATGACCACAGTGAGTGTGAAATATTTCTTTTTAGGATATGTTTTTTTGTCCAAAGGAATTTACAATCGAACAGTGAGTGTCAGTCACGAGAAGAGTTCCAAACGTATTATCTTTAAAATGGTCTTCTTTTAGGTTTTCGTGTGTATGTTGCAATACGTGATACTTGTGAGTTGGACTAAAAGCAGTTAGGGATACAATTTGTTGAAAAAATAAGCTACAGAGAGAAAATTAATTCTGCTTTTTAAGGGTTGACTGACTTCAAGTTATTCATCCCAGCAAAGACGACCAATCTAGCGTTACTTTGTATGCATTTATGACTCTTAACGTGCATTTATAACGTTTGTTTGTTCGTAGTACAGTATAGCGCACCCAGTTTTTTTTTTTTTTTTTTGGGGGGGGGGGGGGGGGTGCTATAGGCGAAATGCCACCCAGAACCCCTTCCCTTGTCTGCCGCCTTTGAGGATGATCTATATACTTAGATTAATGTGAGACCCCCTTAGGGAGGTGGCTGGTTGAATTCTCCTCCACCCCTAGCTATGCACCTGAAACCCTCTACTAACAGAAATGTGATTCACTGACCCTGAGGAAAGGGTTAAATTAAGGCCATTGGTATTTATACATACAGGTGTTTTGTTGGGAAGAGGCATCTTGAAGAAGCCATCAAATCGTTCACAGATGTAAAGTTTGTGGTAAACTGGAAGCCTTTCTTCCTGAATCCAAGTCTCCCTGATGATGGTGTTCCATTACTGGACTACCTGGCCGGCAAGTATGGCGCAGAGGCTGCCGAAGCTGCTCTCTCTAGTGCCGGAGATTCTTGCCGAAAAGTGGTAAGAAGAAGGGTTATCCAATGCACAACACAGGGAACACATATGTTACTCTAATGCAATGATATAACACATAGCCAGTTTATTGCAAGAGTCGGATTGTGTGTTTGGAATATGTGGTAAAAGGGGGTGGGGGTTGAAGTGGGAGGGGAGGGTATTTCAACCAATTTAGCTGACCTAGAAACCTATAAGTTTCTGGTATACCATATATACCTAGCTAGTACCCTTTGTTTCAAAGGTTCCTGCTCTGCAAAACACTGTAAGTATGAGGAGTGAATGCCTATGAAAGGGTGAGTGGGGGAATGGGCTAGTATGTCTCTTGTCTGTGACTTATTTCTCAGCTAGGCCCCCCCCCCCCAATATTTTGGAAAATCATAAGGAAATGACCCGTAGGGGTGCGGCTGTGCCCCCCCTCTCCAATATTTTCTTAACGTTTCTGTATTGTGCCCCCAAAAATTTCTAGGCCTGCAACGGCCCTGTCCACCTTTTATTTGAAGCCTGGGTGAACTATCCCCAGGCACACAGGGTACCCAGCTAGAAGTACCCCAAGTAAAGTAAATCAATCTCTAGCTATACATTTAAATTAAAATATTTCTTTGAAAACAAAAAAAGATTGCTGATGAATATAAATGTCTCTACTTTGATTCTGTCAGAGCGGTAAAACTTTGAGAGTGTAGAACCCATGGGGCTACTTACCCCCCCCCCCCCCCCCCCCCCCCGTCCCCATCCTAGTAGAGCTAGAATTTTACAAAAGCGCAATATTGGCCCTTTTTGCACAGGCCTTTGGGTTGGCATTGGCTTATTAATTCCCTTAACTATTTAAAACTGCATCTCATTGTCCTTGATTGCTACAAATAGTAAGACTAACTTGCTGTAAGCCATGCTTAGACTTTTCTCAGAGTAATCCAGACAATTGACATGATCCTACATTTATCTAGGGCATCAAATTTAACCCAAGCCCCCTCATGGTGAAAACAATCAAGGCCCATTGTCTGATCGACTACGCCACCACCCAAAACAAACAGGAAGCTGTGGCTGAAAGCCTCTTCCATCATTTCTTCGAGCTGGCACACAACATCAGCTGTGAAGACGTTCTTCAGCAGGTCGCATCTGAGTCAGACTTAGACACATCTGCGGCCATAATGCACATTCAAGATCAGGGCGTGGCTGCTAGGGTCATGGGGGAGGGGTTAGAGGCAAGGAAAACGGGGATCAGTAGTGTTCCTTTTTATAGTATTGTGGCTAAAGGGTGTGTCACTCCAGTTGCCTTATCAGGGGTCCAATCTTCAGATACTTTTAAGGAGATCTTTACTAAAATGCTGGACCAGCATATTTAGCGTTAGAAATTGCAACTAAAATATTCATTTGGCATGAGGGCCATTCCTTTTCCCACCCAGCTCCCCCTATCCCTTAAAACTATTAATGGCTGGTTCTTCCGACGACGTAAGCATAAGCGGAGACGGAAACTATTGGACCGTTAAGGCTGGTTCTCACGAGAGACGTAAGCGTAAGAGTCTTACGTCGCGAGAGAACCTGCTCGAAGTAAGCGCAAGGTTTTACGCATGCTCAGTTCGTAGTCTAGTGCCCATACCTCCTCGACGAGCCAAAGCTGGATGGGTTAATTTATGCTTATGTTCCGCTTATGCTTACGTTGATCCGGTTTTAAGCGACGTAAGCGTATCATAGACGTAATCAAAACTTCCAGTTCGTCTTGCGCTTATGCTTGCGCTTACGTCGAGCCGGTTCTAGCGCGACATAAGACTCTTACGCTTACGGTCCAATAGCCACTCAAATACGGCGAAAATGTCTGCGCTAAAAGACTAGATTGAACATAATAAGACACGATTCAATTTTGCATACAGTATGTTGACATCCAGGTCCATTAATAGATGTGTCACAGGCCAGGGGGAAACCTCAGAAGAATCCCCCCTTCCCCCCCCCCCCCCCTTCCTTCCCGAACTGGAAGGTCTGCTCTAATAAAGAAAAGTTGAGTACCACTGCGAGCTAGGAGGAGCTACATAAAAGAAAATAGTCCGCTAAATGGATAAAAGTCTTATTTTTCTGTGATGATGGCTTTTGACTAAATATTTACCAGGTCGTACGCCTGATGAAACCAGAAAACGTAACGATTGAGCCCTGAGATAGCAAATATCTTGTACGGTTAGTTTGCTATCCTGGGTAAATAAAGTCCATTGTATTGCATTGTATTGTGAAGCTATTTATTAGGAGATTTCTCCTGTGTACCCCGGCGTTTCAGGGTACAATGAAAAGAAAGACTTGAAATAACCCCAAAGTTGCTTTTCACGCTTCTCACCGGTCCAGTTCTTCATTCGTTCAGAAAGGCCTTGCTTTAGACTGTGATAAGTCAAGAGCATAATTGATTGACAGCGCACTACAGCAAAAGTCAAATAATGCCGTAGATTTTTTTTTTGACGGCGAATAAGGCCGCGTGTAATCTGAAAACCCTAGTGAGAAGAACCTCATTGTTTTCCTAACATAGAAGAAAAATAATGAAAGATCGCGATAATCACCGACAAGAAATTATCAGTCACATCCTCCAATAAATTTCCAACACACACACTGCTTTTACAATTTTGAAATATCTTTCGCGCTTCCCTTTAAAAAACATCAGAGATTGTTACATAATCGCCCGAAAGTAAACTGGCGACAATGCCGCGTTTAATCGGGTTTCATGATTTCATGGGAGTGTGCTGAGCTGACATGCAACAATCAGTCTCACCTGCGTTCATATCACCAGTGCAAACAAAGGAATTTGTCATAAAATATGTAAGCCATTTTAGATGTGTTTTTGCAGTATCATTTACTGAAGTGATATAAAGTCTTTCTCCTTGACTTTCGATGGCCTATGTCATCAGGTCAAGAACATTTTACTACTACTAAGTATTCTTAATTGGTAAGTGCCACATTTTAATGTGATTCTCTACGTTTTTTCTCTTTTCTTGTGCATTATTGTTTGTTATCGTTTGTTTGTGCCACCTTTTACTGCAAATGAAAAATTTTACGACAAATATTGTAGATATTATAAAGTTCAACGCGTTTCATTGAAAAACATATTTTGATTCACAGATAAAACAAAATTTGGTAACAATGTTAAAATGCATGCTTTCACTACATGGGCCTCACTGGAAATGCCATAAATATGATACAAGACTTGTATTCTCTAACTTGTACTAGTAGGAGGCATTTTCCATTTTCTTAGTTGAGTCAACAAATTAAAATAGGTGTACAAACGAACATTTTCTTGGAGCTTCAGAATTATCTATAGCTTTGTATATTTGTTTTATTAGTTATCCGTTAATTCATGTGCTTTGGTGCTATTTTTTTTTTCAAAACAGCAAATGTCCTGACTGCGAATTTTTTTCAAGCAGGAAATAATCTTTTCGGCTGCTCGCCGTGAAGCCATATAAAGGGCCTGGAACTGCTGTTTTCGCATGTTACTGCTCTTCTACTGCTACGTTCAAATGGATCAGTGGCACCACTTAGAAGTGGATGCGTTAAAGAAAGCAAGTTTGAAAACCCTGTTCATGGTAGGAAAAATTCTTTTATATAAATATAATAGTCGGGGGGCATATGTCGTAAAAAAAAGGGTCCGTATACCTAAACTACACAAGGTTTTTTGCCGTTTTCTGCTTTTATTTTTGCTAAATTCTGAATTTGCACCACATGGTGCAATTCCGGTGCAATTCCCAATGTGGGTAGCCTCCCTCGCAGGTGTTTTTAGGCAGGCGTCGCTCGAGCGACGGTGTGGGTACACCGGGAAAAAATACCAATAACATAGTCTAAGGCAAACTTGGAAACATCACTTTTCTTATTAAGTGAAGTTCCCTGAACACAACTAGCATAGTCGCTTGCTTTCTTCAGTGATTTCCCACGGGAGTACATATGCAAGTGTCAAACATAAATCGGATAGCCTACGAACGGCACGAACAACTCGAAAACACTAGCGCGCGTAAACATTTTCCCGCCAATATTTTTCCCGCCTTAAAACTTGAAGTTCCCGGATAATCAGCCACACCGCGCGCCTGACAACCTTTCTTGCCTCGAGTTGCTCCTAGGTTGTCCGCTATTGGGTATCAATGATTCTCTTGTTCGTAATATTTGCTATAACATCAGGGGCGGATCCAGGATTTCAAAATAGGGGGTTATAAATGGCCGGATAGACGGATTATAGCGGATCCAGTGGTTTTTGGAAGGTCACATAAATCTAGCAATACTTCACGCTGAATTGGATTTGTCACGTCAGCAAAGTCAAGCAGGCAAAGGCACATGGACAGTACCCTCGTCCCTCAGAGATTTATTTTCTTCAAACAAAGTGACTTTTTTACTCTAAAAGGGGTGGTGGATATCCACCTAATCCACCCCCCTGTATCCGCCGCTGGATACTGATACAATGCAGTGGTTGTGGTGCCCACGTATAAGACCGCTACTTTCTTTTAAGTGACCTCTTTCTAAAGTCCCGAAGTATTGTTTACTGAAACACTGTGTCTTCAACCCTCTATTAAGGGACCACTCCCCCCAAGTCCCGAAGTATTTTTCACACAAACACTGCATCTTCAACCTCAGTTAGGTTCCCGAAATATTGTTGCCTCCTCCCACCCCCGGGCTCGATTTGGCAATTATAAATCAGAACACTGCCACGTTAGCAGACACAAACTATTTTTACACAGGTGATTTGCTGTCCAGTCACGTTTTCGGTTAAATATTTTAAATTTTGCGCTATTCTAAATTTAACGAGTCTGTATAAATCATTATCGCGTTGTGATGAAAATGCTTGTATTTTAGAGCGCACACTGCTTGGTATAGGATTATTTTTACTATAAATAGAAGAATTTGAGGTGCACAACTCTAGGAATGATATTTAATTTGGTCTAGAATATAAAATTTGAATTTAACGCTCAGAGCAATTACTTTTCAACAACACTCACACCTTTACAAAACTCGCCCTCGTGTTTTTCAGGGAAGTTCCTCGCTAATCACTCGATTTCCTCAGTGCTCGTCGATTCGCAAGTAGACTGCGCAATCGAATGCGTAGGACATGACAGCTGCCAATCATTTAACTACCAATCAGAAAGCAGCGATTTTCATCAATGTGAGCTGAACAACGCATCTGCCAGCTCAAATGAAGTTTTGAATGAACGGGAACAATTTTCATACTACGGCCCGACAGTAAGTAAACAAAACTGGTTGCTGTTTTTTTTTTTTTTTTTTTTTTTGTATTACCTGTGACGTGGGAACCATACGCGGAAAGTCTCAAGCCGCATGCGAATAGCGCTTTTGGCGATTTTTGCATAAATAAGATAACAATATTATGCCCCCCCTCCCCTCCCAGCTACAAGCGTGAGCAGATTTATTGTGCGACTGCAGTGACTAATTATCTTGAATCGTCTATAATGACCAAGCCAACCTTAGTTTCAAACTCTGAATGTGCTGTCAGGCTTACAGACGTGTATCCAGGATTGGCTGAGGGATGGTGCAAAGTCATAGGTATTATATGGAAAACAAATAGCATTTTTAAATGCTATTAAAAGGATAATTAATAATAAATTACCCACATGTTGACAGCCAAGGGGGGATATGGGGCCCAACCCCCCTTCCCCCTTGCTGTCAAAATGTGGGGGGTAGGGTGCGCACACATGCACATCCCCTGTGTACACGCCTGGGCTTGTAACAATAGACGGATAAATTCACAAACGCTGAAACGTCTCTTGTTTCCATAGCTCTTTTATAAATCTCATTCATCTTAGAATACCAAATGGTGTCATTGTTTTCAATTTTTTTCATATCAAACATTCTAGTTTCAAAAAATGTCGTTTTTCTAGCTCCCTCGGTCATTTCCTTATTAGGCATTACATAACATATTTGTGAGTCCGCTTCAATCATTTTTTCGCTTTTTCTATCGCTCTAGAGCTTTGTAAGTCGGGAATTTTCACGTAAACTTGCAGGAATTCGTGTTTACTACGATTTTGATGGCAGCCATCTTGGAAATGGAGCCCAGTCCATAACGTTTATCACAGGTCTCCCGCGCGCTCGCCCCAGGCTCTTTTAGACCATTTACAAAAAAACGACAGCCATTGATTGATATGCGGGAGTAGGGGTGGGGGAGGGAAAATGTGCCCCCAGTAGCCCCCCCCCCCCCCCCCCCCCCCTTGCTACGGTTCCTATGTTGTCTGGGGGCGAAGCCCGCTCAGTTGAGTTTGTTCGGCTCTTTTACGTGGTTCCCTTGTTGTAGAGCCCCGGTGTGTGCGCATCGTCCCCATGCCGTTATGGCGGAACCTGCGTCAGGTCTTGCGATGATTACGAAGAGTGCGAGTGCATCTGCCCGAAGAATTTTATTGGTCGTCAATGTGAGACCTTTTTTGGTAAGCAAAGGGGAAAAAGTGGTGCGTACGCACTGATTATTAAACCAAATTACTTACTGCAAGGGCTTATCAGAGAGGAATTTTCTATTATTTTTTTCGAATGCGATTTTGAATATTTTGCGAGCTCTACTTTCTTTATTGCATTTGGCTAAACACGACATTCGCTTCTGCCGACCCCATTATCCTGTTTTCGTATGAAGAGCAGGCGAAACCGCACCAAATCCGCGTTGGTTGTAGAGAAAGCATGAAAAGGTGTCATCTGACGGTTGACGGAGTTGCGAGGTGAGTTTTGAGAAGTGGCTCTTTTTATGTAACAGTGGGCGGGGGGGGGGGGGGGGGGGGGGTCATGTAACAGTCATGTAACAGTCGGAAGGTGGCGATTTCGAGGGGGCTGGGGTGGGTGATACCTGGATTTCACATAGAGTACCAAGTACCGCTAAAACGAATCTAAACAGTTAAAAAAAAATTCAAAATATATAGTATCGCCCCTTTTCAAGCAATAGATTTAAACATGTAACACTTTATTCATATCTGGGCATGAAACCAGCCCGCTCATGTAAAAAGAAAAAAAAACATAACATCCGCACAAAAAGTCATATCAAACATATTCCCCACATATAGTGTCCTTCGTATGTATTGCCTTATATGGGCATTGATGCCCATATTTAGAAGAGCTAAAGTTTTCCCGCTCCCGGATCTCCAGAAAACATGGTAAAAAAAATGCTGATTCCTGTCAATTTGAGACTTGCGGCCAAAATTTGTTAGAAAAACTTGATCGCTTGGTCAAATCTTTTTCTCACTGATCTTGAAAAGTCCTTAGACCCAGGCCTCCAAGAGGTCGGCCGAGTGGGTATGAAGGTCACCCAAATATTGATATGGGGGGCGCTCCCCCTCCCACCCCTCCCCGTCTGCCAGCCCGATCGACCGGATCAAACAATGTGGTTTTAGGAAAGAGCAGGGAACAATAGACTGCGAAACCCACCAAAACAAGCAACGTCCAGTTTGCGTGCTACGTGGACTTTAGTAAAGCGTTCGACTGCGTCCCTAGGGCGAAACTATTTGAAAAACTGAAAGCAGTAGGTGTTACTGGGCGTTTCTTCGACATAATCCAATCAATGTACTCAAATGACAAGTCTTCCGTAAAAATTGGAAGCTCCATAACTGAATCCTTTCGATGCTACGCAGGCGTGAAACAAGGCTGTATTATTTCGCCAACGTTGTTTAATTTTTACTTGAGCGACCTCCCAGAAAAACTAAATGAAAAATGCCGAAATGATATTGACCTAAACGGTGTGCCATTAAGTTGCATTCTCTATGCCGACGACTTAGTTATACTATCAAAATCAGCAAAGGGTCTGCAAGAATATCTGAATAGCCTCGAAGAATATTGCAAATCATCCGAACTATCCATCAATTTAGATTAAAACAAAATAAATAATTTTTAATAACACCGGGAATACTATGAATAATTACCGAATCTTTTACGGAACCTATAAAATAGAAAATGTCAAAAGTTATAAGTACCTTGGACTCCACTTTTGCCCTTATGGGAATTTTAATTGGGCTAAGGAGGAGCTCACAAAAGTAGCATTGAGAGCGATGTTCAAGTTAAGAAAAGAAATGGGAGAGCACTTCAGACAAGATATCAAACTAACTCTCCGCCTTTTTGACACCTTGATACAACCAATCCTACTTTATTGAAGCGTAGTATAAGGAACGGACTGCACGGGAAAGTTAGAAGAAGATCCAATAGAAATGGTCCACACCAAGTTTCTAAAATGGCTTCTCGGCGTAAACCGATTGTAGCTCGAACGCGTGTAGGGCTGAATTAGGACGATCCCCTCTCAGAACAAAAGCAAGTGTAGAGCGATCAAACTTTGGCTTAAATTTCAAACAACAATGGGAATAACGAACTTTTAGCATAGAAAAATTAAACAAATACTAGACCTTGCGGGTAGGAGCGATATTTGGCTGACTGGCACAAACACTCCCTAAGCTACATACACTTTTCTTCAACAAAGGCTTTATGACATTGAACAACAGACATGGCTCAGCTCTATTAAAAATGACAACAGAAAAGACCAAGCCCAAAAGAAGAAATTGCGTACGCTCAGAAAATTAAAACGGACGTAAAAATATTAACCATAGGATTAATTCAGGCTAAGCAATCACAAGCTAGCAATTGGAACTGGAAGGTATGAAAGGCCATGTAACAAACCTAACGAAATAAAATGCTTAGTATGTCAGACGGGTAAAGTGGAGGATGAAGAGCATTTTCTGTTAGAATGAACGGCCTACAAAAATGATCGGGATGATTTACTGGAATTCCTTAAAACGCATGCAGGTGTCAATGTTAGACTTCATGCCAACAAAGAAAAAAGTTTCGTCAGAAATATGGGTTTGAGTCGGAATGAAAACGTGAAACGGCGCTTAGCGAAACATATTTTTGAATGTATGAAGACAAGAAATGCGAAGCTTGATGACAACGTACAGTGACGTTACCTAATCATTCTAAACAACAAGAATAAAAAAAAATGCCAGAAAAGTAAAAAAAAAATTACAAAACCATTCAATATGATTTATTTAATAATTTGTGGATTCACGCCGATGTTAATGTTTTATAAGGTGCCATGATTAAAATATCCATCTATCTATCTAAACGGAGATGAGAGTCGAAGAAAGCACAGGCAGCCCAAGCTACTATCAGCAGTTCTATAACGGCATGTATGGGAAAATCTATGTTGATGAGAAACATATTTATCGTAAAAGATACAGCAGAGCTTGGGATATCATCCGCCAAGAGTTGTGTGTTTCTCAGTCCCTTCTATTTAAAGTAATATCCCTAACATTTCCTCATTGTCTTGGAAGTTTCGTAGAAGTAGATTCCTTGGCTGACGGTCAATGGCATCAAGTCTGTGTTAAGTGGAACAGTACTGACGGCTAATGGGCGTTCTACGTCGACGGCGCTAAGCGTGGTCACGGATCAAACTTCAAAGTCGGATACGCATTCCAAGGCCGTGGAAAACTGGTACTAGGTCAGAGACAAGACTCCTACACGGCGGCAATTTCTCAGAGGGCAAATCTTATGTCGGTGCACTGAGTCAGTTCCACATGTGGGGTGGCGTGGCTACTGATCACGTGATCAAGGAACGCTCACGAGCATGCGCAGGAGAGAGAGGAGATCTCATATTCTGGAGGGAATTCAACTTTGATAGTTACCATGGTGACGTCAAGATGGTTTTCCCATCAGGCTGTCGATCACCAGGTAGCAATAACAAGCTAAACACAAAAATTCATGTTGAAATGAGCAGTGATTTTGTGTCATTTCGAAACATTAACATAACATAGTGACAATTCAGGGTTATTAAATGGCTTGGAAATGGACATAATTATTGCATAGAGCAAGCTGCATAATATCTATTTTACAGAAAACGCATAATGTAGACATGGACATTTTTTTTTTAGTATTTCATACTTAAATTTTATAAGTACATATAAGCGAGCAAATGCCCATAAAACATATTTCTACATTTTCTATCTTTCAATACTAATATGTCTTTTCATTTTGGATTTTTTTCAGTAAATAAGTCTGATTATCTGTTCCAGTACAAGACAAGTACAACTGCGAATTACATTCAGCCCCCGACCCTCCCCACCCTCACAAAGTTCACGGCGTGCTTCTGGCACTTATTGTGGATTATCGAACAGTTTTCAGCTATGCAACCGCCACTTACCATCGTGCCTTGGAAATATATTTTGATGACCCTTGTAAAGTCACCATATCGCTCAGCAACAAGTGAGTTATACATAGTTATTTATAAAGTTATTATGAATAGTGTAATATTCTTCCATGGGTATTGTTATTCATTAGATGGTAATAAGGTATTTGGGATCGCTCTGGCCTGGGACACGCCCTAGCCAGGCGAAGAATAAGGTGTGTGTGCGGCGGTCAAGTCAATCCCGGCTTCCTACTAGGGGCGGGTGGGTGGGTCGCACTCAAAGAGTTTTCCGACCGACGGCTTCGAGTAGAGTGACAATAGTGGTCACCTTTACTTCCCTTTTATTGACTCGTTTACAATCCCCAGGAAATTGAGTGTGCATAGAGTTATTATAAAGTAATGAATTAAGGCACCCATCCCCAATTTTCTGTGGGCCAAAGAGAGTCCATGTCAACCGCCATTTGTCATCCTGACAAAATTCTAAGTGGGAGATCCAGCCATCGGTTGAATAGGGGAAGCATTGCTTTTGTATTGGGTAAATTAAATTCTTTTTTATAAGAACGTCTGAGCCGTTCGTTCTTATTTTTGGAGCATTTTAAGGCTGAATATGTTCTTAACTGTTAGTGTATAGTTCTTAAATTTAGTGTTTATAAGAATTTAATACCTAATGGATTATTAGGAAGTGAATTACACTAATGATCAATAGCAATAATAAGGTTGTTACTATGAGCACAATTTTATTCTGCATTTAAAAAGCATCAGGCCAAAAAAAAAAAGAAATTTTCTGCCTCGGCATGTCTTTAGCATGTTCTTAAAATTTGGTGAAATCTCAGGCCGAACGTTCTTATAAAAAAGGTTCTTATATAAAAAAAGAGTGTATAAAGCCTAGATGGTCATTACGGAGTTTTGTTACATCATTTGTCTTTCAATATATTGAAAGACAGTTGATACAAAGATGTAAGTTGACATTAAATATTTGACGGGGAAAAGGCTATTTTTTTTTGCTCGATTTTTGCCCGGACAGTTCGATTTTTTTCACGAAGGATGTCGGATTTTTCTGACAGTCTTTGCTTGCTCGATTCCTTTTTAGGGCCTTTCTCTATTTTTTTTTTGAATAAGTCACTTCTGACCTAATGGTCCGTTCCTTTGTTGAATGAGCTAAGCACAGCACGCGTAACACTTAATTAAAGAATCGTTGTCAGCCTTACCTTCGTTGTAATTTTCATTTTACTTTAAAACTTAAAAAACAAAGTTTCATACTATATTTAACAAATTCAATCAAAAATTTCGTATTGGCTTCCCAAAATCATCCGATGGATGACAAAATGGCGGCTGATAGGCTGTCTAAGTCATGTTAATCCTAAATATTGATCCTTTTTCAAGACAAAAACCTTTCGGTAGCCCATGGATGCTGGACGGCATTTGGAATCACCTCTGCCTCACTTGGGACAGCGTTAGCGGCATCCTTAAACAATATTACGACGGCGTACAGAAGGCGACCCATATTGGCTGGCAATCGGGCGCGAGCGTAGAGGGAGGGGGGAGACTGAGGATAGGTCAGCGGCAAACAGCAGAAGAGACGCATGCCGATGGCAGAATCTATATGGGTAACATGACTCAATTCAACCTTTGGAGCCGAGTTCTCCTCCGCGAGATGATCGATGGAATGTCCTTGGGGCCTGGATCCGAGGTTGGTGACTTGGTAGCCTGGCCTAGTTTGAGGGACTACGTTCAAGGAGATGTGCAGGCTGAAGAACGACCCAACATCGCACTGACTGGTGAGTCTTCCCCGAAATACTGGGCTACCTTTGGAATACCCCGAATTCGCAACCACCGATAAGTTTTACCCAGTATACTGGGCTCCCTTTAGAATATTCCAAATTTGCATTTACCTATAAGTTTTACCTAGAATACCGGGCTCCCTTTGGAATAACCCGAGTTCGCAATTACCTGTAAGTCTTACCCAGAATACTGGGCTCCCTTTGGAGGACAAAGTGTAAGGTTTCTATTCATACATGAACTGCACAAATAAAAGTCTGTCTTTATTTAATTCTTGATACTTGGTACTATATTTTGGGTATGAGATGTTTTTTTTGGCCCCCCTCCCTTGTTGTCTGAATCCCCATTAATCGGAGAGTCAGAAATGTATCGACAGTACTATTCATCTAGAAAATATAAATTATAAAAGGAATACAACTTCCCAATCATTCTTATAGTCTAATTTTGATCAATAAAGTTTTATTTCATTTTAGCGCGAGACAACAATTACCAAATGGTGATCGCCACACGTTCATACGGAAATTACATCAAATATCACGGCATCATTCCGAATATGATGTCTATAACAGCCTGTATCTGGTTAAAAACTAGTGCTTCTACGAGCTATTTAGTTCCACTCTTTTCGTATGCCAATAGTCTGCATGATAATGTATTTTCTCTGCACTTGGTAGCAGAAAATATCCTCAGGATATTTATTAATAACGGGTAAGTAAATGTAATAGGGATGGGGATAGCGATGGAGACAGGGAATATGAGGATAGGGAGGATAGGGATAGGGATGGGGATGGGATGGGATGGGAATGGAAATAGGGATTTGGAAGGAATAGGGATAGGTATGGGAATAGGGATAGGGTCGGGGATAGGGATGGGGATGGAATGGGATGGGATGGGATGGGATAGGGATGGAATGGGATGGAATGGGATGGGATGGGATGGGATAGGGATGGGAATAGGGATAGGAATGGGGATAGTGATGGGAATAAGGATAGGGATAGGTTCGGGGATAGGGATGGGGATGCGAATGGGAACGGGAACAGGAATGGTAATAGGAATGGGGATGGGGATAGGGATGGTGATTGGAATGTGAATAGGGATAGGGTCGGGGATAGGGATGGGAATGGGAATGGGAATGGAAATGGGGATGGGGATAGGATGGGAATAGGAATGGGGAAGGGGAAGGGGATAGGGATGAGGATGGGGATGGAGATAGGGTTGGGAATAGGGAATAGGGATGGAGAAGGGGATGGGGATGATGGTGAGGATGGGGATGGGGATAGGGATAGGAGGAATGGGGGTGGGGACGGGGACGGGGATGGGCATGAGGATGGAGATAGGGATGGGAATAAGAATAGGGATAGGGATAGGAATAAGAGGGATAGGAATAAGAGGGATAGGAGGGATGGGGATGGGGATTAGCTAATGGGGATAGGGATGGAAATATGGAGAATAGGAGGGATAGGGATGGGGATGTATACGGGGATGGGAAGACGAATGAAGATAGGGATGGGGATGGGGATAGGGTTGGGAATAACGATAGCCAGGACAAAGACTTCGGACATTATCAGTATATGATTTTAATTTATTAACACATGATATATTTTTATCATTATCTTCATTATTTATTTTCTAATAATATGAAAACGCCTTTGGCAGAATTACACATCACCTCATTACTCAGAATCTTCGCATCGGTGAATGGAATAACATTTGTACCCAGTGGCGTTCAACTAACGGCGAATACAATAGCTACATAAATGGAGAAAACAAGTATGAGGTGACCGGCCTTCAAACCGGCAGCACAATTATTGGAGGAGGGACTCTTATTCTTGGACAGGAACAAGATTCTCTAGGTGAGAACACAAACGCACAAGACGTTATTCAACCAAGGGACCACGGCAGAATATGTTTCATTTACCGCGCGATTGAGATTGTTACGAAAATAAACCACTTTGTTATGCAACGCGTCATGTGTGATTGTTTTGTAAGGGGAGATATCAGTCGCGCTGTTGAGGGTGTGGGGCTCGGATTATGAAGTGGATTATGTTTGTCAACACGGTCTTTGTTCGTATCATCGGCCCGAATGCTTTCCGAGAGGAGGGAGCACGATCTCAATCGCGCGGTAAATGAAACACATTCTGCCGTGCTCCCTTGCTTCTACAAGATATTTGGTGTTACACTTTTTCGTATGGCAATAGCTTATGTGACAATTCAGGGGCCGTATCCTGGGTACCACAGGCTCCAAGCTCTACCAAAGAGCTGCAAAGCGACGACGACCCTAGTCATTGTCTTTGGAAGCAAAGCTTGGACCCGGGGGGTGGAGGGGGGACATCAAGAAAAACAGACGGGGGTGCTCGACAGCAAAATCAATTTTTTTGCGGAACGTGGTCGGGGAACCTCGTCAGTTGGAGGGATCTGCGGAGCTCTCCCCGGTACGAAGATGTCGTCATACAGGAGTACTTAGAGTTCTATACACCCGGTATGTTCTACCCGATACACGGTATTTAGATCGTTAAAAAACGAGGAGATCGGCAGAACTCAGAGTGATATACACCGCTATGTACTACCCGATACAAGGTATTTAGATCGTTAACAGTAAGGAGATAGGCAGAACTCAGATTGCTATACACCCGCTATGTTTAACGATATATACGGTATTTAAACCGTTTTACAGTACGGGTAATCTGCTGACCTTGCTCAGTTGGTTGCTGCTAGCCGTAATCATCTAATTATTTTGAATGTCCAACACGCTCGCAGGGCAATAAGCCGTAGTGCAACAAGCTGTAGGGCGATAAGCTGAAGGGTTTTACATGGGATTTTATTGCCCTACGGCGTATCAACCTACGGCTTAATGCACTACGGCTTATTGTCCTACGACTTATTGCACTACGGCTTATTGCCCTAAGGCTCATCTCCCTACGGCTTATTGCACTAAGCCTTATTGCCCCACGGCTCATCTCCCTACGGCTTATTGCACTACGCCTTATTGCCCTACGGCTCATCTCCCTACGGCTTATTGCACTACGGCTCATCTCTCTACGGCTTATTGCACTACGGCTCATCTCCCTACGGCTTATTGCACTACGGCTTATTGCCCTACGGCTTATTGCCCTACGGCTTATTGCCCTACGGCTTATTGCACTACGGCTTATTGCCCTACGGCTTATTGCCCTACGGCTTATCGCCCTACGGCTTATTGCCCTACGGCTTATAGCACTACGGCTTATCGCCCAACGGCTTATTGCCCTACGGCTTATAGCACTACGGCTTATCGCCCTACTGTCATTGGTTCATCTGGACCATGTTTATTTGTCAACCGGTGTTGTCACCCGTAGCCATAGGGATCAGTATTGTCGAGATCTGATAGCAGCTATCCCCTCGGCCGGTTGCTTTGCTCCCGCCTATGCCCTTTTCGACACGAGAGTTGATCTAAAAAACGTCAAATGGCGTTGCTACTTCGCCAATGCTGTGAAAACAGTCGTCAGAGATCACACGTTTGCTTACGACAAGGACGTGTTGTCAGCTTGTTTGTATACTAGACATGACGAGCTTACAATGATTCAAGACTGAGCAGCTATAAGCGTTTTCAAGAGTCTCTGGCAGTGAAAACAGTCGTCAGAGATCACACGTTTGCTTATAACAAGGACGTGTTTTCGGCTTGTGTTCATACTAGACATGACGCGCTTACAATGATTCAAGACTGAGCAGCTCTCAGCGTTTTCAAGAGCCTCTGGCAGTGAAAACAGTTGTCAGAGATCACACGTTTATTATATTATATATTATTTATATATCAGTTATGTTATCGACCAACTGGGAGGTCCGTATCGTGAAATACCCTGACCGAGGTCTTGAAAATACTGACCGAGGCCGAAGGCCGGATTTTGAGCCGGGATGGGAGGGGGTGGGAGGGGGGATTCGTTTACCCATAAAGCCGACCATTTTCTCTTAGGTAGCTCGTCCTCCCTCGTAGTGGTACTTACTTTTCCTTAATAAGAGTGGACCTTCCAGTCGACTGGGGGTGTTATTCCCAACCCCCATAACCCCCCCCCCCCCCCCCTGGCTACGGGCCTGGTGTTTTTAAGGCCAAGGTCACGGTATAATTTACGATACGGAGCGACCCTTAGCTGGGAAATAACATATATATATTTTTCCTCAATAGAATTTCCAACTTTTTTTACCTTACGGACTTACTGTTACGAATTTTAGTATCGACTGTGTATGTGATTTGTCCCCAACTGTCGTCCTTACTAATTCTCTGGCTATCTTTATGACTGTTCATGTCTTGCGGGCTGGTGACTTCTATCGTGGAGCCCTCGGTCTGGTTAAGACAGGGCGATTTGGTGATCCGTGATGTGAGTGATTATTCTGTATTCACGAGTTGCTCTTTAATTTCTTCCAGCTCTCCCAGTATCTTCAGAATCGTCTCTGCCGCTGACGTCGATTTGTTTTTTATCAGTTTAAATTCACTTGTCACTTTACTTGTCAGGCTTGTTATTTTTTTTTTTTGCAACATCATTTATGCTAGCGCTTACTTCGGACCGTAGAATTTCAATCTTACTTTCACATTCCCTTTTAACATCGGAGATTCCGTGTTTTGTCTTCTGTTTCCAGTCTTCTATTTCTATACTTTGCTCTCCGATCTTGATGGTATTCTTTGTGAATTTTAGCGTTAAACACTCTTTGAGTCGCCATGAAGGCCTCGATTTCCTCATACCGAGCATTTAGTAGCTAGAGTAGTGAGTTTACTTATATAAACGTCTTTTCCCGCACCTTGCACCTGCAGCGTGTTCGTGCTCGTGTAAAGGTTGACGGTCACCGATTCGAATTTTAGTGCACTTGTCGTCCCGATTTGGTTACGCTTACTAGTTTTTCGTTACTTCCTTCCTTCATCAGGCGCACTAGGAAATCTTTAAGTTTATTGGAGTTGCCGCTCCATTTTTTTTGGTTCGTGCACCGGGGGGCACGTGCCCCACCCCAATATTTTCGAAAATTAGAAGGAAATGTACAGTAGGGCCGTGGTTGTGCCCCCCAATATTTTCTAAATGTTTCTGTATTGTGCCCCCCCCCTTCAACCTAACGTGGCCTGCTACGGCTCTGCACTTAAGTCGATCCAGTGCGTAGCAGCTTTGCACATACGAAGGTTCCAAATTTGTTAAAGAAAAAACACCGATGGAGAGCCGGTTAGAAGGCTATACATTGGAACATTGGAGCAACATTGGAGTAAGCGGAGAGGTTAGATGCAGCCGCATAATGCCCAAAACGTTTAAGGATAAAAATAGCAGGGGCAAACTGCTAGGTGTTAAACGACGCCTGTTACCATGGTTACCACGGCAATTGGTCGTTTCCGAGATAGTGGCAATCCTGTGGGATTTATGTGCGAGGCATTGGCATAAAGGAGCTAAATTGAAGCTATCATTGGTACCTACGTGTGTGTGTGAGTAGCTAAGGGTGTAAAGGGCTAGCTAGTGGTGTTAAGGGCTAGCTAGGGGTGTTAAGGGCTAGCTAGAGGTGTTAAGGGCTAGCTAGGGGTGTTAAGGGCTAGCTAGAGGTGTTAAGGGCTAGCTAGGGGTGTTGAGGGCTAGCTAGGGGTGTTAAGGGCTAGCTAGGGGTGTTAAGGGCTAGCTAGAGGTGTCAAGGGCTAGCTAGAGGTGTTAAGGGCTAGCTAGGGGTGTTAAGGGCTAGCAAGGGGTGTTAAGGGCTAGGTAGGGGTGTTAAGGGCTAGCTAGGGGTGTTGAGGGCTAGCTAGAGGTGTTAAGGGCTAGCTAGGGGCGTTAAGGGCTAGCTAGAGGTGTTAAGGGCTAGCTAGAGGTGTTAAGGGCTAGCTAGAGGTGTTAAGGGCTAGCTAGAGGTGTTAAGGGCAAGCTAGGGGTGTTAAGGGCTAGCTAGAGGTGTTAAGGGCTAGCTAGAGGTGTTAAGGGCTAGCTAGAGGTGTTAAGGGCTAGCTAGGGGTGTTGAGGGCTAGCTAGGGGTGTTAAGGGCTAGCTAGGGGTGTTAAGGGCTAGCTAGAGGTGTTAAGGGCTAGCTAGGGGTGTTATGGGCTAGCTAGGGGTGTTAAGCGCTAGCAAGGGGTGTAAAGGGCTAGCTAGGGGTGTTAAGGGCTAGCTAGGGGTGTTGAGGGCTAGCTAGGGGTGTTAAGGGCTCGCTAGGGGTGTTAAGGGCTAGCTAGAGGTGTTAAGGGCTAGCTAGGGGTGTTATGGGCTAGCTAGGGGTGTTAAGGGCTAGCAAGGGGTGTAAAGGGCTAGCTAGAGGTGTTAAGGGCTAGCTAGGGGTGTTAAGGGCTAGCTAGGGGTGTTAAGGGCTAGCTAGGGGTGTTAAGGGCTAGCTAGGGGTGTTAAGAGCTAGCTAGGGGTGTTAAGGGCTAGCTAGGGGTGTTAAGGGCTAGCTAGAGGTGTTAAGGGCTAGCTAGGGGTGTTGAGGGCTAGCTAGGGGTGTTATGGGCTAGCTAGGGATGTTTAGTTCTGGGTTACTAGGGGTGTGAGTAGGGTTGCATAGCTGGATTGTACATCCAGGAGTGTAGCTTTTTTATCAATTATATCATTGCATGCTATCATATGTAACTTGAAGTGTGAGAAGGGATGGAAAGCTGGTTTGTAAATCCAGGGATGTATTTTTTTTTATCAATTATATCATTGCATGCTATCATGGGTAACTAGAGGTGTGAGTAGGGTTGCATAGCTGGATTGTACAACCAGCAGTGTAGCTTTTTTTATCAATTATATCATTGCATGCTATCATGGGTAACTAGGGGTGTGAGTAGGGGTGCATAGCTGGATTGTACATCCAGGAGTTTAGCTTTTTTTATCAATTATATCATTGCATGCTATCATGGGTAACTAGGGGTGTGAGTAGGGTTGCATAGCTGGATTGTACAACCAGCAGTGTAGCTTTTTTTATCAATTATATCATTGCATGCTATCATGGGTAGCTAGGGGTGTGAGTAGGGGTGCATAGCTGGATTGTAAATCCAGGAGTGTAGCTTTTTTATCAATTATATCATTGCATGCTATCATGGGTAACTAGGGGTGTGAGTAGTTGTGCATAGCTGGATTGTACAACCAGGAGTGTAACTTTTTATCAATTATATCATTGCATGCTATCATGGTTACACTAGTTCACGGTCATGACGTGCATAAACACAGGGCTCGTATAAAGAGGAGTAGAAGTAGCGGATCTAGAGGAGGAGGAGTTTAAAGCGGCAATGTCCCCATTTCACTTCCGGATGATTACCTAATCATCATCTATGATTTTTAACGGAAAACGTGAAAAATATTTCAAAATTGTCAAAGATGTGCGTCTTTTGAAGGTTTCTTTAAGGATCTGACTGATAATTTAGAGCGGATGGCCTGTTTAATAGCGCGGATTCTAAAATATTTTTTTTCTCTTGTCGGTTGAGGTTTTCGTTGGATCACCAGAAGTAAACTGATGATATGGCCGTTTCTAACAAGGGAAATTGTTATTTGCAAACTGTTATTGGTGCTCCCGCCTCAGTAAAAAAGCTAGGTCCACCCTTAACAGCTTCCTTTTCTTCTTTGCCTATTTGTACTTATGAGCCCCAGATGAAAAACATACTTTTCTTATGTATACGTTTAAACGATAAAATTGTGTACTGCTATCTACAATTAAAAAAAGGAATGATGCACTGAAATCTAATTTGTATGCTTTTATTGAAAAACGCTTAATAGTTACCCTGAGTAGTCACTCGATTTCACTCAAATTCTATACTCCTAAAAATTCCTGACTTTTTACACTTTAAGTTGCGGTTATACGAGCAGCAAAATCGTACAACTTTTGTGACAGCATTGCTGCGAAAAAAAAGTTGAAGTTCACCTTTTACTAACGGCAAACCAACCTTTGGCGCAGCAATTTTTTTTTTTTTGCAAATTGAAAAAGTTTGCTGCAGAAAGTAGAAAATTCTTCTACTTTTAGCAGCAAAACTAGTGGATGCTGCCCGTATTTCTACACAACCCAACTTGTCTCGCAGCAAATGCATTAGCGTTTGTGATTGGTTTGACAAGTCACACATCAGTGTCTCGGAGAAAAAAGATGGTGGATCAACAGCAAGTACCAGTCTATCCTTTGCTTCGACAAAAGTTGGTTTACCGGTAGTAAAACGCGCAACATCGCCTTCGAACTTTTTTTGCAAATGCTGCCACAAAAGTGGTACTGTTTTGCTGCTCGTATAACCGTACCTTTTACACAACGCCCGTGAATAGAAATAATACTCACAGCAATACACCATCTTTACATTGTTTTAACTTACAGCCAAATTCGTTGTTGCGCGACCTCGATGAATCCAAAATCCATGTCTCGTTTGGGGATAGCGCGTAGTCAGACACAAGCTTTGGGGGCGTTTGATCTAGTTTTGATTGTTTGGTTTAATTGACTACGCGCTATTCCCAAACGAAGAAAGGATTTTTGGATTCTGGGAGGTCGCGGAACAATGAATTCGACTATAATATATATAGTTGCCTTGCGATTTTTTCCCGAAAATGTGAATAATGTTTTTTTGATGATGTCATCTGATGACATCATGTGACCATTCTTTTCGACACCTACATGACATCAAGTAACTATGCTCTTCTTGCATCCCCGAAAATACCTTCCTCTAAATGTGATTATAAGACCTGCTAACATGCAAATTCTAGTTTATTACAAAAGCGCATCAAGTTTGTCAGACTTTGTTCAGAGACTGGAAGCTCTTAAAATTTTTGGACATTTTTGAACTTATAAAATGCTAAAGCAGTTTCAAAAAACTGTTCATAACTTGATACCAGGCTTGATACACAAAAGAGCGCTATTACGGCCAATTTCGGTGTCGGTTTGCCTTTACAATTTAGCCGAGTGATCCTGGGACCAAACTAAACTTTTTTGGCTTTCCCGATAACAGAGTTAGTGTAAAGTTTTGTGTGTTTATTATCGATCTCTTCGAAGGTGACTCGCCTAAAATGGCATCAGAAAAACCTACTATTGTAGTTGACGTTATATCAGATAATATTTGACCATGGTAAGTGGCAATTTACAATATCCCATAGCTGTCAACTCAACCGCATTAGGCGGGTGTCACAAGATTTTGGACCTCATCACAAGCCTAAATTTTATGAGAATATTCATATAAGTACATTCTCTGTATTCACCCGCATTGACTTTGTTGGGTTTTTTCACATATTTTCTGTACTTCACCTGATTTCACAAGATTTCTGTCCAAGTTGGTTTGACAGCTATGGTTCTCTCGTCGTACTGTCATCCCATATTGTAGTAATCTCTGTATTTTCGATAAAGAATAGTAATTATCTTTTATCGGTATATACAGGTGTTTTGTTGGGAAGAGGCATCTTGAAGAAGCCATCAAATCGTTCACAGATGTGAGGTTTGTGGTGAACTGGAAGCCTTTCTTCCTGAATCCAAGTGCTTCTGATGATGGTGTACCATTACTGGATTACCTGGCTAGCAAGTATGGCGCAGAAGTTGCCAAAAATGCTGTCTCGGGTACTGGCCCATTGTCAAACGCAGGGCGCTCAGTGGTAAGTGGCGGCGAAGCTGGCCTATAAGTGGGTAGGCTCAAAACAAAATTCAGAGTCAGAATTTTGAGACTAAATATTATTCACATAAATTGGGGTCGAGGCGTGCTCACCCGGCTGATGTTTTTGAGCTTTGACATATTTTATCTTCTAAAATGATTAAAATTGTTGGAATTAATGAACAATAGTGTCATTACAGTCAAACCAGTTCATGCATACACCCTAGATCCGAGCCATTTTAAGAATGGAAACTTCTCAGCAAATAATCAAATGAAAATTTAAATAATGAACTCAATAATCAGCTCTACGGGGGGGGGGGGGGGGGGGGTGTGGGGGGCACACTTCACCTGGTTTGACTGATGTAACTCCTTTTTCTCTTCATTTCTTCCATTTATATTTTGATACTTCTTATCTGAGATGCAGGGGGGTGGGGCAACCCACGCTGTCCCCTTGTCCACCACCCATGCATGTGGACTTGGGCTGTGTAACATATCAGGGGGGATCTAGGCATCTTGAAGAAGCCATTAAATCGTTCACAGATGTGAGGTTTGTGGTGAACTTTGTGAGGTTTGTGGTGAATGGGGGGTGGTGCCCGTTCGCCCCCCCCCTTTTCAGATATTTGGCTTAAAAATGACAAGAAATTTAATTCTTCCACTACTATAACGACCCCAGACGTCCATAAAATATAGGCCCAACTCTAAAATGTCAGAAATGCAAACTACAGTAAACATCACCAGACCCGGATACTCATTCAAGGCATAGACAACCTTCAAAAGCACATGTAAGCAATGTAATAGAATTGACTCCATTGGCAAAATATCAACCTTGATTTCTGAGCAATTCGTAAACAGATGCTTAAACTTAGAAACACTTCTTACCAAAAAAAGACACAAAATTCCCAAATACAAATAAAGACTAGCAAACACAGATCAAGTCACAAATAGATACCCTTATTGTGCCCTTTCAGGTCCCATTTTACAGTCATCAGCCACAATAATCAATGCTAAGACCTCCATTAGAAGCAAGTGGCCATCTTTAGGCTATATTGCATGCCTGCATTGCATCATGGGAGTCTTGGAAACACCTTTCGTCTCTTTGCCCCGAAGCCAAACAAAACATTTCCAGGTCTAATGAACCCAGAATTAGCCTGAAAACAATTTTTGAAAAAGGTTGGGTAGCAAAGATGTTCCATATTGGAGAGTATGAGGCCATTCAACAGAAAATTCCTTTCTCACTTGGTGAAACCCAGACAAGGAATTATCCCATTGAATCAACCTCAGTGTGCAAACATCCAGATAAGCACAGCATTAATTATGCCCAAAAAGACTTCATGGTGTCCTAAGGCATTCTCCAGATAAACTTAACTGGTAGTGTTGAAATAGGGTGGAGGTTTCTGTTCTCAGTCTGTTTTTCTTACAATTTTGCTTGAAAGTACCTAGAAGTTAGGAAAATCCACAAAAAAACAATGGTTCCGGGTCCCTCTTTCTTGAAACTTATGCTTCGCCCCCCATTCTGGAACTTCTGGATCTTTATTTTCTCTATATATTTTGTGAAATACTGCTGCAACAGTTCTAAAAATTCCAGCAGCTTATTTTTATTTCACTTTGGCATGCTACTTTCATAGCACACATTTATGTTTTATCAGTGCCGTAGCTGACCTCAAAACATTGGGGGGGGGGGGGGGCACAAAACAGAAACATTAAAAAAATATTATTTCTGGGCACAGCCACACCCCTTCTGGTCATTTCCTTATAATTTTTGAAAATATTGGGGGGGGGGGCATGTGCCCCTAGTGCCCCACCCCCTGCTACGGCCCTGTACTTTAATTACACACGTTTGTGTTTTATAGAGCTTGTATAGTACATTGGTATTTCTCCAGGGCATCAGCTTCAACCCCAATCGGCATGTTGTAAACACCCTGAAGTCGCACTGTCTGCTAGATTATGCTGCCACTGAGAACAAGCAGGATGCAGTAGCTGAAAGCCTATTCCATCATTACTTTGAGCAAGCACACAACATCAGCCGTGAAGACGTTCTTCAACAAGTGGCATCCGAGGCAGGTTTAGATGCAACTGCAGCAATGAAGCATGTTGATGATAAGGGTGTGGCTTCAAGGGTCAAGGCAGAGGGACTAGAGGCAAGACAGCATGGAGTCAATGGGGTGCCGTTTTTTAGCATCATCGCTAAGGGATGTCCTGACCCCCCTGTAGCCTTTTCAGGGGCTCAACCTCCAGATACATTCAAGAAGGTCTTTTCTCGCTTGTTGAATCAGCTCAAATCAAGTATTTAGAAATCATCACATTTTATTCTGAAATTAATTAGATACTTTAAGGGAGGACTGAACTTTTCTTAGATGCATGATTTTTTAGGGGGTGGAAGTTGTTTTAGTATTATTCCTTTCTAGTCTACTGGTCATTATTTTTGTGTTTTGGTTGCATATTTTTTTTCTCACTTTCGGAACCAACTGGATTTTTTTGGAGAGAGTTTCTGGATTTGTCCACTCTCTCTACGATAACTACATCATCTTTTTTTTTATTCTTCTCACAAGCATTTTACATTACGGAAATAGAGGAAGTACAATATAGATTATGATATGTCCAGTCATATCAGGGACTTTTACACACAGTACGAGTGCTTGTAGTGTTTCAAAGATGAGTCTAATGTACTCTGTAATGATGGCTATGACTCAATTGTTTAAGGTCTATTGCCTGATGATACCAGGTGACACAATGATTAACTCTTTGTTACACAGATTGAAACACCATGCCAAATGCACCAAGTAATTGTATTACTCTGTTCACTCTGATTAGAGTTGTGATCAATAAAAAGCAGGGTATGCTATGTGTGGCATCTCTGTGGTTGACAGAGCTCACAGATTCTTGTTAATTCAGGGGTCATCCATAGAAACAGGATCATAGAGATGTACCATTACATAAACATACAATACATTTATTTATTTTACGTGTGAATTTATCAAAAGTGATGCCTGTGGACTTAATGATGAAAGTTGCTACCCCAAATGGCAAAAACAATACACTAAGAAATTCCTGAACCAACACAGACAATGGGTTGACAATTTGATTAAACGTTTTAATACAAACTAACTTCTCATATTCAGGTAAGTGGGTCTAGCGGTGGGCTGGCAAACTCTCTCGTACTAGCCCATCTATTTTTAATGATTTTGAATGAATTTGCCCCCTTCCTCCTCTCTTTGCTCTGGCTCTCCCCTATTGGAACCCCGGGATCTGCCCTGCCCTTGTGTGAGAAGTGTTGCTGCGCAGTGTATAGGGACTGCAGAGCATGTTGAAAAGTGGGTGGGCCGACAATTGAAAGAAGGAATAAATCATAATATTTGACTTGTTTCTGTCGCAAAAAGTGGTGGGGTCACCGCCAAGCCTACCCCTCAGCGGTGCTTGGCCAAGGGCTACCTCTTTCAAGTTTGGTCCCAAAACAGAGATGGTAGGCTAAAAGCTAAAATAGCCCACGTCCCTAGATTTTTCCAGTACTTAGGATTGCATCCTTTACCTACGTCTCATAACTATGATCTGTAAGTATGTTGGTGCTCTCATAACCAACATGTGCTGAACTCTCCATTGGTTTACTACAGCATGGGAAGATTTTGGAAAACCAGTACTTAAAATGGGATCCCATCTTCTCAGTGAAGACACAAAATATGACGAAGTTTGCAAAACCTTGACTACTGTCTCCAATGCCCTGTAAAGATAAACACAATTTTCATTATTATGGCAAAAGACTGCATATCAGATACTTTCTTCCCACAAAGAATTAATACAAAAAAAATAATAAATAGGGTGGTGGATTAATTGTTCTTGGATAGATTTCATTATATTTCTTGTCCCGCTCTGCACAACCCTAGATCTGGGGTACCTTTGTCTAGCATAACCCCGCCCTCCCCTGGACTTGGCGGATTTTTATTGACTTACATGAAGTATTCTAAGCCATTCATACTCTGGGTGGCCTTGTCCAGAAATATATAAGAAGAACCTAATAGTTCCCCACATTCGTAGCAAGATGAAGATGACAGGTATGAAAGTGAATTTGCGGTCCGCTTTTCTTGCAGCTTCGATTGAACCCATCGTCAGAAATGGAGCACCCTGGCAGGAATACACCTGTTGAGTAACCATGGTAACAATTGTTTCTGTATTTTACAAAATCTATATCTGGTAGTCTCCTCGCTGTTGTCCGCATTTGTCAGTTGTGAAAGTACTTAGAGCTATATAATATCTGGAGGATGACATCTTTTCTTCAAAAAATGACAAAAAAATTCTAACTACCCTTCCACAAGAACTTGTTTAGGTCATCCTTACAAATTTATTAGTATTCCTAAGCAAGTTTTTTTTATTACTCGGCTTAAGCCTTTAGCGTGACCGAGTTACTGCGCAGGAGACCCTACATACTATCGGACCTTGTAACACTAACCTGTTGCCGAAGATGGACCTTGACTCTTATATAGAAAGCTGTGATTCCTATATATGCCAATATTTCCCAGCCTTTACCAGCAATAAACATCCACGCTATTTCATTAGGATTCGGATTCTTTGAACCCGTTTTGACCCAGCACCAGCCATCAGATACTTTATTGGGATAAACGAGCGGACCAACATTATTCAACGCTAATGCTAGGCACGCAATAACAAGCGGTATTCCCCATGCAGTAACGTGAAACACTCGCAGAACTATCCTCTCTGTGCTGCTCTCTAGGCCTTTGCATACGGCAAGGTAAAGGTACACAGATAGATAAAAAGTCCAAAAGAATGACGATATAATAGCTGCAATATTCACAAATCCTTCCGCCGTACATAGATCAATGTACATGCCATGATCATGCTTGCTGTCTGTTACCTTATTATACAACGTAGCTGACAGCCAAAGACCCGAGATGTTTACAAGTGCTGTAAGGAAGTCACCGATAGAGATATACACCAATATTTTCCGCGAAGCCGTGCGAAGATCTTTCCAAATATAGAAAGTCAAGAAAATTACTAAAGTCCCAAAGATCGATAAGCTTCCAGCAGTTGTGGTGAGGATCTTGTTGGGCAGAGTTTCGTTGTAGGGTGAGTTTGAGTTTTCCATACTTCCGTGATTTTGTTTGTTGTAGGAAACTAAAAGGAGACTAAAACAGTACCTGTTTGCGCTCGCCCCGGTTCGCGCGGGGGGCTGGGGGGGTATTGTTATGTCACGCATATTCAATTTCGCCCTTTATTATTTTCACTTTATCAATATTGCTAGAAACTAAAAAATTCGTTCAAATTAGCAGCTACCGTACAAAATACTTATGGTTTGTCATTTACGCGAAGGAAAAGTGCGAAGGGGATGGCACCTATCACCCCTCCAACTTTTATGCTGCAGCGTGACACACACATGAGTCACACAATCTCTAAGATATTTGTACAGTGGGCTCACAAATTGGTTTGCTAAATCGCATAATATTTGTTGATTCATTTCGCAGAATTGAACGTTTTTATTTCTGCAAGGTTAAAATTGACTTTGAACTCTTTAGATTATTATTATTGCGTTTACTAAGAATATATAGAAGTGCACAAAATGGGAGCCAGTCCCTCTAGTTTTCGTGTAGATGAAGCCAACCCTTTGCACTACTCGTACGCCAAAGTTCTTGAGAAAGAGGGTGAACCGAGAGAAAGTTTCACTTTATATCAAGTGACTTCGTGCCGATTTGAAGCCGTCTTGAACTCTGATAGGCATCCAAAATGCTTCAGTCTTTTCAGAATGGATGAGGAAAAAGCAGCAAGAGAAAAATTCAGGTTTAAAAATGTTTTGTTTATCAAAAGTCGATCATGCAACGCACCAAAACTTTTAAACATTAGTTTATTTATTCTAATTGAAAGAATTACCCTAAAGGAATTTCACTTTTTGTTTTGAAAAGCAATTTTAATTCTGATTGTTAAGCTTTATACTATTTATCTATACATTTTTTTTCCAGAGGGTAAAAATTAATCTTAAAAGAAAACTCACTAAATAAGTCATGACCTTACTATAGTTTTATTTAAAGTCGTGATTTATGTTACTATCATCAAAATACAAACCGGACACCATATGGGGGATACAAAGATTGATATGCATATGTCTCCGCTATATATGATGGACAATATATATAACGCTTTGAAAAATCAAAATTACACAATGAATTTATTGTTTACTATATATAGCATTTAACACTTTTTGTATAATCTATTGATTATTCTTGCCAATAGATATTCTTTAATGAGTTCTAGGGCACAGCTTAGGGCAGGTACCACGAGCCTTCGCCCACCTTCTAACAGCTAGAAAATATACAGTAGAATGTTTTGGATGCTTAATGACTTAACAAGGGCTCTTGTTCTATGTTTACTCCTTTTGAAAACCCTGCCTACATCCCAGGATTCCCATGGAAGATGTTTGGTATTGTACAGAAAATTAACCCTTCATGTTATAAAGCTTTGTTTTCTTGCACCTCCCTCCCTTCCCCCATGGGAATACACAGCTATCATAAACTTGATGGGGAGTAAAAGGAAGGGGAATAGGGGGGGGGGGGGGGGGTGGTATCAAAACCTAAAATTTCTGCCAATAAAATTTCTAAGGATAGATAGTTCCCACAATCCAATAAAATAATACAGTATTATGACTAGCAACATTTGTTTTGCTGTTTTAGATACCTTTATAAAAACCTAGCACCATTTTACCAGAGCTCAACTAGATGCCTCAATGCTGGTACATTGCAAGAGGTAATTACATGCATTGAGCAACATCCTGATTGGTCACTAGCGCAAGTTGCAAAAAGCCTGGATCTGCCTGAATGTCTGAAGCATGATGATATAGCGGCATCGGAGAAGGACAACAATGCCACACCTCTTCACTTAGCTGTCAGGGTGGGTGTGATTATGGGATTATAGGTGTAAGTGAGGTGATGATGATGATGGTGGGAATGATAATAATGCTGGTGATGATGATGATGATGGTGGTGGTGGTGTTTGTAATGATGATGGTGGTGAGGATGATATTAATGCTGGTGGTGAGGGTGATGATGGTTGTAATGATGATGATGATGGTGGTGAGGATGATAATGTTGGTGGTGAGGTGATAATGATGATGGTGAGGATGATATTAATGCTGGTGGTGATGATGATGATGATGATGATGGTGGTGGTTGTAATGATGACAATGGAGATAATGGTGGTGCTAGTAATGATGATGATGATGATTATGATGTTGATTAAGGTGAATCTCTATTAAGTGAATGGATGCCAGACATGTATCTAGGGGGGTTCCCACTGGGCATGTGTATCCCGCCACCCTTGACTCCTAAAAGAGCAGGATATGTGCCTGGATGTCAATCTAATGATGTTGGTTATCATTAGCAACTGCCTGAATAATTTAGAATTTTGATGGCCTCTTAGTGGGTGTAGTAATTCCTTACTATTTATTTCATTTTTATTTTGCAGAGTGGAAAAGTTGACTTTATCCAGAAAGCAATAAGAGATTTTGATCCTTCAAGCTTAGTGAAAGATAAACTTGGTAACACACCCCTCCATTATGCTGCAGAAAACTACCCAGAGATCCTGACATCTGTTATTCAAAAGGCTCAATTACTACGTAAGTTGAAATCACTTATACGTTTTATGAATGCCTCAGAGATATGTCAGAGCTGTTGAAGTTACCATATGATACAATATGTCTGCTAGCTTGTTGGTTTTATGTTCAGGTAATGTAACTATACTGTTTCCAGATGACATATAGCCAGGAGCTCCTCGTAATATAACACCTCATTTTCTTGGTTTAAATTAGGACGTTCTAGAACCCCCGAAGCCCAAGTTAGACAAAAATAACTGTTGTTACTCCTTCACATATGCTATATAAACCATTTTAAATCATTAAATTGAAATTTCTTGTAAATATCTTGTAATTTGAATTAGGCAATTAAGAAGTGTGTTAGCCTGTCACACCAGAGTGACGTTATTTTGTTTGTATTGTTTATGTACTTAAAAGCTAGAGTGTGCACAAGTGTTCAACCCAAAAATTATTTCTTTGTCCAGCTGCTTAGTCTAAATCGCTCATTCTACAGTGTTTGTAGGCTTTAATGTTTTTTTTTCTGTGTGGTTTCTACTGTAACACAGTGAATATTTTTATTTTTATATACACTTGGCAAAACAATAGGTAGCTAGAGATTTTGTCTGGAAAGGGGAGAGACAGAGGGTCTTGTGTAGCTATTCTTTGTGTTGCTATTGAGCAAATACCATTTCTACTATTATGCTCTTTCTCTTATTCCCAGGAAGGGAAATCCTACCTACCCCATTGATACAGGATTATCTCTTTGCATGTTTCTTACAACCTTCAGATGGACAACTAGTGGATGTCATCAATTCACGTAACAAAGATGACCAGACGGCACTGGATGTCGCATGCAGGTTTACTCAAGATGAAGGTGTCCGTGTCTTGTTGGAAGCTGGTGCTGATGTCAATCATGTCAATGGCTATGCCTTGCCAATACACACAGGTGCATTATTGCAATTAACGGCACTGGGATGGGGTGCATTATTTAAAGAGTCCTTGTCAGCCACACCTTTGTTATTATTTTTATTTAATTTTTAAAGATCTTTTGATTTAACTATTAAAGAAATGTTTTATATGTTACTGACAAATTATTCTGCTAATGATGATGGTGATGGTGATGACAATTGAAATATGTAGATGATTTTGATTCTTTAGATTTAGTAACACAGAAATTATAGTGCTGTTGATGACAATGATAATGCTGATAGAGTTCATGATGATGATGTGGTGATATAATGATGATTATAATGTTGATGAAGATGACAATGTTGATGATGACAATGATGATGATTACAATAATGATGATGATTCGTTGAAGATGATGATGATGACAACAAAATGACAATATTGACTGAGCTTGCTTCTCTTGTTTTGAGCAGCATTGAAAGCAAATGGGACCCGTTGTGCTTCTCTCCTAATCGACTTCCACCCAGAACTAATCTCGGCACGTGACCTAAAGTACGGTGGCTCTCCTCTTCACTGGGTGAAAACCAAGGAGGTAGGAACCAAGGTGTTTTGGTTTGTTACTCTAAGTTCGCTAAATACCATTATCACTTTCCTGCCATTAGATAGGTTTGATTCCAGGTCGAGTAAACAACAGCGAAACAGTCTCTCGACAAGCCGTTGTACCCAGGGGGGGGGGGGGGGGGGGGGTTCAACAAAACCAGACGCGGGTGCTCGACAGCAAAATCAATTTTAACCCTAAGGGAGAGCATTAAGGGCGTGGTCAACAACAATTCTTACCCCTTAGAGATAGCGCATTGGGTGTAGTCAAAGGAATTTTTAACCCTACTAGAAAACAATGCCCGTTTTAATTAGCTGACGGATTCCTGTATTCTATGTTACCGACAAAAAAGCCGGAAGTCTCAACCGATCAGTTGACTTGTGGTTTATTGTAAAATACGCCTCGAGCGATTGGGCCACCATTTAGCGTGAGACACCGTAAAAGATAGCAGAATCGGAAAAATCCTCCTCTCCGGGCGTGAAAACCCCTAAAAGATAGCAGAATCGGAAAAATCGCCTCCATCTTTTTTCGCGCAACCAAGCTCGGCTTTTCCGTCTTTCACGGATTGAATCCTTATTGGACAATTTATAGCATCACGTTTACCGAGTATATTAGGATTTCAGGTGCTAGCTAGAGGTGGACGCCCCGCCAACCCATTGTCACAAGAGGTGGTATTTTTTCACGCAAATGGTAGCATGAGACGCCTAAAGTTTGACAGCATACTCATCTGAAAAGACAAGTGGTATTCTTTTCACGCAAATGGTAGCCTGAAACGCCTAAAGTTTGACAGCATTCTCATCTGAAAAGACAAGTGGTATTCTTTTCACGCAAATGGTAGCCTGAAACGTCTAAAGTTTGACAGCATTCTCATCTGAAAAGACAAGGCAGGACTGCTATAGAATTTAAGAAAACTAAAAAAAAGGTGTTGGATCTCCGGCACCCTCGGGAACCCAGGGCGTCTTGGTCACAGGCGCGAGAACGAGGCGGAACAAGGCCGGTGAAGGGGGAGGAGTAAGGGGCGGTTTAGAAGTCCCTCCTTTCTCATATCTCCCGCCCCATCCCCCCTCCGTCGCCTCGTTCTCACGCCACATTATGCTGACCTCGACGCCCTGGATACCCGGGAAAAGATCTCTGTTAAAGCATGCTTAAAATACTTTGGCTTTTTTTAGGCTGTTGAGATACTTCTGGAAAAAGGCGCCGATATGGAAAGCAGAAACAATGCGGGGGAGACCGCCCTGCATGTCATGGCGCGTCGACGGCGCGTGGCATGCATTGTAGCACTGCTGGCCCATGGTGTCGCGGTCGATGCTGCGTGCAGCGAGGGATGCACCGCTCTACACGTCGCAGCCGAGGTAATCACGTGACTTACCATGTGCCAAGACTGCAGGTTTATGGTACCTTGGGTCTAGAGCCGAGAAAGCAGTAGTTGAGAGACGGTCAAGGCTCTAGAGCCAGGAAAGTAGCTTTTAGGATTTTCAGCTAACTGCGATTTTCAGAATTCTCTTGTTTGATAATTTGTTGTGGTTTAAACGTTTCAAATCGAGCTGGTGGAACGGATAGATATATACCGATACTGATTGGGTAGACAAACTTAAACCATCCATTTTAATTAAGAAACACGAAGGGAGCACCTTTTCACGTGGTTTTACCGCAGGCTAATTTACATGCGATGCATTTCGGTCTTTTCCACAGGTAGACGACCCGGATATCGTACGCGCCCTGATTGTTTTTGGCGCCAACATCAACGTGACGAACCACTCCCACCATACGCCACGTCACATCGCTACGGCTGGCCGCCGCCAGCGCTGGGTTGAAGTTGTCGAGGCACTCGGGTTCGTGGGGGCCGGACCCTGTGACACACGTCAATCAGGGTGCACGTTGGAATGCAGCAAGACTTTCCAGGGAACCGTCACAATAGGTGAATATTTCACGGCAACCAACTAGTAGAAAGCACCCTGTAGTTTTGTACAAGATCGGGCATTTTAGATTCGAAAAATTCTAGCAACGAGAAAAAAAAATATCGAAATTCTTCTTGGCGAGCATTATTTATAAATATTTGTTTGAGTGTGACGCACAGTATTCCTTTGGTGTACATGCCACTGGTTGGTTAAGATTTGCGTGGTACGAAGCCTCCAAGAAAACGAGAAGCTAACGAGAAGCCCATTTTTTTTTTTCTATGGCGAGTATGCAAGCGCAAATGCATATAACAACATATCAATAATTATTTTGGTGTCAACTTTGTGTATGTACCGTTGCTTCCCTTGTTAAAATGTGTAACAGTTTTTAAGCTTTCTAAATAATACTGCGAAAGAATGTTTGGCACTAAGTTGTCATCTTTTAGGGGTTACCCCGAATCAGGTGACTTCCGGTTTATTTGGGCTCCCTGTGTATGAAGATCTCTTCAGATTGGCTGCAGCAGCCGCTGTATTAGGATCAGGAAAAGGTGAGGAGGACTGGGTATGGTAAGGTTCGATGTCATGAGATTTTACAGTGTGGTTTGAGTTTGTGTGAAGCCGCGGAAACACAAAAAGCAGAGGAAAAACATAGCGAGGCATGCTTACTAAATACTTAAATAGATTTCGCCTAATTAAGCTTTTGCTAATGTCTAAGCAGCTAGACAGGACAGCTAGCACAGGAATGTCTAACACCAGCGTATATGGCCAGGGGCCCACATGTTGGTAATAACTAGCCTGCGAGCCGGCTCTCCTGTGTGTTTTCGTTGTTCAAAATCCCCGTGGCGCAAAAATCAAGAGTGAGGGGAGTGGGGGAGGTCGCCACAGCAATCCCGACAACCCCAAAACAGGAATTTCCGAATAACCCACTGGAGAGTCGGCTAGCAGGCTAGGTAATAACGGGCAAGGCGATAAAATCCCGTCTAAAAAAAGTACAGAAACAATACAAAACAAAGACATACGCGACGGATAAGTTCAACGTATAATTAACTATAAAGGTGCAACGGGACACGGAGTCCCATGCGGGATGTGTTTTGTGAAATGCACAGGTTTGTTTAAAGATTGAGAGTTTTCTAGTTCACAACAGGACATTTGTTTGATAATCCTAAACCTTCAGATTTCCTTTTCAGGGAAAGATGCGGTGGATGGTAAAAGCGTGAAGAGTGCCTCTTCTATTTATAAACAGAAACACAAGAAAGACGCCATCTTGACTTTGGACGGGGGTGGGATTAGGGGCCTGGTACTTACTCAATTACTGTCTGCAATAGAGGAAGTCAGCGGTCAATCTATCAATAGCCTTTTTGACTGGATAAGCGGGACCAGCATTGGTGGCATCATTGCCCTTGCCCTCGTTCATGGTGGGTATTTGGGGGACTTTTTGGGAGAGGGGGTGGGGACTTAGTGGGAGAGGGGGTGGGGACTCAGTGGGAGAGGGGGTGGGGACTCAGTTGGAGAGGGGGTGGGGACTCAGTTGGAGAGGGGGTGGGGACTCAGTGGGAGTGGGGGTGGGGACTCAGTGGGAGTGGGGGTGGGGACTTAGTGGGAGGGGGGAGGGGTGGGGACTCAGAGAGAGAGGGGGTGGGGACTTAGTGGGAGTGGGGACTCAGTGGGAGAGGGGGTGGGGACTCAGTGGGAGTGGGGCAGGGTGGGGACTCAGTGGGAGAGGGGGAGGGGACTTAGTGGGAGAGGGGTTGGGACTCAGTGGTCTAGGGGGTTGGGACTCAGTGGAAGAGGGGGTGGGTACTCAGTGGGAGAGGGGGTTGGGACTCAGTGGAAGAGGGGGTGGGTACTCAGTGGGAGAGGGGGTGGGGACTCAGTGGGAGAGGGGGTGGGGACTCAGTGGAAGAGGGGGTGGGGACTCAGTGGGATAGGAGGTGGGGACTCAGTGGGAGAGGGGGTGGGGACTTGGTGGGAGAGGGGGTGGGGACTCAGTGGGAGAGGGGGTGGGGACTCAGTGAGAGAGGGGGTGGGGACTTAGTGGGAGTAGGGACTCAGTGGGAGAGGGGATGGGGACTCAGTGGGAGAGGGGGTTGGGACTCATTGGGATAGGAGGTGGGGACTCAGTGGGAGAGGGGGTGGGGACTTAGTGGGAGAGGAGGTGGGGACTCAGTGGGAGAGGGGGTGGGGACTCATTGGGATAGGAGGTGGGGACTCAGTGGGAGAGGGGGTGGGGACTTAGGTGGAGAGGAGGTGGGGACTCAGTGGGAGAGGGGGTGGGGACTTAGTGGGAGTGGGGACTCAGTGGGAGAGGGGGTGGGGACTCAGTGGAAGAGGGGGTGGGTACTCAGTGGGAGAGGGGGTGGGGACTTAGTGGGAGAGGAGGTGGGGACTCAGTGGTCTAGGGGGTTGGGACTCAGTGGAAGAGGGGGTGGGTACTCAGTGGGAGAGGGGGTTGGGACTCAGTGGAAGAGGGGGTGGGTACTCAGTGGGAGAGGGGGTGGGGACTCAGTGGGAGAGGGGGTGGGGACTCAGTGGAAGAGGGGGTGGGGACTCAGTGGGATAGGAGGTGGGGACTCAGTGGGAGAGGGGGTGGGGACTTGGTGGGAGAGGGGGTGGGGACTCAGTGGGAGAGGGGGTGGGGACTCAGTGAGAGAGGGGGTGGGGACTTAGTGGGAGTAGGGACTCAGTGGGAGAGGGGATGGGGACTCAGTGGGAGAGGGGGTTGGGACTCATTGGGATAGGAGGTGGGGACTCAGTGGGAGAGGGGGTGGGGACTTAGTGGGAGAGGAGGTGGGGACTCAGTGGGAGAGGGGATGGGGACTCATTGGGATAGGAGGTGGGGACTCAGTGGGAGAGGGGGTGGGGACTTAGGTGGAGAGGAGGTGGGGACTCAGTGGGAGAGGGGGTGGGGACTTAGTGGGAGTGGGGACTCAGTGGGAGAGGGGGTGGGGACTCAGTGGAAGAGGGGGTGGGTACTCAGTGGGAGAGGGGGTGGGGACTTAGTGGGAGAGGAGGTGGGGACTTAGTGGGAGAGGAGGTGGGGACTCAGTGGGAGAGGGGGCTGGGACTCAGTGGAAGAGGGGGTGGGGACTTAGTGGGGGAGGGGGTGGGGACTTAGTGGGAGAGGGGGTGGGGACTCAGTGGGAGAGGGGGTGGGGACTTAGTGGGAGAGGGGGTTGGGACTCAGTGGAAGAGGGGGTGGGGACTCAGTGGGGGAGGGGGTGGGGACTTAGTGGGGGAGGGGGTGGGGACTCAGTGGAAGAGGGGGTGGGGACTTAGTGGGGGAGGGGGTGGGGACTTAGTGGGAGAGGGGGTGGGGACTCAGTGGGAGAGGGGGTGGGGACTTAGTGGGAGAGGGGGTTGGGACTCAGTGGAAGAGGGGGTGGGGACTTAGTGGGGGAGGAGGTGGGGACTCAGTGGAAAAGGGGGTGGGGACTCAGTGGGAGAGGGGGTGGGGACTTAGTGGGAGAGGGGGTTGGGACTCAGTGGAAGAGGGGGTGGGGACTCAGTGGGAGAGGGGGTGGGGACTTAGTGGGAGAGGAGGTGGGGACTCAGTGGGAGAGGGGGTTGGGACTCAGTGGAAGAGGGGGTTGGGACTCAGTGGAAGAGGGGGTTGGGACTCAGTGGAAGAGGGGATGGGGACTTAGTGGGAGAGGGGATTGGGACTCAGTGGGCTAGGGGGTTGGGACTCAGTGGAAGAGGGGGTGGGGACTTAGTGGGGGAGGAGGTGGGGACTCAGTGGAAAAGGGGGTGGGGACTCAGTGGGAGAGGGGGTGGGGACTTAGTGGGAGAGGGGGTTGGGACTTAGTGGGAGAGGGGGTTGGGACTCAGTGGAAGAGGGGGTGGGGACTCAGTGGGAGAGGGGGGGGGGACTTAGTGGGAGAGGAGGTGGGGACTCAGTGGGAGAGGGGGTTGGGACTCAGAGGAAGAGGGGGTGGGGACTCAGTGGAAGAGGGGGGTGGCGACTCAGTGGGAGTGGGGACTCGAGGGAGAGGGGATGGGGACTTAGTGGGAGAGGGGGGTGGCGACTCAGTGGGATATGGGGTAAGGACTCAGTGGGAGAGGGGGTGGGGACTTGGTGGGAGAGGGGGTGGGGACTCAGTGAGAGAGGGGGATGGGGACTCAGTGGGAGATGGGGTGGGGACTCAGTGGGAGAGGGGATGGGGACTCAGTGGAAGAGGGAATGGGGACTCAGTGGGAGAGGGGGTGGTGACTTAGTGGGAGAGGGGGTGGGGACTCAGTGGGAGAGGGGGTGGGGACTCAGTGGGAGAGGGGTGGAGACTTAGTGGGAGAGGGGGGTGGGGACTCAGTGGGAGAGGGGATGGGGACTCAGTGGGAGAGGGGGTTGGGACTCAGTGGGAGAGGGGGTGGGGACAGAACCACTGGTTTACTAATCTTACCTCAACCCTCCCCTCACACAGGTAAATCAGTGTCATTCTGTCAAGGCTTCCTGTTTCGTATGAAGGACAAAGTGTTCAAAGGTCCCCGGCCTTACGACACAGAGCCCCTGGAGAAACTCCTCCAAGAAACCTTTGGCGAGAACACAAAAATGACAGCTGTCACTCATCCAAAGTATGTGATGTTACCATAGTAACAGTAGTAATTCAGTGTGCAATGTTCTCAGCTGACTCATGATAACTTGAAACAAGGAAAGTCAGAACTGGTTTAATTTATTATGCTTTCGAGTTAACGGGAGATAACTATGCATTATTTCTGCTGGCAATTGTTCCCTTTGAAAATTTCTGTTATTTGCCTAAATAAGTAACAGTTAAATTGAATTTTGTGGGAGGCTCGAGTTACCCAGGGCTCCGGTTAGGAAGTCCTTTTCAATGGAAAGTCCAACCAAGCTTCATATTTTACTAAAAAAGATTCTTGCTTCACTTTCCTGACTTCTTTCTGCGCGTCTATGTTGCATTTGCAGAGTATTTTGTTTTTACTTTATTGTTATCTTTTCGAGCAATACAAAATCAACCAAAAGGCCAAAAAAGGAAATATGATTATTGTTATGCAATTCGGTTCTTATTTCTGTAATTTGATATAAGAATCCCCCTTTTTGTAGGACGTTAGTGACCGCTGTCTTAGCTGATCGTCGTCCGGCGACTCTGTACTTCTTCCGCAACTATAATATGCCAGAAGATCTAGAGCCCATCCGCAAAAATAACCCCTTCCCTCCCCCTCCCGTACCAGCAGGTAAGTGTTCAGTACCAATGCTTGATAATACTGTTATAGTTGCTAACGTCAACGGTTGCTTAGCTTATGGTTGCTAAGGTAAAAATGCTGGTAACATAAGAAACCCTGGACCCTCCCATGGGTACCATCGCTACCTGCCTAGTCGTGGTTGCTAAGCTCATCACACTGTTGCCATAATAGTTACCAAGGCTATCGTTGAAAAGGTGGTCATTGTTAAATTTTGTGTAGTTGCTGTCATGTTATTCCTTATTTCTAGGTTATCTTGTTTAGTTACGGACCTCATTAGATTTTATGCACATTAGTTACTAAATACACAAAGTGTTTCCATAAAGCTTATAAAACGGGCAATATTCCCCCAATGGCTTCTTAATTTTCGCGAACCTTTAAAATTGCGAAATTCGCGAAGTTAAAGTGACGCGAAAAATAAGTGTAATAAGGTATTTCAAATGCTTGATTGTTTTTCTTTTTTGGGCCTGATCGATTGGCTGTCCCAAAAGTTTATTTCAACATAGTTGCATAAGTAATCCTAGTTGTTTAGTTCACTCTGGTTCCTAAGGTCACTACGGTTGCTTAGGTAACCACCGTTACTAAGGTGACGTCATTTTGCCTTCTAGTGCAACAAGTCTGGCGAGCAGCTCGTGGTTCCGGTGCCGCTCCTACATTTTTCCGCGCCATGGGCAGGTTTCTAGACGGGGGTCTCATCGCAAATAACCCAACATTGGATGTTCTCTCAGAGGTCCACAAGTACTACTGCGTGCATGAGCCCCACAACAAAAAAGGACCAGGGAACTCTAACATAGGCTTGGTTGTGTCCCTTGGCACTGGTGTCCCTCCCCCTGAGCATGTCCCCACTTTTGACGTGTTCAAGCCCGAGACCATGTGGGATGCAACGAATGTACTGCTCGGCGCACGCGCACTAGGACTGTTAATGGTGGACCAGGTACGTGCTTTTTTGCCATATTAATATACAACGCTGTCAGTGCAAACGGCAAACGGGGATTGAAAAATTGCAGTTCTATGACCGAAAGGAGACATGGGTCCCAAAATATTTGTTCCGAATTCAGAAAAAAAAAAAAGAAAAACATGCGACTAACCGTGATAGCCAAATTCGTTGTTCGCGACCTGCCAGAATCCAAAATTCCCTTTTTTTCGTTTGGGAATAGCGCGTAGTCAAGCAAACTAAACAATCAAAACCAGACAAACCGCCCCCAAAGCTGACTACGCGCTATTCCCAAACGAGACATGGATTTTGGATTCGCCGAGGTCGCGCAACAACAAATTTGGCTGTAAATGCAATTGATATATGGTCCTGACGTCGCTTAAGTTGTTTTACCACCTTCATTTTCACACAATTACTAATTAGCACCTTTCGGTCGTAGATCTGCCATTTGGCAATTGCCATTCGCCGTTTTAGTTGACAACCTTTTTAGAACCTTTTTTATGGTGCTATTGTTATTTGATAATAGCTGTTGGTATGATGATGATAGCGATAGGGAAGATGATAATGATGATGATGATTGTGTTTTCTTTTTTACATTACCATATTATATATAATTTTGATGATTAAACTGTTACATTTTCCTTCGCAGGCCACTGCTACCAATGGAGCCGTTGTAGACCGCGCCAGGGCATGGTGCGAGATGATTGGCTCCCAATACTTCCGGTTCAGTTCGCCGATGTCGGCTGATGTCGGCTTAGACGAGACTGATGATCGCATATTGGTTAAGATGTTGTGGGAGACGAGAGTCTATATCCTTCAAAATCTTAAAGAGTTCAAAAAGGCTTCGGAGGCTTTGACGTAAAAAACCGCTTCGTAAGTAAACCCTTATGTATTTCGGAATTCTATTTTCTCTGGCGAAGTATGGGTAGGCGGTAAGATGTTTACCGCGCTAGTGAAAAGAAGACGCAAGGGGAAAAGGAAGTGGAGGAAGAAACGTGACGGTTCCTTTTCTCTTCTTTCTCCGTCTACGCTTACTCCACGTTCGTGTACTCTCCAAGCGCTCATCAGCTAATTAGCGTACTTTCTCCGTCACTGTTTCATTTGCCAGTAAAAATCCGACTCGCGGGGATGAATGGCTGGTAAATTGATTTTTGGAGTGCAAAACCCTTATATCCAGGAGTAGTCTAAAAGAAAGGAGAGCTTTCATACGACATTTAACGAATTAAGTAAGGCAGCGCAAAATTAAAATATAATGACCTTACGAAGAATTATGTGTGATATGGTGATATCTTCACTCATGTGGCTCTCGGTGATCTAAAACATCTAAATGCCCCTAGTTTAGCAAGTATGCAAGGGGAGTTTGGACCGGAACCTCAGCAATGTCTCGTCGATCCAGCCCTAAAGTCCGGCTGAGATCATTCATTTTGCATAGGGTACCATATAGCCTACGAAACCACGTGTCACACAAGTCGGGTAAACGGACTTTAAACATCGCAGTGTGGCTTCCTGGGAATTAGATTTTGAGCGCAGGAGAAAAGAGGCCTTTTTCAAAATCGAACGCGAAGAGACTTGGAGTTAAATAAGAACACATATTTAACGCTTTTTTCAAGATAATTTAGATTAAAGAGCAGAAAGTGGTAGCTTTAGTCATAGATAGGTATATAATATATTTGATTACCTTACCTACAGTACCAGTCACCATTTAAAATGTTTTGATTAATAATTTTATATATACCATACAATTAAATTGAATAAGCATGCAATGATAAAAGTATAATGATTGCCTTTTATTTGGTAATTCAAATTTCAGTTATATAAGGGATAAAATTTGGGAACTGGATGAATATAATCAATCTTTATGAAAATGAATCTTGGTGTTTATATTAATGCCACTTATGCAATTTATTAATTTGACATATAATTATGTAATTTTACCCTATTTAAATTGCCAATAAAGTGTTAATAAAAAATGAAATATACGTTGCAATCTGGTTAGCTTTAATACCTTACACCAGTTTTAATATTAGTTTTATTTTAACCGCTGCTTACGAGCTGTCATCTTTGTCTGAGAATCAAGCAGCGGCTGACGTCACACATGACCTGTCAATCAAAAATACATTTAGAGACTAATAGGTTTGTCCTGAAAGGCTGGCCGCTGTATGTCAGCTTTGAGAAAAGTCCCCTTTTGTTTTCCAATGTGACTTTTTTGGTGGCATCCCGCGCGCGCTCCGGCTTTTGGCGGGAAAATAACAAAACCAAAACAAACTTATACAGCGCTTACGAATTATTCAAATTAGTATTTTCTTTTTTTTTTAATTTTTAATTTCTTTTGTCGCTCTCTGGCGTAACGGGAGCAGCCATTTCTGTGTTTTCTTTGGCTTGAATTATTGCCACCCAAAAAGTCACATGCCTATGTATACACTTTTTTTCAAACTTGTCAGTGCAAACGGCGAATGGTAATGCCAAATGGCAGTTCTACGACCGAAAGGGCTTATGGGTACTAATTATTTGTAAGAAAAAGGGGTCATACATAAGCTCCAGCGATGCCAGAACCATACTTTAATGACCGTTAATGGATAATCGTACGATTTATACATATTTCTGCGTTTGGAAGAAATATTTTGAGATCAATGGCTCCTTTCGGTCATAGAACTGCCATTTGCGGTTCGCCATCTGCACTAAAACGGCGTTTTTTGAATAGCCCAATTCCTAGTTCCACTATGACCGCTGGACTTACAGACTAAGGACGCATACATACAGTTTAAGCCTCGACTTGAGGCAAAAATCATGCGCATACCAGCGAGAATCCTCTGGAACTTGGAATAAAACAATGCAGAAACCTGTGAATACTACATGACCACGATGGTATTTGCAATCGATTCAATTGAAACCGAGTCTTGCACTGTATTTATGCGTCCTCGGTGCCTATGACCAGCAGGCACAGTGGAACTCGATACTGGACTATAAGTTTTCTGTACCTCTAAGCGTGGCATCTTCTACAGCACACATGCGGACTTGACCAGCTTGTCGAGAGTGCTCGAAGCAGATGAAACCAGGGTGTCATAGCCATCAAGCTGGATGACCTTGTCCAAAGATCCGCAGATCTCGTACAAGTTGTCCAGATCAATATCGTTACTGGATCCAACTGCGATCGCCACTACATTTACGTTCAGATTCTAAGTAGAGAAATCAAGGTCATTCATAGTCTTTGTCAGCCGCCATTTTGTCATCCTAGCAAAGTACCAAGTGTGAGAAAGCATTCATTTCCATATCGGCTATTAGCTGTATAGAAATTTTCAGCTTAATTTGCGAAATGAAGCAAATCAAAACTTTTATTTCTGGGTGGTTAGGCTATCTGAAAGTATACAGGATCACGATAAACAGAAACGCGGCAGCTTTGTTAACCTTTAATAAGCAATCTTGTAAAATTGAAAAAAAAAAATCCCAAAAACAGTTCGGAGGTGCGTGGGTCAAAGGCCAACCCGAAAAAAATATCGGGAAATTCATTTTTGAAAATGCAGTGCCATAATATAAGAATAAAATTTGCGAATATCATATCAAATGGTTTCTGGCTATATATGGATGGTCATTTCAAAATAATAACAACAACAACAACAACGACAACAACAACAATAATAATAATAACAACAATAAAAATGGATAGGGGGTGCATGGGCCGCCGGGTCAAGTCAACTCCCATCTAATTTGCGCCTTTCGGGATACGAACCATGGTTTGCCAAATGCACTTATTCGAAAAAGGCGTTTGCCTGCCATACCTTGAGAGCGTTTATAGAGTTTTTGAACGTGGTCTGGTCGAGCCACGCCCTTCCATCGGTCATCAGAACTAGGGTCTTCGGTACCCCCTCTTTCTGCTGATTGGTAAAAAGTTCCACGGCTCGACCAAGAGCGACGTCTGTTCGCGTCCATGAGCCAGTGAAGAAAAACTGAGTCTTTGCAATCTGACGTCAAGAAAACAAGACAGCAGTTACGGCTATAGTAAAGGTTAATTTAGGGATAGATAGGGGACTTTGGGTGGCAAACTAGCGCGCGCTCAGGCTTTTAGCGACAAAATAACGGCAACAAAACGCAACTTGCTCAGCGCTTTTGAAATAATCCAGAATTTCTTTTTCAGAAATGGCTTAGTTTCATTAGAAAAATTTATTTCTTCGTCGTTCTCTGATGTGAGGGGTGCAGTAATTTCCGTGATTGTTTTGTTTTGAATTTGTCATCCAGAAAGGTCACGTGATCTCTTAGCCCCAGTCCCCTCTTGTGGCTTACTGCGAAGAAGGACGGTGGGGGTGGTAGTAGTATCCCATAAAGCCTTTCGGGACTCGTCACGATCGAGCTCATAAGCGCCGCCTAGCGTGACAAGTCCAGAACGGCTTCGAGGGAGACTAGTAGGCAAGGCAATAGGATATATTTTAGGGATTTGTTGGATTCTGAATATTTTCATCAATTTCCACGTAAGCTTGAATAATTTCGCAAAAGCATAAGAGAATAAGATGCTCTCTTGTTTCGCGCTATAAATCCTTGCTTGCACTCAAGTTATAGACAATTAGAGTTAATTAAACGGGCACAAAAAAGGAGTAGGGGGAGGGAGAGGGGGAAGGGGAAAACTCCTCTCCACCCCTCCCCCTTTTTTGCTCTCATCCCATATAATGCGCAGTCAAATAGTAAAACAATCGTTTTTTTTTTCTTCTTATTTCTTCTCCCTAATATCACACAGAAACGCTTGCTACGCAGCCTAGTGTTGAAGGCCCCTCGCGCGTTTGCTCCAATCATTATCTTCTTCTAGGGCTACTGTCTTCCTCAGCCTCCCCGTCTCTTATTCTCCTAATCGTCAATATGTCATTTTCAGCGCGATCTCAAGGCCACATTGCGGCAATTGCATACTTACTATCGGCGTACCTGGGTCAGCTCCTCCTCCCCCTCCCCCCCCCCCCCCCCCCCCTTATCCCCCTACCCCCACATTCCTGGGCCGGCTAAAGTAGGCTATTTGTTATCATCTTCAAAAACTATTTTAATTGGGATTGCGGGATGAGGGGCCACGCTCTCATTTAGCTTCTGAATGCTTTGACTGCAACTTGTTAAATTCCCCGTACTCCCCTGACTATGGACTATATTTTACATATGATAGTACCTAGGTTTAGAAATTTGTACAAGAAAATGTCAATTTTTTTTTTCAAAACTAATTCAATTTATTTAAAAATCGTCCTTTTATCGTCTGTTTGTAAGAGGTTAAGGCCCCGTCCCCCGTACCTCACGGATTTGCGCCAGGGACCTAGCCTCACTTCCAACTAGGTCCAGTTTAAAGCGAGCATCCACATCAAACTCGGCCAAAGCAACACGCGTCTTCTGAGACGTAAAGTCAAACCGGTCGAAGAACTTTTCGATGTACTTGACTTCCTTCACGAGGTTGACCGGTCCAATGCTACCAGAGACATCCACGAAGATCGCCACATCCGCCTTGTTGCTGCAAGCTATGATAGTAACACTCCGTTATGGGGTGCTTTTACTGCAGTTTTATTTTGTTCTTCATTCATTGAGCTGGCGAGCTCTGGGGTCAAGCGCACCTTCTCTCGATCTCCAATGATTCGCCACTCTTAAGGCCTGGCTAAACTAGGCGATATGACGAGCGCGACATGTCGAGCGATACATGTCGCCTGCATGTCCCCTAGTTTAGCCACCCAGAAAGACATTGTAGCGAGTAACAAATCGTGTAGCTGCGACAAAGAAATGTTTATCGGATAGTTGAGAAACATTTTCGTGTCGCGCTCTACAAAATTTGTCGCGCACTACATGTTATTGGTAGTGGCTTAACTAGGAAACATTTGTCGCACGACACATATACATATACATCGATATGTCGCCTAGATTACCCAGGCCTTTACGTTGCGCAGGAGATTGGGTCGAGTTTATATGCGAACAGTATTCTGGGACGATTATATAGGGAACGAATTCAACATAGAGTCATATTGATGAGATACTGAATGAAAGCTAGAAAATGGTTGGTTTTGGCAATTATGTTCTCCCGGGATATCTTCGATGTTAGTTTCACAACATCAACATTTGCATTGTTCAACGCCATGTTGAATTGCATCCCCTAAACTCCCAGCATGCTGTTCGCTTATCAACTCTACCCAATCCCCGCGCAACATAAGAATTGCGAATAAAGAAGTCTATATTTTTTAAACTCATCGTCTGATAAGTTTGGGGTCAGGTATCGGATAGCTTGGTAACCGCCTAAGCAAGCGCACCCGAGGAGCCAGGCCTCCGGGCCACAGCTCCCCGCTCCCCAGGGGGATACCCGTCACACCTTTCGGTGGAATATACTTACCTAGTTAGTTGAATGCTACCCTAAGGGTGTGGTGGGAGGGGCGAAAAACCCGCGAATCCAGTGTTGAGTCGAGCGAGATTTGCAGAACTCTAAGAGAGGATGCAAACGTGCCAAGGCCTGAATAACCGGGGGCGCCCAAGACGCAGCAGGGGCTAGACCCAGGAGCGCGCGGTCATCCTCGATTTTAACTTATGCTAAATTGCGCTTATGCTTATGTAGCATACATGAAATTACTCCCTCTTCCCCTAAGAATATCTTTTGCTTTGAACCTCTACCGCAACCTTTGGCCAGCTCAGTTCTCACTTCCTGTACTCATATTCGTGAGCGTTGTACTTACTAAGCACTGGCTCTTTAAGAGGAGCTTCAAGGGGGGCTTCAAGGGGGCTTTCCAGGGGGCTTTCAAGTGGCTTTTCAATTGGACTTTCAATAGGGCTTTCGAGCGGCGCTTCAAGTGGGCTCTCTTGGGGGGTCTCGTCTGAGTTAGAAGCGACCATAGAGCTCTGTATTTTGTAGAACATTGCGCGAAATTCGCCGCCGAAGCACGGGACTCCATTATGAGTTAGGTTACTCTTGGGTACAAATGGCGCGTCACAGCTTTTGTCAACATCAAGGGGGAGTCTGTGAGAAAATAGTATATTTATGTTAGTATTTATGTTAGTTTCGGATTCTGATGCGGCGGTGTGGCCTGAAAGGGAGGTATTTTTCAATACTTAGTATTTATAGCCCTTAAAGCTCTTAAATCGTATCAATTCACTGCAGAATTTCGCTAGTCTTTTGCTATTCTATTCTTTCGCCTATTCTCACTGTTATTTGAGACATGATTCTTCGGAGGGGGGGCACATATAAATGTTCTAATGGAGTCTAATTACGTTTTTTTTTTCTTGAAAAAAAAAAACATATCAGCACCCTTGGTAATTATGTTGTAAGTTCGTATGTTATTTTTTGATATTCACAACAAAACACACGGCAAATAGCGGGGTTTGGGTTCACTCTCAAACTAACACTGTTATTGTTATATCTCATCGGTTTACATATACATTGCCTGGTTTACCTGTTGTGGTAGGCATAGCGGAAAAACGTATTGCGCATGCGCGAGGTATCAGACCCATTGGAATCCAAGATGGCGGACGAGAACGGGGAAATTTGCAGCAACTTTTGCTGCTTCGTACACCTAAATGGAGAGAGCGATTGCCCATGCAATTCATGGGCAGTTGTATAGTGTACATCTGAAGATACTGACATGGATCTGCTGTTAGGAATTCACCTTACATTGGTACAAATTGAAGATATTGTCAACGATCGCCGAAGTGTATGGTATTTTCAAGTTTTCCCGAATGGGTTTAGAAAATATTGAAAAATAAGGACATTTGTGAATAGATAAGGTTCATACTTCTTTAGATGATAGACTAAGACTTTCTTTAAAAAATATCAAATGTAATCTTCATACTTTTGAATGTGATCTGTTGAAAAGGGTTTGAATGTTGAGTTTCTAGATTTGACTCCGATCGAAGTTTTACATACTTACGTAATGATTGTTTATCTGGTTTGGACAACCAAAAATAGCAGAGTTAATGGGTATATAACACGTTATCTGTGATCGCTAGAATGAAGAATACTGTATTTTAAATCTAAGTAAAGTTGAAGTCGTCGTTTAATCACTGTGTTGTATTGTTCAACCAACTTTCCTGCTTATGACAAAAAGGGCGGGGAAAAATAGACATGCGCGCGTACCATTTCCCGCTCTTTTTTGCAAACCATTTAGCGGCTTTTGAAGGTCAAAGCAAACTGTTATCAATGTTACAACATGGAGCGGGTTTGTCATTTTGCCCCCCGTTAAAGATTATCTAATGATTTTTGCTCGGGGAACTTATCCGTAACAGGCATTAGAGATTCTAGGGCTTGCGCAAGCAGGGTTTTTATCACGGTTTGCGTCAGACATCTGCGCGAAAACGTAAACAATAGCAAAACCCGCTGCTGCTTCCCTGCAAAAAAGGGCCAACCCTGTGGGGGAAAAATTGTTCCGTGTCCCCAACGGCTTTTCGGTGTGCTTGACGCTTTAGATGAGGGATATATCGGAACAGCCATCTGCGAAAAACACTTAAAAGTCGCAGACAACGACGAAGAAGTGACTTCCAACCCCAAATACATCTACCCTTCAACGAGAAAAGTAAGAATTAAAATATAAGCTTGTGGTTAAACAAAAAAAAAAATGTCTACTATTTTGTAAGATTATACACAATGTAACTAATTAAAATGTGAGCGAAGTGCAACACCAGTGTCTTATGATCAGAGCGAAGAGAAAGAGCTGCTAAGGCAGGTGTCTTCATTAGAGGAGGAGAACACTGTCCTCAGATCCAAAAATGCCGCCCTGACATTTGAAGTACTGTCCTTAAGAGCACAAATTCAATGCGAGTTGAATTTATTAAATATTCGTATAAAAAACAATTAAATAAATAAAGTAAAGAGACAAATAAATTTAGTGAAATATACTACTTAAATATAATGAAATAATTGAAAATTTAATTATTTAATTTCCCCAACAGCCTCTCCACCATTTAAGAGATTATTCCAGGGCTTCCACCATTCACTGACTCAGCACTACCTCTCTAATGGCCAACCTCTCTATGATGCCCAAACTTTCCGAATACACGAGACCATCACCAGCCCTCAACATGGAGAGGAGAAGAAAACAGAACAAGCAGAGAACAGTTGCAATCCTGCATATCCTCTCATTTTTCAGAAGTCAAGTACTCTATGTTTCTGTGTCTATGTATTTTCATACAAACAAAGTGTCTGAAGTTTTTGTCTTTTCAACAAAATTCTGTGCAAGATGGGCTGGTGCTACATTTCAAGCAGTGTTTTTTTTTATAACATTCTTCAATTTGTTAGAAAATCAACCAGCTGCAAGTTGATTGTGGAGTCTTTCTCTCTGCCTGTGGCACTTCCCAGCAAGGACTGATGTCAGGAAGCATGATGGGATTTTCCCCTCACCCTCGCACAGTGCAAAGCAAAAAAAGGGACCTTGCTGTGAAAAGTGCTGATATCACCAAATTCAAGATCAATGAGGCCATGCAGGTACAGTACAAATACAGCTTAACCAGTACATAAAACCATGGACAGCAGAAATATGTATGGATGTTTGTTACATCCAATTACTCAAGAGATATTCAAACAGCCAAATAGGAACATATCGTATTAAGTCTCTGAGTTGAATTCCCACTTCTGATTCATTTGAAGAAAATAAACATTCCACACATATTTTAGATGTTCACAGTTTTACTGGTTGCACTGTAAAGAGTCGGACACAGCTCTAGTACAGTATTTGAGTGCAAACTCTGAAAAACTGTTTCTACATGTCAATAAATCAACATAAGATTTATATGGTATGTTGAATGCCTTTTTGAAAACAAAGTACTGTAGTTTTACTGGCATTTTAACCTTTATTTTTTTGCTCTGTAAAAAACTATTGTAAGGTTTGAAGCATCAGCACAAGGTGCTCTGTTTCACAGAGTGAACTAGTTATACCATGTTTAACATGTGCCAGTTTTTTCCTTCCAGAACAAGAAATTCACGCTTTCAATAATTGACGACTTCCACGTCACCCACACTGTTCAGGACCCAAAAGCAGCTGTGACCAGTACAACATTGCACATGGCAACTGAGCTTCTTGACATTCAAGAAGCCGAGGCAGTACCTAGGCCCGAATCCACAGTCCAGCACCAGGAAAGAATTCAGCACATTCCTGGAGGGTTATCTTGTACAGCCATATCTCGGTGCCCTCCCACCTGAAAGAAGAATTTTCAACATGGCAGATGCTGAGGAGTCCATACAACATTTAGGGTAAATAGCTTTTTTTAAATCACTATTTGCTCGCAAATGGCATACAAGTAGGGTGAATAAGAGAATATGTGATACAGAGGGCATACAAAAATACAAATTACCAAACCAACTAAAATGTTATTTTGTTTAGGGGCTACGCTGATCCTGAGAATGCTGAGAAAGCTTCTCTTAAAACAGTTGTTCTGGTAGATGAAGGAGAGAGCTCCCTGAAGGCAATTGCAGGATATGAGGAGGCATGGGTACATATCAACAGTGAAGTGCCCATCATGACTGACTACCTTGACAAATACAGTACCTCATGATCACAACAGGAGACTGGCCGACATACTACTTTCAAAAGAAAATGATCGCACAGGTAATGAAAAAAAAAAGGAAATTTATTAAAATGTCAAGAACTCCAAAGCAAAACAATGACCAAAAATAGTTTTGATGTGCATCAGTTGTAAGATATAGCATTGGCTATACTGTATAATGAACTTAAGTGATATTGTATGCACAAAAAAGAAACGATTCTCTAATTTCAGAATTTGAGGGAAACTGTCTGTAAGCACAGTGATTTTAAAATAAATACACACACAGAACAGTTTAAATTATTCCATTAGAGTTTAGCAAATGGTAAAAACTTTGTGTTTTTCTTTCTTTCAGTGGAACCCACGGCAACTGAATTTTCAGATATCCCTGATCCCGTGGCATGGGCCATTCCACATCTCCTATAATGCCCAGCAGAATGTCGTTGTCATTTATAGATTTCTGTTTGAGCTGATGTATAAGGCAATTTTTGGTGCAAGGAAAATCCTTGCAAAGAAACCAAAATCGTATCGTACTAGTACACTAATAACAGCATGTTTTGGGGGCTGGCTGCTTGTTAGGGAAATTGTGTTAAGGCAGTTTGGCACTAAATACAAAGGGACAGAGTATATGACATTAATTCACCTACTAGATGAGATTGTGTCTCCTTGTGTTTAAGAATATCAACACTCCTTGTTGCATGTTGCAATGATGTTTGTTATACACTGCCGGAGGCATTACTACAAGGCGACCCTGGCTCAGCTAAGTGACATGCTCTACCACAAACATCAGGGAACCATCCTGAGCGCCCTGACAGAGAAAAAAGTAGAGACATTTCATTCATTGCTATGAAGGTATGACAAAATGAGGACTTGTCAACCTCCTTTGTAGTATTTATCAATATTATAATTATTTACCCTTTTAAATTAACCACTTTTGGTTTTGTCTAAAATTTCCTATTATGCTGAATTTTGACATCTTTTAAACTTTTTACTGGGAGACAAAGATAATATGTAAGATATCTTAGCTTACTCATTACAAATATAATATTGCAATATTCTTTAAATTTTCAGAAATATAGAGCCTTGGAGTAATGTGGCACAAATTCAAAACGCTGCAAGAATCCTAAATACAAACAGGTTCCACAACTTTAGTGACAACTTTGTCAACAAATACCAAAGAGAGGGCAAGTGCGACTACAGCATTGTTTGCGGAAAAGCGGCAGAATTTCTGGTTGATTTGTTTGCTGATGTATGGAACTGCCCTGATAAAGTGGTGATCCTCCCAAGAGGCCGCAAGAAATATCAGGTAACGAAATGCAAATAATGCTTATACACAACTGTTTGCTTATACACAACTGTAATGCACAAGAGACTTGGGTACTACAGATTTCAGTTTTTCAAAATGGTAAACTAAATCATTCATAAACATGGGAAATCGATTTTTTTCTAAATGGTTTTAAACATGAAAGATAAAATGTTTTTAAGAAAGTACACAGATTCGTCTGTAAATGTTAAAGCTTTCTGAGGCTTTCAGTTATATGCGGTAGACATTCTAATTCGTTCTTATCTCATTCCGGGGCTTGTTCCTACTTTTTGATTGACAGCTATAATTGAATTTTATTTCTACAGCCATATTACTTACCAACACTGGACGCTACTACGGTTGACCAGCGAAGCCTTCCCTTGGGGTATGCTTGGAATTTTGAGCAACCGGATCCAGCCAAAGTGTGCGACTTCATCGGTTGTCAAAGTGTGGGATCAGAGCACGTGCTTCTGACATGCGGTCACTCCTTCCACCGAGAATGTCACCGTAAAACATGTCCGATTTGCTTGCCAAATTTGTTGGACAAACTTGCGGAGTCGTTCAATAGTGGCTTGCTAAGGAGCACAGACGATGAATGTGATGACGAGGACGACGGGGAGGGCGACGATGATGACGGCCTGGGCGAGACGGTCCCCGAAACGAGGGAGTACCACGATGTAACCAGGTTTCGAGATGAGCTCGAAAATCGTTTTCGCGAGAGAATATCGGAGCAGTAAGGTCCGTTTTAAGTTCTGAATTGACTATTACGATGGAAACAGAAATAAATGCAAACATTCTGCCTGACAGAATGGTATTTTTCACGGCAAACTTGTCTGTTTTCTTTTCGGATCTGTGTCAAATCTTGAATGAAAATCGAGAATTTTAACGCAAATCTCTCGTAAAATCAGCTTGAATCTCGAAATGCACATAAAAAGTAGACCATGAATGCTGTATTATCTTCCCCTACCAGGATAAACCTGTTTTAAGTCTTAACCCGATAACTTACAAGCGAAAAGCGTTTTGAAAGACGTAAGCACATGGCGATTTCGCTCCTCTCCAGCCGCCATCTTGAATGAAATGCTCCAAAAGTCACGCGCATGCGCAATACGTTTTTCCGCTATGCCGTTGTGGTACAAATTAGCATATTTTCTAGCTGACTTGTCAAAGACAAGACTGAATGGAAACCACAGTGTGGAATATTCCGACTTAATCTCGAGAATAGCTGGCTTTTACCGATCCCAATTTCACGCCAGGTAAGGTTTCTATTTTTGATTGAACATGTTTTCATCGTTTCTTTCTTTCAAAATGCTTGTTGACGCATAACACGTTACAAAACTCTCGCGCGAAGTCTGGATCTTGAGATAAAGTAGTTATAAAGTACTTAATCGTAGTTTGTGGGATTTCTATAGAGCATTAAACCATTAAAGAAAAAATAAGAGGTAATAATGTGATAACCAGAACAGAACCTTTCAATAGAGCTATTTTTTTTTAAAGACTGAATCAAATTCAACTAGCGTCGATGTCTAGCTTTGAAACACGTTTAACTTGATTGCTTTTCTTTCTCAACTCATAATGCTAAACTCAAAAGTCCCAGGATCAAGTTCTTGAATGTATCTCAAGCTAACGCAACGTCAATTTTCATGATTCCCATGCAGTTAAGAGATTTTTAGTTCGATAGCGAAGCGATCACTTCCTTTTTCAAAGCGCCCCTTCCTTTGTCACGGCGACCCTTCCTTTTCCAGGCTTAGGCCAAGTAAACATAAAACAAATGTTTGCCGTTTGGATTTCTATAAAAATTCGAGCGGAGCTACTTTTTTTTATTTCTTTTAGTGTATTTACACTCTTCCCAAGAGATAGTAGGAGTTTTGCGTGATTCTCAGGTAGAATATTTTATTTTTGCTTGGCCTTAATTAAATTGCTTTCTCGGCGACATTTCCCAAAACGCGATTCGATCTGAATCCATTAATCTTCCCCATCGTCAGACAAACGCTGTTTGTTTCTTTACACTAAGGACCGCCTTCAGAAGAGCTTCACGTCCTTATCTCCAAGAATGTCGATAAACTTAGATATCTTGCACTCCTTGCACGGTTAGCGTGTTTTCAGAATACTTCTTGTGCAGGTTGATGACGCCATACCGACAGACGGAACGCTTATAATAGTATAGATATGGGAAGAAAAATACCGAGTTTCTTGGCCTACGTGTAGCTGCTGACTCGCGAATAATTTATTTTTATTCGCGAGATTATGAAAGAAAAGTATTGAAGCAAGATGTTTGTCAGGTTATTCCAGTCAGCTTTTTCTTTTCTTGGTTATTTTTCTTATTGAAACAGCCTCGCAATGAGGGTTTTTTTTCTGCTTATCATTTGCTTTGCATGCTTTTTTTTCTTTTAAATGTAGCTTGCAGGATATTTTTTTTTTTCAAAATCACCCACCCCCCCCCCCCTTAAAAGTCAAATGGTCCGCCCCTTAATGGGTGCCATTTTGAAAGCCCAATCTTTTCGCTGATTTCCCAGAAGTTGGTTCTGTGACAGACTATATTTGTATAGTCCATGCTTTATTACAACTCTCGACTTTCCAAATTACATTATGATTGTTGTTGTTGTTGTTATTTTTATCATTCCCAAAGTTGTTGATATTAAGTAATCTTTTGTTTAAAAGTTATCTTTTTTTTTTCTAGAATATCATACATTTGGTGTCCTCTCAAAGCTGTGATGCTATGCCTTTTACTTCCTGCCCAATTCGCCGCCCACACTCAAGAAAAATAGCAGGTGCTATAACCCTACTACTATTTATAACAACTTCCACAATTATCTTCTCCAGAAAACCTTCATGTAATATTGCCATGCCAGTGGATGATTACTACCCCAAAATTGATTTCAAACTGGTCTCTCCTGCAATCAAACCTGTATTACGGAGCAAAAAGCTGTTCCTAGTTGTTGTGGTTAATTCTGGAGCTAACGGGGAGAAATACTTCCAACAACGACAGGCTATAAGACAAACATGGGCAAGGCAGGATAGGGAGGTCTCCACTTTAGAGGATTCAAAATGGGAAGTATTTTTTGTTCTGGGTAAAACATACAACGAACAAGACAGGAAAAATCTCCAGGAAGCAGATAAGCACAATGACATGCTGATAGGGGATTTCAAAGACATCTACCTCAACTTAATCATAAAAACTATGATGAGTCACCTCTGGGCGTCGTCTCTTGACTGTTGCTATATTCTCAAGGCTGATGATGATGTGTATATAAGAGTCCCGAGAGTCATTGCATGGTTGAAAGCAAGAAGATCTCACTCGAGGTTTTATGGTGGGGATATTTACACAAATAGTGAGATCTCCAGAGACCCATGTTCTCCATGGGGTATTAGTAAGAAATACTACCCCTATTTTGAGTGGCCTCCTTTTTGTTACGGTCTCTTTCATATACTATCTGCGGATGTAGTACCAGAGATTTTAAACCATACAAGGACACGAATTCCATTTCACACTGATGATGCATATGTAGGCGTAGCTGCAGATGACTTGAATATAAACGCTGTTCAAATACCAGGTTTTGAGAAGAAGGAGCTATTTGCGGAGTTTTGGAATGACTTGGATGTCAGGCAGAAAAAGGCGGACAAGGTCAAGGACATGAAAGCTATTGGACACAAGCTAACACCGGAATATATATACCGATATCATGAGTATTTCAAAACTACTGAGTCAAGCTAATGCAAGATTTATACACACTGATATCATGAGTATATTCACTTTTTGAGATAATAGTCGAGTTTCTGTGATATCCTGGAATATCTCAGAAAATCGCAATAAATCCAAATGAAAAAAAAGGTGCGAGATCACACTTTGTGAAATTTAAAAATATCTTTGAATATCGCAACGACGCAAAAGAAATGAATAGCTCGTTTGCGATGTTCTACGATTTTCCATGAGAAAAGAAACTAGTGCAAAAGAATTTGATACGCATAGGTCGACCTTTGGTTATTCTGCTGCGATTTTTTTCAGCATTTAAAATTAACTGTATTAAAATTATCCGAATTTGAAGCACTTTTAAGTTATGCATGACATTTCTAAAACGCATAGTTTTAAAGCGGCTTATAAAACAAAAGAAATAAAACAAAAACAGAAAAAGCAATAAACAACATTTGACAAATTAAATGAATAAAACCCTCTCACCCTGTGTTTAAAAAAAACTAGGTCTACCACTTTTCATTGTTACATGGTAAAATAGTACTCACTCGGTGAGATAAGTAGACAAAGATACATCTTTGGTGAAACATATGCCCATCTTTTCCACAGCAAACCACATGTGATTCTTGTCCATAGCCTTCTGCATGCACTGGCATAGCAAACTGTGAGATAACATGTCAAACATGATCAGCAAATCATATGGCCACACAATACTGATGAGGCAATAGCCCAAGATATTTTCCTTATCTTAATCTCCCCCCCCCGAAAAATAAATGAATAAATAAATAATATTAATAATAAATATATTAATATTAATAATAAATTAATAATATTAATAATAATATTAATAATAAATTAACAAATAAACTTTAGCAAAAGGAGTGAAGAAAGCGCCAGTACCCACACCTATCGGCTGATTTAGCTGTTGGAGCTATAAAACCATTTAGGAAAACAGCCACGTGTGGCTCTTTCAGTTTGAATGCTGACCTGTTGTACTGGACTACGTCGGTCTCATCGTAATGCTGTGTCCTTCTAATGTCAAACAAGATATTCAATCCCCTGTGAAGATCCACACGACAGCCTTGTTTTACCGACTGGTAGCCGGTGACTTGAGAACACGTGATCGCTGATGATCCTGATGAAAACCCAGACTCTCCTTTTAGAATCCAGTAAAAGAAGGGGTGCTTTTGTTTCTTGTGGGGGGGGGGGGTCTTTTGGGGGGTCTAGTTACCGCAATACCGCACAAAATGTTTGGAAATGTCGCATACCGCACAGAAGGACGAGGTTTTGAAAAGCATGCGCACCATCCCGTTAACACCGCAACACCTCAGTATTTATTTTTTTACCGCAATTGTCGTTTAAAAAAGCAAAATCTCGCTTCTCGTAGTGTTTTAAAATACCGCATCGCCGCATGTTTTTGCTCTTCTACTGCAATCTCGTACAAAAAAGGCGCAATACCGCAAAACCCAGCGTCCCCCTTCCATTATATGGTGATAAGCCTATCATTATATGGTGAGAGGGGAACAACTTAAAAAAAGTCGCCCTTTTTTAACTGTAAACCAATTTTTTGGTAATGGGTAGTAAATGATTGGGCAAGCACGGGATTTTAGGTTTTATTTTTTATAATTTTTTTCTTGTTTTTGTTTTTTTGCAAGCACGAGCACTTATTGTTAGTTTACGAGTTTGAGCATCATTCCCTGATATTCACTAGCCTCTCGGGTTTTCTGACCTGTAACCTCTCAAAAGAAATGTCTCAACTGGAGAGGGCGCATGGGGTGTTTGCGTGGGAAGGGGGGTGTTTGGGGGTAAGGGGGTTATATAGAGAGAGGGAACGAAAACGTTTATCGAATTATATTTTTTTAGATAAATTAATTCTTTCACTTCAAATCTCCTTCATCACTTACCCCCAGAAATGAGGCAACACAGGGCAAGGGCCAACAACATGGAGTGACTCACTAGAAACGAGAAAAGGGCCAGGATGATCAGTAAAACTGCGTACTTAAACTGCTATACTTTAACGTATATACTTCATGGAGTAGATTATCCCCTTTTTTAATATTCAACTTAGACTTACGTGAATCCTTTTATTCAATTAACTTATTTTTCAAGTGAATATTTAAGTCACACAGTCACCGCATTTTGCCCAAAAATGTCAAGGGATCGCCCTTTGATATCTGATTTGTTTTCCTGATCGATATTATTTTCTTCGGCCAGTTGGCTTGCCTGATATTTTTGCTTTTAAATATCGCATTTACATTTGAGCTTAGGGTTTATTCTTCTATTTTTTTCCCTTAGAGATTTGGACCTGATGGAATCTGTTGGGGGATTTCCATTACTGTCCCATCGGATTTCTCCTTATACAAAGTTTTTACCCATGAAAAGCGCCTTAATTTCTACCCTGCTTTGATTAAAATAACCTCATAGTCTCAACACTCTAATATTATTTTCAATACATCTTAGTTGTCATTAATAAAAAAAAATCCACTCCACTACTTGGATTTTCAGCGAATGCTACAAAAATCTCAGAAGCATACACTGAACACTTCAGCAATCGACTTACTTTTCATTGTGTCGAGGCTTTCCTTCAGAAATAAGACGTGGCTTTCGCAGAAGGGTCTTGTTCTGGCGAAAGTCTCTTTCTCTGTGAACCCAAGGCAACGGCAAAGTACTCCGCAAGCACGCTCATCAGAAGTAACTAGATCATTAAACCAGTTCATTAATCAACAACTACATAAACTTATCCGTTGCCTTAGCGCTTTAGTTTCTATGGGGAGGGGATGAATAGGGGTCTCCAAATCCGCCGATCCGCTCTTCTTTTTTTTCTCGAAAATCCATTGATCCGCACAAAGTTTTGCTTTAATCCGAAACCGCAACGCATGATAGACGAAACAATTGATAATAAGAAAATCATATATGTGTTTTGTAAAGTCAAAAGTCGGCAAAATCTACAGTCACAATTATCAGAATCCGAAATACGACGTTAAATTTATCAATAGATTTTCCTGTATTCTTTTATGATATAACATCAAGAGAAATGGAGCAAAATTAACAAAATACGCATTATTTCCAGATATAGAAGGTTTTATATCGTCATTAGAAAATGTAGACAAAATAATCGCGATCTTTTTTATAGATAGACTTGAAGGTACTTAGCGACAAATTTCATAGTAACTAAGCAACCACTTTTTATCATTCTTTCGTTAAGAGTAAAAGACGCAAAAATAGAAATATGAAAGATTTTGGCTTGAAAATGTTAGAAACACCCTGAACTAGGCGCGAACAATGTGCTAAAAAGTGCTTCATTTTTTTAAATATTAATTTCCAATGAAAGAAAATGTCTGGCAAACTGCGACCGAATTTAGACTTTTGGGAGGCCTGTTGTGACGTCACAACCCTACAGCGTCAGGAGGTAGACACTTAGTCGAGGATTGACGCTTATTTAAGTGTCTGAAAAAGCTTCCTACAGTAGAGAATAAATCACTCCCAGTTAGCGGGGTATTGGAGCTATCAAGATCTCACATGACGTGTGTATGGGAGGAGAGGGTGGGGGAAGTGTGGCATGTAGCAGGAAGATCAAATCTCATTTAGTCTCCTACAAAGGTACGTGGACTCTGAGAAAGAGATTGCATGGGCGACTGTACCCCTTGGACGATATTGCAAACAGCAAAAGTGGTTTTCCTTGTTTGGACGAACTAAAGGCCTGGCTAAACTAGGCGACATGTCGAGCGCGAAAATGTAGCGTGCAACATGTCTCCTCAATGTTTCCTAGTTAAGTGCGCGACAAATTTTGTAGAGCGCGACACGAAAATGTTTCTCAACTATCCGAGAAACGTTTCTTTGTCGCTGCTAAGAGATTTGGTGCGCACTACAATGATTTTCGAGCTGGCTAAATAGGACAATGTCGCACGCTATGTAGCACGTTACATATCTCCTAGTGTTCACAGGAAATCACCGTTCATACAGCGCTAAACTCGGCTAGCAATATCGGCGCTGTTTGTACGGCGATTAATATGACGAGAACTAACCTCGTCGACTTGCTTTATTTATTCAGGGCCGCACAGCGTATTTTTGAAGGGAGGTGGGAAAGGGGGTTGAGTCTGCCCGCCCCTGTTATGTCGCTACGTACTTATAAGAGACCGATATTACAGCCACAACCATTTATTAAAATGGAATAATTTATTTTTTAACTTTCATTGGCAACACGTACATACAGCGTATATTTAAGGATGTACACGAACAACACACAACCGTAAGAAAGAGTCTAGAATTTCAAAAAATATTTTTCTGCAATATTACAAAATTCCAACAAAACTCCAGGAACTCACGCTTTCAACAAGATCTCAATTCAATACAAAGTTGTATATACATAGCCATTAATTAGTGACCTCTTCAAAAGTACGACCACAGTTTGTACATACAATTTTTACGCATTCATGTGGGAAGAAAAGTGATCGAAAGACGTTTTTTAAACGCGCTCAAAATATGAGCCTATGAATTAGCCTAACTAGGGCCTAATGTTTGCACCAACAAAATAGTCCCAAAAAGTGCCTATATGAAAGCATATATCAGAATCTCGACGGACACTATCGCAAACGTGTCCCTAAAAGGGCCTAAGTGTACTTGAAAGACCACGAAGGGGCCATCTTGTCCCGGAAATATCCTTGTTGTCAATATCCAGCAGCATAACAGGATCGCGGGTGCAGATCCTTGAGGCGTAACAGGGACATGAATACGACACAGCAGCGCGCAACGGGTCATTTAGGGACGCCTTTTCCGTCTGGGGCACCACGGTGATATGGACCACAGGCAGGGGGGTGGGACCATATTTGGGAGGTGCGTCGAGGAGGTCTCCCGTGGTCTTCTCCCAGGCACAGCCCCAAAGGTAAATTCCATACACAAACATGCCATCCAGAGGGGGCTCACGAAGCTAGAAGGTAAGCAGAAGGGTTAGATATGAACGAGTGAGAATTGGGTAGGGACATACATGAGACATACACAGTCAGACATTAGACGTAAACATGACAGACGAATACAAACACGAGACGTACACATGACAGACGAATACAAACACGAGACGTACACATGACAGACGAATAAAAACATGATACGTACACATGTCAGACAAATAGAAACATGATTGGTACACATGTCAGACGAATACAAACATGATACGTAAACATGACAGACGAATACAAACACAATACGTACACATGACAGACGAATACAAACATGATACGTACACATGACAGACGAGTACAAAGATGAGACTTACACATGACAGACGAGTACAAACATGATACGTACACATGACAGACGAGTACAAACATGGGACTTACACATGACAGACGAATACAAACATGAGACTTACACGTGACAGACGAATACAAACATGAGACTTACACGTGACAGACGAGTATAAGCACGAGACACACATGACAGATGAGTATAAACATGAGAATTACACGTGACAGACGAGTATAAACATGAGACTTACCCGTGACAGACGAGTATAAACATGAGACTTACCCGTGACAGACGAGTACAAACACGAGACGTACACATGACAGGCGAGTACAAACATGATACGTACACATGACAGACGAATACAAACATCAGGCTTACACGTGACAGATGAGTACGAACACGAGACGTACGCATGACAGACGAACACAAACATGAGAGTTACACATGTCAGACGAATAAAAACAAGAGACGTACACACATCAGACGAACACAAACATGAGACATACACATGACGGACAATTACAGACACGTGCTTACATGATCTTTGTCCCGTCCGGTGATCTCGGTTAGAAAGACGAATGGCTCAGTACCGGACGCTTTGGACTCGGCGTTTCGGACGGCCTCTTGTTTGACGATGGACAGCAGACGACGAGGATTGAAAAACGCACCAAGCCAGTACGCAGGTACACGGTCACGCCCCTAGAGGACACGGGAGGGAATGGATTAATGAATACACTCACGTAACAAGCGCTCAATGCTACAGATGGTGCTGTTATATGACCTTATCTTGCGACTCGGTTATATAAACACGTTAAATTGCTCAGTTGAATGACCCTTGTGAAATAACCCTGCTATGTGAATCCGTTAAATGGCCCTGTTATGACTCAGTTCTATGACTCAGGTATATAGCCCTGTCTTATGAATCAGTTAAAATCCGTCGATCCGGCTTGTGTCACGATATCCTTTTGCCTTTGATTTTAATAATGTTAAACTTAAAAAATATATAACTTTCCCTGCATTTTTTGGTACGTTAGAAAAATAATAGAGTCGTTTTTACTGCTGGATGGGTTGAATCTCACAGCGATTCAACCTGTTGAACTGAAACAAAAATCTCTTGCTCAACTTCGTTCCTTTTGTAACCAGAACGGTTGGGAATTTGTCCCTAATACCAACATTACATCGGCTCATCTAAATACAAAAGGACTTCACCTGAACAAGTCAGGCACCCAGGTACTCCAGAGAAATTTTAATTCAATGTTAAATAAGTGATTGGGTGAAAGTGTGAGCGCTAATTCGCCGGCTTATTCACTTCTCGACCAGCCTAAATTATTTTCTAAAAATATTTCATCTAACAATGATTATATTCCATCTGGCCCAACAGCTAGAGGCTTCAAAATGGCTTTTTTAAATATTGTCAGTATTCCAAAATATATAGATGAAATTCGGACGTCTAAATTAATGAATTCATTCGATATTTTAGGTTTTAGTGAGACCAGGCTCGATGACACTTATACAGACGCTGAATTAAAAATTCATGGATATGATATCTTCAGGAAAGACAGAAATCGCGATGGTGGCGGTGTGTGTGTATATATCCGCAGCTCCATCAATTGTGTTAATAGAAAAGAAATTGTTCCTGAAGATGTCGAAGCTGTCTGTTTAGAAATTCGTAAACCAAACAGTCGGCCTTTCATTGTTAGTGTTGTCTATCGTCCTGAGTCTCCGATCGAATATTTTAATCGCTTCGAAGAGTTAATAAAGGCAGTAGACGATGAAGACAAAGAGCACGTGATTCTTGGGGATTTAAATTGTTGTTTACTCAAGAAGAAAGTCTTTGATAATAAAACAAAAAAGTTAAAATCAATTTATGAAGCATATCAACTATCCCAGTTGATAAACGAGCCTACGCGTATAACAATTGATTCTAAAAGCCTAATTGATCACTTTGTCACATCGTCTCCTGACAAAATAAACTCATCAGGCGTAATTCACATTGGTCCGAGTGATCATAGTTTGATCTATGGAATAAGAAAGATAAACCCTTATAGGTGTGCGCGAGATAAAGCAAAAACCATTGAAACACGTAATTTTAAACATTTCGATCAACAAAAGTTTGTAAAGGACCTCCTTACTCAGTCGTGGGAACAGATTGTTTTGTGTCATGACACTAATGAGATGTGGGCACATTGGAAAGACCTGTTTCTAAACGTGTTAGACAGGCATGCCCCTGTACAATCTAAAAGAAAAAAAGCATTTAATGTCCCATGGCTGACCAGAGAGATCAAAGATTTAATTAATAACAGAGATAAGTTAAAGCGCAAAGCAATGGTGAGTAAATTACGTAATGACTGGGATGATTTTAAGGCATCCCGAAATAAAGTAAACATTGCCTTGCGCCAAGCCAAATCCAACTATTATCGTAATAAGATTGCAAATCAAAAGAATAATCCCAAAGAGGCTTGGAAAACGATAAATAGTCTACTTGGTCGCACCAAAGAAAATACAACTGTAAATGAACTTAAATTTGACGACCAAAGCCTTTTTTCACAAGAACATATTGCCGAAGCATTTAATGATTATTTTTCTAATGTTGGTCCAAAATTGGCAAGTTCAATGGCAAACCCTAGTAAATCATTTGAGCATTTCATTAAGCCATGTAGTGCTCAAATGTCACGTTTTAAGTTAGTATCCAATACAAAAGTACTAAAGCTTTTGGGTTGCCTTTCTAATGCAAAAGCGACTGGTATTGACAAAATCTCTGGAAAAATACTCAAGTGTGCAGCCCATGCCATTTCTCCATCTCTCACTTACATTTTTAACAACTCTATAATTTCCAACTGTTTTCCAGATGAGTGGAAAATGGCTAGGGTTTTGCCCCTCTTTAAAAAAGGCTCTAAGACTATTCCCGACAACTATAGACCAATAAGTATATTACCAGTGATTAGCAAACTAATGGAAAAAATAATGTATGAACAGTTATACGATCATTTTACAGCAAACCAAATTTTATCCGAACAACAATTTGGCTTTCGAAGACTACACTCTACTGTTTCTGCTCTCCTTGATAGCACTAATAGCTGGTATATTAACATGGACAGACAAAAGTTTAATTTAGTTGTATTTTTGGATCTAAAAAAGGCATTTGATACCGTTAATCATGACATTTTGCTTCGAAAACTAGAATTGAATGGTATCACTGGAAATGCCCTTTTATTAATTCAATCTTATTTGTCCAACCGTAAACAGAAATGCCAGCTAAACAGTACAGTGTCCTCTGAAAGTAAAATCACATGTGGCATTCCTCAGGGTTCAATTCTTGGCCCACTTTTCTTCCTCTTATATATTAATGATCTACCAGAGTGTCTATTGCACACTACTCCTAGATTATTTGCTGACGATACAAACTTGACAGCGTCTGGTAGTACTGTAGGGGAAGTTGAGTTGGCCATGAATTCGGACCTTGAGCAAGTGAAAGAATGGCTCTTGGCTAATAAATTAAGTCTCAATGTAGCAAAAACAGAATTCTTATTAATAGGATCCCACCACAAGCTAAGAACCCTTCCTTGCAAACCTTCTATCTCTATTGATAACAAGGAACTAAAACAAGTTCAGCAGAGTAGGGTTCTTGGTGTGGAAATTGACGAACACCTAAATTGGGATCAGCACATTGATTCTCTTGCTAAAAAAGTCAGTTCTGGTATAGGAGCCATGAAACGAATTTCTGAATTTGCTAATCAAAATACATTAGTCTCTATTTATAATGCAATCATCCAACCACACCTTAACTACTGTAGCGAGGTGTGGGATACTCTTGGGCAATGTAACACAATCCGTCTTCAAAAATTGCAAAATAGGGCGGCAAGGGTGATCACAAACAGGTCAAATGACACCCCTGCCACAGAGGCTCTAGCTGAATTTGGCTGGCAAAATTTAGAGACCCAGCGAGCAAAGACAAAAGCCAAACAAATGTTTAAAGTTTTGCATGATATGGCTCCAAACTGTCTCACGGACCTTTTCAGCTTAAAGAAAAATATTACAAATTACAATCTCAGAGGCTCCTCCACCTCGCTACAGCTGCCACTCCCAAAAACTGAATTTATGAAAAAAAGTTTCAGCTATGATGGAGCTAAATTATGGAATTCCCTCCCAGAGGCTAGTCGTGATTGTACAAGTTTATCATCATTTGTCAGAGAATTAGAGGCTCACACTTTTATCTAAACAAATAATTAGTTTAGCGTATTTATAGTATTATATATCCACATAGATCAAGTTTTTTTTTTTTTTTTTTTTTTTTTCTTTCGTTATTTATTTAAATACTTTTACTTATAGTTATATTTCTAATTATTATAGATATATATATATATATATTTTTTCCACACGCCCCTTGTGGAAATCAGCTGTTGTTGACGGGGCAAGCGTGTCTTAAATAAAGTCTATCTCTCTCTCTCTCTCTCTCTATCTCTCTCTCAACTACACGTCATGCAAATCGGATAAACAGAGAGGTCAAGCGATAAATGCATGGAATGCAAAATGCACACTGGCATGTAAAAAATCTCTGTTAATACTAGAAATTTGTTGGCCGAAACACAGAATTCAAGCATAAGTTACACTTAAAACAAGATTTTACCTTATGTTTTTAAATTTTTATTGTTAGGGATTATTTTTTTGTAATATGGCTTATTAGAGAAAGTTGATGTAGGGAACCTTGTTAAAATAAGAAGAGAAAAAGATCATTGTCCCTGCTCCATCTGATGGGTTCAAAACAGAAAATCACCAATAAGATATACAGTATTAGGGAGCACATTTTCCACATAGTTTCCTCAAAATCAAACTATATTCTACATGTTCTTACCAGTATGTTTTATATAAAAAGATCATGGGGAAGGCTTTTTGCCACAGAAGAATTGGACCTTGGTTCCTTCTTGCATGAATGATTACTTTTAAGTAATCATCTTTAAAAAGCCGCATTGTCACTAGTTTACTTCCGGTCGATTACGTAGCAATCTCCGATGATTATAAACAGAAAACGCGAAAAATATTTCAAAATATTGAAAGCAGTGTGTCTATTGGAAGTCTCTTTACAGATGTGATCGATAATTTAGAGTGGATGGCCTGTTAAATATCTCGGATTCTAATATATTCCTTTGTCTTTTAACGGTTGAGGTTTCCGTCGGACCTCCGGAAGTAAACTGGTGACAATGCTGCTTTAATGACCGTGACCTACCTGCACAACAATCCTGTCGATGTGGGAGAATCGACTACCGAGGTCTGTGAACCAAGCTGCCAGGCTCCAGGTAGCGGGAGGGGAGGCGTCCCCGCCCAAGGTACACCAGAGCTTAGGGATGCGCAGCTGGTAGAGGTCATCGGCCGCATCGAGCATCTCCTCGCTGAGCTGGTCACCATACACGCTGTCATCCGTGGCAGCCTTGATGGCCTGGAGTAAAAGGAGGCAGGAAGTGTTGGAGATATCTCCCGAGATTATACATTTGAAACCCCAAGCGATGGCCTGGGGTAGAGGGAGGCAGGGAGAGTTGGATGTTACAAGAGAGTTTGAAATATCTCCTGTGATACAGTGAAAGAAAATGGTAACCCCCTTTCGCCAAATAATGATAGTCTAGGGTAGAGGGAGGCAGAACAATTGGATGTTACAAGAGAGTTAGGGATATCTCCAGTGATACAGTGAAAGGAAACGGTCAAATCTACAGAGGCAGCAAGAATTGGGTACCGACAGTCACATATCTCCTTTGATGATGCACTTGAAAACCGAAAGAATAAAGGAAATGTTCATACCCTTTACGTCACCAAAACAATCCACACGAGGAAGGAAGAATTGGTTAGAGATATTTTAGGTAGTCCAGTGTGTTAGCGCGCCAGGTTATCAGACCTCTCACCTATGCTGAAAACGGAATCGATTCCCGATCGGGACATAGTATCTTTCTGTTTCTTGTCCTTATATTTGAGGTGTTGAACGTACGTGAGGTCACTAAGGTCTTGTGTTCTCCAGAGAAACCAGCATCAATACGTATAAGGATTGTAAATGTGAAGTGCGCGAAACATCGTTGATACTTTATATTAGCGTTAAATAAATACTATATTATATCCTGTGATTAATAAGTCAAAATTCCCAAAAAGTCGAGTTCGTGAGCCAGAGTAATGAATAAGATTCGCCAAAATCTTGTACTCGGCTATGCCAAATTTTCGACTTCTTCAAGGCAGACTGAAGATTATAAATTGTTACAAGCTTCTTTACATCAAATTAGTGGCGCGAGACGGGAGCTTGTTACGACTCCCCTTATCAGTCTGCCCCTGAGAAGGCCTTATTAAAGAAAAAAAATATATCTTTAGTAATAAAACACAGTCGGGCCCCAATGGAAAAAAGGAAACTGTCACCTCTTTCACTCCAAAAAACAATTAGTAACCTTACGACGGTGGAGAGTCGAGGAAGGCGCACTCGCAAGATTTCAGCGCGGCGCTACCACATTTTTCTTTTAGCACGCGGAGAAATACAACGTGTGCGCCGTCGTGAATCTTTAGTCCCCTAATGCCAAGCGTGCAATGACTCACCACCAGAGATTCCTTGACCGCAACAAGGAGGCGTGACATGCTTTCCACCTCAGCTATCGCAAACAGATTGAATGGCGTCGTGCCACCGGCTTTCTTCATCCGCTCATAGACGCTCTCCTGAGAAGTAGAATGGAAAGCATGAGAACAACATTATAAAAGCACTGGAATAATAACGAATTGGCGGGAAAATGCTAAAATAGGCTCATCAAATTAGGCGGAAGAAACTGCAATTCTTTGGGATCCGTTTTGGGTAGTGCCCTGGAATGTTATGTGTCCCCGAGATCAGTTGGGGGACTTTTGGGGCTCGATTCGGGTACTGGGATAATTTAAGTTCCTGTACAAAACTTGCCGAAAGTGCATAGTGAGCAACACGAGAGAAAAAAAAAATCAAATATGGCTTATTCAATTTGTTGCAACTAGTGTCATTGAAGTCTAACTCTCGTCACGGCGTTCGTATAACACTCGACAAAATATCTCGGGAATTAGGACTTAGATCAGCCGCGCACTTTTTGTACCGCAGGTCCACGATTAACGAGCCAATCCAGAGTAGGATCTTCTCTCAAGAATTAACAGTAACGAGTCAATCCAAAATATAAACGACTAATCGAATTCCGACAAAACTTTAGGCAAATCCAAAGCCGCTCTTACCTTATTCCAAACTTTTGGCAGCTTAGATATCATCGCTGTGCAGACCTCATTCAGGTCGACCTCCTTGCGACTTCTGAGAGCAACCATGCTCGCGCTAGCAAACACCCCGGCCTCCACTACGCACATCGCGCCCGCACCAATAGCCTAAAAGAGAAGCAAGTCAACATTAGTATCAAACTGGTTTTCAGTAATGTGCGTGGCGGATTAAGAGGATCTGTGGGAGGTGAAGAGAGGGCAGAGGGCAGCACAAGCCCCAACAGACCCAGGAACTGACTACATCAATAGCAACGGCAACAGAGCCTGTCGTTCAAGACACGGATCATACAGCCACAACAGGCGCTGAAAAATATCAATGGGCTGAACCAGGCGCATACCCCATCTTCTCGCGATACAGACGGCAGCCATCATGGTAGCTAAGACCATATTATATACCTATTATTCAGCATAGTCCCAGGCGTTTTTATCGGGTTTCCTGTGCTCAGAGATAAACCGTGGGGTAGCCTGGGGGCTGGGACAAGCTCACCCACACTAGGCGTTCGGGGAGATGGTTTCCTGTGACGTCACAACTCTTACCATCCACAGAAAACCCAACCACAGGAAACCCGATAAGAACGCCTGGGACTAGGCTGCCTATTATTGACACGGTGTGTGGATGTGCGAACCGAAGAATTATAGAACCGGGAAAAATTCGTGGCTCCACAAGTCCCGTACACCCAAACCAAACTAGGACAGTAACATAGCTGATTTTGATCTTAATTAACGCTATTTTCTCCCTATGAAAATAAGCGTGGAGGATCAGAGACGGCGTGCGCCACAAGTATGATTATCCTCCTCGTAAGAGGCCTAATATACCCGATATACAACTCTCGAGTGTCATTGTTCTGGGGACGAACCTGTGCGCTTGAGCTTTGCAGGATAACTCCTGACGTAGGCATTAGTGTGGACGGATCAGAGACGGCGTGCGTCAGGCTATCTGTGGACGCCATGCGGTCTAGCAGCATGTTCAGACGTGTGAACACGTATTGGTGGTCGGGAAGATGAGTCTGCAAAACGAAAAAGGGCGCATTAAATTTTATGTCTGGCTCACACTAAATCATAACAACATAATCGAGCGCACCTTAAAGATGTATGTGGGATGGGGATAGAGGGTAGCGCGTGGGTTGTAAAGTCAGGACGAAGGGCAATGGGAAAGAAAAAAAAGAGATGTAGAGTAAGATGGTAGAGAACAGAGGGTTAGAGTGAAGGAGGAGAGAAGAGGGAAGAAGAGAAGACAATGGAAGAGTCAAGGGTAGAGGACGAGATTAGAGGCGATTATTGAGAAGAAAGAGGGGCGGGGTAGCGGGTAGGAGGTAGGGAGGTTGACAAAAGGGTAAGATAGGAGGAAAAGGGTGGGAGAGAAAAGTGGAAGAAGACAATGGGAGAGTAGAGGGTAGAGGATGAGATAAGAGGTGAAAAGGAAAGATGGACGGGTAAGATGGTAGCGGGTAGGAGGTAGGGAGGTGGACAAGACAAAGCTACAAATAAGATAAAAGTCGAGGTTAGAAGGGGAGATAGGAGGCGCTACGAGGGCCAAAACATTGCGGTAAGCAGAGAAACAAGAGAGAAGTCACCTCAGGTGATGTATGCAAGCAGCAAGCTTCAGGTAGTTCCAAGACGTCCCCCGCCACGGACTCCATACCGGACAGTACATTTGTCATGCGCACAGAGCTGGTGAACAGAGCTGACGGTAACTTGTACTTGGCTGAAAAATAGCAGACATAGTGAGGGTTATACAGTGGAACCGCTGTGCCGTTAAATGCGTCCGCTATAAACAGAGGTATCCACATAAAGGTTAGGCTGGCTTGGATGATAACTCCAACCAATGCTAAACACAAGAAACATCAGCAAAGCATTACACCATGGATAAGTAGGCGCGGATCTATGGATGGGCTTAGCGGGCCCCGGCCCCCTTATTTTAAGATATTTGGCTTACTGTCGAATCTGTTGTATCGCGACCCGCGTCAGTAAAACCATTCTGAGCCAATCAGAGTCTCGCTTTGTGCACCTCTTTGGCTATCCTCTGGACAAAAACCAGACAGTGTCGCGACAGAAAGCCGGGCAACTGCACTAGGTGAGAGATGGCAAGAATCTGATTGGCTTAGAATAATTTGACTGGCGGAACAAAAAAAGACAAAAACAAATCGATGTTTTGAAAGTGCGGCGTCGCGATACAACGGATTCGACAGTAAAAATAAAAAGAAATATAAGGAAATCCAAGGAAGAACAATGAATCCGGCAACCCTTTCTAGAAACCCTTGCTTCGCCCCCCCCCCCCCCCCCCCCCCTTTTTGAACTCCTGGACCCGCCCCTGGTAGGGTGATAGCTCAAACGCAAACCGAGTACATACTCTTGGCAGCTTCGAACTCTTTCTTGACAGCAGCAGGGCTCACCCAGTAATCAATGATCGCACTGAGCCCCTGTCGATCAAAATCGTCACTGACGCAGCTGCCGTATACCACCTGTAGATACACCAATCAGAGGTCAAGGTCATAGATAATTACCGAGAATAGACCAATCAAAACTCAAGTACAATAAAACCGATTTTATGAAATGTCGCATGTGTTCCTTGCATTCTTATTTTTCAGGCTGACTTTGCTTTCATGCATGTGCTCATTTTATTCAATTTTAGCCTGGCTGTTCTTGTATGCAAGTTTCTATTAATCGATCAGTCAATCAATGTATGAATCGACACAAGGTTGAAAAGGTGGTATGTTAGACGACTCTGTGAGACAGAGTGGTTGCGCTGACGTTTCGAGCGTTAGCCCTTCGTCTTTTGCTCCGACGAAGGGCTAACGCTAATTCTCCGACGAATGGCTAACGCTAATGCTCCGACGAAGGCTAACGCTAATGCTCCGACGAATGGCTAACGCTCGAAACGTCAGCGCAACCACCCTGAAACACAGAGGCGTCCAACAAACCTTTTCAACCTTGTGTTGATTCATACCTTGTCTACACCACGCCTACGCAGACCATCTAGTTTTTCTACAGCTTGCCTGTTGTCTTTCTAGTTATACAATCAATCAATGGTTTATTAAACCCTTTTGCAGCCTTCCAGGCTGGATCACGGGGCCCGTCAGCAGGACACGAATATTATTCAATACAATTGAAATTCAAATGTTAACAAATCGTTCATGCGGGGAACGTGGGGAACTTGTCTACACCACGCCTACGCAGACCATCTAGTTTTTCTACAGCTTGCCTGTTGTCTTTCTAGTTATACAATCAATCAATGGTTTATTAAACCCTTTTGCAGCCTTCCAGGCTGGATCACGGGGCCCGTCAGCAGGACACGAATATTATTCAATACAATTGAAATTCAAATGTTAACAAATCGTTCATGCGGTTTGTCCTCGCCACATTCGGGCGAATTGACTGGTGACCGGAGCGTAGGACACGACCTCTGGGGATTGAATAATCCCCCAAGTGAACCGTCTTCCCTACATGGTTTAATAAATCTGCTGTATGATTCACATTAACCACAAGAATTACTTATAGAGTGGTTTTCAAAATCCCGTGCAACAAAATGTAATTGTTAAAGTGTAATAGTCAAGCCAGAACAAAAGAGAACAACGACATTACAGTGTATTAGTACTAAATAAACTAAAAAGTATTTCACGGGTTTTTGAAAACCACTCTACTAAGTGCTTTTTACTAAATGCAAGGTTTTATATTTCCCAAGAACTATAACAAAACAAGCTTTCATTGATAAAATATTGTGGCGGTTAGTACTGTCAGATTTTGTTATTCCCTTGTAACACGTTTAGGCCAGGCGTTATTCATGCACTTATTCGATGCTAATTGGAGCAATTACGGTAAGCTTGGCATCATTGATTGCACACCTCAGAAAGCATGTAGCGTAGACCGTTCCATTGAATACTGCGGGAGCTACCGCCCGCGTTCATGTCAGCGGTATCCTGGAACTCGCGGACAGCCAGATCGAGGGATTGCTAGGCAACAAAAACAAACAAACATACTTGATTACTACTGACAATGAAATGTAGCTTCAGAGGGATGGATAAATTTGATATATTCCACAGTAAATAAACTACAGCGTTTAACCATTGCGGAAGCTATGGTCTGCTAAAAAACTGTGACCCCCTGGTTACAAACGCTGGGACGCAGGGGCGTAGCCAGGAGCGTGGCCCAGGGGGCCCGGGCCCGCCTACTTTCAGCCACAAATACAGTAAATGTATGAGACATTATCTAAAATACAGAAGAAAATGCATGAAAGGGCCTTTTGGGCCTCCACCTGTTATAAATCCTGGCTACACAGCTGTGACCTTCAGCTATGTCAGATGAATTATTACAACCTGACTTATGGGCACTATAGACAAGTTTCCATCAAGGAAAGCACAGTGGGCAGCAATAGGGAGATAACACCCGTTAATAAATAAAACTGTTATCAACCTTGTGTTCATTCACTTCAATTTCTTTGTTGTAGTTACATACCCATAGCTCAGCGGTGCCTATGCCTTTGAAGTCCTCTGGTCTGTTCCACCCCGCCAGCTTGAATCTCGTTCGTAACCGCACGATACTGTGCAGCATGCAGAGGTTATGGAGCAGCGCGGGCCACTCGGGCCGATTACTGATCCTCAGCAGCTCATTATCCACCCACGTCATGGAGCGCTGCAGGCTGTCTTTGGTGCTCTGAAGGTGAGAGTTAACCAATCAGCGCAAAGAAGTACACAAAATCAACCAATCAGTGCAACACAAAGGCAACCGATAGGCGTAAAGTATTTTAGAATATCAATAACAAAGCGCAAAGATAATAAAAGCGACCAATTAGCGCAGAGAATTGCACAAAATCAATCAATCAGCACTTAGTGTCACACAAAATCAGCCAGTCCTCGCAAAGGATGGAAATCAACGAAAACTACCACGAAATCAACCAATCAGCGGAAAGGAACACAAAAAGCAACCTATCAGTGTAAAATATCTCAAAATAAATCAACCAAAAAGTGGAAAGATTGACACAACATCAACCAATCAGCGAACCATATAAAGAACAAAAGGCTGCTTATTGGCCAAAATCTTTCGTTAACCTTTGGTGAGTCGGCGACGACCTTTACAGCTGACTGGAGAAGCGTGGAGGGGATGTTCCCGGTCGGAATGATTGAGACCCAGAGTCTGAACTCGCTGTCCACCGTCTTTGTGTCGTGCATGAGAGAGTCGAGAGCGCTCAACAGACGAGGCGAGTTGTGAGCGTTATGCAGAAGCACCCAACTTCCCTGTGAAGACACGAACAGTGGGGATTAGTCACGCAAAGTGGGGAATAGTCACGCACGGTGGGAATCAATTACGTGGTGCGATAGCTCAGTGGTACGGGCTTCGCAACTCCAGCAAGAGGACCAGGGTACGAACCCAGGTCAGGTCAACTGGGATTTTTTTTCAGAGGTGTAAAAAAACCTGGCTCTCTACGTTGGGGAATGTGTATCCCTCGTGGCTCGGATGACTACGGCGGTCCCGTCTTGCAAAAACCTAGCTGACCAACCTGTTATCGTAATACGTTAAAGAACCACTGAAGAAGGCAGAGTCCATCGTCAGTGTCTGTACTTGGCCGCATAACCAAAAGGGGCATTGACATGCCAACACTCTCTCATCCATGTAAACTGCGTGGCAGCACAGTGCGCCTTATAACAGTCCGAATAAGACCCCGTGTAATGTAAATCCAGAGTAATTCAGCCTATGGCTGCAATTCTGGATAAAGTCGGCCCAGCTTCCCTTCCTTTCCATTCCACGCACAGTGGGAATTAGTCACGCACCGTGGGATTTAGTCACGCACCATGGAAATTAGTCACGCACCGTGGGAATTAGTCACGCACCGTGGGAATTAGCACGAACAGTGGGGAAAAGTCACGTATAATTTACCTGTTGCATTGCCCTGTGTATGAGTTTCCTTGCCATTCGCTCCTCGTTACTTCCTGTATTACAGAGAGCCACTATTTGAATCTCAACCTGAAAACATGGAAAGCCAAATATGGTAAACTTAAGCAAGCAAAAATAGGGACATTGTTAGGTAATCACAATATCCGCTGACCTGCTTCCTTTCCGCGCCCTCCGTGACCAGTTTCTCCACCATGTTGGCTTCTTGCGTGTACAGCAGTACTATTGGCGTGCGGCAATCACTCTGACGATACGTGTAGGGCAGGTCCAGAGACAGCTCAGATGTGTACCTGCAAATTAAAAGTTCATTATAACACAACAAAAAAAATCACCTGTTCACCCTAACACTAAGAATTACACCACGTTCGCACTAACACTTTAGGAATTACACCACGTTCGCAATAACACTTCTTTAGAATTACACCAAGTTCGCACTAACACTTTAAGAATTACACCACGTTCGCACTAACACTTTAGGAATTACACCACGTTCGCACTAACACTTTAAGAATTACACCACGTTCGCACTAACACTTTAGGAATTACACCACGTTCGCACTAACACTTTAACATTTACACCACGTCCGCAATAACACTTCTTTAGAATTACACCACGTTCGCACTAACATTTTTTTTTAGAACTACACCGCGTTTACACTGATACCACAAGACTAGCACCGCGCTCAAACTAAAAAACAAACAAAAAAACAACAAAAACAAGCCAATCACACCATTATTCTCAGTCCCCCTGTCCCGCTGCTCTCCAGCAATAAGCGGCCAGTTTGACTGACACGGGCTTGGCAAGCCATAGAAAGCTACAACGTACCGTTTTCCCAGGACTGAAGTAACGAAGCACATCCCCGCCTGCAAGACTCGATCACCGCGTAACGCGCGGATCACCATGAACCGCTGAATAGGCGTGTACCTGTCACGCAACATAGATGATAAGAGTTAGGGTTGTGGGGTGTCGTACAAAGCCTTACATGAACCCCTGAATAGGTGCATGCCTGTCACACAACGCATCTGAAAAGAGTTAGGGTTGTGGGGTGTCTTACAAAGCCTTAAATGAACCCCTGAATAGGTGTGTACCTTTCACACAACGCATCTGAAAAGAGTTAGGTTAAGGGGGTGTCTTACAAAGTCTACCATAAACCGCTGAATGGGTGTATACCGGTCACGCAACACAAGTGCTAGGGGGTGGGAGTCATACAAAGTCTTCCAGGAACTGATTAATAGGCGTATACCTGTGACGTAACACAATTGTTAAGAGTTATGGTGGTGGGGAATTTTAAAAAGACTTCCATGAACTGATGAATATGTGCAAAACCTATCACGCAAACCAATTTATGAGAGTTAGGATAGTATGAAGTCTATCGAAGTCTCCATGAACCGATAAATAGGTCTATAGTGGCAACACAATCACACACAACACAATCAACAAGTGTTAGAGTGGTTGGGAGTCATAGAAAGACTTCGTTTAACTGCTAAATAGGTGCATCTTTTTTATGGATCTCAAACAAATTTTCAGGAAACACTTGTATTCCAGGTCATTTATTACATGAGGGAGACCAGTCATGGGTAGTGATATTTTTCTACCAGGAAGCTCAAGCTAATTCCAGGAAACACTTACTTGTCGTCCAGGTTATCTGGCAGGGCAACCATCTCGGGTTTCTCGTGCTCAGTTATCTGTCGCCATTGCATTTCCCGGCCATCTTTTGGCATTTTATCAAATGGGTCTTGGAACCATTCGAAGTGTTGGGCCAACAACTAAAACACAAAAATGTGTTCAGGTGAAGATCAGGATCACGATCAAAGCATGGCCCTCCTATGGCAAACGACGACATCAGGCCTAAGGTCAAGGCCAAGGTCATTGACATCAAGGTCAAACATGGGCGACATTGAGGAGGAGGAGGACATTATGTCTAATTGAAGGCCAACAATGGCCAATTCTATTAAAGAATGGTTGTGGATTTGTCGCATGATTCCTGAATACGAGATATTTACTTTGATTGTGTGATGTTCTGACCTAGGTGTGTGATGTTCTGACCTAAGTGTGTGATGTTCTGACCTAGGTGTGTGATGTTCTGACCTAAGTGTGTGATGTTCTGACCTAGGTGTGTGATATTTGTTACGGTTGTGTGACATTACTGACATGACACCGGTAAACGTGGAATTCGTTACGAATGCGTGACATTTGTGACATGACACCTGGGACGTGGTGATTGTGTGACGTTCTAACCTAAAAGTGTGACATTTGTCACGATTGTATGACTTTACTTATATATTACCCGAGAATCGAACGTGGTATTTGTTTCGATTGCGTGACATTAGTGACATAATACCCGAGAACGTTAGATTGGTCACGATTGCTTGACATTTGACATCTGAGACGTTGACATTTGTTCATGTATTGTGACTTAAATTAATTGAGTGTGTGACATGAGTGTGTCACATGTGTAACATGAGTGTGTCACCTACCTGCAGATTGGAAAACTGTTCGTCCATCATCCAGTCAAAGGGCTTCTTTCCCTGAATCTTCGAGGCGGATTCACTGACTAGTGTTGGGTTAAGTGCTGTTTTGACCGTGGCGCCGTAAGTCGGGTGGATAATGAATTCCCGATCCCCTGCGCTCAAGTGGTTGGCAGAGTCTTCGACCTGCAAATTCACAGTTGGCAACATTATATACAAAAGGGTAGTAATTTAGAGTTTTAGCTGTTTTTTTTTTCTTGAAACGAAATCAGGAGGTTTCCGTTCGGCTCAGATGTGCAATGTTCATTAACCATCTGATGACTTGGGCTTTCTTTGAAGCCGCATTGTCACCAGTTAACTTCCGGTCGATTACGTTACAATCTCCGATGATTTTTAACGGAAAACGCGAAAAATCTTTCAAAATATTAAAAGCAGTGTGTCTATTGGAAGTTTCTTTGAGGTTGTGATTGATAATTAAGAACGGTTGGCCTGTTATATATCTCAGATTATAATAGATTTTTTTGTCTTTTAACGGTTGAGGTTTTCGGCGGACCTCCGGAAGTAAACTGCGGCTTTAATGTCAAAGACTCCAGTTATAAAATCAATTCTCTAGAGGGAGTGAATCATCGAAAGTGTTAGAATCGAAGAAAGCAACCAATGAAAAATCGTGTGAGCGAGTTCGCGCACAGACTTTAAAGACCTTAGTCTTTTCTGCAACGCACACTGTCCTACCTCTAGTGCGGTGAGAATGGCGAAGAGAGGCCGGTCTTGCTCGAAGAGCGATCTTGCTGTGGAGTAGAAGGCGCTCTGGCCCAGGCGTTCAACCACAGCCTTCACTGCAGTCCTATGATAGAATTGTAATGGTTATAGTGCGACGCGCGCTACCGTGGCCACCAATACTAAGTCTCAAGAAAGTTTCTCAATAAGCATACAAGATTCGCTGTTTGCTTGACACGAACGTTCAATCAAATATCGTCCACAAGTAATCCTAATTAAGCCGTTGATAATGGCTATTTTGAAGTTGTCTTGCAAATGGACCGTTGTATTTCAGAATTTAAACAATAAAAAAAAGAAGTGACTGATTGACAATCATTAAAGAGCTCTTGTCAGCCACACCCTTTTCGGTATCATCCAATAGTGAAAGAGACATTGTGTGAGGAAATTACGAAATATTTATCTAAAAACAATGTTTTATACTGTCTTGCATCGAAAACAGCTTTCCTAAATCAGCCGATGGAAATACATGCTTTCTTAAACTTGGTATTTTGCTTGGATGACAATATGGAGGCTGACACAAACTCTTTAAAAGTACTAAACAAACATGAGCAGACAAAGTCAAATCTCACCTTTCAGAATGCGTGATAGCTGCGTCAAACACGATCAGGAACTGGGCGAGAGAGGTCTGGTACGAGGGGTTGATCTCAGCCATTATACGTGCTACGTCAAACATGACGGCAGCGCGACGAGCGATTGGACGAAAGCCCTCACGTGACTGCAGCAGCGAGTTTTCCATTCCACGTGACCGCATCAGACTGAAACCGAAAAACAGTGTCAATGGATTCCCCCACTTATAACGGGAACCACGATGTTTCTCGTAAAGCCGTCTAAAATTTTTACGATCGTTTCGCTTTTTGAAAGTTTTATTGTGCACTTTTCTTAAGGCATGACGCCGTCATACTAGTGACGTCATCATGAGGTCCAAACTTTTACTCACCTCTCGGAAGTTTCCTCGTCAAGACCCCGTGCAGCCTTATGACGGTCCGAGTACTCACTTACCTTCCAAACATCGTCAGATCGTAGAAAGGTTCCAGGTATCATTCGCTCTCCCAAAGATTTATTAAGTCATCATCAGGCCCATTCGCACTTTGTCGAAGTTCCCTCGTGAAGTAATCGTAAGGTCCGAGTTAGCACTCACCTTTCCGAAGTCTCCTCGTGAAGCCGTCGTATAGAGGCAAGTTTCTTTGTGGCAGCGAGATTATAAAGTAGGCGATGACCACTGCCCAGGCATTCAAGGATGTTCTCTTCCGCATCGTGTAGGCCGTCCATGTGTGTGACTATCTCCTGTTGGTGTATGAAGCACGGGTGGCTTAGTGTGTTAGCGCGTAGGGGTCTCTCACCCCTATTCACAACTCCGCGGCCACCCTAGACAAAATCTGAACTCTAATCTTCAAATACTAATGCAGGGTAAATCCTAGTGCAAGAAACGGTTGCATTGTCATGCTGGCCCTGCAAAGCAACGAAGAAGTTCGCCTGCATTTCCTTTGTCTTGTGGGCAGTCGAGCGGGACTTCTCTAGCAATTCTGGCCAGTGTTGGCGCTTTTGTTGGGACTGTGTTCAAATGGCCGCCAAAACTGAGCGATTGAACAAACATTATTCGTTCTGCCTAGAATTGTGAATCATTTATTAAACTACAATGTCAAGAAACTACCAATGCCAAATAGCTGATGTTGTCATACTTAAAAGTAAGACACAATTTAAGTGCCCAACAGAAAAATCCGTTTTTTGGGATTGGACAACACCACAATTTTGATTGACGGAAGCGTATTTCAGTTTGGACGTTGGGACTTCATCTGAGGGTGGCTGCGTAAAGCAAAGAACGGTCTAACACGTCGGGCTTCCTTAAACAAACATACCGTGACGACCTGGGTCCTAGTGTCTTGCATCCGGGGTTTTTCAAGACGCAAGAATCTGTCAAGGAACATATCTTCTAATCCATCACGTGATTGACAAAACTCGACCACGCCTACATATGCCGCAAGGCCTGACGGGACCGTGTCGGCTGGGGACGTGGTGGCGAAGACTATCCTGAAACCCGACTGGCATTCTATTTCGTGTTCACCAACCTGTGGATTTGACAAACAGTTTATGCCTGCAATACCTTCTGCCATTTTGAACATGAACATGACAGACTGACGGAAGGACAGACGATTAGACAAACAGATGAACTAACGGACGGACAACATTCGTCAATACAAAAGAGGTGTACCATGAGCTTAAAAGGCGTTGTAGAGGTGAGAAAGCGGTAGCGACTGCGAATGACGTGCGAAAATCTGGTGTCGTGCAACAAGTCGTTGACGTCCACGTCCGTGATAAGTAGTGTCGTCCCCTCCATCAGACACGTCTCCAGGTGACCACGGAGCTCCTAGAGGGACGGATAAGGTTTAGGTGGAATGAAAGACAGGCAGAGGCATGTTCATACCCCTTTACAAACCCTTACCCTTACCTTAACTTAACCCAAACCCCTCACCGTAACTTGACAGTTGTGGCCCGTCCAAACATAGTGTCAATCAATTTAATTCCCTATTAATATGCACCCCTAGAGCAGTCACACACATACCCCTCAACTAATACTGAAAAGGGTGACTGTCTCAACCCATGCAAACCCACTAGAGTGGCCATACCTATACCCCTCACCTAAAACTTTAAGTGGTTGTTGATCCCAACATAGTGTTAATCTATGTAATCCATATGCACCCCTAGAGCGGTCACACCAACACCCATCACATAATACTTTAAGTGGGTGTCTGTCCCAGCATTGTGTTAATCCATTTTGTTGGTTCCATTAATATGCACCTCTAGAGAAGTCACACCCATACTCCTCACCTTATACTAGACAGTGGTTGTTTGTCCCAGCATAGTGTTAATCCATGTAATCGTCCAATTAATACCCCCCACCAAGCATAGTGTTAATCCATGTAATCGTCCAATTAATACCCCCCCAAGCATAGTGTTAAACCATGTAATCGTCCAATTGATACCCCGTACTCCTCACCTTATATTTGACAGTGGTTGTCTGTCCTAACATTGTGTTAATCCATGTAATTGCGATCCTTTGTGGATCACACAGCAGGGGCCAGGTATCGGAGGATTCTTCTCGGGTGGCGATACACATGTTGTCAAGAGAAAGGGCGTCTGTCGGCAGATTTAGGTTCTCCCACTTTTTCAACTTTATCTAGAAAATAAATTCGTGCTTCATTAAAAAAATTTCGACTCGACGTCGACTTATGGTTTAACTATGTCGGTTAAAAGTTTGCAACTGTTCCCTTCGGCTGGTTTTATGTTTGTCAATCGTCCACAATGTCAGTTTATATTGCCCTGGTTTGTTTTGATGCTGGTTAATGTTGGCCATGATTGGCCCAATGTTGGTTTGTGTTGGCCATGGTTGGCCCAATGTTGGTTTATGTTACGCATGATTGGCCAAATGTTGTTCATGTTACCCATAAATTGGCACAATGTCGGTTTATATAGGTTTGTCCCAATCTTGGTTGATGTTGCTAAATGAATGATCCTATGCTGGTTCATTTTGCAAATAATTGGAACGACCCTGACTAATGTCGTATGAATGTTATGTTTCTTACCTTTCCTTTAAGGAACTCTGATAGAGTCAGACGAGAGAACAGGTGCTTGGTTTGAATGGGAAGTCCGTTATCCCGGCATACTTGCATGAAGTACTTGCCCATTCGTTTCCTGTACAAGGAAATAAAGCCCGGAATTATTACATGAATTATTCCACGATCATTCCCTAAACCTACCCCTAACCTTAAATAAACCGCGAATTTCCCATTTATTCTCAGTTAAAAGTGAGCTGAAAGTGAAAAGTGAACTTAAAAGCTAAAAGTGAACTTGATTGACAAGGTAAGACTTGGTCTAAAATGGGGTTCTTGGCTTCCTTTGCGATGCTATGAAGTAAAACTGACCTTCGATCGATTCCCATGGGTCCGCAGTACGTCAGGAATGCGGACGCTGCAATGCAGTTCGCCAGCAGCACTTCCGGTGATGAGTACTCCTCCACATACGCCTTCCACTCACGTTCCATGTGCTTGAGGCTGAATGGGAAAGTCAACATATTAGCACATAACAATAAGGAGTGTCACGCTAGCTTAGATGTCACGCAAGTGTTATGCAAAAGCACTCCTTCCGATACTTCAGATACACTTCCAATATATGCTATAAGGAAATAGAGCATGCGCGCGTGTGCTGTTGCCAAAGACATTCTACGGCTGGGTGTTTTATAAGGAAATTTGAACACAACGTTGAACGCCAAATAAGTATCCAAGAACTAAACACTTAACCTTTGCTTTGTTTCAACATGTATACGTTCAAAATCATAAAACAATCTCAATGGACGTGATAGCTGCGTCCATTACAATCAGCACAAAAGTGCACAAGTTGGCACGTGTATGCAACCTACGTATATATCTTACGATGAAGGAGCTTATATTCACTGTACCTGTGACCAAGTCTGTAGCCGCTATAAGTGCCCAAGTCGGCACAAGTATGCAATCTACGTATTTGGTATCTTACGATGAAGGAGTTTATATTCACTGTACTTGTGACCAAGTCGGCACAAGTATGCAACCTACGTATTTGGTATCTTACGATGAAGGAGTTTATATTCACTGTACCTGTGAGCAAGTCTGTAGCCGCTATAAGTGCCCAAGTCGGCACAAGTTTGCAATCTACGTATTTGGTATCTTACGATGAAGGAGCTTATATTCACTGTACCTGTGAAGCAAGTCTGTAGCCGCTATAAGTGCCCAAGTCGGCACGAGTATGCAATCTACGTATTTGGTATCTTACGATGAAGGAGCTTATATTCACTGTACCTGTGAAGCAAGTCTCTAGCCGCTATAAGTGCCCAAGTCGGCACAAGTATGCAATCTACGTATTTGGTATCTTACGATGTAGGAGCTTATATTCACTGTACCTGTGAAGCAAGTCTCTAGCCGCTATAAGTGCCCAAGTCGGCACAAGTATGCAATCTACGTATTTGGTATCTTACGATGAAGGAGCTTATATTCACTGTACCTGTGAAGCAAGTCTGTAGCCGCTATAAGTGCCCAAGTCGGCACAAGTTTGCAATCTACGTATTTGGTATCTTACGATGAAGGAGCTTATATTCACTGTACCTGTGACCAAGTCTCTAGTCGCTATAAGTGCCCAAGTCGGCACAAGTATGCAATCTACGTATTTGGTATCTTACGATGTGGGAGCTTATATTCACTGTACCTGTGAAGCAAGTCTGTAGCCGCTATAAGTGCCCAAGTCGGCACAAGTATGCAATCTACGTATTTGGTATCTTACGATGAAGGAGTTTATATTCACTGTACCTGTGAAGCAAGTCTGTAGTCACTATAAGTGCCCAAGTCGGCACAAGTATGCAATCTACGTATTTGGTATCTTACGATGAAGGAGTTTATATTCACTGTACCTGTGAAGCCCAAGTCGGCACAAGTATGCAATCTACGTATTTGGTATCTTACGATGAAGGAGCTTATATTCACTGTACCTGTGAAGCAAGTCTGTAGCCGCTATAAGTGCCCAAGTCGGTACAAGTATGCAATATACGTATTTGGTATCTTACGATGAAGGAGCTTATATTCACTGTACCTGTGAAGCAAGTCTCTAGCCGCTATAAGTGCCCAAGTCGGCACAAGTATGCAATCTACGTATTTGGTATCTTACGATGTAGGGGTTTATATTCACTGTACCTGTGAAGCAAGTCTCTAGCCGCTATAAGTGCCCAAGTCGGCACAAGTATGCAATCTACGTATTTGGTATCTTACGATGAAGAAGTTTATATTTACTGTACCTGTGAAGCAAGTCTGTAGTCGCTATAAGTGCCCAAGTCGGCACAAGTATGCAATCTACGTATTTGGTATCTTACGATGAAGGAGCTTATATTCACTGTACCTGTGAAGCAAGTCTGTAGTCGCTATAAGTGCCCAAGTCGGCACAAGTATGCAATCTACGTATTTGGTATCTTACGATGTAGGGGTTTATATTCACTGTACCTGTGAAGCAAGTCTGTAGTCGCTATAAGTGCCCAAGTCGGCACAAGTATGCAACCTACGTATTTGGTATCTTACGATGAAGGAGTTTATATTCACTGTACCTGTGAAGCAAGTCTCTAGCCGCTATAAGTGCCCAAGTCGGCACAAGTATGCAATCTACGTATTTGGTATCTTACGATGTAGGAGCTTATATTCACTGTACCTGTGAAGCAAGTCTCTAGCCGCTATAAGTGCCCAAGTCGGCACAAGTATGCAATCTACGTATTTGGTATCTTACGATGTAGGAGCTTATATTCACTGTACCTGTGAAGCAAGTCTCTAGCCGCTATAAGTGCCCAAGTCGGCACAAGTATGCAATCTACGTATTTGGTATCTTACGATGTAGGAGCTTATATTCACTGTACCTGTGCCCAAGTCGGCACAAGTATGCAATCTACGTATTTGGTATCTTACCATGTAGGAGCTTATATTCACTGTACCTGTGAAGCAAGTCTGTAGCCGCTTTGAGCCGCTCACTGCACGACTTGACCTCGTTCGCCAGGTTATGCTTGTGTACGACTGCCTCGTCGTATTCCTCTTGCAGTCTCAGCACGTCCGCCTCAAGTCCGGGGAGATCGGCTTCTGTCAGCTCCGGCTCGGGCTCGGGTTCAGGCTCCTTCAATATAAGAATTTTTATTCTGATGATCGCTGTTCGACACTTCGAAGTCATAAGCAAAATGAAATGCACCTTGATTTTACTAGACTATTCGTCTCTGTTCAAAATCCTAAATCTCCAGTTGTTCTTTCATTTTCAAGGCCAATAAGATTTTCACAGTTTAATCATATTAACAGTCTGCTTGCAAACAGCTTCCTCAGCCCCCCATGTTGGCTTCAATTTGTTTTCTTAGGTGTGTTTTTCCCCTTTAATTACTCATGACATCCTCAACCCCTCTGCATTTCCACTTTGTAACCCTCCTCATTAAATTCCTTAGTTTGTTCTCGTCCTCTATTATTAGCGTCAGCCCATCCCCCCTCATTAGCTCCGTTTTCTTCGCCTCCACGTTAAAATCTCCAACTATTCCGTGCTCACCCAACTTACTCGCCTCCCTTCTATTCTTCTCTTTCCCCCTTAGTCACTCCTTAGTACTTCGTACCTCAGTGACACCACTCAACTTGTTTTCTTGGTCTCAATATTAGTGTATATCTGTCCTTTTAATTTGTTCTCATCTCTCCTCCATTCCGTGTTCCACCAGCACTTCCCATCTGCCCACAGATCTCTTCCATAGTTCTTCTCATTTCTCTCTTCCTAGTCCATAACGTTTTAGAATATCACAGGTCTCCCGCACGCTCGCCCCAGGCTCTCCTCCCAGTACCTCGTCCCCTCTCCCCGTCCCTTTCCCGTTTGTACCTCGGTTTTCTCCGCCTCCATGTTAGCTTCCATCAGTTCCCTCTGTTCATTCTCCTCTTTCTCCCTCTGTAGCTCATCCAGGTACATCATGGCCTTACGGTACGGGTTATACAGGCGAGTATACTCCACAAGGGCGATGGCATACTCCACCAGTACGGCCGCGTCTTCTGAAGAGTACTTAGCCGCCGCGATGGTAATGCCTTGGATTTTGCGAGACTCTGACAGGGAAAAATAAATTAATCACTTATCTGGCCTCAGCGATATTTACGTATTGGATTTTGCGAGACTCTGACAGGGAAAATAATATAAATTAGTTATTTGGCCGCCGCGATGGTAATGCCTTGGATTCTGCGAGTCTCTGATAGGGAAAAATAAAATAATCAGTTACTGGCCGCGGCGTTGAATCCGCCTATGGATATGGATGCTCTCTTATAGTTGGTATTTTGCTAGACTGACAAAATTTCGTCTGACATAGGGACACTCTTATGACTACACTACCTGAAGGGGTCGCCGTAGAGCGTCCACTAGGAGATCCAATATAGTTACTCGCGCTTGCCCCTGCGGCGGCACTTCCTAGGTCATCCGTCACACCCAGGTTCCCTTCGCTAGATGTGACAAAGAAGGACTGGACACCACGAAGGATCTCGCTGCTCAATCCTTCTTTCCAGTTAAGGTGATGCAAGGTCTCGACAAAGCGTTGGGAATCGTTCATGATTTGTTGTATGGACTTCCACGAGGCACGGTCAACCTTTCCTTCGGAGTTTACTCCTGAAACGCAAACAAAAGTCTTACTGCAGGTCTCAATGTTCTGCGAACTCTCGGCGACGATCTCAAAACAGCTAAATCATCTTCTGACACCCGTCATTCAAAATCCTCACGCCACCTCTCCGCAAGGTACTGACCAATCGAACGATTACTATGAAAACTATAATAAGTCCCCTCTCAAAGTAGTAAATGCACGGTGGCTTAACGGTTAGGACATGGTGTGCTATGTCATCAAGTAGAAAAAAAAATTTACTCTAATTTACTCTAAGCAACTTTGATGTGTTTATTTTTAATACTTTGTTTTGTACCCTCTATACATTTTATGCACACACAAAAATAACTAGGAAAATACATTTGCATTAACGAGTTGGCTCACAGAGCCTTTGATTTGTTCATCCAAGGTCTTCGGTAGATCATTAGAAGACACGTGCACGCAAAAATGAGATCCACTTGTTAAGCACCTTACAGAAGATATTCTGCGAATCTTTGATAGATCACTAGAGGACAGACGCACGCGAAAATGAGATCTACTTGTTAAGCACCTTACAGAAGATATTTTGCGAATCTTCGGTAGATCATTAGAGAACAGACGCACGCAAAAATGAGATCTACTCGTTAGGCACCTTACAGAAGATATTCTGCGAATCTTCGGTAGATCTTTAGAGAACAGACGCACGCTAAAGTAAGATCTATTGTTAAGCACTTTACAAAAAATATTCTGCGAATCTTACCGTAGAAGGTGCTCTGTGTTGATGACGAGGACCCTTTAATTGGGCCTGTTCGCCTCCTCGAAGCAGAGCTCGCCCGTGACGTTTCGTCAGAGTTAGACGTCCCCACAGGTTCCCTAGTTCTCTCTCTGCTCCCGGGAGTATAAGTACTTCCGGCGCCACCGATACCAGCGGCAAACTCGGGCCTTCCCATCAGCACCATCACCATCACCATGACGATACCTGCCATAGGCGGGGGACTCTGGAAAGCACGGAGTCTTTCGCATAGAGAGCGGTCTACCTTGGCTTGCCACTTTAGGACCTGGGACAGAATGCGAATTCGCTCTGTAGATCGACTTGCGTGATATTGTTTTGGTTTGGTTTTGAGATTTCGCTTATCATTAAATATGTCCTTGTACTATTTGACACTTTAAAAATAGAAATGGGCTCTTTTATTTGTAGGATGGATTGAAATTGACCGTGATTCAAGCGGATTTAATTCACAACTGTGATGGACAGAGGGCTTCATAGCCAACAAAACCACGCGTCACGAAGGTTGGATCGACGGGCTTTCAATAGGCCTCGTCAACCACACAATTTGTTATTCTCTACATTTAATATTGGGAGACAAATTCTGGATGGAATTTAAAGATTTGTAATTTTATAAAAATTTAAAATTTTTTATACTTGCTTTACCAAATGTATAATGGAAAATGTCGCAACCCAAAACAGCCGGTGGAAAATGATGTTTTCAAATTGGCTCTGTCACATGCTATTTTCCATCCTAGCAGATATAGGGCCAATAGAATAAATCCATTTGCCCTCATTTGATCTTAAACAGGCAACGAGCTACGCTACAGTGTTCATTCCTTCGTTTGACTTAGATGACAATACTTATGGTGATGACGTAGAGGGAGTATTTCGATGACAAAATAATGATGTAAATCAAATCATCCCTTACGTGGTCCTCCGCTTTCTTCAGCTGGGCTTTGGCTTCCACCAAAGTCTGCTCCGCCCGGGCCATCTCTTCTAGCACTTTGAGCTTACGACTCTTCATCTTCGCCATCTTGATCTTCTCAAACTCCTCGTCCAGCTCGTCTTCTTCGTCGACCTGAAATACATTTAAACAGAATCAATCAGGAGCTTCGCTTTGTAAATAAATAATAAACAACGGCCTTTTTGCAAGGAAACTTCGACAATTGAAGCCTGGTGCTGTATTAACGATATTTGATTGGAATATTTTCAGTTACTCGCTTGAACTTGCCGATGACATGGACGTCTTGTGCGACTCAATGTTGCCTGGTAATGGCCTTCTGTTAGGTCACTGCTAGTAGCCATTTAGCAAAGTTTATCAGGTACTCGCTTGGATAAGCCTCTTGTGTTTTGGTATTGTGTGGGGGCGTAATATAGAGGTTTTTAAAAACCATTTAAAATATGCTACTTTGGCATTAGCCGTAACAAACAGGCAGTCACTTAGAGAAGTCTATAAAAAGTGTAAGCCAGGTAGTAACTAGCAAACATACCTCGAACAACTCCAAAGAACAAACGAGGCAGTAAACTAAAAGATACCTACATTGCTCAAAGTGTGAACTAGATAGTAACTAAAATATATCTACAAAAAGTGTGAACCTGACAGTAATTACGAGATATCTACATTGATCAAAGTGTTAATCTGACAGTAACTAAGAGATACCTAAATTGAACAAAGTGTGAACAAGACAGTAACTAATAGATACCTAAAACAGTCATCATAATGTGGACGAGGTATTAAAAACACTGAAAAGTACCTGTAGAAGATCAGCATCCTCCTCGTCCATCTCGCTATCAATAAGGGCAACGAAGGCGCTGAGGGTGGTACTTCCGATGCCCAATTTGGCTTTAAGTTTCTCCAGCACAGTCGCCTTGCTGGTAAGGGCTTTCAGGAGGTCGTCTGACTTAATAGTCGCCACCTCTAGTTGCTGTTTGGTCTGGGAGATCACATCCTTGATGATAATGGCGTCTTTACGAGTCTGGTCCAGCGTGGCAAGAGCTAGACTGAAAAACGTTGGTTTTGATGAACGGACGACAGTCAGGCAAAAAGACAGACAGACATACTGTAACAGAAACGGGACATACAGACAGACACACGTACAGACAGAAAAAAAGCAGGACATATATAGAGAGAGACGGACACATAAAAAGGACACACAGACATACGTGAAAATAAAATAAAAAACAGGACATATATACAAACGGACGGACGGCTGGAGGGCAGAAAAGAGAACATACAGAGAAACAAATGCGTTATGGAATTCAATACATGAGATACTCTTCTTGTTATGGAATTCAATACATGCAATACTCTTGGGGCACGTGTACCTAAGATTATGCAAATCTAGCGTATAAACTAAGTGTGTCAGTTATTTTACAGTCTTGAATAAATATCTGGAAAACGAAGTAGAACTCTGATTTGTGAGGCGAAAAACACAACAAAATGATAAGAAGAGGACAGACGACAGACCGACGTAAGGGAGAAAGGCAATACGCCCGATGATTTTTCAAGCCAATTTGAATTTAGTGTTAACTCGACTTCATTCAGAAAATCTCACACGACTAAAAAGGTGTTTGTTGTCAGGCTCAAACGTTTTCTTAACCGAAAAAAGGGCCTGACAAATCGCAGCTTGTAAACGTTTTAGCTGAGAATCTGCCCGTCAAATCAGTAAATCGACATTTACCTGAGCTTGTGAACACGCTCCTTATGTTCGCGTCTCTTGTCCCTAAATATGTGTCTGAAGCAATGCATGAACTGGATGTACGTAGTTGGTCCGACAAACACATTGCCCAGTGCGCTCCCTCCGGAGGACTGATGCTTGAGTGTTATTCTTTCCAGGAGAATATTCTTGGACAGGAGGAGGTCGTTGTCCTCGTCTGAGGGAGGAGAGGCGACGCTAGCGGGCCTGAGGGACTTGTAGTTTCCTCCCCAAGGCATTTGGTGGCATTCTCGCAACACGTGGCCGTGAATGGTGGAGACTGACGCTACGACCTTTTCCCTGAGATACAAATAAACAAGTATTTCTAAGATAAGAGCACTAGTAAGCATCAAGCCCCGGCTAAGACGAGGACAAAGCTACCAGAAGCAGGACCAATACAGGATACATCCTTGACTTACTTTATCTAATCCTCGATCCCTTGAAAACCTTCATTTTTGGTTAGGTTTTTTTTAGATCAATGTCGTTATTACTTACCTTATTTGATCCCCAATCACTCAACAAAAGCCATAGTTAAGCAGGTTTTTCTACACCGATGTCTTTATTACTTACCTTATCTGATCCTCGATCCCTTGGCAAGTGTCATACTTGGCCAGGAAGGTCTACACCGATGTCTTTCTTACTTACCTTATTTGATCCTCGATCCCTTGGCAAACGTCATACTTGGCCAGGAAGGTCTAAACCGATGTCTTTCTTACTTACCTTATTTGATCCTCGATCCCTTGGCAAACGTCATACTTGGCCAGGAAGGTCTACACCGATGTCTTTCTTACTTACCTTATTTGATCAGCGATCCCTTGACAAACATCATACTTGGCCAGGAAGGTCTACACCAATGTCTTTATTACTTACCTTATTTGATCCTCGATCCCTTGGCAAAAGTCGTACTTGGCCTGGAAGGTCTACACCGATGTCTTTCTTACTTACCTTATTTGATCGGCGATCCCTTGGCAAACATCATACTTGGCCAGGAAGGTCTACACCAATGTCTTTATTACTTACCTTATTTGATCCTCGATCCCTTGGCAAAAGTCGTACTTGGCCTGGAAGGTCTATACCGATGTCTCTCTTACTTACCTTTTTTGATCCGCGATCCCTTGACAAACGTCGTACTTGGCCTGGAAGGTCTACATCGAAGACTTTCTTACTTACCTTATTTGATCCGCGATCCCTTGACAAACGTCTTACTTGGCCTGGAAGGTCTACATCGATGTCTTTCTTACTTACCTTATTTGATCCGCGATCCCTTGACAAACGTCGTACTTGGCCAGGAAGGTCTACACCGATGTTTTTTTTTACTTACCTTATTTGCTCCTCGATCCCTTGACAAACGTTGTACTTGGCGTGGAAGGTCTACACCGATGTCTTTCTTACTTACCTTATTTGATCCGCAATCCCTTGGCAAGTGTCATACTTGGCCTGGAAGGTCTACACCAATGTCTTTCTTACTTACCTTATTTGATCCTCGATCCCTTGACAAACGTCGTACTTGGCCAGGTAGTGGGTGGCCTCGCCCTCGAGTGCATAGATAGGCCAATCCTTGACCCAGTTCGTCTGGCATCCGTAAAGAATGCCCGGGTAATGGCTGGACCCTACCCGCAGCAGGCGATGTGTGGGGGGCAAACACAAGACGATGTGCAGATTGGCCTTGACGCGCGTGATAAAGAACTTCATGGGGTCGGCAAGGAAGCTCGAGAATTTGCGCTTGATTGCTGGCATTAACGCCTGAAAAAAATAAAATGAGATACATGTTTAAATATATGTCTGAATGCCATGTATATATTTGTTTGAAGCGGCATTGTAACCAGTTTACTTCCGGAGGGTCGACGGGAACCTCAACCGACAAGAGATAAAAAATCTATTAGAATCCGCGCTAATTAACAGGCCATCAGCTCTAAATTATCAGTCATCTATTAGACACACTCCTTTTACAATTTTCAAATATTTTTCTCATTTTCCGTTGAATATCATCGGACATTGTTACATAATCGACAGGACGTACTGTGGTTACATTACCGCTTTAATAGCGGACATCTTCATAACCGAGGAAAGCAGCCGCTTAAGAGCATACGTAAGCCCTAAGAATTTTAATAATGCATAGACTTAAAGGCATTTAAGGACATTTATATCGGAAAGCTCCTGGTGGTTAATTGCAAGACATCTTTACTAAAAAACTCGAGAAAACGAGAAAACGAAGTGCAGTAATGTTAATTAATCTTTTTAGAAAACGTTTATCAGTACACCTTTTGGACTAGCTGGTAACTAGCGTAAACACTGTTTGGTTCATGTAAAACAAAAAAATATATCTTACTAAGAATATTACCAACTTTTCACATCACCAAAGTGCTTGATCGTAAATAACACGTTTTTCGAATAACCAAAACTTATCACAAACCGTGAGCTGAGATTAGCACAGGAACAGGGACATGAATATTTTTACCTGAAGCAAACTATCAAGCTCGTCTTCTGAGAACAAGGGCGGGTACTCTCCGCTGATGAGAAGGCTGTTCAGGGCGTCTAGGTACATGTCTTGCTTGAGATCTTCCGCCTGAAACAGATGTATTCTCTAGTAATGTACGCTGCCCATGGTCAATGACACGTGACGACTAACTATAACAAAGACAGCCTTTCTCTACTATTACAAAAGAACGCTCTTCTTTTGCTCCGACGAGGGGCTAACGCTCGAAACTTCAACCACTCTGTTTCACAGATGCGTTTAACATACCTTTTCAAGCTTGTGTTGATTCATACCTTTGTCTACACCACGCCTACGCAGACCATCTTGTATTCCTACAGCTTGCCTGTAGTCTTTCTAGTTATACCATATAACATTTCTCTACTAACAAGAACAGACACCCTTCCTCTACTATAATCTAACTTGTTACAAGTGTCACCATAATATTAGAATTTCGGCAGTCAGAACAGGAGGGGTACATCTTACTTCAAATATCATCACCATTTCATTATTTCACAACATCAGAGATTTTCTTTACCGTTAGAACAACAGTGGTAGTCTTGCCGTCACATCCTGCCTGCCTGACGGCAGACCGCAGCCCGTCCAGGAAAGTGTTTGGGTAGGAGCAGTCGACTGGGTGGATGGGATACTCCAGCATGTACATGGCAAGATGTGCCAGGGAATGCAAGTGAGTGCCGATTGCTCCTACGAGAAGGGCGTTGCCCCTGTTGAGGGTAAGGGAGAATATTACAAATGAGGTGGCTATCACAGCTCACATAGACAAAGGGCACGTGAACAAAAAGCGAATATGTCAACTGTTCAAGTTATAGCAAAACAATATCAGGTTATAGATAACATTAACCCCCCTCCCCCTCCCCCTCCCCCACCCCCACCATTATTTTCCTGGTGTCGAAGTGTTCGTATCTTTTCAAGTCTTTGTTTTAAAGGAAAAAGGACGATGATGACTGATGGTACAGAAGATGACGATTAAAACCATGGTAACCATGATGATGAAAACAAGGGACTATTATGTATGACCATGCGCGCAGATGCTGACCGACATCCGACGATTGCAGGCTCTCCTTAGGGGAAACCACTGACCCATAGCGCGAGATTTAGATCTGCAAATATGTTCGAATGTTTTTTTCTTGCTAGTAATCCTATGCACGTCTTCAGAATGTCTAAATGATTAAACAAGTGTGTTTTTTCTTTCTTTCCTTCTTTCTTTTTGAAGCAAGTTTCCAACATATTGAAAGCTTTGTTTCATTTATAGAAATTCTGTGTTTACATGACTTGGGAGGCTTTATTTCCGGCTCTCTGTCCTTGAGGAACTAATTGAGCCAGATGAATTGCAAACTACATGGAACAAAAGAATGAATTACCATAATGACCTCGTAATTATCCTCAAAACTGACACAAAACAAGTAAAGTTAAAGGTGTTCTCCAATTTTGCCAGTATAGACCACTGGGGACGCAATAAACCCTCTGGCAGTGACCACCCTTAGTGACAGAGCTTACTAACCGAGGGCCATATGTTAGAAAACTGTATATTCGGTTAAATATGTTACCCTCGATAAACAAAGATTAAACTGAAACAGAAACTTAACTGAAATGTTAACAAATAATGAAATTATTAATAGCTGTGCACAACATAGTGGCATCATTTGTGTGGTTTTATTACTCGATTATCAATAATAATGAAATATTCAATATTTGTGAGAAGTGATATCTAAATGTTTATTTAGGCGACAATATCTCCAAAAATATTTGTCCGATTTCTGGGAAATGAAAGGGTTGTTTATAGAAGGGTATGATAATTGTATGTGATTCAGAACAACTTGTGTTTGATATGAAAACCGCATACAGTTCTACCAGCAATCATACCCAAGAAAATGGATACCACACACTAAAAAAATATTCAAGATATTTCTCCGATTTTCCTTTAAAGGGCACCCATAAAATCCCGATGAATAAGGGACGATAAAAGTGATCACAACCTGGGAACTGTGGATTTATTTCCCAGATCCCGAGATAATCACTGTCAATTTAAGCTCAAACGGTGAATCAAGCAAATTACGCCGTAATTGTAAAGTTTATCCGAACGGAAGAGTACAGATTTCTATCATAATATCCAAATCAAATAAACTATAGAAGAAAGACTGACATAGTGCAGGGCTCCAGTACAGTCGCCCTCAAACAACGGAGATATCATCCTCGAAATTCATGTAGAAATCATAACACGCCACCATCGATTCCTGTGAATGGTTAGCTGTTTAGCATCTTTATGGTAATATTTAGCACGCAAAACGGTATCCGGCAATCGCTGATTCGAGTGAAACTACATACAAACATTATGTTTGCCTTCTGTGGGAATTCTGGTCAAAAAAGATATCTCTACAGTCCACAAACAGTGCGAGTTTTGTCATAACATTCCACATCCGCCATTTTGATCGCCTTATCGCGCAATGAAATGCGCATGCGCAACAGAATAGTCCCTTGTTGATGATGAAGGTATTGGTAAAGTTATGATGAAAAATACGACGGTGATTATGATGAGAGGTGATGATTATTGTGATGATCAGAATGATGGTGATGACGACGATGATTGATGGTGTCGAGATTATGATTATGATAATATTGGATGGTGAATGATGTTAATTATGATGATAATAGATGTTGATGGATAACGATGACACACCTGTTTTTGAAGCTGAGGATCCTATGAAGTCGAATCACATGGTACATCACGTGGGTAGATACCATCAGTCCCAGTCCCTCGGTAAACTCGTCGTTGTACCGCCTCAGGTAGTTTTGAAGGCACGGCGCAACCTCCTTCACGTTCTCAATGCTCTGAAGGGTTGACTAAAGGAGAGACGTAAAAGAAAATTGATTATTTTTCAAGCCCATCGTGGCTTCTGTAAGCAAAAATCTTTCATTTTTTATCGACAATGGTACACAGAAAATGTGTACAGGTAGATGTTATCTAAAGGCCTGGCTAAACTAGGCGACATCTCGAGCGTGACATGTCGCCTGCATGTCTCCTAGTTTAGCCACCCAGAGAGACGCTGAAGCGCGAGCCAAATCTTGTAGCAGCGACAAAGAAATGTTTCTCGGATAGTTGAAAAACAATTTAGTGTCGCACTCTACAAAATTCTGCCGCACGCAAAATATTGCACGCTACATGTCTCCTAGTTTAGCCAGTTGTGTTGCAAGGATGACTTGCCATACCTTAGGTGCCGCCGTCCTCGCCTGTGTGGTAGTACGTCCAGAGTACGAGCCGGGGTCAAGAGGAAACGTGATAAAAACAGGAGGCGGGCTGTTAGCAGGTAGAGTGGGGAAGTTCTGAAAACAAAAAGGGAAAGACAAAAATTAAACGCATGTCGAAACCAGAAATCACTTTAAGAACCCAGTAATGGGAGGCACAAGCACTATAGTACAATGCTGTGGGAACTGTGCTAGCCAAGCTCCTATGCAAGAAGCACCGGAGAAGGATAAATAAAAAGAATAAAAATATTGACATGGCGCGCTCACGGGACCCAATTATCACTCTAATCTAAACAATCCTTATGATCTGTCAAACAGTATACGATTACCCAGTAAAAAGCGACTTCAACTAAGAAATTATGTAACTTGTGCTCCAGTTTTTGGCGGCAAAATAACAACAAAAAGCATCTTATTCAGCGCATAACGCCGCATTGTCACCAGTTTACTTCCGGTCGATTACCTAACAATATCCAATGATTTTTAACGGAAACCGCGAAAAATCTTTCAAAATATTGAAAGCAGTGTGTTTATTGGAAGTTTTTTGAGGATGTGATTGATAATTTAGAGCGGATGGCATGTTAAATATCTCGGATTCTAATGGATTCTTTTGTCTTTTAACGGTTGAGGTTTCCGTCGGACGTCCGGAAGTAAACTGGTGACAATGCGGCCAGTTTATATGCCAGAAAGGGCTTATTTTCTCTAGTGACGGCCGCAGCGATTTCTGGGTTTATTTTGAGGTGGGTTTGCCACTCAGAGAGTCACATGGTTCCTTAATGCAAGTCGCACATTGGAGGGAACTAAAAACATGCAGATTTTCATAACTCACCTCTTTGACGATGTTTTTGAGATTTTTCTCAAACCACTTGACGTCTGAAGCACGACACACTCTGTCCTTCATCACTCGCATCACCTCGTGTTGCCATAGTGACACCACGTACTCGTCATCCGCTCGCATTTCTTCCGAGCAGTTCTTAAGACCCTGAAAGAGAATAGTGTTGATGCAAGGCAAGGGAGGTAGGAATAGTGATGGCTAGGCTAAATTATGATAATAAACTACGAATTTCCCTCTAATTTGGAAAAAATGTGCCTTGTTTGCGACGCGCTCTTTATGTTTGATTTGAAAACCCGGGTCAAGTTACGTTGCGTAGTCCGAGCTACTACCCCGTGGCGCGAGAACTGTCCACGACGCGCTAGCCGAAACGTGCCCGACATAAAAAAATATTCGCTACTCAAATATCAACAAATCTGAAATTCCATCGTCTGCAATCTTTTAAAACACCATGGGATTTTTAGCCTGTGAGAGAATACTGCAGAGAATAGGCCATTCCAGCTATAAGTTTGCGCGCATAACCACAGAAACCTACCTAAACTACCAGAATTACATCAAACGAAGAGCGCGCTGCATGCTGGTAGTTGACGTAGGTCCCAATGTGAGTGCGCGCGCATGCTTATAGTTGGAATGGCCCATTGCGTTACCTGGAAAACCCTAGTGAGGTCCCGGAGGTTGAACTGGTAGTGGCACCGTCCGGGGGTGGGTGAGGGACGCAGCACGTTCTGTACACTTGTCAGGAGCTGACAGGAGGCCGTCACAATCTGGTCGTGGAAGTCCTGTGGTAGACCCATGCCTTGGTTCTGTGCCATGTTTGCCTGGGAACAAAATAAACTATGTTATGGCTTATATAGTTTTACATTATTCAACCCTTTCACTCCTATAACGCCCTGTAATGACGATGCGTGCCAAAGAAGGGTTCTAAGCGTCAATTATGCAAATTACTCATCACCAAACACGGGTACCTAACGATTTTTCCTGAAGGGTCAACCGAGATTTTGTCACAATAGCAAAGTACCAAGAGGAAAAGGCATCCATTTCTGTCCGCATATTTCTGGAAGCCAATGCGATCTTTTTGATTTTGAACTTGGTAAATAAAGTATCAAACTGGTGTGGCTGACTAGGACTGTTAATACCCAAATTCGCATATAAGCAGTGCGATAGATTTCTGACAACTATAGGAACAAATAAAAACTGTTTCCCAAAGTGGAACCAAACAATATAATCAGAAGTTTAAGTGAAATTGGATGATGAAGACATTTTGCGACTTCTGAAGACCATGGAAACGGATGCTTTCTGACACTTGGTATTTGTTAGCTTGGCAAAATGGCGGTCGACAGAGACTCTATAAGGGATGCATTATCGTAGAGTGAGTCGCCTCCTTATTCTTTACCTCAAGCACAGAGTTAACGACAGTAAAGAGCGACTCTCCTATTGGTGCAGGCAGGTAGAACATGGCGAAGTGCCGCTGAAAATAAATCACATTAAACAGAGTGAGTGAAAATGATGACAAAGCAAGAAAACATGGCAAAGTGCCGCTGAAAAGAAATCACACTAAATACTTTATACCCATGTTTCGGTGCCTACTTTACACCCAAGTTCCGTTGCCCACTTTATACCCATGTTTCGGTGCCTTCTTTATACCCATGTTTCGGTGTCTACTTTATACCCATGTTCTGGTGCTTACTTCATACCCATGTTTCGGTGCCTACTTTATACCCATGTTTCGGTGCCTACTTTATACCCATGTTCCGTTGCCTACTTTATACCCATGTTTCGGTGCCTACTTTATACCCATGTTTCGGTGCCTACTTTATACCCATGTTCCGTTGCCTACTTTATACCCATGTTCCGTTGCCTACTTTATACCCATGTTTCGGTGCCTACTTTATACCCATGTTTCGGTGTCTACTTTATACCCATGTTCTGGTGCTTACTTCATACCCATGTTTCGGTGCCTACTTTATACCCATGTTTCGGTGCCTACTTTATACCCATGTTCTGGTGCTTACTTTGTACCCATGTTTCGGTGCCTACTTTATACCCATGTTTCGGTGCCCACTTTATACCCATGTTCCTGTCTAACGGCCTCCCGTTTTCTCATACCTTGAGTCTCTCTGGTATTCTTTGTGGTTGACCGCTTGTACTCTGCTCGTTGTGTAGGCTCACTGCTGACGTCACACTCACGCCCTCCAGCACGCGGCGGTCAAATGGCTTCTTGGTGTTAAAGAAGACTTGTTGATCAAGGACTTGCCGTAGCAGCTATAAACATAGACGAGACGTTATCATGACGATGGTTGTGATACAGGCGATGATGACGACGATGATGGTGGTAATGATGAAGGTGTTGATGATGGTGATGGTGGTGATAGTGATAATGATAGTGGTGGTGGTGGTGATAATAGTGATGGTGGTGGTAATAGTGGTAGTAGTTGTGGCGATAATGACGGTGATGATAATAGTGGTGGTGGTGATAATCGTAGCGGTTGTGATGATGATGGTAGTGATGCTAATGGTGGGTGATGATGTGGTGGTGGTCGTTATGGTGATCATGGTGGTGACGATGTTGGTAGTGGTGATGATGGAGAAGAATAAGATGATGATGATGATGATGATGATGTTGATGATGACGATAATGATTACCTCATTTACTTCTTGCACACCATGATCATCTGGCTGTGGGATGCTCAAGTCATCAATGAACATGTTTAAGGCCTTGCCCTTCTTCGCACCAAAAACAAACCCTGACAAACAAAACCAATAGCAATTAAAAATAAGATCACATGCACTTGCAATTACATCCTGAGATGAGGGAAATGGTAGTAGCATCAAGAAGAAATCTTACCTTGTCTGTGGTAGATGTTATTCTCAATAAACTGTTGAAGCGACACTGCCTTAGACGTACCAGAGAACACATATCGCTTGACAATCTGGTTCTTGTCCTCTGTGCACAGAAAATAAGATAAGATCGAGATAAGGTCTCAGTTAGTGTTAAACACTGCTGGGGGGAGGGGAGATAGGGGGGTACAAGGTTCGTGCCTTTAATTTCAGTAAATGACAGTGAAAAATTGTGTAGTTAAATTGAACGCTTTTGTCAAGAAAAACAAGCATCTAAAATAGAACGTGTGCTTTTTTCAACGATTATGTTCATCCACGTTAAAGGCATTATTTTACCTAAAAACATTTTCCCCATAGCAAGGCACACAATCGCGTTCCTCCCTTATTAAACTCTGAGGAACATGTAAACATAATGTTTGCGAACTCTTAGTCACCGACCGAAAAAAAAACAATCATAGCTTGATTAGATAAAGCAAGGGATATATCAGAGATGATGTGTTCATTATTTTGGGGCCGTTGCGTTCGCCATCGCTGTCCTCGGTAACTAGTTCTCTACTTACGGTATAACTAGAAAGACTACAGACAAGCTGTAGAAAAACTAGATGGTCTGCGTTAGGTGTGGTGTAGACAAGGGATGAATCAACACAAGGTTGAAAAGGTATGTTAAACGCATCTGTGAAACAGAGTGGTTGCCCTTAGCCCTAGAGTGGTTGCCCTTAGCGTTAGCCCTTCGTCGGAGCAAAAGGAAAAATAAGACGAAAGGCTAACGCTCGAAACGTCAGCGCAACCACTTTGTTCCACAGAGGCGTTAAGCATGCCTTTTCAACCTTGTGTTGATTCATACCTTCCCTATATACGGTACGGCGGAAAGAGGGGACACCAGGGGAAAATTAAAAAGATCCTTCATCAGAATGTGCCCTTATTAGATAGGTTGAAACTTACATAAAACACCAGATCTCCACCAGTTCTGTCACGTTGGGACCTTATAGATATCCTTAAAAACGAGGTGCTTTTATTAAGCAGGCATTCTTATCACCGTATTATCTTGGTTACCTTGCTTGTCCAAGAAATCGTTGATAAGGGATGTCTTTCCACAGCCCCGAGGTCCAGTAAGTAATATGTTACGACCGGAAGTACTTGCAAGGTCCATGAACATCCGGGTACGTACCTAAAACAGGAAATGATGTCACTTAAAGGAACAATGACGTATGGGGAAGATTCGACGCGTTGTCACAGCTCAAAAGCATTCAAAAGAATAGAGGAAATAAGCCAACACAAGGTGGACAATGTTTTAAGTCTCTGCGATAAAAGAGTAGAAGTACAGCTAACGCTAGAAATATCAGTGCAAAACATTGTGTTAATTTATTTCCCTGATCCCTACACGCTTACACAGACCACCTTAGGGTGGTCTGTGTAAGCGACACAGCTTGTCTTTTCTAGTCATACCAATAAAATATATGGCCAATCTTAAGATTTTGTATCCCACATGTTGGGTCAGTACGCAGCTCTTACAAGCTGCAATTTGATTGGGCAAATGAACAATATCCGCACCCCGACACAAAGAACGAGAAGAATAGAGACAAAAGAACTCCTTTGTAGAACACAGATAATAGGAGACAAAGCAGCTGCGTACTTACTCCACATGTTTGCCAAAACATATGATATGATCTGAAACCACTTTTAAATTTATTCCATCCTATAAAAAAATGGCTCCATTCTATTGCTACAGCATAAAATAACCTATATTTCCCAAAAATGATAAGATACAGTCAAAATAAAACCCGAAACAACAGCTTTATGCAAGTCGAATACAGAGTCCTTAAAGGTTGGTTTCCACAAGGACGCATGCGCAATGCACGCATTTTTCCTAATCTCAAGAGCAAGAGAACACAAATACTTTATTACCGCGCACACTTCTATGTCGCCGGTTCTCACTTGTTAAGGCGCATGCATTTGCCTTGCGCTGCGTTAACAACCGCGGAAGAGTGTGAAAAGACTACATCACTAAAAGAAGAATGGGGGGGAGGGGGGGGGAATACTCACAGTGTCCACCGTCTCTACAAACACCTCGCCAAGCAGATCAGCGGCGTCGAAGTAACTCACGTCTGGAACCCTAGTACGGGACACGAGGTATGTCAGCAGCGTTGACATTATCACATCGTCAAAGGCAAACTTACCAAGAGCAAAGTTTGTGCTGCTGTTTCGCCCGTTAGAGATATTTGGACCGCGTATGAAGTGACGTTATAAGTAGATTTACAAGTAAATAATCTTTTTTGATCAATATACTTTCTTCTATCAAAACCCTTTGGATCAAGTAAATAATCAATAGATTTTTTTTATAAAGTTACGTTAATCTATTAATCATCATTAGGCTTTTCCTACTAATGTACTAACGTCATGTCCAAAATTTGATCCAAATATTTCTTATGCGTATGTTATTATAAGTAGATTAGAAATTGATAAATTGAATTTGGAAAGTTTAATACCCTTTTCGCACTAAATAGAACAAGAAATATAAATGTATCGGAGCAAGATTCTCCACTTTTACCACGCCAATATATCCTTTATACTGGACCCTCCTTGATGGTTCGGTGCCACACCCCCCCCCCCCCCCACCCCCCATATCACCCTTTCATGAAATGCTGAGTCCGCCCTAACGATAAGTATTACTTACTTGGACTGCCAGGGGTCCCACTCGCCTGACTCATCCACGTAATAATCAAACACGGAGATTTCCTGATCGTAGTCAGGCAAGCTAGAACACGACGAAGAAAAATATTGTGAGCAACTTTATGGACTTAATTTATTATTCTTTTCAGGAAAGATGTCCTGAAAATAATCAGGCAAGCTAGAACACGAGGGAATAATATCGGAGACTTAACAAATTCGAACACGGAGATCTCCTGGTCAATATCAGGCAAGCTAGAACACAACGAGGAAATAAAGTGAACAACTTTACAATGTCAAACACGACTTTTCCTTATGATCATTATCAAGCAAGCTAGGACACAACGAGGAAATAAAGTGAACAACTTTACAATGTCAAACACGACTTATCCTTATGATCATTATCAGGCAAGCTAGAACACAACGAGGAAATAAAGTGAACAACTTTACAATGTCAAACACGACTTTTCCTTATGATCATTATCAGGCAAGCTAGAGCACACCACAGGGAAATAATGGGAGAAACTTTACAATGTCGAACAAGAAGATCTCATGGTCATAATCCGGTAACTAGATGACAACAAGGAAATGAGATGTAGGTAACCACACAAGAAGGAACCAAGAGATGTCCTGTTCTTGTTCACTAACTTTACGTCACGTTATACTCACGCAGTGGTTAATGAGAGCAGAATCTCGCTGAACTTTTTGCGGTCGTGATCATCTAGGAGGCTTCCAAAAGACCAGATGAGAGAGAAGAGGTAAAGCCGCTCGATGTGAAGTTCTCCACCGATATCTGTGTTACCCTGGCGACGGTAGAAACAAGTCCCCATGGTGAGTACTTCATGTAGGCTTAGGGCTATGGTTAGGGAAATAGTGCCAGTTCATAGTTTCTTACATGGCGTGCAAACCCAAACAATTGAAAGATTATTAACGCTTGCGACGCATGCTACTAGTTAAACGATTTAAATTGTTTCAGTTAGACGCCATTTTGTTTTTCTAGCAATATACTTGGTGAGAATGCATTTTTTTCCATCAGCTGATTTGGGAAAACCAAGTATGTAATTTTGTTTAGATGGTTATTTAGGGATCTCATTACAAAATGTGTCACTTGATGTTTGGGGTGCAGCTTACCTCAATCAACGCTTTAACCATCGCAAGACACGTGCTGAAAAGTCCTACTTCGCAGATCTTTAGATGAGGCCTAGAAAAACAAAACACAGCACTTTATGACTACCATATAACCAGGCAAAGGAAAGCCTAGGCAGAGTAACGATAAACTAGCCTGTATTTATTAAACCAAGATAACTTATGTAATGCCAAATTTTCATGCGCACTTATATCACTGCTACCTTTTTACGCGCACTCACATCTCTGCTACCTTTTTACGCGCACTCACATCTATGCTACCTTTTTACGCGCACTCACATCTCTGCTACCTTTTTACGCGCACTCACATCTCTGCTACCTTCTTACGCGCACTCACATCTCTGCTACCTTTTTGCGCGCACTCACATATCTGCTACCTTTTTACGCGCACTCACATTTCTGCTACCTATTTACACGCACTCGCATCTCTGCTACCTTTTTACACGCACTCGCATCTCTGCTACCTTTTTACGCGCACTCACATTTCTGCTACCTTTTTACACGCACTCGCATCTCTGCTACCTTTTAACACTTTTAGCACTAATGTATCTGCTACCTTTATATGCGCACTTATATCTCTGCTACATTTTCCTGCGCACTCTTTTTAACAACTTTTTCCTGCGCACTCTTTTTAACTTCGTATGAGCATCTCTATACTAAGGTTTCAATGGTCTCTACCCACCTTGCTTCAAACTGGACAAACTGCGATATTGCGTCGACGGTTTTGTTGAATGCTCTTTGAAGGCACTACATAAATAGAAGGAATGTCAAATGCAGTTAATAGAGAGTTTAAGCAACTACGACGACGGAGATAAAGTTAGATCTTGTTCATACTTTTTTAAATGCCTTTCTCCCCATTTTTTTTACCACACGAAGACAGCTGTCCCATTCCTCCTCGGATAATCATCATTTGTTAAACTGACAGAAGCAAGCGGTTTCGAAGTTGGAATTCGTTGGCAAGGATTCTGCACGTAGTCAAGTTCGAATTGGTCTGAATATGCACTTATGGTAGACACGTTCTAATTGGTCTGAATTGTGTACTTATGGTAGACACGTTCTAATTGGTCTAAATTGTGTACTTATAGTAGGCACGCTCTGATTGGTCTGAATTGATACACTTATAGCAAGAACGATTCAGACCAATCAGAGCGTGCATACACAAAGAACACTATTCAATCAGAATTCTCGAGCTCGCAGTAGTCAAGGCATACTTACGTGGACCTCTTGCGGGGACCTGTTTGCCAGCCAGGCTTCTGCCAGGGGACGCCAGCCAAGGACGCTCTCATCCATATAGACGATGGCCTACGACATCAACAAGACGACTATAGTGTTTAACGACATTTTAGTGCACTAAACCAGACAGCCGAATAATTATATACGATGGCTTACAACATCAACAAGGAGACAAGCAAGTTTAACGACGTTTAATGACCTAAACCAGACAGCCTGAATAATTATATACGATGGCCTACAACATCAACAAGAAGACTAGCATGTTTAACGACGCTTAGTGAACTAATTATTATAATAAATAATAATAAGTTATTTGTACCCATCATGAACTAAATAATCTAGCATTTTTACCACACACGACCCTGTAATGCCCTAAACCAGACTCCAAGAATAAAAATCTGTACACAGATGATGACCCTAATTGTCAACAAAAAGACATATACATCCTTGTATTAGCCAAAACCGACCTCAAGAAGAATTCGTAATTCGGTCTTAAGAAGACCGATAGATATGGACCTATATATTAATTTATCTAAAATACTTTTTAATTTTTGATTCAGAAATAATCTAATCAAATACCCTAATGTTTCCGTATATCACGTGATGAGTTCACCATGATTTTCGTTGTGAATTGGCTCCTTATTGCGGAATCAGCCCTAGTGATAGTTGTATCCAAAATCATAAAGGAATCAAATGAAAGAGAAGCAAAAGACTGAGGTATGAGACTAGAATACACATACCGATCGTGATACTGTTGCTGGAGAAGCGTTGGCGAGGTCATCTGTTTCAAACAACAGCTTTACATCCTCTGACAGATACATGCGCTCGCTGTTCAGAAGGCTCAGGTACTTGAAGACAAAAACTCCATTAGTTACGACTGGTTGTTTCAGAGCTTCTAGCAAATTGAGCGGACAGCGGTCAAAATCTTACTACTAATAAAAAGTAAGACACCTTTTCACTTGGCTTTGGTATATTTTAAAAGGTATCGATATGGGTAGAATTTCAGTGTCATGCTTTTAAATTTTGATGGAAGCCCGTGAAAATAAGGGCCAAAGTTTACAATAACATCGCATTCAGCCTTCAAATTATATCGCAAGACCAATTAAAGAAACCTTTTAAATCTGCCATAGAATAGGTTGTAGGGGTCGAATCTTTTAGTTACAGTATTTCAGCCCAAGCATTGCTCGAACCTCTACAAGGTATTAGCTTAGCTAAAGGCTTATATTGAAACGCTTGCTTCCCTAGCCACAAGGTCACCGGGAATTTAAAAGTGTCAGTTAAATAGAAGTAGTTAAAGCCGGTCCGTTAACAGGCGCCTACTGGAGGTTTCAATGTAGTATAAATCATCATCCTACCCCTCCGTTGTCCAGAACACTGCTTAGCATCTCGGCCCACCCATGATGCAGCGGGGCGTCCAGGCAGATCCACGTGGTCATCTGATGCACGCTGTGCTCCTTGTTCGCCTTACGCCAATACGCGGTGAAAATTCCGTCCTCGAAATCCCCGGATGTGTTAATGCGACCGAACATAAGGGCGGGATCAGACACGCCAAGGGGGTAGACCTACAAATGCATCGAATATCAGGGCGGGGTCAAACACACCAAGGGGATAGACCTACAAATGCATCGAATATCAGGGCGGGATCAAACACGCCAAGGGGGTAGACCTACAAATGCACCGAATATCAGAGCGGGGTCAGACACGCCAAGGGGGTAGACCTACAAATGCATCGATTATCAAGGCGGGATCAAACACGCCAAGGGGGTAAACCTACAAATGCACAGAATATCAGGGCGGGGTCAGACACGCCAAGGGGGTAGACCTACAAATGCATCGAATATCAAAGCGGGATCAAACACGCCAAGGGGGTAAACCTACAAATGCACCGAATATCAGGGCAAGATCAGACACGCCAAGGGGATAGACCTACAAATGCATCGAATATCAGGGCGGGATCAAACACGCCAAGGGGGTAGACCTACAAATGCATCAAATATCAGGGAGGGGTCAGACACGCCAAGGGGGTAGACCTACAAATGCATCGAATATGAGGGCGGGGTCAAACACACAAAGGGGTAAACCTACAAATGATAAGAATTAATGCGACCAAACATAAGGACGGGGACAGACACGCCAAGGGAGTAGACCTACAAATGCCAAAAGATTTGTTGACTATTTTTACTCGAACCTCAGTCATTCAATATTCTTATAGCGATTCTCAATACATCGCGACCCCTAGCCTTGACATTCTAACAGTGCTTTTGGTTAGAAAAATCCTGGGTACGGTCCTGCACGCGGATGATTGACGTCCACGAACTAACCAAAACTACCGTTAGAATGTCAAGGCGAATGGTCGCGATGTATTGAGAATCGCTATAAAGCATTTTTATTGGACAACAGTGAAATTATTTCATTCACGCCACCTTGCAAGGCAATGACTACTCATTTAGTTTGAAACCAAGGAAACCAGAAAGTGTTTTTAGCAGTTTCCAGTTAGAAAACAAGAAAATTAAGTATCACAGTAACATGGTTGTGGAGTGATTTTGAGTTGAAAAGTAATTTCAGTGTTGTTGTTTTTTTTTCCGAAAGTTAAAACCTTTTGCAGTTTGTGGGTGTGCATGGGAGAGCCAGTGTTCTTGTGCTTGGTAGCAGAGCATTCCGTCAGAGTCTCTATCAGGGCCGAGATACATGAAGACTTGCCAGTACCTGGAGGACCCGCGACGATGATGCCTAAGGAATGATTTGAAGGATGTGATAAATGGCAATAATTCTTCGCTTTGGTAATCCTATGTAGGTAATATACTGTTCTAGGTTATTTACATAGCAACCGGTTTTGGCCGTGCGAGCTTGGAACCTAATGCCTACCGCAAAACAGTCGCGGTAGAACCCCCTCCCACTGAGAGGAGTACAAATTGACAACCCTCACTGTCAATCCAAGTATTAAGACGTCCATGTCACGGCAATGTTACCAGTTCACTTCCGGTCGATTACGTTACAGTCTCTGATGATTTTGAACGGAAAACGCGAAAACTATTTCAATATTGTAAAAACAGTGTGTCTATTGGAAGTTTCTTTGAGGATGTGACTGATAATTTAAAGCGGATGGCCTATTAAATAGCGCGGATTCTAATTTATTTTGTTTGTCTCTTGTCGGTTGATGTGTCCGTCGCCGACCCCCGGAAGTAAATTGGTGCGGTTGCCGCTTTCAGCCAATCGCAAACAGCCTCAACAACCGCCAAAATTGCATACGAAGTCTGGGTCGACTGACCACAAGACAAAGGAAATGCTCTTTCTTACATGATATACTAACACGCCTGTTTTACTGGGCCACCCGATAAGGTTTAACAGTCGTGACTGGTTCTATTTCTGACGACCGTGCAACGACCCGTTGCTGCGGTCGTATCTATCGTAAGGGTCGTCCCATCGAGTGTTTCCATATAGTCGTACTGGTCACAGACGACTGTTACGACCCTTACGACTATATACCCTGTTACGACTATATGGAAACCAGGTTTTACAAACAGCGCCAGCTTTACTAGGCCAGCATCTCACCAGTAATGCTAGCGATGTTTGCATGGAACTTCATTGTGCGTTTGTGGCCATACCATGATGTTGCTTGGATAAGTTTCTCAGCTGGTTGATCTTGATGATCCAGGGTTGGTGCGCCACCAGTCCCCTCTCCCTGGTGTACTGCAGCAATGAATTCTCGAAATCCTGCTGTTCCTTGGTCACGTGATAGGGCGGCTGAGGCGTCTTGGGAAGGCCGTAAAAGACGTCACGAAGAATAGTGAAAAAGATGTTTAGCTCCTGTAAAGGAAAAAGTAGCTCAGAATATTGAATAAGTTTTTACAGTTGGGAAAGGGACCTCATCTAGGTCTTTATGATCAGTGCGACGTGGGGTATAGCGGCCACTAGGGTTGATTGACAATACGGAACTTAAAAAGAGTCTGTCAGCCGCCATTTTGTTATCCTTGATAATAGTCAGAGTGAGAAAACACTTCTACTTCCATTGGCTGATTTGGGGAAGGCATTGCGATATTATCGATGAACTTTGGTAGATGAAGTATAAAACTTTGTTTTGTGGGTTTCCAATTTTGTATGAAAACAATAACAAAAGTATGGCTGACTAGAACTCTTTAACTAACTACGACGGAAGCTCAAGGACCCACATGTGAAGTACACTGTCTCATTCATTTAAGTCGTTTTCCTTCAAACTTTGACATAAAAACACGAAGTTTCATGGTCTGTCGAGGACGGGGACGTTCGTGCCGTTAACAAGACGATCATCATTAAACTGGAACAACTCGCTCTTCATGACTAAAATTATCTGCATTTTGGTAGGCTGACTATGTAACTTTTAAATGGTCACGGCCATACGCTCTTCATGACTAAACTTTTCTGCATCTTGGTTAGCTAACTATGTAACTTATCCATGGTCTCGGTCATACGCTCTTCATGACTAAAAATTATCTGCATTTTGGTAGGCTGACTATGTAACTTTTAAATGGTCACGGCCATACGCTCTTCATGACTAAACTTTTCTGCATCTTGGTTAGCTAACTATGTAACTTTTCAATGGTCACGGCCATACGTACGTCAGGATTGAGCCTCGGTCCGATGCAGTCCAGGAGTGATTGAAGCATGTACGCATGCTCGAGTTTTGCCGCTGGAGATAAAGCGGACGGCGTGCTTGGTTTCTTATCCTTCTGCTGACCAAAATAAGAGCCGCGGTCTCTTGATCCTGAGGAAACAAGGAACGCTAGTCAGAATGTTCTATTATAAGATGCAGACACTAACGCAACTTTTAAGGCCGTTTGTTCGAGGCTAACAAAGAAGGTAAACAAGCTACAAACATCCTTACGTTAATCGAAAGTGTTTTTATATACACGCGTTGGTATACACGCGTGTCAAAAGATCGCTGAAGTTATAGATTGTTTACAGGCGATTATCCCTTCTTTTTTTTTTATAGAGATAACTTAGCTGTCGCGGGTGTTGGCGGCGTTTTGGGGTGAGCAAAAGTTTTGTAAACAATAAACTCTTATAAAAGTCGAGATTGAAAATAAGTCGACTGAGAGTCAACACATTTGAGTAAGGTAAGAATATTTGCAGTTTCAACGTCGAGACTTCATCTGAATGAGGTGGCCGAGAAGTAACACAAACAATAATAGTTTCAATTCTCGTTTTTTTAATTCCCTGAGCTAGTTAAAAAATCATCACAATTATCGAATTTGAGGTAAATTTCTAGCAAGGTACATTAATTTATTGCTTTAAACCAAACAAGTGGCAAGCATCCTCGCTCTTTTGGTAGCAGTTTCACCACAAATTGTCAAGCTTTATCAAATCTGTAATGATAATCATTAAAAAAAATTTGCCGATTCCCTGTTGATACTATCCATATCGGTATAATAGTTTGTGCTGTCCAGATAATATCGCATCCTAATATTATTGCATCATAATAATTAGTTATACAATATTAAAGTGGTCAGTTTATATCGGTTATTTTTGTTTAGATTATCTTAACGTTTATCTTAGATCATTACTCAACTAAGGTCAAAACTCCTCGCAGACAACTGAAATTACAAAATCACGTCCCTTAACCTGCCCATGATGCATTGCATGTTTAAAAAGTTTTGGAGAAATCTTTTAAATAATTTAGAAACTCTTCACATTTTCCATCTTTAAGTACATGTTTTTTTTGGGGGTACATAGTTATGTACAAAGGTAATCAAAATATTTTCGAGCTTTCCGAAATAACAACAAAATCACACTTCACTTTTGGGCACAGACTGTATATAATAATAATCAGGCGACTACAAGGGAGAGAAAAATTGTCTGCAAGATAATTTAACCGTGTTTTTAACCTAGAGTTCCGATTATTGCTGCCATCACTTTGGTATTACGCATTGCTCTGACACCTGAAAGCAACAGTATAAAGAGTTAAACGGCACACAGTTACTTTGTTATTGACACGTCATTATATATGATTGCTTATTTATGTTTTAAAGAAGAACACATTAATCATGGTAAAGTGGGAACCATGTAGAACTACAAATTCCGTTTGGCAGTCAAACGAGTTAGGATTATATTCGTATTAGCATTAGTATTGAGACAGATTGTTCTAAAACTAAAAAGCTAAAATATTCTCCGCCAAGATAATTCTTACACATTTGAAATTAATTGCCTCCCATCTTCATGTCGATGTTTTTATTGCTCAATTCTCTATATAAACTGAGCATACGTGTTACTAAATATCAGCATTATTAAATATTAGCATGATTAGATATTAGCATTAGTATTAGTTTAGTTCGAATAGTTACGACCCTTAGCTTTGTCGTTAAATTAGTTGTTGTTATCATCATCATCATCATCATCATCATCATCACCACCACCATCATTATAACCACCACCACCACCATCATCATCAGCACCACCGCCACCACCAACACCATCATAATCATCACCGCCATCATCATCGTTATCGTTATTTTCATTATCATCATCATCATTATCACAATCATCATCATCAACACTTGTGTAACCCTCATCGAATCACAATTCATGTCATCAACACCAACATTGAAAACATCATCATCAATATAAAAAAACATCACCATTTCCCTCATCATCATTCTGATAGATAACAGATATTCCCCTACCAACTGGAGCCACAGACTGTGAGCTCGACGGTCTGCCAAAGTCTGCCTGAGTGGTGTTCAGTTTGCCTCCCATGGGGCCTTGCGCCGCTCGCCTCTTCCCTGCATACTGGATGACACCAAGTAGCGACGTGAGGCTAAAGTTGTGTTGCACACTTGCACCCCTAAGACAGCATTCAAAATTATAAGACTGTCCTGCACATTTAAAGATAAAGTTGAATAGTATTGTAGCAGCTCTCAGAAGATTTCACCTCATTGGATTGATGCACCACAGACAAAACAATGGGAAAACACTAGAACGGGAATACAATAGAACAAGGAGGTATTAGAGAGCTTAAGCAAGTCAACACGAACGGCATCAAAAACGGCGCGCGCTCTGACGAATTGTTGGAAAAACGGCGTTGACGTCCGTGACCGCGCGCGTAGAACGTAAAAATAGGGAAAATGCCGTTCTAGATTTCCTGTCACGGACGTCAACGCCGTTTTTCAGCAATTCGTGAGCGCGCGCGCCGTTTTTGATGCCGTTCGTGTTGACTTGCTTAAGCTCTCTAATATCCAGACAGTTACGCGGCCTTATGAGCGGGCTGCTGTACTGCTGAGGTTAAAGATCTTATCTATCTTATACCGCTGATTTCTACATAAAATCATTTAGGAAAGAGTAGCTTAATAGCGATAGAGAAGAGGGGGGGCTTATTCGAAGTACGATATTCTAAACTAGGTTCGAATCTTACATGTCTTAGTTTTAATAAAGGTCAAAATGCACCTTTTTTCTGGTTTTTCTTGTTTTGTTTTTTTATAACAAAGAGGTCAAAACGAGATACTGAGTCCATTGCCTGGCAGAGGCCAGAATGGGTTACTGAGCTCATTTTGTAACAGAAATTAGACTGAGATACAATTTAGATTATGAGGTTCCACTTACAGCTGTTTGGAGCAGATCTCAGTGACTAGTTTGAGTCGATCAGCAAGCATCCTAGGGGATTTGAACCCCTGCCCGGCACACTGAGCCCGCAATATCAGCGCCACATCCGGCATCACCATGGAAACAGACCGGAAAAGCGCATGGACTTCCGGTGGGAGCTCGTAGTTATGACGGGTGGTACAGAAGGTCAGAAATACGGAGAAGTTTTGATGGACTGAGATCTAAAATATATATATATAAATTTATTCTAAAAAAGATACGAATCGAGTTTTTTTAAGGACAACATTTATTCAATTCATGAATGATCTCGCAATTGTTATTGTAAAATCAGCTGATCAAATAATATTGTAGTGGGAATATAGTAGAGTTTAGTGTATTGTTTACCTCCTTGCCCTCGTCAAGGGTGCACATGTTCTGCCCCGCCCTCACGGCGAGTAAGACGGACTGTATCTCGGACAGCAGGACAGACAGGACATCGTTGTTCACCTGATGAAACTCGTCTAGTAGACCCCAACAGCCCTCCTATATAACGCAATAGGGAAATTAAGCAAACGCGTTTTTTAGCGATGGGCGGCAACCAGAAGTTTAACGTTGTCCTTTTTTGTTTTTGCTCCAGCCCCATGAAAGAAGACATGTATGTTTTACAGATGAAACCTGCTAGAGGCACGTGGATGGAGTATGGTAGTGCGTAATTTTTAGATAAACTGAAATCACACAAGGTTTAGTATTAGAGAGTTTAGTAACACTAAACGTGCCTTCTAAACGAAAGTTTAGGGCTCCTAAAACTGCAGATGAAAAGAAGAAAACTCTAAAGGATAGTGTTCCTGAGGCTACCAGAACCTCGACCAAATTGGCATTCAACGTTTTTCGCAGTTGTCAGTTAGGTCGTGCCAATAAAGACCCTTCAAAAGAAAATTTATCTTTCGAGGTCGATTTAAAAAGAAAATAAGAGCCTGGTTACAAACGTTGTTAATATGGAGGTGGAATCTTTAAACTTCTAATAATAATTTTCAAATCTTAGACCCTCACTAGTCTGTATAAGCGAGCAATACGCACCTCTGCTAGTCCGATGATGATCTTGCCCACGCCCAACGCACCCATTCTAGATGAGCAGCTCAGGGTTAGAAGGTAACGCCCAAGGAGATATGCCAGGCCTTTGACGGTCTCTGTCTTCCCTGTTCCTGTCGGACCCTGCAGGGCCCCTCCGGAGAATCCCCAGATGGCCTGGACATAGCGAGAAAAACGGGACAGGAGGGTTAATCAAAGGCTGATAGATCGATGCTTTAGAGTCATGGGCGGACAACGGCACATAATATGATACCGTCTTTGTACATCTCGTCACACTAAGCTCAACGTAACACAACACGTTACGTCATACTCTTCATCATGCAGACGCGTCCGGAACCCATCATACAACACGTCACACTAAGCCCAACGTGACATCAAAAGTCAAGCCATACTCCTAATCATGTCACATCACGTTACACAAGGCCTAACGTGACATCAAAAGTCAACTCCTACTCCTCACCATGTCACACATCACGTTACACAAGGCCTAACGTGACATCAAACATTAAGTCATACTCCACAATGTGTTACGTCACACATCATGTGATGACCTGCGTCACGTCACACTAGGCTCAAAGACCACCACTTATCACAACAGACGTCACGTCACGCCACACTTACAAGTCACACTCTTTGTCACGCTATGTCACACAACACATCACGTCACGTGACGCTACAGTATATTAACCCTACCTGTGTAAGTGACAAAAAGCATCTCTCAGTGATGGGTGTTAGCGCTAGACCGCTCTCGTCCCCATAAAACTCGCACCCGTACGGCAGCTGGGCATCAAGCATGTGGATGAGAAAGGGTTCCACCGCCACCGTGCCTTCAGCACCATTATCCTCTACCTGCACCTCAGGCGAAGGGTCTGGAACATTCGGGAGATGGCATGAAAATTACTATGCCCGCTGGAGCCGTTGTTGTAAAACTTTGCTGTATCAAATTTTGTACAGTGTTGCATTCACTGATGTTAAGTAATGTTCCACGTAAGAACAAGGCAACCTAACGGCAAGCTCACACTGCCATGTAAAAAATGCCTTTATTAATTCAAGGCATTTAATTGGCCCTTAAAAAATCGTAATTTAACCGACGCGAGTCCTCTTACCAAGAGCTTTTAGTATATTGACTGTTTCAATGTATCTCGGCGATATTGAAAGTATTCAAACCCGTCATACCCGTTTGGCATGGCTACCCAACGTCGGATCAGAATGTCGAATTGGGAACGTCGAAAAAAGCCGTCGAAAAAAAAATGTGTACGCGTAGAAGTGAGATCGGTTATACAAAAAAGTAAAATAAATAAATAAAGAATTTATATAGCACTTATACAAATAATGTTCTAAGCGCTTTACATTTAAAATCCTAATACATTAAGAATTGCCCATCTTGGAACTGAGGAACACAAGCTTCTAGTAAGCTCATATATCGTTTGTTGTTAACTAGGTGTCTTACCGATCGCCTTGACGGTGCTACCATAGAAACGAATGTTCCGCTTCCACTCAAAGTCAACGACGTCTCGCAGTTTTCGGCGACCCAGGTCATCAAGGGTGTCCCTAAGGTACATCCCAGACTGGGAACAAAGCACAAGTCGAACTCAATCAATACATCCACACAACATCTCAGCCAATCAATACATCCACCCAGTCACTCGGCCAATCAATACATCCACACAGTCACTCAGCCGATCAATACATCCACCCAGTCACTCAGCCAATCAATACATCCACCCAGTCACTCAGCCGATCAATACATCCACCCAGTCACTCAGCCAATCAATACATCCACCCAGTCACTCAGCCGATCAATACATCCACCCAGTCACTCAGCCAATCAATACATCCACCCAGTCACTCAGCCAATCAATACATCCACCCAGTCACTCAGCCGATCAATACATCCACCCAGTCACTCAGCCAATCAATACATCCACCCAGTCACTCAGCCAATCAATACATCCACCCAGTCACTCAGCCGATCAATACATCCACCCAGTCACTCAGCCAATCAATACATCCACCCAGTCACTCAGCCAATCAATACATCCACCCAGTCACACGGCAAATCAATACATCCACCCAGTCACTTAGCCAATCAATACATCCACCCAGTCACTCAGCCAATCAATACATCCACACAACGTCTCAGCCAATTAATACATCCACCCAGTCACTCAGCCAATCAATACATCCACACAACGTCTCAGCCGATCAATACATCCACCCAGTCACTCAGCCAATCAATACATCCACCCAGTCACTCAGCCAATCAATACATCCACCCAGTCACACGGCAAATCAATACATCCACCCAGTCACTCAGTCAATTAATACATCCACACAGTCACTCAGCCAATCAATACATCCACCCAGTCACTCAGCCGATCAATACATCCACCCAGTCACTCAGCCAATCAATACATCCACCCAGTCACTCAGCCGATCAATACATCCACCCAGTCACTCAGCCAATCAATACATCCACCCAGTCACTCAGCCAATCAATACATCCACCCAGTCACACGGCAAATCAATACATCCACCCAGTCACTCAGCCAATTAATACATCCACACAGTCACCCAGCCAATCACTCATCCAGACTGCAAACCAGCCACCAACCCAATCATTCATCAAGCTACCAAGCAAGTCATTCATCCAGACACCCGGCCAGTCATTCATTCAGCAACCCTGCCAGTCATTCATTCAGCCACCCTGCCAGTCATTCATTCAGCCACCCAGCCAGTCATTTATCCAGCCACCCAGTCAGTCATTCATCTAGCCACCTAGCCAGTCATTTAGCCACCTAGTCAATCATTTAGCCACCCAGCCACTCATTCATTTAGCCACCCAGCCAGTCATTCATTCAGCCACCCAGCCGGTCATTCATCAAGCCACCCAGCCAGTCATTCATCTAGCCACCCACCCACCCAGCAAGTCATTCATCTAGCCACCCACCCACCCAGCCAGTCATTCATCTAGCCACCCGCCCACCCAGCCAGTCATTCATCCAGCCATCCACCCACCCAGCCAGTCATTCATCCAGCCACCCACCCACCCAGCCAGTCATTCATTCATCCAGCCACCCACCCAGCAAGTCATTCATCCAGCCATCCACCCACCCAGCCAGTCATTCATTCAGCCATCAAGCCACTCACCACCATAACCAAATTTAGTGAAATCACACCGAGATTGAATACACACTGTTAGGCAGGTAAAGGACCATCAACTGTAATCCTTCACCAATATTTATTGCCGTCATACCGAGAGCAAAGCCTCAATTCGGACGCGGTGGTAGGCTGGCATGGGTCCATCGCTGTGTTTCCAAGAGCAACGTGCTAAGAGATTCGGCAAGCGACTAAGTCCAGACCAGAATCGCTTCACGGCATTCGGGATGGCTTTACGGTCAATACGGATGTCTGTTATGCCCTGTGGGTAAAACCATTAAGTATTATCAGATATCCCTGGCATTACATAGTATGAATAGAAAGATTTTTTTGTAGTATAACCAAACAATATAGCCAAGAATGCCTATTGTTAACTGGACATTTCTTGCTAGGCTCAACTGGATCAATTAGATGGCGCTTATTTGGACAGCATGAGAAAAAAGACATTCTTAGCATTGTCACCAGTTTACTTCCTGAGGGTCGACGGAAACCTCAACCGACAGAGAAAAGAATATTAGAATCCGCACTTTTTAACAGGCCATCCGCTCTAAATTATCAGTCACATCCTCAAAGAAACTTCCAATACGCACACTTCTTTTACAATTTTGAAATATTTTTCGCGTTTTCCGTTTAAAATTTTAGGAGATTGTTTCGTAATCGACCGGAAGTAAACCGGTGACGTTGCCGCTTTAATTATAAGCAGACATTCCTGGTCTTATGGTATGATAGGAGGGACTTGTTCAACCTTTATTTTCCTAGTTCCTAGTATTGGGAGGCTGGGCATAGCATTATTTCCCTGAACCCTGGTATTGGAAAAATGGGTATAACATTCCTACTGGGGGCTTCGGTCCACTGCTTACCGCTTCACACTCCTTGGTCCAGACGTAGAGAAGGCCAAGTCTGCAGACTTGTGCGGGATACTGGAACGAGAACGTCAAACAGGTATAACGTTTGACAAAAAGTTCAACCAGGTATTCCTTATTGTCAATATAGCTTTTCATAACATTATGTTTTTACTTTTGTCTTTTTTTTATTTGATGGATTTATTTGGGTGTTTGTTGCCGTTTTGCTGCTAGAGTTATATTTTTATTGTTGCTGTTGCTGTTACTGCTGTTAATGTTGCTGTTGTTGTCGCTGCTTCTACTGCTGTTGTTGCTAATACTGCTGTTGTTGTTGTTGTTGTTGTTGTTATTGATGTTGGTGGTAGTGTTGTTGTTGTTGTTGATGTTGTTGGTGGAATTGTTGTTGTCATTGTTGTTGTTGTTGATGTTGGTAATGGTGGTGGTGGTGTTTTTGTTGTTGATGTTGTTGGTGGAATTGTTGTTGTCATTGTTGTTGTTGTTGATGTTGGTAATGGTGGTGGTAGTGTTGTTGTTGGTGATGGTGTTGTTGTTGTTGTTGTTGTTGTTGTTATTGGTGTTGTTGTTGTTGTTGCTGCTGCTGCTGTTGTTGTTGTTGTTGTGTCACTACTTACCTTTCCTGCCCACTCCTCCACAGATTGATTAGAGTCGATGTCACTGATGCACTGAACTATGTCCGCATGCAACGATTCTTTGATGCTTTTCAGAAGTGCAGCCAGCCACTGATCTACACTGGAGTTCAGGGGAACCTTAAATATTAAAAAAGGACAATCATGCCGCCATTTTATGCTCCCGCTCAATGGCGAGTCACACAAAGCATCCATTTCCATCGGCTTATGCAATCGGGTGAGCAAGTAACCGATATATTTTAAATCAAATATCGTCAATAACATATCAGACTCCATTCGTAGATTGCTATTTTGGTGTTTCCTTGCGAATAAACCGCTGTAGTTTCAATAATAAAGAGCAACAAATAAAAGGAGTGGGTGATCGACCTTCTTTAAATACGAGTTGCATATGCAACAAAGGCAGGCTCTTGAGGCTACCAGATAGTTTAATGGCTGCGGGTTCCTTTCGGATTAATTTTCTAATATCATAGAGGTTCTACTGTATGCCCCTTTTGTAAGAAATGTCCACTATTGTAAGATACAATTTCAAGAAATCCCGAGATCAACTTTTTACCTGAGTTCTAAGCTGCACCGTTTCGCCAAGTTCAGAACTGACCGCGGTCGCAATGTTCTGTGGGATCGTACTTCTCCAGTCCCCATCCCCTGAGCGTATGTCGGCTGTGCTGGATTGGAGGACGCTTGACCGCCGCATGGCAGACTCAGACTCCTTTGCAGACATGGGCGGCATTTCCGATCCTTTCCTGAACCTATTTAATAAATATTGTCGAATTTGTCTCTACATCCACACTTACATTCGGATTCACATTTGCATTCAAATTCGCATTCACACTCACATCCACATTTACCTTCGTTAAAAACTTGAATTTACGTTACATTCAACTATATACACCTATTTCAAAAAACGTTGTCAGTGCAAACGGCAAATGGCGATTAACAATTGGCAGTTCTACGACAGAAAGGACCCATAGATCCCCAAATATTTGCTCCAAACTAAAAAATATATAAATTAAACATCCGACTTTTACATTTAATGTAATCAATATATGGTTCTGACATCGCTTGAGTTTATTTACCACCTTCATTTTTACAAATATTTACTATCCATAAAACCTTTCTCTCATAGAGCTGTCATTTAGCAATTGCCATTCATCGTTTGCGCCGACAACCTTTATTGATATAGGTGTATTTATAATGTACGTTACCTTGCACTGTGGACGTCCTCTTTGGGAGAGCCAGAAACAGACAAGCCGTCTCCGTCTCTAACCTTCTGCCTCCAGTGAGTGGCAGACACCATGAAGGCACTCTTGTTTGCTGGTGTCTCTGGCTCTTGCTGGATCAAGGTGACATCGCGGACGCTGGAGAAGATACACCTGGCAAAGGCAGAAGCATTAATGCCACGAGGCAATTTGCGAAAGGAAAGAAAACTTTGTTGCGTTGTGAGTTGCAAAAAAGATTGAGCGTGTAACATCCTTTTTCTGCAAATTACAACGAATTTGTTGTTGTTCTTTATTTGCAAGATGCAAGAGAAATTGAATTGGTTTCTATTTCTGCTACCTGCAGAAACATGATATTTGTTTTATTATTAAAAAGTTACGGCTGTTGCACGTTTTTAACTTTATCTGCTCTTGGATTATTTTCTTTTTCTATTTAACTATATTTAACTCACTCTGGGCTAGAAAAATGCAACACAACGCTGTTTTCTATTGGACGGTATCTAGCTCAATGACACCGACTTCGCTTCTCAGGCCAGTGGAACGGGGAATAATTTCAGGTAAGGACAACAATTTTTGGGGGGCTTGACTCGAACCTGCGCAGGAAGATCCCATTGGATTTCTAGTCCAACGCCTTAACCACTCGGCCACCGCAACCTTTGATTTGAAAACCTGAAGTGAAAACCTGTCTCTCTACATTGAAAGGGAAAGTAAATCCTTCGTTTCTCAGATAATAAAGTTACGCCGGAAGTCCCGCCTAGCCAAACACACTGCATTAAAGCCGCATTGTCAGCAGTTTACTTCCGGTCGATTACGTAACAATCTCTTATGATTTTTAACGGAAAACGCGAAAAATATTTCAAATTATTGAAAGCAGTGTGTTTATTGGAAGTTTCTTTGAGGATGTGATTGATAATTTAGAGCGGATGGCCTGTTTAATTTCTCGGATTTTAATAGATTCTTTTGTCTTTTAAAGCCGCATTGTCACCAGTTTACTTCCGGAGGTCCGACGGAAACCTCAACCGTTAAAAGACAAAAGAATCTATTAAAATCCGAGATATTAAACAGGCCATCCGCTTTCAATTATCAATCACATCCTCAAAGAAACTTCCATTAAACACACTGCTTTCAATATTTTGAAATATTTTTCACGTTTTCCGTTAAAAATCATCGGATATTGTTACGTAATCGACCGAAAGTAAACTGGTGACCATGCGGCTTTAACGGTTGAGGTTTCCGTCGGACCTCCGGAAGTAAACTGGTGACAATGCCGCTTTAAGCTGAAGATGTATATGCGTTAAAGTGACAGTGCTTACACACACTAACCTGATATAGGGTTGCACATAACACATTCTAAGGTCAAGCTGTACCTGATATAAGGTTGCACATAACACATTCTAAGGTCAAGCTGTACCTGATATAAGGTTGCACATAACACATTCTAAGGTCAAGCTGTACCTGATATAAGGTTGCACATAACACATTCTAATGTCAAGCTGTACCTGATATAGGGTTGCACATAACACATTCTAATGTCAAGCTGTACCTGATATAGGGTTGCACATAACACATTCTAATGTCAAGCTGTACCTGATATAGGGTTGCACATAACACATTCTAATGTCAAGCTGTACCTGATATAGGGTTGCACATAACACATTCTAATGTCAAGCTGTACCTGATATAAGGTTGCACATAACACATTCGAATGTCAAGCTGTACCTGATATAAGGTTGCACATAACACATTCTAATGTCAAGCTGTACCTGATATAGGGTTGCACATAACACATTCTAAGGTCAAGCTGTACCTGATATAGGGTTGCACATAACACATTCTAAGGTCAAGCTGTACCTGATATAGGGTTGCACATAACACATTCTAAGGTCAAGCTGTACCTGATATAGGGTTGCACATAACACATTCTCAGGTCAAGCTGTACCTGATATAGGGTTGCACATAACACATTCTAATGTCAAGCTGTACCTGATATAGGGTTGCACATAACACATTCTAATGTCAAGCTGTACCTGATATAGGGTTGCACATAACACATTCTAATGTCAAGCTGTACCTGATATAGGGTTGCACATAACACATTCTAATGTCAAGCTGTACCTGATATAGGGTTGCACATAACACATTCTAATGTCAAGCTGTACCTGATATAGGGTTGCACATAACACATTCTAATGTCAAGCTGTACCTGATATAGGGTTGCACATAACACATTCTAATGTCAAGCTGTACCTGATAAAGGGTTGCACATAACACATTCTAAGGTCAAGCTGTACCTGATATAGGGTTGCACATAACACATTCTAATGTCAAGCTGTACCTGATATAGGGTTGCACATAACACATTCTAAGGTCAAGCTGTAACTGATATAGGGTTGCACATAACACATTTAATGTCAAGCTGTACCTGATATAGGGTTGCACATAACACATTCTAATGTCAAGCTGTACCTGATATAGGGTTGCACATAACACATTCTAAGGTCAAGCTGTACCTGATATAGGGTTGCACATAACACATTCTAAGGTCAAGCTGTACCTGATATAGGGTTGCACATAACACATTCTAATGTCAAGCTGTACCTGATATAGGGTTGCACATAACACATTCTAATGTAAAGCTGTACCTGATATAGGGTTGCACATAACACATTCTAATGTCAAGCTGTACCTGATATAAGGTTGCACATAACACATTCTAATGTCAAGCTGTACCTGATATAGGGTTGCACATAACACATTCTAATGTCAAGCTGTACCTGATATAGGGTTGCACATAACACATTCTAATGTCAAGCTGTACCTGATATAGGGTTGCACATAACACATTCTAATGTCAAGCTGTACCTGATATAGGGTTGCACATAACACATTCTAATGTCAAGCTGTACCTGATATAGGGTTGCACATAACACATTCTAATGTCAAGCTGTACCTGATATAGGGTTGCACATAACACATTCTAATGTCAAGCTGTACCTGATATAGGGTTGCACATAACACATTCTAATGTCAAGCTGTACCTGATATAGGGTTGCACATAACACATTCTAATGTCAAGCTGTACCTGATATAAGGTTGCACATAACACATTCTAATGTCAAGCTGTACCTGATATAGGGTAGCACATAACACATTCTAAGGTCAAGCTGTACCTGATATAGGGTTGCACATAACACATTCTAAGGTCAAGCTGTACCTGATATAGGGTTGCACATAACACATTCTAATGTCAAGCTGTACCTGATATAGGGTTGCACATAACACATTCTAATGTCAAGCTGTACCTGATATAGGGTTGCACATAACACATTCTAATGTCAAGCTGTACCTGATATAAGGTTGCACATAACACATTCTAATGTCAAGCTGTACCTGATATAGGGTTGCACATAACACATTCTAATGTCAAGCTGTACCTGATATAGGGTTGCACATAACACATTCTAATGTCAAGCTGTACCTGATATAGGGTTGCACATAACACATTCTAATGTCAAGCTGTACCTGATATAGGGTTGCACATAACACATTCTAATGTCAAGCTGTACCTGATATAGGGTTGCACATAACACATTCTAATGTCAAGCTGTACCTGATATAGGGTTGCACATAACACATTCTAATGTCAAGCTGTACCTGATATAGGGTTGCACATAACACATTCTAATGTCAAGCTGTACCTGATATAGGGTTGCACATAACACATTCTAATGTCAAGCTGTACCTGATATAGGGTTGCACATAACACATTCTAAGGTCAAGCTGTACCTGATATAGGGTTGCACATAACACATTCTAAGGTCAAGCTGTACCTGATATAGGGTTGCACATAACACATTCTAAGGTCAAGCTGTACCTGATATAGGGTTGCACATAACACATTCTAATGTCAAGCTGTACCTGATATAGGGTTGCACATAACACATTCTAATGTCAAGCTGTACCTGATATAGGGTTTCACGGATTCGAGGTTATGAGGCTTGCTAAGCATTCCAAGCAGAACAGCATCCGTCACGAAACAGAAGCGCGGGAAGACCTGTAGGAATATCAGCAACAACTGGTCAACAACAAACAGAAGCCGCATCAAACATGACAACAAAAAGCTTGAGATAAGACATCAAAGACAGCGACGGCAAGGAGAACGTGCTCATTTTTACGTGAATATTATTTTCTTAACCCTATTCAGACTGGGGGGGGGAGGGGGGCTCTTTAAGCCCCTCCTCCGGGAAAATTGCTATAACTTCTGAACCATAAGCTAAGAGGCTTAAACTAAGAGGCTTAACATAAGCTAAGAGGCTTAAACTTTTTCTCAAATCTATCTGCGGACGTTTTGATGGTCAAGGAGACGCTCCATGTTACCATGGCAACCGTTTTTTCACACATAGGTTTCCCAAAAACTAAAAAGTAGTGATTTTTTTATATTTTGGTCCTGTTTCTCAGATTTAAATGCCTCTTTTCACTTTAAAAGTTTGTATTATTATATTAATATTATGCATTTATCATTACTATGAGCAGTAATACATGTATGAAAATACTTCTTTTTGTAACGATTACAGATTTTTTTTTCTTTTGCAAAAATCATAAGAATCCAAGATGGCGGATCCAAGATGGCGGACCCAAGATGGCGGAAATTCCTCAAAAAAAATTTTAAAACGTTTTTATGGCCTTTTTGCATTGTAAAGCTGTTAAAAGGTTGATTTTGTCATATCTTAATGATGTAAAATGATTTCAACTCGATATCTGATAATTTAGATAGGCAATATTTGAAAGAATATCTAGACATCGTATTTATGACGTCATTGTGACGTCATAATTGAGAAAGTTTTTATGATAAAGTGTGTCAGCGTCCATCGTTTTTGCCGTCGCCGTTGCTTATGTTCTATAACACCAGCAATCAAAACATCCTTGTCAACTAAAAACATCTCACCTTTCTCTTGGAATCCAGGAATCCCATGAGCGACTTGAAGCAAATCTCCAGCTCCTCAAATAAGTGCTTCAACATTTGGCTCTTGGGTACGTCGCCTCCTACACAGCACTTAAAGAAAGAGAAAAAAAATGCAATGTCAATAACAACAACAATAAAAGATGGTGATCATGATGATGGTGATGATGCTGGTGGTGATCATGATGACCATGGTGATGATGGTGGTGGTGATCTTGATGGTCATCGTGGTGATGATGGTGGTGATGATGATAATCAAGGTGATGAATAAGGTGGTGATGATGATGATCAAATGTTGATGACGTCAATGTTGGTGGTGATGTTGATGATAATGCTTATCGTGGTGATGATGATCATGATGATCACAAGAAGATGGTGTGGAAAACGGTAGTGATGTTGATGGTGATGATAATGGCGAGGAAGATGGTGATATGGTGGTGGTGTTAATGATAATAATGAAAGTGATGCCTAACACTATGATTATCATTATCATCATTGTCATAATCATTATCATCATCATCATCATCATCATCATCATTGTCATCATCATCATCATCATCATCATTAGCATCAACCTCATCATTATCATCATCATCATCACTCATTATCATCATTATCATCATCATTATCATCGTCGTCGTCGTTCATTGTCTTTAAATAAAACTATGAAAATTGGGACAATGATTGTAATGGTAGTGGTAGTCATACCTGCAGAACGTTCTTGGTCTCATACGCTCTCTTCATCATCTTCATGTAACTCTTGTCAACACGTGCAAAGCGGTTATACTCTTGAGGTAGCTCCTATATAGACAAATAAACAGTTCAACTCCAAGACAAATTACTTTAGTGAAACGATAAACGTATGGGTGGTCCATTAATACACCACCGCTCAGAAACACGTAAGATACCATGTATAAAGAAGGTTTATGTAGCTCTTTAAACACGTCCAATACTTGTCATCTGCCATAGATATGAAACAAAAATGTTTTACCTTCGCTGTGGCTCCGTGACTGAAGACCTCTTCTAGATGCTTCCACAAGTCTTGCACAGTTAGCCACTACAAAAACAGGTAGACAATTAGCCAGTTAGCTTTATAAAAAGCGATTCTTATTCTGTCTCCTTTGTATCAGACAGCTCTAGATTTCAAGGTGCCGTGTTTGGACTTTAAGGATATCCCATTTATTGGAAGCACAGGTGGCCTAGTTTGTTAGCGCGTAGGCCTCTCACCGCTGTGGCCCAGGTTCGAATCCTGGCTCAAACTGGGGATTTTTTCCGGGTTCCTGCCTTGATTCGAATTTGTGTCACAAGTGAGTTGAAGTTATTCTCCCGTGTTTCCTGTCTTCTCAGATAAGGACACTAAACCGGAGGTCCCGTCTCTTCAAGCTGCACTACACTAACCTGAACCGAAGGGACGTAAAAGAACCACTGAGGACGCAATAAACCCTCTGGCAGTGACCACCCCCAGTGACAGTGCTTACTAACTGAGGGCCATATGTTAGAAAACTGTATATTCGGTTAAATATGTTACCCTCGATAACAAAGATTAAACTAAACTGAAATATCTGCTCGAGCACTTCCATATGTCCTGTCTCAGACAGCTCTAGATTTGAAGGTGTCGTACGTGGACTTAAGGATATCCCATATATCTGCACGAGTACTTCGCATATCTCCTGTCACTGAAAGCTCTAGGTTGGAAGGTTGTCGTACGTGGACTTAAGGATATCCCATTTATTTGCTCGAGTACTTCGCATATCTCCTGTCTTAGACAGCTCTAGATTTGAAAGTGCCGTAGGTGGACTTTAAGGATATCCTATCTGCTCACATATTTCGCATATCACCTGTCACAAACCAAACAGCTCTATATTTGATGGATAAATGGACTTAAAATAGCTCCCCCCATCGCACCTGCTCCAGCACTTCGCATATCTCCTTGAGCTTTAAGGCCCACGCCGCCGCCTCGTCTCTGAGAGGTCCTATGTGCCTGGATGTGAGCATCACTGCTAGGGTGGCCTGAGCGTCTTCAAGCAGATCCAGGAGGTGCTCGGTGTTACCGTGACTTAAGCACACCAGACCACGGTTCTTGAAGTTCTCAAACGTTAAGACCTATAATAAGATGGAAACAACGTCACCGAGGGCCAAATAGGTTCTCCTTGTCAATGACGTGAAAAAGGGGGCTGGCCACTAGCTACCCAAAGTTAAAACCGTAGTTGAAACGTCGAGCACGGCGAGCACGCAAATCTAACGTCCGCGGCGTTTTACGTTTTTGCATGCTTAATGCCACCATTTTACGCTTCCGCAAAATACCAAGTCACAGAATCATCCATTTTCGTCGGCGAATTCAGGCAAGTAACTGACATGGTTTCCATAGAGAAGCCTTAATATTATCAGACTTCAACTGTTTATGGTTATTTTTTCTTGCAAATAGATCGCTGTAAATATAAACAAAGGAGTGGTTGATCGACATTCTTGAAAAAAAAAAACGTTAAAACTAGGATATGATGATAATAAACATTGTACAATCATTAACTCACGTTTTTCACATTTTCTTATTTTATTCTTTTTTGTAGGATTAGTCTGGCACGGTTATAACTCTAACATATGGTCTTTTGTAGCGTTAGTTGGGTACGGTTTAGTCTAACATAATATGGTCTCTGGTAGCGTTAGTTTGGTACGGTTTAACATGATCTGTTGTAGCGTTAGTTTGGTACGGTTAAGTCTAACATAATATGGTCTTTTTTAGCGTTAGTTTGGTACGGTTAAGTCTAACATAATATGGTCTTTTGTAGCGTTAGTTTGGTACGGTTAAGTCTAACATAATATGGTCTCTGGTAGCAGAGTTTGGTACGGTTAAGTCTAACATAATATGGTCTTTTTTAGCGTTAGTTTGGAACGGTTAAGTCTAACATAATATGGTCTCTGGTAGCAGAGTTTGGTACGGTTTAACATGATCTGTTGTAGCGTTAGTTTGGTATGGTTTAACATGATCTGTTGTAGCGTTAGTTTGGTACGGTTTAGTTCAACACGAGTCATTAACTGACCTGCTCGGTCCACTCCTCCTCGATACTCCTCATCTTCAGTTCCAGCTCCAGCTCACGGCTTGCTGAGCGGCAGATGTCTCGAATCTTCTTCTGGTGCCTGCAGGATGTTGTCAATGGTGAAGTTTAGTTGTAGAAGACGGGGGAGAAGTGAGAGGAGGGGCAGCCACCCAAAGAGTATATTCCGAAAAAGACCACTTTAGGATTGCTGGCAAATAGAAGTTCCGAAATTCAGTGATAGATGGCAATCTGTCGTTGTATGAAGAATAATGAAATAATAGCTCAATCCAAAACGTAATTTGTTTCAATGAAGTTTGTAAAGATAAAGGACTGAGCTTTCCTTAATACCAAACGCAAAAAAAATTATTCCTTGTAATTATCACTACGTTAAAGGGTCGCGTTGCCGCTCAGTAAAACTATCAGGGTCCCGTACCTAGCATGTGTGTGAATGGGTTGAAGGGGGGGGGGGGGGGGAGGGGCAGCTGCCTGCTTGGTGGGCATAGGTATAATAACATGGCTTCTGCTCCTCGATATAGGGACACTCAATAGAACGATTTTACTATGTTCTCGAAATAACGATGCAATTTTCCGTTCCCTTGCCCTATCTAGGTCCCACTATACAAGCTTCCCCCCCCCCCCAAAAAAAAAGAAAGAAAACCTTGTCGACACATCTCCCTCTACAACGACAATACAAAGGTTCTAGGTTTTCTAGGTATCGCCGTGAGTGCCCCTACAACCGCCTATATATTTAACTCACTCCAGGAGACCAATGTCAAGGAGATGTACAAGTTTAAAGATGTGTGCCTCGAGTTGAAAGGACGAGCCTGTCACGCTCATCACCTGGAGCCAATGGCGGTTACGGATTTCCTGCAGTAGAACACATGATTCATGTAATGGCCCAGATAGCAAAACATGTAAGAAACATATATTTAAAAAAATTAACCCAAAAACTAGCGAGAAGCAATGTAAGCTGCAAAAAAAAAGCCACAGACGTACTGTGAAAACATAATAGGAAATTGTAAATGAATCGTGTGAAATGATCGAATGCGCATCACATCTGGATGACTTTTGGTGAGTTTTCCTTTGAATGAGTTTGTGTATAAAATTGGAATCCCATCCAATTGAAAGAGGCTTAAAACTATTGTGATTCCATCCAATTCAAAGAGGCTTAAAACAGTACCTTCGAGTTGAGTTTGTGTATAAAATTGGGATTCCATCCGATTCAAAGAGGCTTAAAACAGTACCTTCGGGTTGAGTTTGTGTATAGAATTGGGATTCCATCCGATTCAAAGAGGCTTAAAACAGTACCTTCGGGTTGAGTTTGTGTATAGAATTGGGATTCCATCCGATTCAAAGAGGCTTAAAACAGTACCTTCGAGTTGAGTTTGTGTATAGAATTGGGATTCCATCCGATTCAAAGAGGCTTAAAACAGTACCTTCGAGTTGAGTTTGTATATAGAATTGTGATTCTATCAAATTCAAAGAGAACGAAAAAAAAAAACAGTACCTTCGAGTTGAGTTTGTAAATAGAATTGGGATTCCATCCAATTCAAAGAGGCTTATAACAGTACCTTCGAGTTAAGTATGTATATAGAATTGGGATTCTATCCAATTCGAAGAGAATTAAAACAGTACCTTCGAGTTGAGTTTGTGTAGAATGGGGAATACATCCAGGTATTCCTTAATGGCGTCTCGCATCTCCTTGTACGCCTCCCAGCCCTGGATGCGCTGTGGCAGCCGTAGACACTCCTGCCAGTAATGCTCCATCTACAAGAGATAATAGCACCCAAGAGTGGTCTTTTAAAGGTCCCCTGTCTGCCACATCTTTGTTATTGTTTTATTTCAATATTGGAAGGTACAATCTGTGCTATATATCGAAATAACCACCAAAAACAAATTTTTATACTTTATTTCCAAGTTCTATCGAAAGTATGACTTTGGTTTACCAAAATCAGCCGATGTAAATAATTTTTTTTTCACACTTAGTACTTTGCTAGGAGGACGAAATGGCGGCAGAACTATCTAAGGGTTAGAAACAATATAATGTATTATTTAGCACAAACAAACTGTAATAGCGTGTGGCAAATAGCAGTTCTACGACCGAAGAGTTAAGTACCATGGGTATAAACAGTAGAGAAAAGCTTTTTGTGGGAAGCACATTCATATATCATAACAATTACCTCTTGATTTTCAACAGCCAAGTCTACTTCAGACCAAAGAGTTTCTCGAAATCTAAGACAAAAATCGTAATCTTGATCAACATTCAAAAAACAGTAGAACACATAGGGGCGGGAATCACTTTCTATCAACGCTGATAATGCAATTTTTTGTGTAGTTTGCCAAATGGAGGTTCCACTTCAGGGGCTCCATTATACGATCCTATTAAAGACACATTGTCACCAGTTTACTATCTATTATGTAATTTTTTTTTGATGATTTTTAACGGGAAACGCAAAAAATATGTCAAAATTGTGAAAGCAGTGTGTCTATTGGAAGTTTATTTGAGGATATGATTGATAATTTAGAGGGGATGGCCTGTTAAATAGCGCGGATTCTAATAGTGTGCTATGTCTCTTAAACACGAGGTTCCGCTATAAAAGGGAAAGCTCCTCCCATCCCGGGCTCAAATTTGCAATTATAACCAGAACACTGCCACGCTAGCAGTCACAAATTATGAGCCTCCTGTAAAATAACTTATCTCTGAGCCTCAGTCGGCTGGAATAAAACTTTTTTTGGTAAAAAAGTAACAAGACAGTTGTGTTAAGAGATTGATAAGTTAGTCATTTGATGTCCACTCACAATTTCGGTGCAAAATTTAAAATTGTACGCTGTTCGTAATCTGACGCATCTGCATAAATTATTATCGCGCTGTGATGAAAATGCTCGTATTTTAGAGCGCGCACAGCTTGGTATAGCATAACTTTACTATAAATAGGAACATTTTAGGTGAACAAGTCTATGAGTGATGTTTAAATTGGTTTAGAATATGAAATTTGAATTTAGCGCTCAGAGCAATTGTCCTGACATGTTGACTCATTGACGGCTGATTAATAACTGATTGTTCTTGAGCCCGGGGGTGGGGGGAGCTTTCACAATTATATGGGAACCTCGTGTTTAACGGTTAAGGTTTCCGTCGGCCATCCAGAAGTAAACTGGTAAGAATGCGTCTTTATAGCGGTGTCCTTATTAAGCGGGTGAAAATACACAGATTTAGCTATCTCTGATCGGGATTGTCCTTAATAACGAGGTAGGAATAACAAATGTTACCTCTGATCGAATGATATGAACTGTTGGAACAGGCCATAAAGGTGCCCAAGAAGTTGGAGTTCCTGTGGAATTAAAGGAACGCCTGGTTATTAGAACAAGCTACAAACAAAAGAAGCGAGGGGTACGAGGACGAGGCGAGGTGTAGGAAGTAAGAAGGAATGGTGACGAATAGACAGGAGAGTTAGGGGAACTTGAGGGAACAGTAGGGGGGAAAGGAAGTCGCGAAGAACGGATGGAAGCTTTACAGTATAAAGCATATAAAAATGGAAAAGAATTGAAAGAATGCAGCCAGACAAAGGCAGGAGGTGAAATAAGTTGTGAGGAAGTGGTAGAAGCTAGAAGAGATTCGCACCTCTCCGGTCTTGTCCAGCTCAGGGAATGGTGTAGGTACGATGCCAAACAGCTGTTGTACGGCATCTAGAGTCTTTCGATGCGACTCGTACTGGGTGTACTGCTGCTGAAAAGCGTGAAGCCGGGCGACAGCCTCTGCCGGTCGCACCCCAGGGACACCAGGTCCTTGCGAGTCGAAGCTGTTACGAAACTGAATTACGTTCACCACAAAAGCCTGCAGGACAACGGGGAAATAGAAATGAGAATAGGATACTGGATACAATAAGTACGATAAAGGGGGGGGGGGGGGGTTGTCCAACACACCGTCAAATTTATGCTTGCCATTGTCTGAAACGATCGAGGCTACTGGAGCGTTATCAAGGATAAGCAATAGAAGAGAACATTGCCATACATTTGTCAGTGCATTGGAACTAATGATTAACAGAAGCTCCCGCATCCGTATGTGTCTGTTGGCTTCGCCGGTACCAACGCCCGCTTGCTCTCCTCTCTTCACTGTTATTTTTGGTAGTGTAACTTCATGAGTGTGAAGGAAGTCTCCAATCAAAATAATAGAATTATCCGAAAGGATAAGGTACTAAAAGTCCCCAATGTATAAAGCCAGGTTTTTAACCCTCACAAGAATGGCCAAGCTAAGCTGCACCGGATTCAACCTAGTGACCTCTTGCCTGAAAGCGAAGCTGCATAGAGGGTCTCCATCACCCTTTACATTTTAAAATTAACATACCTTGACTTCTTTATCAAGCTCTTGTTCAAACATGCCACGCTTCTTTACTAGGAGTTCCTCTCGAACCTGACAATTATGAAAAGATAATAAGATGACCACTATCATTAAAATCTAATTACATTATACTCACAATTGTCATTTTGACAGATATGCTATATGTATTTATATTAGATCAAAATATCATAGGCTTGATGGTTATTTCAGCTGCTCCGTTTGATTTTCACTGCTCTCGAGCTTTCCGAAATAACACGAAAATGTGCACGCGCCCCTTTAAGTGTGTAGTGGAATAAATATGACTAGTAACTAAGTCCTGCTTAGAGGATAGTCATGACAAGTAAAGCCCCAGTAATGCCTACCTTTTCAGCAAGTTCCATGAGCTTGACCCACTCATCTCGAAGACTGTCGACCTCTTCCACCTCTTTACGTGGGAGATTTAGCTTGTATTCCCTAGAGAAAAGAATCAATGGTCAGTTTCCCAGCTTCTGAAACCCAGAGTTTTTTTTTTTCAATTCACCTTTTCACTCACGAAAGAAGAAAGATCCAAAAAGCAACTTTACCAGAACTTTTGGCAAAAATTACCGACACTTGCTCCTTATTTCCAATTGAGCCACACTTATATGGCCAATTGAGTCATACATATTGCCAATTGAGCCATACATATTGCCAATTGAAACACACCTTACACATTGAGCCACACATGTTGCCAATTGAGCCATACATGTTGCCAGTTGAGCCATACATATTGCCAGTTGAGCCATGCATGTTGCTAATTGAGCCATACATATTGCTAATTGAGCCATACATATTGCCAATTAGGCCAGGCTTTTTTCCCAATGAGACACAAATATTGCCCATAAAGCCATACATATTGCCAGTTGAGCCATACATATTGCCAATTGAGCCATACATATTGCCAATTGAGCCGTACATATTGCCAGTTGAGCCATACATATTGCTAATTGCTGAGCCATACATGTTGCCAATTGAGCCATACATATTGCTAATTGAGCCATACATATTGCCAATTAGGCCAGGCATTTTTCCCAATGAGACACACATATTGCCAATTCAGCCATACATGTTACCAATTGAGCCATACATATTGCCAATTGAGCCGTACATATTGCCAGTTGAGCCATACATATTGCCAATTGCTGAGCCATACATGTTGCCAGTTGAGCCATACATGTTGCCAGTTGAGCCATACATATTGCCAATTGAGCTATACATATTGCCAATTCAGCCATACATATTGCCAATTGAGCCATACATGTTGCCAATTGAGCCATACATATTGCCAATTGAGCCATACATATTTCCAATTGAGCCATACATTTTGCCAATTGAGCCACACATATTGCCAATTGCTGAGCCATACATGTTGCCAGTTGAGCCATACATGTTGCCAATTGAGCCATACATAATGCCAATTGAGCCATACATGTTGCCAATTGAGCCATACATATTGCTAATTGAGCCATACATATTGCCAATTAGGCCAGGCATTTTTCCCAATGAGACACACATATTGCCAATTGAGCCATACATGTTGCCAATTGAGCCATACATATTGCCAATTGAGCCATACATGTTGCCAATTGAGCCATACATATTGCCAATTGAGTCATACATATTACCAACTGAGCCATACATGTTGCCAATTGAGTCATACATATTGCCAATTGAGCCATACATGTTGCCAATTGAGCCATACATATTGCCAATTGAGTCATACATATTACCAACTGAGCCATACATGTTGCCAATTGAGTCATACATATTGCCAATTGAGCCATACATGTTGCCAATTGAGCCAGGAATACTGCCAATTAGGCCAGGCATTTTTCCCAATGAGACACACATATTGCCGATTGAGCCACACGTATTACCACCTAAGCCAGAAGACATCATGACATACCTGAGCTTGGTGTATATGTTCTCCACTGGCAGGTAAACGTCATCTATCGTGTTTTCCATGTCTCCAAGTTCCTGGAGAAGCTCAAACGCGCTGTGAAGCTCATCTAGCGTTACTACTGGCTGAGACAAACGGCTGTAGATTGCGTTACGGTGGGTCACGATCTTGTCAAGTTCAATCTAAAACAAGTGCAAGGTTTAGTGGCAATGGTGACTCTAGGGAACATAGTATAGTAAATTGACAAAAGAGTAAATCGTTCTCTGAAAGACGGCTGTACTTTGTGTTAAGGTGGGTAACGATATCGTTAAGCTCAATATTAAACGAGTGCAAGTTTGGGTAAGGTGAGGTGACGGTGAATCTATGGTATGGTAAAACTGTCGTTATAAAGTTTGGTTAATTGACACAGAGATAGAAAATCTCTTCAGAATCTCTTCTGAATGACGGCTTCAGATTCAAATCATGTCAAACTCAATCGAAGACAAGTGCAAGGTTTTGTAAGGTGGGATAACGGTGAATCTATGGTATGGTAAAACTGTCGTTATAAAGTTTGGTTAATTGACACAGAGATAGAAAATCTCTTCAGAATCTCTTCTGAATGACGGCTTCAGATTCAAATCATGTCAAACTCAATCGAAGACAAGTGCAAGGTTTTGTAAGGTGGGATAACGGTGAATCTATGGTATGGTAAAACTGTCGTTATAAAGTTTGGTTAATTGACACAGAGATAGAAAATCTCTTCAGAATCTCTTCTGAATGACGGCTTCAGATTCAAATCATGTCAAACTCAATCGAAGACAAGTGCAAGGTTTTGTAAGGTGGGATAACGGTGAATCTATGGTATGGTAAAACTGTCGTTATAAAGTTTGGTTAATTGACACAGAGATAGAAAATCTCTTCAGAATCTCTTCTGAATGACGGCTTCAGATTCAAATCATGTCAAACTCAATCGAAGACAAGTGCAAGGTTTTGTAAGGTGGGATAACGGTGAATCTATGGTATGGTAAAACTGTCGTTATAAAGTTTGGTTAATTGACACAGAGATAGAAAATCTCTTCAGAATCTCTTCTGAATGACGGCTTCAGATTCAAATCATGTCAAACTCAATCGAAGACAAGTGCAAGGTTTTGTAAGGTGGGATAACGGTGAATCTATGGTATGGTAAAACTGTCGTTATAAAGTTTGGTTAATTGACACAGAGATAGAAAATCTCTTCAGAATCTCTTCTGAATGACGGCTTCAGATTCAAATCATGTCAAACTCAATCGAAGACAAGTGCAAGGTTTTGTAAGGTGGGATAACGGTGAATCTATGGTATGGTAAAACTGTCGTTATAAAGTTTGGTTAATTGACACAGAGATAGAAAATCTCTTCAGAATCTCTTCTGAATGACGGCTTCAGATTCAAATCATGTCAAACTCAATCGAAGACAAGTGCAAGGTTTTGTAAGGTGGGATAACGGTGAATCTATGGTATGGTAAAACTGTCGTTATAAAGTTTGGTTAATTGACACAGAGATAGAAAATCTCTTCAGAATCTCTTCTGAATGACGGCTTCAGATTCAAATCATGTCAAACTCAATCGAAGACAAGTGCAAGGTTTTGTAAGGTGGGATAACGGTGAATCTATGGTATGGTAAAACTGTCGTTATAAAGTTTGGTTAATTGACACAGAGATAGAAAATCTCTTCAGAATCTCTTCTGAATGACGGCTTCAGATTCAAATCATGTCAAAGTCAATCGAAGACAAGTGCAAGGTTTTGTAAGGTGGGATAACGGTGAATCTATGGTATGGTGAAGGTACTGTTATACAGTACCTGCCAAGATAAATTGACAGTAACAAAAACTAACAGAAAGGCGGTTGTAGATCTCAATACGCTGGGTCACGATCTTGTCAAGTTCAATCTAAAACAAGTGCAAGTTTGAGTAAGCTGAGGTTGCGGTCACTCTAAAGTATAGCAAGGGCACCGTTATATAGTACTACCATTAACAAAACAATAGAAAATATCTGCTGAAAGACTGCTGTAGACCTCAATACGGGTGGTCACGATCTTATCGAATTTAAAATGAAAAAAAAATTGCAGTTGAAGAGGAGTTGAATCTATGCAGCAAAACGATAAAATATATTATGCAACGTGAATTTACAAAATAAAAAATATGACATAATGGTAGCAGAAAAGGAACAGAAAGAAAAAAAGGTTTACATTGTCACCCCGGACCCGAGGCGTGAACCAATAAACTAAACTAACATTGGAGCCGTGAGTCGAACATGGAACCTAGTGGTGAGATGCACATTCACTACACAGGGTAACGCTCTGCAAACTGCGCTACCCAAGGCTCGTGTTTGCAGAGGTAATCATACACATGAAGGTCTTTCGTTACCTTCTCTTCCTTGTGGAGCTAAGTTGAGTATCGCACACATGAATGTTTTATGTTACCTTAGCTTCCTCGTGGAGCTGCGTGGAATATCGCATCTTCCATGCGACTGAGAGTCCGTGCAGTGAGTCCTTGATGGGCGAGGTGTTGAGGCAGGCGGAACCGATCCCCAAACGCTCAGGGATACCAAGCACGTCTTCCTCGATCGCCTGCAACTTCTCGATCTCCTCCTTAAACCTGGAGAAACATCAAAGCAAGACTGTGAAATTCTTATTTTTATTTATTTAATATAATGGCGGTGTTTTGGTTCTTCGTGGACAAAAGTCAGGAGAATTCTATGATAGACCTCTCGAATCCTGTCCTCAGGACATGACTATTCGGACAGGAATCATGTTTTATTTCTAGGGCGACCATTTCAGAACAGGCAATCCGACTGTTCAGTTTTGGTTGCTGAAAAATGCCCACAGGACAGACCATTCAATTTTTGAGGGAATGATTTTGTGTGACCAAGATTCTGTTCCCCTAGGGCAGGAATCTTTTTTGTCTTTTGGTAGTCATCATTGCAGTGCAGTTTTTTTTCAGGATCTTCCGATCCCCACCCTCAAAGGTTAATTATACCATTCTTTAGAAGACAGACACCATATTTGCTTCTGTTGCACTCTGAAAATCCAGGTAATGGCCCGCAGTGCTTCATTGATCTTTCAGAGATCAGGATTACCCATAAACCAAACCAAGTTACGACACATGGATCCCTTGGTGCAACCTTACCTGGCAGTGCCGGGGTCGCTTTCAACGAAGGAGTGGTACAATGCATGCATGTCGTCTTTCCACAGGAAGTCGTAGCGGCGAAACTTGAGCAGTTGATGATCAACCGTAGATTGAAGGCCTGAACGATAAAAAAAGATTTCACTACAACTGGCAGACGCCACAGTAAAAGCAGATTGCCACTATAAAATTTTCAACGTAATTTCATTCAAACTCGTTTCCCTCCAAAGAATAAAATATTCGGATTGATCCTTTGAGATCTCTATATCTACGACAAAAAAGGGAAACAGGAGGTGGTATTGGGGTACTTTCACTAGCAGAATCTAAAACGCAAACTTGTGCTTATATTTGCACTTGGTCAGCTATATAATATGAAGCGCTTCGAAACTATATTTTATATGTACAGCTTTCAAGAAGGCCAAACACGCCGCCATTTTAAAGTCCCGCTCAACGCCGGCTCAAAGAATGCATTTCCATCGACTAATTCAATCAAGTAACCAAGATATTTTCAATCAAATATCGTCAATAACATATCAGTTTCCTCGCGAATAAACCGCTGTATTTTCAATGATTAACAATAACAAAGGCGTGGGTTATTGACATCCTTTAAAAAGCGTGACTCACTCGTGATTGAACTGGACAGATCTTGCAGCTGAGCCTGAACCTTGTTATCACGTGACACCATCCCGTGGAATGACTCGTTGACGTCAGCAGCCCACCACATGATCCCGCGGGACACGTTGACCACGCCCAGGGCGACCTTATTGACGCCATCTTGGATCATGGATAGCGACGGCTCTATCACGATGTCAGGGATGTTAAAACGAACGTCAACCTGAATGCAGATCACGTCATTAAGACACGTGAAAACGTTCAAGTTTCACGTGGACAGATTCAAATTTTAATGAGTCATTATAACACGGCAAAAAATTTAGAGATGGATTGACAGATAAGGACGGTTTCACCACAACGTCAGGGATGTTCAACCGATTGTCAATCTGGGGTGCAGATCACGTCATTGTGACACGTAAAAAAGGTCAAGGTATCACGTGGACAAGTAAAATTGTAAATGAGTCATTATAACACGGGGAAAAATCATAGATAAGTTGAATGGACAGAGACAGCTCCACCACGACGTAAGGAATCTGAAACCGATATTGAAGCTGGGGTGCAGATCACGTGAATGAGTCATCACAACACGTGGAAGTTTAAGTATCACGTGAACAACTTCAGAGATATTTTGAACGGATAAGGAAGGCTCCACCACAGACGAAATGTTGAACCGAACGTCAACAGGGGTTGATTAAAATGCGAATCAACAAACATCACACGTGGAGAAATTCAAGAATCGCGTTAACACGTCTATTGATCATGTGGACAAGTTATTAGATCATGTGAACCACCAATGAATAGAGACAAAACTCTATTTTGATATTAGAGGTGTTTAATCAAAGTAAGCCCTAGACATGGATCATCGTAGACACAGACCAAAACAAGCAATTATACTCGGGGATGTTTTTGATTGTAAAGCTTTGAAATGAGATGGAAAAACTGGAAAGATTTGAAAAAAACTAAAGAAAACAAAATGATCATTAATCCGATTTCTCACAACCCTATCATAGGGAGACACAATAATACCGTAAGGAGAATTACTACCTCGAATTTGAGCAGCTCATCCTGGTTTGTGACTGACCACGAACTCTTAACCGACCCGGAGAAGTCACTCATCTCAGACTCGTTGTCGGAATCATCCCAGTCACTCCTGGAAGACAGAATAACATTTCCCTTTGAGAAAAGTCTAACAAAACACTTGGCGCTATTAGAATCACTCCAATCACATAGGGCGCGCAGCGTATTTTTGAAGTGAAAGCTTATAAGTGAATTTGTATTATGGGGGCTGAACTACAAAGTATGTATGAGAAACTATGTTATGTAGGGAAGGGGGGGGGGGGAGCTTAAGTCCTTCAGCCCCCCTCCCATGTGTTACAAGCGAACTGGTGATATCACAACTCTTCACAATTTATCACTCTTTTTGAAGCAGGGATGCTTTCGCTTTTAAGTGCAGGGACGATTTCGTGCCAGGTTCAAGGGGAGTCCAGTGGGGATCGAAGCAATTTTTTAACAATTTACATAGCTATCCCTGTTTTTCAATTATAATCTGAAAGTCCTCTTAAATCGCTGGTTCCTAAGCTTAATAGTAAGCAGGATTTCATGACTGGACATCAAGAGTAGTAAAATCACGCCACAATGAAGCCACAACTCACCTTGAGCCCATGTACTGGATACCACTAACTGCCCTGCCCAGCGGCTTAACACAATCCCCCACAAGCCTTAGCGACGACACAATTGAAGCCAGCACCGCGTCAAAAACCAAGCTGCAATAGTGACCAAAAATATCCCCGATCACTGATTCCTCGGTGAGTCCACTGACAGCAGTGGTGACGCGCGTCGGGGGTGCCGATGACATAATGGTTCCGATGCGAGTCTGACGGGGCGTGGTGTGACCCATCTGGTCGATCCCGTAGCTGGCTGAGGGGGTAGGGGTCAGAAGGGGACTGCCAGGGGAAGTGATACGGCGCTGGTGGGCGATGGCTATGACTTCCTGTAAAGGGGAATACGAAATATTCATGAGTGAACAAACCAAGCCAATGATTCATAAATTAGATGTCGAGAACGCGAATTATTTATGGTTTTAAAGGCAAATCACCCCGCCATTTTATGCTCCCGCTCAATGCCAATTCATACAAATCATCCATTTCCATCGGCGAATTCAATATTTTTCCAATCAAATATCATCAATAAGATATCAGACTTCATTCGTGGATTGTTATTTTTTGTTTGTTTTGTTTAAGTTTCTTGCGAATAAACCGTTGAATTTTCATTTATTATAACAAAGGAGTATGGACAGTTTTTAATAAGTCGCTGGCAGCTTCTTCGTCTGTTTTTCCGTAAAAACGTCAATACGTTTATTAACCCCTCTATCTGCCGTTAATTTTGTTTGTTCTTGTATTCATATCTCCTTTATACTCACCTGAAGTGCATTTTCCACATCTTTGACTAAGTCGTATAAAACTCTTCCCAGTGCCTTGATTGCTTTACCCTCGGCCTCCACGAAATCTTCAACCTGCCAAACCTGAAAAACAAAACACACATCTTAAGAATAATTTAACAATTAGCAATAACATTCATCTCAGTTTTACACAAGATTACGTACTACACTAAAAATAACAAGGAAAATGGATAACAACATAACATCTTCAAGTTTAAGTTTAAGTAGGTAGGGACATCACAACTGCAGAAGTCAGTAACTTTTGGCTCTACCTCCCCAAACTAGCTGATGAATACGAACTGGGTCTGTACAACTCGAGCGATTTTGTTGAGCCGCATGAGTGCTGGGTCAAGGGCCTAGGGGCGCTCAAGGAGATTGGTGGGGCGATCGGTTTTTCTTTTCTTGCTTCCCCCAAGTCTCGTCTTTGCACACAAACACAACTCGTATTTGTGTTCCGCAAGTCTTGTCTTTGTGTCACGCAAATATCGTCTTTGTGTCACGCAAGTATTGTCATTGTGTCAAGCAAGTTTCGTTTTTGTGTCACGCAAGTCTCGATTTTGTGTCACGCAAGTCATGTATTTGTGTGACGCAAGTCTCGTCTTTGTGTCACGCAAGTCTTATCTTAGGGTCAAGCAAGTCTCGTCTTTGCGTCACACAAGCCTCGTCTTTGCGTCACGCAAGTCTCGTCTTTGTGTCATGCAAGTCTCGTCTTCGTGTCACGCAAGTCTCTTTCTTTGTGTCATTCAAGTCTCGTCTTTGTGTCAAGTCTCGCCTTCGTGTCACGCAAGTCTCTTTCTTTGTGTCGTTCAAGTCTCCTCCTTTGTGTGTCATACAGGTAGATTGTTTGGATCACAAAAACCGCAGCTGATTGAGGCTCTTTAACAAAATAAAGAAGTTCTGATGTTACCTTGGAGTAAGCAAGCTTGGGATCAAACAGCAGAATGCGCCTGATCTCCTCGATCTTCTCCTCCACACCTTCCTTGATCACATCTTCGATGTTATTTACGATCTCGCGAAGGCGATTCGTGGCTGTGTGTACCTGGAAAACAAAGGATAAATAGCATGGTGTGCGCGAACAAACGCAGTGGATCCACTTTTTTCTAAGAGGGTCACCAGCAAGAAGGTGGGAGAGGGGGGTGGTTGGAAATTACTCATTCGCTTTTTCTCTACTAGTTGGGCGCTCCTATTGTTTTCCTCCCATGTGGCCTAGATGTGCTCTTGCTTGGGACCTTGTCTTCCACCACTAGCTTAGTCATTTCTGCTATCATTCGGCTCGCCAGATCTCCGTCCCATAACTCATTAATAAACACAATGAGGCCGGTAAGACTATATTAATACCCGATTGATATAAGCTCTAGCCAACCAGCATGGCAAGGAAACACTTAAATGTTGCTTTGTCCTTGGTAATGAGCGTCACACTATAATACCTGGTGTACATATGCGTCAATGTTCATGCTATTCCAATTCAAGGTGGATAGGCCGGGCTGAAGGTAATGTTGAACGGACTCCATATGGGGGGTCAGTAGGCGTGTCAAGGGTGCAGGGACCTTGGTGCACACGCTGAAATAATCCTGGAGAATAAGCTCCAGGGACTGCTTGTACTGTTTCAGCCGCTTTTCCTGGGAGATAATAATACGGAGTAAAATTAAAAGGACTACAGAAAAGCTGTAGACAAACTAGGAGGTCTGCGTAGGCGTGGTGAAATTAGGGAAACGTTGACGAAACTACTGTGTTTTGACAAAGGTGTAAAAATGCCACTGCAACTTTGTCTTGATTTGTTTCAGATAATATAACAGCTGAACCTCTAGTGTTGTGGTCAAATTGGATTGTAAGTCGTTTAACAGGTAAGGGTTATTGGGTGACATGTTTACAGTTTACGAAGGAATTTTAAAAACTTTTTCCAGGTCTTTTCAGTGAGTTGACTTTTGGTTTTAATCTAGGCACCTCTGAGGAGAAGCAAATCCCTTGGCATTTTAAAAGTTATCGCAATTGATGTGCTCGATTCAAAAGCAGCCATAAGAGTACCTGTTTGAGGATCTCCACGGCATTTTAAAAGTTATCGCAATTGATGTGCTCGATTCAAAAGCAGCCATAAGAGTACCTGTTTGAGGATCTCCACGGCATTTTAAAAGTTATCGCAATTGATGTGCTCGATTCAAAAGCAGCCATAAGAGTACCTGTTTGAGGATCTCCACGGCATTTTAAAAGTTATCGCAATTGATGTGCTCGATTCAAAAGCAGCCATAAGAGTACCTGTTTGAGGATCTCCACGGCATTTTAAAAGTTATCGCAATTGATGTGCTCGATTCAAAAGCAGCCATAAGAGTACCTGTTTAAGGATCTCCACGGCATTTTAAAAGTAATCGCAATTGATGTGCTCGATTCAAAAGCAGCCATAAGAGTACCTGTTTGAGGATCTCCACGGCATTTTAAAAGGTATCGCAATTGATGTGCTCGATTCCAAAGCAGCCATAAGAGTACCTGTTTGAGGATCTCCACGGCATTTTAAAAGTTATCGCAATTGATGTGCTCGATTCAAAAGCAGCCATAAGAGTACCTGTTTGAGGATCTCCACGGCATTTTAAAAGTTATCGCAATTGATGTGCTCGATTCAAAAGCAGCCATAAGAGTACCTGTTTGAGGATCTCCACGGCATTTTAAAAGTTATCGCAATTGATGTGCTCGATTCAAAAGCAGCCATAAGAGTACCTGTTTGAGGATCTCCACGGCATTTTAAAAGTTATCGCAATTGATGTGCTCGATTCAAAAGCAGCCATAAGAGTACCTGTTTGAGGATCTCCACGGCATTTTAAAAGTTATCGCAATTGATGTGCTCGATTCAAAAGCAGCCATAAGAGTACCTGTTTGAGGATCTCCACGGCATTTTAAAAGTTATCGCAATTGATGTGCTCGATTCAAAAGCAGCCATAAGAGTACCTGTTTGAGGATCTCCACGGTATTTTAAAAGTTATCGCAATTGATGTGCTCGATTCAAAAGCAGCCATAAGAGTACCTGTTTGAGGATCTCCACGGCATTTTAAAAGTTATCGCAATTGATGTGCTCGATTCCAAAGCAGCCATAAGAGTACCTGTTTGAGGATCTCCACGGCATTTTAAAAGTTATCGCAATTGATGTGCTCGATTCCAAAGCAGCCATAAGAGTACCTGTTTGAGGATCTCCACGGCATTTTAAAAGTTATCGCAATTGATGTGCTCGATTCCAAAGCAGCCATAAGAGTACCTGTTTGAGGATCTCCACGGCATTTTAAAAGTTATCGCAATTGATGTGCTCGATTCCAAAGCAGCCATAAGAGTACCTGTTTGAGGATCTCCACGGCATTTTAAAAGTTATCGCAATTGATGTGCTCGATTCCAAAGCAGCCATAAGAGTACCTGTTTGAGGATCTCCACGGCATTTTAAAAGTTATCGCAATTGATGTGCTCGATTCCAAAGCAGCCATAAGAGTACCTGTTTGAGGATCTCCACGGCATTTTAAAAGTTATCGCAATTGATGTGCTCGATTCAAAAGCAGCCATAAGAGTACCTGTTTGAGGATCTCCACGGTATTTTAAAAGTTATCGCAATTGATGTGCTCGATTCAAAAGCAGCCATAAGAGTACCTGTTTGAGGATCTCCACGGCATTTTAAAAGTTATCGCAATTGATGTGCTCGATTCAAAAGCAGCCATAAGAGTACCTGTTTGAGGATCTCCACGGCATTTTAAAAGTTATCGCAATTGATGTGCTCGATTCAAAAGCAGCCATAAGAGTACCTGTTTGAGGATCTCCACGGCATTTTAAAAGTAATCGCAATTGATGTGCTCGATTCAAAAGCAGCCATAAGAGTACCTGTTTGAGGATCTCCACGGCATTTTAAAAGTTATCGCAATTGATGTGCTCGATTCCAAAGCAGCCATAAGAGTACCTGTTTGAGGATCTCCACGGCATTTTAAAAGTTATCGCAATTGATGTGCTCGATTCCAAAGCAGCCATAAGAGTACCTGTTTGAGGATCTCCACGGCATTTTATAAGTTATCGCAATTGATGTGCTCGATTCAAAAGCAGCCATAAGAGTACCTGTTTGAGGATCTCCACGGCATTTTAAAAGTTATCGCAATTGATGTGCTCGATTCAAAAGCAGCCATAAGAGTACCTGTTTGAGGATCTCCACGGCATTTTAAAAGTTATCGCAATTGATGTGCTCGATTCAAAAGCAGCCATAAGAGTACCTGTTTGAGGATCTCCACGGTATTTTAAAAGTTATCGCAATTGATGTGCTCGATTCAAAAGCAGCCATAAGAGTACCTGTTTGAGGATCTCCACGGCATTTTAAAAGTTATCGCAATTGATGTGCTCGATTCAAAAGCAGCCATAAGAGTACCTGTTTGAGGATCTCCACGGCATTTTAAAAGTTATCGCAATTGATGTGCTCGATTCAAAAGCAGCCATAAGAGTACCTGTTTGAGGATCTCCACGGCATTTTAAAAGTTATCGCAATTGATGTGCTCGATTCAAAAGCAGCCATAAGAGTACCTGTTTGAGGATCTCCACGGCATTTTAAAAGTAATCGCAATTGATGTGCTCGATTCAAAAGCAGCCATAAGAGTACCTGTTTGAGGATCTCCACGGCATTTTAAAAGTTATCGCAATTGATGTGCTCGATTCCAAAGCAGCCATAAGAGTACCTGTTTGAGGATCTCCACGGCATTTTAAAAGTTATCGCAATTGATGTGCTCGATTCCAAAGCAGCCATAAGAGTACCTGTTTGAGGATCTCCACGGCATTTTATAAGTTATCGCAATTGATGTGCTCGATTCCAAAGCAGCCATAAGAGTACCTGTTTGAGGATCTCCACGGCATTTTAAAAGTTATCGCAATTGATGTGCTCGATTCCAAAGCAGCCATAAGAGTACCTGTTTGAGGATCTCCACGGCATTTTAAAAGTTATCGCAATTGATGTGCTCGATTCCAAAGCAGCCATAAGAGTACCTGTTTGAGGATCTCCACGGCATTTTAAAAGTTATCGCAATTGATGTGCTCGATTCCAAAGCAGCCATAAGAGTACCTGTTTGAGGATCTCCACGGCATTTTAAAAGTTATCGCAATTGATGTGCTCGATTCCAAAGCAGCCATAAGAGTACCTGTTTGAGGATCTCCACGGCATTTTAAAAGTTATCGCAATTGATGTGCTCGATTCCAAAGCAGCCATAAGAGTACCTGTTTGAGGATCTCCACGGCATTTTAAAAGTTATCGCAATTGATGTGCTCGATTCCAAAGCAGCCATAAGAGTACCTGTTTGAGGATCTCCACGGCATTTTAAAAGTTATCGCAATTGATGTGCTCGATTCCAAAGCAGCCATAAGAGTACCTGTTTGAGGATCTCCACGGCATTTTAAAAGTTATCGCAATTGATGTGCTCGATTCCAAAGCAGCCATAAGAGTACCTGTTTGAGGATCTCCACGGCATTTTAAAAGTTATCGCAATTGATGTGCTCGATTCCAAAGCAGCCATAAGAGTACCTGTTTGAGGATCTCCACGGCATTTTAAAAGTTATCGCAATTGATGTGCTCGATTCCAAAGCAGCCATAAGAGTACCTGTTTGAGGATCTCCACGGCATTTTAAAAGTTATCGCAATTGATGTGCTCGATTCCAAAGCAGCCATAAGAGTACCTGTTTGAGGATCTCCACGGCATTTTAAAAGTTATCGCAATTGATGTGCTCGATTCCAAAGCAGCCATAAGAGTACCTGTTTGAGGATCTCCACGGCATTTTATAAGTTATCGCAATTGATGTGCTCGATTCCAAAGCAGCCATAAGAGTACCTGTTTGAGGATCTCCACGGCATTTTAAAAGTTATCGCAATTGATGTGCTCGATTCCAAAGCAGCCATAAGAGTACCTGTTTGAGGATCTCCACGGCATTTTCAGGCAGCTCCACGCCGAGTCTGTTCAAACACCTGCACTCGTGAATGAGCTCAAAGATCCTGAAAACATAAAGACGAGATTTGCGTGATGCAGACAAAACTTGCATTATACAAGCGCAAGTCTTGCGTGACACAAAGACAAGACTTGCATGACACTTAGACGAAACTTGCAGAGATGTGACTTGCGTGACACAAAGACGAGACATGCATGATAAGTAGACGCGACTTCCGTGACATAAAGACAAAGATTGCGTGACACAAAGAAAAGACTTGCGTGACACAAAAAATGGCTTGCATGACACAAAAACAAGACTTGCATGACACAAACACGAAACCTGCGTGACACACAGATAAGACTTGCGTGACACAAATAAATGGCTTGCGTGACAAGAAGACCAAATTGCATGATATGGGCATGACTTATAGAAGAGACTTGCTTCGTGTTTCAAAGACACAACGCTTGCATGACAAATCTAACAAAACTAACCTGCCATCAGCGTTGACCACCATCTGTTTTGTGTTTGGATGTCTGGTCAGCAGTGTTGCCTTGAGACCTGAGCATGCGCTGTCCACACGAGATTTCCATAAGCTCAGCCACAGGTTCTCAAACTTTACCAAAGCAGTTGCAATCCTGTTGTAGAACTTGACGATCCGATTGAAATCCTGTTAACAAATAGAATAAAATATTATCATCATAACAAGGATCCCCTTGCAGAGGCTTCTAAACTGGCTAGCGTACGGAAGAGGAAGAAACCTTTGCTTTAATGGTAGGATATAATATCGCCTACAACACTTCCCAATGTAGTCATAAACATAAACATTTACGGTTATTGTTGGGCTTTGCGAACCCCCATTAAACTACATTCAAACTCTTACGGACTACACCCTAGGGAATGGAAAACTGTTGTTGTTATCGGAGCTCCGATAAGGCTCATTAAAGGGTCTCTAACATTTGCCTTTTAGTAAAACAAGTGCGTGTAAGCATCCATTTCCTCAGCTGATTTAAGGAAGCTATCGCGATATTTCCGATCGAGGTTGCTAAAAAACGTTTTAAACTTTGTTTTAAGATGGATATTTGGAGAGTTCTCCAAATAATTTGTATTTCAATCTTGAATAAAACAATTAAAAAAGGTGCTGCCGATCAGGACGGTGGCAATTTGAAGACCAAACTCTTGGTGGTCGCTCATGAGGGCAAAAAAAATGGGAAACCCCTGTGGAAGATCTCCAAACCTGATCGCTGAGGCAATTGCATGAGGACGCTCGCTTACGATTGCTTACAAATATAGTTTATCTGGTAACCAGAATTTTAAAAAATCGAGGAGGATATTGAATTATTAGCTATTGTGAAAGGGCACTCAAACGGCCTTGAATGAAATTGAAAATTTTAAAATAAAAATCGTGAAATTGGAAAATTTTAAAATACGCGTAAACTTAATGTTATTTAATTATCAGTCTTCGACTGTTGGTGGTTATTTTTAAATTTTTCCTTGTAATAAACCTTGCCGGGTTGTATTATAAATATAAACAATAAAATCATTACTCTATTTAAGGCGGTAGATAGTACATCCCATGGCAACTAGGCATTAGACGTCTGGCCGAACTGTCAATTTTCACATCCATCCATTAAAACCATTTAGCTTAAATTCACATGTGGAGATTAAAAACTTTTTCCCGAAACCAGATATTTATTACCACAAATCACTAAGACAAATATCTAAAGGTAAGATGAATGTCGCCAGTATTTAAAAGCTTTCCAGACTTTCCAGAGTGTCTGCTTCTAATTTGGTTCTTTAATAATTCGATAACCAGTCATTGAAAAATCTTCCTTACTTGAGAATTTTGGAGAAAACAGTGAGAAAATAACAAGATTATGACCCCAAATGTTATTCAAAACAAACCCAATATCGACAAAGGTTACAAAAAAGTCACCTTTCGTGATAAACAGGAATGAACAACGAACTTTAAGGCACTCAGTTATCAGTGATAAACAAAATTTGGTCTCCAAACAAACGGCCATCTAAAAATAAATCCAACAAAACTAAAACAATGGTCGAGTGTGAATGCACCTTTTAGACCACCAACTTAAGCTCTACAGTTCGTGGTGTAGCTAAACTAAGGATAAGTTGTTATACAGTGCGTAGGTCCGTTTTCCTTGGAGAGAAAAACAAAAAGTAAATTTCCTGATAAAACAAGAACACCTTGATGACAAGTAGACGTTTGACAGACGAAAGTTTATTTTCCTTGTTAAGACCTCTTTTGATCCCGCAAAGACAAAAACATTAGATAGGTTGATTAACACGTTGAAAGGAATATTGGATGTGCCGTAGGCAGCAAAGAATAGGATTAAGAGTGGAATTAGAAGAGGGTTAATTGCTCTCTGAAATTCTGCTTAGGAATACACTCGTCAAAGAGCGGAGAGGAGCGATGTGAGAGAATCTTTAAACCAAGAGCGACAGGGAACTCATACGACACAGATAACAGATACTTTCCTGAAGATCACAAGTGTGGGAAGTGTTGGGTAAGAAGAGAAAAGATAGATCAGACTAAAAAACAACAAAGACTTTTCTCGTATTGAGAATCGCAAAAAAATCCGCCAAACAGAAGGGCGAATGATACTCCTTTAGTGGCAACAGAACGAGTGTTTACCAGAACAAAAAAAGAACCGAGCTACAGAGAGAATTCACGCTGAAGAGTCGGAGGAACACAAAGAAATCCATCCAGCAACGAGCAGTATTTCCTTGGAATAGAATTTAAGAGATCAAAGAAAACCGAATTCGAGAGCCTTACACAAAGTTGTGAGTCTCGCCCGCAAAACAACGAAAATTTATTGGAATTAAGTGTCATAAGTGATTGCGATAATAGGTGAAATGGCGTAGAGAGACGTCCACATAGCGGAGGAAACGGACGCGTTGGGGTCGCTGGGTTTACGAAAAAAACGGGACAAATATTCCCTGCTGTTAAAAAAAATTAGGCACAATTACACGGCTCGAGATTCGCTGTTAAAGTACAGAACATGGAAAACGCAAGCGCTGCTTCATTCACTAACTCAAGTAACTCGACGGATTTTTCCCCACAGGAAGAAATCTTTGAATCAATGACTCTAAAGGCAGTGCGCCTCGCTGGCTATGCCGTCCTCTTCGTATTCGGTGTTCTAGGAAATCTCATGGTGATCCTTGCGGTGCGAAAGCCTCGAATGAAGACAGTCACCAATGTCCTTATCGCTAACCTTGGCTTGGCTGATATCTTAGTCTCGTTGTTTAACATCCCTACGGTGGTGACATACGCACACCTATGGCACTGGCCGTTCGGGTTGGTCCTTTGTAAGGTGTTGTCTTTTCTTCAAGGGTGGACCCTGTCCGCATCAATCCTCACCCTCCTAGCCATCGCAATCGATCGCTACTGGCACATCGTCCTGTTCAGGCGGCGTCAAATGAAACTAAACGAAGCCTTCAAGGCCATCATTGTAATATGGCTCTCCTCTGTTATTGTGCCCTCACCCTTGTTGATATTCTCGAAGACGATATCGTTCGGGGCGGGAGAGGAAAAGGTGGTGTTTTGCGAGGAGATCTGGCCTGATATGACGTCCCGTCAAGTATACACAATGGTTGTTTTCCTTGTGCTCTATCTGTGTCCGCTTGCCCTCATCTCGTGGTTGTATGTTTTGATAGCTGTGTGGCTTAGAAGTATGCCTGCAGTTCCAAGCTCTTTAACTGGTGAGTTTGTTATTTTTTTTTCTCAAGTTCCGACTGGCGTGAAAAAAAGCATTTTGTTCTTGCTTCAAATATTCAAAACTATCATCATTTCTGTATTATTTGATACAATAAGAATAGAATAAGAATAGGTAAGAAATAAAAACAAGCTGAATTTCAGTTGTAAGATGGATTTACTACTGAGATGAATACTCATTTTTATAAGTTTCATAGCCTACGAAACCACCTCGGCTACGTCACGTTTATTGTATTTCTCTACAGCCAATAAACATCAAGTACACAAACGCGTTATCCGAATGCTGGTGACAGTTGTGGCACTGTTCGCACTTTGCTGGCTTCCCTATCACGTGGTTTTCATCTACGTAGACTACGGGTCGCCTTCAAGAAGTGATGTGCTCGTTTCTGCTATCCTTTTCTCCCAGTGGCTTGTCTTCGCCTCAAGCGCCTGCAATCCTTGCGTGTATGCAGTTATGAACGAGAACTACAGGCGCGAATTTGGCACAATGTTGTCGTTCTGCGCAGGTCGTAAAAGAAGCCGTCGAAGGTATTCCAATGACGTTACAAGCAGGCAAAGAACCGCTACGACATCTAGTGTTATGTTTGTGACGAGTCTTTAGACCTCATTCTCAGTAGAAAAGACAACCGGGACAACTAGTGTTATGTTTGTGACGAGTCTTTAGACCTCGTTCTCAGTAGAAAAGTCAACCGGGACAACTACAGTACTGTTAGGTTCGTGACGAGTCTTTAGACCCCGTTCTCAGTAGAAAAGTCAACCGGGACAACTACATTAGTGTTATACTGTGTGTTCGTGACGAGTCTTTAGACCCCGTTCTCACTAGAAAAGACAACCGGGACAACTAGTGTTATGTTTGTGACGAGTCTTTAGACCTCGTTCTCAGTAGAAAAGTCAACCGGGACAACTACAGTACTGTTAGGTTCGTGACGAGTCTTTAGACCCCGTCCTCGTCTTTAGACCCCGTTCTCACTAGAAAAGACAACCGGGACAACTAGTGTTATGTTTGTGACGAGTCTTTAGACCTCGTTCTCACTAGAAAAGTCAGCCAGGAAAGCTCGATGTATTTTCCTAACGAGTCCCGGGTTTACACAAGAAAAGGCAAATAACAACTCTGGACCATCAGAAAAGGCCAATTTTCAACCGGTTGTGCTATGTTCGAATCTTTGAACCGCTTTTTCCATAACAAAACAAGCTTTCAATAATAAAATGTTGTTACAAGAATACTGTCAGTTATCGTTACTTTCCTTCTTGTGTGAAGTCCCCTTCGTCATCTAAGTTTATATAGGACAAACGAAAACAAGATTCTCTTCAAATATACGTGAGATTTTGCAACTTCCAAGGCATATGGTACGAAATATTCATATGAGGCCACGGCTGGGTTATAAACAAAATACGAATGATAACTTTATAACAAATACGTGTGATATGACAAACATTCTTACCCGATAGCTTGAGGTGAACTTGTTCTCTTTGAATACCCTCATGGGCTCCTCGATTCTTCGCAGTAAGTTCCTTGACCATGTGATTGCTCCAGAGACGATGGGTGCATTGCGAACAAGTGGAGGGCTTTCCTGTAAAGTGTTCTTTTTCTCAGAATTTTATACCTTATCAAGACTTTTCTTAGACGTTTCCCAAGACGTTTTCTTAGACTTTTCCCAAGACTTTTTCTCAGAATTTTATACCTTATCAAGACTTTTCTTAGACGTTTCCCAAGACGTTTTCTTAGACTTTTCCCAAGACTTTTTCTCAGAATTTTATACCTTATCAAGACTTTTCTTAGACGTTTCCCAAGACGTTTTCTTAGACTTTTCCCAATACTTTTTCTCGGAATTTTCTCATACATTTTCTCAGACTGTTCCCAAAACTTTTTCCCTAAATTTTTTCTCAGACTTTTCCAATACTTTTTCTTTAATTTTTTCCAAGACTTCTCAGACAGAAAAACGCGAAAAAATTATGAATTTGCACTCAAGCATGTGGATATGTGGGCCTTACCTTTTCGGCTTCATAGACTTTCTGCACATCTTCCAACTCATTCTCGAACCAAGAAAACACTTCCAAGAACTTTTCCGAGAAAACAGCTCTCAGGCCAGGCCGAGTCATAACGCAGTTAAAGCTAATGATTAAAAAAACTCAATCAAAAATTCAATTCCAATCAAAACACAAGCATGCCCAGGAGACTATTTCATTAGGGTCTTCGTTTGGGCCAAAGTAAAAAGCACCAATACATGACAAAAAAAAAACTATGCCAGTTACTGTAAAAAAATAAGCACTTTCTGACAAAGACATTTTCCGGTTGGTTCGAAAGCGCTAAATAAGTTGCTTTTTGATTTTGTTATTTTGCCGCCAAAGCTCAAACGCGCGCGAGTTTAGCAGCCAAAAAATTCACACGATTTCTTTGGACAAATCGCCTTTTTTTAAATTAGCGACCGAGCTTTTCTTATTTTTTCAAATCAAATTAAAATAAAACTACTAATAAAAAAAACTACTCTTCCCCACAAAGGGAGTGTACAGTACCTTGTAAGGATGCCAAGCGCTTTTCTGATGTTCAACTTCAGAGTAAACACGCCCTAAAACGAGAATTCATCAGTTAGACATATTAACTCTCTTCTATTTCAATTGTGCAATAGTTTGAAAATTTTGCCTTGGGTGCTCATAGAAAACAATTATGGTTAATCAGGCTCTACACTTAATGTTCAACCACTATAAGGAGAATCTCTGTGGTCTAATCTTTGAGAGTGGTGCTGGTGATAATGGTAAGATGACGGTATAATATCGGTGTTGGTTAATTATCTCTTTATTTATCTTGTGATTAAAATAGTTAGACTGTGACGTGCGTCCTGTTGTTTGGTTGTGTTTGGTATTTATTATCAGCATTTATGTGTATACTATAACAAGGTATGTCAAATCTCCCTCACACAGACACCCTTTTCCATCGTTAATACACCAAATCTCTTCAACCAATTAGGGAAAAGCCTATTGAATAAGTTATGAGTTTTTTTTTTTAAATATTTTTAAATTCTAATCAAGTTTGGAAAATCAACCGTTCTTATCTTTAATTTTTGACAGATAAAGCCACCTGAATTACAGCCTGCTGGTAGATATTAAAAGTTTACTGTTTATTGAGTGCTCCCTAGACAGAGATAGTGCAAGACTCAGTGCAAATTAATGTTAATTCCTCACAGTTGTTTGGAAATGTTTGGTTCCAGGTCCAAACTTGCACTTCCTGAATAACACCTACAGCAGCAAATCAGGGAACACAATTTAAGATTTTTATTTTTAAATACAGTTTGTTTCTAAAAAGCGAGTTAGAGATTCGAGCAGCACATGACCAAAAATTGTGTAGCCAAAAATTTGCTTTTTTACATATAGATTTAGGGTACAGCTGATCAAAGTTCTTACTCTCTTTTTACAGTATCTACTGTTAGCTTTCTGGTAATTCATTTTGGAGGTACATGAAGAGAAACACTATATTTTTTGTTGTCATTATTTGTACTATACAGTAAATGTTGGAAAATCGCGAACGGAAAATTCGCAAACACTGAAAATTCGCGGTCAGGTCCCACCCCCCCCCCCCCCAAAAAAAAAAAATTACCTGCTGACGGTTTAAATAGCAGATTTAACCCTTGGACCCCAAAAAACGCGAATTTTCCAACATTTACTGTATTTTGTATTTATTTTTTTTATTTATAATACATTATTTATTTATGAAGCCTACATGCAGGCATTTACTTCGGTGATTTTAGCATAACACCATCTCAATTTCTTGGGATGACAGTTTGTGACTGGACAAAAAATTCGAAAAAAAAAACAACAAGTTAATGTGTGCAAGATGGCTAACTAGAAATTTTATTCATGTTACTTTTCACAGTTAAATTTACAGTTGTTATGAATTTACTGTCAACTGTTACATGACAGCTGTTACAGGCAGACTTTTAGAAACATAGGGTGGTTTTGAGAGGAGGAATCTGAGAAAAGGCAATGCGCCTTAGTTAGAAATACTTGTTTTGAGAAAAGGCTTCCTTTTATTTTCTTGGGGGGAAGGCATATGCTGGGAAGGTATATTTACTTGCGGTCACCCTTGCTACCTATGGCCCTGGGAGGGAATAACATCTACAGACCCACTACATAACAAAGGGTCAGGGAGAAATATCATAAGTGGGAAAGCCGCCTTCTGTGTAATGTATGATCTTGTAAATTGTAAACATATATATGTAATAAAATTTATTTTTTAAAAAGGGTCAGACACAAGGTCAGAGAGCTGATAGCAGGGAATATAATTAAGGCGCGTACCCAGGATTGGCTGAGGGGGGAGGGGTGTGCAGTCATAGGTATCATGGAAAAAAGCAAAGAATTTTAAAGAATTGTTAATAAGAAATGACCCACTTTTTGGCCCCAAGGAGGGGGAGTGCACACACCCTGTACACCCCCCCCCCCCTGTGTACGCATCTTCAATTTATTTTTAATCGAAATCACAAACAACAGAATCAAGATAACTCCCATATCTGTACCTTGAGATAATTGCAGATGTAGTTCTCAATCTTGAGCACAGATGACACAAAGCCAGTGTACCCATTCTCAAATAGTTGGCACCCCTGTCCCTCTACATCAAGGAACACAGCAGTACTTATGGTAGTCTCCAGGGGTGACCGCATGGCGTAGATGTTGTCGTAAAGAATGCTTGAGATGCTTGGTGTCACAACCACACTGTAGATCTCTTTTACTTTCTCCTCTTCGTCAATTTCATCCAGGATTTGACCAATTCCATTAGCTCTGCCACTACTCGTAGAATCTTAAAAACAAAGTGAATTCTATTTTTTTCCACCAAATAACACATACTAACAAATAATAACATATAACATGCCTTTTTGGCCACTCCTTTTTTATAATGCTGACTACCATTAGAACGGCTTATTCCAGTTGGTGTATCTTATCTAATAAAGGTCTCGGGTTGACTAAATCTGGTTTTAATTCCATTTTTTATCCACCAAATAACACATACTAACAGATAATAAACATATAACATGCCTTTTTGGCCACTCCTTTTTCGTAATACCAGCTACTCGTTAGAACGGCTTATTCCAGTTGGTGTATCTTATCTAATAAAGGTCTCGGGTTGACTCAATCTGGTTTTTATCGACCCAAAAATTAAACGTTTCCTGTACCTTCTTGAGGATAACTCTTTTCTGATCCACTGGCGACAGAACTGGGATGACGTGACACCTTTACATCGGACACACCTAACTGCTGGTCACGGAAAGGGACAGGTTGCTCATTTTCATTCTCAGGTGGGCCATACATCACTACTTCTGTAGGAATCCTCATCAGGTTCTTGACGTCGCTTGCAAGCCGCGATAGTTGTCCAAGTGTCTGGATGATGTCAAGCATGTTACGTACATGGACACAGAAGACATCAAGGAAACCAATAATTGATTCTTCATCAGCAAAGGCAATTCCGCTGCTTCCCTGACTGGTGACACTCTCATGATCTCCTTTAAGACGGGAATCTGAGGGAAAATAATTTAGATACATCAATAATATAGAACTACCAAGATGTGCTTCTAAAGGTTGAGATTAACATACACTGATTTGGAAGGCTTATTGTTGGCCAGAACACTCACAAGCTGCCATTTTTCAGGCCCCTCCCAGGCTTGTTTTGTGAAGTGCGAAATCTAACCCAACACCAAAGATTTATTGAGTCAGATTTAAAGAAGATAAGCCGACACAGAATAAACATACATAAAATTGGCCGAACAAATTGTAGCATGTAAATCAGACATCATCCCTCTGACATTGGTTAAACCTAATTGAGGTCCTTGTCAACCACTGATCAAGGGAGGGTAGATTGGGTACAGTAGCTATCCAACCCAATTTTGATTAATTTCAAATACCTTTTTTGTACCAATAATCCACTTTTATGTTCCTTTTCAAGTTTCAAACCCCCTTTTATACATTCTGGAAATACTGCTGATATTAAAGTTTAATTAGTTAGTGTACATGTATGGTTCCTTATAGAGACTTCCAGTCCATTAATTACCTCTTAACCTATCACATTTTATTCTTTAATGCATCTTTTATCTTATACTTTTTGTATAGAGACTTCCAAACCATTAATTACCTCTTAACCTATCACAAAATATTCTTTAATGCATCTTTCATCTTATACTTTTAGTATGATATCATTAACTCTATATTAACTGCTTGCCCCCCCCCCCCCCCACCCCCCGCCATCACATCTCCATCTCATAACCAAACAAGGACTAACTTTGTGAGATGAGAAGCCTCGTGTGGACAGGATAGGTGTTTGAAGGTGTCATCACATTGCTATTGCTTCCTCCTATTGGCTGTTTCTTGCCAGGTCCAACACCACTAGGTGTAATTGACAAAGAATGAGAACCCCCAAGACTATCACGAAGACTCCGTAGCATGTCCCGATACTGCTTCTGCAGAGTCAGACACACATTAAGTCTTGTAAGAAATCTTTCATCCTGAGGTGTTATGTGTTCCTTGTGCCCTTTCTTTTTGGCTTTTGGTTTTGCCTGGATGGTATGGCCAGATGCACAGGCTTCTGTTTCTTCCTGGACGCGAGTCCACAGCTTGTCTTCTTCACATGTCATAGTAGTGGCTCTGAGGTAGTTCTTGCAAGCTGTCACAAGCTGATTGGTAATCTATATTTTTTTCCAGAAAATAAAATCAGATACTAAATATGCTGTTATGACATTATACTTGGGAAAAGGGTGAAAAAGTCAACCTTACAGTACTGTACATGCCCAACCAAGTATATTAACAATGCGGCTAACACTATAAATTATGTGCATAATCCAGTATCTATTCTATCTATATTATATGGTAAACACCACAGTACTGTATGTGAGAATCCCAATATCCAAACAATGTTTCTTTACTGCTGAGCTCACCTTTGAGAACAACAGGCCCAAGTAGCCGTTCCTGGCATAAAATCTGGACACTGCATCCATCTGGCGCACAGTAGCCATTAGACCAGGAAGAGTGTTACTACAAATGGTACCAACAGGAGCACCACTGTACAGCTGGTCAAAGTATTTTCGCAAGGATTCCAGGTAGCGAACTTTATCTTTAGTCTCATTGAGGGCATCTGTTATACTGAAACACAAAAATGTACAAGCAATACTAAGCCCCTCTAAGCATTCATCTCCATCTGCTTATCTGTTCAAATTTGCTACTCTGTATACCAATACTATACTCTACACTACCACTCCTTGTATTGAACGCAAACAACTCTTGTCCCCTCTGAGGGTTTTTTTCTAATTTTTCAGCATGATGTTGGGGTCAGACCTGTTTCCATTAAAGGTTTTGAGGCATTGTGTAATTTGGAAACACAAGTGATTGTTTGCCAGTGCTTGCTCTTGTGTTCCAGAAAGAAATGGAAAATTATGTTGCCCTTACGTCCTAGTGGAAACAGCCCTTAGGGACAACGCTGCTTAAAGCTGCATTGTCACCAGTTTACTTCCAGTCAATTACGCAACAATCTCCGATTGATTTTTAATGGAAAACGCGAAAAATATTTCAAAATATTGAAAGCAGTGTGTCTATTGGAAGTTTCTTTGAGGATGTGATCGATAATTTAGAGCGGATGGCCTGTTAAATATATCGGATTCTAATAAATTTTTTTTTTCTTTTAACGGTTGAGGTTTCCGTCAGACCTCCGAAAGTAAACTGGTGACAATGTGGCTTTAAGTTCTCTGTGTCCAAGGTCATGTTACAGGATTTTCGTCAAAAATACCTTGCGTCCATAGACTTCCATCTCTTTAACACTTTTGACTTGGCTGTTATCAGAACAGCTATTACAGCTTTGCATTCTTTCCCCTTCAGTTGGTCTGTCACACTTGTAAGGACCTTCTGCCGTCTCTTCCATCTGTCGAGCTCACTCAGGGGTCCTGCATGACCATCCGACCTTGAGATATAAAGAGAAATTTTAATTTAAGTAATGCTCTGTGCAAGAACTAGGCAATCTTACTGTCCAAGACAAAAATATTATAGTATAAGATACACATGATACATAATAATTGTTGCGCCTGATTTTCTCCACCCTAGATATGTAGTAAACCAAAGTCAATGGCATTTTAAAAAGTTGATAAAAAGTTGATTATAAACGTCCGTTGATGGAACTGTCCGGTAAGTTAATTGTTGGCATAAATAGGTGACAAAAAACTAACCTATCTTCCAACCCATCTGTGAGGATATTCTCAATAGTGGTAATCCAGTCTAACACTAAATTCTCATATTCCTGTAAAATAACAGGGTTGACTGCCGCAGCCCGGTTCTGTTTGAAATCCGTAGTAACTTGTGATTCGGGTTTCTTCAAGATCTGTTGTGGTGCAACTGTAGCGTTTGCATATTCGCTCAAAGTGTTGGTGTATTTATCAATTTGGTTTAGAAAATGTTGATGTTCCTCGTCTGTGCATTGGCCCCAATCTTTTTGAGCATGAAGTACAGGCCCGAAAGCCTCGGAAAGCAAAGCGCTAAAGTGAACAAGAGGATTTTCTTTTATTTCTCCGCAATAAACCTCCTTTTCTACTTGAGTTGGATCGATCACCCGGTTTACGTTTGAACGAATAAAATACAAACAAATTGCTTCTTCGTCCATCACTTCTTTGAGCTTTGCGCAAGTGCTAGTCACACACATTTTCCTTGTCTGGAGGCTATTTGGATCAGGTTTTGGAGAGTAGAAAAATAGCTTTGTGTGACCTTCAGGAGCTAAAAAGTCATTGATGTAATCCAAAGTCGTCTGTTCGGCCATAAAATCTTCCAGCATCGTTGGATTGTCCAACGCTCCAATGTGAAATGTTTCCTGCAGTTTGGTAGCAAACCACCAGTGCCTTTCATCCATCTTAGTAAATTTTATTGTTAGTGACACTTAGAGGCGATCAACATCACAATTCTGCTATATTCTGTTATATTGGCAAGTTTTTCGAAGTCCTTGCATGAATTTTCCTCCATTTTGTTGTCATTTGGTAGCCAAGCAGTCAGATAAAATGCCCGGATGCGCATGCAAATGAGCATCGACATTCCAAAAATAGACAAGAGGGAGAATTTGGCGCGAAAATCTTGACACGCAGATGAGATGAGAGCGCAAATATTTTCACAGCAAACGGGCTTACTTTTTTAATATACTTGAGTGTTTTAGAAGAAAAAGGCGACGTGCGCGTATACTGTACGTAACTCTCTTCGACCTATCATCTGGAGGGTAAAGCGGGAGACTAAACTTCAAAATAAAGATACCTTGTCTATTTTAACATAACCCAAACACTTAAAATAATGTTGCTAATGTTTTTCAAGATAAATATTTGTTTTACTAAAAACACTGATTTTGATTAGACTTTTGCTAAGGAAAAGATAAGAAAGAAAGATTTACTTGAATACTGTTGATAGATGTTAACAACGGGATTTTGATGTCCAATTACTGTTTAAAAAGCTATAATAATTTTGCTAAAAATAACCAACAACTAACGTGTTTATTCTTATCTATCTCATAATGGTCCAAGGTATTTTATGGTACTTCCACATAATAAAATTCATAAACTGTTTTGAAAAATAAACAGTGAATTAAGTAAGTCGTCCTTCCAGTTTTTGAGAAAAAAAAGCATGTGTTACAAGTGTTACGAAAAAAATCGCTGTCAATACTGTCAATATGATGCAAATACTAGGCATTATCAGAATTCTTAATTCAAGCAGCTATATTGTTTCCAAAAAGTGGTTAAATTTTACAAACAAATTGTAAATTATTCTAAAATCAAATCATAGCCGTAGCAGACTTCGAATTAGGGACCTTAAGCAACGACAACGGCAACGCGGACGGCGACGGCATAAAACAGTTGAGAATTCAAAGAGCCAGACGTGAAAAGTACTCTGAAATGGATTCTGTCTTAGCGGGGCCAGCGCGGCGGAGCTCCATAGGTATAGAAATATGGTATAACTATGCGACTTGGTTTTGTGGTCATTGCGCGGGTAAACTGTGGTGTCACTCGCCAGCCAGCCAGCCAGTCAGCCGCGCAACTCCCAGGCCTCACTCGGCCCCGTAATGGCGGCTAAATACAAGCACGGAGCAAGGGAAAAGTTCTTGTCATGCGTTGATTATTTCTTTTTGCCTCAAATTTTGTGACTTAAGGCTAAAGTCAACTAGAGGAGATCTACTAACATTCATTCACGCCAAGATTGATGTAAGGATATGTCTGGTTTTTGCTAGTAAATTTAAGTAAGTAATAGTTCACATTCAACAGCGAACACAACCACAAGAAAGCGACAAAATGCAAGGTGAGTTTCAGACGACGATTTCTATTGTCTATTGAGGATATGACAGTTATTGGGCTTTTTGTTGCCCTTTTTGTTTGCTTTGAAAATGAGCATAACACCTTTTGTTTTGACATTCTTTGTTCTATCTTTATTCTTGATTCTGTTGAAATATTTCATTAAAGCTAACCAATACCGTGTTGCATTTGTCCTATACTGGTAAAGAAGACCGTTCTTGTCTTTATATCCTGTGCTCTTAGTCCTAAGAAGATACATATCCTTAGAAGATACAGCAACTTTTTCAAATTACAAGAGAAATTGTCCTTACCGAGGATAAAAACAAAACAAAATTCAACCCCTATTGCCAATATGTATTGTTATTGTCTGCATCTTACATCTCATGTGTTTATTTTTTTTTTCAAATATTTGTGGAAATTAGTCAGATTATAATTGTGTCTTGATAAAAAGATTGTTTTGAAAGAAATGTCACTCTTTTATGAACCAGGGACTACCTGAGGGCCAAGATGAATGCTAAGGACTGGAAGACATGAGAATTGAAAACCATGTCTTGAAAGACATGTCTGAAAGACAGTAGGGAGTTCTTATTCACTAGTCATTTGATACCCCCACACACATGGTCCCAGGGAAGGGTGGGGGATTTAACTTTAATAAAAGCCTGCTTCCAAGTTAAGAGTCAAAAACAGTCAATACCACCACCCCTCTTGACATATTCTGGTTAAAAAGTAATCTAAAACCCCACATTAACCCCTGACTTCCCCAGGACCATAGGGAGGGGGCTCAAATGACTAGGGCATTACTATGTGATTCAGCAGTACACACTCAAAAGGTTTTTTTTAGAACAAGATACTTATATTATATAAAACTAAAAACATAATTTTGCTTTTTAAATAATAAATCTGTAACGAAAACAGTTTTCTATTAACCTAAAGATAATGGGAAAAGGGATATTTTAGGAAAGTACTGAATATAATTATCACATTATTGTTATTATATTTTCTTTTTAAACATTTATTTTATTGGAATGGTTGGATCCAGGGTTTCTAAAAACACCAAAATATAATGCATTACTGTAACTATGATTTGTAGATATTAATTCCCATGGGGATGGAAAATCACCACTTAAAATGGTACATTAAAACTTCAGTATTGCATCTTATCTAAAATTGTGTCTGACACTATATTCTATCTTTGAAATCCTGTTTCATCCATTATTCTTCGCAAGGACAAAGCTTGTCAGAATGTAGCTTTACAAATGTACATAAAGGGAACTTTTATTAAGGGAAGGGTTTTTTAGGGCAAGATACTTAAACTTTATAACACTAGCAACAACCTTGTTCTTTTTAAATAATAGAATTCTGTTCACATAGCTTGGATAGCATAGACATGGCCTCTTTAGAGGCCTGTGGTGGTGAAAGGGTTAAGATAATGGGAAAGGGGAAATGTCAAGAAATGCTCAATCAAATTATTTTCATTACTGTTATATTTTTTTCAACAAACCTTTCAAGTTGAGTCAATTCCCTTTATATCCCCTCCCCCGTCGACTATTTTTTAGTCAATTGATATTCTTTCCTTCCTCTCTACCCCAGACATAGATCAATAAAAGGGTTTGGTTTGAAATTAGAAGTTAGCATTTTAGCACTGTCAGTGATGCCTTAGATGTTTTTTTTTAAGGATTTGCTTCCAAAATCAATCTGTTTTTTCTTCATTGCATTCATTTTGGAGTAGGCCACCAACAACAAGGCCAGTATATGGTAAATGGTGGGTGCACCAATATGTAATTCATGAAAGGAGATATATTTTTGGATTTTAATTTCCAGACATTTTTCTGAATATTCGGTCCAATGAAGGAGAGAATCGCCACTAAATCAATACATAAAAATAAGAGTATGGCATCTAAACAGTCAAAATATATTATTTCAAATCTTTGGAATGCTGGTACATCCATGACCTATTCTGCACAAGGGCAAAGCTTGTCGGAGTATTGTTTTGATTAAAAAACAATATTTATAATGGAACTTCTATGATGGGACATAAGAATTTACCATTAGACTCTTGACAACTTTGACAGCCATATTCACACCAGGAATTGGGTTTGTTAACTTTGATGTACTGCATAATTTAAATTATTGAATAAGGCCTGGATCCATTTGGTTGGTACAATAAATATATCTCAGTAAAGAGCAGGATCCTAGATCCCCCAAAAATACCTCAATCAGTCAACACAGAAGGTGTTCAATGCTGGCTCCGCTTTTAGGCACTGCCTAAATCTATATATTATACATTTCAGCCAATTTCCTTCAAACTACAACGTGAAAACTCCAAGTTTCTCGGTCTAGCGAGGACGGGAACGTCTGCGCTGAAAACTAGAATAGCCTTTGTTACAGCGAAACTCTGAATTTTTGTGTTACAAGATGTGACATAGTACTCAAAGGTGACAATATACAGACGAATAGACGACAGAGAGGACGAACTAAATAAATCTTAACTGCAGTGACTCATATACATAATGCTTACATGTACTTATCGAAAATTAGCATGACTTAGACAAAGGACTCTTAATAACAATAAAACGATGTGTTAACGAGAAACTACTAAACCGGCGACGAACAAAGGGTGTACAAACATATTAACAAAACATCTTGTAACACAAAAATTCAGAGTTTCGCTGTAACAAACCGGCCCCCGAAGGACCATTGAGTCTAATAACAATAAAACGATGTGTTAACGAGAAACTACTAAACCGGCGACGAACAAAGGGTGTACAAACATATTAACAAAACATCTTGTAACACAAAAATTCAGAGTTTCGCTGTAACAAACCGGCCCCCGAAGGACCATTGAGTCCTGACACACTCAACACAAATACTGCGAAACCAACTAATTTAATTTATGAATAGTGTTCATATCAGATGGTACTTCTCTGAGCACTTGATAAGTTCATTCATCTGTAAGTCGTCAGTAGTGAGTCTGTAAACTCACAAGTCGTTTGCAAACTTTGCAGATCTTGACATCTAGGTTGGTGCGGATACTGCTTCTAGTATGCCGACCTTGCGTACATCTCTCTTTAGATGGGAGAGTGCAGTCTTGATCATCACGTGGCGAACAGCACCGAACTTGTCGGGAACTACTTCATCAATCACTCCCATAGGCCACCTTCCAGGAGGTAATGATTCATCCACAACTAGTACTAGATCTCCTTTGCTGAGATTTCTCCTTGGTTTCAGCCACTTCTGACGTTCTTGGAGAGCTTGCATATACTCTGTCATGTGCATGACGCCAGCGCTTGGTAAATCTATCAGCAAGAACTGAGAAGTCTCCTGGAGCTATGCATGGATTTCTGTAGACTAACAGAAGCTTGTTAGGCGTCAAGGGTTCTAGGTCGTTTGGGTCATCTGTGATACGCGTCAGGGGGCGATCATTCAGAATTTTCTCTGTCTCTGCCATCATGGTACTGAGAATTTTGTCATCCACCGTCTGGTTAGCAAGTAAGACGCGCAGGATTCTGCGAATCGAACCTATCATTCTCTCCCATATTCCTCCGGTGTGGCTTGCTTTGGGGGGATTGAAATGCCATTCGATCTTATTCTCTCGCAAGGTATCTCTGATACGGTCTTGGTTCCAGGTTTTCAAGGCTTCTCTGACATCTTCTGCTCCCTTGAAGTTAGTTCCATTGTCGCTAAAGACTTCCCTTGGCGGTCCTCTCCTGCTCACAAATCTTGAGAAGGCTTGGAGAAAAGAGTCTGTCGTTAACTCGTGGGCAATCTCGATATGAACTGCACGCATAGTTAAACAAGAGAAAACGCATCCATATCGCCTTACGTAACTTCTCTTTACTTTGACTTGTATAGGCCCGAAGTAATCAATTCCAACAAAGGTAAATGGTGGATTATCAGGTGTGACGCGCGCTAATGGAAGTGGAGCCATAATCTGATCTTGAGGCTTGGCCTTGGCCGCTTACATTTGATGCACTTCTTCAGTACAGCTCTTACAGCTGCCCCTCCTTTCAATATCCAATACTTCTCACGAACGCTTGATAGCACTTGGGTTGGACCCACATGACCTTTGTTATGAACTTGATGGATGATGAGGTCTGTGGTGTTGTGCTTACGTGGGAGAATGGCTGGATGCTGTGATGAGTATTGGATCGATGCTCTATCAAGACGTCCTACGACTCGGATCAATCCATCGAGTACAAATGGGCGGAGCTTTAAAAGGGGACTTGTGTATGGTGCGCTGTTCAATCGCCGACCTGAAGATCTTGAGTAGTCCTTCTTCTCTTCTGTTCTCTTTCTTTCTTCAACTTCCAGGATTTTCATTTCCCTCGGAAAGCTCTGTCGTCGTACATACTTCACTATCTCGTTCTCGGCTTCTGAAATCTCTTGGGCCGTGAGATCTCCTATCTTAAGATCAACGTCGGATGGTCGGCGCACCTAATGTATTAGGTACTTCTTAAATCGCATCATCCAAGCAACTCCTTTCAGGAGGGCATACAAGGAGGAATACCTCTCAATCATGTTGTCTAAACCCTCTTGATACTTTGCAAAACAATCATCGAATCTGTCCAGAAATAAGTCTTGTGCACCGGTAGGTCGAGTTCTTCTTCGATCTGTTTGTGTAGCTTCACAGCGACTGTTGCGGCAGTGAGCTCTAACCTAGGGATTGTGACTGACTTCAATGGTGCTACTCTTGCTTTCCCGAGCAATAAATTGCAGGTCACAACACCATCAGTATCTTGAACGCGTAAATATGACGCGGCGCCATATCCCTCAGTTGAAGCATCCGAAAAATGGTGCAGCTGTATGGACTGTATTTTAGACAATGGCTGTAGTTTCACACATCTAGGCACTGTTACATCTGTGATATAACCAATATCACCAACCCAATCTCGCCACATCTCGAGCTCTGCGTCTGGAATAACTTCATCCCATGAATAGTCGCTCTTGCATAAGCCTTGAAGGATCTTCTTAGCTGGCAGTACAAGTGGTTCTGCCAGACCAAGTGGATCGTACACTGACGATGTCATGGATAGTATACCACGTCTCGTGGAAACGGATCTCTTTTGAAGAGTTCGGAAACTGAAGACATCTTTTTCAATTTTCCATGTCATTCCTAGGGTTCTTTCTATCGACAGAGCATCCAGATCAATATCCTTGTCTTTCAATGAAGGGGCTTGCTCTTTTTCTGGAACCGAGACAACCTCACGTCTGTTGCAGATCCATTTCGTAAGGTGAAAACCACCTCTATTCATCATCTCAGGCAGCTGATGCACCAGACTAAGAGCTTCGCCAGTAGTCTGCACGGACTTGACACAATCATCGACGTAAAAGTTCCTCAGAACAGTTTCAACTGTCGCGTCATCAAAATCTGCCTTGTTATCCTCAGCTGTCTTTCTTAGAGCGAGACTTGCACAGCTCGGTGATGACTTCGCTCCAAAGATGTGAACTAGCATTCGATGCTCAACTGGTGCTGTTGACAAATCACCTCCCGGCCACCATAAGAATCGGAGAGCTTCGCAATCTTGTGGTGAGACCTTGAGTTGATGAAACATCTTTTTACGTCCGCCATAAAGGCCACAGGATGTTGACGAAAACGTATAAGCAGTCCAACGAGCTTGTTGGTTATGTCAGGACCTTGAAGCGACATATCATTCAATGAGATGTTCTTATGCTTGGCTGCGCAGTCAAAAACTACTCTCACTTTGTCGGGTTTCTGCGGGTGAAATACTGCATGGTGAGCGAGGTACCAAGTCGGACTGTCATCGCTGCTTTGATGGTCTGTAGGAAGTTGTCTGGCGTGACCTTGAGAAATATATTCGTCTATTGTTGCTGTGTACTGGCGATGGAGGACCTCATCCTTGAGTAGTCGTAGCTTTAATGAGCATAGTAGTCTAAGGGCTGTGGTTCTGTTGTCTGGAAGGCGCGGATTGTCAACCTTCCATGGTAGAGAAAGCTGGTATAGCCTAGCGTTGCCGACTTCTCGATGATGCTTAAGGCTCGCCGACCCTCTATCGACATACCTCAAGCTGTGCCTTGAGGCGCTGTAAAGACGCTGACGAGCGAGCTCCAGACCGACTTCCTGGTGAACGAGCTGCTGATGAACAAGGTCTTGCGTCACGAAGCATTTCACGCTCGCCGATAGCTGACCACTTCTTTGAACCACTGAATGAACGCTGACCACTACGATATACTTGAGGTGGTTCATGCTCGTATTGAATGGGTGTAGACCGCTGACCAGCGGTCACTGTCGTAAACTTGGGACAACGCGGGCTCAGCTTGAGAAAGTGTCGACCGCTGACTGCTTCTATAAACTTCAAGTTTCGCAGGCTCAATATGAGAATGCGCAGTCCGCTGATTAGTACCAGGCACTTCGGGTATCGCGGCCCTCAATGCGAGAATGCTCAGGATATAAAATTCCATCATCTATTTCATTCAAATATAACTTAAATGGCGTGAGCGATCTGCTCTCGTACACACGATCATGCCATTCTTTGTATGCAGCTTGAAATCTTTTAAATCTGATAATTTCATCATTGAATGTCTTTGCAATTTGACCTTTCTTAATTGCATTGGTTGGATCAACTTCTTGATACCATTTCAGAACACAAGCTTTGAAGTTTTCAATTATATTTTCCAAAGTTCTTCGTTTCTTAAGAACCGTGTCTGAAGGGACATTTTCAGCAATAAGGACGTCAAGCTCATTAAGAAGTCTTGTAATATGGCCTTTATAGGCGTATACTGACATTTTCATGGTAGAACAAACACCGTCAACTCTCGTCTAGAGCTTTGAGTACTAGAAGTTCACATGGTTATTTTATATTCACGGCGCGTCACTCTGGTGACATCCTTGTTCGCTATGTTAGAAATAAGATTCTAGGGTTTACTATAGTTTTTTGGGGAATAAATGAATGAGTGAATTGTATCAAAACTAATTTAAAATTAAGCGCAAAGTATGAAGCTGATTTGGGGATCACGTTCTGACTGTAGTCGCCTTCGTCGTTGCTTAAGGTCCCTAATATTGGGAGGGGGGCACGATACAGAAATATTAAGAAAACAATGGGGGCCACAGCCACGCCCCTACTGGTCATTTCCCTATAACTTTTTAAATTATTTGGGGGGGGGGCACATGCCCCCAGTGCCCCACCCCTGCTACGGCCCTGCAAAAAGGGAAGGTATATGCATAAATCACCCAGTTCCATATCGAATGTGGGATAAACATACCAAAAAAACTTTAATTATCGGGCAGACTGAATTATCTCAGTTATTTTCCAAAACCCCAAAGCAGCTGTGTTTCTGTAATACACTTTTTAACACAATGATGTTGTAAATAAAAGGCTAAATCCTCTCTGCCAAAACATGAGCGCTTGTTATCATATGGGGCAAAAACGTGCAGAGACCAGGAATTAGAAACAATATGCTCTCAACAACAACTGTCTCTGTATGTTTGGGTTTCCTTGCAGAAATTGCAGTAATTCGCACTAAGCGCAGCATGTGTTTCACCAGAAAGCCACAAATTATTAAAGTTATAGTTATGAGTTTTCTCTTTTTTCGGGCCAAAAAAAACGTAAGACAGCCGTAGAGAATTTATAATAATAATCTTGTAAAAAAATCTTTGGTCGCTAAAAATATGCTTCCTTTACAGTAAACTAAATTTAATATAAAATAAGAGATTTTACCTTCTCTGTATCTTCCACCCTTGTTACCCCCCCCCCCCCCCCCCCCCCCCCGCCCCTTACATCTAAAGCGTGGATGCACCAGTTGGGATATCCCTCATTTTAGCGAATATAATCAAGAATAAATGATATCAAAATAAGCTGAATGTTACTCATTTTTTTCTTTGGGGTTAGTTCCTCTTTTGCTGCTATTGCTTCACAAAACATCTGTCATTTGTTATTGGGTGATTGTATAAAATTCGCACCACAAAAGTGCTTTGTCAGGATTAAGGTCTTATTCTCTTTGCGAGGACTATAGGATTTATTTTCCCCTTTTACCAGCAGCGAAGGAACATTTCTCAATCGGCAATTCCTGACAGGTAAGACAAACAGCAACAAGAGGAACAGAGTGCTGGACGTGCACCGCCTGTTCGACATCTGTCAGTTCTCGGTAGCAAAAATCACAAGAAAAGCAAGCCAAAATCAGAAAAAAAAAGAAATCGAACAAGTATTCCTCGTCGAGGACTGTTAGACACTATCCTCATTCTAAATGGTTTTTTTTTTTTCAATGAAGAGGGAGATGGCTAAACCAAGTATCAGCCTTTTTCGGGTATGGATGTTGAATTTTTTATTAATCATTTCATTAATTTTTTTTATTATTTTTTAAATTAAGTTTAAAAGGCCCCAAATCACTTTACGTGGAGAAGGAAAACTGTTACACTCTGTGACAAAGCTCCAAGGCGCAACAAACAATCAATTCTTTAATAATTTTCTACTTAAACGCGAACAACCACAACCAAATTATTTCACAAGCGCTAAGTTACCAGAGGCTGGTAAAGGAGGGTATGGATCACGTTTCACGTCGTTTTTTTGACGGGGGATTCGTTCCCATGCCTTTTTTCTTTACAAAGTGCCACCTCTTCTGAAACTTTTTTTGCAAAAAAAAGTTTTAGGTGGCACCGCTTTCTCTGACAGAAACTTCATGAGCAAGTAAGACCATGAGGGCGAATAGAATATATTTGTTTTGGTCACATCACACTAGAAGGTAAATTTATGTAGCCAAAAACGATGCCTGAACTGATCATTTGGCATTTTTGGCTTCCAATTCCGGCTCTTTCTCTAGCCTACTAGTTGATCAACCAATCAGAAATGTGGCATTAATGATAGACGATCACACCAAGGTTTTTTAACAAACGGATACTGGTTAAAAATACATGTGTTTTTTTTTCAGACTCTCATAACAAAAGAGGTGATACAAGTAATACAGAGGTTCGCATATATTTGATTCCTGAGCTGAGTGAATTGAAGACAATTATGAGTATTGCGAATTGCACAAGCTATTATAAGTTAAACAACACTGCGCATTTCGTATTTTACGTAGGTGTCAATTAGGTGTCAATTACGTAGGTGTCCGTTTCGGCGGCGATGTCTGTGGTGCTTAACACCATTATCATCGTCACCATCGTAAAGAGTGAGACACTACGAACGCCTTTATACCTCCTTCTTGCCAACTCCTGCCTAACAGACCTTTGCACTGGACTTGTATCACAGCCCATATCAATAGTGGGCGTGGTCCAAGCCTCGTGGCTCAACACTGACTGCCTCGACCTGAAACGGCAATTCAGCGCCGCACCCATCACGAATTTCCTTTTCGGCGTTGCATCGCTCGTTACATCAGTAGCCATCGGTATCGATCGATTTTTAGCGATTTATTTGCAAAATTCGTACCGTTTTGTGGTGACAAAGTTTAGAGTTTGTGCAATATAATTGCTGCCATTTGGCTTTATTCCCTAGTTACACTCACCTACGACAATAAAAATTTATTTCTCTTAGCGTACATCGTTATGATTACGATCTTTGTGAGTTTAGTGGTAGATTGTGTAAGCTACAGTAAAAGCTTCGCGGCCATACGAAAACACAAGCAGAGAATTGCAGACATGAGTAATGCCGCAACAGAAGCTGCAGATTTGGCCAAGTACTGCCATGCCATGATCACGATGGTTTTAACTGCAGCGATCCTGTTTGGAGTCTTTTTCCAATACCTGGGCGTAACGACAGTATATACCATCCTGAAGAAATGGAAGACAGATATCTTGACGTCTCTGTACGAGCTGCATGTGTACCGGCTATCTGAGACTATAGTATACTTGAACTCCCTCATCAACCCACTCTTGTATCTATTCAGATTAAGAGATGTCCGTGCTGCGTGTAAGAGAATGATCGGATCTTTGCCTTGTTCTGCTTGCTTTGTGCAACCAATCACCGCTAACCCCGGGACTCCATTGCCGAACACGACGAAATCATCCCACCAAACGACTTCATCGATACCCGGCTTGTATAAACCACCAAACCAAACAGCTTCACTGATACCCGGCACCTGTAAAAAACTCCACCAAACGACTTCATCGATACCCGGCAAGCGTGGACAATCCCATCAAACGTATTCATCGATACACGGCTCGTCTATACCTTCAAACGAAACGGCTTCATCGATACCTGGCACGTCTGAGTCACTAAACAAAACGGCTTCCCTGATACGCGGCACGTGTGAGCAATCCCACCAAACGGCCTCACCGATACCCGGCAAGTGTGAACCACCACACCAAACGGCTTCACCGATACCTGGCACGTCTGAGTCACCAAACAAAACGGCTTCCCTGATACGCGGCACGTGTGAGCAATCCCACCAAACGGCCTCACCGATATCCGGCAAGTGTGAACCACCACACCAAACGGCTAGACCGATACCTGGCACGTATGCACAACCACACCAAACGGCCTCTCTGATACCTGGCACGTGTGAACCACCGAACCGAACGGCTATACTGATACCCGGCACGTGTAAATCACTTCACCAAACGGCTTCGGCGATGCCCAGCACGTTTGAACAGCCACACCAAACGGCTTCACCGATACCAGAAACGTGTGGGCTACCCCACCAACTACAAGGGGGCGGGGGGGTTGACCAGGGCATCACGACCAAATTGTAAGACAAGAAACCGATGGCTGTTCTCCTTAAAGATATGCTAGAGCACCAGGTAATCTGTACGTTATTTAGCTAAATTCAATATTGATTTCCCAATAATATTATCCTTTATCAAATTTCAACTCTTTATAAACATAGCCAAAAAAAGTAAATCAGGGGCGGATCTAGGGGGGGGAGGGCGACGGCCCCCCTTTTTTCAGACATTTGGCTTAAAAATAATAAGAAATATAAGAAAATATACGGGAGAACAATAAGATCGCCCCCCCCCCCCCCCATTTTCTTGAAACTTTTGCTTCGCCCTCCCTTTTTTAAACTTCTGGATATATTTGGCAGGATAGTGAATATGAGGTTGAACTTATGTGTCGTAGCCCGCTTTGCGCCATGGGTAACAAATAAATGACAAAATCTTGGTCAATGATGATGTTTAGAGAAACATACCTGAAGTTTAGAGTTGTCATTAATTACGCTGGTTGGCACGAGTATTTGGAACCCGATAAAGCAATGCTATGGTTACGGCACATGGTTTAATTCAACCCCACTATCATCACAGAAAAAGGGATGTAACCTGTGTTTAACACAAGCCACGAGTTAATGTGAACCTAGTATTACTGCATGTGTGCGCAACCTGTGTTTAACACAAGCCACAAGTTAATGTGAAAAAAGTAATACTGCATGAGTGCGTAACCTGTGTTTAACACAAGCCACGAGTTAATGTGAACCTAGTATTACTGCATGTGTGCGCAACCTATGTTTTTCACCAGTTTCAGGTTAATTTGAACCTCGCATCCACGCCAAGGAGGTTAATGTGAGTCCTTATTACAGCGTATGCACAGCTTTTTTTACAAAGCTTAGCCATAATTTTGTAAAAGGGGTTGTAGACTCCGTTTGGATAAATACTTATCATATGTATTCAAAATGTACTTGATTCAATAAAATTTAATGATTCATTCACTGTTCCTTTCTTAAAAATCTACATTTTTTAATCAAAGATCGTACAATACAATTGTACATAGGCGTAGTCCGAAAAGAAATCCAAATTATGTTTGCTAAGCCTCGATATTATGAGGGCAACCCTGTGTTGTACGTTAGAGACATTGTTATTATTACCTTATTTGTAATCACAATAGATTGCTAGATAAAAACAAAATACTATACAATTACATTCCAATCCAAAACCTAGAAAGAAAGACTCAATAGTGGCTCCAACTCACTTCGATGGATATCAGGCATTCCTTTAGTAGCCCTTAAATGGTTTGGTGTACTTACAAGATGAGACATTTTACAAAGGCTTTTCTGTACATAGGGTTTTCTGCTGTTTTTGAGAAACAGCGATGCACGTTAAAACAAATATTGAAACAAATGTTTTCTTTTCTTGTATGCCACTACCTTGTTTTGCCCTCCCTACGCCCCCGATGGCGATTTTTTGTTTGCACGAAAGATATACACGTGCGCGAACAAAAGGCTTAAGACGACAACGCAAAAGACGTCACATGCACGTACCCGACAGAGCAAAGCAGAACTAAATGCAAAAGGCGGTAATATATGCATGATGACGAAATTGCCACACTACTATAGCAGCATGCTAATTCCCAAGAGACGTAAGCGTGAAAAAGACCTAGATATTTTTAAGTCTACATCTCGACTCTAACAGGCCTGGGATCCTGGTTATTGCATCCCCATTAATGCGCGGGTACCTCAGGTTCCTTTGTTTTGTACAGTTTGCTAGATAGCGGTGCTGGGGCCGAAATCTCTAGCCTAGCCGTGAAGCTTTAGCTGCCATACGGTGTTATAGCGTATGTCTGGAAGTATTCTCTCTCGTTTCATTTGATCTGTGGAGGTTCGATTGTGGAGGTTCGATCCTCGGGCAATTGACTCTAGCTTTTTTTACATAATTTTTATGGCTTCTCGATTTATAACACTATTTAGGTACATTATATACTCGCGCGTTCATGTGAAAAAAAGAAAAAAGACACATCCTCCCAGAAAATGGCAAAGGGAAGAGCGACAACCCCTCCCCCCTTGCCTTTATCCGTCCACCGCCCCTGACCAATCACTAGCGAGATGTACACATAGTCCACTACAATCGTGGTCACATGATCTACAATCGTGGTCAAATTGCCTTGGGACACAGGGTTCCGGTGCGATTAAAAAAGCGTGCGCGCATATTCTATTTTTGTTTTGAGTTGAATGCCCCTATAGAACCTATAATGTCAAAATAACGCAAATCAGGACTGTTTTATAATAAAGTTAATTCTATTGACTATTAGCTTAGCGTTTATGGACTTCACGAAAAGAGTTTTAACATCCAAGTTATAAGGCCTTGAGTGCTGCTTTCACATACTTTATGGAACGCGCCATTTACCCCCTCCCCCTCGTCTTTAACCTCTTTCCCTCTCCTCCCCTCTTCAATGTTGGATTGTTGGATGATGCCAACGCCAAAACGCTTGACGCAACATTGAAGGGGAAGGGGGGGGTTCTAGGGGGGGGGGGTTGTAAATGTTATTTTACGGGTTTTGTGTTCTTGCATGGATTATTGTTTTGAAAATTTGGACAAATTCCGACAATGTCCAAATGATTTTTACCATGATTGTAGAAACAAAAAAATCATGTTTTTTTAGTGTTGAAATTCTCGGTTTTGATTCAGAAGACATTAATTGTGCACAAATATGGTGATCACTGTTTAGACAGCTCGCTGTATGTAAATATTGCACACAGGTAGACCAAGGAATTAGGTAAGTCGTAGGTCAGCGGTCGTATTCGCGATTAATGTCGGTACAATATAAAAGACCATATATGAAGTACCTACCGCATATCGCGAGAAGCGAAAACACATCAGCAGTCATCAGTCCATCAACATCAAAATCAAAGCCATCTTTCTACTGTGAGGAAAGAAAAACAGAAAGAATAAGTGTACATCAAAAACATGTGGCAACGTCTTGCAAAAATAATTTGTGTACAGTGTGCACTAATTATCTAACCTGTGCGACTTGATGAATGTGAGTAGTTTTCACTAAAATTCCATACTTTAAGATCAAATACACAATATTTGATATTTGCGGTCGCCCTAGGCTCTGGGCATGCAGCAGTGTCACACCAGCTCTCTATAATGCCCTGTCCAGTGAGACTTTGCTAAGGTTACAGTCCTTCAGTTCAGTCCTTCAGATCTGACTTCAAGCATTCAAGCCAAGTCTTCCGTTGCCCGCCCTTGACCATGTCCACGATGGAGTTGACACAGAAGGAGGGTTGTTTCACATTTTTGGACACCAGAGATGTTGTAGTGTGTTATGACAGTCAAAAGTTTAAGGTAGGTATTCAGTAGTGGAAACAACAAAGTGCTACAACAGTGGATAGATTGAATATGTCATAATAAATAATAAACTTAAATCAGGGCTTTATAGCTAGCATTGGGGGGGGGGGGGTGGGAGATGGCAACTCCTCTCACTAGTATAGTTGAAATTTTACCAAGGACATACGAGACAAAATGCTGTGAACAAGAGCTTCAAGCTACATCCTTGAAATAAGTGAGCAGTGGTGCTCTTTGTTAGAGTGTAGGAGTTACAGCCCTATATTAGAGTAAGATATTCCTTAGGAAGCGCTGCATCTCAGCTGCAAATGTGCTGCATGTCAGGGGCAGATACAGAGGGAGGTGGATTGGGTGGATATCCACCCCCCGTTTGAAGAAACTACAGAGAAGGTACTGTCCATGTGCCATCGCCTGCTTGACTTTGCTGATGCGACAACTATGTGACCTACCAAGAACCACTGGATCAATTATAAGCCGCCTATCCTTCCATTATCCACCCCCTATTTTGAAATCCTGGATCCGCCCCTGAATGTATCTCACCTGCAAAGAGTCCAAATTGGCAATAGCATGTATGTACTCTAGCTGCCACCTTGATTTTTTTATTAATTAATTATTTATTGATTAATCCCCTTGATGGAAAAGAAGGCTGTAGGTCATGTCATCTTGGTACGAGGTGGAGGTGTTACTACTTGATGAGACTATAGTATACCTAAACTCTGTCATCAAGAGTTTACATTCCTTCGGTAATAGCATGTATTCACTCTAGTAGTGACCTCGATCAATTAAAGCCGCATTGTCAGCAGTTTACTTCCGGTCGATTACGTAACAATCTGCTGGTCCGACGGAAACCTCAAACTCCGCCATTGTAAAGGGAAGACAAAAGAATCTATTAGAATCGACGCTATCTAAGAGCCCATCCGATCTAAATTATCAGTCACAACCTCGAAGAAACTTCCAATTGACACATTGCTATTACCATTTTGAAATTATTTGCGCGTTTTCCGTAAAAAATCATGGCTTCAAGGAGCCCGGGTGCTCGCACGAGACTCGGCGGTCGACCAATGCTTTCGCCAGAGCATCCAATGAAAAGAAAAAAAACATGGGAGCAGCAACACATACGCGTTCGATTGCTGAAAGATGTTTATAGCACATGGCAGGAGTTAAGAAAAGCGTCTATTTACTCGAGCGACTCGGCGTTTGCCAGCCATTTGTTGTCCTTAGAGCTATATATCGCATTCTTTTCGAGAGGTTTTAGGTCGTTACTTTGCTTTGCTAAAGATGTTTTTTTTCCTACTTCTTGTGTCTATTCTAGGTTTACAAAAACAACAACTGGCGGACCAAAACAAAAGGCAGCAGCCATACGAGGTGAGACTTTTACCGCGTTCTTGTCCTCCTAATGAGACTCTCTGAATCGATACCAGATGTTCATCTTAGTTTTTTACTTTTATTTGAAATATTTACTAATCATTTGTCTCTATGCCGTTCTATCAGAACCGCAAACGTCAACCCCAGTAGGAAAGCACCACAACAAAATGGCAGACCCAGAGATATCTCTTAGTGAAGCTGGCAGTGACCAGGGGGACAAGTAAGTTAATACACACTCTGTTAATGAAACTTACTCAAACTTGGATAAATCCCTATTCACTCACCATTTTAGAAATCATTTCCAATAGAAAAAATCACAAATGTCAATATATATCTTTAATTTCCTACTATCTGGAACTGCAGTGGTTTTTGCTTCATCATTTGTCATGACACATGACTTTCAATGACACTAAATGGATGACTTTCAATGACACTAAATGGAATTCAGCATCATTTGCCAGGGATTAGTGGCCATGAAGTCTGCAGAAACAACATACTGTGAAGCAGTTATCTAAATACCATGTGGATCAATCAGAAAATAATAATAATAATAATAATAACAATAATAATAATAATAATAATAATAATAATAATAATAATAATAATAATAATAATAATAATAATAATAATAATAATAATGATAATAATTATATACCAAAATCATTAGAGTAAATAAACTTTGTATTCTGAATAGATATTACATCTAGAAGATTCAAATTCATACCTATGATTTTAAAAGGGAAAGGGAAGTTAGTCACAGTTACATTAAAAATTTGTTTTATCTGTTATAGGTATGAAGCATATAAGGCCCGAAAGCAGCTTTCTGCAATTGATTGGAACTTCCACCAAGGCAGAGAGAAAGCAGTCAATGATAAGGGAGAGCAGATGGTATCAAGAAAATACAATAGAGGCACTAAAGAGTGGAATTTGAGAATAATCAAAGTAGGCAAGACTTATGACTACATCCCAATGCTGATGGCCATGATTCTCCGAAAACGATTCACTGACATTGATGGAATTACCCGGCATGTTAGTTTAGCTGAGGATGACCCTGCCTGAATCCAACCAACCCTTGCAATGGCCAAGCCTGTTAGCTCTCTTGAACTGTTTCAAGCACGCCAGTCGAGGTTCAGACCTCCTAGCACCGAAAATGAGTGATGGAAACCAGCTTATACACCACTTAAGGTTATTTGATTTGATATTATATATATATATATATATATATACATATATTCCATTTTTACAAGAGACATAATTTGTGATATATAAATAAACACTTTTGAACTGAAACCTTCAAAGTTTGTTTTGTTCTGACCAGAGCTGTTAAAAACAATTGCCAAGCAATTCAGAGAAATTTTCAATAAAATGTTTTATTTATTACCACTCAGTATTTACCCATTGTGGCAATTTATTTAAATTAGCTCTATTCCACTGTGTTGCATGGTAAAACTCCAAATCAGCTTAACCCAACAATTACTTTAGATAACCCTGATGTTGAAGCATCAAAAATATATCTTGTTTAAATAACAGCTCTCAAATAGTCCAATTTATGTACTTCTATTATATGGGCGAATTTCAATCAGCATAATTGCATACACCTAATAAAAAAACATTGTCAGTGCAAATGGCAATTGGAGAATGGAAGTTTAAATCAAATGTACCATGGTCTAGTTTTTACCAAATACAGTATATGGATAATTCGTATTAAGCTAATGTTTGGCTCTGGTATTGCCAGATTTTTTTATGGCCTTTAATTTTATAAATAATCAATACCGAAAAGCACCTTTCAGTCATAGAACTGTCATTCGTCGTTTGCACTGACATCTGTTTATCTGGTTTATCAAAAAGGGACGTTTATGCTAAACCTCTCTAGTTCTCTCTGAACCCCATGTAAATCCCAGTTCTAGTAGGATAATGATGTCTTATTTGCCATACAATGCATGAGGGGGCCACTCTTCTTTTTCTCTTGCCAAGGTACCCATGCTTGTCAAGGATGTAGTTCCTGTAGCCTGCCTTTCGAAACGCCCTTGCACTGCTGTCGTGCCAATCATTCCTAATATCTGCTGATGACCTGATACCAAGCGATAATACCTCTACATCCAGGCAGAGCTTGCCAAACTTTGCTTTCGTGGATTCACAATTTCTTTTACCACAGCAAACATTTTTAATTTGCTGTGGCATTTCACGGCAATTACCACATTTGCACCAGTCTGGTAGTGGTTCCCCTGGTGGTCTTGGTGCTGGTGTAATGCCAACAGCAGTGGGGCCCTGTGGGTGAGTGCTTGGCCCTGCGACATCCATTGGTTCCATTGCAAGGCCAAGATTTTCCTCCTCTCTGTCATTGTCATCATCCTCCATGACCAGAAGGGAGTCAATGAAGTCCATGCTTCCAACTCCTCTTTGCAGGCTTTTTGCACATAGGCTTTTGATTGTTTCAAAATCCAGTGTGTCTATAAATTCCTAAGTTAAAGAAAGTAAAATCAGCATCATCATCCCAGGTGGGAGGGATTGGTTATCAATTTCCTTTACCTTTTTATTGATTTATTTGATATGCTAGTTAATAACTTGTCAACAGAAATGGTAAAACATGGATAAATGGAGTGTAGTTCAGGAGGAGACTAAAGCTTATGGATGATGTGAGATGGTTTGTTAGGGTTATTACACTAAAACAGCATTAAACAGCAGTGCCGTAACAGGCTTTAAAATATTGGTAGGGGGAGGGCACAATACAGAAACATTAAGATAATATTTTGGGGCAAAGCCACGCCCCTACTGGTCATTTACTTATAATTTTTGAAAATATTGGGGGGCATGTGCCCCAGTGCCCCACCCCCTGCTACGGCCCTGAACAGCACCTTTACTTGCCGATTTGCCTCCTTCATTTCTTCTTCCTCTGATTTTCGTGTCGTCCTAGGACCAGGACCATAAGTGGAATGAACTTCTCTTGTTGTCGATTCCTGTAAAAAAAATAATGGAAGCATGCACTTACTAAAGGATTGCAGACAGTAAGCTTACATGAAACACAGGGGTGACGTATGGTTTTAGAATTTTCAATATCTTCCGACAAAATTAAAAGAGTAAATAAGTCAATGGGATGAATATGGTATGTATTGGAGTATTGTGCTTTCTATTTTGATCACTGACGTTGGAATCCAGCCAAGATAAAAGTGTATTTTTGTAAGAAGCGTGGCCTTGCAAAGTATTGAAAGGTCACAAGCGAAGATGTCTACTCTCCGTAACTTTTCGAACAACAATTACAGGAGAGGAAAATAGCATAACTTTCGTCGTGTGTTTTAGTAAATAATAACTGCTTACCTTATTTTGGCACGGCTTTGATCGTGTATCGCACTTACAAGAGGAGTTGCAGTGTTTATTTGCGCCTTTACATGGGCAACCTCGAGCTCTCGCTCCGTCCTCAACACGCTTGCGAGAGCAAGTGCTCTTGCAATTACAAGATGTACGTGCATTATTATCATTAGAAAAACTAGTAATCCTACTTCTTTAACACGAAAACAAGAATGCACTTTTACCGCTCTGCCCTCTGAACGTGAGAAATTCTCATTTCTTACCTGTACGCTTTGTCTATCAGGAGTCCTTCTTTCGATCTCCTCCTCTATGCTTTCCTCCATTTTCTAAGCCAACCTCTTTTTAGTTCAATAATTCCGTCGTATTTTAAAAACCTACGAAATAACGCGGGAAAACAGCCGGCGACGTAACCTCTCAAGACCTCACGCATTGAGTGTTTTGATGGGTTTATTCATTGTTCTGGTCCAACGCACACACTTCGATTGTTATGCTAATTACTCAACGGTCGCCTCGACTGCGCATGCGAAACTGCTGACAATGCGGCTTTAATCCCCTTGATGTTTGTAGGCTAGTGGTTTATGGCATGGTAGTAGACGCATTCATTGGGAACCTTGCATCATTAAATAACAATTGGCTGAAAACAAAACATCTGCGGCATCACTCCCGTTTTCAAAGAGATTTACAACATCAAATTTAAACCTTTGTTAATTAATTACCCTGTTTCCACAATATAGTACCTACACAGACAACCTAGTTTTTCTGCAACTTGTTTGTGGTCTTTCTAATTTGATCATTGACAGATTTATACGTTAAGAATTACCACCTTCTGTTACCAGCAGCCAAGAAAAGACTTAGATTGTGTGTTGTTGTAATACAACAAATTGGCTGTAAAATCTCTTGTGCTCTTATGAAACTTATTAAGGGGAATAGCTTAAAGGAATGTTTAACACAGAGAACAAAAATTAAGAGGAACACTTCACAAATTATCAACATGGCCTAGAAAGCAGGCCCGTACCCAGGGGGGGTGCAGGGGGTGCGAACGCACTCCCCCCCCCCCCCCCCCCCCCACACACACACAATGGCCGGAGGTCCACTTTCGGTTCTCAATAGACATACTATTTGTAGACAAAACTATAAAGCAGAAGCTAGATCACTCTGGTATGTAGTCAAATCCGACAATAAACGTCCCGTGGAAATACTGGCAAAGGCATAAAATATTGTTTTTTCGGGGGTGGTCAGATTTTTATCAGAGAACTCACTCTCCCCCCATCCCCCCCCACCTATTTCGGATTTCGCACCCCCCCCCTTCCCCCCCCCCCCTCCAAAAAATCCTGGGTACGGGCCTGGAGAGTAATGAATTTGTGCGAAATACACAACACAAAAAAATGTCTACGTCCCGTGATTATGTCTGCGAACAAATCGGTGAATCTTTACCATTGTTTGATTGACAAAAGACATAAGAAGCCTATACACTGTGTGAAAGGGAGATTGACTAAACCCATTAAAAACGGTTTAACGAATAAGACAACAAAAAATGTAAAAAAGGAAACGAATAGATATGTGTCGTAGATTCCCTACCAACCGTTACCCTAATAGAGGTCTTGTTAGCCACGCCTTGGTTCTTGATTTCTTGAATGTACACTTCAACCTAAATCTCAAAATCACAATCGAGAAACAATCTTTGAAATTTTCGTTTACTCAATTCAATCGAAAATATCCTAATACTTCCAAAATCAGCAGATTGAATGCTTTCTCGCACATTGTATTTTGCAAGGACGGCAAAATGGCGGTTGACAAATACTCTAACTCGGTCGTTCTGTTTATGGAAGCTGTGGTAGGCAAAAACTTAAACCGATATTTCTACTGCCTTTTTTTAAAATGGTTTTCAGCAGGGCCCAAATACGCGAGCGCACCACGCATAAATGAGAATCAAGAGTAAATCAAGAATAAAAAACATTTATAAGGCTGCAGCCTTGAAACCTTTGTCTTAAAATCTTAGTAAATTTGCATTCTACATTTAATAACCTTCTCTTTGTGTGATTTTTATAACACGCGCACATATAAAATGAAACAAAAGAGCGATAACAGGCAATTAAAATTATGTTTGACGTAATTAGATTCAGTATCACTTGAAAACCCGCGCGTGCATGAAAATCTAAGTTTAGGAAATGGCGGCTTAAGGTGACGTCGTAAGCACATTCACGGTTAACTTTTGTGCGGTACACCGCGGCAACTTTCACAAGGCACCTATTGGCGCAAAACGCGTCCGAAAAGAACTGCTTAGGCGGCATCGCACAATGCTTAGATATTCCTGTGCCTATTCAGAAGTAATTAGTGCATAAAAAGTGCGAGATCAATTGTGTTGCGCCGTCTTTGCATCGTCTTGTGAGAATTGAAGCGCGCGTGAGTAATTCCCGCCAAAACCGCACAATTTCCCGCCAAAATATTCGGACTACGTGCGCGTTTCTGTGGTCTTGCCCTTTGCCTTGGTATACCTTTATTATTAATTCATAAAGTTTTTATAATGAACTTTTGTTTTTTAAAAAAACCCTGTTATTTGTCCTGAAAAAATAATTAAAACTATCATTTATTTGCTCTAACTCCTTGAATTTCACAAATCATTCTTACACCATGACCTAATCCTTCGACCATTCAATTTTTTAATATTTTTTATGTCACATTCTGTTAATTGAATTAAAAATTTGAAAAAAACATGCTAACTTGCTCATGTGAACCTACTGTGTTGATGCTTGTCTGCAATTTATCTTCAAGTTGTTTTGAGAAAGGTGTATCAGCATTCGTGCCTTTTCAGTCATAATTCTTGTTGTTTTGCAGTGTTTAATTTCAATTAAACGCTTATAAATGCATGCTTATAAATGCGAGAAACGGATGTCAAAGATGTCTTCTCTCTCCTGCAGCTTATGCTGTACCGTACCCGCACGTAGTTCTTTAATCCATTTCCAGCATGAGTTTCCTGGGTCCCGTGGAAGTTCACGTGGAATGTGATATAAAACCTCACCACAATTATTTCCTCCTATTCTATCTTTGACACGTAAACACTCTTTAAAAACAAACCTGTGCTATCAGGTAGCGTCACATGTTGGGTAACCATTTAACTTAAGTTTTCAAAACAAATAATTCCAATTATAAACAAGTGATTCTTTAGAGTTTACAAAAAAAAATAGTATGGTATCTCTTTTAGGGTATTTTGCGGCGAAATATGCTCCCCTGCGTCGATCTCTGCAGGGCCTCAAAAAGCTACCCCATACAAAAAGGAAATTTCGTAATTTTTGTTATATGATATGATTTTTTGGGGGAACCCAGGATTTCTTTTGGTTATTTTTAATGGCTTTTTGTGTAGTATATTTCAAGTTTTTTTATAGGAGAATTTTTTACGTTTATTTCACTCGCTGGACGTTTGCCAGTTACATCGTGACCGGGTGATTGGCTTTAATGAAAGAATCGACCGGAAAAACGGCAAAAATCAGAAAAAGAAGAAGATTAAGTCGCACACACGTAAACAATATGAACACACAACAATCCTTAATTCAAAAGGAATATAACAAAAGGTTTATAAGTATTGGTATTAGCGTAAAGTTAAAATATTTCGGAAACTACTTTTATATTTACATAAAAACAATGTGTAAAACCGGAATTTCGAATGATGTTGAACAATTCACCAAATCTACTATTTATGAAAAAGAAAATTCTTCGCTATTATGTGACTAAGTTCTTCCTAGTACGAATAAAACCGAATTTTGAAAAAATCTTAGGTATTTTGCCTCAAACGTTTAGGTCGCTCGCACGTCGATTTATGACGAAATCTTTTGTTTCCTTGGGCTATTTTGGGCGCCTGCTTTCACGATGACGTTAGATTTCATAGGAAAAAGGAACAATGCAGAGGATGAATTTTGTCGTCTGATGGGTGGTATAAATCTACGGATGCGGCACGCTCTTTCTCTCTGTTGGAAAACATGTTTTCACAAGTCCTTACTCTCTATGGCAGCTGGGTCTTCTACAAACAATAATTCTTTAATAGTCAAAACAGCACGTTATTCGGTACTGAAAATACAGGTAGAATAGTAAAACATAGCAAAGAATATCAATAACTATAGTAATTTTATTTGTAAGGCATACAGTGTGTACCTACTCGTTTTTCTTAGATATCTACTTTATTATTTCTCTTATTAAGTTTTTTTTTCCTATCCAACAAAAGATACTAAATAAACAGCCATCGTCGCATTTCAAAATGTAATTACTTTTCGAGCAGGTTGCCTATAAAGCTATTCCAACGCGAAGTAAACATTTGTTATTTACCATGGACCTGGGGAAATAACTCTATTCATATGAAAATACCTTAGAAATACATGTTGATAATCCCGATCCCGCAAAGAGGGAAAAATCCTTTCCATTATAATGCACACGGTTGTTTTTCATTGGTATGCATTCTGATCTTAGGAAAGTTAGACCTACGCGAACTTAGTTTTTTTTGGAAAAATGCCGAAAATTCATTGAAATTAGGAATCCTATCCTGTTGTCTAAGCGATTGCTTCCTAGATATCTATCAAAATAAATCTATGAATGGAATAAGAGACATTTAAAGCAGTGATGAGGTCCTTCCTTCGCCCACTAAAACATCCCCTTTTAAAAGCTTACCACAATTATTGTTAGTCTCATTCCCCCCCCCCCCCCAAAAAAAAAACTCTTCCAACTATAAACTTCTTTAAAACATTTATTTATCAACCTCATCGCCTATCTAAATCACTTACTCTGTCGGATACAAATGCAACGACATTTCATTGGTTGAGAGTGCGGATTTTCAAAATGCGATAAAATGTTTTTTTTTATTCGCGCGCATCTTAGAGTTGTCAATCATACTAACTTTGTTTGCAACTGTTACACCATCGTGCTTTGTTATGAGTATATCCTGTTGTTCTTTTGACATTTGAAACAATGAATTGACAGCGATGTGAAAGAATCAGTGATGTAATAAGGTTAAGAAAATATGATTAGAATTTCGGAACCATTTCAGTTATGAAAAACCTCCTGTATTTTTTCTGTTGCTTTGAAGATACTGAAAAGCAATACATGATGACAGACTTTTAAAACGTTTCAATCCTTTACTTCAAGTGGTTTTACTACCATACTTATGTGAAAGTCAAAGTTGTTTGCTTATAGTTAGTAAAACTTTGAAAAGACGATGAAGCATGTGAAAAATTCAGCTTCTGCATATTTTAGATTGTCGCATACCGTAAACCGGCGTCAACACGGCTGAGTTGAAGTGATACTATTTCTGTCGTATTGGCAGAATAAATTGTACACTCCTCTTCCGATACAATTCTCAGGTCCCCGCTTCACGAATATATATTTATATACCTACATGACTTTTAGGGATATCCATGTACTATCAATGAAACACAACTATACCAAGAACAGAGTTCTAGGTAGTCCAATGATGAAGTTTAAGTCATAGTGCGTGCGCTTTAAGAGTTTGCATTATTTTAGATAATTTTGTTAGAGCGCTGAGATAGTATTTTTATGGATGAAGTGGAGGCGTGATGCCTTAGATCGTGTCCAAGCCAACGGCATCACCACAAAATCCCTTGTACTACAGGTATCCTAGCTGACCTGTGGTGTTTATCGCGTTGTAAGCCGACCGAAAAATCCACGTGTGTGTCGAAAGACCTAGATCCAAACACGAAACCAATCTACGAAATTTGCTTATTTTCGTGGCTTGTGCCGAAGCCTGAGACTGTAATTTGCAAGGGCTGACCCATTGGCTTCTCCACGACAATTGCTCATCGCATTTAACTCCTAGTAACAAAGGCAATTTGCTTGCGTGTTTTCAGAGATGGTCAGCTGTCATTCTAGTATATAAACAGTGGGGTAATATTAAAATTACATCTATTGTCTTGCGCTTACTTCTTCACGGCTCCTTGCTTGCGCGCTTATTAATACAACCTCGCGCAGCCAAACTGGTCGCAGTAAAACGCAAGCCGGGCAGTCCTGATAGCAATCTCGTCCCCAAATCTCGTCACAGCACTGTTGACAGATTAATCGAAGTTTTATCGAGCCTGATTATCGCCCAAGTCAAGACACTTCATCTTCACCGCTGGCGTCGATATCGTCGCTTGGTTATCCCTCTTGGATTCAAGTTGGTGCGATCTTAGACTCTCAGTGGCGTTTCAACGGCGCTGTCCGTGAGAGTATTAACCCAAGATAAGAACATACTAACCCGTACCGGAGTGTTGTTATCGGCTTCTAATAATCCCTGTAGGAAATTGCCGAGCGATCTCGGCTGGGGCATAGAACAGGTCGTGTAAAAGAGTTGCGGGATTGCTTCCGGGGGAAAAGTCGCTTCACGCTCATTAAACCCTGATCAGGCCAGTCCCGTGTGCCCCTATTAGAATTGACTAATTGTCGAGCTGCGCCCTGCGGTGTTCCCTCCTAACCCATCAAGAATCTGTCAGTGCCGATTGTTTGTGAAAAACAGCTCGATGACTGACACTGTATTAAATCTATTTAACAAGTCTTGCCCGCCCCTTTTATTGCATTCTCGCAAACTGCGAGTATTTAAATACGAGAGCAGAGCTGTCGATTCCGAACAAACGGACATCACAAATATCGCACGTTGTCATTCTTCCTCTGATCCGTATGCCCCTTGGAGGCTGAATTTGATTTTCGCCAAAACGGACGTCAACGCATTGGCACTATAACAATGCTAGTTCACAAACTGAGTTTATGCCTAACTCTGGTCTTGGTAGCTTATGTCTCTGCCACTCCAATATTACTAGAGGATACGAAACGAGACAGTAAAAAGAAATCGCGGGTACCAAGGGCTACGTTGCCACGAATTATACGGACACAATCTCACTCTCGACCGAGAGAACCTTGGGAGATAAACGAACAAGTGACCCTACGAGAAGGTGTGTTATAAGCCTATCAGTGTTCTTACACGAGCTGGCATTCGGGTTCCCAAGTGGCCTTATTTCGCCGCTTCGTACAAAGCACCTAGTGTTGACGGGTTTAATTGAGAAATTAGCTCGTCATTGATAGCCGATGTGCCCGCGGCCTGACACAAACTTGATCGGCGTTACTTGTAACATGTGCATCTTCCCTCAATAATGTGGTTTCTTTTTAGGTAGATTATATGACGGTAGTCCGTTCTTCGAAGGCGATATAATTCTAGATCCAAAGACTAGAATGCTATTGCGAGGAGGGCACTTGCGAAGGCGAAGAGCCGTGAAAAAAGACCCGAGTGTCCGTTGGCCTAACGGAGAAATTCCATTTAGAATTAGCACAAGACTCCGTAAGTACTATCTATTTTTTACTTTTTATCAGCACCAAATCTTAATCAGTGGCGAGCGCTTCAATTTACGAATTACCGCACAAAACAATCGCATAGAAAACCCAGTTACAAGTAAACAACGTAGACCATACAGTTGTCATTTTTGAGCCTGGATATTTTTTTTCTTCTTGTTAGTTTTAAACGTTGAAAATTTACTCTCCAGTATAGCTTGTTTGCGACTGGGGTGGATAGTCTGAATACAAGTTGAACCGTTGCAAATTGAGTTCTCAAAGTAGTTGACTGCTCAAATAAACCCTAGCGCAGTTGGGTTTGTATGTGTGCAAAGGCTTACAAGGATGGCTTGAACAAATTATGGCTGTCATTGACACCCTAATTATTTCGCTCTTCCGACTCCCATAATATTATAATTTTGCAGTTAGTTTTTTACACCATAAGGGAATCTAGTTCCTTCATTAAGGCGACATACACCCCTAGAATTCCAGATACGTCATTTTCAAATGTCACCTTTTTCCGGTTTTGAGCGTTTAGCAAAGTTTTCCTTGGGTTGCGACCTATTACTCTAGGTACGACATATAAAAGTGTGCAGTAATTAAATTGTTGTGTAAAGAAATTGAGAGTTTATTCGTGTGTCACAGCCTTTATTGTTCACCTTTTAACATTCTAATTTTACGGGAAAAAGATTTTAATATTTGTTAAAAAAAATGGCGTATTTTCATTCAAGCCAATTACAAAATGCAGCAGATGTGTTTTGGTATTTCGCAGGCGGGCGAATAGTGTCGGAGAATTTGGAACAACATAACTTTGTGTGATCGGCCGCTTATAGAATTGTGCTAATCGACGAATAAAGAAGGCCATTGCCAGGTCTTTTCTATCTATTCTTTTGGTTAATTTCCTCATGTTGGGGGCAATTTTCTCTTCTTTCTTTCAACGTTGCCGGCCGGGTCTTTTTGATAAGTGTCAGAAGCTCACAGGTTTGACTACCTTCAAGACATTTCTCAAGAGATTTATAGAATTAATATGACATCGTGGTTATTCGAAGAACGCTAGTTGTAAGGAGTAATGGTAATTTATTGCGATACACGAGTGCCTAGCGTTATATCTAATTAGTTTCTTACAATGGAACTTATTTTGATTTCTTCGCTCCACGGTGCAGGATCTAGATAAGAATTCCTCAATGCCTTTAGCGATAATTTTGTTTATTGACGATAATTACGCTTAGATTTGTGTAACTAAATTAAATAGATAATATACTTGAAATATTCTCATATTGGCTTGTCATTTTTTTGTTGTTTTACAGCAACGAAATTTAAAAAAGAGATCCGAAAAGCAATCCGTCACTGGAGGCGAAAAACGTGTCTACGCTTTCGAAACAAAAGAGCAGATGATACGGACTACATAAAATTCGTCTACGAAACTGGGTAAGTAAAAGTCCTGTATTACCGAAGAAAAATATTTAAGGCTGCCCCGGCCGTCTTCCGGGCCATTCCAAATTGCCTCACAATAGTTACACGGATTTGAATAAAATTGCACGCAACTTTGAAATATCTGCTTTTTTTTTTCTATGGCTCGACGCCTTGCTGAGCAAGTGATCTTTCGTGCAATTTCAATCAAATCCATGGATCCGACCAAGAGGCCCATTGTAATCCTACAGAAACCAGCCCAGGGACATGTATAGATGAAGCTTTAATCGGGGTCAGAAACTTAGAAAAAAAAAGGAAAAAATAATCATTCAGCGACCACACACTTTGATCATCGCTATCTTATCTCGACGAGTATAAGATTTTATTTCATTTTCGAAACCTTTTCTAGCAAGCAGTATTTGTTGTCGAGTTTGAGTACCGGAAATGCAGTGCCATAGATAGCATTAATGAGTTCATTCAGCCGTGAACAGTAATCAGAGGGAGCTTGTGAGAAAGACAACCGGAACCCTATCTAGCATACAACGGATCTTTTTGGTTTTTCGTTTGCATTTCTTTAGCAAATAAAGTATGCAAGGCGCTGGATTCGATGCTAATCTTACTACACCGTTTGCACACACATAGATAAAGACATCGTTTGCTCAATTGCTCTCCCAGGGGTTAGGAGTCTCTCGTAGCGTGGAGCCCAAATGAATGGACTCAGCATACGAATGGCTGAGCGTGTTTAGATTACTAAGCAAACAATTCCAACTTTGCAAGTTGACATTGCAGGAATATACCATGGCGCGCATTTATCATGACTCGTGGACTACGACAGGTAAAAATGAAGAGCTTATTCATCATTGTGTGGAGATGCACGCGAGTTTTCTTTCAAAGTTTAAGCAACTTTGACACAAGCTTATCGCTCTTTATTTTCTCAAGTTCATAAAAGTCAAACTGCATTCTTCTACTAAGTTCACAAGGCAGCCGTTTAAATGTTGATTGGATCTCAATAAAATTCATTTGCTCTTTTTACAATCTCTTACTTTCAAAGCAATTTTTATTAAACTTTTAGTCCTTTTCCTTACAAAAAACTATTGGAATTTCAGCAATTTCGTTATCCAATCATGAACAGCGTTTGTAAAAGCCGCATTACTTAGATATCGTTTGATTTCCCGGGAGATAATAAAATCGCTAAACTTTCCCAGTTGTTGTGACTTATCGAATAGTGTCTTTGACAAATAGAAGTAACTTCTAGAAGCCAAGCGAACAATAACAATGGCGTTCACACAATCCTATTAGTCTAGAAAGACTTTTTATAGCAGAAGCAGCGCACTCTTGTTTTAAAAGACTCAAGGAGCTCAAATGTAAGCTTCTTGTGCTCTTGATGCTAATAATAAAACGCAAACTATGCGGAATAAGGATGGCATTTCCCGTCAAAATGTCACTTAGTGATAAAACAATTACCGAAATATTAACTAGTGCACTCCACACCTCCATGTTTTGATGCCTATCTCTTCCACCTGCCGTTCAAGCTTACATCAGTTAAAATCGGATAATTATATTTGCCATGGTTTTAAGTGTTTGTGTGCCTTTTTCCAAGCGACTGGGGAAGGGGTTCCATTGCGAAATTTAACCTTTTAGCCTTAGGCTTGTCTGCCATTGTAATGACATCTCGACATGATTTTCCTTTTTTTTTTATCGCTGGAGGTCATTTATCGCTGTAGAAGTGAGTGCGAGTTTCTTGGCCGCGTTCGTTTTGCTGCCTCTGGTGGAAGGATAAAAACATTGATCGCTGCTTAAGAAATATGAAGGACCTGTCACTCGTTCCGAATGACGGCTACAAGTGGACTAGATATAAAAACTTCTTAAGTCCTAAATGCTCTTGATTTCCTAATAAGCCTTGGTTAAGGGACCGAAAAAAAGCTCAAGGATAAGCATTATTACACCCAATAATGCATCACCAAACCTCTAGTAGTTCCCACGGAGCCAACAATTTTACCCTATGTCTTCACATTACGTGCTTTTATGGAAAAACTCTCGGCTTGAGTTATCATTCTAAGTAGGTTTTACGCATTGGTATGCTAATGCCTCAACAAAGACTTCGACCTAAGCTTTCTAACCTCCGTATTAAAACGACCCGGTTGAATTTACAAGTAAACTTCGCTCCCTTGTGCGTATGCAAATAGCTGGGAGCGCTCTGAGACTCGATAAACCTTGCGGTCAGGAAAAACCAATAGAAGCTGTTTCTATATATAGTGATAAGTCTAGCAAGAAAGCGTGGTGGAATAAGTTTTTCTTTGCATTTTAACAATCGGACCGGAAAACAAGCGCCACGCGGAGATACGTCATCAATCGGTGACGTATGTCAGAGTTCGCGTGGTGGCGTGGAATATAAACCTTTATTAATGTCCGCTAGTTAGTGACATAACAAAATAACGATCATAACGATATGAGCGAACACTGAGCATATGATGAATTGATGACATTAGACGAAATAAAACATATTACATTTCATTTATGTCTTTGTGGTTTTTGTGTTCACATTGAATCTTGAAAGATGTCTTCACTTTCGTGGTCTAAAAAAAACTCAAAATCATGAGAAAAATATTTAGCTCCAATAATTCATCCTTACGTAAATTAAGCCAACATTTTACGCTTCTACTAGTATCTAGGGTATCGGAGAGTATAAATTTTAATATTTTTTCTATTAGATATATTATTTTCCATTATTATCAATGGCAGATATTTTTTCTCGAAATAAACAGTTTTACCTTTGATGTAAACATCAACAAAGAATCGGCTAAATGTCACTCTTTAATTTCAGTTGCTGGTCTTACGTTGGACGCGCTGGCGGAGAGCAAAAGATATCTGTAGGTCCCGGATGTGAGTTTGTCGGGACTATTATTCATGAGATCGGTCACGCAATCGGGTTTTGGCACGAGCAGAGCCGACGGGACCGCGATGATTACATCAGAATCATACGAGAGAATATCTTACCAGACGCCCTTGATCAGTTCAGTAAGTATATGTTAGCGTCAAGATCATCATCATGACCATCCTTACCAACAGCGTTTCCATACGCATGGCCATTAGCCTTAAAGTTATCATCATTATTACCACAAGTATTATTATTCTCATCGTCAAAAGAATCGCAATTATCATCAATTTATCGTTATCATAATTACAACCAGTATCATTAGTCTCATCGTCATTATCATCAAAGTTATCATCATCATTGTCATCATTACCACCAGTATCATTCTTCTCAAGGTTATAAAAATAAAAATAAATTCACCGTCATTTTCATCTTCACATCCATCACCATCATGTCATTATCAGCTAAAACAAGATTGTTCTTCTCATTATCACCATCATCAACCACCATCATCTACATTCCCACCAGCACAATCACCGTCACCATCATCATCAGCTGCGCCATTATCATCAACGGCAGTATTAGAATCCAATCATCAGCAACATCATCATCAATAAATCATTGACGTCTATCATCATCAATCAATCATTGACATGTATCATCATCAATCAATCATTGACATATATTATCATCAGAAGCAGCAACATTATCATCAATCATTGACATTTATCATCATCAATCAATCATTGACATGTATCATCATCAATCAATCATTGACATATATCATCATCAGAAGCAGCAACATCATCAATTAGTGACATCTATCAGCAGCAGAAACAGCAACATCATCATCAATCAATCATTGACATCTATCATCATCAGAAGCAGCAACATTATCATCAGTCAATCATTGACATCTATTATCATCAGAAGCAGCAACATTTTGTCAAACCTTCTTATATCTATCTGTTTCTCCACGGGGACGATAACACGGAGAAAAAAAATTGGGGGTCATCCACATTTGAGACGCCAACAAGAGAATTATTTGGATTCTGATTTGGCAGTATTCTGATCTTCACGTAAAGGTTTAACTCAAATTTTATTTACTCCACAGATAAGATGCCTAAAAGATTGATGGACTCAATGGGCTACGCGTATGATTTCTACTCAATAATGCATTATGGAGCCAAATTCTTCAGCAGGAATGGAAAACCCACAATCAAAATACGAAAGAAATATCGCGACCTTGACGCTAAAATAGGCCAAAGGAAGGGCTTGTCGTGGATAGACATCGCACAAGTGCATGCAATGTACAACTGCAATAGAATTACAGAACCAGGTACGTTATCATTGGTTGAATTTGGTCAAGTGATCTTAAAACTCACAGTAATACGATAGCTGGCGTGGATTACATAAAAATCAATTCATTATTACATGTAGGCAATAGAGCATAAAATATATATCTTATGCTCTCTTGATGTAGGCCATTCCAGCTATAAGCATGCGCGCACTCGACATTGAAACCTACCTTAACTACCGTCATGCAGCGCGCGCTTCGTTTTGTGCAAGCTTGTAATGCGTGCGCATGCTTATAGCTGGTCGGAATGGCCTTTATTCAGTTTTCTTATTTCCCCTTATCGGCTAAGGCAAACATTTCTCCTTCAGTTTCGAAAATCGATTTTATTACTTCCGAAGGGAGCCCTAGGGGGGGTACCGTCTGTAATTGTCTACCGACCCCCTGATGCCAGAAAATTTCTTCTAATTCATGAGTAGTAAAGAAAACTTACTTATTGCCTCCCTGTTGAGCTTTGTCGAGGGGAAAATATCCGTGTAAAATTTATTATCAGAATTCTCCTAATATGCCTTGCGGGCAAAAGCTATACTCATGTGAATCCCCCGCGCGCATTCTAATTTTGAACTGATAAACACAGGAAATTTTGGATATCTTTGAAGTATAATGATTTTCTTGTGTCTTTTCACAAAATTTGGCATTTATGGAACAAACAATGTAAACAGATAAGAATGTGTTCATTATTTTTTAAGAATAACGTTATCAAACTGTGTTTTATTATTTCGCTTTTTTGGTGCCATGCCTCACATTAATCGGACAAGCTATCTCGTTTGTAACTAAGTTGTTTTACACAAATTTCAATATCCCCACTCAGGGTTCTTGTCGGTATCACATTCGTACTCTTCGGAAGAAGATTATTATTTATTTACTAGTTATATCTAGTATTTTATTAATTTTATTAGTAGATTGTTAGTTATTGTGAAATAATTAAGTTGTAGAGTACACTTCGCGAGTGAAGTACCTACCCCGATAAATATAGCGGCTGTCCAGATTTCGTGGGCACACGTAAAACAAGTGAGGACTGTCCAGGACCATTTGGGAGCCGTTTTAATAAAATCTAGTTTGATAAAATATTTTTTTAGATAAACAACGGACGTTTTGATGGTTTGGATCGATGTTATACCAATTTTTGCTTAAAAGTTGCCATGGAAGGCAAAAGTTGCCCTAGGCTGCTGGTCCTACGAAAAGTTGCTCAAAACGTCAAAAGTTGCTTAAAAGCTGCTGAGCACAATCTACATATGCCTACTCAGCATCCCAGCTGAAAGAAGGGGTCTAGGGCCAAATGTGTATCTTTTTCATGTGTCATTCTTATTGTAGGTCGTTTTTTTTTTTTTCAGAAAGGTGCTTCAACAGCACAACAAGGGACGGTCGTGATTACCGCGGTACAATGAACTTTACTGCCAAGGGCGTAACATGCCAACCTTGGAACGAACAATGGCCGCACCAACATACGGAAATGGCAGACCCCCTGGTGGCTGCCAGGGAAGGACTTGGCAAGCATAACTATTGCCGGAATCCAGGGGGGCGCAAGCACCGTCCTTGGTGTTATACAACACTTGAGAAAACAAGATGGCAATACTGTGAAATCCGATCCTGTCGCAAGACCAAGTCTAAGCGAGAGGTATGAGAAACAGTGCTTGCAGGGCGTTGTATGACATGTGCTAACAAGGCGTGGTCATCGCATGTGGACATGGCTCGATAGCAACATGTACACTTGCGAATAAGGCAAGTGTGCAAACCAAGCTTGATTACACACGTACGAACAAGGCTTGGAAAGACACTTACGAATAAAGCTTGGTTGCAACACGTGATGAATAGGCTTGGTTACAAATGTACAAACAAGGCTTGGTTCCGCACGTACAAACATGGCTTGGCAACACACGTGCGTACAAGGCTTGGTTACAACACGTGATACCTAGGCTTGGTAACAAATGTATGAACAAGGCTTGGTTACACACGTGCGAACAAGGCTTGGTTTCAATACGTTATTCAAGTGCGTGATGGTATTGGATGGTATTCGTGGAACTCGTGTTGCGATTTGATTGCAAAGCTACTATGATGTCATGAACCGATTAAAACACGTAGGAATAAGTTGTCATCCTACTTATTATGTCGATATAAGTAGGTATTCCGTGCAAAGAAAACCCTGCAATGCAAGTGAAATCAACGAGTTTGCCTCTATAGCGTACGAGATCCTTTACCAAGCAACACGCCATTTCCTGTCAAAATATTGTATGACGTCAGAAATAGAACCATTTTACGTCATAAATGACGTCACTAATGATTGAGAGAACAATGATACACATAGTAGACGTCATATTTGTCATACTATCAGGAACAACACAAGAAAATAACCCAGACCATAACTGGATCAAGATTAGTATTATATTATATATGAATATATGTTGATGTATATATGTAAATAACAACTGGTCTTTTTTATTTAAAACTATATGTTCGTCTTAAATTCATTGGTGGCTGTCATTCGGTTTTTATAGTAATTTATTGTTTCCTGAGGTAGAGTGATTTGGCAAACGTCCTTATTTTATCAAATATGATTTCTGATTAAGAAAAAAAGCGAAATAATAATAATATATGAAACTACATGGTCTAAAATGCCCTCCATCTTGTCATAGGTTATTATTAGGCACCATCGAATGTGCACAATTTAGTAGACTGAGCTACAACCTGGTTTTTAACATCGTCTTCGTAAAACCAATGATTTTCACAAAAGTTCCTTTAGTGTTCAAGCCTGGTTTTCACTAGTTTTGGTTCTACGGAACTTTGGTCACAAGATTAATAAACATGCGGGTAAAAACCGTGCTTAAAGCTCACTTGAATATAAGGGGATACACGAATTATTTTTAAACAGTTTTTCAGTTCCTTAAAAAAACTTTGACTTTTCTCTTTTGAACATAGATATTTATATTATAATATATATTATACCAAGTGTATATCAGTGAAAGTGCATATTATTAAAGTAAATAATACGAAGCATTTTTTGCTTGCTATGTATGATTTCTGCTTACCCCCTCCCCCTTCGTCAAATTTCCGTTGACAAACCGGAACGGGGCTCAGCAAATCCCTTGATTCTATTCGAGCGTACTTAACTATGCCATGATCCTTTGCGCGCGTGCTAAATATTCAGGATGCTAGTGTTGAGGGCCTTGTGCAGTAAATCCTGCTGACGTCAGCATTGACGAACGGTCGAAAAATATAATAAATAATTCTGTGATTCAAGTAGTTTCCAGGCTGCATTATGTTTATTGTGTTTTTTTTTTTATAAACAAAAAAGGATCATGTGAATTTTAGGGTTGCAAACTCGCGCGTGTTCAAAACGTTAGCAAAATAAAAAAAATAAAAACATTGACATTGACATTAAACCACATGACGGTGAGGTAGAGGGACTAAGGCTGTCCCAAAGATGCTCGGCAACTTTTGAGCAACTTTTAGGATTTGCGGCAACTTTTCCCTTTCCGGGCATCTTTTTAAAATGAGAGCAACTATGCTGTTTTTTTTCGGTTTTGAGGGGTATATTCACATCAAATGTGCATTTTTTGCTTTTTTTCTTGTTCTTGGTATCGAACTATTTGCGTTTTTTAGCTTCTTACCTCATTCATAAATCTTGGTAATCATTTATGGTCATTGGTAGACCTGTGGTTTGACGAGCATGCAGTTTTGATGGTCAGCGTTCTTCACTATGATTATTCAAAATGGCGGAATCCTCGAGTGACGATGAACTGATTATAGAATCCAACCCTCTAGCAATATCTGGAACAGCTGGAGCTAAGGTAAGTACACCTCAGAAAGCAACAATTTCTCGAGAAAGAAAACACCCAGACAACCTTGCCGGGAAGAAGACTGTCGGTGGAACGTCAGGGCCTGAAGTGCCGACTTGGCAGAGAGTTAAGGAATTCCAAAATGAGCATTTGGTTGCTCAATCTGGAAAACTTAGGTGCGAAGCCTGTAAAGAGACGATATAAAAAAAAGAGCTCTCTAGAAAAGCATGTTACTTCGCAAAAGCATCTAAGGGCTAAAGCTACTTATGAGAAGGACAAAGCGAAGGATCAGAACATTAAGAAACTTTTGTCCAAACATAGCACCATTCAAGGTTCCACTCTTCCAGAGGAAATGCGCCTCTGTCGCTACGAGCTGGTAGAGATAATGCTCAAAGCTGGGATTCCTCTTGCAGAAGTTGATGTTCTTAGACCTTTCCTTGAAAAGTATGGCCATCGATTGACCAGTCGATCCTATCTGTCAGAGTTCATCCCTTTAATATCAGAGAAAGAGAAGATGCTGATAAAGACTGAAATCTCAGCCTCAAATGGGTTCTCTGTTATCTTTGATGGGAGTACAAGACTTGGCGAGGCCTTAGCTATCTTATTAAGATATGTTGATCAGCAATATAAAGTCCAGCAGCGACTTGTCAAGATTGAAGTTTTAGCTCTCAGCCTCAATGCAGAACAGCTGGCTCAGCGACTGATTCAATGATTAGCAGTTGAATATGGCATTTTACCTAATAATCTTCTGGCGGCAATGAGGGATGGTGCTGCTGTAAATGAAGCCGCCTTGCGTCAGGTTGGGTTTAACTTTCCAAATGTTTTTAATGTGAGGTGCTTTTCACATACCATTGATAATGCTGGGAAACATTTTGAGTTTACAGTGCTAGAGACATTTTCTAGATACTGGAACACAATGTTTTCACACAGCTCGGCAGCCAGACTAGCTTGGAAGACAAGAACAGGGACTTCTATGAAGCTGAGATCAGAGACAAGATGGTGGAGTAATTATGAAGTGCTTGATTCGGTTACCCAGTACTATGGAGATGTGGAGCCCTTCTTGAGAGAGAATGACCACCTCTCACCCATGTGCAGAGCCAAGCTGCTGGAGGTGTTCGATGATCCTGAGACTACACGTGACCTAGAAATGGAGTTGGCTGATGCAGGCAAGCATTTCGTTTCTGCCACCTATTATCTAGAAGGAGATGGGCCCCTTGTATTTTCTTGTTATGAGCGCCTGTCTACAGTAGATCATGCTATTGCCATTGAGGCATACCGGAATGTTGAGGCCAAAGCAAAGCAGCAGGCAAATGATGATCCTGGTGTCTACAACAAGCTGGTATATATGGTATTTTCAAATATTAACATATGGCATTTTCAAATATTAATATACGGTATTTTCAAATATTTATATATGGTATTTTCAAATATTTATATATGGCATTTTCAAATGCTTATATATGATATTTTCAAATATCTATATATGGTATTTTCAAATATTTATATACTGTATTTTCAAATATTTATATATGGTATTTTCAAATATTTATATATGGTATTTTCAAATATTAATATATGGCATTTTCAAATATTTATATACGGTATTTTCAAATATTTATATATGGTATTTTCAAATATTAAAATATGGCATTTTCAAATATTAATATACGGTATTTTCAAATATTTATATATGGTATTTTCAAATATTTATATATGGTATTTTCAAATACTTATATATGGTATTTTCAAACATTTATACATGGTATTTTCAAATATTTATATATGGTATTTTCAAATACTTATATATGGTATTTTCAAATATTTATATACGGTATTTTCAAATATTTATATATGGTATTTTCAAATATTGATATATGGTATTTTCAAATATTTATATATGGTATTTTCAAATATTAATATATGGCATTTTCAAATATTTATATACGGTATTTTCAAATATTTATATATGGTATTTTCAAATATTAACATATGGCATTTTCAAATATTAATATACGGTATTTTCAAATATTTATATATGGTATTTTAAAATATTTATATATGGTATTTTCAAATGCTTATATATGGTATTTTCAAATATTTATATATAGTATTTTCAAATATTAATATACGGTATTTTCAAATATTTATAGATGGTATTTTAAAATATTTATAGATGGTATTTTAAAATATCCAGGGAATAACCAATAGGGGCGTGGCTGTGTGCCCCCAATATTTTCTTTATGTTTCTCAATCGTGCACACCCTTCCCCAATATTTTGGGGTGCTAGCTGTACTACAAGTTTAGGGAGGGAGGGGAGACTAAAACATTTGATGTTACCCCTAGGGTCAGGGGGCGCCGATTTAGAACCACAATTTCATGAAGCCGCTGCTTGAAATTGTGGTTCTAAATCGGCGCCCCCTGACCCTAGGGGTAACATCAAATGTTTTAGTCTCCCCTCCCTCCCTAAACTTGTAGTACAAGGTTCTATCCAGGGTCATACTCTCACGAGAAAATTAAGACATTTTTTTTCATATTTATCTGACCTATTTCAATAACCTCTCATTGTGAACAGTTTTATAGCAAAACAATTTTAACAATGCACATAAGCCATTTCTATAGAGATCTAGACTGAAAACATTTTATAATGCCATAGTGAGATTCATAATTGATTAGTAAATTTTACCTGTGTTTACCTTGATTATTGAGTACCTAAGAAAAATCTCACTCTGATTTAGCCAATCAGGGTGCCCGTAAGAAATTAACTATAGGATTCTAACCAAAAGATTCTAAGCATATGGTATTGTTTGCATTTTTTTTTTTTTTATTATTGTGGTATGGCTGGTATGTCCGGCACAGAGCCATGGACGTCTAACCCCAGACTTTTGACCCGCCAAAACAATCAATGTGAATACTAACATTTATTTATCCAATAGAAATATCGCCAAGAGTTTCCGATTGACTTCTAGATGTGATAGACTAAATTTTCATATGTATTTTTCAAGTGTGTTTTAAGCAAGGTCAATTGATGTCTGCCCTAGTGACTTTTTCGTTTGATTTTTATAAGTTTACATCACATAGTTATAATTGACCTTGTGTACAAATAAAATAAACTGTTTGACCGATAAATTTAGTACGTGCTAAAAGCCTGGTGTGTTTATCGTAATGACATTTTGTTTTGACACTTGTTGTTGAGTAGAAAAACAAATGTTGAGTTTTCAATCCAATTTCAATCCATTGTACACATAATTAATTATCTTTACATTGACTAAAATCCCATTTCTTTTTCACCATTGTTGCAGTTTGACATAAGTCAATCCTTTTTTCAGTTATAATTATTGCTTGTGATTTAAACAAAATTTATAACAACAGCTAAATAAAGCTACATGGCATTTAAGACGTGCCCATGGACTTAGGTCTACTAATTCGGAGTAACTTTGAAATAATATACTTTTCTCAGAAAAAAAGTTAATTTTTAATCGGGCCATGCTGCTCTTTTTGACTGCTGTCAGATGTCTACGTCAACAGTCAAGCTATTTAGGTAGACCTTGAGCAAACTGTAATAAAACTTCAAATAAATTGATCAAACAGAACTGAACTTAGACGGTTTAGACAATTGTTTTTACGTGAAAGGTCTTCGTTTTCGACACATCCGGCTGTAAATAAAAAAAGTACACCATGGGTACAACTGAAAAAGCCATATGTTGCAGCTGCATTTCTGACATTCTAGAGAAATCATTTACTCTGCTGCTTCTTGCCGTCGCCTTGTTTGTTCATGGCGAACGCACTTGAATAAGGCTGGTAGATGCAGTTAAAGTCAATTTTTAATGGCCCAGGTCATTCTCCTATAGCCCTTGGCTAGATACGAGGCCTTGTTCTAACACTTCGCAAAGGGGCCTGTATACCGATGTATACAGATATGGTGTTTTTATTTCGAAATACCAGCTTCAGCTCCCCCTCGTTTCTTATTGTTTGTTCAAAATCCAAGATTGTGGCTTCGATAGCCTTACTAGTAGGCGTTTGATGGTGTTTCCGCGAAGCAAACCCGGATTTCGCTTCGAATGGCCGCCATTTTGAGTTACGACCGCGCGCGAACTGGATATGAACACAAGGCACAAGCTGGATGCCTTTTTGAGAGCCCCCGTATGGTCCCCCGAGATTTCGATGTCCTCGCAGTTTACGGCTAATGCTCGCGCTATTTTTTCCGCCGTGCTCGCATTGTTTTTTTCGATGTGCTCGCTGATCGATCTATTCAACAACTAAAAATGCCCGGTCTCACATAAAAAATAAGGTTCTTGCAAGCTCGCAAGTGCTCGCCAAAGACCATTGGGGTGCCCTTTTTGTACTCATATCCAGTTCGCGCGCGATCGTAATTCATCATCATCATCATCATACTCATCATCATCATCAAACAACGCATTTGGATAAAGGAGATAAGTTGATGAAAGCAACATATGAGGTTGCTTTGTCAGAAAGAGCTTATGTTCATTTAAAGATTTTATTTTTTGTTGGTCTCTTGCTAGACGGGCGCCGGCATTTCTGTTTTTTTTTTTTTTTTTTTGCTTGAATTGGACACTCAAAAAGGCTCGTGATCAGTTACACTGAGAATGAAATGATATTAGTATATAATAGCTCCCAAAGAGTTAGAAAATGATCAATATCAATTAAGGTTGTTGTTATGAACAAATCCGATTCTGCATTTTAGAACGCATCACTCAAAGTCACATCAAGTAAATAATAATGTGCTGCTATCCGAACTTCTTAAAATTTGATAAAATCTCAGACTGGACAGTTTTTGCTATAAAAAAAAGAGTATCGTTGTTATAAGCAAAGGACCACTTTGCTCTCGGAAAGTACGTGACATAATTTGCTCGCGCATTAGATGCTATGTGGGGGAGTAAGACGGATTTTGAAAGGAAAACCCCGGATGCTGAGGCCGGGGGACCGGGAGGTCCTGGGGATAAAAGCCAAAGCCTTACTTAGCCGGTCGTATCGTGTGAGTCCTTGTGTGAGAAATCGGATTTGCATCGCATTAAACTCACGTACTAAAGACGAAAATGAAGAAATTCGTCCACTCCAGCTCGTTCGTCTATGAATTCAGTTTTCGTAACTTTATACTTTAACTGAGCACGATGCACGTACATATGCATAGTTTTAAGGCGTTGAACTTTGAACTAATCAAAGTTAAACTTTAAACATCTAAAGGACACTTAACGGATTCCGTGGCTTAAGACACGGGCAGCCATTTGATATATATTTTTTGAAATTGCACAGTTCCTTCAAACGCTGTGTCCTCAAGTGTTTGAAAATTAGATTATAAGTAATGTTTAGTAGTGATGGTCTATGGGACCCTTGGATTACTTTTGTCAGCGAGTGTAGTCAGGAATCACGAGGTAAATTCTCGCTTTTACACGGATCACGAGTTAAAAAATCGGTTCACGCGGAAATAAGCCACACACACGATTAGAATTGCACACAATTGATTAATTTTTCTATGCTTAAGGGACCAAATGACACGTTTCACGGATTTTGAGGTTTGAAATTACAATTCACTTTAGAGAAATTAGTAAATTTACGAATCACGACAACGATTTTCCTGTTTTCACGAATCACGGGGCAATTTGAGTCTGATGCACGGTAAACCATTTGTTTGAGAATTTTACACGATAAGTCGTCATTGAATTAAAATTAGCGAACGCATATGCAGTTTGTTTAATTTCAATATCGAAATTTCTAACAGATCCATAGTGTTTCCATGGTGAGCCTCGCATATGGTTAATGAAAGAGACACGTAAAACCAAGTAGAAATCCACAAAAGTACACATACAGGGCTGGAATGGAATACTTTGGCTTCGCTGTTTGGAATTACGGCGGCTCATGGTAAGTGGGAGAATATGTGGAAAGGAAATTATTTTTTCCTGTAACTGCCGTACCTAATGCATCAAGTTGTCATTCGTCATTTGAGCTCACTGAGGGGATAGCCAAAAAGTTAGAATAGAGTTCACAAGCGGCCGATAACACACCATTGCTTAAAAGACAGCCTTTTTAGCAACATTTCTTACATCAGGGGCGGTCACAAGGGGTCCTACATACACGTTTCACGAGTTTCAAAAATGGGAAATCGCGTTTCACGATAAACTGACGACAAGGATAAATCTTTACTCGGAGATCACGATTCACGATTTTTAAAGAGCAAAGTTCACAATTCACGTTGAGCAAGTTTCGCCATTCACGGATCATGGCGAAGGTAGCAATCACGGTTTTCAATTTGTCCTTTTCACGATTCACGATAAACAAAAAAGGTCGTTCACGGATCATAAAAAAAACCCTTACCGCCCCTGCTAAAACAGAGTGGAAAATAGCGAGAATTAGATTAGATGCCTTATAATGTCGTCGTTTTTCACGCACTGTGTTAAAAATGCTAAAAAAAAAGGAACCATTCAACCTCAATTGCCAAATTCGACAATAAACGTCCAGTGAAGATACTGCAAAAGCATAAAAAAAATTATTTTTATTCTTTAGATTTTTATCAGAGAACTCTCCCCCCCCCCCCCCCCCGGAAAAATAAGGTCCCCCCCCCAAGAAAAATCCTGGTCACGGGCCTGAGCTATGCTCATCAGGTGCTGCATTTGAATAATTAGTGGGGTTTCCATTCGAAAATTATTTTTTTTATTGTTCTTTTCCTATTTTCAGTACCTCTAAGACGCAGTCCTCTACGAGACTCGATTCCCAGCTGCCTTTTTGCGTCGCTCCTTTGTTGAGAGAATCGTAACCAAGCCTTTTGCAATACTCATTGTGATATCTAAGGAGTTGGTTTGTCGCGTGAAAATGGTTTCGTTTACAGGACGACGTTATAAATCGCTAGTCGTCACAATTCTGGGCGCTTTAGCACTCATTGTTTTTCATTACACAAAGAACAACGAAGCTAACTTCAGACAAAACACTGTTTACCGGGTAAAACAATGCACGAATATTCTAGAGATTCTACGTAGTGGGAAATGGCGGGAAAAACAAGGACTGACGGACAAAGACAAACAAACTCGTTATCGCATGGATTTATCTTTGCGGGAATTTCGTGGGATACCTGTGTTAACTAGAACTGATCTGCAATGTGGTACCGGTTTCCCTGTCTCAGCCCCTAAATTCGGGCAAAGTCTCCCGGCCGAATGTGACCGTGCCGGCATAAAGCCTTGTTGTAATGAAAATATTGGATTGTGTGGGTCTGGACCCGAGAATTGCAAATGCTCCAAATGCACGGATTTTCAGACAGTTATTTCTGCCGAGTTATTTGATTGGGTACCTTTAAATAAAACATGCGAAATAAAGACACATGAGAGCAGGGATGCGTGTGAAATTGTGTCGAGTCGCTTAACAAATCTAATCATTGTCGGAGACTCGTTGATGCGGCATTTTTCGAACGCATTGCTGCTTCTTTTCACGGGAGATTTCACAAGTGGGGCACACGCGAGAGCCAGCGCAGCCACCACAGACTGCTCTGGAGAGAGACAATTTGTCGATAGTGGAAGAAGTATGTGCCATGAAAAACTTGCAAGAACTCGTGAGGACACTAACAAAGAATTCTGCAAGGATTCGCCATATTTTGGATACAAATTCAACGAATCATATTCCATCAATCACGCGGGCAAAGTGATGGAATTGGTTCGAGATAATTTAGGAAGGCGATCGCTTATTGTCATCGGAATTGGCCTTCACGACGGCCTCAGTGCGCAAAGAACCATTGATAATTTCCTGGAACCCATTTTGCAGCTAGTCGAAGATGCTGATTGGCCCAAGATACTTTGGGTGACCACGCATGCGCAGGGCTTTGTAAAACCGCTGGAATTTCGTAGAAAGCAGGGCAACCATAGAGTGTTAGCATTCAATGAGAAAATCCACAGATATCTCAAGAAACGCAACATTCCAGTATTTGACGTGTACCCCATGACGTCAGGGGTGTACAGCTACGACGGGACGCATTATGGAATAGGTGTTAACTTATTGAAGGCCCGGATGCTAGTTAATTACATTGAAGACACTTTCTAGTTTGCAGAGTGTGATAATCGTTATAATCGCTACCGCGGTGGCCACCAAGAAAAATCTTTGAGAATGGTAGTCAATAAGCATCCGCGAAATGCAATTGATTGACATGTGCTCCATATGTACGTCTTATAACAATGTTCTGATTCAATGACTTATAAAGTACCACAAAAATGTCTGTAAATCAAAGCCTGCATCAGTCAGATAGTGCGTTTTTGAGCGCGAATCGCTTTACAAATGTGAAATGCAAGAAAGAAAATAAATATCCTTTCTTTGTTCTTCTTATTTGCTGAAATTAATCTTATGCACAGGAATGAATTATTCATACTATAGAGAAAATGCCGGTCTGTCAGATTCGAAAATTTTGTGACGTATAAATATAAGTAATCTGATCACTAATCCAGTTATCCAGATTTTGATGCAAAGAATTGAATAAACGTCTATTATTACTATTATTATTTAAAAAACTCTAATTGGTAATACAGTAAAATGTTTTGCACAAATTTAATGCACATGGAAACACTTTTTATTTTATAATTCAAGAATTCGGCAAAACATTTGAAATCAATAATATTGGTCACATTTTTGGGATTGATCTACGATTTAAAAAAAATATGTCAAGCTGTGTCTGATGAAATTCAATTTGAAAAGACAAAAGCATGAAAACGATGAAATTTGTTATTCTACGAATCTGAATGCAGGACTCACACACTGTGGGCCCAATAAATTAAATTTCTATTAATCTTTTAAAGGGTCCGCATTGCCCATAGTCATCGGAATTTTAAGCCTCAAGTCAGCTGCGTCCTGTAAGCCCCGAAAACATGTATCTCCTTATCGTATCATGCCTTCTAATGGCGTGCAGCTCGAATGGTGAAACACAAAAACCAGTTGTTAATGACGGAGGTGAATTCTCTTTTGTAAACTTCAACGAACATCTAAATTACTATCTTGCGGTACAAGCCTTTGCAAAGACGATGGAACCAAATATAATGACTTGTTGGCTGAAGTGCATGGATGAGTTCCCGACTTGTTTGTCAATCAACTCGGGAAAAAAGGCATCTGCTGATTCAAGCTTCAAGATCTGGTGCGAACTTCTGTCTGACGACAAGTTTAACGCCTCAGAGAAGTTCAACCACAACCCGTCATCAAACCATTACAGCATTCCAGTAAGTACAGTCCGGGAGTGCATCATAGGAAAAGCGTGAACTCCAAATTGTCCAGTAAGAAATGTGTTAATGTTGGGCATTCGGAATTCGCGCCTTGTGCGTTCCCTAGAGGTTCACTCATGCCTATATATTTAGCTAATTACATTTGTCTTTCACTTTACCTTACCAGTTTGCATAACGCGCCGTTTTTTTTCCGGGGTTGTTTTTCCCCAGTTTTCTGCTAGTTGATAAATGAACATGTTTGTGTATTTTTACATTAAACTTGTAATATTGTCTCCATTAGACTGGTACGCGTCACTCCTCACACCTCGTGTGTTGTTTATGTAGAATATACAATATAAACATTTTCGGTGCGAAGAATCGAAGAGCAGACTTAACACAGAAGGATGTTTAACGTGAATGTAGCTTTGGAAGTTTTGTTTCTAACAGCCTTTGCAAAGGTCTCTTCATTATTCTTATTTCCAAGCATTTTATTGTGTTTTTGTTGGTAATAGTTGATGTTTTGAGTTTGATAATTGTATAAGGGAAGTTTGAACCTCTAATAACATATTCACATATTACAAAGAGTGTGTTTTATGTAGGAACTTCTGAATATGTGAAGTGGTAAGAAATGAAATAATATACAAACGTTCAGCAAAAATGTTAAAAACAACACTGAAATATTGCTTGCCTCGTGTTAAATTCATTGTTCGTTTTTTACATTTTTTACTTGGAGTAAATACACTTCCTAAGTGTTAAATGACAGCTATCAGACTTGTTTTGCTTTTCTACTTGTGTTTTCAGAATCCTTGCGACAAACTCAAGTGTTCTAATGGCGGGAAATGTCGAGCGAACTATGTCAATAACACTGGCGAATGTCAGTGTGAATTGGGCTTTGTTGGGGATACATGCGACGAAAGTAAGGCCATAAAAAACATCGATAAACAATCTGCTAATCGTTTTGCTCTGTCACGACACTGTCACACCGAATTGCGTGAAGTCGTAACATGTGCATTGCGTGACATTTTTTATCTTACATTGTGCCTTGTAACGTTTATTGGATACATGACGCCCTAGTCCCGTAACATGATCACACATAGCCTCCTCCGCAGGCATCACTTTGCCCAGAAAGCAGAAGAAAAGAAACACAGGCGCTCGGGATTCCTGTGGTGATGCGTCGAGCGGGTCTCATTTTCCACTTTTGGCATTGTCCCCTCCCCCCCCCCCCCCCCTTAACAAAGGAATTTGTCGACCACAGGAATCCCGAGTCTCGGTTTCTAACATTTAGAGACGCCTGCGGAGGAGACTGGATCATACACTGCGTAACGATAATCAGACATAGCGTGACGTTAACCATGGTAGCGTTACGTGACATGTTACTATTCTCTAGGGTGTGACGTCACTCCTTTGGGTATGGGTGACTACCGAATTCCTGACTCAAGCCTCGCCGCAAGCTCTTCCTGGAACTCTCAGCTGCACCCGACTTGCGGGAGGCTTCGGCGCGGTTGGGACGACAAGTGTCAAGGAGGTTGGCATGCGAGACAAAGTCAAGTGGACGAGTTCCTTCAGGCCTACTTAGGTAAAATGACCCGAAAGCAGGGACCTTAAGGTAGTGTTCATTAATTACACCGAGGGGGGGAAAGGGAAGATTTTTACTCAAGACACCTTAAAATTTCAGAGCCCCCCCTTTCATTGTAAACATTTTTTTTCAGTCCCCCCCCCCCCCTTAGAACCCCAAAATTTTCTCTTTTTTTCGGTCCCCCCCTCCCTATAGAACCCCAAATTTTTCTTTCATTTTCCCTTACAGGACCTTTTTTTTTCGGAGCCCCCCCCCCTTTTGGTGGTTAAAAATTTTCGGAGCTCCCCCCTCAATATCTTCCCTCCCCCTCTCCCTGAAGCAACATTGTCACCAGTTTGCTTCCGGAGGGCAGACGGAAACCTCAACCGACAAGAGACAAAAAAAAAATCTATTAGAGTCTGCGCTTTCCAATACACACACTGCTTTTACAATTGTAAAATATTTTTCGCGTTTTGCGTTAAAAACCATCGGAGATTACTACGTAATCGACTGGAAGTAAGTTGGTATCAATTCCGCTTTAAGGAAGGGTAAAACGAGAACAAGGATTCGCCTTAATAGGCCGGGGGGTATCAGGGATCTGGTTATAGCTCCCCAAAAAGGGGATTTATTTGGAGTACAGACGACCTAGAAGACGATATAAGAGGAACAAAAGAGATACGGGATTTGGCCTTTCCCTCCCGCCCCTCGTGGATGAGCGTGTGATGACTACCAAATAGAGGTCACGTCTGACAAATATGCGTGTATCAGTGGCTTTTCCCAGGGGTCGACTCCCGGTGACCATGGGGGATATGCAAAAACATTCAATCAAAGTGCTTTTAAGCACTTTGGTAATTAGGGTTTTTAATCAGGTTTTTAATCAGGGTTTTTAAAAAAAACCTAATATTGGGCAATAAAGAAGTGACAAAATCCCTATTCCTCGGGAACGTTCCAAATAAGCTATATACAAAGAAATAGACCCTTCCATTATTTTGCAAGAAATACATGTCAAACGTTTGTGATTTTTTTCCCGAGACATTTTCCAACAAGAAGCGCTCAAGGACATATATTGCACGCGACTTAGAGGCGGGCGCGACCAAAAACTCGTTATTTCTAACTGTTCATATCAACTGATGAACTGATGAACAAGCCACATATTGCACGGGGCTTACACGCGGGGCGCGTCTCAAATCTCGTTATTTTTAACTGAACATATAAACCAATCAACGAGCAATAGACTGCACGCGACTTATTACAGGCGGGGAGCAACGCAAATTTCGTTATTTCTTTATAAATGTACTTATTATTTATAAATCAATGAAATACCAAGAAGTCTGGAGATAACAAGTTTTCTCCACTGTTATCTAATGGGATCAGAAAAAAATAATGACACTAAAATGGAATTTCAATGATTTTCATATAATAAACAGAACATTATATGGCCGCCACGAGTCCAAATGGCGGGAAATCTTGTTTACTACCGCTGACCATACAAATCCCCAGGGTAATCCCATGGGTAAGTATCATATTTTCAAATGCGATGTAATTCCCCTTCCCCAAGGGCAAAATTTGTCTTTAAATCTCGAATAACGCCCCACATTGCCGCTGATACACGCAATATAACTAGTCAACCTATGTTATTCTTCATTAATTGATTTTGATTGTGTTTTTGACGGTTATCTATTTCTAGGTAACTTGACACTCATCAGTAAGGTGGCCACACAAGGCCGTGCTCCCGACTCCAGGCAACATACGCATCAATATGTGACCTCATACGGACTGGACTACAGCTTGGACGTGTCAAACTGGGAAAGCTACAAAGAAAACGGAACTGTGAAGGTAGGAGAACGTTGGACATTCTAGGGGGGGGGGGGGGGGGGAGGAATAAAATTTACATAGAGAAAACTTTGGACAAGTTGAAGAAATAGTTTTTCTAGGTGTCGTTTTAGACGAACATTTGACGTGGATTCCACATATTTCTAATGTTACTAGGAAAGTCTCCAAAGCAGTGGGCATCATGTACAAATCAAGTTTTTGCCTTCCTAAGGCGTTCTCTTATGACTCTCTACTATTCTCTAATATATCCGTACTTACAATATTGTATCTGTGTTTGGGGTTCAACATACCCTTCAAATCTCAATCGTCTTTTTTTGATCCAGAAAAGAGCTGTACGCATTATTTCAAATAAGCCATATGATGCTCATACTGAGCCAATATTCAAAGATCTAAACATTTTGAAATTTCACTGCATTTATTTATTTCATATTGGCAAGCTAATGTTTCAATTTAAGACTAAAATACTTCCTCGATACTTTGACAATATATTTTTTCTCAATTCTCAAATTCATAATTACAATACAAGACGTGCTAAGCTATTTCACATCCCTAAATGCAGAAAAAAAACATACGCAAATTTGCACTTAGATATCAAGGGCCTGCATTTTATAATTCCCTAGACATTGATACTCAGTCTGCAACTACTTTGGTTTTTTTTTTGACTAGCCTTAAAACTGTTCTTCTCAGCTAGTATATATTTTTTCCTTTTTTTGACTTTTTGTATGTGTGTATGTGATGTTGTTTTTTATATATAAAATCATAGTTCAGGTATATTAGTATGTAATCTCCTTATTTATATTTAGCCATGACTTAGTATATGTATTTTTTCTTATAAATGGGGAGGACTGTCTCGTATAAGCCTTGTGATTTTATGGTCCTCCTCGCCATGTATTCGTCTAATTAATTATATATTTAATGTACTTATTGTAAATATGTGGCAAATAAAACTTGAAACTTGCATTGCTACTCATAGAATTCTGGGGTGGGGTGGGGATGAAGAAGCAGCTTTTGTAGTAGGAACTGGGAGGGGGACGGGTATTAAAGATTTGGGAAGGTTAGAGAAGTAAAAGCCCGATTGATCAGAGTAATAAAAACTGACTGTTGTGAGCTGCTGCGTACAAGTTGAGCAAAAATGTGATTATTTATTTTTTTTTTTGGCAGATTTTTCCTGGAAATTCCAACTTGGATGGCATAGTTACTCATACACTGGCCGAGCGACTCGTTACACGTTACGTCCGATTCATGGTGAAGACTTGGAGGCTTGCCATCGTCATGAGGGTGGAGTTGTACGGCTGCGTATAGTTCACTCTTAGATATGACTTAGATATGGATCTGCTGGATGCGTATAGTTCACTCTTAGATATGAATTAAATATGAATCTGCTAGTTGCGTATAGTTCACTCTTAGATATGACTTAGATATGAATCTGCTATTTGCGTATAGTTCACTCTTAGATATGACTTAGATATGAATCTGCTAGTTGCGTATAGTCCACTCTTAGATATGACTTAGATATGAATTTGCTAGCTGCGTATAGTCCACTCTTAGATATGACTTAGATATGAATCTGCTATTTGCGTATAGTTCACTCTTAGATATGACTTAGATATAAATCTGCTAGCTGCGTATAGTTCACTCTTAGATATGACTTAGATATGAATCTGCTAGCTGCGTATAGTTCACTCTTAGATATGACTTAGATATGGATCTGCTAGCTGCGTATAGTTCACTCTTAGATATGACTTAGATATGAATTTGCTAGCTGCGTATAGTCCACTCTTAGATATGACTTAGATATGAATCTGCTATTTGCGTATAGTTCACTCTTAGATATGACTTAGATATAAATCTGCTAGCTGCGTATAGTTTACTCTTAGATATGAATCTGCTAGCTGCGTATAGTTCACTCTTAGATATGAATCTGCTAGCTGCGTATAGTTTACTCTTAGATATGAATCTGCTAGCTGCGTATAGTTCACTCTTAGATATGACTTAGATATGAATCTGCTAGCTGCGTATAGTTCACTCTTAGATATGACTTAGATATAAATCTGCTAGTTGCGTATAGTTCACTCTTAGATATGACTTAGATATGAATCTGCTATTTGCGTATAGTTCACTCTTAGATATGACTTAGATATAAATCTGCTAGCTGCGTATAGTTCACTCTTAGATATGACTTAGATATAAATCTGCTAGTTGCGTATAGTTCACTCCTAGATATGACTTAGATATGAATCTGCTAGCTGCGTATAGTTTACTCTTAGATATGAATCTGCTAGCTGCGTATAGTTCACTCTTAGATATGACTTAGATATGGATCTGCTAGCTGCGTATAGTTCACTCTTAGATATGACTTAGATATGAATCTGCTAGTTGCGTATAGTTCACTCTTAGATATGACTTAGATATGAATCTGCTAGTTGCGTATAATTCACTCATAGATATGACTTAGATATGAATCTGCTAGCTGCGTATAGTTCACTCGTAGATATGAATCTGCTAGTTGCGGAAAGTTCACTCTTAGAAATGACTAAGATATGGGACCGATTATTTCATTGACCAAAAAGAAATTGTTTTGGGCATTGAACTCTATATGAATGAACAACAGATATAACATTAGGTAATCTCGATGATAAGCGAACAGTTTAAAACTGAATAATCTCACTCTGTAAGCGAGGAGCAATACATTGACAGCCTTCATAGCAAAATAATGTATTTCTGTAAATCTGATTTCTACTATGCGACACAAACAAACCATAACACTAATCAAATACTATTTATGTATTTTCTTTCAGTTTGACTTTTTCGTCAATAAAGTGCAAAAGAACTTCCAATTACGTCTGAATTATTAATCCTCGAACCTTGTCGATGTGCAAAACATAGACATATTTTGTCAGGATCTTGTAAACAAAGATACATAGCATTTCAATCCTGATAAATTTTACAAAAAAGAAGAAAGAGAAAAAATAAACAGTATACACATACCAGGCTGGAAAACTGCTGCTTAGTCAATGACGAAACCCCCCCCCCCCCCCCCCTAAAAAAAAAAAAAAAAAAAAAAACAATCAAGCCAGAATTTGAACATAAATATATAACTATGGAAGAAGTTATTCCATGCAAATTTTTTTTTAAGTTTAGCAACATATAGTTGAACAAGCTCTACTATGTCAGGAACAGAAGCGTCCAATTTCTAAAAGTCTCTCGTTTGGAGCAAGGAAACCAGTGTCTTCCGACCAAAGAAGTGAGGTTCGTTCGTTAGGTTCGCCCCTCACCATTTCCCGTCTATCGAGACCGTGGCAGGAGTAAGGATTGGGCATCTCAAGCCTGACCAATAAGAAAAACGTCATTTCCACAGAGCTGGAATCTCCAACTTGAGCTTCACATGTACAGGTTATTAGGCTGCGCTCCTGTGCCCACGGTCTTCATCAGTCGCGCAGCATCCTCGGCATGCGCCTGATAAGAATAAAACACGTGCATATTGATTAAATGTACGACTATCGCGTGGAACGTACTATGGATACAGAGAATCGCCATGGGGCCTGGGACCAATGTAAGACTATAGATTTATTCAACAAACCATTTTTATTCCATTTTTTAACTTTATTAGCACCAATTTATATTGGGGTAGTTCAAAGGATCAAACAAACTCTGGGGAAAAAACCCAGGTAGGATTAGCTTCCTTGTGGGCTCTTCCTAAGCAGTCGATTTTAGTTTCGGGATCCCTGTACGCTCATGGAGCCCTAAGTTGCAATTATGCGATTTTAGTTCTATTTTCATGTATATATTTTTTTATCTAAAAAAGGGCGCACAATGCAACCTAACGTCGCCATGTAACAGGGACGTTTGCAAATAATATTTCGGACAAAACAACAGCTTTAAAATATTGAATTACATACTATACTTACATACTAGGACGTTTTGAAACTTAACAGACGAATAAACTAATATCTAAATTTAGAATAAACTTATCTTTAAATTTTCAAATAAAACAGTGTTTAGCATAATGTCAAAAACATTTCCATTCACACAAATTTGTAACTTAATCTTTAAATTAAAAAGTAAAAACATTGATTAGTAAAATCTCAAAAAAACATTTCCTTTCGCCAAAATTTGTAAGTTTATCTTTAAATTTACAATTAAAAAGTATAATTAGTAAGATCCAAAAAAATCCATTTCAAGGAAATGTAAAACTTAACTCTATGTGAAATGTAATCTCAGCGAAAAGCAGGCGAGGCGTGAATAAAAACTCAACGTTAATGATTAAACGTAAATGTAGACTGATTAATTTTGATCAGGAATGACTCTTAGGGTAGGAGTAGCTGTTGTAAAAATAAATGTTTTGAGAAAGCTAGTGAATATTTCTTATTAATAATAAAGTACCACTCTTCAATTTCATTATATTCTTGTCATCATGGTGTCAAAATTAAAATGAAATTTGAGTCGACCTATTGAAATTTCCAATTAATTTTTTTTTCACTTGTCATTGAAATGGAGCAAATACTTTTTCAAGGTTTGTCTTCCTTTCATTGTGCATACAGATATATATTGAAATCATGGGCTTTAGAAAAAAAAAATACCTTTTTATTTTACATTCAGTAATAGTCAACATGAAGAACCACTTCATGCTGATAGTAGAAAAGAAAAGAAAAAAAAATCCCAAAACATATTTTCCTTATTCTGACCCATTCAAAGATATCGCAATTTTTTTCAATATCCAAGTGCACTGAACAATAATCACTTTAAATTAAAAATATGTATTAGATTTCCTGCTCTTTGTGAGATTTATCAAAACTCCTGATTGACATTTTCTTGACAAGATGTCCCGCTAGTCCATTCAGATGCTGACTGTGCTAGATTATCATTAATCCGAAGGAACAGCTCTGTACTTTGAGGTATGAATTATAATATAAAGTACCAGAACAATTTAACATTAATCACACATAACATATATGAGCAGTTTTTAATGATAAGGTAGGTTTTGTTCAAAATAGCGAATCGAAAAATACAGAATCGAAAAATCATATGATCATAATAAATTTTAATTAGTGTCAACACTTTATTTACACTTTTTTAATCAGTCTGACTGATTGCTTCAAGTGATTAATTATTTATTAATAATCAAAATATAAATGCAGTATTGGCAAGGGAGAGAGCTCAGATTAATCTAGCAGCCAGCATCAACAAATATTTACTAGCCTCAACAAAAATACAACAAAAAGATGAAACCATGAGCAAGTATAAGCTAGCAAGCATTTTGGCGATTGCCACTCTATGTTCTTCAAAAGCAGTCAGCCTAAGTGAAACAAAAAATGTAATTTTAGCGGATGAAAAGTCAACATTGGCCACGAAAGTGAAAAGTGAACAAGTCCTATCCGATGAAGGGAGGTCAGGAGTTGATGCTCACATTTCGAAGCAGTCGGTTGCTAAACTTTTCATTCACGTTGAAGAAAATGATGGACGTCAGAAGGCAGATTCTCGTCCAAGAATCGGTGACAAAGGAGCCGCGGAAGGACGGCGCGTTGAAGATGTGACACTTTCAAAACTCCCTGTTCTCGCCAAAATAGAAAAGCAGAGTAATAAAAATACAGATAAACAACTTAAGACCGATCTCCGTCCAAGAATCGATTACAAAGAAGCATCTACAAACTCGCAAAGTGAGGAATTCATAGTCCCACCAAAAAGAAAGCAATGCACAATCAGATCTTTCCATCAACAGAAGGAAAATGAAATATTGGAACTCGAAGGAATACGCTCACATAGAAAAACTATGGTGGTCCGGCGGAATAAATCCAAACGTAAGAAACCTAAGGAAAATACGTGGATGAATACTGAAGAGAAGAATAGGAAAATAACAAACCAAGGGTTACTTTCAATAACAAAATGGAGCCCACTAGAAAATGAATTCCGCGGGAAAAACAGAAAACGAAGAGCTTCACAAACTAAACATGAGCAGGACTCAGAAAGCAAGTCTGATGATAGAAAGACTGTCTGTGATACTTGGCTGTCATGCAAAGGGCAATGCCGCGATCCACCATCCTTCTCGTTCAACTCTAACCTCACTTGCTACTGCGACGCAAAGTGTGAGAACTTCGAGGACTGCTGCGCGGATTATGAACATTTCTGCAAACTCAACGCGACTGGGAACTTTACAATACATAGTCAGGAGGATATTTTTGAGAACTCCAGCGGTACTGAAACACCTACATCCTCAACATCGGTATCACTTCCTTCTTACAACTCATCATCATTTTTTCCACCGGAAATACCGATGCAGCCTTCAATTAGAAGAAGAAGATCGATTCAGGAAAGGACCCAAGCACGAGAGGACTCTTATAGAACATGGGAGTATTGGTCTTGTGAGAGGACTGCAGACAAAACATTTGTTTGGATGATAATCGGATGCCCGAGTGCCTTCACAGATATCACCATTAAATCTAGATGCGTAAGCGGTTTCAGTTTGACCAAGGTAGAATCAGCTCAAGCCTTGCTGAATGCTAGACCCGTGTACACGACAGATGGCAAGGTCTTCAAGAATCGCTACTGCGCAGAGTGCCATGGCCTTAGTGTACCATCCCTCAAGGTGTACGGAGTCTCTTTCGAATGCAATTTCACAGCTCCTGAATCGATGAGCAACGAAGAGAAGCTGGACTTTCTTGTATCGCGATGTGGTGAGAAAATTTCGTGGGTTATCCCAAGAGGAAGTCCTAGGAGAACGTGCTTCAAAGTAGCGTCGTGTTCAAATAATACGAATGACTGTGATGCCAGGTGCACTAATGGCACTGTGGGGATAGTTAGTTCAGCAAACAAGAACTACAGAAACTCGTTTTGCTATTCGGAGAGTTCTTCATCGTGTCAACCTAAGATTCAGACTGAGAATGGAGGTCCCCCACTTCTCCCACCATTTTCAATCATTTTCAACTTTGGAACAAATGATCGCTCGACACCATTAACCTCTATAATTGAGTGTACAAAAGGACATGTATATAATCCCTACACAGAGGTATGCGCGAGTGATTTCCATTCTTCTCCACCGGAGAGTTCAACCAACGACAAGTACAGAGTTACGCTCTGGATCAGAATCAACGATGTTGACGACAGTACATGTGATATTAATATTGTCTTAGCGCTTTACAAGACATTTTCTGGCCCGTGGAAATTCACAAACATCGAGACGAAAGAGGAACACAGTTACTTAAACGTGTATTTTGACGTGGAGGCAACTTACAAAAACAGAAGAAACAGGAGAGATGCTATGGTTACGATAAGCCTGGACCGCGTCCTGCATTTCACTTCTCCATTTAACATGACCATCTGTGGTACCGAATACGAGGTGTTTAAGGCGACAAAAAGAATCCTCTCTTGTTCCAACCTGAGAAAGTACGAGAAAAGCGAGTACGCGACATTTGTGTCCCCGACCGCCTCCGTCTACATCAACGAGTCTGGAGAAGTCTTGCGCGCAAGAGACTACTACACAAATGGGACTAACGTGACCATTGGGCCCATATACGTGTGCCACGCTGGCCGCCATGAAGTGTCTAACTGTTCCGGAGTCTTCTTGAAGGTTGAACACTTTATAATTTTCCCGAACAGATCCATTTATGTCAACGTATCAGGCAGAATGCTCAATCAATCCGAGTACTTTGTGCATAATGGCACCACCTACGTATGCACGGATCTCCCTCCAAGGCGTGAGAAGACATGGGCCGATGACCCCGCCCTGTCATGGCTGACTCTTATGTGCATGTTACTGTCCATCGCTGGACTCGTCTTCTTCCTCGTCACCTACTTCCTGTTCATCGAGCTCCGCACCATACCGGGTGTCAACCTGATGAATCTCGCCCTTTCCACCCTACTAGCACAGGTCACGTGGCTCACAGGTGTCAATCAGACAGACACGCCAATCACGTGCACAGTTGTTGCCGCTCTGCTGCAGTACTTCTACCTGGTGTCATTCACGTGGACGTCAATCATCGCATATGACACTTGGAGGGCTTTCTCTAGTAAAAGCTATCGCGCGGCCCTGGGATCCAGTAGTGAGAAATTACGCAAAAGTCTGAAGTACATGGCACTCGGATGGCTTCCATTGTCTATTTTTGTCATCACCTGTGTATCACTTGACCAATCAGAAGCCGTTATTATTGGATACGGTTCCCTGCAGTTTTGCTGGATTACCAATGGCCTGGCCACAGTCTATGTATTCGCCATTCCTATTGCGCTTGCAATAATAGTTGACGCCGTCTTTTATGGCCTCACCATCAAAGCCATAAAGACCACAGCCAGCCAGGCCCAAATGGCTGCAGAGAATTCCAAGAGGCGAGGTCATTTCGGTATCTACGTGCGCCTGGCATCAGTGATGGGCTTCACGTGGGTGTTTGGATTCGGTGCTGCTCTCTTGTGGTCGCCGCTGTGGTACGTTTTCGTGTCGCTGAACTGCCTGCAGGGAGTGTACCTAGCGGCGGCGTTTGCACTTAGTGACCGAGCCAGGAAACTTTACTGTGAGTTACTGGGACTTCAGGCTACACACGTGAAAACTGGTACCACGAAAACAAGAGAAGAGTGCGAAAATAAGATAACCACCAGTGCGACGTAAGGATAGGACACAGAAGACAGAAATACACATGGTGATCATGGAGACTTTTCTTTCCCGTAAAGCAGTGAAGATTTACAAAAAAGTATAAATAGTAAAAAAAAAAAAAACACTGACACAATGCAAAGAAAAGAAACGTTCTCATTTTGGGGATCATTCTAAACTTCGCGTTGCCACACCTGATGTTCAATACCTTATAATCTCAGCTTTATAACTTGTACTGAGATGGAAGTTTTGGGCATCAAGCATCAAGCCTAAACCTGAGAAGACTGTGTGGGCTGGGTGCCCTGGCCTTGAGCGGTAGGGCTCTCAACAATTTACACACCATGTGAAAGCATTGTAAAAAGGCGAAAGTAAGAAATCTGTAAATAATAGATAACCTTCATATAAATAAAAGGCATAATACACTGTATCACTATACTATTCATATCATATCAGCTACTATTGGAAGCTAAGTATAGGTTTAAAATATGGCTTGTCGTTCATTGCACTGGCTACAAAATGCTACAATTCTTAGAATTGGAGCTACAAGCAGACAACAGCAAGATGAAAGGTACCTTTGGGAGAATCCAGAATCAATGTTTATTTTCTAACTTAAAATTTTAAAAAAAACTAAAAAGACCTCTGCTATAACAGTACCTTTAAATAATACCTTTAAATACATAGTTTTAAACTTTCAAACCCATGGTGATCTGATTATGCAAAGATTTGCACTGTGCAGCAATGAGAATTCTGTCAATGCCTTTTCAATACCTGTTCAAAGTTTACCACTTTCTAAACCTATGTTGCTCTGCTTATATGGCGCTTTGCACTGTGAAGCAAGGGAGAAGCTCAGTTATAAAAAAAAAAATCACCCATACCTGTTCAATGCCTCTAAAAAGATCCTTGACTCCAAATAATACCCTGAATGCCTCCACAGCTTGGGCATCAACATGCATGGACTCTGTGTAGCACATGAACAGGGCGGCAGGCAGCTTGTAAATCTGACAGTGTGTTAACACTGGAAAAACAAAAAGATTTGTTAGATGTCGCACAGGAATAGTGCATCTGATGGAAAGTCTGATAGAAGGTCAATACTAAGAGAAGAAAACAAGTAGTACTTGAATAGTGCAGCAGGGAGTTTGAAAAAATCTGACTGTTGGTCAACACTGAGAAAAAAAGGCCAATATCAGAGTTTAATTGATGACTGCGAAAACTGGTCAAGTCTGACCTATTCTTCTCAAAATCTCATTCTCAAAATCCACTGGTAGTAAAAGTTTTCCTAGCAAGCCTCTATATTTTTTTGTATTTATTTTTGCCAGCTTTGATAACCTACACAGATTTTTAGCTTTACTTGCCAATGGCCACCTGAATACAAGCAGGAAGAGGTTTGTATGGGGAACAATAATATACTTTTAGTGGATTTTGGTCCAATGGCTTAGTTCTTACCAATCACAAGATGCACCTCAATTATTTTAAATGCGTCTTGTAGTCTCTTCCTGCCTAAGTTGATTATGTTTGTTTCGACTTTGATTATTTCATATAAAAAAAGGGAAGTATATAATGGCGCAGTACCTGAGGCAGCTAATCCTTTGACTGTGTTGGGCGTTTGGATGTAGGTGATATCTGGACCAGCACAACTGTTTGACCAAGCATTTGTCTTCATCATCTTTACAAAGTCTGTTTTTATCTCACTTGGATCATCTGAGTTGTATTCGCTTGCAGGAGATGAAGTGAGAATGACCACCTTAGCTGGTCTGATGTGACTGAATATCTACAGAAAACATCGGATTGTCAATCAGTGAAACCAGCTAGCTTTCCTGTTTATATTTTATAGCTGTGTGCACATTGTATTTATGTCATATATAAGCAAGATCAATCTTGAGAATTTTAAACATAGAAGAAGAATAACCATATTGAAAATATGGAAAAGAAACATATTGAAAAGTGGCATATGTTTATTGTAGAGATCTATTATCATTCTAAATATTCTAAAACCATTCTCTATATTCCCTAAAGCATTTTATTTTTTCATAGCAGGAATATTTATTTGATAATATTGGTTTTTTTCCAGTGCTGGGTCACATAGCTTCAATAGTCAACTTGGTAAAAATAAAAATGCTACAGGGGACATCAGAATGCAATGTAATGGTCATGTGTCCTCCAAAACAACATCAAAATTTGGATTAATCCCATCATCTAACGGCAAACCTTAACACCCATTCACACGGCGTACGTGACTCAGCGAAAATAATCAAGTCGTATTCAACAAATCAAAAATACTAAAGACATCAAAGAAACACATTTTCCTGTCTCTTTTGTCTAAAACTGACATCATTTTAAAAACATTTTTTTTTATGGTGGTTTTGTCTACCTTTTGTGTCCAGTAGAAGACTTTATCTTGTTCCACGTGTGAGCTGATTTGACAGACCATAACATCATTATTGCGTGTTAACTGATGTAGCAAAGAGCTTCGTTTATTCCGTAAATTCTTTACGAGATACTCAAAGTTTTTCTCTGTCTTTTTATCAGATATAACGGCAGCAACAGAACTATTATTTCCACAAAGAAAATGAACTTCCAAGAAAGTTGAGGCGACTTCTCCAACTCCCAACACCAAAACAGAACATTCGATTGGTTCAGTTTTTCCCACATCCTTTGAGAATTGAGGCGAAAATACAAATTGCGGACATAGTTGTTCCTCTTGTTCTTTAGTTATCTGTTCTTCCTCATCGTCATCGTCGTCCACTCTAGAACAAGGAAAATTTAGCTCCCACAATCCAAATGCGTCCACCATCTTGGATTTGCTACTAGTCACCAATTCCCCACTCGGTTGAGAACTAGAGCATCGAAATGAGGGAGGGGGGGGGGGGGTATTTTTAGACCTACTGGTCATTCCCTTATTAATATTTTTTTATAAGGGTTGGTGGTGAGTGTGTGTGTGTGTGGGGGGGGGGGGACAGGGCGTGCCTCTAGTGCCTTACCACCTCACTTGAAACAATGCGGGTTATATATTTACATATACAATTAATAAATTCTAGAAGTATAAACTGTGTGTTTCCTAAATGATCGTTTTTGTAAGACCACGCAAATCGGCCGAGCACGATCGCAAAAAAAAAAAAAAAAAATGCCGTCCTAGGTAAAACCTTCGCTTAGAACCAGCTTTTTTGAATTGTAAGATAGAACATCAACAACTCACCTCTCTATTTTGTTCCCTTTTATTCCCTCCCATCCTTCACTTCCCATTCGTTTTCCCATTCTCTGGTAATCATTTGCCTTGTAGTCCTGCGTAAAACCATTTGACTTACTTTTCTTCATATTTCTTATCTTTATTTTCTGAAGGTGCCTCTTTTCACTTGTCGCTCCCGTCTATTCTACCCCCGAGGGATTATTTTCCGCCCGGGGGGAGAGGGGGGGGGGGGGGGTGGGAAAGGGGGCTTATACCACCGGGAGGGGGAATATACTTTTTTATTGTGTCACACAATAGGAAACAAATCACATACAGTGATACAACAAAAGATCTCACCTTCTTCTCCCCAAGAGAACCCAAACCCCCGGAATTCCCATCCCATGGTATCTTGGGCGGGGTTATGGATCTTATCTGAAACCACACGTTCTCCCCAAGAGTAAGCCTTTACATTGTAACGCGTCACACAACCTCTTGTCACGCTAACCCATCCTCAAGTCAGATGCTATTATCGCGACCTGTGAAGCAGCGCTGAAACACATTAGAATGGGAATACCTTAAGTTTAGTATTCATTAGAGCCAAGACACTGATCCGGTCCATATTTTCCGTGTTAATGCTCTAAGGTGAGTAAACATCGATAAGATTTGTTTTCCAAGCAATCCCCTACAGCTAAAGGATCGTAATATAATTTTATTTGATAATTTGATACCATAAATTCAATACAATCACCTCATACGGTGTAGCTTAGCCTCTATGCTTGTTTTTATCATTATCAATGTAATCAAGAAATTTAAGAAGTGTGTACTTCGAGTTTTTAATAATCTATTTTTCATGGTATCACCGCTAGCATTACCACGTTATATTATCGTCATCGCTTTTTAATAGGCCGTTGTCTGCTATTTTGTGGATAAGATACTAAAAGCACAATCTTCATTTACTTTATAAATTGAGATAAATTTGTTCAGGATGTCGATGGTCCCATGAACGAGTTATAGCTAATTTTTTTTTGTTACTTTCGTCTAGACGTTAGCATACTTTACTCATTAGTAAAGTAACATTTAAATAATGAAATCCTTTAAGGTATTTATCCCTTAAGTGCTTCCACGTTAACAAACAATTGAAACTTAATATCGCTGTGTTAGCCATGTTTATTTTTACTTGGACATTGTTATTTCTCAGCACGTTCGAGTAAGTTATTATACGAGTAATTATAAACCATTCGTCACGTTTGATACATCTTTGGTACGTCAAAGCTGCGACTTAAGCGCCTTCCGTAGTGAAATTGTGCTCATTGTTTTTAGTTATCATGCCTGGTTTTGATGACACCAATAAACCCCGGCTCATCTTTACAGACATATCTATTTCTACTCCTAATAACTGATTGACATCTTATCAGATATAACAGGTTTATCGAAAGCAGGAGGTTATTAATTAAAACAGCAAAAATTGCACCATTATTAGATAATGACAGCCCGAGACAGCTAATAATATGTGACGGTTATCAGACTTTTTAGAATAGTGACTATTGTGGGATTACTCAAGGAATAACTCGGAGGCTATCAAACTTAGGGAACTCGAACTGATTACATTTTCCGTCCGAGTTAAAGTTAGCGGAGCAATTTTAGAAAACCAGTCCATAAAACAAGTCGACGATGGGACTTCACACGTATATCAGATTTACTCTTGAAAAGTTGTGGTCACGCGAGAATTTGAGCGCAAATGGCTACGTAGTCACGCTAGTATATCAATGTGAACTTTAGAAGCACACTAGCATACACACATTGGCACCCGTCGGGCCAAGACGGGACGCTAGCACAGTCTATTACCCGTGCAGTTCGGCAACCATGGACAGCTGTTTCGTCCTTATTATGACTCGTCAGCATGGCATAGCCGGTTTGCCTCAGTTAAACTTCATCGGCAAAAAAAATTGCAGGGCGACTTCGACTCGAACGAAGTGCTTTAAACCACAGCTCAGATCCATGTGGGATCTAGAGCTGCGACCGGGCTAGCGTGATGCCAATTGTGCGGATCACGCATGCGACCTTTGCTAGTCTAAAACTCCGTCGGATAGCCAAACTATCCTTGCGAGTATGTATACATAAATGTGAACTTTAGAAGCACACTAGCATACACACATTGGCACCAGTCGGGCCAAGACGGGACGCTAGCACAGTCTATTACCCGTGCAGTTCGGCAACCATGGACAGCTGTTTCGTCCTTATTAGGACTCGTCAGCATGGCATAGCCGGTTTGCCTCAGTTAAACTTCATCGGCAAAAAAACTGCAGGGCGACTTCGACTCGAACGAAGTGCTTTAAACCACAGCTCAGATCCATGTGGGATCTAGTGTAAGAAGAGGATAATAAGAAGTTTTGTAGACGTTTATTCAACGGTGAAACGAGCCATGAGTCTTGCACAATCTACGAGGGTCCAGGGTCACGTTCTGAGCACGTGCTCTGTCACGCAACTTGTCACATCTTCCCTCTTTTAACAGTAACGCTAACGGTTGGTTAAAACAACATTATAATAATCAAAGGGTAAAAATCGAAATTTTACAACTAAAATCATACGATGGATTATTACTAATGTTCAGTGTCCTAACAGTTTCAATGTTATTTTGGCACATAGTCTTTGAGCCATGCAGGAGGCTTCACCTCCCGCCGAGGCCTTGTTATAGCCTGTGAAGAATCTGGTGGCAGGGCAACCTGGCTGGGTTGCTGCTGAGCATCATCGGGTTCTGGTGATTCCAGAACATCAGGTACTTGGCTGTTTGTTTCTCCAGTGCTGATCAACTGTCGGCGGTTTCGTCGGTAGGTGGTACCTTCAGTCTCGACGTTGTAGCTCCTAGGTCCGGCTTGACCTAAACACGTACCAGGCGTCCACGTGTCTTGTCCTGGTAGCTTCATGCGCACAGTTTCGCCGACAGCGATGGGCTCCAGGGGCTTGCTGTGCTTATCGTAATAAAACTTCTGGCGTTGCTTGGTACCTATCAACTTCCTGGTGTCCTCTTCAGTGTTGTAGCTAGGCTGTAGTAGGGAACCAGCCACAGGGAGAAGTGTTTTGCATCGACGTCCGAAAAGGCGCTGGGCCGGGCTAGTTCCGATTCCAGCAGTCGGAGTATTCCGCCAGTCGAGAAGTGCTTGGAATTCTGACCCCCCGGATGTCTTGCATTTTTTAAACAGCCTCTTTACTGTCTGTACAGCATTTTCCGCTTTCCCATTTGCTTGGGCATATCTTGGGGATGACGTCTTGTGTTCGAACATCCAGGTCTTGGCAAATACACTAAACTCCGCTGATGCGAACTGCGGTCCATTGTCGGTTATAAGGGTGTCTGGGATGCCAAACCTGGCAAATATTGCCTTCAGCTCCTTTATTATTGCTCGTGACGTCACTGTGTTAAGCCGGGCCACTTCTATGTAGTTGCTGAAGTAGTCACTGACCACTAGCAGTGTTCGGTTGTCGAGCTCACAGAGGTCAGCTGAGACCTTTCCCCAAGGTCGAGCGACAAACTCATGTTGGAGAATTGGCTCCTTTCGTTGGCCACTGCGATGAGTCAAACATACTTCGCATTTTGTGATGTACTCCTTCAACTCGACAGTCATCCGCGGCCAGAAAAACGTGTCTCTTGCTCGTCTTATGCAGCCTTCTATACCGATGTGGGATGAGTGTGTCTTTTCCATAAGCTCCTTCCTCAGGGCTCTAGGAACCACCAACTGTTGGCCTTTAAAGATGAGTTCTTCTTGGACAGTTAGCTCGTCTCGAATATCAAAGTAAGGATGCACGCACTCCGGCAGGTCTGTTTTGCTCTCTGGCCAACCTCTCTTTATAACCTCTCGAAGGTTTTGTTGCACCGCATCATCTACTGCTGCATTTTTGAGTTGCTGCCAAGTCTCTTCTCTCACTGGCATCCATGATCGATGGTCAATCTCCTCCAGCTCCCTGGTAAACTCCCAGGCGTTGACTTCGGGTAGGTAAGCTCTGCTTAGGGTGTCAGCCAAGTAAAGATCTTTGCCTTTCTTGTACTTCACATTGAGACTGTAACTCTGCAGACTCAGCAGCATTCGTTGTAGGCGTTTCGGAGCAGTCGCCAGAGGTTTGATGAAGATTGGTTCCAAAGGCTTGTGATCAGTCTCGATGTTGACGACTTCGCGGCCGTAGACGTACGTATGGAAACGGTCACACGCAAAGACAATCGCGAGCAGCTCCTTCTCAATCTGTGCATAACGCGTCTCAGCGGGCGTGAGTGCACGTGATGCGTAGGCTACTGGTTGGCCATTCTGTAGTAATGCGGCACCCAATCCGCTCTGCGACGCATCGCACTGAAGCGTAATCTCCTCGTCTAGGTTGTAGTACCGCAATACTGGAGTGACTGTAACGGCATCCTTTAGCTTTTCAAACGCAGACTGTTGCGCATCATCCCAGATGAACTGCACGTCGCTCTGTGTGAGATCCCTCAGCGGCTTTGTGATGTCTGACAGCTGGGGCAGGAACTTTGCAAGGTATTGGGCTAGGCCTAACAGACGCTGTACCCCAAGCTTGTCGGTCGGTGAGGGCATGTCCACAATTGCTCGCACTTTAGCAGGGTCGACTTTAAGTCCCTTGTCAGTTGCTATGTGGCCAATGAAGAGTAACTCTGATTTCCTAAGTCTCATCTTGTCGGGATTCAGGTGTATGTCCCGTTGATCACAACGGTTTAGGAATGCCAGGAGGTTCCTGTCGTGATCCGCCGTTGCCTCCTCGTAGCTCTCGCCATAGCCCACTACCAGGAAATCATCAGCAACAACTTCGGTTCCAGTCAGACCTTCGGCAAATTCATGCATCTTTCTTTGAAACACTTCTGGTGCTGAGGAGATCCCGAAAGGCATTCTCTTCCATCGGTATCGGCCAAACGGTGTATGGAAAGTTGTTAGATAGGTCGACTCTTCCTCTAGCTGGACGTGCCAGAAACCGTTGCGGACATCCAACAACGTGAATACCTTGGCACCGTGTAATCGTGTTGCAACCTCTTCTATGGTTGGTAGGGGATAGTTTTCCCTCTGGATGGCTTTGTTGAGATCCTTTGGGTCTAGGCATATTCGCAGTTTTCCATCTTTTTTGGGAACTACTACCATAGAGCTGATCCACGAGGTGGGTGTGGTCACCGGTGCTATTATCTCTTTGTCCACTAGATCATTCAAGGTTTTCTTGAGCTGGGGTCTTAGGGCTACTGCAACTCTACGTGGTGCGTGTTGTACTGGTTGAGCGTTTGTGTCTAGTCTGATGGTGTATTCTCCATCAAGTTTGCCAACCCCGTCACTGAACACTGCTGGGAACTTAGCCAATATTTCTTCTCTTGTTAGTGCAGCTCCTGGTTTGGGGTCAACGGTGAACACTGTCGCTCCATCTTTCTGCGGTTTGTGAAACTGGTCGTTGTCATTGTACTGTATAATGTTCATGCCAAGGCATGCCTTACGCCCCAGAATCGGGCGGATTTCATGGCTGTCAACAAGGCGACAATCCAGCTGGCACGATACATGGTTTCTCCACACTCTAATGGTGACATGCCCGACGACTTTGATCTTTGATCCCCCATACGCCACTAAGGACGTTTGCACGGGTTTCACTTTTACTAGCTTGTGGTCGTTACACGCCTGCTTGTATATGTGCACTGGCAACACATTGCATTGTGCACCAGTATCAGGTTGGAAACGGATGAAACTTCCAGACTCTGATTGAAATGTGACCAGCTGCGAATCATCCAACCAGACGGCCAATACTTCCTCCGTTTGATATGTCTCCTCAGGATACATATCTGTTTCTTCGACTTCGGTAGCCTTGACTTCCTGTTTGCATCTATTGGCAAAGTGATTTTTCGCTCCGCACTTCCGGCAGTCCTTTCCTCGTGCGGGACACGATTCCTGATTTGCCATATGTTGGTATCCACAGTTGTCACATTGTTTGCCTTGACCTCGTTGCTTTCGCCGATAATTTTTGATGTTGGGTTTCTTCGACTCGAATTTACTCACGGCATTGACGTCTGTCTCAGATGTATCTTTGACTATTTTCATCTGAGCAAGCATACTCTCAGCCGCTCGGCAAATTTCATCTGTTTTCGCTAGTGTTAATTTGGACTCGCGTAACAACCTTTCTCTGACCTTCGTGTCATGTATTCCAAATAACAACCGATCTCGAAGTATTTCGTCTGGCGTAATCGTATCAAACTCGCAGGACTCGGCCAATTTTCTCAGCGCTGTTCTATAGTGCTCGTAGGACTCTCCAGGCTCTTGCATTCGCTGGTTGAAACGGAATCTTTCAAACGGCACGTTCTTTCTTGGTTGACAGTACTCGGCGAATTTCTTTATGACAGGCTCTATCTTGTCTGTCTCTCCTTCGGTCAGGGTAAATGTCGAGTAGACTTCTCTCGCCTCTTCACCGATAACTGTTAGCAACGTAGCTACTTGTACGGCTTCAGCTTTCTCGTTCAACCCAGTCGCCAACGAGTAGTTTTTCCAAGCGAGCACAAATCGCTTCCATTTGTCAGCAGCATTGCTATTGTGTATCTCCAGCGGCGCCGGCGGCGGTAAGACATATCCTGAGGCCATAGTTAACCGCTGCTACCATGTAAGAAGAGGATAATAAGAAGTTTTGTAGACGTTTATTCAACGGTGAAACGAGCCATGAGTCTTGCACAATCTACGAGGGTCCAGGGTCACGTTCTGAGCACGTGCTCTGTCACGCAACTTGTCACATCTAGAGCTGCGACCGGGCTAGCGTGATGCCAATTGTGCGGATCACGCATGCGACCTTTGCTAGTCTAAAACTCCGTCGGATAGCCAAACTATCCTTGCGAGTATGTATACATAAATGTGAACTTTAGAAGCACACTAGCATACACACATTGGCACCAGTCGGGCCAAGACGGGACGCTAGCACAGTCTATTACCCGGCAACCATGGACAGCTGTTTCGTCCTTATTAGGACTCGTCAGCATGGCATAGCCGGTTTGCCTCAGTTAAACTTCATCATTTTTTTGCCGATGATGTGTGTGTATGATGTGTGTATGCTAGTGTGCTTTTAAAGTCCACATCTAGTATATCAGGTTGCCTTTGAAATGTTGTAGTCACGCGAGTATTTCAGGTAATGCGAGCCTTGCGATCACGCTAGTATATCAATTTATTTATTTAGTTGACTTAAACACGCTCAACCTCCACACGAGGAGAAGCAAACGGGCTCGAGGTCCCATAGTAGCGCCCAAAAATATATATTAGGTATAATGTTTATTAGATCAAGCTTGAGCAACTGTGTTAGGTCACATTAAATTGTGTAGGTTGAGGACACCCTATCAAAAAGCAGACACTCGCCTGCCGGAATATTCTATATATGAAAAACAAAAAAACAAAAACAAAACAAAAAGTTTCGAGTTGTCGTATCAATACGGTAAATGTGCAGTGGTTTCAACAATAGGGGCGGTGGAGTGGTCCCATAAGTGCGGTGGGGTGAAAGTTGGGGGGGGAGGGGGCATATGAAGAAAACGTTGTCGTTTTGGGGGTCTGGTACCGAGGAAACTAACTAAAGATGGTCACAGTAACTGTTTTTCTCTTCTGGTTACAAGTCTTACAGTTTACGAAGCCCCTGGGGTACCCTCACCTTAAAAATTACAAGAATCATGCAGATTTTCCAAATAAGGAATGAATTAGTTTCCTTATATGGAAGTGACCGCGTTTGCCAAAAACGACAATTTCGGGCTCAATTTTCTTAATATGGGGAGTGGTTTCAGGAGGATGGGTGGTTGATGGTTTAAGGGGGGAGGGTTGGGTGTGGTTTCAGGGGGAGGGGTGGGTGGTGGTTTAGGGGTTAAGGGGTGGGTGGTGGTTTCAAATTCTTGAGCGCGATTTATAAGACACGTGGGATAATAGGTTTTTATGCACGGGATTTTTAACTGTTCAACAAATTTGTTTTCGGTTGCATATGTACCGCTTGAAACCCGGTTGCATATGTACCGCTTAAAAAAACATTCAAATATAAAGAAACTTTCGCTCAGAAAAGTGGGGGGATCTGCCCCTCTGCCCCTTTCCTTCCTACCGCCGCCCCTGGAATGCACGTTTGGCACGGTCGAAATAGACAAAAGAACGCCTGGCGATATAGACGCCGCTCTTTAGGCGTGCATTTTAGTTAAAACTATTTTTAGACAAATTAAAATTTGTCATTTAAAACCGCACTAATATTTAAGCTCGACATGTTCAGAGAATAAAATTAAGAAGGCAAACGCTGCAAGAAATAAGATTAATATTACTTGGATAGAGTCGGCAGCAATAGTGCGCACGGGCAGGTCCAAGATTTTTAAATGGCGGGTTAATTTTTGTAAATAAATAGAATCAAAGACTAAGAAAAAAGGCGGCTTAGAAAAGAAGGGGGTGGGTGAATAATTTCACCCGTTTCACCCCCTGGATCCGCCCTTGGTGCGCTTTCTCTTCTACGTATTATGAACAGAGAAGCCAGAGCTGTAGAACAGCGTTGGGGTTGTTGATAAAGTCAGACATATCCCCCACTTCCTCCACCAGCCCACTTGCAATAAGTCAGTAGTAAACATTTACTTACCCTCAAGTCTAGCCGAATACGACTGACTATAAGAGAATATAATGCCTATACTGAGGAATGAAGATATTGAGCATCTTTTCGTTTTTTATTTTCTTTCCCCCCCCTGCTTTTTTTATCGCAGAACGACATGGCGCAGCCAGTCATTCGAATTTTATGTTGGTAACGAACTACAGCACATGTCCTCGTCAGTTAGTTTAAGGTCGCGCGCAACGCCGGCATTTAATAAAAAATAGCCGCGATGCTTGAATAACGAAGTACCCATCTCATTTAAATAAACTAGGCACATAAAAAGTACGCCATTCGTTTTATACGTCGTTCATTGTCCGTTCTTTTCATGGCAGCTTAATCAGCATTTAAATGTCATTAAACAACATTATGCACTTGGAACGGTACTTGAATAGAACGGCGTCTAATTTCAACCCGGTCTACAGGCGTTCGGCACGGGCTGGTATGGCGCGAAGAACGCCTAAGTCGTGCCAAGCGTGCCAAATAGAATGGACCGGTCTAATTTGATTTAGACGCTGTAATTTTCATGTAACTAACACCTTCTATTTGGAACGGCACATGAAAAGAATGGCGTTTAAACTAGGCCTTTGTTCTTCCAATTGCCAGTTATTTGCCTCCATAGAGATCTTATCAGTAAAAAAGATTAAAATAAAAAAGTCGACAACAACAACGCAGATCTGTTTTTTTAGAACAATATTTCGGCAGACCAGTACCTGCCTTCTTCGGATTACAGAGTAAAAAGGCACAATCGTAATTCCTTGAATTTTTTTTATTTTATTTCTTAGCTGAGATTTATGCGGAAACGCGATTCAGGTGGAGAGCAATTTCTTATTGCAATCAAGTTCGACAAGGCGTCGGAGATCCCTCGTCTTGTATCCCTTGGACTCGACGTCAATTCACGAGTGGACTCGGTAAGTGCTGATATACTACGTTTGACGAGGTGTCGGATACCCCTCGTCTTGTATCCTTTGGACTCGACTGGTGCACACTAGTTATGCCAACTGCACACTAGCGACATATTGACATAACGACATGGGCGACCGCACTCTTATCTTCAACATAACGATATGGACATAACGATATAAGAGAAAAAACATGTTTTTTCTTTCATGTCATTATGTCCATGTCGTTATGTTGGGCTAAACATAGTGCGCGCGCCAATGTCGTTTTGTTGTTATGTTGCTAGTGTGCACTAGGCATTACATAACGACATAACGACATTGGCGCGCACTCTTATCTTCTTATGTGTGAATGGTTCGACATTTTGACATAAACCCGACATAACGACATGGACATAACGACATAAGAGAAAAAAAAACATGTTTTTTTCTCTCATGTCGTTATGTCCATGTCGTTATGTCGGGCTAAACAGAGTGCGCGCGCTCAAGAACAAGCAAACATCTCGTGACATTGCGACGTAAATTCTTCAGTTTAACCGAATTTTTTTATTGTAGAAAGGATGGACTGCTCTTCACCACGCGGCGACCAAAAACAAACTTGCTTGCGTCAACGCTTTGATTTCCACCGGTGCGGATGTCAACTTCACAGATCAGGTTGGTTACCCTGTAATATACTGCATTGCTTCCCCCCCCTCCCCCCCTCTCTTACCCCCCCCCCCCCCTCTTCCCCTCTTCCCCTCCTCCCTCCCGGCCCTCCCCCCCTTCCCCCCTCCCTCTAGACTGAGGCTTTGAAATAGATTGGAGCAGAAATTAACAACACAAACTTGTTATCATATGAAAGATCCAAATACTTGGATGCTAGAAGAAAGCTGTGGACGGTCAGGGGTGAGTTCGCCTTCCCTTCGGCCTTCTTTTCTGCGACGCGAGAATCTCTGGAAGTCTGGATATGGTTATTTCGACTACCGGTCATTCTAGCTGATAATGAGGTTCTTAAAATAAAGTGCAATCGCATATCTGTAACACGTTTGTTATTCCTATTTATTGCTTCATTTGTGGCAGGCCGGGCAAAGTGCTCTTCACCGTTCCGCTATTGCTGATCACTCACTTATCGCGGGCGCACTTCTCGATGCTGGATGCAACGTGGATGCGCAAGACGAGGTAAGAATGGGCTTGGGAACCCTGTGTTCGTTAAGTTATCTAAGGCTCTGTATCAATAGCAATGACAATACCCACTCTACAATACTAGTAACAACAATAACAATAACAATAACAATAACAATAACAATAACAATAACAATAACAATAACAATAACAATAACAATAACAATAACAATAACAATAACAATAACAATAACAATAACAATAACAATAACAATAACAATAACAATAACAATAACAATAACAATAACAATAACAATAACAATAACAATAACAATAACAATAACAATAACAATAACAATAACAATAACAATAACAATAACAATAACAATAACAATTACAATAACAATAACAATAACAATAACAATAACAATAATAATAATAATAATAGTAATAATGTATGTTTATTTTCAATTCCAATCGCAGTCAAGAACTGAATAATAGGTAGCACACTTACACATTTAAATACTTAACAAACAACAATTCGCTAAGTCGTTTTGTTGGGGTTGGGGCTGTTAAACGCTAACTCAAATTTCTCTACGTCTTCCTTAACGTGGTTCTATAATGCTGTCAATTCTCGGGTTAGAAACATTAGCTCTACAGTGGTACATCTATTTCATATATTTCAAGTGTCGATGCAGACCATAAAGTCAGACGCATACCAGCCGGATTGATAGAAATAATCTAGTGGTTTTCTTTCTACGATTATTTGGGATAAAGTTGCCGCTTGTTTACAGACGGGTAACACCGCGTTACACGAGGCGTCTTGGAATGGATACAACAAATGTGTCACAGTGCTTCTACATGCAGGATGTCGCGTGAATATCCACAACAAGGTATCACCATCATCATCACAACATTATCACCGTCATCATCAACAACATCATTATCATCATCATCTTTTCATCAACTTCCTCCTTATCATCATCATCACCACAATCGTTATCATCAGCAGCAGCATCATTGTCATCACCATCACCATCATCATCACCATCGCCATCACCATCACCATCACCATCACCATCACCATCACCATCACCATCACCATCACCATCGCCATCGCCATCGCCATCGCCATCGCCATCGCCATCGCCATCGCCATCGCCATCGCCATCGCCATCGCCATCGCCATCGCCATCGCCATCGCCATCGCCATCGCCATCGCCATCGCCATCGCCATCGCCATCGCCATCGCCATCGCCATCGCCATCGCCATCGCCATCTCCATCTCCATCGCCATCGCCATCGCCATCGCCATCGCCATCGCCATCGCCATCGCCATCGCCATCGCCATCGCCATCGCCATCGCCATCGCCATCGCCATCGCCATCGCCATCACCTCCATCATCATCGTCACCAAAACCATCACCATCGTCACCAAAACCATCACCATCATCATCATCACCCCCACCACCATCATCACCGCCATCACCACCATCATCTTCACCGCCATCATCGAATTTGTGCTTATCAACATTGTCACCGATTACCATCATCAACGATAACCTATCATTAAATATCATCATTGTCATCACCACCATCATTATAATCATCGACAATGCCATTATCACCCTCATTAACAATCTCCACCACCATTCAGATAACCGCCCCAGTAAACAACATCAATCGATTATCATCATCTCCATCATCATCATCCTCTCTACCGCCACCGTCATCCTCAAACACCACCACCATCATCATCTCCATTATCATTCTCTCTACCGCCACCGTCAACCTTTAAAAATCACCACCATCAACATCAACATCATTATCATCATCATCTTCCTCTCTACCACCACCGCCATCCTCAAACACCACAATCATCAACATCTCCATCATCATCATCCTCTCTACCACCACCGCCATCCTCAAACACCACCACCACCAACATCTTCATCATCATCTTCCTCTCTACCACCACCGCCATCCTCAAACACCACCATCATCAACATCTCCATCATCCTCTCTACCGCCACCGTCATCCTCAAACACCACCACCACCATCATCATCATCATTATCCTCTCTACTGCCGCCGTCATCCTCAAACACCAATATCATCAACATCATTTTCATCATTATCCTCTCTATCACCACCGTCATCCTCAAACACCACCACCATCAACATCTCCATCATCATCATCCTCTCTACCGCCACCGTCAACCTTTAAACACCACCACCATCAACATCTCCATCATCATCATCCTCTCTACCACCACCGTCATCCTCAAACACCACCATCGTCAACATCTCCATCATCATCATCCTCTCTACCACCACCGTCATCCTCAAACACCACCACCATCAACATCTCCGTCATCATCATCCTCTCTACCAACACCGTCATCCTCAAACACCACCACCATCAACATCTCCATCATCATCATACTCTCTACCAACACCGTCATCCTCAAACACCACCACCATCAACATCTCCATCATCATCATACTCTCTACCACCACCGCCATCCTCAAACACCACCATTATCAACATCATTATCAAGATCACTCGTGCCATCGACATTACGGAAAAACCTAGAAAATGCGCAGTTCGAGAAGGAAGACACAATTTCTTACAATGGCCATCGGTTCCTTGTATTCCGGAATATGATTTTCAAAACCCAAACAACGTTTGGCCTAAATGCAGATTCCCAGATTTTGGCTTTTCCAGATATTTTTCATCCTTGCGCTATCTATGGGCTTAGGGACAAAAAGCTCAAGTTTCAATGAAACTTTACAAAAAGTCGCATCAATTAAAAAAAAAGTCGCATTTGATATTTTGTCTGCTATTACTCACTAAGTATTTAAACAAAATTTTCTGCATTATTAGATGTTTACTGGCTTATTTGAAGCGTCATGTCCTTGCCATCATGATTATCCATCCATACATGACATGACGGAAAAACATGACGTGACGCTTCAAATAAGCCCATTTCACATCGAATAAGGCGGAGAGTTTTTCTGAGTACTTATAGCAAACAATAGTAACTGATAGCAAACAAAATATCAAGTGCGACTTTTTTTTAATTGATGCGACTCTTTGTAAAGTGTCATTGAAATTTGAGCTTTTTGTCCCTGAACCTGATACACAGGGCAATGATCATCAAGGAAAAAAATATCTTAAAAAGCCAAAATCTGGTTATGTGCACTTCGGTCTCACGTTATTTGTATTTTGAAAATCAGTCCGTAATACAAGGAACCTATAGCCATTGTAAGAAATTGTGTCTTCTCTTTCTATCTGGAATTGCGCGTTTTCCAGGTTTTCCGTCATGTCTCCATACACCCATAACTACTTGTTTTTTATTCCCAGGCAGGCTACACGGCGCTACACCTCTCTGCCCAGAATGGTCACCTCAACGTCACTGAGTTATTACTAGATGCCAAAGCCTTGACGGTATCCAAAAATAACGTGAGTGACAGCCGATTGGATAGAGCATGCAAGGACATATTGATAAATAGGCAGAAAAGATTAACGAACAGACAGAACCAAACCGACAGTAGGAAACAGAGCCGTAACAAAAATTGGCTGAGGGGGGGATACGCAGCAATAGGTATTATATGGAGAAAGCATAGTATTTGAAGAAATTATTAAACTTTTTGCCCGCCAAGGTGGGTTACCCGAGCACCTGCGTACCCCCCTGTGCACGCGCCTGGGAAAAACGAAACAGTTCAGACAGAATAGACGGACAGACATAGAGGAAACAAGAGGACGGAAGACGGGCAGACGAGGGAGGAAAACAAACTAATCTGTATTTCAGTCCAAAGACGTCGTTACATGCTGTGTTGCTTATTTGTAGTACGGTGACACTCCCCTTCACGTCGCCTCACGGTACGGACACCACAAGGTCTGCACAATCTTGCTTTCAAAAGGAGCCAACAAATCCGACCAAAATAACGTGAGTTCCAATACAGTGCGACACGTGCTACCGTGGCCACCAAGAAAAGTTCTAAGAATCCTAGCCAATCAGGGTGCGAGATTCACTGTCTTGGATGACATTTTTCCATGCTGATTGGCCAAGTGCGATTCTTATCAATCAAATAGTGCCTTCCTGGCATCCTGATTAGTTAACTTTCTGAAAATGTCCAAGATGGCCACGGTAGCGGGGTTTAAAATGATCAGTGACCAATAAGCCGCAATATTCTCAATGTCTCTGGATATTCTGCATCCCTGTATTCCCGTCCCCAATATGATTTCGAGGCCTTTTACGGCCCTGATTCAACAACCTCTAGAAGTTATGCAATCCTGCAATCCTAATCGAGGGCACCCAACGACGAAAATTCCACAACCGGCCTAAAATGAGTTAAGATACCGTTTTTATTCGTTTGCAGTCAGTTTTATACAATATAGAGCTTTCCTAGATATTTTTTATCTGTTCAGATTTGCTAGGCGAAATAACAGCCATCCGAAAAATCTAGTTATTCATCCCGAGGCATCCGAAACTCCTAGCGATTCTTAGGTGCTTAAGCGTGATTTCTATGTAATGTCCCTGTGTACTCGCTCCCGAAAATACTAGGGTTCCTTTTTTTAAAGCATGTCGGACGAAAAATTCTCCCGAAAATGGTGATGGTGGTAACAAAAGCAACTCCGAAAAACATAGGTGATCCAGCTCTCTTCCCGAGAAACATAGGTGATCTGGAAATACAAATTCCAAAAAAAGTAGACATTTCTAGGCCGACCCCGAAATCCGTAGATGACCTTGCTTCCGAACAGATATTTGACCGAAAATGGTCGTTGGGTGTCCTTGCCTGATAATATAGAGTAAAGCTTAGAATAGAGTGAACAAGTGGTGCTTGGGGCCTCTTGAGCCCGAGGTAAGGGCTTCTTGGTCTAAAGTATTATCCATGTAAAGCATCCAAAAATGCGAGGCTTCACATCGTATCTTCATAATCACATTGCGTTATATTGTATTTGATTGGTTTATACAGGCAGGAGACACGCCACTCCACATTGCAGCACAGCTGGGTCACGTTACAGTGGTAGATGCGTTACTAGAGGGGGGTCAACTAATTGCAACTAAAAACAACGTAAGCACCTACGTGTTCATAGCTAGATAAACTGGTGGAAGAAAAAAAGATATTTTCCTGGACCATACTGTAAGCTGCTTTAGTATTACAGAGAAAAAAAACAATTTCCACTGTCTACAAATAGCAGAAGCTAATCAAGGCGGACAGTGGATATGATATCTCAACTAAGATGTTTACATTTTTTTCAATTCATCCCTTATGTTTTTTTTCATTTCCCCTGTTTTTCTTTTTTCAATTCTTGTTTTCCTTTTTTTTTCTATTTTATTCTTTTTCAACACATTGTGAAAAAAGACAATCTATCTTAATATGCATGGAACAGCCATCTGTAGCCGACCCTCCCTGTTCGCGGCCCCAAATCTTTCTCATTTCATCTCATCATTTCCCCCAAATCTTTCTCATTTCATCTCATCATTTCCCCCTAATCTTTCTCATTTCATCTCATCATTTCCCCCTAATCTTTCTCATTTCATCTCATCATTTCCCCCAAATCTTTCTCATTTCATCTCATCATTTTCCCCTAATCTTTCTTATTTCATCTCATCATTTCCCCCTAATCTTTCTCATCGCATCAAGCTTCCAGATGTTACCCAGTGTTGTCTATTCTGTCTAAGGTTGGAGAGACCGCTCGAGACGTCGCCATTCGCTGTGGAAACAAATCCATCGTACAACGCATTCCGCTGACCAGTCTACCGCGGGTACAAATATAATTACCATAACATGATTTATAAAGACTTTCCCACTGGCCATTTTTCCGCCGAGGATTGAGTTGAATTCAGCGTTCTTGCAGGCGGTACTCGGTGTTGGAAAACCCGCTCAGTTTGGTGAAAGGAGAAAGAAGTTGTTTCCGTCCTTCTCTCTTCTCTCCCCCCTGCCCTGCGTCCGTCTTTGCGATCACCTCCAGGAACCACGCGGCTTAAAATACAAGATCACCGAACTGAGCGGGTTTTCCGCGATGTGAACACCGAGAACCGCCTGCAAGCAGGCTGGGTCGAGTCGATAAGCGAACATCATGCTGGGACGATTTTAAGGGACGCAACTCAACATGGCGTGGTAAACATGTTGATGTGATACTGAATGAAAGCTAGAAAATGGTTGGTTTTGCATTTCTGCTCTCAAAATATCTTCGTTAGTTAGATTCACAATTCAATATTGGCATCGTTCGACACCATGTTGCTATTTAATGTTTTTAATTTTTTTTTTTTTCAGCTCGTAAAAAAGAGAGTGCGTCCATATAGCGCGGATGTCGCGGACTTATTGCGACATTATGAGACCGCGACCTCAACAGGAATTATCAGCTCAGCAGCCTCGCCTCTTTGGATCCCCAAACCAACCACAGGGAGCCCAAGACCGAAGGTACGAATCCCCTGATTTCCCTTTCTACAAAGAAAGATTCTGAAAATGATGACCCAGTGAGAATTTTCGGCACAAAAATTCGTTTTCAAAAAAACCTGGCAACAAGCAAATATGGCGGACGGTTGCTATAAAGGAAGTAACAGGGGGTGGGGCAATGGGGGCACGTGTCCCCCTAATATAAGGAAATGACCAGAAGGGGCGTGGCTGTAGCCCCCAGTACTGTGCCGCCCCACCCCCCCATAATCCTATGTGGCCTGATTCAGTTCTGTATTTTGAGACCTCTGAGCGAAAGAAGTTATAAACTACAAAAAAATAAAGGTAAGTTTTATTAAGAATCGACAAACTTGAGTAATATTCTTTGTGTCGGAAATCTTGATTTCGGAAATTTTGGCATACACGTTTTTCACGACACCTTCATAATCGCTGAGGGTTTGCCGGATTAAGTTTAGTACTACTAGAGACGCGTGCCTGATTTTCTGGCCTGCCTCCATGGTTCAATACTCAGTCACACAGGACGGTGCGCGCCGCTCCCCCCATCACCTCCAAGCAATTCCTCCATGGTACACGCCCTTGAAGTCCAGGAAGGGGGGGGACGCACTGCATGATGGGAAGAGATTTACAACTAAGAGAATATGGCCCATTAAATGGGTGAACCTCTTTTCCACCCCCCACACCCCACCTCTAAGTGAATTTTCGGATAAAACTACTGCGATCATACCCCTTGTGTTATTAGTCTTGTATTTACTATAATGTATTGGAATCAAAGCATTCATTATCAGCGTCGAGTTGATTTACAAGCTTTTTAGTAATATCCTTATTAACATCGGTTTTTACCTTATATGGTAATGATTATGTTCACTTTCGTGTTGCTAATGTGCCTATATACCTACATTATTCACAAGAATAAGTGAACCTAAAAGTTGATTGTTTCTGCCATCAATATTTAATAGTTCATCTATTACGACAAATGAATAACTCAAGTCATGCTACGATGTTGATACATAGCTTATCATCGTTTTATCTTTTTCATTCTTCTTACGACGAATCAAAGGTACTCATCATTATCAGTGAGGGCTGTCCCCTGCTCTCTTGTTGATTTAGGTAACTTGGGATTTCTTTTTGAGCTGATGGTGTACACCATTTTCTTGGAATACACTTTCTAAGAAACTCCTGCAGTACCTTTCTAAATTCTTCCATCCCAAATGAATACACCAGAAAGTTGATAAATGAATTTGAGTACATAACAATCTCCAAGTAAGGAAACAATTCCTCGACTCTTGTGTCATACCAAAGCGCATAAACGACCGTAAAGGTTGCTGGGTAATAACTGAGAAAGGAGGCAGCAGTTACAATAAACAAGGTTTTCGTCAGTTTACGGGTGTCTGGAACTGCTCTTCGGTTGAGAAAAGGCTTGTTGAATCTAAGTTTGATCCATATAGCGAGATAGCAAGAAATCGTCACCAAAACACCAACACCTACAATGACCATATTTAGCGACATCAAAACTTTGAGAAAAAAATAATGTTTTCGGCTATTGAGCACTATGTGAATATTTGCAAGAAAAGATAGAATCCAGGAAATGCTGATAAGTAGAGCGTAATGCTTGTTTTCCAGTAAACGATGCTTGAACGGCGAGAAAACGGCGTATGTCCTTTCGATGGCGATGACAATAAAAGAGCACAGTGAACCATCTACTGCAAGATACCCAACGCGTGTACTTAAATCAACGGCGATTTCATCGCCCAGAAGAAAGATTTTACATATGGATGTGGTCAGAAGAGCGATCCCGACCGTCAGATCAGCCACCGTCAGATTTACAAGAAGATAACTCGACTTCTTGACACGAAATTTCTTGCTCAGGAAAACAGCGAGCGCTAACGAGTTCACTAACACAATTACACTTGCCTCAGTTAGCTGAGCCTTTGCCAAATAGGGAGATTCTACATCGAACCCGGTTTTGTTCGCCATCCTGTCTCTTGTCAGCTGTGAATTTGTCCTCGTAGCAGTTATAAGACCAGTAAAAAATAACATTTCAACGGCCCTTTAACAAATTACTTCAGTTTTAATTATTAATTGATTTACTTTACCAAAAAAATATTACTTTAATCAAGCAGGCTCATATGTTTGTCTAGCCTGATTAAACTTTTGAATCTTATTGAAGACAGAAAGGATTATAAGGAAAAACCAACAGGATCCTCTGTATAAATCTTATCACGCAATGGCTAAATGAGGGGTAGCCGCTAAGGTGACCTAAAAATCAGGAGCTAAATGAGCGTAGTTTTTTTTAATAACGCGAGAAAATGCTACCTTGACGAACAAATGACCTGCCATCTCTATTTAGATAGAGGAAACATTTATCGAGGTATTGATGTCTTTGAAATAAAAAAATAATTCCCCTTGCATGTGTACAGTAGGACAACGCTATTTTGGGTGACACTTTGAAAATGTGTTATGCATTCGAGTAAGAGTAGTAAGCCGGTGACACACATTTTAATATTATTGTCCAAAAGTTGTTAATCTTCGTATGAAAACAAAATGGGCAAATTACAAATTCTAATGTGCCTTTTTATTTACCCTCTACGTTATTTGTACACAGCTAAAGCCTCAGCATTCCCATAGAAAGAAATTTAGCGTGAGGCCCGCTCTCACACTCAAGGTCTTGAAAATGACCCGTAGTTTGTTATTTTAAAATCATCCAAGCAAATAACACAATTAATAACACAATTAATTTTTGTTTAGAAACAAGAAGCGATTGTTTTTTATTTGGTTTTATTATTCCGACGCCTTCCGTTTTGTGTTCAGTCTATTTCGAGCACACACTACGAACTGCTAAGTCACGCATCGCGTGGGCCCCGCGTCACGCATCGAGTGGGCCCCGCGTGGGCCCACCGGCCTCCCCCTCAAGATCTTGCAAAATACACATTTGGCAGCCATATTATAAAAAAATAAAAAACTACCGCTCATTTAGTATTTCCAAGACCTTGAGCGAGAGTTTGGGGCTCGTGATGCGAAACCTTTTTAGTGTGAAAAAAAAAAGAATGCTCGAAATTATACACAATTAGTGTGTACACACAGCGGAAAGCGTCAAGAAACACCAGTCGCTTCTTGTTTCACAACAAACTAGAATTATGTTTACTTGCTAACATGTTATTTTTGGGGGTTATTAAAGAGAAGAAAAATCTACCGCTTATTGTGTATTTTCAAGACCTTGAGCGGGAGTTTGAAGGTACGCAATGCGAGACTTGCTCTCTTGACTGTACACAGAACAGGAGCGTCTTGAGCGGCTACCCCTCATTTAGCCACTGTGTAATATATATTCCTTTCTGTTTATTACACATAGTTGAAGTGGACAAGATCATACTATCCCACAGTGTAACGATGCGAATGTGTCGAAAATGTCCACGTAAAACTTGCAGGAATTTGTGTTTATTACGATTTTGTAGGCCGCCATTTTGAAATACGCCCAGCCCTTTAGTTTTTAGGTCATCACAGGTATCCCGCGCGCTCGCCCCAGGCTTTTTTAGACCAATTAGAAAAACGACTGCCATTGATTGATATGTCGTTGCTGTAGAAACAGAGCACTTATGTCCTGTCTTACATTACATGAGACTTACATGACATCTTTCGAATTTGGTTGTCAGAAGATGCTTCTCTACCATGAGATATATGTTTTTTATGACGTCATACACACCATGTTACCATCTTGTTGTATACCGCTGGGCACCTCCCATTCCTAGGCCTGCTACGACACGGCTTATACCGGTTTCCGACCGATTCTCAAATTTTCCACTCATGCGTCGCTTTGTGTGGCGTTTAGCGTTGAGCCCTGCTAAGCCAGGAAAGTTTTATACAATATTTGATTGGTGCTCATGAATAAGAGAAAATTGGTTGGTTTAAAATGAGCTTGTGATTTCTTCAGCTGATGGTATTCATAATAATCAGCGAGGGCGGACATCTGTTCTCTGAATGCTGTGAGAAACTGGCATTCCCCTTGAACTGATTGTGCATTATTTATCATAATCAGGGAGACTGTCCTTTCCCCTCCGAGTTCTGTAAGAAACTGGAAGGAACGTTTTCTTGTACTTGTTGTTCAGAGCAACACTTTTTGATGATTGTGCGCAACTCTTTCCTGAATTCGGGCATTCGAGAAGAGTAAATGATAAAGTTGATGAATGAGTTTCCGTAAATCATCGCTGCAGCAAGAGGAAACAAACTTTTGAATATGCCATCGCGATTAAAGACTTCGCCTAGACGTGTTATACCGATCGGTATGAAGCAAATTAAGGATACAAATGTGACAGTAAAAAGAGTTGACGTCAGTCTATTGTTGTTGTTGTTAGCTGGTCTTTGGTTTGGGAGAGGTTTTGCGAACTTCACCTTGATCCAGATAGCCAAATAACACGAGAACACAATCACAAGAAAAAACAAGCCAAATGATATTTTGATGGCGAGAAGAATTCTATATTCAATGCTATGAATATCCTTTGCGAGCTGTAATATTTTTGCAATGTCAGTGAAGACTTCTGCCTTCCATATTATTACAATGCCGATGAAGTAAGTCTTCCTTCTAAGGAGACGATGTTTTAGGGGCTTCAGGATCGCATACGCCCTCTCCATAGCGATAGCCGTCAAAGAAAATAAGGAAGCGCTTACCGATATATAGTTTATCAATAAACAAATGATATCAAATAGCTTAAAGTCAACACCTGTAAGCTTTTTCATTGTTCTGAATATTGTGGTAAACCCGACCATCAGATCCGCCACGGTCAGGTTGACGAGAAGATATGTCGACTTCTTCGCGCGAAATTTCTTCTTCAGGAACACAGCGAGTGCTAACGAGTTCACTATCACAATCACACAAGCCTCTGCTAGATAAAATCCTAACAGAACCCCGGGAGTGTCGTTTGAGTCTGTGCTATTCGTCATCTTATCTTCCTCACCGCAACTTTGATGGAGTTTTTGCCTACGAGGAAATCGATCCTGCTTTTTATGACAAGGTGTTGTTTGTTCAGCGTATTATATTATGGAAAACAATGAACTCTATCAATATATTTATTTGTAGAAAGTTGAAAATGATTATGTTGGTTCGGTTTCTTAGTTCGGTTCTATTAAAAACGAGACACTATGATTTTTTTTGACAGATCAATTAAAACAGCGACTTCTCAGTAATGATTAAAAGAAGACAATCATATTTGCCAATAACAGCTTAACAAAATGAAATTTATTTTAGGGGGGGATAATTCCAAAACTATTGTAAACAGAACTTGGGGGTTACATATTTATTCAGACGCCCCTATGTAACAGTTGGCAAATAATAACTTCCCGCAAAACTCTCACAGCTTGGCATATTTTCATCAGATCGGGGGAATTTCTTATCAGTCAGTCGAAAATATTTTAAATATCTGTTTTCGTTCGGGGAAGTGAAATTGTCCCAGGGAAGGGAAAACTGTGCCAGGGAGAGTATGAATATTTTTCAAGAGGTCAGTTGAAATGGGTGTATAAGGGAATCGACAGAATCTACAATGGTTTTTCATCATTTTGATGCTTTGAACAAGCGCTCGTGGGTACCCCATGGGTACCCCGCCATTTAGTTTTTGTTTACATTTTCGCAAGTTACATGCTGTATCATGGAATCTTACGTTCAGTACCTGAGAGCGTGTTTGAGGTAACTCGCATACATCAAAGTCGCAGGAGAAAGAAATTGAAAGGGACTGGCCTAGTGAGCACATGAGTAGGAGCTTATTTATATTGGGTATTTTTTTAAGGGGTATGCTCTTGAGATACATGACAAGTGGAATTTTCTGCAGTATTCTAAAATAAATCATTGTATACCTATCTTATACTATGCTAGATGGCACCTTTTTTTACGTAAATCCAGTGCATGATGCAAAGTTTGAGTGGGTACTGCCAAATAAACAAAGCAATTTCTGCCGTATTCTCTTTGGCTTGGTATAAAGATACATGCCTTCTTCATAGACTTCTGCATGGAAAGGAATCAGAAGTTTAGTGCTTATACATCAAACCCCTGTTATCTTTTTTTTTATAAAGATGAAAAATGTTCATGTAAACTAAGTTGCACCCTTTAGTCAAGCGGACAGAATTTCTGTTCAAAAATAGAGAGTTCATGTGGGTGTAATTGACAATTGATCATTCAGTTATATTATTTTGTAATTTCCAAAACATTTCAGGCTAAAATAGGATGCCTGATTTAATATAATTTTCAAAACATTGTCAGGCTAAAATAGGATGGCTGATTTAATATCAAAAATAAAACTTTTAATGTTCGAAAATGATCCTGTCTTTTGTCCTATATTTTCTGTAGGGCTTTTATGTCTCTATACCTCATTTCTAATGAACACACCCATACAGAGACAGATCCAGGGGTGGGAATGGGGGTGATTTTCTTCTGAAGACATCATATAAGTTAACTGTCACCAAATTTTTCTCATATGTCTGCTTAATGCTTTGGAGTATTTGGAAAGGGGTTGTTGGGTTGGTTTTCTGGAGATGATGGTGGCTAGTTTTAATTTCTGGTGCACACATGCTAATCTCAGGATCACATAATTCCCCGCTAGAATACGCAAAGTAAATTAGTGGCACAAAATAATAGAAACAATGCAATCTCAGCATATTACATTCAAAATCATGATCATTTCTGCTGCTTTACCACACTTTTAAACCAAAATACTCTCTCTCTCTTGCTTATAATTTTTAATGTTTGAAAATGACTCTGTCTGTTGTCCTATATTTTCTATAGGGCTTTCGTGTCTATACCGTATTTCTAATGAACACATCCATACAGAGACAGGTCCAGGGGTAGGAATGGGGGTGATTTTCTTCTGAAGACATTTGAAGCCATCATATAAGTTAACTGTCACCAAATTTTTCTCATACAGTATGTCTGCTAAATGGTCAAGTGGAGCACAATGACTTAAGTAAACATAAGTAACTTAAGTAAAGCTTGCGCCCTCTCTCTCTCTCGCTTATTTTTTTATAAGTACTTTTATTGTTAGATGCATTCACTGTACGCCGTTGTATTTTGATCACACGTGAAACTATTGAGAAAATTAAGTAAAATCTATGTATAATTTCCGGCTTTATAGTAGACCCCTGGTATGAAGTACCTGCCTTGAAGAACAGTTTAAAATAACTTAAATACCTCGTGATTTTGATAGAAGAACAGAGGGGCAAAGTTAGAAGTTCTCTATTTAATTTTGTATCAAGTAAAACTTTTACACAGTGTTTTAGTTGCTGTACTTAGCTTATTACAACGCATTAGCATCGAGTCGACGGTGCTTCCCGGGTCTGTGTTCAGCGTTTAGTGAACTATAAGTGCGTGTTTTTCGATATTGAATGTGGCATATTATTTTCGGGGTGTCAAACAGCTTCAAATAAACGGTTAGGCTGTATATTCGTACTCCCCTTCGCGCCGCCATTTTGTTTCAAGTAGCTTGGCCTACAAATACCAAGGGGGAGGGGGTGGGTACTCTGCTGTGATTGGATATTTTTTTTATTTACAAAATGCATCCAATTTTAGTTATGATCCTAACTGGATTATTTTGCGTCTTGGCAATGTTGTATTCGCAAGTGTCATTTCTAGTCAAAACAGACAAGCAATAATGGCAGACCAGCAAAGCTAAAGACTTTCTCCATAACTATTTATTTTGATCTCTCTGTTGTGCGTTTTTTCTGATGGCATAGCATTCATCTTCATTAAAGTGCTCATATCTACTCGTTCTGCAGTTGATTTCATCTTGAGATGATAGTACGGCATTCATCATAATCTTCAGTAGCGGATCAAGGGGGAGGGTTAAGGGGGTTTAAACCCCCCTTTGGGCTGCCAGAAAGCCTTATGTAACAAAAAAAATCCCCTCCCCCTTTGTCCCTAAGCCAAACCCCCCCTTTGTTGCAAAGTAAGGTTTGACCTCTCGCCCTCTCTGAGTTCTTTGAATAGCTGGGGATTTCTTCTTGAGATAGAAATTTCGCATTTTTAAGGTAGTAACAATTGTTTCTAGCTGTTGCTTGACATTTAGGATGACACTTCCTATGGAGAAACAGAAACAGAGTAAACAACAAAGTTGGAGAATGAGTGTGGCATAAACCGTTATTAGGTGAATTGGTAGATGACATTGGCACAATCATTGTAAAGTATTATAGAAGAAATAAAGCAGTTGCTAAAAAACAAATTAAAGAAATTAGTATCACCATGAATAGTGTTAGAGTTAGTTTGTTGTTGTAAGCTGGGACTTTAGCTGGTCTTTGGTTGGTGAGCGGTTTCTTGCAATTAACCTTCATCCCGATGGACAAATAACACGTGAACACAACTGCAAGAGAAAATTTAACAAAGGACATCTTTATGATGGCTAGGACCGTCGAGACACTATGAAACTCTTCTATTACTTTTGCTAGCTCTAGTACATTTGCTATGTCAATGAAGACTGTAGAAACCCATAGTAACGATACCTATGACGTAGTCTTGTTGCCAAGGAGACGATGCTTGAATGGCACAAGGATCTCATAGGCTCTTTCCAAAGCGATGGCCGTAACACAACTGAAAGAACAGGCTACTGAGATATAGTCGATCAGGGTAAAAGTGATGACAAGAGCAGTCTCTTCGGAATTAAAAAAAGGTAAGCTATTTTAACAAACAGCGTCAACCCAACCATTGGATCAGTACCAGTCAGGTTGACGAGAAGATAACTCGACTTCTTGACACGAAATTTCTTGCTCAGGAACACAGCGAGTGCCAGCCAGTTCACTATCACACATTTAGCAGGCCCGTAGCCGGGGGGGGGGGGGGGGGGGGGGGGGTTGGGGCGAATGTAATAAGGTGAGGAGAGGGGTATACCGGAATATTGGTCCGCTAAAATGCAAAAACGAACCACCCTGCTCAAAATCCTGGCTACGGGCCTGGTTGGGTAAAATCCTAACACGATTGCCGTCGTCGCTTTGTGTGTTCTTCTGAAATCCGAGTAATGCTGAATATGCAAGATTTCAAGATACCCTCTGGCTTTTTCCGTTTTAATAATAATAGTAGTAGTATTTGTATTTACTTTTTACTTCATTAAGAACTGTGCTTGCTTGAAGTTAACAGAGTTTAAAGATAATTAATCCATAAGTTTGACCAGTTGTCACTTATTTAACATTAATGAAAAATACTTTCTAAGCAGTTTAGCTTTTGGAATTATATCCGTTTATTACCTCATATCAATCAAGTAAGAAATGCTTTTGGGTTGTAATAAAAATAATTGCTAAATTCATCATTTATTCATAAAGGTGCAAACCAAAGTCAAATGTACACAGCTGTAAACCCCAATACATTTCTACTGTGCTCAAACACGGGGAGGGTTTGAATAGATAGCAGGGAAAGGCTGGGGTTGGTGAATTATTAAACAGTAGCATTGACTTTTAATACAGATCCCTGCTCAGCATTAACTTTCGATACAGTTATCTACTGATTAGCATAGAAAACACAACGACATATTTTTGTTAATTCTTTTACCTTAATTTAAAAACTAGCACAAATTTTGAAGCGATATACTTGCGTTAATTTTAACGCTCTATAAGTAAACTAGCTAACTTCTTAGGCTAAATTCAAACGTCGCATTACCCATGAGCCGTATTTAATGCAAATGCACGCAAATGAAAATAAAACAATCGAATTATTGATCATATTTGCATTGAATACGGCTCATGGATAATACAACGTTTGAACTTAGCCTTAATTATGAAATTAACTATACAGTTGTTAAGCACAGAATTTATACAAAAAGAGTTCCACATGTACATAGGAATAGAGGCCAAAATATCACCAGACAAATGAAAATTATAGTCCTGAGTTTCAGTTTCTGACTCTTTGCACTTGGCTTCACAAGAACCAGACTTGCGCAAGGAAAGAACCCTCTTCTTGAGTTTTTGGCACAGGGAAACGAGCTGTCGCCATCTCGACGGTTTGGCAATAAATAAAAATAATTTGCATTTTGGCCTCCAGTCGCTAAATAATAATTTACATTCGATTTGTGGTTTTCCGTTCATGCACTTTCTTTTTTCTAGGGAACGCATTTCGGAATGCGGCCCAATTACCGATTGCACAAGCCTCAAAAGAGCTAGGATATCTCATGCTCTCTTGGAAGCATACAATTTATTGTATTCTTGCCTGCGGCTCGCTATTGTAATTTCCCATATACAGATTAGCCGCTCATATTTTATCTATTACGCGAAAGCGCATCACCTATTTGCAGATGTTTTTCTGTAAATTTATCCCATAAAATATTTACAATATTATTAGAGTAAGTCTGTTATATATAAGACCAATGCCAAATATTCCCATATGGAAACCTGTATTGCCAAAATCCTTCTGCAGATGTTGCATCCTCACGAAATACCTGCTCTTTAAAAGCAACCGATGCTTTAAAAGCATACATCCTTACGATTAGGGCGTGGGCATCTTCACAAGCGCACACATTTGTCACATTTTGGACCACCCCCACTCCCTTCGAAAATTTAAAGAAAAATATGATATTGTTGACTTGATTATGCTACAGATACTTAAGTTCCAGAATTTCATATTTACATAAAATCACAAGCATTTTCTTTTGAATTTATATTCGTAATTTACATTAAATTCTGAAGTAATAATAATCTGGGAGGTTTGTCCTCTGGTCTCTTAGCGCTGTAAGTAGCTGGGGATTTCCCCTTGAGGTGATAACGCATTCATAATCAGAGAGTGTTTACCTTGGTTCTTCGAATGCTGTAATTAATTGGGCTGTTGATACATTAATCATCATATCAAGCAAGCGATGACCTCTGCTCTCTGAGGGCGTAAGTTACCTGGTATTTCCTCTTGAGCTTATTGTACAGCGAGGTTTACCTTTGTTCTCTGAGGGCGTAAGTTACCTGGTATTTCCTCTTGAGCTTATTGTACAGCGAGGTTTACCTTTGTTCTCTGAGGGCGTAAGTTACCTGGTATTTCCTCTTGAGCTTATTGTACAGCGAGGTTTACCTTTGTTCTCTGAGGGCGTAAGTTACCTGGTATTTCCTCTTGAGCTTATTGTACAGCGAGGTTTACCTTTGTTCTCTGAGGGCGTAAGTTACCTGGTATTTCCTCTTGAGCTTATTGTACAGCGAGGTTTACCTTTGTTCTCTGAGGGCGTAAGTTGCTTGGTATTTCCTCTTGAGCTTATTGTACAGCGAGGTTTACCTCTGCTCTCTGAGGGCGTAAGTTACTTGGTATTTCCTCTTGAGCTTATTGTACAGCGAGGTTTACCTTTGTTCTCTGCGTGCTGTAAGTAACTTGGAATTTCCCCTTCAGCTAATGATACATTATTCATCATAATCAATGTAGGCTGGCCTATACTCTCTGAAGTAGTGGCATAGTTTTCTTGAGCAGCTGATAGTCTACAAGTAGGCTGACACATTTTGATGACTTTGCACAGCCCTTTTCTGAACTCCGGCATTCGAACTGTGTAAATAACGAAATTGGCAAAAGAGTTGGCGTAAACCATAATCAATGCTATTTGATACACAATCCTGGCTCGATTAACATCAAAATATTGCATGCTGACAAGTACAATCTGAGATGGTACAAAACACACAATGGAGATAATTGTTACACAAAAAAGTGTTATGGTGAGTTTGATGGTGTTGTTGTTGGTAACTTGCCCTTGGTTGGGAAGAGGCTTTGTAAATTTCACCTTGATCCAGATGGCAAGATAACACAAGAACATGACCAAAAGAGAAACACCACCAAGGATCACTCTTGTTGTTACCTGAATTTGTCTGTGTATTTGTGTACGCGCGTTTACAGCCTCAAATATTTTGTCAACATTTGTTACGACTGCACCAATCCATGTGAATGAAATAACAATAAAGTAAACTTTGTTTCCAAGAAGAAGATGTTTGAGTGGTACCAGGATTGCATACGCTCTCTCCATAGCTATCCCCATGAATGAAAAGGCAGATCCGTATAATGAAGTGTAGTTGACAAAATTAAATATTGTTTTAAGTAGATCATAATGAAAATCCGCAAGCTCACAAACTGATTGAAACCCGAGGGTCAATCCAACCATTAGATCAGCAACGGTCAGGTTGACAAGAAGATAAGTCGACTTCTTGACGAGAAATTTCTCGCTCAGGAACACAGCGAGCGCCACTGAATTAACAACCACAATTATACATGCCTCTGTTAGAAAAGCAAGTGTAATAATGGAGTCAGTTTTGTAGTCCGTGTTGTTTGCCATTTGCATTTGAAAATGTTTAGCGTGTAGTTACGTTACCTAAGTGAGGCCCAAAAGCAACATTATGGATTTGCGTTAAAACAAATTTGATGATATCTTTCATATCAGGTAATCATTCTTTCTTTGTTTCAACTAGAAATAGCCAATTGCGTCTGCCTCTAAAAGTTTATTACTTGTTTATCACCTGTGCTTCTTCTTTTCAAAAGCATATCTCTGTCAAAGAAATTGATTTATGACTTTATTAAAAAAATTATAATCATATTGAATTGTATTAATATTAAAGAGAATTCTAAGTAATATTTGTTTAAACAGAAAGCAGAAACGATTTTACACCAACGGCCTTGTACTTATCATAAGCACATGAAATTGTGGACCAGAGTTGCAATAATTTGGAATTCTAACATTGATGATTGACAGTTGGTGAACAAATGTTACTGAGCGCTGTCAGCCGTCATTTTGGCATCTCACCAAAGAATGTGATAAAGCATCCGTTACAATCGTCTGATTTTAGCAAGCTGTTTTTGTTTGAATTTGGTAAATAGATACTAAGACTTTTTAGTAGTTATCTTCAAATTGCTCTAAAATTTGTCTTCATATTGATTGAAAACAATAATGATGGTGCGGCTTCCTTTTAACCTGTGTTAAATCAATTTCATAAGTTTTGCAGTTTTTATTACAATAACAATGCCGTTTGCCCCTTGTTATCAATAAACAGTAACAGAGAACAACCGTCCTTTGGAGAAGGGCCTAAAGTTTTTTTCTTCTTGTTCTAATCTTGTGGTACTTGCTGATAGGCTGGTTTTGGAATATGGCTGTTGAGGGTGTGGTTATTGAGAGCCGTGTTGTTGGAGTTGGGTTGTTGAAAGCGGTGTTGTTGGAGTTGGGTTGATAGGAGCTGGAGTTGGGTTGATAGGAGCTGGGTTGATGGGAGCTGGAGTTGATGGGAGTTGGGTTGATAAGAGCTGGGTTGAAGGGAGCTGGGGTTGATGGGATTTGGGTTGATGGGAGTTGGGTTGATGGGAGTTGGGTTAATAGGAGCTGGAGTTGATGGGATTTGGGTTGATAGGAGCTGTGGTTGATGGGAGTTGGGTTGAAGGGAGTTGGGTTGATAGGAGCTGCAGTTGATGGGAGTTGGGTTGATAGGAGTTGGGTTGATGGGAGCTGGGGTTGATGGGAATTGGGTTGATGGGAGTTGGGTTGATGGGAGTTGGGTTGATAGGAGCTGGAGTTGATGGGAGTTGAAGTTGATGGGAGTTGGGTTGATGGGTGTTGGGTTGATGGGAGTTGGGTTGATAAGAGCTGGAGTTGATGGGAGCTGGGTTGATGGGAGCTGGGGTTGATGGGAGTTGGGTTGATAGGAGCTGGGGTTGATGGGAGTAGGGTTGATAGGAGCTGGGGTTGATGGGAGTTGGGTTGATAGGAGCTGGGTTGATTGGAGCTAGGGTTGATGGGAGTTGGGTTGATAGGAGCTGGGGTTGATGGGAGTTGGGTTGATAGCAGCTGGGTTGATGGGAGCTGTGGTTGATGGGAGTAGGGTTGATAGAAGCTGGAGTTGATGGGAGTTAGAGTTGATGGGAGTTGGGTTGATGGGAGTTGGGTTGATGGGAGCTGGAGTTGATGGGAGTTGTGTTGATGGGAGTTGGGTTGATAGGAGCTGGGTTGATGGGACCTGGGGTTGATGGGAGTTGGGTTTATGGGAGTTGGGTTAATAGGAGCTGGAGTTGATGGGATTTGGGTTGATAGGAGCTGTGGTTGATGGGAGTTGGGTTGAAGGGAGTTGGGTTGATAGGAGCTGCAGTTGATGGGAGTTGGGTTGATAGGAGTTGGGTTGATGGGAGCTGGGGTTGATGGGAATTGGGTTGATGGGAGTTGGGTTGATGGGAGTTGGGTTGATAGGAGCTGGAGTTGATGGGAGTTGAAGTTGATGGGAGTTGGGTTGATGGGTGTTGGGTTGATGGGAGTTGGGTTGATAAGAGCTGGAGTTGATGGGAGCTGGGTTGATGGGAGCTGGGGTTGATGGGAGTTGGGTTGATAGGAGTTGGGTTCATAGGAGCTCGGTTGATTGGAGGTGGGGTTGATGGGAGTTGGGTTGATGGGAGCTGGAGTTTATGGGAGTTGGGTTGTTGGGAGTTGGGTTGATGGGATTTGGGTTAATGGGAGATGGGGTTGATGGGAGTTGGGTTAATGGGAGATGGGTTGATGGGAGTGGAGTTGATGGTAGCTGGAGTTGATGGGGGCTGGGGTTGATGAAAGTTGGGTTGATGGTAGTTGGGTTGATGGGAGTTGGGTTGATGGGAGTTGGGTTGATGAGAGTTTGGTTGATGGGAGTTGGGTAGATGGGAGTTGGGTTGATGGGAGTTGGGGTTGATGGGAGTTTGGTTGATGGGAGCTTGGGTTGATGGGAGTTGGTTAGATGGGAGTTGGGTTGATGGGGATGTGGAACTGTTGTGATTAATCAGAACCTACAAGTTTTTTTTATCCAGTCTTCTGCGTTTTGAGCTTGTATGTTCTAACAATTACAGAGGAGAGACCTTGGTCTCAGAGGCTTTTGGAGGTATTCTGTTGTTAACTGATGGTTTAGTTCTGTGACGCCTTTTAAAGATTGTGCATAGCTCTTTTCTAAACTCTGGCATCCGAACTGTGTAGACGGCAAAGTTTGCGAATGAATTTGCGTAGACTATCGCTCTTGCAATATGATACATTAAGCTGCTCTGGTCATGAAATAAGACTTTCCTTAGAAGAGTTACAGCAGCAGGTAAGAAGCAAATAATTGAAATAAGTGTGACGATAAATAGCGTCATCGTTAGTTTGTTGTTTTTGTTGTTGTTAGCTGGTCTTTGGTTTGGGAGAGGTTTGTCGAACTTCAACTTGATCCAGATGGCCAGATAACACGAGAACACAACCACAAGAGAGATTGCACAAAGGCCAACTCGTGCTATTACCTAAATGTTGTAATGCACTGTTGTGAGTACTTTTGCTATAGCTAATATTTTGTCAATACTAGTTAGGGATGCAAAAATCCATTTTAGAGCAATTCCAATAAAGTAAGTCTTATTTTTAAGAAGACGGTGTATAAAAGGCACCAGAGCGGCGTACGCCCTTTCCTTTGCTATAACCATGAGAGAGAGCACAGATCCTATGAGAAAAGTGTAGTTTATAAATTCTCCAATATATATGTGCTGGTCATTCAAGTTGATCAATTTTGTTAGCTCGTGGATTGATCTACCCCCCAGCGTCAACCCAACAATAAAATCAGCGACAGTCAATTGATGAGCAGGTAATATGACTTGCGAAATTTTCTTCTCAGAAAAACTACAAGCGCCAGTAAATTTACGATAACAATCACAATGGCCTCTACTAAATGAACATGCTCGAAAGGTGCAGGAACTTCTTTTGTACTGTTCACCATCGTGACGTTAGAGCATTCCCTTAAAGATTGTCTAGTTGTGGCTTCGAGTTGTTTGGTCGATGGCTATTTTATAAGTAGAAAGTTTTTTTTTATATATTGATAAAATACATTGAAATTGAGCGACACTTGATTGCTTTCAGTCTCTGAAGTTCTTTTTAATTAAAGTTTTACCTTATTAGTATTATTGGTTTTAGAATAATACAGGATTAGGAGATAAAAATTAGCCAAAATGAAAATGCTGCTTAATGCTTAGGCCAAGTAATAATGAATACATGTTTATTGTCCTGATAAGATCAAAATAGGGAGCATGCGGCCCTTTTTAATTAATATTTTTAATTAATTTTTTTCTCTTGGTTTATCAAAGATTCTTACGGTTCACAAAGGAAATTTCCGCGATGTTTCGAACGGGTGAAAAAATTCGTAAGAAAAGCCTTGAAACGGGAACATCTGCCTTTATTTCAGTGCCCAGGCACCGCAAAGGTTGTGAGGAACAAACAATCAAAAAAGCAGCAGAAATACATATTTTTTTTTTATTTTAAATATTGATGCGGCCCCGAAAAAGGATGCAGGCGGGGACGATAAACATGTCTTTTTTTTACTTGGCCTTAATGAAAATGCAACTGTTTCATAAAATACGATCACATTACTTTTTTAACAGTAAAAAGGAGTGTATCTTTTCTTATGTTCTCCTTGCATTCATTCATTTTCAATTTCATAGAGGAGATTCTAGACTATATGATTTTCTTAAATGCTTTTTCATACAATAGAATTTTTATGATATTTGTATCTAATTTTTGGAATTAAATTTCACTTACACTTTAATCACCAAGTACAAACAATAAATGTGGACTAGCACACTAGCCCGGTCGCAGCTCTAGATCCCACATGGATCTAAGCTGTGGTTTAAAGCACTTCGTTCGAGTCGAAGTCGCCCTGCAGTTTATTGACGATGAAGTTTAACTGAGGCAAACCGGCTATGCCATGCTGACGAGTCCTAATAAGAACGAAACAGCTGTCCATGGTTGCCGAACTGCACCGGTAATAGACTGTGCTAGCGTCTCGTCTTGGCCCGACTGGTGCCAACGTGTGTTTGGTAGTGTGCTGTTAAAGTCCACATTTATAAGCAATAAATGTTTTTTCGACATTTTATCCCAAACAGGGCAAGGGTTACAGATCTTTGGCGGCACTCCTATACTCAGTATAACCCCCCCCCCCCCCCCCCCCCCATCCTCAAGATCCGCCACTGCTTTTTATAATATTTTGTAGGGGTAGAAGGGGGAGGTAGAGTAGTTGTAGTTATTTTTATTCCAATACAGACCAAAGGTCGTGTAAAAAAAAAAGAGAAATTAATCGTTTCTCCATGGGGTTCTTGCAAGTCATGTACAGAATGCAAAACATTAGTTAGTCGCGGTGTGAGCTGATAAATACAACTGAATATATATTCCAAACTTGCTTCATTCTGACACTTAGAGTGGACGGCATGGCAGATACAGAGAATTTGCAGTAGGAGCCATTGGTATGTACGTTGCCAAAGAAAGAAATTATTAATTTTCAGTTATTTTCCCCAATCTAAAACGCCCAGCTTACTTTAGACGCTTATGGTTTTTACTTATAGAAGCTTTGCAAGTGATTGTCTTTCCGTCTTTTATGAACTCCTTGTTATTTATTTTTAATATTGTTCCTTGGTGTGTCTAGTTGTGTAGAGGAACCTAGAAAGCTCGAACTTATGGGGTTTTAAGCAGTTGATCCTTCATGTCAGATGATCAACGACTCGTATATTCTAGCAAATAAACAATAAACAAATCGTAGGTATAAATAGGAAATAAAATATAAGAAATAAAAAAAATAAATAAATAAATAACAATAATGAATAATAAATAAATAAATAAATAAATAATGAATAAATAAATAAATAAATAAATAAATAAATATTCTTTTGATGATCATTTGCCTTGCCTAGTTAAACCATTGTTGGCATGATACATTTGCTTGGTGTGCTTTTTATATGTCCTGCTTTGCGAATACACTCTTTTATAAAAGAACGTCTAATTTTCAGTTGAGGCAGGGCCGTTCTTATTTTTGGGACAATTTAAGGCTGAATATGTTCTTAACGATGTTCTTAAATGTTAGTGTATATAAGAATAAAATACCCAATATTATTAGGAAGAGAATTACACTAATGATCAATAGCAACAATAAGGTTGTTACTATGAGCACAAGAACGCATCAGGACTAGCAAAAACAATTTTTTTTTGCTATCTGAGCCTCGGCATGTTCTAGCATGTTCTTAAAATTTGGTGAAATCTAAGGCTTGACGTTCTTATAAAAAAAAGAGTGTATCTTATTTCAGAGAGCGTTGCTAGGCATTTGACACAACTGTGAGGGTAAATGAGGAAGGGTGGCGAGCTCTCGATCATTGTAAAACATGGGTGAATCCGTCGTATTAAGCAAAAGCCATCCTCGAAATGGAAGCAAATCTGCTCAAGGGAAGCCGTTTAAAGTTATTACACCAATATTTGCTTTTCTAGTGATGATTTTTTGCACTTTTTGTTTGTTAAGCCACGGAGATTCGATCTCGGACGCCAATTTAACAAGATCACAAAGATATCGGCGAAATATCGCGGGAGTGACGGGAAATATTACAGTTATGGGAAAAATAAACTTCAAAAGTGGCTCCGAACCGGAGTCTATCCCAGCGAACTCGCATCTGAAAGTCACCTTCGCCGATTCGAGCAAACAAGATGGCGGACACGAAATCTTAGTGGTAACTCAAGTCGATGTAAGCGTTTACAAGAAAGGTGCATCTTTCCATTACAGTGTGGTTAGCAAGAGACCCGACAAAGAGCATTCAGATTATCAAGTATCGGCTGTATTGAACATGGGCTGGGCGTCCAATGTAAAGGATAATTGGATTCGTAGTGGTGACTATCACACAGATACTGCACATCCAGTGAATATTACAGATAGTCAAAGCTTGTACACAGTGGATATCGAGCTAGTAAAGTATACTAGCAGCACTGGTCATGTCTCTATAGGTAAGTGTTACAGGGTCGCATCCCTAAATTTCTCTTTTTCATACGTGTCAACCTCCGAAAATCTCAATGCTTGAGAATTTTTTTTTTGGGGGGGGATAAGGTATATTCATTTTTTGGGGGGAGGGGTGGGTATAACCTCGCAGGCAATGCCGTAAAGAAAGCTTTTGCAAACAAATACACTCATAGATCTCACGAGGGGGTTAGTTAAATTGCGCTGTGCAAGGGAATTATTGTTTTAAATATTTTAATAGAAAATAGGAAAAATAATGATTTTCTATAGAATAATTTTTCGGAAGCAATAAAAAACGCAAAAAAGCGGGAGATTTGTTGCTCAACGTGGGAGAAAGGGAGAAGGGGTCCAAAACCTTGAGACTCCCACCTAATGTGGGAGAGTTGACACCTATGCTTTTTTCAAGGGCAGATCCTTACAATGGAGGGGGGGGGGGGGGGGGGTGTGTTTGATTTACTTTCTGTATGGCATCCTGGTATCCCAAAACACCAAGTAAATACCTGAGCTTGAATTCTATACCCCAAAACCATTACTTCAATTCAAGCACACATCAAATATAGGGATTTTAGCTCCCAATGATAGACCTTCTAAAGTTTTAGTCCATGAAGATCTCCCCCCTCTTATCCCTCAGAAGCACTGCTGTTTTACTAAACGAAGAAAAAGGACAGTGGAAAGGGGATAACATGGATCTTTGGCTGGGGCTAAGCTCTGGAGGAAGAGGGAAAAGGGATTTTTTTAGTATATAGGGTTGTCGTTGAGGATCTCTTACCCAAACACTGTTCAATGTCAAGATATCTAATTTATATTATTGTATTGCTTATATTTTTGTGTTATACAGGTAACATTGTCCTTGTTTGCTCAATGCTTGGATCTGCCCTGTATTTGTTTTGAAGATACAATTATGAAAACTGAGATAATATGAAGATATAGATAGAATATTATTAAGTATAAATAATAGGTGCATAGTATGGCACTTATATCAATTGAACCTTGATTTTTAACCCATTGATCTCTTGTCTGATGCATACTTTCAAGACCATTCATCTCTTAGACTAATGCCTGGATATTTTAATCTTGTTGTGTTTATTTTTTCTTTTTTCTTTTTTTTTTCTTTTGGCTTGTGGGTACTTCTTACCACCAGTATAGGCAGATTGAGGGATCAATGGGTTAGTGTGATGTAGTCAGCACCCTTCTTAATGTGAATGTAAACTTGAGAAGAATAAAGAACTGCTTACATCTGCATGGAACTGTGCATTTTTGTAATCAAAATTCCTTGAAAAATATGTTTACAGATGTATTTTTTTATTACCTGTCTAATTTCAAATTCATTTCTTATTTGGAGATAATGTGAAATTATGAAGTTATTTTGAGTATTACTATAAGAATTTTAAAAAAAATCCAAAATTTATAAACTATTTAAAACTTCAGACCAAGTTTTCGATTTTACCTTTTTTTCCTCTGCTTGTTCAGTGCATTTCTGTCAGATGACATATTGGCAATTCTAAGTTTAGTTCAATGAAAACACTTCAAGGCCTTAGACTGGTGGAGCTGTAACCGGTCTCGGAGTATAAGAGGGCATGATAGAGAAAATTTAAGAAAATATTTGAGGGCGCAACAATGCCCCTATTGGTCATTTCCTTATAATTTAAATATTTGGGGGAGGGGATGTGCCATGGCCCTGACCCATAGCTGTCAGACTCACTTTAGGAAAAATATTAAGAAAATGCAGTAAATGTATCAGAAGATAGCTAATGTGGGAGAATACAGTAAATGTATGGATATTTTCAAGAAAGTTAGGCTTGAGAAAAGGTTCAAAATCTTGAGACTCCCGCCTAATGCAGGAGAGTTGACAGCTATGCTGGCCATAAAGTAATATATTTCATGCTTCGAATTCATTAGCGCGAATTCACAGATTCCTCAAAATCACTCAATCATTTGTTAGAAAACAGATATATAAATACATATATATTTCTTTATTTATATGCATTGTTAAAATGTCACCCTCGTAAAATAAAGGATATTGTATTGTATTGTAATTTGGTTTGATTGACTACCTATAATATCAAATGATACTAAAAAGCCATGACAAGTGTTGTAACAATGATGCTTACCGTGGGGTATTATAAAAACAATAACGATGATAACAATTGTAATAATAATGTAATAAAGCATGACCAAACGTCCCAAAATAGGATGCTCCTTTACCCAATCCCCCTCTCCCCCCCCCCCCACCCCCCCCCCCCCCCAAAAAAAAAAAGCTTATCTCAAAAGCCGTCAAAATTCGAACTGGATTTTGCTTGACATTAAAGGCCAATATTTTCATGTTCCCTTGTTTACTGTTGGCACTATTGCAAACTATACTTACCTTTGGGCAATAGGTTACTTTTGTCGTCAGACATATGTCATATCATCCTCTCAGAGGCCTTGTTTAGTGAAAGTCTTGATGGACCCGCCATGTTTGGTTGTGAGAAGCCCTGAAAACAAGCGTCGAGTAACAGCACAGGGAGCCCGTTACCGCAGACAAAAATAAAATCACCTGTCGTTTTAGTGTAGCTCTCAATACAAAGGATTTCTAATAACTCAAGGGCTTCAGCTGGTGATCAAAACCTTTCAAATTGTAACATATTAATCAATTTCTAATAGCTATTTTTTTACATAAAAAATGTCTTGGGCGAGGGCGCGGCAAAACCGTGCGGTGGTGAAAAACGAGTCGTAGTAAAAAATGAACAGGAAATTTTTGTGCAAGTTGATTTTGGTATTTCTAGCGCGTCACAATTCTAGTAGTACTTCTAGACCATCAAGCTTAGTCCATTGATAAGATCGAGCTAAAAACGGAAGCCCTTGTTTGTATGTTTTTCAGTACCCATGGGAAAGAAAAGACTACTTGAAGCATATTGAGTGGCGCAAAAAGGAAGCAGAGAAGGACGAGGAACTCATGGGCCGACGGCAACGAGGCGATACTGGTCAGCGGCCACTTGAATACCACGAAATGTGCGCAATCGAGCGCGCGTTCAGTGCGCAAACGCAAAGACAATCCAGACCTCATCGGCCAAAATCACCGGAGAGGAAGCCTCGGGAGAGACGCAAATCAGAGGTATTTGGACCCAAGAACCCTATCCTATCGGTCAATCCTATGATCATATCATCTTCATTATGATTCCCATCGATCATCATCACCATCATCATACTTATCATTATCAATCGCTGATCATCACATTATGATAATGATGTTGATAATAATGTTGATGATGATGATGATGATGATGTTGATAATGATGTTGATGATGATGATGATGATGATGATGATGTTGATAATGATGTTGATGATGATGATGATGATGATGATGATTATGATTATGATGATATATGTTTATTACTAGCAGAGAAACTTTAATTCTGCGGGGAAGACCATCATTATCATTAATATTTGCGTATTCATGTTTGCGTGTTTTAAAGGGAAGCTCTAATTCTACGGGGAAGACCTCCATCATCATTTATAATTTACGTATTCGTGGTTGCGTGTTTCCAGGGAAGCCCTAATGCCACGAGTAATCCCGGCCTTAAAGCTACTCCAATATCTAACGGTGCACTTATACGGTGAGTAATGCACTCTCAGAAAGAAGGGCTTTTTTCTACTAGAAGCTCAAAATTAGTAGAATTGTCCCGAGAGACTAGAAACTAAAAACATTTATTGTCGTTGTTCGAGGCCTGCTGTCCGGTTCTCGATAAAGCGGCTTTATTTGTAAATTACTGTTTTGGGGTTTTCGGGCCGATGCCTGGGGCTCGGGGAGGGGGGGGGGGGGGGAGGGGTCACTGCTCACCACAGGAATCCCGGAAGCCCGGTAACAATAATTTCCCGAACTAACCAACTGGAGAGCGGGAAAGCAGCTGAGGTTGTTATGGATGTCCTAGTTGGCATTCACCTTATTTACCCTCCTCAGCAGGCTTCTCTTTTTGTGTTACTAGCTCTTTCCGCATATTACCAGAACAGGGGTCCCGAACTTTTTTTCGAATATAAAAGATATGTGTGCGGAAAGGGAATCGTTCTTATTATATGCTGTTTGTGCTTGAACGCGTTAGACTTCCACTTTAAACTTAATACCGGGTCATTTTCACCGAGTTACTCACAGAATTGTTAATTGATACTCTATTTCTTTCTTAGCCCTTTATCCTGGGAATCGAGCGATATTTTTCTGATTTTTTAAATTCATAGGAAGCAAAAAAGAGCTCGAAATTCTGATGTTCACGGTTCAACCCTTTATTTACTCCTGCAACGAACTTGATCCTGTCCTACAGATATAATGACAACGCGAAAACCTTCCCGTTTCCGGTGTCAACGCGGACACCCTCGCACATAAAGAATTCCCGGCATGCCGAGCGATCAAAACTCGCGATAACTGAGACATCTAGAGAATGCTTTCAGCAGTTAGAGGCTTGAAGAGGTTTAGGCGAAAGCTTGCTAATATATTATCATCTGCGAGAGCGCTGCCCGATAACCTCTACAGCAGAAGGCCAAAACTTCTAAACAACCTGGTTTCGGAAATGCACTAAGAATTACACCTTAAATTGACAGTCTTGAGAATTAATGTAGCGATAATGGGGTCGTAATTATCTTCCTCTTTGTACGTGCTTTTATGGGGCAGCTTATATACTTTGGTTGTTAATTAGAGCCAGGTTAGGAAAGCTTTTTGCCACGCCTTCATGCTTAACAAAAGAGATGATTATTGTTCAAAGAATGGCGCCATGATTTAGGAATACCCTTTAATGGTTTTAACCCCCTGAGTCTAGATAAACAAATTCCTGGATTGATTTTTTTTTCCTGTGGTTCTATCTAAAGCACCGGCAAATTGTTTATTATGCATGTTCTCAAATGAAGTGAACACGCGTTCCCACTGTGTGACACTTAATGGGTAGCTTTGCAAAACATCGTTGTATTTTTGACAAAATTCCAGATCTATCTTTATCGCCATCTAAATAGAATGTTTTAGTGATCGCTGACTTTGAGAAATAACAGAGGATCTACGACATATGTTGACGAGTCTAATGGCGAAGAACTAGCCATATATATTTACTGTTTATTGCTTCAATGGAAATTGATGGATCGACATAATTCACTCAAGGACGTGCAGTTGTATTTATGCTCCCTAAAAAGGTATAGTACACACATAAATAGAGACACAAACCGCTAATAGCGTATACCCATCGTTAAAATCGTTAATAAAACCAGGGTACTGTTCATGTTACTAAGTGATAATTTAGCTAAGAATGCAACACAATGAGTAACTTGGCAAATCAGGCAAAGAAAAACCTTGTGTAACTTAACATGGTTTTGGTGTGAATGCAGCATAAGCCCGGGGGGGCTTCCATGTCGAACTGATAGGGATTCCTGTCGTATTTTTTAGGGGTCAAAATTGGGACTCAGCTATTTTTTTAGGGGGTATCCGAGAAAAAAAAAAATAGGCTTTTCTCTTAGTAATGGTATTTTTTAATGCTTCTGATGTATTTTTTAGGGTAGCAATTTTTGGCGTGCAGGTATTTTTTAGGGGTATTTTTCGAATTTCCCAACGAACATCCTTATCACTTTTACCCTGAAGAACCCCCCCCCCCCTCCCTCCTCCGGGAGCATAAGTCAGAAGTTATACAGTGCTCTTTACCCATGCTTACATGCGGGCTTGTCGCGTAGTCGCAAAGCTGGTTGACGACAACCTTTTGTCAAACGACTGTATAACGACCTACCCGTGAGTTCGATTGTGCTGCTGGCATAAAGATGCACGGGCTCGAAAGAATGTTTGACCACACAGCACCAGCCAATAGTATTATATCTCTCTTTTCAATTCGCTTGCGGTCAGATAGATATCCGCTTACGGCAGTCTTTATCATAGCTATAGTAAAGGGCGTAAGGTAACACGGGATAGTGAAACGCGAATCACATTCTCGCCTCGGCAAAGATTTCTACAATTTCTTTTCGTTTAAAATGACTCCATCATCCTGGAGAAAGAACCCATACAAATATTATATAATTATTGAATTATTTCATACTTACTGTTTAAGTATTGAATAGTTTTGAATTGCTTGAACGCTCGATAACATTTTCTAAAATATATTTCACCATGACCAAATCTATAAGTCGAACTTTTTCTGAAATAACTGAATTCTTGAATTCGTGGAATGAAAAGATCGATAAGGTTTTCTTTCGTTTTTATTCTATAGGCTTTTCTTTCGTTTTTATTCTATATAAATGACCAGGCCCGTACCCATGGGGGGTACAGGGGGTGCGAATGTACTCCCCACAACGGCCAAAGGTCCACTTTTGGTTCCCAAAAGACGTGCTATTTGTAGACAAAACTATAAAGCATAACCTAGATCATTCTGGTATGTAGCCAAATCCGACAATAAACGTTCCGTGAAGATACTGCAAAGGCATAAAAAAGCCCTTTTAGTCTGATGACTATAACATCTTTCTCTTGCTATGTAGCCATTGTAGGTTAAGACTTTTTCATCAGCCTTGGATTTCATTGGTCTAATTCCTTTCAAGATAAGAGGTCTGCCAACGTCCCAGGGAATTAACGAAACATATAGTAACCCTTTTTATCTCTTCATTCGTGAAGTGAGACGTTTTCAAGATGGCCAAAGTCATCCTTGCGACCTTTGTTTCGCAGTCTAACCTTTCTATTACATGTTTCGTGCCCTTTTCTCGCTTTTTGCTAAAAACATGTATGTAATCACTAATTGCTCTAGATCTTCAGTTGGAAGGTTGATGCTCTATATTGTTTTACCATCAAGGGCCGAATTCCTCGAAAACAGGTCAACGCTAACCCAGGGATACATGGGTTGTTTATCGAATGTCTCAATAACCATATTTATTCCTGGATAAGCGCTAACCTACTTTCTTGGAACTTGGTCCAGGCCCGTAGCCAGGGCCTGTCCGGTCTAATGAAGGAAAATTGGGAACCACTGCGAGCTACCTAAGAGAAAATGCTCCGCTTATGGGTGGCCGACTCCCCCCGCTCAAAATCCCACGGCTGCGGGCCTGCCATCGATGGTTTTTTAATCTCTAAAGAAGGAGGGGGGGGGAGGAGGTGCACTGAAACTGCAAAATTTTAGCTAGCACATCTGCTCCCCCTACGGCTTTTACGACCCCCAAAAAAGTGGTGATATTTGTGGTGTTTTTTTTTTCCAAGTCGCTATTATATTAGACGATTTATTTCATTTTATTTGTACGAGTTTCTTGTGATACTCGTTTGGAGGGTACATATTTAAATTAAGCATTCAAGCATTTATTGTTTTACTTTATTCGTTTAAGTAATTTTAGAGCATGTACTTATTTTTAAACAAAATCTTTTTCTTTTTTCAAAAACTTTTTCTTAGTTTCCAAAGTGTAAACTTTCAAAAGACAGCACTTAAACAAAAGCAGATGATATATGATTTGTGTGGGGTCATAAAGCTTGAAGTCCCGTTGTGAAGAAATAATGGGCTTTGTTCAAGAGAAAACATTACGAATTTCACAGTAGGCGGGATTGTGTGACCATTACAAGGTCACACAGGTTGAGCGTCTCTCGTCGGTATCGAAGTACTATTAACTCCTGAAAAAGAACAAAATTCCAAATACTTGGAAGGCTTCTGCCTACCGATTTTCCTACATTGAGCTATTTGAGGGGCACTCTTCTTCAGGAAAATTCTTATTTGACAACAGATGTGACAAGATATATGTAATTTATGCAAATTGTCGACGTTGTTTGGCGGATGGCTCGATTGGATTTGGCTTTGGTCGAGTCTCCTTGGTGCCTCAAGAAATCTAGATATCTCTAAGGCTACAGTCAAGAGTTCTAGACCGATCAACATAGAATAATTTTTGAAGAGTTTTGGAGGTTTTAATGGAACTAGAAACGACCTGAGAGCTCTTTTTAAGCGCGATGTTTGGGCGCCTCCGCTGTGTTGTCGTTAGAAGGTTAGTGTGCACGCAGAACTCTTGCGAACGTTTCACGCCACTTCAGGTACTCGCGCCGTCCAATTAAACCGCAAAAATGCAATTGTACCTAGTATATCTTAAGCACTGTTTAAAGAACAAACTTTTGCTTAACCACAGGGTGTAGGATTTAGTGGTTAAGATAAAACAAAGATGCTAAGCCCTAAGTCGTGTATAAATTTCCCCGTATCGTTTGTTGTTCTACGCGCGTTTTGTTAGCCTTCTAGTAAAATAACGGATTGAAAATGGCGTGACTTTTATCACATGCTACTAATTAAGACAACACCTATATGCCAGATATTTATTTGCAGTCTGAACTTTTTGTAGATTCTTATTATCGAGTTATTTCTCAGCGAGGAATTGTATTTTTCTAGTGTCTGGTGTCCTTGATTGTGTCTAAACCGCGCGCGCAGTCCATAATTGCCACATAAGACCTTTTGCTCTCTGGTAAAACGTAAAGCCTTTAATTTTCACGTACTGTGAGCTTGTTTTGATTCTGATGATCCAGAATTTCCATACAAAAAGATTTAGAGCCATGGCTGTTTTTCAAGGAAAAGTGCGAATAACTGTTTGATTTTATTGTTACTGAGATAAAGATTATAATTGAAATTCGATTATTCTTCGTGCCACGTGAAGAGACTAAATAACTCTTTGTGATCAAATTCAAATGAATTCTAAATGATTGTATAGGGGAGAATAAGTGTTCTTTATAAAACCAAGTCAAGACCATTTCATTCCCTAAAATTGCTTGTGTCAACAAATAAAATGCTTGCTTAGGATGGATCCACTGTTTCTTGAGCACGAATGTTTTCGTCGGTTACATAAAGGATTTCAAAGAAGTTGTAGATAGACTTGATTGGCTCATATTTTTTAAACGTTTTGTCAGATTGCGATAACAGATTTATATAGCTTTCTACATCGGTTAAATGATCATGTTTTTATCTTTTTGCGGTTCGAGAATATTTTGCGGGGGCATCTTAACTTTGTGTTGACATACGCATTTATGCAGTCATATTTTATCTTGCGGTCTCTATAGAAGAGTCCAATTTCAAATTAGTCCAATTCCAAAGGAAATCCATTTTTGATTAAAAACTACCCAAAACTAATTTTCCTATCAAAGCCAATTCTCTTATTGCGAAAGAGACAATGTAGAAATTCACTTTATTTCAAAAGGCTCTTGAAATAAGCAGTAAAAGTAACATTATTGCATAGTTTAGGGACAAAATTTGCGTAATGGATTTAACTGTACAATCCAAGATGTGTAGGTTGGTGAAATCTCGATATAACATGCATGCGGGGATTTGAGAGGGCCTAGCTGTGATATAGTTGTTGCCCTAGGTCAAACAAATTTAACAGCAGATGTTAGCAGTGGTAAAGTATTATTAAAACCACGTTACAATTCCTTATGGTGAGCTGATATTATGAAGCTGATAGAATACTTTTAACTATACGCTTTCTTATCCGATAATGATATGCTTATTTATGAATCCGGAAATATCTAATTCCTATAGTTTATTTTTAACACACTCTATTGACTTGTAAAAACAGTTTTTGTTTCTTTTTCTGTATGGTCTAGGGTTCGTCCAAATTCTTCAGGATTTAAATTTTTCTGGAAAGTTAATATCAAAACACTTCTGTGCTGTGAGGTGGTTATTTCAGGCTTTAAGTCTTTCATTGCCATAACGCCCTGAGACGCCTGTAAAATATAGGCCCAACTCCAAAACGTCAAAAATGCAAACTAAACATCACCAGACCCGGATACTCATAGATTCATCCAAGGCATAGACGACCTTCAAAAGCGCATCAAAGCAATGTAATAGAATTGACTTTTTTGTCAAAATATCAACCTTGATTTCTGACCAATCCGTAAACAAATTCTTAAACTAAGAAACATTTCTTACCAAAAAAGACACAAAATTCCGAACTACAAATAGAGACAAGCAAACACAGATCAAGTCACCAATTGATACCTTTATTGCGCTCCGTCAGGTCCCATTTTACAGCAATAAGTCACAATAATCAATGCTAGAACCTCCATTAGAAGCGAGTCACCATGTTTAGCCTATTTTGCATGCCTGCACTGCATCATGGGAGTCATGGAAACACCTTGACAGACAGGCGGGCAATCTCCTCCTCCAGAATCATAACAGTTTTTTTATAAGTCTCTTTGCCCCGAAGCCAAACAAAACATTTCCAGGTCCAAGGAACCTAGAATAAGCCTGAAAACAATTTTTGAATAAGGTTGGGTAGCAAAGATGGATGGCCCACATTGGAGAGTATGAGGCCATTCACCAGAAAATTCCTTTCTAACTTGGTGAAGCCCAGACAAGGAATTATCTCATTGAATCAACCTCAGCGTGCAAACATCCATGAGCACAGCATTAATTATGCCCAAAAAGACTTCATGATGTCCTAAGGCACTCTACAGATGTGAAAAAGCTGTAATTTTTAAGCAAATTTCAAGCAAAACGGTTTACAAGCAAAGCTGTTTATATTTTTAGGCGCACTGTGACAGCTAAATGTCAAATCATTCGAAAGAGATGAAACCTGATTGGTTGGAAGGAAATCCGATAAAATGATGTAAGCCTTGATTGGCCCACTTTTTCCGGGCAGTGGAATGGTTTTCTCTGTGATGAAAACTTTCTACAACTCGACACAGCTAGAACATGAAGCGATTTCCCGTATAAAGTTAGCGGGCAATTAAGATTTTGGAAGAAACACCCGAAATAGTTTACCGGGTGACATTCAGGGTTTCTGAGTTTATTGGCGTTTCAAGAAACGACCACATGGAAACACAAGTAGTTCACTATTTTCCAATAAAGAAAAAAAACAAATTGAATAAGCTTATTATCTCATAAGGTTCACTGATTTCACATGAAACTTCCACGCTGTGTAGCCATTTTGGGAAACAAGGTAGGCTAATAGCGGCAAAATTTTGGGGGTCGTTGCTTTTGGAGTCGTAGCTTTTGGGTTCACAGGTTTTAAGTTTAAGGTCTACGTTTTGTGGACACCGGGCTTTAAATTGGGTTATGGGCCATGCCTGGTGGCCCAGCGATCATTGCGGGCGCACACAAGGGTCTCTACTTGCGCAAAGAGCGCTCGCACCACTCGGCCGCCTAATTATATTCGGCGAATTGCACTAAGAATTCACGTGACTTTTTGAGTTGCAAATTCAAGTGAAATTCCACGCCAGAGAGGGACGTAAAATATCCATATCAAACATATTCCCCACGGATAGTGTCCTTCGTATGCATTGCCTTATATGGGCATTGATGCCCATATTTAGAAGAGCTAAAGTTTTCCCGCTCCCTGGTCTCCAGAAAACATGGTGAAAAATGCTGATTCCTGTAAATTTAAGACTCGAGGCAAAAATGTGTCAAAAAAACTTTATCGCTTGGTCAAATCTTTATCACACAAGCCTTGAAAAGCCCTTAGACCCAGGCCTCCAAGAGATTGGCCGAGCGAGTTTTAAGGTCACCCAAATATTGATATGAAATATTTCAATCAAAATAAGCATTTTCTGACTGAGAAACTTTCTGGCTGATTGGCAAACTAAATTGTTGTTGATATTTTCCCGCCAAAAGTCGGAGAGCGGACAAGTTTGCCACCTGAAATGTCACGTGGTTTGTTAGTACAAGGAATTCGTTTTTGCTTGCCGCTATCTTGAAAAAGAACACTGGAGACTAACGTTTTAGATTATCACAGGTTTTTAATGTGCGCTCGTCCCAGGCCCCATGAGACCATTTATGTGTGACAACTGATTAATAATTAAATTCTTTTATATTTATTTCAGCACTAAAAGTCGTGAGGACCTTGAAGAGTACGGACCATACGTACCCCCAGCAGCGGTGGGAGAAAATGGAATTCCATCAGGAAATCGAGAAAAATCCCACGGCAAGAAATCATCATTCTTCGGGTTATTCCGCAGCTCTAGTGATCCCGACTTCCACGCAAACTCTAAAACACGGAGGTCTTTTAGTTGGAGGAAAAAATCTCCCGCGAAGAGGCACGCACCGGAAGGTGGAGAGTATGATAAATCACTTCCGGTCAATGGAGTGGATTCACTTCCGTTAAAAACACATCCGGTTGATGACGAACTACCGGTGGACCAGATTCTTGATGATAAGCTAGATATTGATCGGTTGTCAACTGAAGCTCTTCAAATTTCTGAACTTCCGGGTTATTCACTTCCGGTGGAAGAACCCGTACCTTTGAACAATTCACTTCCGATAGATTCGCTATTTCCGGAAGATCCTTCCTGGAGAAGGGCAAAAGAAATTTGGGAGAAAAACGAGACGGGGGAGACAAAAGAGGAAAGGAAAAAGAGACATAAAGATAAGAAGAAGAAACGCGAGGAGAGCAAGGAACGTCGGAGACATAGCGACAAGGCTGTAAAATTGGAACGGAAACGGGAAAAGGAGGAGAAAAAACGAGATAAGAGTGAGAAACGTGAACGAAGTCGAGAGCGAAGTAAGGATCGTAAAAAGGACAGAGACTCTTCAAAACATAGAGATAAGGAAAAGGATAGAAGTAGGGAAAGGGACAGGTCCGGAAGTAAACACCGGTCGAAAGATCGGACAAGACGGGATAGCGGTGATTCGCACGAGAGACAACATAGACCACAGCGCTCAGGAAGCGATGCGTCTAACGATAGCAGACGCGGCACGCATAGGAGCCGTAAACACAAACATAGACTCGAATCAGAAAAGAAAGCGAAAAATGTGAAAAAGATAATAATCCATGAACTAGACAACCTCGAACTTGATTCCGAGGGACTCAAAGAGATTTTAGATAAGTTGGATGGACTTGGACGCTTAAAAAGAAAGGCCGACAGATCACGTGACAGATCTAGGTCACGAGAATCACAAAGGTCACGTGAGCGAGTGGAGAGGTCACAAGGCAGGTCATGTGAGCATCACAAGGCGCGTAGAGCTAAGGAGAGGGAGAGGAGACGGAAGATGAAGGGCAAAGAAAAACACGTGTATATTGACTCTGAGGTAAGGGCGTCTAAAGGCACTAGGATGTTAGCGCAAGTGAAAACACCATTGCGCTTGATAATCTAGTGAGAATAGGAGAATTTTTCTGTTGTGCTCACGCTTTCGTCCTAGTGAGAACCAGTTTCAAGGCGCGTAACTGGGCTACTCCGCCCCCCCCCCCCCCCCCCCCCCTTACCCCCTCCACCTTCTTCGACAACCAATGGTTCGCAAAGATGCTTGACGATAGACAGAAAAAGGAATTTCAAGCGTTTTGTTTCCTTGTTAAGCTTAGATTCCATCCCCCAAAAGCAGACGTTTACGATCCATCACATTGGCTTACATAAGAAACCTGCGTTCAAAAAACATACACTCTTTTTTTTTAAAAACGTCCAGCCTGAGATTTAACTAAATTCTATAAACATACCGAAGCTCAGATAGCAGAAAAATATTGCTTCGTTTTTCTGATCTGAAAAGCAGAATCGAATTGTGTTTATAATATTAACCATTATTGCTATTGACTCTTCCTAATAATTCATTTTTATTTTTATATTATGTTTTTATATACACTAAAATGTAAGAACATCGTAAAGAATATTTTCAGCTTTAAAATACCACCAAAAGTAAGTACGGCCCAGTCTTAATTGAAAATCAGACGTTTTTAAAAACCGTGACCCTCTACTTCCGGTTGCCCGCCCCTTCCAAGAAGTATGTCTCCTGAAGCCCTTTTTATCTCTTTCCACAGGATTCCTACCACTGCCATGCGTGTCAGAGATCACTCCTCGAATTCGAGGCAAGACAGGAGCAGTGCAGTGCGGACATCGACAGCGCGCGACGCTCAATCGAACACAAGATCCAGCGACTGGAGAAAAAGTTTGATCAACAGTTCTCTTCAACTGAGAAAAACATGGACAAAAACGACTCTTCCCTCCCTAAAAAGGAGATATTCCAACAGATTGTTACGGACCTTTCCGACGAATTTCAAAAGGTCACTCGGAATCTTGAAGTTCGTACCAGCGAAATGAAAAATGAACTATCGGTTTTGGTTCAAGAGAAGCCGACAGATTGGACGAGAGAGACAAGAGAAGCGAAAAGTAGGAGCATACCCCGGACGGGAAAAGTGCTCTCACCAGATCGAGGATTGGTTACCAGGAGCTCGCCGATACTATGGCCGAGCGGGAGTAGAGGCGAAAATAAGGCCGTTATTGACGACAAGAGCTGCGTTGAAGGTGAGCTGGTAATCCTGATAGTTTTATTTATATTTAAAAAGAGCAAAGCTCTGTGTGAAAGATTTTCAATCTTTTTATATATATAAATAAATATATATAGATAGATAGGTTTTAAATCTATATTTTGGAGCTTAAGAGTGGACCAATCTAACAGTTATGTAATAGTATGGTTAGATCGAGGGGTCTTGATGACGTCACCACAGGGGATCCGAAAGTAGATGGCAACCGGATAGTATACCTGAGACAAAGGCACAGGGTACCCGGATAAAGTGCCTGAGACTAGATAGATGCCTTTCTCTAGTTGTAAGTAGTCAGTTGTGCATGTACCCTGCACGCCAAATAAGGTAACACATTTCATCCCGTTAATAGGTAACGCACAGGTGCGAGTCAGTCAGTCGAATGCTCTGGACACTCTGAATGAGCCTCAGACGAATGTTAAAAAAAGGACATCTCATTATCACGAAGGTACCTCATCTGACAGCACCGCGGAGGCCCTCAAAGAAAGGGACCAAGACCTGGCAGAAGACCTTTTCGAGAAGTTTATCAATGTAGACCAAGATCACGTATGCAAGGATCGTATGCAAAATGGACATGGAATCGAGTCCCCACATAATGAGGTGCTGTCCGATGACGCGGCTGAGGCCCTACGGATTAAGTACCTGGGCCAAATCAAGGACCTTGAAAGACAGTATAGGGAACAGCCCCCTGAGGAACAGGAGGCGTTGCAAAAACGAATCGAAGAGCTAGAATCACTTCTCAGAGAAATACGAACTTCTTCTTCCTAAGATCAAGATGATATGGTTATGTTCGAACATATTTTGCATGAAAGGAAGAAGAAGGGAGGCAAAATGTGAAATGTGTCTAATGTGATTGCAGGAAATATCTCCATACTAACATTTTCGGCGCGCACCAAAACACGATGGAATTTTCCCAGTTGGCTATTTTTGGTAGCACGCGTGGCACTATAAATAACTTTTGGTGGAGAGGCCGGTGAGACCCAATTGCTCTATTGACATTGATTACTACAATATTTTGTACCAGCCAAAAGTTACGTTTTGTACGAGTTGTTTCTCTTGGAAACTTTTTAATGTAATTTGCACATTGTTGATATCTCAAGACAGTATTTATGAGGAAAATATTTGTAATATTTTATCGCAAAATTCATATAAAAAATGATTACACTGATTGAATCTTTGTGTAATTATGTTTTTTACGAACTGCATCTCTGTTATTTGGGGTCTAGATATATCACATAGCACTTGACCGGGATCTGCTTTGCTCCCCCTGCCCTACCTCCTCAGAAGTTGTCTCCCCTAAAAAGTTGCCTCTCCCTGCCCTTCTCCTCAGAGGTTTCCCCACCCTACCCTTCCACCTCAGAGGCTGCCTCCGCCTGCCCTCCCCCCTCAGAGGTTTCCCCACCCTACCCTTCCACCTCAGAGGCTGCCTCCGCCTGCCCATCCCCCTCAGAGGTTTCCCCACCCTACCCTTCCACCTCAGAGGCTGCCTCCGCCTGCCCTCCCCCCTCAGAGGTTTCCCCACCCTACCCTTCCACCTCAGAGGCTGCCTCCGCCTGCCCTCCCCCCTCAGAGGTTTCCCCAACCTACCCTTCCACCTCAGAGGCTGCCTTCGCCTGCCCTCCCCCCTCAGAGGTTCCCCCACCCTACCCTTCCACCTCAGAGGCTGCCTCCGCTTGCCCTCCCCCCTCAGAGGTTTCCCCAACCTACCCTTCCACCTCAGAGGCTGCCTCCGCCTGCCCTCCCCCCTCAGAGGTTGCTTCCCTTGCCCTCACCTTCAGGGGTTGCCTTCTTTGTCGTAACGCAACTAGAGATTCTAGGCTCCAATCTTGGCTTACGCAAAGGGTTCGAGAGGGGTCTTAATATACAGAGACAGACGAGAGAATTTTCGTCAATTACTGGCCACGCGACAAACCAGCATGCGATTATGAGTTTAAATTGGTGGAGTCACTTAGTCGTCTTGTAACTCCGACCCCGTCCCAACATATCCGTTCAATCTTTTTGTTTCGTTTTCATAAGGATCGCGTAAACACGAATCCTTTTTATTTTGAAAGGTTCCGTCCACACGAAAACACAGAAAGGATAACAAGCTCTACCGCGCATGCGTCTGCCAACTATTTTCCTTGTTTACATCGCGCGCGCAAAGAGAACCAATCATTTTCGAAACGTTACGTTTTTGTCCACACGGCACCACAAGGGCATGCATCTTTTTCAAATTGTTCCGTTTTCGGTCATCGTTTACGTGTGGACGAAAGCCGTATGGTAACAAAGATGTTGCGTTTTCAAATGAAACGGATACGTGCGGACGGGGTGTCAGTGCGTACGTACACCAGCAAGACAGGTACATTCCAATGTATTTTTCTCTGCGTTTATTCGTCCTATCGAGTTTCAAACATGTTTATCACAATTAGCTAAGCAATGTTCTAGGGAAAACAACGTTCTTTTTGTGTTCCGTTCTAAATGCAAATGCATACTTGTTTATAAGTATTTAGAACTCAAACGAAAAGAACGGCGCTAGACGAAGGCCTCAGAAACATAGCAAAGTACTATGCAAACAGCGGGTCGACACATCCAGCATTGATGACAACGTCTAGCTCAAACTAGCCACAAGACGCCAGCATGTCCCGAATAGGTGAGCGAGCCCCCATCCGCCACATCCTGGCTATCGATCTTCCTAAAACCTGAATATTTCCTATGTACTAGACATGATTGCTTCAGAAAGTCGGCATGGGAATGTTTGGTGTGTGGTTTTCCAGAAGACACAGCATAACCGCCTGAAAAAAATATATATAAAAACAGACACGTTATCAGTCAAAGGCCATCGATCTCATTAATTATAATTTCCATTTGACCGATGCTTAATATGAATACCGTAGATATGTGCTTCTATTCAGTTCTTAGTGTTTCCTGAACTTCTTGGATTCTACTCACCATAGCTGTCCACTTCCGGTTCTCGGCTTCTTGCCATATAAGGGATTTTTCGGAATAGAAGACGTCATCCGTCACCTCCTCTGGGTGGCGTGGCAGACAGTGCAGGAATACCGAGTCCTGATTGGTCAGGCTCATTAACTGAAAAAAATCACACCACACTGTGTGATGTAGTGATGGTCATAGTAACAAGTGAAACAAGAACGAGAACAACAACTACAATCACACCACACTGTGATGATCATAGTAACAAGAACAAGAACAACAATAATCACACCACACTGTGATGATCATAGTAACAAGAACAAGAACAACAATAATCATACCACACTAGTGATGATCATAGTAACAAGAACAAGAACAACAATAACAATCACACCACACATGATGATCATAGTAACAAGAACAACAATAATCACACCACACTAGTGATGATCATATTAACAAGAACAAGAACAACAACAATCATACCCCACTAGTGATGATCACAGTAACAAGAACAAGAACAACAATAATCATACCACACTAGTGATGATCATAGTAACAAGAACAAGAACAACAATAACAATCATACCACACTAGTGATGATCACAGTAACAAGAATAAGAACAACAATAACAATCATACCCCACTAGTGATGATCATAGTAACAAGAACAAGAACAACAATAATCATACCACACTAGTGATGATCACAGTAACAAGAACAAGAACAACAATAATCATACCACACTAGTGATGATCATTGTAACAAGAACAACAATAACAATATTAAAGGCTCGCCCCCTGTAATTGCTATCTAAATAAACCTCAAATACCTTAAAATTCACTTGATTTGTCACTTGATTTGTTTAACAAATGAAATATAGGTTTCAGATTAAAAGTCATTCCACTTTAGTCGGATACAGCAATTAAAAACCATTAATGATAATATATTTCAATACTAAAAATAAGAGGGGAGAGGGGGGGACATTTTCCTTACAGTCAAAATTAGTTCTATACCAAGCCACCATAAGCTTTCCAAGTTTATAGGCCTTCCTATGGACAACATTACATCATACCTCTTTGTTGACTTGGTAACCCTGGAAAGCCTTGAGTCTCGCCGCTGACTCCTCCTCCTGTCCCATGCTAACCCATGTGTCCGTTACCACGACATCTGCCTTTTCACATGCTTCACGAGGGTCTCTTGTTAACTCGATTGTCGTCTTAAACTAATAAAGCAAACAATGTTCTCAAAATATTAAATTCTGTAAGACTGCATATCCTTGCTATGGCATTAGCTTTGCTATTGGTTCACATTCTTAAAACTTATGTCCTAAGAAAAATAGCACACTAAAGCAGGTTAGATATAATGGGCAACCTTGAAAGTTTATTTTCATTCTGTGCATTTCTTGATGGCATATTTTCTTATGAGTGCTTTTGATTAACTATAGGTAAGTCTGTAAGTTTTCTCACAGTAGAAATTGCTGTTTGTTTCGTTGAGTTTGGTTTCCAAAATAAAAGTTGAAGAACACTGCTTGGGACTGAAATTAATGGCTCGAAAACATCTATTTGGGGGGGGGGGGGGGGTCACCAGTCACCACTCCAGTCCCAGCTACAGCCTTGAGAGATCATATAGCAAAGATAATTTATTACTTCACCTCTTTGGCAAATTCCATGGCATCTTTGAGAATTTCTGGGTCTGGATCATAGCCCTATTGATAAAGATAGAAATGAGGTCTGGAAATCTTGGAATGGCGGCAGATAGGGGGCGGGGATATTGACATACCCAAAAAAAGTCATCATAATTTGCTTGGCCTATGTCTCAGGGTGTAAGATCTGCCAAAGTGCCATCCAGGCCCGTACCCAGGGGGGGGGAAGCAGGAGGTGCGAATACCCCCCACACACACACACACAGACACACACAAACACAACAGCCAAAGGTCCACTTTCGGTTCTCAATAAAGGTGCTAGTAGACAAAACTATAAAGCAACTGCAATCCATCCCTAATGGGCCTTTTTATAGATACACAATCCCTTAGAATGCCTTGTTGCAGACCAGCAATTATTCTTAGGGGTTGAAATTGATGCTGACCTCACCCATCCTTAGGGTTAAAATTTATTTTCTCAATGCGCAGATTTGCCTTTTTTAGGGAGACCCAACTCCTGCCCTGGGAAAAGAACACATCACCAAAGCCAAAAAGTAGAAAATCTTCACAATACCTTGGGAGTGGCTATTTGTAGTTTCATTCCCATCTTTGGCGCAGCCATCAAAAAGGAATGCAAGATATTATTGCCATCTCCAACCCATGCTACTGTGTGGTTATACAGAGAACCAAAATGTTCCTGGAAGGAATTAAGGTGGTGTTCAGGAGACATAAAGCACTTATCCTATTCAGGTGTGTAATCAAAATTTACTGAATTTTCAATACAGTGTTATATAATAATACAGAGTTATTATTGATTTCCATGTTATTTTTGATTTACATTGTGGGTTTGGTATTGACAAATATCTGAATACATTTTTTTTATAAATACAAGAAAATAATTATTAAAGATAACTTCTCCATTATAGATTCAGCCAATACAAAATTTTGTACCTGCAGAGTTTGTAGATCTGCCAGAATTTGCAAGGGATGGTAGAGGTCTGAAAGGCCACTGAAATGGTAATTGAGATGTTAAAACAAGAGGATCTATTAAAATAACTATTTCAAGTCTTCTCACCTGACGACTGGTACAGTTGCATTATTAGCTAATGACTCAACCTCCTCTTGTTTATTCACACGTGCAAGGATGATGTCAACAAACCCAGACAAGACTCTGTGTGAGAATGGAAAGATTCCAGTTAGAGACAGTTGTGATTTAAGTGAAGTTAGTTTGCTATAAAGATGCTACAACTATCTCTTTACTTAAGGTTATAGGAGTTTTTTTTTAAAAAAAGCAGGGTTTGCTTAAAGAATCAAATACAGGGCTGTCACTCCAACAACTTCAATTCTAAAGGCTGGTTCTCTCTTGGACATAAGTGCAAGCGGAACGCACATAGTTTTCCCATTCTCACTAGAACATAAGCGCAAGAGAACGCAACTGCTTAATTTTCTTGTGCTTACGCTTATGTTTGACCAACTCACACTGTGTTGCGCTTCCGTTTGCGCTTATTCTTGTGCTTACGTCCCAGTGAAAACAAACCTTAATCATTGGCTACTCTGTAAACAACTCTAGGAAAGAATCCCTGCAGTGTGTTTTGTTGCTAATGCTTCAAACTCTCAATCTCTCTTCACTTTTCTACACCTTGCATAGTGCCACACTCTGCACAAAGCTTATCTATACCTTTTTACAAGCTCTGTAATTATGCAGCAATTCCAATTTTCATACCTGTCAACCTTCGAAAAACTCAAGGCAAAATAGGGAATAGGCAAAATATCGATTTTCTATTAAGAATACTTTTTTGGAAGAGATAAAAATCGCTAAAAAGCGGGAGATTTGGTGCTCCATGCGGGAGAGCAGGAGAAGATGCCCAAAATCTTGAGAATCCCGCCTAATGCGGAAGATTTGACAGTGGTCTGAATTTTGATTCTATCTCTATCGCTGAGAACCTTCTAGTGTGTTTGCAAATTGCTCTATGTAAGACCTCAACTATTCTAAAGACTACTGAATGGCTTCACTTTTTTTGGCAATGACACACTATTTTCCACAACTTTCTTACAAAAAGAACAAAAACACTTTACAAATGCTCTTAAGAATATAGTCTTAAAAGAAAAATCTAGATGATTTTTGTACCATTAGGCTTACTTTACATAGGAAGGGGTGTATGGCTACATGTTGTCCTGGGTGTGACGATTATTTCCATTCGCCCTTTACCTTGCTGTATCATAAATGTTCTCATTAACTCCAAGGTGGATGTCCTTATCAGTGAGAAACACAGGCTGACAGCCAAGTAAAGACAGACCTGGATTAATAAAAAACTGTTGATGGCCTGGAATTCCAATTACCAGCAATAAATGGGAAAAACAAAGGTGCAGCATTAACCAAACAAAAACCCCACCCCTTTTTAATTAATCATTAGCATTCTTCGAGGCTTAGGTCTTTTCAGGTGTTTGGAATGGACCAGAAAGGAGGGAGGCAGTGCAACCCCTGGGGTGTGTATCTTGGTGTGTGCACCCATCCTGAAAGTGGGTCATTTCTTATTAAAAGATCGTCAAAAACTACTTAATAAAAATACTCAAATAGTCAAATACTATTATTTAATTATGAATGTGCACCACCACCATAGCAAATACTGGGTGACGACCTACTGTGTCAAGAATGTTTTATTCATTATAATAAAATAAAAATATGCCGCAATACCTGTTTCCATGGAAATGCGTGTTCTAGTACTGCGCTTTAGGAAAATGAGGGCAGCTGATTTTCCACTCAGAGGACTAAAGGACTGAAATGAGAATTTTGAATTATTCACCTTAGAGGTGGTTTTCAAAGACACGATGGGCTGGGTGAGTTTCTTTTACTGTCATGCAAGGCACACTAATGTGGCCACCTTGACAACTTTGTGAAGTAAACCATTTATCTGGCTGACATGAAATTCACCTAACCAACCAATGAGGCAAATAAATGCTTTGTGCATGGAGCATGATTCATGAGTCTATGATTTAAATATGATAATTAGCTAACATTCTTAACTTTGAACTTTAGTGGTAGCCAAAGTAGTATAGGGGTAGCGATGGGTAAATCCGAGACTTGCCTAGGCGTCGGGAACCGTGTTTCAGAATCCAAACCTGAGACTGTCAAATTTCCGAATCCGTGCCTGAGACTCTTGTCAAATTTGAATCCGAGCCCAAGCTTTTCCAACTTGTTTTCAGATAACTTGCTCAGGTATGTCATAAAAATCAGTTAAAAAAAAGGATAAGTAGAGTTACAATTCAGTCTTGCTACAAGGGGAACCCGCAGCATGGTAACAACATTAAACAGATAGTGTTTAACAAATCAGAGACTCTGAGATTGCGTTTAAAAATCAGAGACACCGAGACCCTAATATTTTTTGGGGAAAATGAGACTTCGAGACTTGTGTAAAAAAAACACACTGAGATTCTGAGACTTTGCAAAATTTTCGCTACACCTTGCATCAAGGAGATCTCAGCAAGTTTCTTACCTCAGATAGATATTTCCAGTTGGGGTCTTTAAATCTCGCTTTGAGATCAGCGGCACACCAGAGAAGATAATGAATCTCATCACTAGTAAAGTTCTTGAGAGTCAAGAAATTACGGCCTTTCACAGATGGAAAGGGGTGGTCCGAATGACTGAAATGTGAACAATCATAAATAATATCATGGAGGTTTGGGTGTCGCTTTTTCTGTTGTTTGAGGCCCCTTCTTAATGGTTCTGGACGTGTGTAATGTAATATTATGCAAGAAGGGGTTAGGGGTAAGAAAAAATGGTTCATTAGTAGTCAACCACTTAACTTTTCAGGGGGGGGGGGGCTTTGGGGGAGATCTTAAGTTAAAAATTTCCTGCAAGCCCTTTGGATCTTAAAAATTCCTACAAAGTTTAGTGACATTAAAAAAAAAATCCTGCGCTCAAGCTCATGTAAAAAAAAAAAAAAATCCACCCCCCGACCCCCCCATCAACTCATGTCGGTCCCTAAAAAGAATAAAGAATACGTACTTTTAAGGTTGGCACTCTTGCCGAGCTTAATTGCATTAAATTTGAATTAAAAACCCGTTGTAACTCGTGAGACTTCTCCGCTTTTACTTTTTTTTAGAAATTTGAGTGCTATTTACGTGTCATGTTTATACAAACCATTTTGTGATAATAACTTTTTATCGAAGAAAAACAAGAACAGAAAGAAAAGGGAACAAGTTGAGAGCTCAATTCGAACCAGCCTTTGCTGAACTAGATCCACCTACTTAAATACTTCTTATAGATAAATAAATAAAAGGTCATTAAAAGGTGTGAATAGTGTTCAGTTTGACTTTAGAACTTTCAACGTGTCAAATAAACAGAAAAAGACAAGGAAAACATCAAGCTTACCTCTCGCTCGAAAGCTCTCTCTTGGAAAGTAAAGCTCCAGATGGTTTAGCATGGTGGATGCTGGGCGATATAATCTTTGAGAAACGTTGAAAACTTGATAAAATTCTAATGCGAATGGAAGCCATCTTGGTCTTGCTAGTTCAGAACCTCCCGGCCCCTCCCCCCCCCCCCCCCCCCCCCCCCCTTTTCCACTATCTTATCCGATCCTTGTGCGTTTATTTTGGCGGGAGCAAATATTTTAACTCATTAATGGAGGGATTATTGTCCTCAAGTCATAGCTTTATCAATACCTACTCATTTATTTAATTCTATTAATGAACTCAGAAAAGTAGGGTCTTAAAATTTGCACAGAGAATATTATGGCACATTTATGAATCTCCTGTTATGAATCTGAAACTATTTCTGTTCAAAAAGACCTAGTCTTCTTCTCTTTTCATTAATTATCCTTTTTTGGGCTTTTTTTGTGTTGATTTTATTTTTGCTAGCATGATAAGAGGGGTCTCCTGTGTTACGGGATGAGAGACCACAGTCTGCTGGATTCTCCAAATCCCAGCGGTTTCTCACCAAAAGGTATAAAAAAATAACGCCAAGCCAAAATGGCGTCGGACGATGAAGATGTACCCGGTATGTTTATCTGCCGAAAATAACGATAATACCTAATAAACACTGACAAGGCATCCTTCTAGCTAAGAGAGGACAAAAATAGGATTATACTTGTTTTGTATGGCGATCTAATTTTGTTTGTTTTCGTTGCTAATTTTGTAGAATCGGGTGCTGTTTTCACTTTTGGAAAAACTCGTTTTGCTGATAACTTGGCAAACAAATTCTGGATTCGAGACGATGCTGTGGTTAATTTATCCTGTGGAGATGAACATTCAGCTGTAGTTACAGGTAAAGACACACTTTGGGCTTGAACTGCTATTCTAGATGTTCAGTATTATTTTAGACAGGTTCGCAATCTCTTTTACTCTCAACAAAGACGACAGTTTGTGTTTTTACCCGAGAAACGCCAATAGTAGAATAACTTGTCTTGTCTTTTTACAGCAAATGGTAAATTATATACCTTTGGATGCAACGACTGGGGACAACTTGGTCATGGAAATACGAAATCTTATACAAAACCCAGCGTAGTTAAAAGTAAGATAAGTTTTAAAACTTCCGTCTCGTAGCGTATATTAAGTAATTGCCTAGTTGCCTGGTTACTGTCAACCATGTTTCAAAGACCAAACTCGAGATAATGGAAATACCAAGAAACCAAATCAAACGATTAAATAAACCATCAAACCTTCTCAGGACTTTGGGATTAGTATGAAATTGATTTTTTTTTTATTTAAAGATGGAAAACTTTTGTTCCTCTTTGCATGTATATTTTATAGAAGTCTGTATTTGTGGCTTGGCAATTTGCTGCATAATTAGAGTAATGAATAATTCAATCCTGTCTATATTGAGTGTTAAAGGATTCATTATAGCTAAATTTCTTTTTATTATGTTATTGTTTATTGGGATAGGATTGCCTCGTATGATAGATAAATAACTACACAATAAAGGATTCGATGATGCATGGCATCAAAATTTTTTGTGTTGGTATTAATTCAATTACTCTCTGTTTTTAACCAGGTATTTTTTCACTGTAACTCGTTTGTTAATTATATATTTTCTAGAGTTTTGATTTTCACCTGTGTCTTGTAACTTGATATCTTTTATGGAAATATCTTATCGATATTTCACTATTAAAGGCTGCAACATTTTATTGTAGAAAGGGGACTTGCACTAAGAGATCACTTGACTCTCTGGGTGGCAAACTAGCACATGCTAGGCTTCTAGCAGCAACATAACAGCAGTTGTTTAGTGCTTAGAATAAAACCAGAAAGTTTTAATTCAGAAAGGGTTTTTTTAGTTTGAAGATTTTTTTATTAATCTGTGGCGTGATGGATGCAGTCATTCCTGTGTCAAAGGTCATGTGATCTTACCAAGTGCATATTCAACACACAAATACAGTAGTCTTGCCCTGTAGGTGAAATCTTGTACTTGACCCTACTAAGAATTTAAATATCATTTTCATAGAGCTAAAGCCTGAAAAGGTTTATATGGTAGCATGCGGCAGAAATCATACCATTGCAGCAACTGGTAAGTATAAAGAGGGGTGGATCCAGGATTTCTCAAAGGAGGGAGGGAGGGGAGGGGTGCAAGAGGATTTGATGGGAGAGGGAAGAACATATATAAAACATAACTTCTAAGGAAAATTTCTTTCCAGGGGTTAGGGGTGCACCATGTACCACCTGGATCCACTATTGTTTGTGACTGTCGCTCACTTAAATGACTGTCATTCAAATTATTATCAAATTCTTCAAATCTATATGATATGTACAGTACAAGTATTATCAGGGAAGCATATATGCCGATAGGCATCACCATAGCAATGCATCAATCACTTGGAGTAATTTATTTAAACATTTTCTTTTTTCTTTGAATATCCCCATAAAATGTATATAAATTTGCATTTTTTTGGTTGATTCCATGCAATAAAGCCTGATTGTTGTTCTCCCTAGAATCTGGTCATCTTTATAGCTTTGGGTGTGGTGGAGATGGGCAGCTCGGACATGGGGATGCTGAGGTAAAATTAACCTCCATGTAAAACCATCTCAAATGATAAGCAATTTCTATCTCAAACAGAAGTTCAGTAGTGTACCCGGACATACAGTGTAAGAAAGAAAAACTATTACAGACTTTTATTTATTTTAAATTTTTTTAAACTACAGGAAAACTACACTATTTTCTGCATTTCGGTATCACAAAAGCTCTAAAACCAGTGTTGATTCATTTCCCTATTATTATCTCTTTTCACGCAGGATTCCCATGTACCTAAGATTATAGAAGGTCTTGATGTACAGAAGTACAAGCACTTAGCTTGTGGCTCGGACTTCTCTGCAGCTATTACAGGTACCATGGAGTGCTTGATAATAGAAAACCCTTAGAGTGCTCTTAATTACTACACAGTAGAGATTATTTAGGACCTTGCATGGTTGAATAGTGATTTAAGCGTTAGTTCAGAAAGCTTGACTTGGACATAGAGACTTTTGGGATCCAGTTAACTTTCATTATAACCCAGTCTCATCTTTAAGCACATTGCAAGTTATAGTACAGGCATTGATAACAAACCCATGAGAATCACAAACTCATTCCTACTGATATTACAGTATAACCTGTAAACCAGAAAAAAGAATGTAGTCAGGTCAGAATAACTCTTATTCATAGGGGCTTTTTAAAAATTATCTCTTTCAGAAAGAACAAAATGTCAATTTTTTAAACAAGTTTATTGTATTCCACAGAGAATGGGGAATTGTACACATGGGGGTCCTGTGGTGAGGGTCAGAATGGCCTTGGAGAAGACACAGAGATACCCACCAGGCTTCACCTTCACGGCAAGGTGCGCACGGTGTCATGTGGGTACTATCATATGGCCGTAGTCACAGGTAAGACCCATGAGGGGAATGGAATACAGTCGATTGACAAAATGTTGTCGTCAACTGACCTTGTGAATAGCCCGCATGTAATCATGGATAAATCCACCAAAGTGCCTAGCTGTGTTTATTAGCCACCACATAACCTAGCTTAAATGCGGTGGCTAATATATGCAGCTAGGTACTTCACTGGTTTTTACCCATGCTTACATGCAGGCTTGACGTGTAGTCACGAAGCCTGTGAGAGGAAGGTGGGGAACAGTTTGGTATCAGAGAAAACAAAGAAATGCCTATCATTCCATTCATTTTATTGGCAAGGTTCGTATGTGGTTATTGGCAAGGTTCTTATGTGGTCATTGGCAAGGTTCTTATGTGGTTATTGGCAAGGTTCTTATGTGGTCATTGGCAAGGTTCTTATGAGGTCATTGGCAAGGTTCTTATGTGGTTATTGGCAAGGTACTTATGTGGTTATTGGCAAGGTTCTTATGTGGTTATTTGCAAGGTTCTTATGTGGTCATTGGCAAGGGTCTTATGTGGTTATTGGCAAGGTTCTTATGTGGTTATTGGCAAGGTTCTTATGTGGTTATTGGCAAGGTTCTTATGTGGTCATTGGCAAGGGTCCTATGTGGTTATTGGCAAGGTTCTTATGTGGTCATTGGCAAGGTTCTTATGTGGTCATTGGCAAGGTTCTTATGTGGTCATTGGCAAGGTTCTTATGTGGTCATTGGCAAGGTTCTTATGTGGTTATTGGCAAGGTTCTTATGTGGGTATTGGCAAGGTTCTTATGTGGTCATTGGCAAGGGTCCTATGTGGTTATTGGCAAGGTTCTTATGTGGTTATTGGCAAGGTTCTTATGTGGTCATTGGCAAGGTTCTTATGTGGTCATTGGCAAGGTTCTTATGTGGTCATTGGCAAGGTTCTTATGTGGTCATTGGCAAGGTTCTTATGTGGTTATTGGCAAGGTTCTTATGTGGTTATTGGCAAGGTTCTTATGTGGTCATTGGCAAGGGTCCTATGTGGTTATTGGCAAGGTTCTTATGTGGTCATTGGCAAGGGTCCTATGTGGTTATTGGCAAGGTTCTTATGTGGTTATTGGCAAGGTTCTTATGTGGTTATTGGCAAGGTTCTTATGTGGTTATTGGCAAGGTTCTTATGTGGTTATTGGCAAGGTTCTTATGTGGTTATTGGCAAGGTTCTTATGTGGTTATTGGCAAGGTTCTTATGTGGTTATTACCATGGGCTTTGGTCCCAGGTAAAGCCTTGGGTGGAGGCTGTGGTTACTACTTAAAACAGTGAATACAAGTCTATGTTTACAAGTTTCTCACATTCTAGTTGGCTACATAGTTTCTTAAACTACCAAAGTTGCCAAGGAAGTGCTTGTTGCACTTTACCTCTTTATTTCTTCCATTCTGAGGTGAGATTTATTGCTTTCATAGAGGATGGCTCCCTATATATGTGCGGAGAGAAGGAGGGAGGCAAACTAGGCCTTGACCATGAACAATTAGACAACACCTCACAGCTACAGAAAATTAAAAGCATAGAGGACCAAGTCGTAGTTGCAGCCTGCGGGGCTGAATTCACTGCTGTAGTGACTGAAAATGGATCTGTTTATACCTTTGGTCAAGGCAACCAGGGACAGCTAGGCTTGGGATCCTCTATGATGGAGACAGAGTTCCCTGAGAGGATACCATTATTTGAGAAAGTCAAAGCCAGGACTGTTAGCTGTGGGGAGTCCTTCACAGCAGTAATAACTAAGCATGGAAATTTATACACGTTTGGAGATGGCCGGCATGGCAAACTTGGACTTGGCGATGAGTGTTTTTCTAACACCTTTAAGCCGGAGAAAGTCAAACGATTTAATAACTTTACTGTAAAGATGGTGACTTGCGGAGGGTGTCATATGTTGGTGGCAGCAGAGCGCAAGGATGAGGGCGTTTGTATGACAGATAGCGAGGAGGAGGCGGAGAAAGATGTTTTGTCATCGTCAATATCATCAAATAAGGGAACCCTCTTGGATGTTGTTGATGGACCATCGGATATGAGTGCAACGTGGGGATCAGCCCGGGACAAAAGACGCCAGAGAAATCTAGATGTAAGTTTAAATATTTATATAAAAAAATCGGTTTTACAGCAAAATTAGTAGTTTTTGCAACTGCCTAGAATTCAAAAGTTTCTACTCGTTGGGGAATGGTCATGTTTAATAGATAATTTTTCATTAAAAAACATTTTGTTGCAAACACCAAGGAAATTGACTATTAAAAGGGGTTTGATTGACCGACTTTAGATGACATTTCCCAACGGGAGAGGCTATGGTTTTGTTGAACACAGAACTGACTTCGATTCGGCTGTATTGTTGCTGTCCTTCCATCAGTCAATATGGTACCATATAAGTTTTCTGATACTTTACATTAGAAGGTGATATGACAGAGAAAGAATTAGAACATACCTCTTACCAACTACTGACTTTTTTTCTTCATAGAGTATTGGTAATAGTTTAGGCAGCTCTTTGCCACCCATCAATAGATCCTCACTCCCCCCGTTAAGCGGGTTAGGCGGGCGCACATTACCTGCCTTAAATAAGATAAGCACAGGGGAGAAGAAACCGCTCAAAGCTGCCCTAAACCCTCTGGACATGTCAAGATTACCCAAGATACATCCACCAGATGATGGTAATTATTTATTAATGGCATGATTTATTATGGTGCAGGAAATTGCACTGAGAAATCGTATCGCTCCAGATTTTGCTGACAAAACAACTACCAAAAAATATTAAGTGCTTATTAATCAGACAAATATCTCAGAAAGGGCTTTCTTTTTTAGGACGTTTTATTTGTTATGTTGCTCTCCAGTATGAACGCGCAGCCATTTCTGTGGTTATGTTGGCGTGAGTTGGAGTTGGTTCAAAAGATGAACGTGATCTCTTAGTGCAATTCGCCTATTATGTGAAATCTAAAGTTGTTTCTCGTTTTTCTCCACAGAACAAGTTGATGAAGATAATAACATTAAAAACAAAACAACAGCAAAGAAAATCGAAGAGGTGGGTTTGACCAGTGCGGAACATTACCATTTTTGGTTATATCGATTTACCTACTTATTATGCAAATATTCAAAATGGCCGCGCGGAGTTTGAAACTTGAATTTGTTTTGTTAGCGAGACGTCGCATCGCAAAAATCGACCAAAACAGCAAAATATCCTGCTCTATACCAAGTTTGATATTTGATTGATGAGTTCTTGTGCTCGAAAGTAAAATATCGTTTGGGAAACCTTTTCAAATTGAGCGCTTTTATTGGAGACTGCCGTAAAATCGAACTCTCTTCGTAATGTTTACGTTTAGAAAAAGAGAAATATGAGTGTGATGGACCAAATTCTACGGCTTAGGACCTTGACAGGACTAAACTAGGATAAATGAGGATCATGGCATACTAAAACAATTTTCACCACAAGCCGAAACGAGTGCCCACAGGGTATGGTGAAAGTTGAGAAGAGCGGAGGTTGAATTGTGAGGACGAAAGTGCGAGTCAAGGCCCAACGTCTATACAACAGGGAAAAATCGCCGAAGAATAGGTATGAAAATTTGTGTCAACATTTAGCCGAAAAGCATTTTACCCTACCCTTGTCTCTCGGGGGTTCGCTTCTTATCATTCTTTAGCTAAATGTCTTGCCCTGCGACCACCACAACAACATAGGGGGGGGGGGCACTCTAGCTGTAAACATGACTGTTGGTTTCGACAGATACGAACATTTTATGCCCCCAAAAGAACGGAACCGCGCCACCCCTAAGAATATACCTGCATCTGAACTCTATACCCAAAACTCCACCAAGAATAGATAGCCCCCCCCCCTTCCCCCCAAAAAAGTAACCCAAATCTGAGTTCTATTCGTAAAACATACAAAAGCTTGAAACTTGCCAGTCCCGTAAAAAAGTTTTAGAAGGAAAATTTGCTTATCAAATTTAATTTATTTTTATTCCCTTTTATAAAAAAAAACCTCTATCCTCCTCACCTCCAAGGCCCTAGTCATAAAACCCGGTTGAATTTTACTTCCTTGTCTTCGCACCTTGTGTGAGCACACCACATGTGACATGCCCTCAGTCATCACAACCTCACTCCCCTTACCATGCATTTCTCAACCTTTAATTTTACACTCTATGCCTTTTCCTATTTGTCTGCACACACCATAAAATAGCCCTCATTGAGTAAGCGCATTACATAGCCACTCAAACCAGTGCCCCCCCTAAAATCTAATGCTAGAGGGGCATAAGATAAGAACTGATAAGAACTTTTTGATGAATTAGCCCCCCCTACTCATCCTCAAAAATACCCAAACCTGAGTTCTATACATAAAATATACCAAGCATAGAAACTTACCTCCCAAATAAATAACCAAACCTAAATTCTATAGCCCAAGCATACAAAATCTTGCTATAAGGGAGCTTCAACTCTCAGATTTGCTTATTAAATAAAATCAATTTTATTCCATTTTCATAAAAAAGATAACAAACAAACTCTGTGCAATAGGCACTGAGATAAAAAAATGCTCCTGAAGTATCACCAAATATAAATATTTATTTTCCATACAGTATGATATCTATGACTGCACAATCATACTCCTAGAATCTCCAAGGCCTAGTAATCAAACCTGGTACAAGAGGGGTAAAAAGAAGGGCATAATGTGCTAAAATAAGCATTTGCGATAAGAACTTTTTGTCAAATTAGCCCCCCCAAAAAAAAAAATACCCAAACCTGAGTTCTATACATAAAATATACCAAGCATAGAAACTTACCTCCCAAATAAATAACCAAACCTAAATTCTATAGCCCAAGCATACAAAATCTTGCTATAAGGGAGCTTCAACTCTCAGATTTGCTTATTAAATAAAATCAATTTTATTCCATTTTCATAAAAAAGACAACAAACAAACTCTGTGCAATAGGCACTGAGATAAAAAAATGCTCCTGAAGTATCACCAAATATAAATATTTGTTTTCCATACAGTATGATATCTATGACTGCACAATCATACTCCTAGAATCTCCAAGGCCTAGTAATCAAACCTGGTACAAGAGGGGTAAAAAGAAGGGCATAATGTGCTAAAATAAGCATTTGCGATAAGAACTTTTTGTCAAATTAGCCCCCCCCCCCCAAAAAAAAATACCCAAACCTGAGTTCTATACATAAAATATACCAAGCATAGAAACTTACCTCCCAAATAAATAACCAAACCTAAATTCTATAGCCCAAGCATACAAAATCTTGCTATAAGGGAGCTTCAACTCTCAGATTTGCTTATTAAATAAAATCAATTTTATTCCATTTTTATAAAAAAGACAACAAACAAACTCTGTGCAATAGGCACTGAGATAAAAAATGCTCCTGAAGTATCACCAAATATAAATATTTATTTTCCATACAGTATGATATCTATGACTGCACAATCATACTCCTAGAATCTTCAAGGCCTAGTAATCAAACCTGGTACAAGAGGGGTAAAAAGAAGGGCATAATATGCTAAAATAAGCATTTGCGATAAGGACTTTTTGTCAAATTAGCCCCCCCCCCAAAAAAAAAAATTACCCAAACCTGAGTTCTATACATAAAATATACCAAGTATAGAAACTTACCTCCCAAACAATTACTCAAACCTATATACCCCAAACATATAAATTCTTAATATCACTATAGTTTTAAAGGGGAGCTTCAACACTCAGGCTTGCCTATCAAATCAAATTAATTTAATTCCCTTTTTATAAAAAAAAAGACTCTTTGCGCATATAATAGAAACTGGCGAGAAAAAAATAAGCCTGAAGTATCACCAGATATGAATAGATATTTTCCATATGATATCTGCTCTAGTGAAGCTTGGAGCCTCTGGTACCCAGGGTATGACTATACTCCCATTCTCCTATCATCTCCAAGCCTAGTAATCAAACATGGTACAAGTTTACTTCATCTTCACAACCTGTGTCAGCACCCCCAATTAGACATACCCTTTGTCACCACCCCTTTGCCCTTACCATGCCTTTTCCTCACCCTAGTTTACACTTTATGCCTTTTTCCATTTGTCTGCACACACAATGAAATACACCCTCAATGGCTCTAACTTGGTGTTAGAACCTGTGTATTAAGCACGATTTGTGTCACAAAACTTCCTTTTTTTTAATAAAATGAATCATGATGAAAACAGAGCTGGATACAATGAAGTCCTTTGGGGATGGTTCTGACACTGAGGTATACATACACCCCTCATTGAATAAGCACATTACATAGCCCCTCAAACAAGTGCCCCCTCTAGAATCCATTTATAAAAAAAGCCATAATGTGAGCATTTGTGGTAAGGACTTTTTTTTACAACGAGTAATAGCAAAGTAATGCAGCAATGAATAATGACTGCCATCCCTGAGATTTACTGATCATAGCAAATCTATTTATTCCAGGATCAAATATAAACATTTAAACAGTACTTTCATGTAGTGTCTTTAAATTGCATACAATAAACAGTGACTCGCGGCCAATCTGTATACGATTTAGCTTCATTTTTTTTTAATGAGACTCGCTGCCATTCTGTATAAGATTCATTTTAGTTTCAATATCCCAGCTAAATTTTTTCTTGGAGTGTCTTCATTCCGAGTGCGAAAGCAAGATAAATCCAGGGAAATTTTGTGCATTTGTATGACTTGATGAAACGTACAACTAGATAATTGGTGATCAATGTTATAGCCTGCTAGCAGTGGCTTACCCTTCCGCGTTCATTACAGTACGATTCGGTGAAGTCGTAAAAATAACCCTGCAAATGAGGTCTGTTGCCGATGAGAAACAACACAAATAGGGTATATATGACGCACTGAGTCGGTGAAATCCCTGCTTAAACAGATAAGAAGAAATCACTGCTAGCAAAGAGTTAAAAAGCGGCGTTCAACATGATTTTCCCGATTCAACGGAACCGCCATTTTGTTTTCCCACTCTGAGTTGAGGCGTGTCCGCGTGAGACTGGGCATAGTAATACTCATCTCTGATTGGTTAATCAGATTGTTTATCAAATATAACCAAAAATGGTAATGTTCCGCACTGTTGACTAGCCTTCGTCTTGGTTTTGATGCAAAAATTAGAGGGAATATGTAAATGTCATGTAATAATTATATACCAAAACCTCTATTAACTTTGCACCCAAAATCGTTGTTGCGGGTCCTTGTCTCGGAAATAGCGGGTAGCCAATCAAACTTTGAAGGCGGTTTTAATTGTTTTGTTTGATTGACTAGTATGCACTATTCCTAAAACAAGACAAGGATTTAGGAGATAGGTTGCACAATGAGGATTTTGGCTTTTAATTTACTATTACCAAAATCGTTTGCTACCGTATAATGTGTATTTCTTTGAAGTAAAAAATATCGTCTTTGATGTGACGCTTGTTTGCTTTATTTTACACCTAATAGCCCTTGATAAAGGAGACCTCTTCAAAGACTTCAGAATCGACTCCCACGGCCTCACCCCGCCCACTCCCCCGCGGCCTACCCAAGCCACTCCCAAGGACAAAGAAGCCTGAGAAAGAGGAAGAAGAGTCCGAAGAAGAGTCTGAGGAGGAGTCTGAGGAGGAGGAAGAAACAGAAAAAGTTAACAAAGATGCACTAAAAGCAAAAGCGACAGAGGTGAAACAAGTACCCAAAAAAGAAGGTGATTAAGGCGTACCCACCAAATAACTAACTCAAACCAAGTCTACAATAGTCCCTGACTATCTGTTCGGGATTCCTGTGGTAAGCAGAGGCTCGAGGGGCTGGAGAGAGCGGCTTCGAGTGACCTCAAATGTACCTTCAAAATTCCGAAATACCACAGGAAGTCAGAAAAGATCATCGGGGACTAGACCGTCACTAACCTTTTATTTGATAGAACTATGTCTGTGGTAATACGAAAACACGAAAATGTTTTGAGATCATCTAATGAATTTGTACAAAATATTCCATTTACTTTCATGTTACTAGATCTTATTAGTAGAAATGAGTGCGATTTTCGATGAAATACAGTGGAGCCCCAGTAACTAGACAGTATCCATTTCCATTGGCTGATTTCAGAAAACTGTCTCGATAATTTCGATTGAATTTGATAAATAAAACGTAAGATTTCTTTAGGTGGTTATTTTGAAATTTTTTATCATAGTTTCAATAATGGTTGAAAATGATAACAAAGGTGTGTTTACCTCTAGAAGAGTAACGATTCCCTTTGTCTCTCAGAGGAAGAATCAGAAGAAGAGGAAAGCGAAGAAGAAAGTGAGGAGGATGAGGAAGAGGGGGCTAAGCCAAGTGCATCTGCCAAAATTGCAAAGACAAGTGAAACTGAAAACAAAGTTCCCAAAGTTGATAAAGATGACGAGGAAGATGATGATGATGATGAGGAGGAGAGCGAAGAAGACGAGAGCAATAAGCCATCCAGCCGCCAAGTGACCGCGGAAAAAGAGGATAAGAAAGGTGTGATAACAAAATACATAAACTGAAAAATATTATATTATAATAGAAATGATATCAAATAGACCTCTTTTTTACCTACAAATTTGTAGCGTGGGAGCTCCAGCGCCTGCTTGTGCTGTAGCGCAGGGTTGATCGATTATATAACGTTGTTCTTGAAGGTAAGAAAAAGAAAAAAGAGGAGGAGGAGGAGGAGGAGGATGAAGAAGAAGAGGACGAAGATTCGTCTGGAAAGAAGAAAGGAAAAAAAGATTCAAGCGAAAGTGAAAAAGGAAAGGCAAAGAAACAAAGGAAAGGAAAGGAAAAGAAAGGGAAAGAAAACAAGAAAAATGACGACGAAGAAGAGGAGAGAGACGAAGAAGAAGATGACGAAGAAGACGATTCCAAGAAAGCGTCCGGAAAAGGTACTTTGCTTAAGCCAGTTTTTTTTTTTTTTTTTTTTTTTTTTTTTGCGGCTTATGTATAATCAGCATTCTAAATTCTAATGAAAGCCCTTTCGGAGAATGTTAGAAGTATTCCTAGAACCTCTGACCAATGGAGGATGTGTATATGACTATTCAAAAACGTCAAGCCTGTTTCTTTCTCGCGCCGCGCTCCCTGTGTGCCCGATCTCCGCGACGCCCTGGGTCCCCGAGGATGCGTTGGTGTAGGTTGAAGTACTTATATTAGTAACGAGGTTGTTGTTCTTTTTCCCATATAGGAACCCTGTACCTCGAACGCCTCTCAGTTACTGACAAGCCATGCTTACCAGCTGGCTCAGGAATCAAGATATTTGTTACTTTGATGCCGTAACGATTTCATATTTTATTTTCTGTAGGGAAAAAGGGGCAAGATAATAAAAAGAAAGGCAAAAGCAAAAAGGATGACGAAGACGAGGAGGCAGAGGAGGATAACGAGAAAACTAAGAAAGGAAAAACGGACAAGAAAGACAAGCCGAAAGAAAAGAAAAAGGTAAACACGACCGTTACGGGGGCCCTGTGTAATTCGAGCATACACGCAAGGCTTTGACAGGTTTGTTTGTTTGCAGTCATCTTGCAAGTATTTTTTAGCCTTTTCGGAAAACTTGAAGGTAAATCCTGGCTTAGGGATTCAAATACGATAGTTTGGTAAAAAAAATATATTGAACATATTGGAAATACAGCTATAAAGAAACTCCAGACCTTATAATGCCCTGCTTTCGCGCGTCACATTCTAAAAAATGGCCCATTCGAAACTGGACTTTTTCTAAGAATTTGGTCAATTGAATAGATTTTATGAGAATAGTAACTCAAGACATTTTTTTAGTAGTGCCAGAATTGACTGGAATTGAATTCTAGACATACAGGGAAAAGTCTGTAGCATCTATATGTGAGCTTTTCAGTGGTCTCAGAATGTGCATTGACTTGTGTGGAATGTTTGTCAACAGAAAAGCGGAAAAGAAGACGAAGACGAGGAGGAGGAGGACGAAGAAGAAGAAAATAAAGATGGCGACAACATTGACGCGAATAAAAAGGAGGACACTACTGTTGCTGAGGGCGATAAGAAGGCGGCCGCCAAAAAGGAGAAAAAGTCTGGGATATGCGACATTCTATGATCGTATTCTGGAGTACAACTGCTGAGGACTGCTTACCAAGTGACCATGTTTTAAGTGGTGTTATACACAGTGATTCCAACAAGCCCGCTAACAAGTCCAGGCTTTATTATAATCTGGAGAGTTATGGCTTGTTGTTATGGTCTGTTCCATGTAGAAGGACAAGGTATATTGAACAATATTTTATCTAGAAGGTTACTCCTAAAAGTTTAAGGTGACTTGGTGTACCAAGAATACGGGCCTCCTCTATGGTTTTCAGCACGGTGACTTGACAGCAGATCTGATAAGATAGGTCGATGCAAGAAACCTGGAACCCGCTCTTGGATTCGCTCCAGAGCAAAGATACACACGAGGAAGGCTATCCCTAAAATGTCATACGCAGGGGAAAATATTGGAAATGGACAACTTCTTGGCCCTTTGCAGTTGTTGTGTAGTTAAAAATGACTTATTTGCTCTTTGTAGTTGTTGTGTAGTTTGAAATGACTTCTGGGCTCTTTGAAGTTGTTGTGTAGATAAAAGCGACTTCTGGGCACTTTGCAGTTTTGTGAAGTTAAAAATGACTTGTTGGAACATAACTACGCTCTCCTTTGAGCACCCGAACACAACATACTGGTATATCGAAAGACTTGGACTTGATAAGTTTTGTGTACACTGTTTTACCTAGCTACAGACCTGAATGTATGGGGGGAGCAAGTAGCCTGCTAGCTGCGGCCTCTCCCTGGTGTCAGCTCAGCAAAGGGCCCCTGCTAGTGCGGGAACAAGGAGGAAACGTTGTGTTTGGCTTTAAACACCGTTAATTGGACACGTCTCATTTCGAATGCTTCGTTTAGATTCCAAAGAGTATTGGTTAAAAAGGGAAATTAGAGTTAAATATTGGCCTTTATCCTCATTATAGCTGCGATGATTTTAGGTTTCCATTCACATGAGCGATTACACACCTATCTCAAATAGTGCTAAACCAAGTGACCGTTGTAAAATCATGGTTCTTGGCCTAAGTTTAAACGTCGTATTATCCATGAGCCGTATTCGATGCAAATGCATGCAAATGAATCGAGTCGATTGTTTCATCTTCATTTACATGCATTTGCATTAAATACGGCTTATGGATAATACGACGTTTGAACTTAGGCTAAGTACCATGATTCAAAACCACCTCGGAAGGATTGTAATTTATAAAAAAAAAAGTATTACCACTAGCCTGCGTCGCAAGAGTTTGTTTGAGTCATCAGCGGAAATAGAGACAGGCGAAGAGTATGGCCGCTTTTCACTCTCTAGTGCTACTGAAACCCTACACAAAAGCTTGCCACGCGGACTAGAGAGAGATTCATGTGTTTTAGCAAAGCGTGGTCAATCAATGTCCAAAGCATGGGTTCTTTGGGTTCGTAGCACTCAGCGGCGTAGCCAGGATTTTTGACAGGAGGGGGCCCAACAGGCCCTTTCAAAGCAGTTTTTTCTGTATTTTAGATAATGTTTCATACATTTACTGTATTTTTGGCTGTTAAAAGGAGGGGCCCAGGCCCCCTGGGCCACCCCCCTGGCTACGCCTCTGGCACTATGATGCAAGATTTTACACTTCGAGGGCTCAACGTTTATTGAAATAGGTATATGTCTGTCTTTCCTTAGTGTTACCCCGCTCTTGTCTTGAGCTTTCCAAATGCAAATGACAATCCAAGTCGATTGTTCGCATTTATTTTCAATTTTTGAAAGGCATATAAAAAGTAGGCGTTTCGCTCTTGAAAAACAGTTTTGTTGCAGCTCTTATCCTCAAGCTATCTTCATGCCAGTTATCGTGACAGATTTATGTATTTAGATGTTGTGACATTTGATATTGGGTATAGTATCCACTGTACAGATAGTTTTATTATTAAAATATAGACAAAACTGTTGCTTTGTTTCATGAATTATCTCCCTCCCCTTTTGCCTTCTTCCTCTCAGGTTCCCATTTTTTTACTCGATCAGCTAAGGTTTAAAAAACGTATAAAGAGGCGTAAAAGAGAACAACGGGGGACGGTTGCCTACGAGTAGGTGTTCGGTAGTGTTTCGATATAGAATACCTGTTACCATTCCGAGTGGCATCTTATTCGAATTACGGGAAAGGGGCCAAAACAAGAACCGACGCATCGCTCAGACTCGTACCCAGTCCCTCAAAAGAAAAAAAAGCCAGGTGCCCACAATCTTTTGCGGGCCGATCCAGACTTGTACACAATCCCATGCGATCCCCATTTTTATGACTGGGTACGAGTCTGCATAAGCTGCTAGTTAAGAAGCTCATCCACTTGGCTCTTCGTCTGCTAATAAATCTAAATAATATCAATACTTAAAATGTGGAAGTTACTATTAATTGACATTTTAAGGGGGGGGGGGGGGGCTATTGAAGCTCCAGATGCTTTCGGACTTTGGAGGAAAAGGTATTAAAATCCGAAAGGATTTTGCTGCATGGTCTTTGAAAGTCCGAAAATCCCCTCTTCTTTTCTTCCAGGCAATTATAATTTTTGGGCTGTTGTAGGTCTTAGATTTAAAGTAGTTTTATATTCAGAAAGTGATAAATGTTTAGGCCATTGAATGAAGCGCTTTATGGGCCAGTTGAACCATGCAAAGCTCAATGCGTTTGTGCACTTATAGCCAGGATTTTCCGATCAAATACGCCCCACAATCCTTTCCGCGCCGATCAAGACTCGTATCCAATCCCTTGCGATCCCCTATTTTACGACTGGGTAAGAGTATGCTCGGGGGCGGAAGATGAATTATTTACAAGCTATAATTCACTATTCCAGCTTATTTTATTTCGATAATTCATTATTCATGTCATCATTTTTCTTAATAATTCATAATTCTTAATTCTGATTTTTTTTAATCGGATTTATTCATATAATTCATTCTTTGGATAAACTTTATAATTCATTATTTCTTAAGTTTTGAAACCAATAATTCATTATTCCCAACCATTTTACAGCCATAATTCATTATTTATAATTCATCTTCCGCCCCCGAGTATGCGCATCGCTAATTTCATGCATGGGGCAAGCTGCCGTAGCCGTAGGTCTCCCTGTGTATTCTTTTACTTTTGATTGTATACTGCGTGAAGCATTCATTGCCATGATAAACCCTTGATACACCTATAAGTAATGAGATAATTACATACTTATTTTTCTTGTATCATTCATTTTCTTTTATGATCAAGAGTTGCTTTGTTATGGACGTACTAGAAGTTAAAATTAAGACTCGGGCGTAGGTCATACTCTTCGTTACATTGGTAAAATCTTTGCTCTCCCTGCATGGGTTTGCGAGTTTATACTAGAGCTAGAGTTCTTTACAGATAGTCTGCACCCCCCCCCCCCCCCCCCTTCCCCTCATGAATCCATAACCTTGCACACAATCTTCCTATCCCTTTTAAACAGGAATCCAGCAGGAATTAATTAAAAAATGATTACCACAGATGATCACATGTATGCTAGTTCATCCCTACATATAACTAATAGAAAAAAAGGTCAGAGTAGATTGCCCGAGGATCGAACCTCCTCAGATCAGATGAAACTTGAGGAAAAAATAGACCATACTTCCAGACATACGCTGAAACGCCGTATGGCAGCTAAAGCTTTACGGCTAGGCTGAAGATTTCGGCCCCAGCACCGCTATCTAGCGAATTGTACAACACAAAGGAACCTGAGGTACCCGCGCATTAATGGGGAGGCAATAACCAGGATCCCAGGCCTGTCTTAGTCGGTTACGCCACGCACAGCTCGCTGAGATATAGACTGAAAAATATCGGGGTCTTTTTCACGCTTCTGTCTCTTGGGAATTAACGTGTTGCTGTAGTAGTGTGGTAATTTCGTCATGCACAACACGCTGTGACCTAAAGCACAATATTACCGTCTTTAGCTTTTGGTTTTCCTTTATTTAGTCGCGCACGTGCATATGACATATTCGAAAAACAAGAAAAGTAAACTGAACTATGCTGAAATTTGCGCAATCTAAGGTGATGGTTCATGTGCTCATTTTAGAAGAAAGTGAAATATTTACGCCATTTTCTGGTGGCGTAGGGAGGGACTTCGCAAATGTCATATGTCACGCTAAAAAATTGCAAATAATGATACGATTCATGGAGCCCCGGGGTGAATGGATTTCAAAGGTAACTAAACCAATACCGAAATTTGCATGAGCAGGCCGGTAGCCAGGATTTTGAGCGGGGGAGGGGAGAGTGGCTGTTTACCATAAAGCGGACCATTTATCGTTCTAGCTGGCAGTGATAGACGTGATAAATATGATTTCACACGGACGGATCTAGCTTTGCGCTAAGGGGGGGGGGCTGGCTCAGTGAGAGGGGGAGGAGGTAATTTTTGTGCTACATATGGCTTTCTGGCAGCCCAAGGGGGGGGGGGGTTAAACGCCCTAAACCCTCCCCCTAAATCAGCTACTGTTTCATTCTGCCGTTTAGTAATCCTTAGCCTGATATTATAGTAGTAGCAATGGATGCTGAGTTAATAAATAGTTTATTTGTGAAATCTATTAGTTAAGTACGTTTGGAAGGAGATAAATGATGGCTGGATTAAGTAAGGCATGTATTCCAGAGTTTCTTCATCATTAACACGAGGGGCTTGTCTTCAAGGAAAAGAGGAAACATCGCTTAGTTAATGTCTAGTTCTTCTAGATCTTCTCGGTAGAAATCATCTTTATTCTCAGGATCAAAATCGTCGTCGACATTTGAGTCGACATCAGAGTTAATAGGATCGTAATTCAATTCGTCATCAATATCGTCAGGCATAAAGTCGTCTGCATTATTGGATTCGACACCATCGTCAATATCAGTTGAACCAAAAAAATCACCATCCACGTCATCGGGTACGGAATCTTCTTCAGATTTGTCAGACTTGAAATTTTCTCCGCTACTCTTGACAATATCCCACTCAGATTTGTCGTTAAAGTCGTCGTCAACATTATCGGACCCAAAGTTTATTGCGGTATTATAATCAGACAGGACGTCGTCACGATCTTGTTCAATGTCGTCCCGATTCTCTGGGCTTAGTTGGGACAAGTCGTCGACAGGCTCGGTGTCGCCAGCCATTATTTCTTGATCGTCGTCTTTCGGCGATTTCCCCACTAGTCTTTCTTTAACGTTGGCATCAGAATCGATTAAATCAGTGTTAACAGCACTAGAAGTGATCTTCTTATTCTCGGATGGTAAATTTGGCAGACTTACTCCTTCTGTTGGTAAAAATTGCAAACAATCAATTTTCATATCACACTTCCAAACTCATTACTTAGCTTTATAAATGTCTAGGGGCAAATACCAAATTGTTTATTTACAGCCCAGTAACAAGCATTCTGATCGGGTTTCCTGTAGTTGGTGATATAGCTATGACGTCACGAGGAGCCGTCTACCACATGGTTAATGGCACAGCACAAGAACTCTAATAAGAACACCAAATACCAGGCTGGTTTGTACGGTATTCATTCCTTTTCTATCTGCGCTGACCCAGGTGTCGCATTCAAGCAGAACCCTGAACTCTTTGCGTAAGCATTATGATGACGCATTTGTTTGCAGAAGTGTTTTAATAAGAAATTAAGGAGCGTCACAGGGCCATAGCAGACAGAGGTCACCCCCCCCCCCCCCCAAAATATTTCAAGAAAATACTTTCTGAATGTTCAGTAGGGGCGCGGTTTTGGTATCGCCCCCCCCCTTTCCCCTCTCCTCCATACATTTTGAGCTCTGCTACAGCTCTGCGCCGTCATTATTTGCCATGGTTTTGTGCATATATCATAAAATCTAGTCTTATTTCAACAATGTTTCATATCCAGAAAATTGAGCCCAAAATTGTCGTATTTGGCAAACGCGGTCACTTCCATATAAGGAAACTAATTTATTCCTTATTTGGAAAATCTGCATTATTCTTGTATTTTTTAAGGTCAGCGTACCCCAGGGGCTTCGTAAAGTTTATGACTTGTAACCAGAAGAGAAAAACAGTTACTGTGACAATCTTTAGTAAGTTGAGAAGGTCCCTGAAAAGAAACTAAGTTTCCTCGGTACCAGACCCCCAAAACGACAACGTTTTCTTCATATGCCTCCCAAAAGAGAGGTGAAAGCGACCACAATAGCCTTAACCCTAACCACGTGACCACCCTAGCCTTAACCCTAACCACGTGACCACCCTAGCCTTAACCCTGACAACGTGACCACCCTAGCCTTAACCCTAATCACGTGACCACCCTAGCCTTAACCCTAATCACGTGACCACCCTAGCCTTAATCCTGACAACGTGACCACCCTAGCCTTAACCCTAATCACGTGACCACCCTAGCCTTAACCCTGACAACGTGACCACCCTAGCCTTAACCCTGACAACGTGACCACCCTAGCCTTAACCCTGACAACGTGACCACCCTAGCCTTAACCCTGACAACGTGACCACCCTAGCCTTAACCCTAATCACGTGACCACCCTAGCCTTAACCCTAATCACGTGACCACCCTAGCCTTAATCCTGACAACGTGACCACCCTAGCTTTAACCCTAATCACGTGACCACCCTAGCCTTAACCCTGACAACGTGACCACCCTAGCCTTAACCCTGACAACGTGACCACCCTAGCCTTAACCCTGACAACGTGACCACCCTAGCCTTAACCCTAATCACGTGACCACCCTAGCCTTAACCCTGAAAACGTGACCACCCTAGCCTTAACCCTGACCCCTCTGACTCACCAGAAATGACATCACTGTGATCCGTTTGCTCCCCACTATCTGACTTTGACATTTCCTCGATTGTCTTTTCTTTCCCCCTAACAGAAGTGCTAGGTAGCAAGCGCTCAAGAGGTTTGTTGGGCTTGTCAGCAGTATCAGGTATGACGTCTTCTAAAACAGTGACCTCAGGGAAAATATAAAAGTCGTCTGCGACCTTAGGGTGGCTTTTCATTGGTGTTCGAATCGTTGGGCGCACCCGGTCTGTTTTATCACGCTCCCTTGTGCTTAGAAGGTGGGTGGGCTGGACTTTTCTGTCTTTCGGCAGATTCTGTGATTCCAAGACTTGAGGAACTTGGCTTGGTGCTTTTTTCACGTAATCATTTTCAAAGCTTTCAGGATTCTGCTCATCTTTCGTTTTGCCAAACTTGACTTGATTTCTCACTAGAGCACTTTCTTTAGCTCTAGATTGTTGTTGAATAGTTATCGGGTTCTTTGATGAACGAACATGAGATGTACGATCTTGTTTGTTTGTCGATTTCTTTTCGTTCTTTGACGAAGGCAAACGGATCTGTTCGACGTGACTTCGTTTGTAGCTCGGGCTAATACGCGATGGATGTCGCATTGAGCGACGAGCTCGATTTATACCTTCGTCTGCATCAACGATTTGTGATCTGCCAATCTCTAAATCATCATCATCTGTATCACTATCATCCTCACTATCCACAGCGCTCGAGATGTGTGATTCAGGGTACGGGCCGAATGTCTTAGTTACAAGGTTGTCTTGTAGAGGAACTTTGCGGAGAATGTCCAGGGAGTAGTCATCTGAATAAAACAGTAGGAGAAACGTAAACGAAACGTATTAACAAAAGAATACTCTTTAAACAATGTGGCAACAATCTAGTAGCCAGTCTATCGATATTGCTGATGATAGCGATAAAGTTGATGATGATGATGATGATTATGGTAATTATGATGACAGTGATGATATGATGACGATGATGATGATAATACTTGTGATCACAAAGTTGATGATGGATAATGATAATGATGGCAGTGACGCTCCATTAAGCTCAAATAGTGCATGACGTTAGAGAAGAAATTTACCTTCGTCGTCATAGAAATTAGGGGATCCTTCAAAGTTCACTGAGCCTCCCGCCGTGCTCCCAAAACCAGATGAAAATTCCTAAATATAAAGATTGTCACATCATATATTAGTACAGAGAAAGAATTCTCGGATTTGATAACTGTTTCATCGATTGGAGGAGACTGTGCTGTTCCCCATTCAAAGGGTAAAGGGTACCCCCCTCCCCCATGTTTATAAACTAGACACAAATCGCTATACAATAAATTCGCTTTACATGACCCGAGTCGATAGCGCATTAAAGATGCAATTACACATTATACTTCGACCCCCTCAACAAAGAAAAACAATTAAAACATGTCACATGCGACATGGTGGTTTTGAAACTCGTTGTAATAGATTAAATTACTCCAAATAGATTAAATTTACTACAAATATCTATATTTTCTTCCATTTTGCCTTTGTTTCCTTGTTTCTTAATTTGCCCCCTCTCCCGAGAGATGTTTTCCCTAGTTAAACTATTCCAAAGGGATTGGTAATAGGACTAGGGACGTTTTTTTCCTGTTATCGTGGGCTTGTCATGTGTGGTAATGCGTTGAGCTTACTCCGTAGTTATCTGGGTCGAATACTTCAGTCTCGTCCATGATCAAAGGTTCTTCAAGATCCTCCCATGCATCGCCACTGGAAAAGTCTTTCCCGGGGTTCTCGAGAATCATTTCTTTATCTATGACATTTGAAAGGGTAGTTCTTGTGACCATGTATATACCGCCGCAGAAACAAGGGCGGGGCAAATGGTTCTCGACTATTACTTTTATAAGAACTTTGGAAAATGTATTGCGTTTTTTCATTTTTTTTTCCTTTTTCGATGGCATCCTCAGAAACTAATAATCGAAGCCAGAATTATTTACTCTGCGTGTTCTTACCATCGGAGAGCTTTCCAAAATTTCTTGGTATCGGACCAGCAGAAGAGAGAACGAAGCATACAGCTAGTACCAGCCAAAGGGCAGATCGCCCCATGGCGAGAGTGTTAATTTAACTCTCTCCGCCTTCAAAAAGAGGATCTTCAAGACGGTTTATGGTTCACACTCGTGATCGGTTCCAGCTAATTGATGACGTCATACACGAAAATCTCGTACCCAGGCTCTTTTAGTCTGCTAGCGCATACTATTGCTGTGATTTAGTCGCTCAAACTCGAAAAAACGCGAAGAATTCATACAACTTTGATAAGCCTTCACTTATATTTGATAAAATGTATATAAAATATAAAATATATTTATTTTGTCCTCTAAGAACTGAAGTAAAAATATTAGAATTATGATAGACTTATGAAGGAAAACGAACTAACTTGCCTGAAGGGTCCTAGTAATCGGGGGTTCGACTAAAGATATTACTTGAAAGCTGTAGGAAATTTATTACTAAACCTATAAAGCAAGAAAAATCAAGTGAGAGTTTGAACGTTGCATTGAAAACCATCGGAAGCGTATCCCGCAAAGTCCCGCATCCCGCGGGTTCGGGACAAAACACTTCAGCCCGACTTCAGCACGATCCAAGATGGGGGCTGCAGCGAGTTGTGGGGGGAAAGGTATGATAGAAAACACTCCAGATTAAATGAATTACCCAACCGTATGCCTAATAAGAGCTTATGTGGTTATTCTCACAAAGGTATAGAAGTGAAAGACCAAATACCGACGTTCAAAATCGTGCTTGTTGGTAAGTTAGTTTATTATCAAGCTTCTCTTTCTTCGACTTCTTTGTGTACGACTTTGTAATCGATACTTTATAAAGTATTTCACATTGCTTGAGAATAAAGTTTATGAATTAGTTAGACGCAAGATATGCTATCAGTTTGATCATCTTGAAGAACCTTTTGCTCGCAAATTATGCCAATTTTACTCCAAACATGATGACATTACAACAGTAGGATTGTTTCCTTCGATACCGAAAAATGTCCGCTAGACTTCCTTCTTTTTAACTTACCTAGATGTTTGAGCACAAATCAATTTGGGTACAATTTAGGTACACCATTTCGAGAAAAAAATAGTTTTTTATTTGATATTGTATTTATTTATTCGCTGAAATCCAAGTAATATTTTATGACCCTGTTGGTGTGGGTATTTTGGAGATAAAAAAACATTAGTGTCAAGTGTACTTTATTCTGTCGATCAATCAGAATGTTAATATTCCCCTAAAGTAGTCCCTAAATAAATAATCTCACTCTACTATAGAAGTTATTTTAGAGCCGTTGTCGTAGAATTGATCTCTTAAATCTTTTTGAACAAATAAGTGCACTAAATTTTATTCTGCTTTAATAGGTGTTATTTTGACAGAAAACTGAATAATCATTTATTCATGATGTTCCATTTCCGAGGGTTTAGTGCCAATTAAGAATATTTTATTGCTTGAAAATTAATTTTCTCAACAATGTTATTCATTCCCACTTTTTTTTCATTCTACTTATTTACTTATATTCTGTATATCTACAAAACAAAAATGTATCAATCAGTGGGGATGGGGTGGGGTGTCAATCAGTGGGGGTGGGGTGGGGTGTCAATCAGTGGGGATGGGGTGGGGTGTCAATCAGTGGGGGTGGGGTGTCAATCAGTTGGGGTGGGGTGGGGTGTCAATCAGTGGGGATGGGGTGGGGTGTCAATCAGTCGGGGTGGGGTGGGGTGTCAATCAGTGGGGATGGGGTGGGGTGTCAATCAGTGGGGGTGGGGTGGGGGGTGGATTGTCTGCTTCCAGTTGGGAAAATTTGGAAAAGAAAAGATGGTCAATATAACGAATGTATAGCAAAGACTTACGTATCTTTTCTCAGTTTTCTCAATTTTCAATGCCATTACTCTTTTATTGCTCTGTATTATCATAGGTGACCCTGAAGTTGGAAAGACCAGTATCTTCCTGCGCTTTACTAAAAACCAATTTGACTACAGTTATCAACCCAGTATGTCTGTCAGCATCGGGAACATTGTTCGTAAGGTCAATATACCATATGAAGTCATTGTGTCTGTCATACTGTGGGACCTTCCAGGCAGGGAAGAAATGGATCTTCGCCGCAGCTATTACAAGGATGTTGATGCTGCTATTGGTGAGTCTACAATATGTTTATGTTGAACTCTGTCATTGCTGATGTTTATATAGACAACATCAATTCTCTTTTTTATAGACCTATTTTAAGAAAGTCTTTATTGGGAATCATCTTGCACAATACAAAGCTATCTTCATTGGCAGCAGTGAACAATTTATGTCCATTCGTAGGGAAAAAGCACACTATCATGGAGTCGAATTGAATGAGTACAGCTAAAGTAATAAAGCTGAACAGTTTTATAAAGAAACTATTCACTTGAATTAAAAAAATCATGACAGAATATAAATGTCTAATAAAATGCGAGGTAAAACCTAATCTAGACGTCACTGTCACACATTTCCAACAAGAAGTCACAAAGATTTTGTGACCAGGGCACATACAGTAGGCAAGCGGCTAGTACCTGCTCACTTTATCCAAATTAAATAATGGCGTAATAAGGTTGAATTATTTATCTTCCAAATAAGGTACACTATGCTGCCACATAGTTTACACAATCAAGACTTTTTTAAAGACGATGTTTTTGTACTTTTTAATTTGCCATATACATGTGATAAAGTTACACCCGACCTTTGTCAGTGTTTTAGAGATATTCTTTAACATATACTCTTTAACTACATGTGATGTTGTGTTGTGTTTTTGCTTCTGCCTCTAATAAACAATTCTATCACAGTTGTAGTTGACATGGATGATTTAGACAGTATAACTTTAGCTGGAACTTGGAAACAAGATATCATAAACAATGCTGTATTTACTGGGAAGTCAGAAAACCCTAATACAATGAACTCTGATGGTAAGAAAGACGTTGCCAAGTCTATACCAATTTTATTGGTGGGCAATAAGGCTGACAAGCTCAAGTTATTGACTGGCGATGAGGACAGTGTGTCTGGTTATGACGGGCCAACTGAGATGATGAAGATATTGGAGCAGGCAGCAATACAACATGGGTTTGTAGGAAGGTGAGCTTGTTAAGGTGGTATTGGTAACAAGTTTAGCCCTAGTGCACAGTCCTAATACCCTAGTGCACCAACAGAATACTTATTTTCATTCATGCATGCCTGTCAACTCTCCTACATTAGGTGGAAGTCTCAAGATTTTGGACAGGTTGAGCACCAGATCTTCCGCTTTTTAGTGATTTTTATTGCTTCCGAAAAATTATTCTACGGAAAATCAACATTTTGCCTATTTTCTGTTCAAATAATTAAAACAATAATTCCCTTGATTAGCGCAATTTATCTAACACCCTTGTGATATCTATAAGTTGATTTCTGCGCGAGAGCTTTCAGTACAGCAAATGCATGTAAAGGGTATACCCACCCCTCCTCCAAAAAGAATATACCCAACCCCTCCCCCACAAAACACTCTTAATATTTGAGGTTTTCTGGTGTTGACAGGTATGTTCATGGGCCATGCAGACAGACCTGTAGCTGGGGGAGGTTCAGGGCTTTGGAAAAACAACCCCACTCAAATTAAAGATCAGCTCCAATAAAAGACAACTGTGATCTAGGAGGAAATATGTAGAGCAATAGTTTGCCAAATGGGTGAACTTTTTCCAACTCCTCCGTCAAAATCTTGGCCATGGGATAGATATAAATTCTCTTTCATTGAGCCCCCTTCCTTTTGCTCATGCTAGCTACATTCTCACCCCTAAGCCACCTCTGTTAAGATATGCAGCATGGCCAATAATATTGTCAATAAATACTTCTAAATAATGATAGAGCTGTTAGTCTATGAAGTCACTAAATCCTATTTTTCTTTACCCTTTGCTAAACTAGTGTGACAGTATCTGCGAAGGAGAGTGATGGCAGTGTCCACGCAGCCATTCAGTCTCTCATCCGACATATGCTACAGAAGAGACACCAGCAGAAGAAAGGAGGGCTTTTCAGTGGGGACAAAACAATTGAGGAGAAGAAGTTTGTAACAATCAGTCCTTATGATGAGGAGAAACCAGAGTTTATTCCTCTCCTCAACACCAAGATATCAGAGGTGAGAGAGAAAAAGGGGCAGTAAATAGTCTTGGTAAGTGTGCAAACACTGCATTATTTTTTGGGTGAACAAGTGGCTAAAATTACTTTCTGTTCCCTGTTCTGAGCAGTGGGTATTTAGAACAAAAGCAAAAGGGTTAGACAATAATATATGGCAGGCACTTCATTTTGAAAAGGTACTTAGTATACCTGGCAGAGCGGTGCACAGTCATAGGTATCATAGACAAGGCGGAAAAACCTGGAAAATCAGCAATTCGAGATAGAGAGAGAGAAAGAAGACACAATTTCTTACAATGGCCATTGGTTCCTTGTATTCCGGACTGATTTTTGAAACACAAAAAACGTGAGGCCGAAATGCAAATAACCAGATTTTTGCTTTTTAAGATATTTTTTTCCTTGAACAACCTTTGTGCTATGTATGAGCTCAGGGACAAAAAGCTCAAATTTCAATGACACTTTACAAAAAGTCGCATCAATTTAAAAAAAGTCGCATTTGATATTTTGTTTGCTATTACTCACTGAGGACTTTTTTGAGAATTTTCCGCCTTATTAGATCTGAAATAAGCTTATTTGAAGCGTTAAGTCATGTTTTTCCGTCATGTCGGTATCATACCAAAAGGGGGAAGTATTTGACAATCCTTGAATGAGCCTGTATGAAAAGTCTTGAGTACCAGGCTTGATGCCAGGGGGGTTCAGAGAACCAACACCATTGACTGGAGGGTCTGCTGAAAGAAAATTAAGTACCACTGTGTGCTACATGTAGGAGGAGATATCTAAGAGAAAATGGTTGAAAGGGTAACTGAACTTCCTGCACAAACTCCTGGCTAGGGGCATGAATACTCTCTTGACCATGCCTCAGATGGCACTTTAAGAATTTATTAAATTTCTGGAGTTTTTTTCTTTCAGTTTGATGTGTTTTTTGCTGACTGTAACCAGCCAATAGAAACCATAGAAAATACAAGTACTGCCCTTATAGAGTCCATGGCAAACTTCAAGAGGGCATGCTCAGTGGCCGGGGTAACATCCACAGGGAAGGCGTCACTGGAGGAGTGCATTGGTGGGCTGAAGGAACTCATCAGAACCGATGATGATGAGGAAGGACTGGAGGTATGTCATGGGAACTGTTGGGTAAGGGGGCAAAAGAGTTAGAGTTGAAGGGTAGGGGTGGTGAAAGAAGGGGAAATGGTTAGAATGGGGTACAGGTAGTAGAGGTATGAGGGAAACTAGAGGGAATAGGGGTAGGGCAAGGGATACAGTAATTTGGGTGTAGGATAGGGGTAAAGGGAGCCGGGGGTTGGGAAAGGGGTACAGGTAGTAAGGGTAGGACAGGGGTACAGGTACTAGATGTAGGATAGGGGTACAGGTACTAGGGGTAGGAAAGGGGTACATGTACTAGGGGTATAATAGGGTACAGGTAGTAGGGGTAGGACAGGGGTACAGGTAGTAAGGGTAGGACAGGGGTACAGGTACTAGGGGTAGGACAGGGGTATAGGTAGTAGGGGTAGGACAGGGGTACAGGTAGTAAGGGTAGGACAGGGGTACAGGTAGTAGGGGTAGGACAGGGGTACAGGTAGTAAGGGTAGGACAGGGGTACAGGTACTAGGGGTAGGACAGGGGTATAGGTAGTAGGGGTAGGACAGGGGTACAGGTAGTAAGGGTAGGACAGGGGTACAGGTAGTAAGGGTAGGACAGGGGTACAGGTACTAGGGGTAGGACAGGGGTATAGGTAGTAAGGGTAGGATAGGGGTACAGGAACTAGGGGTAGGACAGGGGTACAGGTAGTAAGGGTAGGATAGGGGTACAGGTAGTAAGGGTAGGACAGGGGTACAGGTACTAGGGGTAGGACAGGGGTACAGGTACTAGGGGTAGGACAGGGGTACAGGTAGTAAGGGTAGGATAGGGGTACAGGTAGTAAGGGTAGGACAGGGGTATAGGTAGTAAGGGTAGGATAGGGGTACAGGAACTAGGGGTAGGACAGGGGTACAGGTAGTAAGGGTAGGATAGGGGTACAGGTAGTAAGGGTAGGACAGGGGTACAGGTACTAGGGGTAGGACAGGGGTACAGGTAGTAAGGGTAGGATAGGGGTACAGGTAGTAAGGGTAGGACAGGGGTACAGGTACTAGGGGTAGGACAGGGGTACAGGTACTAGGGGTAGGACAGGGGTATAGGTAGTAAGGGTAGGATAGGGGTACAGGAACTAGGGGTAGGACAGGGGTACAGGTAGTAAGGGTAGGATAGGGGTACAGGTAGTAAGGGTAGGACAGGGGTACAGGTACTAGGGGTAGGACAGGGGTACAGGTACTAGGGGTAGGACAGGGGTACAGGTAGTAAGGGTAGGACAGGGGTACAGGTAGTAGGGGTAGGATAGGGGTACAGGTAGTAGGGGTAGGACAGGGGTACAGGTAGTAAGGGTAGGACAGGGGTACAGGAACTAGGGGTAGGACAGGGGTACAGGTAGTAGGGGTAGGATAGGGGTACAGGTAGTAAGGGTAGGACAGGGGTACAGGTAGTAAGGGTAGGACAGGGGTACAGGTAGTAAGGGTAGGACAGGGGTACAGGTAGTAGGGGTAGGATAGGGGTACAGGAACTAGGGGTAGGACAGGGGTACAGGTAGTAGGGGTAGGACAGGGGTACAGGTAGTAAGGGTAGGATAGGGGTACAGGTAGTCAGGGTAGGATAGGGGTACAGGTACTAGGGGTAGGACAGGGGTACAGGTAGTAGGGGTAGGATAGGGGTACAGGTAGTAAGGGTAGGACAGGGGTACAGGTAGTAAGGGTAGGACAGGGGTACAGGTAGTAAGGGTAGGACAGGGGTACAGGTAGTAAGGGTAGGACAGGGGTACAGGAACTAGGGGTAGGACAGGGGTACAGGTAGTAAGGGTAGGATAGGGGTACAGGTACTAGGGGTAGGACAGGGGTACAGGTAGTAAGGGTAGGACAGGGGTACAGGAACTAGGGGTAGGACAGGGGTACAGGTAGTAAGGGTAGGACAGGGGTACAGGAACTAGGGGTAGGACAGGGGTACAGGTAGTAAGGGTAGGATAGTGGTACAGGAACTAGGGGTAGGACAGGGGTACAGGTAGTAGGGTTAGGATAGGGGTACAGGAACTAGGGGTAGGACAGGGGTAAAGGTAGTAAGGGTAGGACAGGGGTATAGGTAGTAGGGGTAGGACAGGGGTAAAGGTAGTAAGGGTAGGACAGGGGTACAGGAACTAGGGGTAGGACAGTGGTACAGGTAGTAGGGGTAGGATAGGGGTACAGGAACTAGGGGTAGGACAGGGGTAAAGGTAGTAAGGGTAGGACAGGGGTACAGGTAGTAGTGGTAGGACAGGGGTACATGTAGTAAGGGTAGGACAGGGGTACAGGAACTAGGGGTAGGACAGGGGTATAGGTAGTAGGGTTAGGATAGGGGTACAGGAACTAGGGGTAGGACAGGGGTATAGGTAGTAGGGGTAGGACAGGGGTACAGGTAGTAGGGGTAGGACAGGGGTAAAGGTAGTAAGGGTAGGACAGGGGTATAGGTAGTAGGGGTAGGACAGGGGTAAAGGTAGTAAGGGTAGGACAGGGGTATAGGTAGTAGGGGTAGGACAGGGGTAAAGGTAGTAAGGGTAGGACAGGGGTACAGGAACTAGGGGTAGGACAGTGGTACAGGTAGTAGGGGTAGGATAGGGGTACAGGAACTAGGGGTAGGACAGGGGTAAAGGTAGTAAGGGTAGGACAGGGGTACAGGTAGTAGTGGTAGGACAGGGGTACATGTAGTAAGGGTAGGACAGGGGTACAGGAACTAGGGGTAGGACAGGGGTATAGGTAGTAAGGGTAGGACAGGGGTACAGGTAGTAGGGGTAGGACAGGGGTACAGGTAGTAAGGGTAGGACAGGGGTACAGGTAGTAAGGGTAGGACAGGGGTACAGGTAGTAAGGGTAGGACAGGGGTACAGGTAGTAAGGGTAGGACAGGGGTACATGTAGTAAGGGTAGGACAGGGGTACAGGAACTAGGGGTAGGACAGTGGTACAGGTAGTAGGGGTAGGATAGGGGTACAGGAACTAGGGGTAGGACAGGGGTACAGGTAGTAGGGGTAGGATAGGGGTACAGGTAGTAGGGGTAGGACAGGGGTACAGGTAGTAGGGGTAGGATAGGGGTACAGGAACTAGGGGTAGGACAGGGGTACAGGTAGTAGGGGTAGGATAGGGGTACAGGTAGTAGGGGTAGGACAGGGGTACAGGTAGTAGGGGTAGGACAGGGGTATAGGTAGTAGGGGTAGGATAGGGGTACAGGTAGTAGGGGTAGGACAGGGGTACAGGTAGTAAGGGTAGGACAGGGGTACAGGTAGTAAGGGTAGGACAGGGGTATAGGTAGTAGGGGTAGGACAGGGGTACAGGTAGTAAGGGTAGGACAGGGGTACAGGTAGTAGGGGTAGGACAGGGGTACAGGTAGTAAGGGTAGGACAGTGGTACAGGTAGTAGGGGTAGGATAGGGGTACAGGAACTAGGGGTAGGACAGGGGTAAAGGTAGTAAGGGTAGGACAGGGGTACAGGTAGTAAGGGTAGGACAGGGGTACAGGTAGTAGGGGTAGGATAGGGGTACAGGTAGTAGGGGTAGGATAGGGGTACAGGTAGTAGGGGTAGGACAGGGGTACAGGAACTAGGGGTAGGACAGTGGTACAGGTAGTAGGGGTAGGATAGGGGTACAGGAACTAGGGGTAGGACAGGGGTACAGGTAGTAGGGGTAGGATAGGGGTACAGGTAGTAGGGGTAGGACAGGGGTACAGGTAGTAGGGGTAGGACAGGGGTACAGGTAGTAGGGGTAGGACAGGGGTACATGTAGTAAGGGTAGGACAGGGGTACAGGAACTAGGGGTAGGACAGGGGTACAGGTAGTAAGGGTAGGATAGGGGTACAGGTAGTAGGGGTAGGATAGGGGTACAGGTAGTAGGGGTAGGATAGGGGTACAGGTACTAGGGGTAGGACAGGGGTATAGGTAGTAAGGGTAGGATAGTGGTACAGGTAGTAGGGGTAGGACAGGGGTACAGGTAGTAAGGGTAGGACAGGGGTACAGGTAGTAAGGGTAGGATAGGGGTACAGGTAGTAGGGGTAGGATAGGGGTACAGGTACTAGGGGTAGGACAGGGGTATAGGTAGTAAGGGTAGGATAGGGGTACAGGTAGTAAGGGTAGGACAGGGGTACAGGTAGTAAGGGTAGGATAGGGGTACAGGTAGTAGGGGTAGGACAGGGGTACAGGTAGTAGGGGTAGGACAGGGGTACAGGTAGTAGGGGTAGGACAGGGGTACATGTAGTAAGGGTAGGACAGGGGTACATGTAGTAAGGGTAGGACAGGGGTACAGGAACTAGGGGTAGGACAGGGGTATAGGTAGTAAGGGTAGGATAGGGGTACAGGTAGTAAGGGTAGGACAGGGGTACAGGTAGTAAGGGTAGGATAGGGGTACAGGTAGTAGGGGTAGGACAGGGGTACAGGAACTAGGGGTAGGACAGGGGTACAGGTAGTAAGGGTAGGACAGGGGTACAGGTAGTAAGGGTAGGATAGGGGTACAGGTAGTAGGGGTAGGATAGGGGTACAGGTAGTAGGGGTAGGATAGGGGTACAGGTACTAGGGGTAGGACAGGGGTATAGGTAGTAAGGGTAGGATAGGGGTACAGGTAGTAGGGGTAGGACAGGGGTACAGGAACTAGGGGTAGGACAGTGGTACAGGTAGTAGGGGTAGGATAGGGGTACAGGAACTAGGGGTAGGACAGGGGTACAGGTAGTAGGGGTAGGATAGGGGTAGGATAGGGGTACAGGTAGTAGGGGTAGGACAGGGGTACAGGTAGTAGGGGTAGGACAGGGGTACAGGTAGTAGGGGTAGGACAGGGGTACATGTAGTAAGGGTAGGACAGGGGTACAGGAACTAGGGGTAGGACAGGGGTACAGGTAGTAAGGGTAGGACAGGGGTACAGGTAGTAAGGGTAGGATAGGGGTACAGGTAGTAGGGGTAGGATAGGGGTACAGGTAGTAGGGGTAGGATAGGGGTACAGGTAGTAAGGGTAGGACAGGGGTACAGGTAGTAGGGGTAGGACAGGGGTAAAGGTAGTAGGGGTAGGACAGGGGTAAAGGTAGTAAGGGTAGGACAGGGGTACAGGTAGTAGGGGTAGGATAGGGGTACAGGTAGTAGGGGTAGGATAGGGGTACAGGTAGTAAGGGTAGGACAGGGGTACAGGTAGTAGGGGTAGGACAGGGGTATAGGTAGTAAGGGTAGGACAGGGGTACAGGTAGTAAGGGTAGGACAGGGGTACAGGTAGTAGGGGTAGGATAGGGGTACAGGTAGTAGGGGTAGGACAGGGGTAAAGGTAGTAAGGGTAGGACAGGGGTATAGGTAGTAAGGGTAGGACAGGGGTACAGGTAGTAAGGGTAGGACAGGGGTATAGGTAGTAGGGGTAGGACAGGGGTACAGGTAGTAAGGGTAGGACAGGGGTACAGGTAGTAAGGGTAGGATAGGGGTACAGGTAGTAGGGGTAGGACAGGGGTACAGGTAGTAAGGGTAGGACAGGGGTACAGGTAGTAAGGGTAGGACAGGGGTACAGGTAGTAGGGGTAGGACAGGGGTATAGGTAGTAAGGGTAGGACAGGGGTACAGGTAGTAAGGGTAGGATAGGGGTACAGGTAGTAGGGGTAGGACAGGGGTACAGGTAGTAAGGGTAGGACAGGGGTATAGGTAGTAGGGGTAGGATAGGGGTATAGGTAGTAGGGGTAGGACAGGGGTATAGGTAGTAAGGGTAGGATAGGGGTACAGGTAGTAGGGGTAGGACAGGGGTACAGGTACTAGGGGTAGGACAGGGGTACAGGTAGTAAGGGTAGGACAGGGGTACAGGTAGTAAGGGTAGGATAGGGGTACAGGTAGTAGGGGTAGGACAGGGGTACAGGTAGTAGGGGTAGGACAGGGGTACAGGTAGTAAGGGTAGGACAGGGGTACAGGTAGTAAGGGTAGGACAGGGGTACAGGTAGTAAGGGTAGGATAGGGGTACAGGTAGTAAGGGTAGGACAGGGGTACAGGTAGTAAGGGTAGGACAGGGGTACAGGTAGTAAGGGTAGGACAGGGGTACAGGTAGTAAGGGTAGGACAGGGGTACAGGTAGTAAGGGTAGGATAGGGGAACAGGTACTAGGGGTAGGACAGGGGTACAGGAACTAGGGGTAGGGCAGGAGTAGAGGGAGTGGAGGTAGGGGAAGGGGTACAGGTATTGGGGATAGAATAGGGGTAGAGGGAGCGTGGACAAAGTGAGTGAGGGTAAGGCTAGGGTAGGAGTAGGGGCAGTACAGGTGGTAGGGGTAGGATAGGGAAGAGGTAATAGGGGTTTCGGCAAAGGGTACAGGTACATAAGGGTAGGATGGTGACCTAGCTTGTTCAGGGTCTTTAGCTTTATTTTCACATAACATCTGTGCCTACTATCATTTGGTTGACTGCTAGTTTTCTGCAGGCTCATGATGATGGAGGGTACATAAAGCTCTTAATCAAGGAGGATGAGGTTAAGGATGTCCCAGGCCCGGTCAGTAGAGTACTCAAGACGTTCCACAATGAGGTATGTTATCAACATTTCTATTTGCAGATCCAGCATTACTTATTATAAGAGAGAATACTAGTTTGCCATCTATTTTGGATAATTCAGAAAATTTTTATAATCCATTGAACATTAGAAATACTTCACACAACGGCACGAGGTACACTGGGTAGGCTTGCACTTAATGCGTTCTGCCCCCATAAACCAGAGCCAGCTAGCAGCCTAGCAGAACACCAATACAATAAAATATAGCAGGAGGTAAATGTTGGATAGTGGACAAATGATCGGTATGTTGGCTTTTGGCTGCCGTGGACTTCTTAAAATTTACCACGAGCTTAGTGGGAGGGGGGAATTGGCTCCAATAGATCGTTCTAGAACTTTTAGCCCAAAATGGAGCGGTCCTTCTTGGTCCACCGCTAGTCATACCCCATATCCAATTTGTTTTTGACCACGCCCATCTTTAAATATCTCATCCTTTATATTCCCCTTTCAGCTTTGCCAGTCATCAAAGAAGGTCTTGTCTAACTGTCCTGTGGCCCACAACAGGCTCAAGGAAACTCAGCAAAAAATCGACAAGCTCCGTGTATCTGCTTTCGACCGCGCAATGGCCAGCGGAATGTCCCAGAGGCGCGCCCGCGCCGCACTTGCAAACATCGACGCCAATTGCAACCGAATCCGCGAAGCTATAGCAACCGCCATGGAGTCCATGACAGCAGTAGAGAACGATTACAAGAAAATTAAGGCGGCAATGCTATGGTAACCGTTGCCAGAACAACTACTGAGTAGTCCTGGGTGCCAGATTGTTGTCGCTCCCAGTAACCCGATGTGTACGTAATGCTGTGCTTGGTGACATGACGGAAAAACCTGGAAAACGCGCAATTCCAGATAGAGAGAGAAAACACAATTTCTTACAATGGCTATAGGTTCCTTGTATTACGGACTGATCTTAAAACACAAATAACGTGAGGCCGAAGTGCACATAGCCAGATTTTGGAATTTTAAGATATTTTTTTCTTGATCATCATTGCCCTGTGTATCAGTTCAGGGACGAAAAGCTCAAATTTCAATGACACTTTACAAAAAAGTGGCATCAATTTAAAAAAACGTCGCACTTGATATTTTGCTTACTATAAGTTACTAAGTACTCAGAGAAATTCTCCGCCTTATTCGATATGAAATGGGCTTATTTGAAGCGTCACGTCATGTTTTTCGGTCATGTCATGTTTTTCCGTCACGTCATGTTTTTCCGTCACGTCATGTTTTTCCGTCACGTCATGTTTTTCCGTCACGTCATATTTTTCCGTCACGTCATGTTTTTCCGTCACGTCATGTTTTTCCGTCACGTCATGTTTTTCCGTCACGTCATGTTTTTCCGTCACGTCATGTTTTCCCGTCACGTCATGTTTTTCCGTCACGTCATGTTTTTCCGTCACGTCATGTTTTTCCGTCACGTCATGTTTTTCCGTCACGTCATGTTTTCCCGTCATGTAGTGTTTGGTATTACTGCAGGCAGCAGCAGCGCCTGGCACCAGCCAGGCGCGCTAGTATAACTTTTTCTAGTTGTCGTACATTGTTTTACTATAATATTCGTAGCAATTTTTACCAACTTTTGCTGACAAAACTCGTTAGGTTTAAACCTGCATAGTAAATGGTATGAAAATGTCCACAAAAAACAGCAATATGCCGTCCGGGCCATTACGCTGATCACATATTCTTCAACTCAAGTTCACAAATACAATGTCGTCCCATCAGAATATTTGCATGTTATTTATGAGATGTTTATAAACGTTTACCTCAACTAGGATCGTATCTCGTACTAGCGGTATAAACGCGTATGGACGGTAGTATTTTTTTAATCACACGGACATTACTGGATGTTTGTATTTTATTGGTCACGTTTTGATCGAGGTAGTCGTACTTTATTTTCCTGCAGGCCGGGTGTGTAAATATTTATCCAGTTTTGTTCCAATGATTCCCGCTTGCGAATATAGTGAGGAAGCGAGAGGTATGTATAGATGTTAAGCTGTATTATAGTTTTTAATATGTACATAACAAATGCACGGTATTTTTCTAGCATGAATATCTTCTTGAATAAAATATGAAAATTGTGTAATTCTGATACCTCAGTACCGAGCCTACTGGATATAAAGTGGTGTTGAGCGACGATGATTTTACAATGATATTTGTGGTGGTGATGATGATGATTGTAGTGATTCTATGATGATTTGTGATGGTGGTGGTGATGATGATGATGATGGTAGTGATGTTATGATTATTTGTGGTTGTGATGATGATGATGGTAGTGATTCTATGATGATTTGTGATGGTGGTGATGATGATGATGATGATGATGATGATGATGATGGTAGTGATGTTATAATGATTTGTGATGTTGATGATGGTTGGTGTTGTTATGATGATGTTTGTGCTGGTGTTGATGTTATGGTAATGTTTGTAATGGTGGTGTTGGTGGCGATTTTATGATGATTTGTGATGGTGGTAATGAGGATGGTTGGTGTTGTTATGATGTTTGTAATGATGGTGGTAGTGGCGATTTTATGATGATTTATGATGTTGATAATGATGTTGATGTTATGATGCTTGTGACGGTGGTGGTGATGTTATGATAATGTTTGTGTTAGGATGATGTTTGTGATGGTAGTGATGGCGGCGTTGATGATGGTGATGTGGATTTCTAATATTGCGGGCAGACTAGCTAACTAGTCCAATATTCTGAAAAAAAGTCGTGCATAAATTTGTCAGTGTATCGGGCGCGGGTTCTATGGTGGCTGTATAGAATGTCTTTGGTGATGTAGATAATGTTGCTGACAATGCTGGTGATCATTATGTTATTATGTTGACTCTGATGATGCCGATGATGATGGTGAAGATGATGAGAGTGATGGTGGTGATGATGATGATGGTGGTGGTGATGATGATGATGATGATGGTGGTGATGATGATGATGATGATGGTGAAGATGATGATGATGATGATAGTGATGATGATGATGATGATGATGCTGATGATGATGGTGAAAATGATGATAGTGATGATGATGATGATGATGATGGTGATGGTGGTGATGATGATTATGATAGTGTTGATTTTGGCGACGATGTTAGATGATGGGATGATGATGATGATGATATGATGTTGGTGAAGATGATGATAGTGATGATGATGATGATGGTGGTGGTGGTGGTGGTGGTGGTGATGATGATGATGATAGTGTTGATTTTGGCGACGATGTTAGATGATGGGATGATGATGATGATGGTGGTGGTGGTGATGATGATGATATGATGTTGGTGAAGATGATGATAGTGATGATGATGATGATGATGATGCTGTTGCTGATAATTGTGTGGTGATGGTTTGTGAAGACTGCTAACCAAATGATCGGAGCGAGAGCTACTAGTTCACGTAACAGCCGAATGCCAATCAACAAGTCTAACTCTTGTGAACGTTGCACATATGAACTCGAAAATAGACTTCAAAGTGCCTTTTAATCTTTATTCCTTATTTGTTTCCTAACGTATACCATTGTCGCTGACTTTTCACTTTGCCTTGCTCGCTACAAACACACAAAATACTTCCCTGACAGATAGCATCAGTTTTTTTTATTTCACATATCGTATAGCAGTGCCGTAGCAGGCTTTGAAATATTGGAGGAACACAATACATACATATTAAGAGAATATAAGGGGCACAGCCACTCCCCTACTGGTCCTTTTTTTAATATTTGAGGGGGGCGATCACGTGCCCGTAGTGCCCCACCCAATGCTACGGCCCTGGATAGTCCATATAGTATAAGTTAGTTCAACAAACGGAGCGCGTATCCGGGAAAAAATTTAACGCGAAATAAAACACTAAGCTTTGTCGTAAAAAGAATGAAGAAATCAGGCCCTTACCCAGGGAGGGGGAGGGGTACAGGGGGTGCGAACGCACCCCCCACCCCCCCACACACACACACAACGGCCAAAGGTCCACTTTCCGTTCTCAATAGACGTGCTATTTGTAGACAAAACTATATAAGGCATCTGCTAGATCACTCCGGTATGTAGCCAAATCAGACAAAAAACGTCCCGTGGAGACACTGCAAAGGCATGGTCAGATTTTTATCGGAGAAATCCATTCCCACCCGGATAACATTAGGTCCACTTTTTCGGATTTCGCACCCCCCCCCCAAAAAAAAGTCCTGGGTACGGGGGCCTGGACGTACAGCTTCTACTTAACGTACTATAAACTTTTGACCTGTTTACGTTAGTAGGTGTGAATATGTGGAGCCGCACCTAGATTCAAGGGTAGCCAGGTAGGGCGAATCGAAGCACCACACCTCCTGATCCCAGGACTATGACAGTATCCCAGAATGTATTCCTCCTCTTTTTACTTTGTAAAAAAGCTACTAGATTCTATAACTCGTGTAGAAATTCGTATTTTCTTGTACTATAAAGCAAACTTTGATATCAAATCTTTCAATTTTTATGAAGAAAAATATACCACAGCAAGATCTCCGTTATCTAAATTAAACTGATTAAGACAATTTTATCTTATTAAGACTTTTTGCACCAAAAGAACTCATGGAATTAAGGGTTTTGCAGCAATTGGGCATACAATATTATAATCACTATAATATCGGGGATTAGTACTGAAAATGTCCAAGCGAGTGGCGGAAAAAGTAAATTTTCTAAGTATTTGGTTGTGAAATAAAGTTTCCGCAATAATAAGAAGAAAGAAAAATGCTTTGATGACAGTTTGTAAACTTTGATTCGCAAAATGCTTTGTTCTTTCTCAAATATTTGTTTTTTTTTTTAAGGGGTCAATTACATAGTTACTATTGTATGCGCAATCCAATTCGGAATTCTTTGTAGAAAAATCTCTTTTGGTAGACGCAGATTTTGAAGTTTCCATAATGGGTTTCCCTATTATAAGTTAGGTTCCCTTGTTATTGAAAGTGATTTTAAATTATTTAAAATTCGATTACTTTGGACCCTCTCAGTGGCTTTGTGCTTAAAATAAACAACCCTTCAAAGATCGAATTTGATTATAATCTGTTTTTGTAAGAAATATACTCAAGGACCAAGGGACATTTTTAACCACAACTCGACCGGTTGGATTTCTAGCGAGATTAGATTATAGAAAAAAATTAAATGGCGCACGCGTAAATTTCTGTGTATGCTTTCTATTTGACACATTGGATAAATCCCTTTTGTTTGCGAGTTATTTAGATGCCTTCCTTCAATCAGATGCATATCTAGAGGGTCGTGTTTCATTGGATGCTTTTATTGGCGGTAACATAGAGCCGAAATCTTGATTTTAAAGCGGTGGGGGACGCGAGCTTAATTTAGGAAACAGCTGAGTGTTTTGGTCGAACTCGTCACCGTAAATGCCTGTCTTACAAATTGAAATCACAGCGTAGTTGAGCTATCTTATTACTTCTGCTTTATTTGGTCGCACGAAGATTCGGAACTGCTCAAGGAATCGTAAAATTAACAAATGAGCGGTATGTATTTTAGGCGCTTTCGCCTCTAACTCTCGTTTACTTCAATAGATAGGCCCCTCAGAGCAAATGTCATCTTTTCTTTTGAGTAAATTATATTGCATTTTGCCTATTCAATTGTCCACGACTCTAGTTTGTATGCTTGTGCGGAACATTGTACGACGATTTAATATTTTATTCAGTATTTCTTTGTACAGACCTATTGAAAGGTCAAAAATTACATATACAATCCTTGTCTTTTATTTTTCATTTAACGGTCACTACTTGTATTCCATTTAATCGAATAGAAAAGCATAATTTCATTTAAATCTTCAGCTTTCGGTACATACCATTGTCTGTGCAAAAAAACAAACATTAAAATAAAACGTTTGTCGATAAACTTGTCTTCATATGGCGTTTTTATTTTACAGAGGTGACGACAGAAGTTGGCGGAAAAGACACAATAACGTGCACTGGTTCGGTCAAATGGTTCAACCTTATCAAAGGGTTTGGGTTCATAACAAGGGATGATGGCGGTGAAGATGTTTTCGTTCATCAAGTATGTAAAAATAATTCTAATCCGTTTTAAAAACAGTAAGTATAACAGGCCATCTTGTGTTTTATGCAAAACTCCAAAATATCGGATGGAATTTTTCCTGACTTGTTTTGACCTCATGAATATAATACAGTAATCTCAAAACATAAACAAAACCTTTGAAAACGTAACGAGAGACCACCCGTTATTTTGAATCTTTAGAAACGTGCTTGAAATTTTTAAGTTATTTCATTATTTAACTATTGTATCAAGTATTTTTGACTTTTACTTATTTTTTCACAATACAACAGCTGCGCCGTGTCTTTCGCGCCATATCGCGAAATTGACACTTAACAATTTGCATGTTAAATGCTGTTTGTCAGGGCAACAAAACAATTATTTTAAAGAACATTTCTTTAAATATTGGCTTAGCTTAATTTGTCTTAACGCGTGTGAAGACACAGAGAGAGGTATAATTACTGCGCGAATATCTTGTAGATTGGGTGATGCTTTAACGCCCCTTCTATAATATAAAATTAAGAGCTACTTGAATATATTATTTACCGTCCTTACGCCTAAGAATGCTCGTATCATTCACATACAAAGTGCTCCTTTTTTAATCTTTAGTTTTACGAATAAATTCCCCATATAATTCCTGAAATCTTAGAATCATAATCGTCTTTAAGAGTTGTCTTACGATAAAACAACATTTTTGTGTTTTTTAAGTACTGGTATGTTTTATATTTTGATTATTTATATATATTTTTTAAATTATTTTAGTATGAAACGCAAAGTTATTTTAGCATGAAACGCAAAGCGACTGCAGAATTGGATTTCTTCGTTTGTCATTAAGTAAAAATGCTAGAGCATTAATATTTATGGTCTCTTGATTATATCTCAGGCGATGTCATTTTAGCACCAAAAGCGTGTTCATCTCAGTCAGACGTTTACTTATGTTTTTCTGACTCCCGGGGCTTTGCGTTTATCTATGTGGGAATTTCGTCCAATTTGGTCAGATTATCCCCTTGGAAAGCTTACCATAATCCCATGGCTGTGTAGGGCTGATAATGTGAAGCCAATAAAGTGAATGTGGCCCATCACGCAAGACACAAAATATTTTAACAGCACAGCTTTCGGCATTGGGCAAAATGCAGCGCATGCGCAATACACACCAAGCGAAAATCGCGGAAACAACCTCGTCCAAAGGGTCTTCTGGGTAATTTTCAAGACGCCATATTGAAATGCGCGTTGACATGCCTCGCGAAATGAGTCGCGATGATATGTTCAAGTTACAAACCCAAGACCAAAATATCGAAAAATGCTGATTTCCTATGTACCTTTCTTACTTTCCTGGTGGGAAACAGGGCCGCGACACGGTGACGCCATTCTTTGCGGTCTTTCGCAACCTTTCTTGCCTCGCCCCAGGTTAGCCTCATTTCGCTCCATGTCAGGTTCTCCAATAGGGTTCTGGATTCCGGATCCTAGTGTGTGGATTCCGGATTTCATGTGTTTTTTTTTTCCCCGTGGATTCCGGATTCCATTTTCGTTTTCCAGGATTCTTGTATTCCGGATTCCAGCTTAAGTCTTGGATTCCGGACCCTAGTGTGTGGATTCCGGATTCCAGTAGCATGGATTCCGGATTACCTGTCATAGGGCGACTCATATCCCGTAATCCTACCTCTACAGTTCTTCTCCAGGTTTGCTTTGGCCGTCCTGGTTTCCCAATAATTGGGGTCCATCTTGCTAATGTTGGGGGATTCGTTCTTGTTCAATTCTGAGAACATGGACAAGCCATTTTAAGCGACGTCATTTGATCTTCTTTGGTGTTGTTTGAACCCGTTTTGTGGTAGTCTTGATTTGCTATTTATTTTTATTTTTAGGCCAGAAGATTTCCTTTGTAAATTCCTCTTATTTGCTTTTCTGCAGAGCGCAATCAAGGCCAGCGGTTACCGCAGTCTGGAGGAAGGCGAGCACGTGCAGCTCACCATCTCCAATAGCGACAAAGGCAAGGTTGCTATCTGCGTGACGTCACCAGGTGGCGGGAATGTCAAGGGCGCATCGCGTAAGAACCGAGTAAAAAAAGGCGCACGAAAATACACTTCGCTTTGTTTCAACTGCAACAATAGCGGTCATCGAGTGAGAAATTGTCCATACGAAAGGCGAACGAGCAGAATTTGTCATAAATGTGGTTCGATCGAACACATGATAAGAAAATGTCCACTTATCTTAGAAAGTGTTGTTGGTACTCTGAGTTCTGAGAAGAAGAATGAAAGTGAGGAAGATAAAAACAACAATACCACTAAAACACTAGAAGATGAATTGAAAAGTGGACAACATATGGTGAAACCTACGTCGCCAACAGACAGTGTTTCTTTGGTTAAAGAAAACAATGTCTTACTAATGTAAATACCGTAAATGACCTAATAAACGCCCCCTATCTAAAGAACGCTTCTGATCTAATGAACGCCCCGCTAAGCTTACAAGTTTGCAATGAACACCCCTCTCTAATAAACGCCCCCTCCCTAACCCCCCCCCCCCCCCCCCCCCCCCGCTCCCTTCACTGCCAGCTTAAAAAGAAACGACATAGGAATTCCGGAAATATAAATGGTAATTTAATTGCCATTTCGCTTAATCAACACTGGTAAGCGAGTAGCGCCTTGTTCAATGTCAAGTTCAAAATGAGGGTACCGCCCTTTAACGTTCCTTATCTCATTGCTTAGGGTGTCTGCAATTTTCTTTCGTTTTGTCCTCGCAGTGTAGCATCCAGGAATAAAGCCTACTTCTCGTTTCCGAATACTTGCACCGTTGAATCATTGCATTCGATTCGTCGCATGGTAAACGCTTGCTACGCAGGCTATGATTTAAAATGATTCTGGCTGAAACTAGAACCCCAACTGCACTTAGGAAGGCTCGTAGCCAGTATGAGGCAAGTGAGGCACTCGCCTCGGTAAAATTTTGATGTTTAGTGTTTCACAATTGAAAAATATGAGATAAAACACCTGCTTTTGTTGGATTTATCATCCAGTGGCTAGCTTCGCCTCGGTAAAATTTTGATGTTTAGTGTTTCACAATTGAAAAATATGAGATAAAACACCTGCTTTTGTTGGATTTATCATCCAGTGGCTAACTTTGCCTCGGTAAAATTTTGTTTCTGGTTACAGGCCTGTTGGGTTTGTTATATTTTCATAGTTTGTAAAGAACGCCCCTTTCTAATAAACGCCTCCTATCTAATAAACGCCCCCTCGGACCATCGAAATTTAATAAACGCCCCGGGCGTTTATTAGGGTCATTTACGGTACGCAAATAAACATATGAAAATAAAAGAGTAATCCGAGCCTGGGTGCTTGATTTTATTATCAGCAACTGCGCTAGAGAATATCAAGGATGAGATGATGTATGTACGACTTTCAACAACTGGTGCGGAAGGCATAACAGAGCGAGGCTCCAGAACAAGTGTGTGAATTGTAAGTTAGCACAGAACTGTCACCGAGGGTGACCCCTGCCACAGGGTTTATCGTTGTATGCCCAAATCATACAAACGTAATAATGCCTATATAAATGTAATAAAGCGCCCAAAATAAAAGTAATAAATACCCAACCATAAATGTAATAACATGTCCGTCGTCGCCCATTAATGTGGTTAAGTGCTTTATCGTGAATGTAATAACACACCACCTGCCATTCATGTAATAATGAGTAGAAATATTAGACAACCAAACTTGGCAGATGTTATGTAACAATGGAGGCTCGTTTAGAGGAGAGAAAGTATATGAAAACCCAGGAAAATGAATAAGCCACCCCACCCTCCTATTTCTTGCTATGGACCTCTCACCCCCCATCTAGATCCTGATCAGGCGCGTGGACAAGGGGGTGTGCAGAGTGCATGTGCCCCCCCCTCTTGGCGGCCAAAAAGTGGGTCATTTCTTATTAAGGAATCTTCAAATGCTATTCTTTTTGGCGGCCAAAAAGTGGGTCATTTCTTATTAAGGAATCTTCAAATGCTATTCTTTTTCCATATGACACCTATGACTGCACCCCCCCCCCCCTTGGCGGCCAAAAAGTGGGTCATTTCTTATTAAGGAATCTTCAAATGCTATTCTTTTTCCATATGACTGCACCCCCCCCCTTGGCGGCCAAAAAGTGGGTCATTTCTTATTAAGGAATCTTCAAATGCTATTCTTTTTCCATATGACACCTATGACTGCGCACCCCCCCCCCCCTCTTGGCGGCCAAAAAGTGGGTCATTTCTTATTAAGGAATCTTCAAATACTATTCTTTTTCCATATGACACCTATGACTGCGCACCCCCCCCCCCCTTGGCGGCCAAAAAGTGGGTCATTTCTTATTAAGGAATCTTTAAATACTATTCTTTTTCCATATGACACCTATGACTGCACCCCCCCCCCCCCCTTGGCGGCCAAAAAGTGGGTCATTTCTTATTAAGGAATCTTCAAATACTATTCTTTTTCCATATGATACCTACATTATGACTGCGCACCCCCCCCCCCCCCTTCTTGGCGGCAAAAGTGGGTCATTTCTTATTAAGGAATCTTCAAATGCTATTCTTTTTGGCAGCCAAAAAGTGGGTCATTTCTTATTAAGGAATCTTCAAATGCTATTCTTTTTCCATATGACACCTATGACTGCGCACCCCCCCCCCCCCCCCTGGGAACCTGCCTGCTGCTGATAATAGCATAGATGCAAAGTGTTTAACATTGTCTTTTACTACTGTTATCTACACACAATTACCACACAAAGACCTGCTATATAACAATATATATAATGACTGTTTTTGAATCTGTTGCAAAATAAAAATCTAAACTATTGACTAATACAATATAGTACAATCTTTTTTGGCTTTAAGCACTGCTGAAAAAGATAATTTCTTACACATTTTGAGAAATAACAGTATACTGCTAAAGAAAATTGAATAAGATTTGAAGTGATGAAAAGAGAAACATTTCCAGTAAATTATATAAAATATGATGATCTTCAAAATATCACATTTGTAATGAGACAACAATCAAATGCATAGTTGAGATTGTAATTAATAATTCACAGAATGAACTAAAAAACTGAATGAACTTAAATACTATTTACTAAAGATGCAAAAGGCATTTGAAGGATTATCCGATAGCACACTTATAAATATTTTCTCTGCTAGGGCCCTGACACCAGTCAAAGATAGAAAATACATTATAATCAAATGTAGCAGAAACATACCTGTTCTGGTTGCCAGACAAAGCTGACAAAAGATTATGATTTAGGAACTTTATATGGTGTAAAGCACACCACTCTTTTTAGACTTCCTGTAGGCTTTGATAGTCTTTTCAGTATGATAGCCCTAAAAACATGGAGTTCACACATTTTCTGTGCAGCCCATATTCCAAGACAAAGGCAGTGATATACAAACTCCATGTTTTCAGGGTTCTTATACCAGAAAAACTATCAAAGCCTTAAGGTAGGCTACACTGTTCTTTGTCTCATTTCTGTGGTTTGTCAGGATTTCAAAGTATTAAAACTGGACCCTTACTTCCCCTTTCCTGGGAAAATTAACTGACATCCACAGATAATTTTCCAAAATTCATCCTTACTAAGACTTAATTTAGCATGCATGATTCATATGTTGGAATCATGTACTTGATGTTGATGAAAGCATCAGGCCCACCAGTCCTTTCGAACTGTTCCAGAGTCTCATGGATGAGGTCGCCAATGTTTTCCCGCTTGTGCTGACTGTAATCAATCTTGTCTCCGGAGTTGAGGTTGCAGTTCTTGAAGATGTTTAATACTGGGAGGATTTGCCTGTAGTAGGGTACCAACGCTTCGCCAATCAAATCACCGGACACTACTAAGTGTTGTAGAACCTTTAAGGTGGTACAAAGCACTTTTGGTTGTCGGGTAGCAAGAGCTTGCTTGAGAGGAATTATCAACTGGGGTATCACTGGTAGAATCTTGTTGCCACCATGCTCTAACATATCATGGACTCCTTGTCTGGCGAAAAACTCGTATGGGTGGGTTGTCTCAGAGAGCCCGTCCGCGAAAAGCGGGAGGTAATGATGGTAGTCGAGCTTTTCGATCTCAACTTTCCACGCGATCTTGTTACCTTTCGTGTCGTGTTCCAAAGCAATCGGGAAATCGCCACGTTCATAAAACTTTCTGAATGCAGTCGGGGCAACAGACCGCTCTGCAAAAGCTCCAGCAGCGGGCGGCGATTTGACCTAAGTACAAACGGCGATATTCAAGGAATATCAAGATTTTACCAGTGTTGTTGTTAGGGGAAACAAACACAAATTACAATGGTTGTTTTACCAGCTAAATTAAACGCAAAATCTAAATTTACCTTAGAGAATGGTTGTCTTGACTTTGTAGTGAATGCCTCTGCTACAACTTCAGGCCGCTTAGTTGATGTTGCCTAAAGAAGGAAAAAGATTCGTTAACATCGAACGTGCGTGTAAGGGAACACGAAGCCGCCATATTCATCGAAGACAGTTTGAGAATTCACTTACTTGCTTCTTGTCCGGGGATGTCTTAGTTTTCATAGATGCGCCAAAAGGCGGTTCAATTCTCGTTCGCATTCTAGTAGCCATATTTTAAAATAAAAATAATTCGAACTTTGGAAGAGCTTTCTGTACGCTTTCCTTGCTCGCTCAGTGTTGTGTGTTTAGTGTGACGACGAACTTTAGTTGTAGCCCCCTTAGCAACCAAAGTATTTTGATCCATATATGGCTGACCGGGACAATAGTATGCATTTTAATGATCTCTTTCACGGGCTATAGGAATAATTGCATTACTTGACGATTAAATAAAGTTTTTGGAAAAACTTTAGACAAGAGTTATTCAGAAGCACATTTAGAAATGTGCGAATTAATACAAAATATTTTGTAGAAAAAATATATATATATTCTTAAAATTAACATTAAAATTTAAATATATAATTTAAAGTTCAACAGTAAACAAGAAAAATATATTTCTGAATCCAGTTTTATATAATATCTTTTGTCACTGGGTGTACAAAAGAAAAAAAGGGCAAAAAAACAAGCCAAAAATATGCACAGAAATGAATACTAATTTGGTCAATGTTTAGTCCTTTTGAAAAAAAAACCAAGAGGTGAGGTAGTTGTTGGTTTAAACTATCTGGAAATCAATTTAACATGCACGATTCATAGGTTGGCACCATATACTTGATATTGATAAAGGCATCAGGGCCGCCTCGCCTCTCAAATCCTTCAAGTGTTTCAGTAATCAAGTCCCCAATGTTTTCTCTTCTTTGTTGACTGTAGTCAATGCCATCACCAGAGTTGAGATTTTTGTTTTTGAAGATGTTCAGGATTGGTAGGATTTGTCTGTAGTATGGAACCAGTGCCTCACCAACCAAGTCAGCAGAGACAACAAGATGCTGGAGTGCTTTCAAAGTTGTGCACACAACTTTTGGGTTCCTTGTGTTAAGTGCTTGCTTGAATGGAATGATCAGTTGTGGGATCACCGGCAACACCTTGCTACCCCCATGCTCTAACATATCATGGACACCTTGCCTGGCGAAAAACTCATAAGGGTGGCTTGTCTCGCAGAGACCTTCAACAAACAATGGCAAATAATGGTGATAATCCAGTTTTTCAATCTCGACCTTCCAGGCAATCTTGTTCCCCTTGGTGTCGTGTTCTAGGGCAATTGGAAAGTCACCCCGGTCATAGCACTTCCTGAAGTTTGTTTGTGGGGCTTGCCTTTCCTTAAATGCTCCAGCCGGAGGAGCAGGCTTCACCTATATAAAATAATATTCTTCATTATAGTACATCAGAGAGGAGGCTTGAGCAAATCTTTAGCCTTTTCACATGGAGAAGAGTGAAAGAATAAAAGGAAAGGGAAGTGAAAGAAAGGGAAGTGTTTTGAAATATATCCATTTTTAAATTTCTAGATGAACAACTGATATTCTTACTATAGAGTTCTGCAGTCTTGACTTCGATGTAAACGCCTCTGCTATTATTTCTCCATTCTTAGTAGAACGATAAAGCACACGTGTCTGTGAAAAAAGGGCGGATGAATTTTCTTTACACACAAAAGAAAAGGGCTTTTCGGCAATTGCCGAAATGGATTATTTCATTGAATAATATTCAACTAATACCTATTTCTCATTAGCCTGTATACAGGCTAATTTCACAAGGATATATTTTTTCTTACAAATAATTCAATAACTTAAAAACTAAACGTCCTTTTGTTGTTATCGAAATAGAATTCATCTTCAAAGTAGGTTTTACCGAAAAAAATGGCGGGGTTTTCAAAATTAAAATTTTAAAAAAAAGTGTTGCGCATGTACAAACCTCCTTTTTCGCGGGTCCTTTGGTCCTGACTGTCGAACCAAATGGCTGCTCTACCGTTGTACACATTGCATGTTTTGTGGACATTTTTAATAAACTCTAAAGCGCCCTTTCACATAGATCAACCACTTCTTGCTCGATTGACGACGAAAGCTACATGCCTGTTGCCCTAGCAACTAATCAGAATTCCATATTTGGAGAGTTGTAATGTCTTGAAGAAATTGAAAATTTCTTACATCAAATGTTGTTATTTTATTTAGTTTCTAGGAAACGCTTCGCACTTGAAGCTTTTTATTTTCGTCGCTTATCGAAAAGTAACCATGATGTCTTCTTGGAGACTAAAAAAATATCTTGGACTGCCTGTAGTCGCACCAGTCTTTCGCGATATGTCGACCAATAACAACTTGAGCCCGCAGTACAAAAAGAATCAAGATGGCGGCTGACGTTCCACCTTCTCTAAAACCAATCCAACCGTATTTAAAAGTCGCTAAAGAATACGAAAAGAGAGATCGAATCGTAGCGTACTATTGTGAGTAGAGAGTCCCATCCTTTGACTTTAAACCTCGCACAATAGAGTACTTGATGTTGTTTTGCAAGGTTTTCAAGTAAGATGGCAAAACGTCATAGTTTATTTTTAGTTTTGGAAAGTTTGGGATCTTAGACATAGTGTCGATTATTATGAATAGATTTTATAGATAGATGCATTGTATTATGAAAATCATTTTATCAAAATATAGGCTTATCCCTTAGAATGGTGCTGCCAAATAGCTTAGATGTCTGTAAATGTGGATGTTGCTGACAGCATTCATGCTGAGTAAAATTGGCATGGCTACCATTTACGGTTTGGCATATTCCTGTGTATAATGCATTCGCCTCTTAAAAGATGGCTGGGTATTGAATATATATACATTTCACAGATTAGGGCTGGAAATTAAGAGGAAAAAAGACACTTATTTACAAACATTTTGTAATCTATAATGTTAAATTTAATGGATGTGCAATTGTCTTATGCAAATGCAGCCTTCGACCATATTAGATGTGTATTGCATGAGCACTGGTTGTACTCATAATTGGAAATTATTGTTTTAGGTAACCTCTTTGCAGTCCAGAAAGGTATAAAGCTAGATAGTAAAAGTCCAGATGGAAAGAAATTCCTATTTACTCTTATGGACAAGCTCGAGAAGGTGTGTGTATGGGAATGCTATACCTCATTTTTCAGGTGTACGGAGTACACTTCATAGCTGTCAACCCAACTTGTTAGAAACCTGTGAAATCGGGTGAAATACAGTAAATATGTGAAAAACCCAAGAGAGCCAATGCCAGTGAATACAGAGAATGTATGAACATTCTCACAAAAACAGGCTTGTGATGAGGTCCAAAATCTTGTGACACCCACCTGATGCGGTTGAGCTGACAGCTATGTCACTTACCACCAATTAAGTACATCATGAAAACAAACATATCATTATACTTTATGACAGAAGTAACACCAGAAAATCAAGAAAGTTGTGCATAATGTAGCCTATGTGTAGCCGCTGATTTGCGAAAATTTCCTCTCGTAGCTTCTACGCAATGGCGGGGATAATCGTGTTCCATGACGTCAGGGCTGAAATCTCCAAAATTCAAAAACTAAATATATGGAAATTAAAATATCTTAGTAAATTTTAATAATATTGATGTTCCAGTTCCTTTGAACCTCTGAATTTCTGAAATAATCCTTGCTCATATTGTTCTTTGTGGATTGCTAAAAAAGCACTCTTGAACTCCCCGAACCCTCCTGTCTACGGACCTGTTTACGTCAAAGGGAGCACCTGGAACTATTGATTTATAGGGAATCCCATGTTAAGGTGCATAGTGGCATTGTACTGTAACAATTTGCACTAAAGCCATCTGCTACAATATACAGTGGAAGGCTTGTAGGGTCTCATGAACTCTTTTCCTTATAGACCAAGAAAGAGCTTGCTGGTGAGGATGCCATCACTAGTGACATTGTAGGGCAGGCGCATATGGATGAGCAGGCCAGGCAACTTTTCCTGTGGGCCGACACAGAAGACAGGGCTGCCAGATTTAACAAGTAATGTTTTCAAAGTTGATACTTTTGAAATTTAAGAATTTTTCTAAAAATCCTTTTGAAGGGAAATATTTGTTTGTGAATATTAAGTAATGCTCCGTGTAAGAACTGTGCAACCTAATGGCATATGCACGCTTGTTTGTCAAAAATGCCTTTGTTAATATTGGAAATTTGAATTTCTGCATTTTGTAGAAATGTTATCAAGTCCTTTTACACTGCAAGTCTTATCTACGACACTCTTGCTCAGTTTGGGGAACTCACAGATGAAGCAACAATGCGACAAAAGTACTCCAAGTGGAAAGCCACTTACATTAACAAATGCTTAAAAGAGGGTGTAACTCCTACACCTGGCCCTCCTGGGGGAGAAGAAGATGAATTTGGTGGATATTTTGATGGTGATGCCTCAGGGGCGTCGGCTAGTGGTGAGGGCCCTTCTAACCAGTCAGCCTCAAGTGGGGACCAGCCCCCTGCATGGAATGCAGGTGGGGACACGCCTTCCCAACCTCAAGTGCCGTCTAGTACCCCACCCAAGCCAGCACCTCGTACTGTCTTCCAACAGGTTTGTTTGTTAAGATTTAGCCTACCTGTAGGCTTTGATTGTATTTCCGGCACGAAAACCCAGTAAACACGGAGTTTGCATAACCTGGCCACCATCATGGATAATGCGCTCCGCAGGGGGAGGTTGAAGAAAAATGCGCAGGGCGGGGGATGCTCAATTTATTTAAAGCCTCAACTGGGCCTCTTGTTCTCAATATGGCAAATATCTTATTGCAAAATTGAATAATGTTTATTCGTTAGATTTTACATCTTCTAATCCATAACAAAAACGAAGAACTGTGCATGTGCTCCTATGCATATGCTATATTTTGGCAGATGTTTTTTGATGGTGACAAGCCTTAGTCATTTCTTGGGGTGCTGGTGCAATTTTCTTTCATTTGCTCTTTGTAGAATAAATCTTGCTTTTCTTAGGGGGGAGATGGGTGGTTGGTAGCTGCCCCCCCCCCTTGCCCTCATACTATTTACTGCCCTAAACGTGTTGGTACATGTATAACCCTTTTTGTTGCTTTGCTCGTTGCATGGGTGACTTTCCCTATTATTAGACTCGTTTGCTCTTCTGCCAATCAGAAATTATAGGTGGGTGGTGACGGGGGTGACCTTTGGGAGTGCTCACAAAATACGCCGGATCTTTGAACATTTTCTTGTTTCCACAGCCAGCTGCTCCGTCATCTGATTCCTACACAGGTGAATCGGGTGCAACTTCTCAAGAAGACATGGATAAAGCACTCAAATTTTGTAGATTTGCGACCAGCGCTTTGCAGTATGAAGACGTCCCTACAGCTATAGACAATCTCCAAAAAGCCTTGAAAGTACTAAAAAAGCAATAGTCTTATATGATTTAAAGTGCAAGGCAATGGAACCCAGGGTTTTAAGATTTCTATCTAACCAAATCTTTCAATATTTTTTTTTTCTTCCCTTCCCTTGGACAAAAGTGGAACTCAGTCAGGTCCAACCTGTTAGGGAATCAAATAATTTTTCAAGTAAGTCGCTTCTGTGTTGAGCGTTTTACTGAGGTAAGTGATATGCTGAACACAGCAATGACTGTTTGAGTCTAGTGGGAAGTTTGAGCGAACTCCCAATTTTGAATTATTGGGGTTCTACTGTAAAGCAAGATTTATAAAAACAGACCTCCATCTAAGGATTTTTCAATTTTATGATGCATTTATCTTTTGCTGTGGCACATTGTGAAATTCAAGTTTCAAAGCTAGAAATTGATGCCAGTGTAAGAAAGTGATGCCAGTTAATTTGATAATATCTGGCCAAATAGTATAAACATGTTGAAAATATTGACAATATTTGATGTAGTATTTGATGCAGGGAAAGTTCCTTTTGTGGATGACCATGGATCCCCTCGAGGAGTTTACTAAAAAATCAGCAGCTATGATGATAAAATATAAAACAAAAACACATAGTTTTACTAGGAGTAATGCAGCAAGGTCACATGTTGGATGTAATGTTTATAATACTCCCAGATGTGAGCAAAGAATAAAATCCATAAGTAAAATCATGAAAGTCTGTGCTCTTTGTATTTGTATTACTGTATTTGTATATACTGCGATTTTAAATATTTTCAACAAACTGTGCTGTAGCTTATAGCACCCTTAATTATATTTCATTGGAAAGTCATTCACATACAAATTGATAAAAAGAAATAAGACAACTTAAAAATGATAAAGTGTTTTCAAGTGAAAACGACATCTCTTTAGTCTCCTCTGCTTCGTTCGGAAGTGTACACTTAGACCAGCTCATATAAATACTCAATTTTTGGTATTCCATATTAAAACCCCATTTATGTTGAATGCTACAGATTGGATTTCGGGTTATTGGATTCCTGTGGCGTGCGGGGGGGGTGGCGAACGCACCCCTATAAAGCATAAGCTAGATCACTCTGGTATGTAGCCAAATCCGACAATCAACGTTCCGTGGAGATACTCCAAAGGCATAAAACATCTCTCTTTGTTCTTCAGATTTTATCAGAGAACTTTCCCCCCGGAAAAAATTAGATCCACTTTTTCGGATTCCGCAACCACCCTCCCCCCCCCCCCCCCCCCTCCAAAAAAATCCTGGGTTCGGGGCTGGGTTAGGCGAGTGATATGCTTCGCTCGCCTTGTGCTTATTTTATGTGTGCAGTCCACGCAAAGAATGTCATCAAATTGAAAATACCTCGGTCTATTTTCAAGAAAACTTCAAAGTGACCACCCACGATTGAAGTTTAATACCTTATTAACGATATTTTATTGAAAGCATCTCATTCACTTGTTTGATAGCCGATGGAAATGGATTGTTTGAGTGAGTCGGTATTATGGTGCGGGAGCGTAAAATGGCGGCGTAATTTGCCTTCTTTAATGGCAAACACCACCTCCTAAAACGCGCTATATCTGCGGTTGACGTCAGTGCGCCTGTAGCCCGGCGGATATGTGTTTGAATTGCGCACTTTTTGCTAAAGCTACCAATTTTAAAATAGTGATGGCTTTTAATACCCTTTACACGATAGGCTATGGAGCCAAGCTCAGATCGGCTTTATTTTCTGATTAATAAGGAGTATTGATTTGGCCGCCATTTTGAACCGGAAGTAAACTACCTTTTTCAAAAAAGTAAATAAACTTGCAAAGTTTGATAATGTTTTGCCAAGATCAGCATGACTGCTGTTTTGCCAAGATTGCTGAAAATAACCGCATATTTTTCATTCTTGGAACTTTCAAGGAGATAGTCACCTTCAACCGGAAGTAGTCGATAGTAAAACCTCGGACGTTTATTTCACCCCGCGCTATTTAGCAAAAGACACCAATTCTACTGCAGTTGTAGTTTGAAATAACCTTTATAAGATAAGCTGTGGAGCCAAGATAAAATCGGCTTTTATCACCGACTAATATGGTTGATTAAAATTGCCGCCATTTTGCACCGGAGATTAAATTTGTCATTTTTAAACGCACAGAGATGCACATCTTGTTTATATTCATGAAATCCATTTGACAAAGTTGTGGAAAAGCAAAACTGATTTGGTTTCTGCTATTAATTTTACCGTTTTTTTAAACAGGAAGTAGTTTTCAAACCTGTTTCTGTACACTCTAATTAAACATTCTGTCTTTTATCTCAACCGACCTGAAGGCTCACTGTCGAAAAGCATCTGTGGCTTCGGGGAATACAGCGAGTACTGTCTTCCCCCCCTATCCGCACAAAAGGATACAGTATCACGCCAGTAAATGCGTGAAATTCTACGAGTATTTATTTGGCGAGATACTCCTTTCACCTTTCTGTAGAATAAGGAAGAAAGGCAAGAAGAGTGATAAGCGCGCACCCGGGGCCACCAGTTAACAGGTTAAACGGTTCCTATAGTTAGGAACTGTCCAATCTTGTAGCACTTGCACATATTCATGTATGCGGTCGTTTACAGACGTTGAAGTCAATAGGTGGAGCGGCCCGCTCACCGTGGCTCTTGGTATCCCCACCAGGCTTGTCACATAAGCAGTTTCTTTCGTCCTCTTTCTTTTCTCTTGATCCAGCTATTGAATATGTTTATTTGGTAAACTTGTGCTGGCTACATGTGATTTTCACTTCCCGAAAATTATCGGCCATTTTAATAGCGCAAGATAATCCGTGATTTAATCAGACTTTTTTTTAGCTCCATAGCCTATCTTGTAAAGATTCCCCGAAAATACTTCTGAGATAAGTTTATTTTTTATTTTTGTTAAAATGCGCAAAGTGAGACAAGCGTTCCGTTATTTATTCTTGACTACTTCCGGTTCAAAATATCACCGTAAAAGTTACAAAAATGAAAAATTTGCGGTTACTTTCAGAATTCTTTGGTTAATATGCATTCTTTGATGTATATTTTATTCGTCTATAAGTAAACTTTCTCAAAATGAGCGAGTTCATATATTTTTTTTGGAAAAATTAGTTTACTTCCGGTTAAAAATGGCGGCCAAATCAATACTCGTTATTAATAAGAAATTAAAGCCGAACTGAGCTTGGCTCTATAGCCTATCTTATAAGGGGTTTTAAAAACTATCACTATGCTAAAATTGGTAACTTTAGCAAAAAGTGCGCAATTCAAGGTAAAATCTGCACATATCCGCCGGACTACTGCAAAAAAAAAACTTGAAACGCCTGCTGTTAACTCATAGTTAACTCTACTAACTATGGTGAACTGAATTTAAAATTAGACCTCGTACCGCATACTTTACGATTCACCTACGGATTTTAATGTATTAAGTAATGCTCCGTGTAAGAACTAGGCAAAGTTCCATTGTCCTGCGGCAAAAAGCTTAATTATAGCTTTCCCACATAGGATCTTTTTTATAATAAACATGCATGCAGGACATATAGAAGATAGTAAGATTTTGCAAGAAATTGCTCATGTCCTTTGTTATATACCTTACTGGTGATTTTTGGGGTGAACCAATCAGAACAAGCCAAGAACAATAGCTGTTAGTTGTCTTATATTTACAAGGTTCCCCATATAAAATGTACCTGAAAAGCTGGATCAGACATAGTAATTAACCCTATAACCAAAAAATTAAAAAAATATTATGAATCATGTTGTGTTATATTGGCCTTTTTGGCATTTTTGACATGCCAGCGTGCATTTGCCGTTGGGTTGCCTCATACGCGGAGCATTACTTAAAACGGTGTGGTCGTACTACTATGTGTAACATGACTAAACATGGTGACACTTGACTGGTTGAGGCTGCGAGAGTGTTCTCTTTGCTGCTCATCTCTAAAACGTCGCTTGCGTCTGGTTAAACCTTTCCACAAGCGCTTATCAAGTGTGATATAAATAACCGGCACAAGTAACGCGCTGCTGAAAGCCAATGACGTCAACCAATAATTAGCACATAGTGTCCTCAGACTCGGTCTTGAGGACCGCACAACTTGACTCAGTGCGGAGGGCGACCACATAAGGATGTAAGTTACCATGATGGCAGCGCATACTTTGGTGAAGTCGACCTCTTTTCGAGCCCGCATCACACCATACATCGCCTCTATTTGCTGGTGATGTCTACGTATCGCCCAAGTCGCTCTAAGTAAACTCGTGACAGTCAACACGCAACAAATAAAGATGTAAGCAGATACCATAAGGACCCTTCCGAGTAAATGTGCATTTGTATGATTGCTTGAAATAGCGAGGGTTAGATCGGGTTTGACGCATTTTTTGTCGCACTTAGGTTCCAAAGGTCCCCTGTAAAGTATCACTGCCACAGCTGTCGACACGCCCCATGTCAAAATAGCAAGGGCCCAAGACAAACTCACTGTCAGTTTTCGTTGCCCTGGAAACTTCGTTAAAGCTTCAAAGCGATCATAACCAATGGCTACTAGCGTTGCTAGGGTAGCGAGGATCGCACTGATATACGTTGCATTTCTAAATTTGTAGACAGAATAAATCGTACTGTCACAGGCAAGGAATAAATCCATGTTAATGATTGCGATTATATGAAGAAAGAGACCAACCAACATGACCAAACAAGACATCGTCAGATTAAAAATTAAGATTTTGTCTGCTGATTTGTTTTGAGCCCAGATGGAATGCGATGCGACTCCTAGTATGATATTGGCGATAAGGGCTGTGACTCCGATTACGGTGAGAAATGCCACATTTATAGCGCTTGCGCAGTTGTTGCTTGGTTCAGGGAGAGTGCAATTTGAGCTTGCATTAATTCTTGGCATCTCTATTCTCAATGATGCGCCTTGTGTTATAAGAAAATCTGCAGTATTCATACGGGTGTTTTGCTAAAAAGCCCCACGCACCGCGTCTAGCCACAGTTTGTAGTTTCAAGTACGATGATTTTGTATCCGTCTAACTTCGAATGCGTCCTCTCACCGTAAAGATGTAATCTGTCCAAATATACACATTTTTTAAACTTGTTTTTTCTGGATCCGTACTCGTGTAGCCACAGCTTGAAGTTTTCAATGACGAACGAAGGGATTTAGCCGTAAACTTCAGACATGCAATGTGACGCATTAGAACAGAATCAGCATGAAACAATGCTTTTTCCCTTCTTATTTTACGAACAATCTGTTTTTTCATGGATTTTTAAGGATTTCCACAGCTTGTCTTTCTCAACCATATAAAGTTTCGCCAGCTGTAAACTTCTCAGACCGCATAGGATTTGGATTGCCTGGAGGATCTCCCTCTTGAATATTCGTAGCCTCTGTTAATTAATGAGGTAGCACAATCTTTATCAGTCTTCTAATCCATTTACCTCACTCCTTGAATATTTGATTGAATGAGATGTTTTCAAGGGGATTCTAATGGGGGTAATCTACTACTCAGCAAATGATCATTCAACATCAATTCATTATCCAATTTTGATTCGTGAGCAATTCATCTTTATCAGTTGAAGAATTAAAATGTGTTGAAATCCTCTCAGGTAGATAAGACGATGTTGACACTGTCAAATCAAGCAGGCACTGACAATACCCAATATCCATAAGATCAAATCTGAGTATAACATAAAAGCTTAGAAATAGCAAACGTATCTTTAATGTTATCGTAACGCGCAGCCAATAACACACTACAGGCGTAGACAGGTGTTCAAAAAATTGAACAGGAGAGAAGATTTACCTAATATCAGTCAGGGAACTCACCTTGACAGTTTTAATATAGTGTTGAGAGAATTGTTTTGAGCGGTGCCCTTTGTCCGTGGCTTCGAAACAAAGCGCTATGTGCGCTCCCTCAGAGGACAGAGAACCCAACACTGTTTTCTGGTCTTCCTTTTGGGTGTTCCTTTGATTTCGGATCTCCCCAGTCCCTTTTTGTCTCCACGGCCACCAAGTAAACAAAAAATATTAGATTTGATTGAGCTTGATTTAGGGACGTGTCGTTAAAAAAAAATATCAACGGTTTACTAAATTGCGCAAGTAAAGCGAGTATCCTATCTTTTCTCGTTTTTTTTTTGTCTGAATTAATGCTATTAAGTTATTTTTTAAGCAGGACATTTGTCTCTTTTGCACACTTATTTCAGAGAAAGCATTCCCTGCTAGCAGAAGCCTCTTTTCTCTGTATTTCGATGGGCTGGAGTTCGCGAGGAAAAGATACCTCTGCCATGGGTCGAGACTGTTTCTGTTGCGCATGCGTGAGCGTTAATAAGCGACCGACGTGCCAAAACCCGTACCATCGCGCGAAAGCTGCCAATATGCTTTGCATGGATTTAGTCGGAAATCAGGAATCAAACTCCGGTTAGTTCTCCTCTTCGAAAAAAAAAAACAACTGTTCAATTTCAATCACCTAAAACGTCACTAAAAAGATTGAGCAACAAACGCAGCAAAGACGAGTTTTGTCTTGTTTGTGGGATTAATTTCAAGACATCTGGGCAGGCGAGTTTCTTCAATGTAAATATCGCACAGTTGGATTCGAAGAAAATGTTACAAAACTTTTTGGTAAAATTAGATCAGCTATTCCCAGAAGAATATGCAAAACCTGTAAACGGAAGATTGACTCGTTTGTCAAAAGAGAGAAAATTCTGAATGAAGAGGGCATTGAATTGCTTCTTTTTATAATTCGTCGCGTGATATTTCTACGGAGGACGCCGTTTCGAATGCGGGCTTATTATCCGGCAGCGGATATACGTTTCATGCATGCGCTAGTCATTGTAGGCTCAAAATAGTGGCCAGTAATTAATGAACGGAGCATGCGCTCTGGATCTCGTCCACGATCGTGGACGGCGGTTTGATCAAACGAACGTGCGACCCATGGCAGAGGTATCTTTTCCTCGCGAACTCCAGCCCAGCGAAATACAGAGAAAAGAGGCCTCTGCTAGCAGGGAAGAGAAAGCATTATACCATCAATTATGATGTGAGCTCTCGGGACGATTAATTGCATTCTAGTTTCCTTCATTCAAAATCCTTGAGCATTTTTATTTGCCAGCAATGAAATGGCTTCCCTTAACACCACCTCTCCGCGCTGGCCAATCAAAAAGTATTAAATGTAATTCCACTGAGCAGTTGGGAATTGTTGACGAAAGTTCGCAGAATATTAAAAACCGCAGTGTAAAAGGTAAAATACCGCAGATTTCTACCCTCCAGCATCGCTCTTGAGTCTTTTCAGTTTGGTTCTAGCAGATGTCAAATACTTTTACTAGGACGGCTATCAAGACCGATCTGCTCTCGGTGTAACACGTACGTAGGCTATTTGAAGGCAAGTAAGGCCAAGTTAAAAAGTTCCAAAATATAATTGCACGCAAATGAAAATTTTCTTCTTTCCTGCATATTGGCTAGACAAGGAACACAAACATGAGGGAGGGGTTTGGAAGACGGGGGGAGGGAGGGTGCTAACTGCATTCTTTGTACACCGAATAATAGGGCAGGTCCGCAAAGTGTATTCCAGTAGCCGTCTAACAAAGTGAACAACGCGAAAATGAAACTACTGTAGATTTGAGCATTCTAGACTACTTGCAGCCCCTCCTTTGGCGAGCGTCAGTAAAAATGAGAATACGCGTGTTGCGCGCGCCGGTCCCAGGTCACCACAGGCCATAGGTTTGTCACGCCACAGGGGTGGGGACCCCCTTCTTTCGGTGGTTCTCCCTGTGTGGCGATCAGAGCGATTAACTTATGCGAAAACATACCTGTGGTGAGCTGGAACCGCGCGCGTCACGGTCCTATTTAGCCTGTGTACAACCGCTAACTAACCTAGCAACAATGCCTGTTGTCAGGGTAGTTAGCGCTGTACATAGGCTAGGGCCGATTTTCTTCTTATTTTTACTGACGTTCGCCAACTGAGGGGCTAAGACAGTCTATAAGCATTCTCGAATAGTGCACAGGTATATAAATATGTAACTATTTTACTGAGGACACGTGAAATTATCACATTACCATGCGATTTTGACTAGAGTTATACCATCATTTCTACCTATAGATCTCCGTTCCCTGATAGCTGTTCGCGAGGAAAAATACTATTTTGGGGGCTGGGCACGATCCAGAAACATTAGGAAATATCCGGGTACAGCCATGTCCCTACTGGTCATCTCCTTATATTTTTGGAAAATACTGAGGAGGGGGAACACGTGCTCACAGTGCCCCACCCAACCCCTGTAATATGTGAATTATTTTGCATGTTTACAGGATGTCAGCTATAGTACTACAATGCATCATGGGTGGGGTTTAGTGAAGTGGGATATGGGCAATTTCAAGACAATTTCCAGATTTTGCAGGAATTTTTATTCCATTATTTACAACCACTGAATACTGGATATGTGGGTTTGTGGTAAAAGCAAGTTATTGATGTGATAAAAAAATCTAAAAATTTAAAATAGTAATAGAGAAAATGACAGCTCAATAATAATTCATTCAGGTAACTACTTATATATGAACCCTGAACATTACTGTTTCTGACTTAACTAACCTCACCGACCTTAGAGGTGATATATAAGTTTCACCTCAACGTTTCTTTCTATCAAACTATGACTATACTTAGATATGTTAATCGAAAAGTATTCATGCGTTGGATACACTAGTCCAGACCTGGGACTCTCTTTGCGCTCGACATTCTGGCTCGCGTGAAAGAGGGTCCACTATTTATTGCATGCGCATGCGCGAACATGTACCGATCAGCGATCTTCACGGCAAAAGTTGAAATACGAGCGCGCGCAATAACGGACGTGCCTAAGGAGGGTCGATTCCCGCGCTTGAAAATAACGAAAACGGAAAAGCTCTTTGATTGATATATTTTCCAGACTCTAATTATAATCTGTGCTGTTCTCAGAAAAGACTGACAATCAAGTATTTACCCACGACCAAAATCAGCGTATTATTTCTGAAATACACCCTCGCTCGTCCCTTTCGCAGCCATCTTGAACTAAGCAACCAGGCCAAACCGCATATATGCGGTGTATTTATATGCGGTGTATTTTCGCGCATGCGCATGCATTAAATACTGGACCTTCTTTCACGCGAGCCAGAATGTCGAGCGCAAAGAGAGTCCCAGGTCTGGACTATGGATACACTGGCCCTTACAGGTTACAGAACGTTAACCATGTGCTTATCCTAACAAAAAGGACCCAACAAACTAGATACGCACTACCTAGAGTGCGTCTACTACAGACTACATACCTTAAATACGAGGCTAGTTTTTCTTTTTAGTCGAGGGATCTGAATGACAACCCTTGATAAGCACAGCAATACTGCTGATTAGTAAGAGGTTGTGTGGGGGTCTTGGCCCAACCCCATCCCTCCACTCACCCCCACCACCTCCCCAACTACCGCCATCACTGATCGCTATCTAGAAATCGTGACTCAGAACTTGACGAAATCTTTCAAGGCGGGTTCCTGCGTCACTAGGCTAGTCACTAGCTCTCGATATGTGCTACCGAATGGATCTCTTGTATTGATCACGCCCTTCGCAGCCATTAGGATTTCAACCAGACTGTACTTGTGCATCTGTGGTCGATAATATCTCAATTCGAGACTGAACTCCTCACCCGCGTTTCTGTGGGGAGGCTTGTTCGGTTGGTTAATGAACTCATTTACAAGTTCCTTTGTCTTCGGGCCAAGGACACGTTTTTTGAATGCTTCTATCGTCCTAAACGAAAAACGTAAAGGAAAAAAAAAATGTAAATCAAAGTGCATAGTCAAAAATTTTAACAAAAAACAAAAGCAAAAAAAAAAAAAAAAACATACGGAATATATGCATTTAGCCAGTATTGTTATTATTATTTTAATTGGCTCTACATTCTTGACCTTTATAAAAAAGGGAGGAAAGACATTCAGGCTCTTCTGCATAATAAGGTACCCAGTTCACTTCCGGAGGTCCAACGAAAACCTCAATCGTTAAAAGACAAATTAGAATCCGAGATATTTAACATGCCATCCGCTCTAAATTATCAATCACATCCTCGAAGAAACTTGCAATAGAAACAATGCTTTCAAAATATTGAAATATTTTTCGCGTTTTCCGTTAAAAATCATCGGAGATTGTTACGTAATCGACCGGAAGTAAACTGGTGACAATGCGGCTTTAACGAGTTCATAACGACTGTAACAAGTATATGTATATGGTAGATTTGTTAGAAAAGTATTCCATGAGGGTTCAGTCCCCCAAATAACTAGTAAATGGTTTGCAAGCATTCACGAGTTAAGCCATAAATTATATCACCTTTGTTGGTGAAACAACCACTTAGAGTGAGGCCCGGATTTGTTACAATACATGTAATTTCCGAAGCTTTATCAAGTCTAAAATAGGCAACCATTTGATTTCTTGAAAAAGATCAACGGGGGGAGCAGAGAAGTCCGCAGACAGGATAATTCTGGAAGCGCGCTTTTGGATTAGTAAAAGTTGTAATAAGAGTGTTTTAGAACAGTTACCCCACACACTGATACAATAAAGAAGCTGACCTGTTAGGTCGGTTAAATCGGTGATTGCAGGCCGCGCGTTATTACTTACTTTACGAGCAGCTTGCTGAGTGAAGAGTAGCAATCAACAACAAGACTGACTTGGAACCAGGCCTTGAAATCTTCCCAGCTTCGTTTATTGTGATCCGAATACAGACTAGTAGATACCTGAAGAAATAACAAAATGAACATTACTTAAGCTAATTAGAAACCGTGATAAATAAAGCAGAACATGTTTTTGTTTTTCTAAGCATACAGAATCCTTGACATGGAATGGACATTAACATATCAGTGTATATAAAAAGATAAAAAAGAGAATTACACGAAGTTATCAATAGGTTGTTATTGTGAACAAAATTTGACTAGTCATTTTAAGAGCGCATCGGACTAACAAAACCTTTTTTGCTGCTATATCAAAGCTTTAACATGTTCTTAGCAAGTTCTTAGAATTTGTTGAAAACTCAGGCTTGGAGTTCACATAGAAAAGGTTCTTATAAAACAAAAAGAGTGTATCAAGTAGCAATAATTACAGCCTTGTTTTGTTCGTCCTAGCCTCCTCCGCAGGCAACTCATAATGAAAAGGACGGAAAGAATGGGTTACCTGTGGCGAAATTGCGGTTTGTCACTTCCGTTTTTTTTGCCACACCGGTTTGTCACTTCCGTCTTTTTGCCACAGGAAACCCAATCCTTTTTTTTCTTTTTCTGGTCTTTGAGATGCCTGTGGAGGCTAGGTTCGTCTCTATACATACCTCTCGCAAGCACTGGTCAAGCAGCATTGGGTCGCACACGGCTTCTATCAATGCGTCAACAAACGGAGAGAGGTACGCACTCTCGAGCTCGGAGTTTGACCGCCAAAACGCGGTTGAAGCTGAAGAATGAATAACAATCGAAATAAAACACGAGATACCAGCGCCATATAAAAAGAAGTTAATTAAAAGTCAAATAAAGAAGCCCTTGAATGTACAGTATTAATATTTTTCCTAAAAACCTTTGATTCGCTTTTTTCCACATTAAATTCGTTGCTGCGTGACTGCGGGGTGACCCAACCCATTCAGTCGTTCGCTTACACAGCGCATCTCTTAAAAAGGAACAATTTGGATTTTTCCGAGGGCATACAACGACCCCCCCTTCCCGAAAAAGGTTAAACTGGCATATTTCATCGTTTGCATATGTTCTGATGCCGAAAATACCCATTTTGAAAGTTGCTGGGGAAAAAAAAGTTATCTGTTCCTTTTTCCCAGGAGGGACCATTTCTTTTTTTTTTTTACCAGCCAGCATTTGTGAGGATTTTTTTTCCCAGCCAGCAGTGGTTTAAGCATTTAAGCACATGAATAATTGCCAGTATAACCGATCGGGGCAATTTTTTCCCAAGCATCCGCTCCAGCGCCTCAAAAATTATTTTCAGCACAACTAGTTCGACTCTTCAAATTTTTCCCGGCATCCGAGGGGGCTAACATCTTCCCAGCCAGCTAAATAAACGGGCTGCGGAACAGATATTTTGCGGAACAGATCCTTTTTGTGCCTTTGATTTTCTTGGACGTAGTCGATTGTTGATTGCATCTTAAAATGACTCACCAACGGCACCGTTCTTTACACAGCGCCAACCTCTTCGTCTTGCCAACCTTCGCCGCTCTTTGACGTTTTCCCTTGTGCGTTCCCAATTCTTTGACCATCTCTTTTGACCTATGTAGTTAACAAGCTCACAAAAGTTACTCATGTAACTACACATCTTGTCTGTCGCGTCATCATCCGTGCGAGACTCGCTAGAGAAAGCTTTCAATCCCAGGATGCCTAGATCAAAAGCCAGGTCAACCAACGGAGGGGTCGTGTCTTCATACACATCTTGTTGAAGAGACATGGAACCGTCTTCTTCCTCGACACTAGAAGACTGCAAATTCTGACAAAAAAAACGAAGCGAGTTTATTTAGGGCGATTTAAATGTAAAAAAAACGGAGTGATTGAAAGTGGATTATTCTCCAAATCATTAATATGGAATAAAAAGGAGGTTGCCCATTCTTGTGTTTCAGAACTGCCAACGCCTTGTTTTTACCATTTTTGAAAAAAAAATCGTTGATTGGGGTACTGTCATGCCCCTACTTGTTATTTCCTTTTAATTCTTTTAAATGTTGGGGGGAGGGGGGGGGGGGGGGGCTGCACATGCCCTAGCGCCCCACCCCCTGATACGGCCGTGCAACTGTGTGTTATTCTACCAGAATTAACTATTTCTATTTTATTAACATATGGCCATGTAACCTACCTGCTTATTGAACGTTTTCTCGGAAGTAGATAGTAGGATGCTTGACGGTACTTGCTTGACAGGGGCTATCACACGGAGATGCTGAGCCATCCAGGGGACCAGAGAGGACGGCGTACTATCCAATGCGTGACAATTGAATGTGATAAAAAAAACGCCTTAATGGTGAATGAGTAAGGCCTAAATAGAAAAATCTTATTAAAAAGCTATATTTTGGATTTGACAGGTTTACTGAAACGTACACCTCCTGTGAGTAACACACCCATCAACTTATCCGTTATCGTACCAGAAGTTTTATTCGAAAAAGTGGATGCTAGGCACAAAAACGAACATTTGGCACAGTATTTCGGTTATACCTTGAAATGCAAAGTTCAATTTCACTCCAGTTTGAATTCTTGTATGCTACATCTGTGAAAAGCTCCAAGATGCCATTGACCAAAGCAGTTGCCCCCTGTTTATAAAGAATCAATATAGTCATCTTTTAGACACTTTCTAAAAATGACGTTTTTACATAATAACATAAAGACTCTATAAGAAGAACTTCACTGGACCGGTTGTTAATACTGTTTTGAATATGTAGTGTGGTTTTCATTAACCCGTGAAACAAAATGTGATAGTCAAAGCGTAATGGTCAGTAAAACACAAAAGAGAACAATAGAATCAGATAACAATAAATTGTAATACGCTAAAGTGTAGTTTACGGGTTAATGAAAATCACTATATCGCTAACAGTAACAGTATCTCAGCGTATCTGTAGTTTCCACCTGAGAAACGAATAGAAAACAACATTCTTAGCACAGGAATTGACCCTGCGTCAAGACTGTTGTGCGATAGTGGGATAGCGACGACTTTTTTCAGGACTATTTAGAAATGCCAATTGCCACCACTATACCTTTATGGACTTTTTATTCAAAATCGCGTGAACCCTTTCATCTGACTAGCTTCTTGATAAATACCAAAACATAGTCGCAGAGATAGGAACATATAACATAAAATGATGATTTAAATTGAGCCGTAAGTAGTCATCGCAACTTTGCTGTTAAATAAATTTGCTATATTTCGAAGCTTTCGCTTTTAATCGCTCTAACAGATCTCTCTAAAAATTCACACAAGGCTAGATAACCATGCGTTACATAATATCTGGAGAGGACTTAGGAAAAAATATCGATATGGGCTAGAAATTTGTCCTAGAATAAAAGGCGGGGCCTCTTATTCACGTGACATTTATTTCTATCAACAAAAATTTTACGTCATATTATATTTTCATCCTTATGTTATTGATTTGGTGTATTGGACATGGAATCCATTTCTCGCGCAGTGCGCTCTGGTCGGAGACAAGTGACCGCACCGCTACACTAACGTGGCATTACTGAGCCGACGTGTAACTAAAATTAGCTTTAGTACTATTGGTATCGTACGAATCGAAAAGCTTTTTGCTAATATGTGAAATTTTCAGCACATTCTTTCCGGAAACAAAATTAAATACCCGCAATAATTTATCACGCTACTATCATACAGTGTGTTTTATGCATGTTAACATTCTAAAAAGGCGCAAAATTGTTTCGGTGAATAATCAGGGGCCATATGTTTGTTACCCTGGTTCCAGAGCCTCGAACGTCTCTCTATTTAGTGGCAAGCAAGATGAAGCCTCTGGCCTCTCGAAGCGCTATTTCGACTTCTGCAAGGTTCAGAATCTGAACTTGGTCGCTGATTGGCCAATTGACGCGTGGCCATGGAAACCAAGAAATTCTGACAGTTTTCTTTTCGCTCAACCTCGAAGGCCATTAATAGAGACGTCCGAGGCTCTGGAACCAGGGTATGTGTTTGTACGAGTTTTGTTTGATATTTAGTTTAGTTGATTGGGAAGGATTGTGAAAAATTAATTTGTGGAAATCCATCCTCTTCTATTTTGTCCTTCTAACAGAGGCTTTTTTTATTACCCTGCAAACAGAGACCCAGGTAACCGAGCCTTTACCTCATGTTTCTCGGACTTAAAAGTCGAAGTTTTGGCTATTTGTTCTTTCAGCACAAATTCAAACAAACAACGCGAAAACCCAGAGACGTGAATCGGCAAGTACTAAAACAAAGAGAATTAAAAGCTTTGCTAGCATTTTACGTCTTTTGTTTGCAAACTAACAACTTGAATTGGACTGAACCGTAAAAGATCGATTGACGTCGGTGACGAAGGCGCATGCGCATGCTCAACCCACATCATAGACTTTTCTGAAAATACTAGCTTATATATTATTATATGCTTAACGGCTTTATTAAGAAATGACCGTATTGGTCACAGGTCGATGCCCTCATTTATAGTACTAAGCTTCGTCCCAGGCTCCTTTTCGCTGCGCGGCTTCTCGTTAGTGACGTCACGTTTGGTTTGCCGCTTTCCCAAGCAGTGTCAGCGCTACAACATTCCGCCATTTTAAAAACAAAATACCGCGTTGCATCATGGGCCTAGGAAAAAGAGCTGACAAAGGAGAAGCCTGGGAACGAGGCTATATAGTACTGAGCTTTAACCGGAAGTTGAACACCGGACGCTTATAGGATGATCTAAGGATTGATGTGTTGCGAAAGCACAGAAAGTCCACACAAAGTTTACGGGTTATCCTTCCAATCATCCGATCCGAAGTCCCTCCAATAACTCGTAAATGCTTTGCAAGCACGAGTTAAAGAGGAAACCAAGAGTGGAAAAGGGATTTACAACGGCAAGAAAACAACTCCAAAACGAAAAATTCATCATGTAATATTTTCAAGTTCTCCAAAAAAAGTTAAAAGAAAACGTCAAATACTTTTTTTCTCATCTTTTCTTCTTCTATGACAAAATGATTATCTCATTTCTCACCTCAGGACGATCCGGTGTCTTTTTGTTTGGCGCATCCAGCGGGAAGAAGATTTTGAATTTCTTGAAGAGATAAACAGGAAGTTACGAGCAATAAAATGTTATCCAGGAATTTCATTCAATTTGATATCCTCTTTCATGATATCATCTAGCAATACATAATGGTACCTCAAGGAACTTTTCGCACATCTGAAAAGCCTCTCGAGCTGTTATCATCTCACTCAAGTCACCACAAAGGCAAGTGAGGAAGAAAGAAAATCCTTGCTCTCCCATCTCCAGAACTCGCTCCGTCAGCCAGCTAGAAAGATGTTTATAATAAAACGCATCAGCAACAATCAAAAGTAACCTACAAATAATAAGTATCATGATCATCGAGTGCCACTGCAGCCCTCTTCACAGCTGCTTTTAACATGTCCCTTTTGTTAGGAATACCCCCATGCTTTGCAGTCTACAGCTAACAATAAAAGTAAACTTCTTGAAACTTTATATTTTAGCCGAATGTTAAATGCAAAGTCGCATCATTCATTTGGGTAGGGATAGAAATAGTCAATAGCTTGTGAAAGCCATTTTCTTATCCAGATTGGATAGATTTCTCAAAAGCGCGCACTGTTACCCCCTACCGCTCAGAAAAAAAAGATGAATCATCAGAGGTATTTCCAGGGCGTGGAGATGACATTTATCTACCTTAGATCGTTAGACCTGGAATATCCGTTGCACGACTTGCTCAGTCTCAGACTGTGCTCTGATAGCTTGAATATGGGCCGCATCAATTTCTGCTCTTCGGCTTGATTATCATGGTCCGGACAGTAAGAACGTAAAGTAATCTCACTTTTTTTGATCTTCAAAGCTCTTGCTACGTACGACAATCTATCGGTGTCACATTGTACACTAATGGAACTGTGGAGCATTCTGATTCGTAGAGACTTGGCAATGTCGAATAACTTCTCTCTAAGGTATCCATTTTGGGTGAAGATTGCGTCAAGTATCTTCTGGCGATCTACATAGTCGCTTAATCTGAGGATCGCCAATACTGCTAGTTCTTCAACGAGTTGAGAATTCAGTGAATTCAAAAGCACTAAATGCTTCGTCTCCGCCGCCTTGGGACAAGGAAAGCTAAGACAACAAAGTACAGGTTCGAGAACCAGCTTCAGGGTTTCTGCGTCCGAAGGGGCGTGGTACAGGATGACCCGAATGAGCGAGCTGGGCGGGGCCAGGTACCAGTGTGCTGTGTGGTCACGGACAAACTGTGCTATCTGACAGAGAACCATCCAATTCACAGTGATTGGTCTGGACATCAGTTGAACTGCGAGCCAATTATCAGCGTCAAACTGATCAGTCTGACAATACAAAATACATGCACTTTAATGCCATTTTTATACACATCATTTTAACCTAAAATAATTTTAAGAAAAAACAACTATCAGTGTGAAATTACCTTTGGATTTCGTTTTATTCTCAGCTATTACTCATAACTTAAACAAAAACCCGGATTTTTCCCTGTTAGCTCAAGCTTTTTTCTTCTGTTCTCCCCAAAATAGTAATTTTGATAGATTGTGATTCTTCTTTAAATAAAAACATTATTGAGTGGTAAAATCAAGCATATACAGATGATAACAGTTTGCTCATCTTAAATGTTTAATCGACCCAGTCCAATCGAAATCTTGCAAAATCCAAGTTCGAGTTAGGTGGTACTGTATCTATAGAACTTACGTCAGTTAAAGGCAGAGGCACTCTTGGAAGAAACAGCCCAATCAGTCCTATAAGATCCCGGATCTCATTTCCAGAATGTATTCCTCTCACGGCCTCCTCGTCTTGGTCAGGCCTATTCAGAATACACTTGCGATGATGTGCAAATGCCGCTTGTGTCAATCTTTCATCCACACTCAGGACATCAAACAGGAAAGCAAATGTGGAGACGTCCACAATGGTATCTCGTGGCCAAATAGGTTCTGGGCGTTTGCTCTCTTTCTCGTCTTCCATTGCTTCAAGACTGTACGACTTGGAGTCAGATCTGCCAGCGAGATCACATAACGTGAAGGGCAACTTGTCAGTGTCGCAGTGACCAAGGATCTGACCCAAAAAGCAGCTCACCAAAGCTGCAGAGATTTCAAATGCCAAGTTTGTAGCCGCAGCATCGCATTGACGAAACTGCAATGCTTGGATAATGGCACACCATGTCTGAATTTCCAAATCCACGGTGCCAATCCTTATTGTGTGCGGCTGCCTAACCCTTTGCTCATTTGGTTCGACGTCTGATTTTTGGAGGTTGAACTGGACCATTTTAACTGCCGAGACAGTAGCCAAGGGAACATCTTCGTTTGTTATGCATCTCAGCTCGTCTCTTGTCAAATCCACATTCCGTAAAACGTTAAGAGCGATCTCAACACCGATCCAAGGCAAAAGATGCTTATCCTTGAAGACCCTGCAAACTACAGACCTCGCATTCAGTGTTGTCATATCTGAAATAACCTAGAGAGGTACACTGATTGATTGCGGTATATAAAATGTACAATAATAACTAACAGGGGCGGATCTAGAGGTGGGTCGAACGGCCCCGCCCCGCCCCCTTACTTCCATATATTTGGCTTAAAAATAACAACAAAACATATATAAGGAAATCTATGAAGGAACAACGAATCCGTCCCCCATTCCTGAAAACCTTGCTCCCCTCTATATAGAACTTCTGGATCCACACCTGACTAAAACGCACGTTTATGAAACGAAGGTTGCACTCCTAGAATCTGTGTAGCGTAACTCGCAGTGCTTCAGGGGTATCAAGTAAATAAGCGTGAATGAAATACAAATACAGGTTTCAAAAGCTGTAGAATTCTTGTTTATGTCCTTATGGACATTCACATGGCTTTCAGATACAAGATTTAGCCGTTTATGCGCTACCCATGAACCACCGCGGGTTACGACACATTGACTCTCGAGTGCAACCTTTTATGAAATAGGTGTATACGTCCTTTTTCACCTAAACTTACTTCACATTAACGAATTTCGTTTATCCTTTGTTTTATCTTGGCGAGATTAACGTGACAACTTACTTTCCAAATCCAATTCCTCAAGCCATCCAGTCAGAACTTCTTTCTTTCTGTGTGACATCTTGGGATTGAGGACAACCAGCAGCCAAAGTCTGGACAGCTCATCACACAGCGTCCCACAACTGAAGATGTCAAAGAAGTTATGATTTAAAAAATATCTCAGGGTGGTAAGATGACCTTAATCTTTTACGAGATATCAAAATACACGACCAATAATCATTTTAGGGTAAATACTTTTTGGAGAAATGCATATTGCGTTGTCTAACGCTTTTAAATAATGATAAAATACGTATCTGATTCTCCTGGTTTGTATTACACACACTTTCAATGGGGGGGGGGGGGGGGGACGTGTAAAGTGCATTTTTACCTGAAAGGAGTAGCAGTGAACGACATAGCGAGCGAGGTTATGGGTAGATCCAGAAAGTATGTCTTCCATGACCATTTTGCCACATAATTATATTCCAGATGATCAACAAGGGTCTTTGTTATGATAAAGAGTACGTCGTCAATGTCTTCATAGAGCAGACTATAGACTGTATCCAAAAGTTTCGTAGGGAGGAAGTGACTGCTGCTGAAATGCTCCGTGCAGGTGCCTGGAAAAAACAGAGTTTCCTGTGATATCTAAACTCCGTTTATAACACCATTTACCACAGGTAGCCCATTTACTGATGCGATATTCACTATTCTGCTAACTGTCGTCAATAATTAACTTAACCGCTTTCTCAGGTTTCCGTCCTTCAACGGAACTACATGCTTTTTGATTGGTCAGTGCCTTATTCATAGGTGGCGTGATTTGAAACTATTTCATCATTGCTTTCTAATATGAACATTCTAATGGTTTCACCTTTTATTACAGGGCTACTGATTCTGAAAGGTCTCTTGCAATGGCGGGTTTCCTCTTGGGGCTCTTGAGATTCTTGAGTGTATGAAGGGCTGGCAGGAGTGTTTGAAGATATTTTGATTTCAGGAATGATGGGTTTCACTAATCTGTAGGTTTCAATGAAGAATTGAGAGATATCTGCTTTAGATATCACCCAATGACTTTCTTCATCAACACCTGAAATGGAAGAAACATTAACATTGTTAGATTTCGGATCATTCTATGCATTCAGAGCTTTGAGCACAAGGACTCATTTCAAACAAATATAAGCGGTTCACTCGATTTGAACATTTAAATTTAAAATATATAAACACACAGCGTCCTTTGAATGGTCAGCACCTTGGAATGACATCGAACACTAAAAACATTAAGAAGAATATCCAAAACCACAGAAAGGCAACAGGCAGACTCCTTGACCAAATTATTGGTCAAGGAGCTTAAAATCCAAATTCTTTGCGTTGGACTTTATTCTTTGTGATTTCTCTACATTCTCAATTATTTGAGAAATGTATATAATTTCATTGAAAACCTAAAAAGCAAATAACGATTAACATAGAACAAAACCATTTTCTAGAGCGGTATAAGTAGTTGTAATGTCACCGTGTGTCGTACAATTTCCAAAAGCCATATTGATATTCATATTTACAAAAGGGTATACAAATGCACTTTGAAGGGGGAGGTAATGGAAATGTTTGACGATTTGAAGAGTTTCGAAATTACAAGCAACGGAAAACTGATAATATAATGTGTGGGCTATCGAGGGCTATCTCAAATTAGCCACGCCATGTAATGACCATCGAGTGGTCGTTAAATAAATACCTGGTCCTGCGGTAGCGTCTGGCACCCCATCCATGACATTGATTTCTGCATGGCAATGCTGGCCATTCTTGTTCAACAGCTCATCCATCACCTGAAAGGCATTGTCTACCATTTCGATCTCATCAGGATAATTCAAAAGCATGCTTGCCAACCTGAGAAGTTCATCTCTGTTCAATTGATAAAGTGAGTCAGTGATTGGTAGGTGGTAGGTTGCTCTCTCGGGATGGCGAATCCTTTCAAGAGCTGTATCTTGCACATGTTGGCACCAAGGACTCTGTGAGTGGCATGAGCAGTGGGCAGAAGTGATCTTGCGGCGATCAAAGAAAATGGTCACAAAAAAGAAACCAAGAACCTTTGCACTTAGTCGACAACCTGGAAGATAACCACAACCACAATGTTTTGCACTGTACACTTTAACTAAAATGTGCTTTGAACACGCATGGACGCCGCAGAAAACAGAGAGTTGAGGAAAAGAATAAAAAAAGACGCGTCACAAATGAATGGTAAATTTTCAAATGTTTAGCCGTTTTAGTGCTAATTCACAAACAGAAGTCCCTAAATCTATACTCCAGTTTCGGCTGAGAAAAAAACTTTGCTACTTCAGATAACAAATAATTGAGCATTTTAGTATATTTACAGCCTTTTTTAGGATCTTTTAAATGGACTTACCAATTTGCTTCATGTTTTGAGGTGTGAACCTAGCTTCAAAAGGGTCACAAAAATTTGCAATTTTCATTACTTTTTCTTTATCTACAGGGAAGGAACTTGAGATCACTTTCAACTGAAGCTCGTCTGGGACTGTTTCCCATTGGTCTTGTACATAACTGATCGAGAAATTTGCAGAGAGGACGTTGCAGCAGCAGTCCACTAGCGATCTGACGCAAGCCTCTTTCACTGTCGTCTGTTTTAAAGACGATGTCGAATTGTCTTTAAGATCGTGATACATCTTGAATCTTTTAGACGACAGGGATGACAAAAAAGGGGTGACAGAATCAAAACCTGATGAGCTTGAAGAACAAGCCACAAAAGGACTAGCTGATGGAATTGGGTTACCCGAAACATCGATGAAAGCCTTGCTGTTCTTGCTCTTGTTCAATAGCTGATCGAGCTGCTCTTGAGCAGAATCTACAACAGGAGTGTTGGTATATCGATTAAGAAGAGAGCCTGTTAGCTTTAGGAGCTTCATTCTGTCAAGTTTCTGAAGTGACTCGTTTATAGGACTGAGGTAATATTTAATCTTTTCAGGATAATTGATCCGCATAGCAACTGCTTCCCTAACATGGGCGCACCATCTATTCATGGGATCATCCTCGGCCCTGTTCTTATGATAGTTGCATGTACAGTCTACAGAGGTGAACTTGCCACGATCAAAGTGAATGGTCACATAGTTGTCCATAACGGTAGCCCTTATTTCACAACCTGTTGGAAAAGAAGAAATAATCAGAACATTCTTTAATTTTTCTTCTCCATTCTTCAAGCTTCGCTTTGCTACCTTTTGCTATGCGGACTTAAACAGGATTGCATTTGATCGCATTGGACTCTGACTCTGATTCAAGCAAAACATAAAAATGGTAAATGTTTATCGCCCTTTAAGCAGGTTAGCAATCTTCTACGCAGAATGTAAAATGAGGTAAATACTCTCTACAAATTAGAAAGATGCGTAAAAATGGATTTTTGTGTTGTGTTTGACATTGCTAATTAAAAATGACGTAATCGAATTGAATACCTTGTTTCCAGTCAACTGGGGATATGCTCCCAGAAAACATAATGCTTGTACAAAAAAAACAGAGTGCTATCATTGTAGAAATAGACCACCTTAGGCATGATGTTGAAAAACAACGAGTTATTTAGCCTCGTTTCCTGGCTTCTATTGGTTTTGCGGTTAATGACGTCATTTTTGATTTGCCGCTCGCCATGAATGTCGGTACAGCTTATCGCAGGGAATGTTTGCCAACACTATGAGTTATTTTCAGATATAAGGAGGAAAATCCAACACATGCGAATGTGAAATTCAAAGGATTGAACAACCATATGGACTGTCTGAGAAACAGATCAAAATACTGGATTTGAAATCGGCCTGACATTCTCATTTCACAGTCCATTTCTTACCAAGGTTTCTGGTTTGCTACCCCCTTGAACAAGATCGAGCGAGTGTGCAGTCACGGAGGACGCGTAATTAGATATGAGGGAGGAGGGAAGTGACAGAAGTGAAGCAAAGTTTTAGTCCTGTGTTAGTTGGTTAAGGTCCAGTGTGTTTATGTGTGGGTGTGTTTTAATTTTCTTTCGTTTAGCAAGGAGACATTTTGATAAACACCGTGGAAATGTTAGCACCTAAACACAACAGTCAATTTAAACAGTGAAGTTAAACAGCTGGATTCTGAACGTTCTTATTATTTAAATCTCGCCGGTAAACCGGAGGGTACAAGATGCAGGTACAGGTTGCAGGTCGGGTGCAGGTTGGGTGCAGGTTGGATGCAGTTTGAGTACGAAATGCAGGTCGGGTGATTTTAATGTTTTTTTTTTCTGCCTCCTCTATTTCATTCAATTTCTACGGCTCACGTGACGCTCAGATTCTCTTTCATAACTAAGCATAAGCAATCCCGTGACTTTGCTGCACATCAACCAAACTTGGGTCAATTAATGTATAACGGTAGATGGACAAGTGAAAAAAATATGTATAGGTGATTGCGTAACAGATCACGTGACCGTTGGAAAACTACGTATATCTCGCCATTGATTTGCTGCTCATCAACCAAAAATAAATTGAATAAACTCCAAAATGTGGTGACTGTATCTATTAGATAAATGGTTTACTTTCTAGTATATAGCTTTTTTTAATAAGTTCAATGGACAGCAGGGGTGGATCTAGACATTTTCGTAGGGGAGGAAGGGGGGGTGCACCGGTACGTTAAACATGTAGCGGAGAAAAATTCGTGGGTTTACGTTGTTATACAATTTTTACTGAGATATTTATACTGTTATACGTTACTTGACCCAAGTTTGCTTTATGTGCAGCAAATCGCTGGCGATATATTCGTATTATTCCCAAGGTCACGTCATTGCTTATTAATAAACGGGAATCTAAGTATTCAATATTTTAACGCGTCACGCGAGCCCTAGAAATTGAATGAGATAGAGAAACAAAAAGAAAAAATAGGCCCGTAACGTGCATGTTATCATATATCTCTAGGTTATTTCTTAGTATAATTATAATACTATAAAAGGTATTGATGAACGGTAGACTCCCAAAGATTAAAAAAAAAGAAAAAAAATTCAGCGGGGAGGAATCGAACCCGTGGTCTTATGCAACTTACGGACTCCGATCACTGACCTAAACCACTTAGCCACAAAACAAAACACCATAAAATATATATTCTAAAAATAATCTCATTAGTGTTTGTATTGAACTGTTCGAAAAGACACGTCGAGCATGTCGAATTCCAGTTACTTTTTCTTTCACAAGGATGAAATACCTGCTACAATTGATCACATAACTCTTGTACAATATGTATTTTGCTTAATATAATATTAAAAGTGCAAAATCATCATTCGTAAGTAAATTTGCGGGGGCAAGTATTTGTACGAAATGTTTGAACCTACAGATAACTTCAATAAAGCTTTGCAACTTGATTTAATGTCAAAAGGAATCGGATACGGGCGAAAAAACCCGAGCTTAAATACTCGAAATGACCAAATGAGAGCGTTTTTACATGAGCTCGTGTGCTTGGGCACGTATTGCAAACTCTTTATAAATCAATAACTTGACGTAAAGTTTGAACATTCGGAATGTGAATAGAATGCAGCCGCGTTCGAGTTTATCAAAGCAAGCTACCATAGGAGCGAATATGTGAGAATTGTTTAAAAACCCCAAAATCTTTTGATTATTTTGATATCTTCTTCTTTATAAAGTGATTCTAGGCTGGCGCTTCGTAACGATCATATCCCGAAGTCAAATTTTCCCAGCAAACACCGCGGCAAATCTTACTTTTTTCTTTTTGATTTTTTCCGACGTGATGACATAGCATCTACTCGAACATGCGCAGTAGCTACAAAAACTATAAAATCACCCGACCTGCATTTTGTACTCAACCTTCATCCGACCTGCAACCTGCATTTTGTACCCTCCGTATCGGTGCGTTTGAGGTTTTTGGATAGTGTCCCTGCAAACCGAAATCGCACAAAATCCTACTCAGAGTTTCATCAGCTTTCGTACATTGGATCCAGAAAGTTCTTCCGGAGCTGTTTGAAAGAATTTCTCGAACAATATATATAAATGTGCAAGAGTTGTATTGTACCTTAAATTCTATAGGTTTCACAGAAGTTATATCAAAAAAATTTTACCAATCAATATTTGAGTGATCTTTCAAGTAAATTAACATTTTTAATTATGCACTTTGTCATTTGAAACCCCCACCCCCGTGGTCCCGGGGAAGTGGGGGGTTAAAGTGGGGGTTTAGAGCACTTTTTAACAAAAATTTATCCGGAGGGGTGGGGGAATTGACAGTTTTTTACTCTAAGGTTTGTCCCCAGCCTGGGGGTTTTGGGACAAATTAATAGCCTCACAAATGTACATTGCAAAAGTCAAGTCAGTTTCTGATTTGAGACTTTCTTCTGTAGCAAGCAGTTCTGTGTATTAGACTATGTCAAGCTGCACGACAATATGTGTGAAAACAAATATGAGTGATAACTAATGCAAAATGAAGATTATTTATTTTTCCATTTTTTAGTAATGGTTATCTTAATTGTTATTGGTACAAATGTACTCAGTTAAGTGTACTTGCTTTGAAAGACATTTAAGATGACTTGTTATCTCAAATGCCAGGTAGTTTCCTATAGTTTGCATCCTGAGGGGAAGGGGCATTTGACTGCAGTTTTTCCCCGAGGGGGTGGGAGCTTTTCTCTGTTTTCTACAGGATCAAAGTCTAATCCCCCACCCTTCCCTGGTGGTTTCAATTGACTAGTGCATTAATTTTTTTGATAAGGTTCTTTTGAAAAGCCAGCTTATCCTGTAGTTATCTCTTAGATTATGTAAACTAAATAAAAGAATTTAAAATTATGTCTAATTTATGTCGTTTTGAATTAAATCTACTCTTTGTCACAAGGCGATAAGCATTTGGTAGGTTAGACCATGTTTACCTGTTTGGATGATGGTAGGTATGGAATAACCACGATTAGAAGAATCTGAACTTGATGATCCAACAGTAGCAGGAAACTCTGCAGGGAAAGAACTTGAGATCACTTTCAACTGAAGCTCGTCTGGGACTGTTTTCCATTGGTCTTGTACATAACTGATGGGGAAATTTGCAGAAAGAATTTTGCAGCAGCTGTCAACCAGCGTTGGCAAAGCCTTGGACGGTGGGGATGAAGAACGGCACTCATAATAGTCCAAATAGCCATCATCATTATCATCAAAATAGTCATCATCAGAATTATCAAAATAGTCATAATCAGAGTAAGAATATCGGCTTTCACCGTATTCATCATACCATCGAGCGTGTCCATCCACGTCGTGGTAAACAGGCATTTTGAATTCACTTCGGGACTGGGACTTCAAAAAACATCTTTCGATTTATGTCCCTCGAATCGCGAATACGTTTAGAATCCAAGCAGTAGCCGTTGTATTGAGCGTTTCGCTGCTTGGAATCTAGAATAAATTGCTTCCGCTTTTCCACGAATTTTGGACTCGTTACGTCTTCCCACAACTCTTTGCGACGCGCGGGCTGTGGGAAGTCTGGGTGAATTTTAATTCTAATTTTAATTTTAATTTAATTTTTAATTCAATTAAAATTGTTTGTCGGGCCACCTGTGGTGAGCCTGCGATAGCTGGACGCTATTTGTTTCCAAGATGGCGGCTCCCATGTGAAAGCAAGGGCTTTAGAGAAGTTATGTTAGAAGGTTGGACTAGAAAACACTATGATAAGGCTTTCACTTGCAAGTCGAACTTTACTGCGATATAGTTTCGTGAACGTAGCTCAAATTCGAGCTTTTTCTGCTGTGAAACCACAAGGTAAATATATGTCGTATTCTTTTCCACCTAACCTTCTATCACGGTCCTACCAATCGATAATTCCGATAATCAATAATAATCAATAGTAATCGATAAAAAATCAAAATCAATCAATCGATAAATATCGGAAATCAATACAAATCGATACTCACACAGTTTCAATAACGTGAAACTGTGTGAGTATTGATTATTATCGATTTTTATAAAAAAATATTGATATTTATATATATTGATATATTGATTTCCAATATCAATCAGTAATAATCAACTGATTAATATAGATTGATATTGATTAATTCGATTAGTTTCCAATGATCAATTTTTATCGATTGGTAGGGCCTGGTGTTTATAAATGTCATAGCTGTCGACCCAACTTGGACAAAAATCTTGTGAAATACAGTAAATATGTGTAAAAAAAAAACAAGAATGCCAATGCGGGAGAATACAGAGAATTCTGTTTTCAATTATCCTGAACATTTTCCCCTTAATGATTTCCAAAAGATGTGTGTTAGTTAGCCTCCTTCTCAGGCAGCTCTACTATACTCTGTAATGGCCTTTATTCAGATTTGGGATACCTGTGTTTGCGTTTTTAGGACGCGGGATACTGGTACCGAGGGGAGGGAGGAGGGGATAAAAGAGTTGCCTGCCATATATCGAACGGTTGGTACATTGCGTGTCGCCTCAGTGGACACGACACGTTGCCTACCTGACCGGGGGTGACACAGGTAACTAATGTCGTGACAAAAAAATCCTTGTTAATTGCGAAAAAAAACATGGCAAGCGAACGCGAAGCTTCTACTTCAAAGCGAACTCATTCCTAGATATGTCAAAAGCCATTTGACATTTGCTAGTATGGGATACAACAAGGTTTACAGGAAGTTATTGAAAAGAAAGGAACCATAGATTCTAAAAAGTGAATTCGATGCTGAATGTTTGCCTTCACCGGCGGCAACGTGATCAAGCTCGATCAGCACTGTTCTGTTGTCTTTATTGACTTGGATGCTTTCAGCTTGGTTTAGAGTTTTCACTTTAATTGAGACTTCGCCGTCTCGGTTTTCACTTCAATTGAGGCTTCGCCATCTTAGGTCTTTAGCGTTCTAAGCACAGAAGCATAAACCCGAATTTCGGACCAACTATAGAATACAGGACTTCGCACCTTGATTACTATAGAACAGCGCAATAAATACAATGGAAATTCAAATAAGTTTGGATGTGGCCATGAATTCTTTAGGTTTTCGAATTGCTTCGTCTCAGTGAGAGACTCAATAAAACGATCCACATGTGGATGAATTTCTACTCTTCCTCCCGGTTAGTATCATATTCTTTACAAATTCCTAATTACCCTCCCATAGATGGTAGAAAACGTTATGCGCAGTGCCACATGCGCAGATGTCATCCAGTGTGTCAATATATGGTAGGCATCTTTCTCTTTCTTCTTACTTTTTTCCCCCCCCCCTATCCCCCTGCGTTATTTTTCTCCTCTATTCGCCACAGGAATACCGCATCGAAAAAAGAACGCTTTTTCTTACCGTTAGAAGAGATGCCTGTGGAGGAGGCTATGTGTTAGTGTGGGTTAATAGAACCTGCGATATTGAGTTACATATTTTGGTGAGCCTTCGGAAAAAAAACTGTGAAAGAGAAGGCCAGGGTCATTTGTGACGTAGATCGAGATGTCAATCAAAACACATAAGAAAATATATGTGCATGCTTTTAAATATGCGCTTTAGAATGTATTAACATAGTTTTAAGCGCTTTATAAATTAATAATTATTGTTAAATTATTATTATTATATACTAGTCCCCTTCTTCATGTCTTTTTAGTTGTTGATGAAGATCATTGTGTGGCTACAAATTTTCCTGTAATCTTAGTATCTAAACTAATACTACTAATTGTTCAGCTTCACGAAAACAAACCTGCAAAATATAGCAGACTTTTTTAGGTTGTGGGTTTTTTTTGGCACATTTGCTGCTTCAATGGCATTCCCATAAGTATGTTCTCTTTTTAAAACTTAAAATGATAAACATAATGATAGTTTGTTTTTTTCAAATAAAATCCTCTGCTTTACATGGTTTTCCTACTCTTTTTAAATATTTTGTGTTATTACCATCTCAGAATTCAAACAAGTTTATGAAAAAACTTTTCTTACTCATGAATGGTCGTTATACTTGTTATTGGACACCCTAGGTTTGTACTACAACCTAAATGACAAATAGTGTTTTTTTTACCTATTATCGGATGCTATTACTACCTATTATCAGACAGCAGATTTGTGAAAACAATGCAAAAATTATGCTTATTTTAATAAAACAGACCATAATTGTTGAAAATGTAGTTTCTTCTCTGTGACAAATACAAAACTCATGTGTCACACTTGTTGGGAGCTGCATGGCAGTTATCGTCACAATTTACTCGATTTTCTGTCATCACATCTTTTGAGTCAAAGAATGGATTTTTTGTCACTACTGTATCTTGCAATGGATGCCTGAGAAATAAAGAATATTTCTAGTTTTTCAATTAGTAAACACTTTGGGTCAAGTTCTCAGCTTTTTTCTATTATTTGAGATGTTTAACAATCTTCTCAAATAGTGACTATGCAATGGGTAGGTAACTTGGGTAGGTAACCCCTTGAACTTCTTCAAATTACTCAATTGAATGTTAACAAGCAATTACTCATCGTAGGTTTTACAGACACAAAACACATCCACTGCAGCTTGGGGACAACTGTGGCTAAACACGCTATGAATTTTGTTTGTAATTGTTTATTGCTTTTCATAGATGACCTAACAACAACAGACTCTTCCATGGGAAGAAAGTGGATTTGTGGTTATGAGAATATCAAAGAGCTTGAAGCGTAAGTATGTCAAGTTGCAGTTGCACTTCCTAAAATTTGCAAACCAAAGGGGAAAAAGTATGTAGCTCATATAAAAGTCTGTTGGCTTGCCTGTTGCGTGGTTTTAATGGCTACAAATCCTATGCAACTCAGATATTCATCATAGTAGTGAATAATGCACTCGAATCAAGGTGAATTTCATTCCATCCTAGAATTAAAGATACCGTACTGGCACCAAGTATCATCACCTCCACTCACTAGTTTAAGCCCTATTTAAAAACTCAACACATGGAAATTGAGACTCACACTTTTAAAAAGGCATTCGAGAACAAAGTCACTTATGCTTGCAATATGTCTGGCTGGCTCATTCAAGTCATCTGACTCTCATTCGAGAACAAAGTCACATGCACTTGCAATATGTCTGGCTGGCTCATGCAAGTTATCTGACTCTCATTCTTTATTCTGTACTCAGGGCACCAGAGAATGTGAAGAGAATCTTCAGTCTTGAGAATGCGAACAGGGTATGGAACATAAATGTTTTGATGAGGATTTGATCCCACATACACATTTTTTAGCACAATTCCACATCAAACAAAAATGGCAAAAAACCCTTGCATCCCAATCTTTATCTTACGTTATTCCTCACTTTAAGCTTTCAGTCACATAATCAAATCCAGGCCAAACCTTATGATGCAAGTTCCAATTTTCCAATTTTTATTTTACAGTTTGAGAAGAGAAAAGTTGAAGAACAAGAAGTGAAATACAACTATGAAGGCTACTCACAAAGATCTGGTAAATGACTAGTCTCCTATGCAGCCGATTGTGTTGGAGTCATGCAGGTCTCTGCCACAAACCAAGCTTGGTGGGGGGAAAGGAGACTAGTAATGATCAATTTTTTTTTTTTTTTTTTGCTTTGAGGAAGAGTAAACTCCAGTCTTTCTGTCCTTTACAGCTTAAATTGTGTCAATTTAATGTTACTCGTGTTTTAAGGCTCTTAGGGGCATTCTAAAAGGTTGGGAGGTATTGAGGCATAAATGTTTGTTTCTTGCAGCATTTTTGTTAAGTTGTTTTTTTATTTCTGTGTAAACTTTCTTTTAGTTGCTGAACTGACTTTGAAGATCAACACACTTGAAAGACACATGAAAGAAAGACCAAAAGTAAGTATTGATATCCCAGGGGGGGAGGGGAGGGCTGCTCTGATATTGGCATGACCTGGAAGCAGGTTTGATATCTTTTAAGTGTTCTAATTTTTTTGCCTGTATTTTTTTAGGGTTTAAAAACTTTGCCTCTTTGGGGTTTAGTAAGCGTTGTATGTACTGTATATTTGGGTTGCAAAATTTTGTCCCTGCACTAGAAAGAAGACTTTTCTTTGAACTAGTAACAGAAGAATGGTCAGCTGGTGGGTTGGATTCCATCAGTTGTGATTGTTTTACCTTTCTTGTAGGATAAACACAACAAAGTGTTTCTACACTGGCTGACAGACCAGCGTAAGAAAAAGCTGAAGCATCTAAAAAACAAGGATTTTCCAGGTTACCTTCAACTCCTTCAAGAGCTGAATATACCTGAGCTAGAAAGCCCTCATAGCAAGTGGAATAAGTACAAGTTTAGGAAATTTAAGATTGGTGTGGAAGTTAAGGAGAAGAGGGGCTTCCTGGACAGGAAAATTATCACTTGAGAAAAGACATGTATTTCACAGAGCACAGAAATTAGCTCATGCCGAGAAAAAAAGTTGGGTACAGTTAAAACCTTACACCTAGTACAGTATAAAAACCTGTAGCCTAGAATAAGCACCCTCAAAGTAAGAACCATTCAAGGCCAAAGAAACTGTTTCTTATATTAAATAAATTGATCGTGGAAAGATTTTTATAGTTTCAAATCAGTGCTGCAGTCAATACATAACCAAATGGAAACAAAGTGGGGAAAGAAAATGTACTTAAACTGGTAGTGGTTAAAAAAATTATTCAGATATTTTTCTTATAGAAAATTGTACCCCTTGCTTGCCCCCTTCCCCCTAAAAACAACAGCCATTGATTGACAATTTTTTTCCATTCCCCCATTACTTAAAATTTGAGTTTTATTTATTTTCGCCACTTTATTTTTTAAGTGGCAGGGTTACACAACAGAAGAGCCATTTACTGTGGGCCTTTTAGTGTTTTGAAGTCCTCAAGATCAATTTCGTTTCCTTAAAATAAAATTCAAATAATAATACTTCAAGTTGCTCGCCGTGCCAATAGGCCACTCCAGGTATAAGCATGCAAAGGCACTCAACCTACCTCATCTACCGTCATGCAGCACACGCTTTGTTTGGTTCAAGCTTAAAAATTTGCATGCTGCATTCTGGTAGTTGAGGTAGGTTACTATAAAAACGCGCATGCAAGCTTATACTGTAGCTGGAATGGTCTGTTGTTTTAAGAAAAATGAATGGCTGATAAATTGATGATAATCATGGTAATCTATTCTCAAAACTTTGTATGTACAATTGTGTTTTATTTAACAAATTTCTTCAATTTGTTCATTTATGTTAATCTCTGTGTGTACATTCATTTTGTATGTAATTAACAAATACCTTTTCTATTATAAACCGTTTTACTTGTTCATTTTATTGTTTTCTACTTTTGTTCAGGAATAAACATGTTTGCAAAAAATGATGCATTGATACAAATCACAAATAAATAGTTTGACTCAGAGTTCAAACATACAAGACTAAAAATGTCTCGAATATTGTGTTGCTATAGTTTTATTTAGATGGAAAAAAGTAATGCCATAGTAGGGCTTTTCTTAATACTGCTTTGATGGTGGGACCTTCATACCCTGGGTACCAGAGCCTCCAGACTTCTCTCTCCTACCCGCGCTTGTCTCAGCATTTTGGCTGAGCGTCACTGGGCGATAGAAGTCTGGAGACTCTGGTACACAGGGTATGTCCTTCACAGTTGAGAGTTAAAAACAAAGGATAGGTTGTCACCTAGCACAATCAGTAAAACCGTGAACACTGCAAATATGTGTAGAATGTTTCTTCACACATTAAAAGATGTCTCAATAGAGACATTTAGCACTGCGTTTTTTTCTCGGAAACGTCAAACCTCTGGGTGACACGTGACAAGGCCTTGCGTCAAGTTTGCAGTCTGCGTTTCGCGCTTTGACCTCAGGAGCACCGTCTAGCGGTAAGTGATTTACCTCGGCAGTTTTCCCCTTAATTTTTTTATTAGCTCATGTTAGAAACCATGAATTAGTGTTCTTTATCATTTGACTCTTTACTATTACTAATCTTTTTGGCTTGGTTGAAGTCGATCATATGTTTTGCACTTTTTCCCGCCAAATGTGCTACACTACGATTTCGCCAGTACGTCAAACAGCAAACCGGTAACGGCAATTCGCAATAAAAAACTGAAAACGCGATGCTAAATGTCTCTAATAATTCACAGTGTTTGAATTCTTGTGTCTGATTCGTCAGAAGTCAAAAAACATGCCACAGATATTTCAGTTCTTCATGGTTTTACTGTTTGCACTGAAAAGATGGCATGGAGCTCTAAAGCAAGAAATTCCTGGTCTACTAGACTACCAGCTTTTTCCTCACCAAATTCCCAGTTCAATGTTGTAGAGGCTATCATTGTATAAAGTCCTTATTGTCTACTGTTAGGGTCTCTGTGGTTCCCGCCTGGTCTATCTATCACTAGGGCTGTGAGTGTGTGAATAGTGTTAAGCTATCCATTTGTAGGTTCTTAATAATGGTTCTTCTGAGGCCTTCCTCAAGATAGTATAGACAAAACAGGACATCCCTGTGGGTTGCCATGTTACCAGTACTCAAAGATGACTAAGGCGAGCTGTAAGCCACCTTGTCACACAAGCTGTAAAATGACTAAGACCTCCCCTGTGAGTCACTTGTCATGGTAGCTCCAATATGACTTAGACCTCTCCTTTGAGGCTAAGACCTCCTCGGGGAGGCACTATCACAGTCACTTGTCACGACAGCTCCAATTGTAGCTCCAATGTGACTAAGACCTCCCCTGTAAGTCACTTGTCACGGCAGCTCTAACTTGACTAAGACCTACCCTGCGCGTAACTTGTCATTGTAGCTCCAATTTGACTAAAATCCCCCCTGCACGTAACTTGCCATTGTAGCTCCTATGTTACTATGACCTCTCCCACAAGTCACTTGTCCCCTGTGAGTCAATGTAGCTCCAGTTTAACCAGCACTTCGCCCGTAGTGACCTCGTGTAGAAGTAGCCTTTCGTGCCACAGTCCCTTGCCTTTCTTTAACAGACTTGTAAGACTGACTTCCGTACGACCCAAGAAATCTGGAAAAATAAAACAGTGGTTAGAAAACAATCAAATGTCTGTGAAAAAAAAGATAAAAGAGGATAAATGTAGCTCTATGTGGTCTTCTTTTTAGAAAAATATGTCCTTGTTTTAACTCTATACTTAACTCTACTCTTTTAAGGTGGACCATTTTTGAGCTGGTTTATGTTACAGCCGGGCTGCTTCCATAGGTGTAATAGTACAACCCTTATGAAAAAGTTTGGTATAGTTTGCAATAATTAAACTATAAAGTAGACCCCTGTCGAACCCAGTGAGACAGAGCATGTACAGTACTAAATAGCTCGGGAACGGGTAGCAGGTATGGATATGATCAATTGCCGTAATGGCTGCTTTAAGGCCGTACGTTTTTTTTCTCTTGCGAGAACGCGCAAATTTTTTTTTTGCGTGTTACACAACCTTTTGCAACTTGTTTTGCATTTCTCAAAGTCGCATGAAAAGTAGAACGCTCTTCTACTTTCTGCAACAAATTGCTTCAAATCGCAGGAAAAACATCACGTGTGACAGGGCGCGTGCGACCTGCAACATTTTTTTTTTGCGAGACAAGTTGCAACCGAAAAGTCTACGTGTGACAGGGAGTCTAGTGTCCTTACCGTTTAGCGATAAGTCCCTGTCGAACCCAGTTATACAAGGCACTCTTACAGCACTAATAGCCCGAGAAAGAGTAGCAGGCATGGATATGATCAACTGCCGTAATGGCTAATTTAGTGTCCTTACCGTTTGGTGAGAAGAAGTCCCTGTCGAACACTGTGATACAAAGCACATCTTGCTCCATGTCCTTGACTGTAAAGGTCATGGTCGAGTTCCATTTCGGGTTGAGAGTCTGAGGGCAGACGCGCGTCTTGTGCTCCTGGCTCCCCATGCTTACTTCACAGTACGGGTCGCTCATACCTGGAAACATGCTCACTCAGTGCACATGTTATGACAAGAACAACTACAGGCAAGCTGTAGAATAACTAGATAGACTGCGTGGGCGTGGTGAAATCATATAATCAGGCTAAGTTCAAATGTCGTATTATCCATGAGGTGTTTTCAATGCAAATGCATGCAAATAAAGATAAGACAATCGACTCGATTCGTTTGCATGCATTTCTTGCATTGAATATGGCTAATTGATAATACGATGTTTGAACTAGGCCTAAATCACAACGTTGAAAATGTATGTTTTACGCCTATGTGAAAACAGCGTGGTTTCTTTGACGTTTCGAGCGTTTAGCCTTTTTTTCGAGCGTTTAGCCCTCTTTTTAGAGAATTAAGAATTTTATAGAGAACGTTTCTATTATTATGGTCGTTATTTAAACCCTTGAAATTCGTTGAAGGTCAGGGGGTGAATTTTTCTCTAAAAAATGATTTAAGCGAGTCGAATTCTGTGACTTTCTTGTTGTTTTTGAAGTCAAATCATTCGCCTTTCATCTGACTAGAAAAAAACTAAAACCCTGCTTACTTTTACTGCATTTAAGATTTCTGCAATAAGATCTTACCACTCGGGTCCGATGACTTGAGATCCACACCCTCCACTATCGTAACCACAAGTTTGCCGATGCCCGACGTACGAATAGATCGAGCTGAAGAAAACAAATATGTCCTAAATCATGTGCTAAGCCACAGATGTTCTTCAAACTGGGGTATTAAAAACTATCACTATGCTAAAATTGATAACTTTAGCAAAAAGTGCGCAATTCAAGGTAAAATCTGCACATATCCGCCGGACTACTGCAAAAAAAGATCAACTTGAAACGCCTGCTGTTAACTCATAGTTAACTCTACTAAGTATGGTTAACTGAATTTAAAATTAGACCTCGTACCGCATACTTTACGATTCGCCTACGGATTTTAATGTATTAAGTAATGCTCCGTGTGAAAACTAGACAAAGTCCCATAGTTCTGCGGCAAAAAGCTTAATTATAGCTTTCCCACATAGGATCTTTTTTATACCAAACATGCATGCAGGACACATAGAAGATAGTAAGATTTTGAAGAAATTGCTCATGTCCTTTGTTATATACCTTAATGGTGATTTTTGGGGTGAACCAATCAGAACAAGCCAGAACAACAGCTGTTAGTTGTCTTATATTTACAAGGTTCCCCACATAAAATGTACCTGAAAAGCTGGATCAGACATAGTAATTAACCCTATAACCAAAATATTAAAAAATATTATGAATCATGTTGTGTTTTATTGGCCTTTTTGGCATTTTTGACATGCCAGCGTGCATTTGCCGTTGGGTTGCCTCTTACCCGGAGCATTACTTAAAACGGTGTGGTCGTACTACTATGTGTAACATGACTGAACATGGTGACACTTGACTGGTTGAGGCTGCGAGAGTGATCTCTTTGCTGCTCATCTCTACAACGTCGCTTGCGTCTGGTTAAACCTTTCCACAAGCGCTTATCAAGTGTGATATAAATAACCGGCACAAGTAACGCGCTGCTGAAAGCCAATGACGTCAACCAATAATTAGCACATAGTGTTCTCAGACTCGGTCTTGAGGACCGCACAACTTGACTCAGTGCGGAGGGCGACCACATAAGGATGTAAGTTACCATGATGGCAGCGCATACTTTGGTGAAGTCGACCTCTTTTCGAGCCCGCATCACACCATACATCGCCTCTATTTGCTGGTGATGTCTACGTATCGCCCAAGTCGCTCTAAGTAAACTCGTGACAGTCAACACGCAACAAATAAAGATGTAAGCAGATACCATAAGGACCCTTCCGAGTAAATGTGCATTTGTATGATTGCTTGAAATAGCGAGGGTTAGATCGGGTTTGACGCATTTTTTGTCGCACTTAAGTTCCAAAGGTAAAGTATATATGTATGTAAAGTATCACTGCCACAGCTGTCGACACGCCCCATGTCAGAATAGCAAGGGCCCAAGACCGCCTCACTGTCAGTTTTCGTTGCCCTGGAAACTTCGTTAAAGCTTCAAAGCGATCATAACCAATGGCTACTAGCGTTGCTAAGGAAGCGAGGATCGCACTGATATACGTTGCATTTCTAAATTTGTAGACAGTACTGTCACAGGCAAGGAATAAATCCATGTTAATGATTGCGATTATATGAAGAAAGAGACCAACCAACATGACCAAACAAGACATCATCAGATTAAAAATTAAGATTTTGTCTGCTGATTTGTTTTGAGCCCAGATGGAATGCGATGCGACTGCTAGTATGATATTGGCGATAAGGGCTGTGACTCCAATTACGGTGAGAAATGCCACATTTATAGCGCTTGCGCAGTTGTTCCTTGGTTGTTCCTTACATTAATTCTTGGCATCTCTACTCTCAATGATGTGCCTTGTGTTATAAGAAAATCTGCAGTATTCATACGGGTGTTTTGCTAAAAAGCCCCACGCACCGCGTCTAGCCACAGTTTGTAGTTTCAAGTACTATAATTTTGTATCCGTCTAACTTCGAATGCGTCCTCTCACCTTAAAGATGTAATCTGTCCACATATACACATTTTTTAAACTTGTTTGACTGTTAATCACTTGTTTTTTTCTGGATCCGTAATCGTGTAGCCACAGCTTGAAGTTTTCAATGACGAACGAAGGGATTCAGCCGTAAACTTCAGACATGCAATGTGACGCATTAGAACAGAATCAGCATGAAACAATGCTTTTTCCCTTCTTATTTTACGAACAATCTGTTTTTTCTTGGATTTTTTAAGGATTTCCACATCTTGTCTTTCTCAACCAAATAAAGTTTCGCCAGCTGTAAACTTCTCACAGCGCATAGGATTTGGATTGCCTGGAGGATCTCCCTCTTGAATATTCGTAGCCTCTGTTAATTAATGAGGTAGCACAATCTTTATCAGTCTTCTAATCCATTTACCTCACTCCTTGAATATTTGATTGAATGAGATGTTTTCAAGGGGATTCTAATGGGGTAATCCACTACTCAGCAAATGATCATTCAACATCAATTCATTATCCAATTTCGATTCTTGAGCAATTCATCTTTATCAGTCGAAGAATTAAAATGTGTTGAAATCCTCTCAGGTAGATAAGACGATGTTGACCCTGTCAAATCAAGCAGGCACTGACAATACCCAATATCCATAAGATCAAATCTGAGTATAACATAAAAGCTTAGAAATAGCAAACGTATCTTTAATGTTATCGTAACGTGTAGCCAATAACACACTACAGGCGTAGACAGGTGTTCAAAAAATTGAACAGGAGAGAAGATTTGCCTAATATCAGTCAGGGAACTCACCTTGACGGTTTTAATATAGTGTTGAGAGAATTGTTTTGAGCGGTGCCCTTTGTCCGTGGCTTCGAAACAAAGCGCTATGTGCGCTCCCTCAGAGGACAGAGAACCCAACACTGTTTTCTGGCCTTCCTTTTGGGTGTTCCTTTGATTTCTAATCTCCCCAGTCCCTTTTTGTCTCCACGGCCACCCAGTAAACAAAAATATTGGATTTGATTGAGCTTGATTTAGGGACGTGTCATTAAAAAAAAATCATTAATCTTAAAAAGTTATTTTTTAAGCAGGACATTTGTCTCTTTTGCACACTTATTTCAGAGAAAGCATTATACCATCAATTATGTTGTGAGCTCTCGGGACGATTAATTGCATTCTAGTTTCCTTCATTCAAACTCCTTGAGCATTTTTATTTGCCAGCAATGAAATGGCTTCCCCTAATACCACCTCTCCGCGCTGGCCAATCAAAAAGTATTTAATGTAATTCCATTGAGCAGTTGGGAATTGTTGACGGAAGTTCGCAGAATATTAAAAACCGCAGTATAAAAGGTAAAATACCGCAGATATTTCCCCTCCAGCATCTCTCTTGAGTCTTTTCAGTTTGGTTCTAGCAGATGTCAAATACTTTTAATGATTCTTTGATTACCCATTAATGTGACAGCTGAAAGATTCTTCATTAAACTCACCACCTAGACATTGGTTAATGATACTACAATTCAGGGTTTCCATGGCTGCCGACGAAAGAGAAAAACACTAGGACGGGTATCAAGACCGATCTGCTCTCGGTGTAACACGTACGTAGGCTATTTGAAGGCAAGTAAGGCCAAGTTGAAAAGTTCCAAAATATAATTGGACGCAAATGAAATTTTCTTTTTTCCCGCATATTGGCGAGACAAGGAACACAAACATGAGGGAGGGGTTTGGAAGACGGGGGGAGGGGGGGGGGTGCTAACTGCATTCTTTGTACACCGAATAATGGGGCAGGTCCGCAAAGTGTATTCCAGTAGCGGTCTAACAAAGTGAACAACGCGAAAATGAAACTACTGTAGATTTGAATTTAACTGGCGGGGTTTAACAAATATTTTAGCATTCTAGACTACTTGCAGCCCCTCCTTTGGCGAGCGTCAGTAAAAATGAGAATACGCGTGTTGCGCGCGCCGGTCCCAGGTCACCACAGGCCATAGGTTTGTCACGCCACAGGGGTGGGGACCCCCTTCTTTCGGTGGTTCTCCCCGTGTGGCGATCAGAGCGATTAACTTATGCGAAAACATACCTGTGGTGAGCTGGAACCGCGCGCGTCACGGTCCTATTTAGCCTGTGTACAACCGCTAACTAACCTAGCAACAATGCCTGTTGTCAGGGTAGTTAGCGCTGTACATAGGCTAGGGCCGATTTTCTTCGTATTTTTACTGACGTTCGCCAACGGAGGGGCTAAGACAGTCTATAAGCATTCTCGAATAGTGCTCAGGTATATAAATATGTTACTATATTACTGAGGACACGTGAAATTATCACATTACCATGCGATTTTGACTAGAGTTATACCATCATTTCTACCTATAGATCTCCCCGTTCCCTGATAGCTGTTCGCGAGGAAAAATACTATTTTGGGGGCTGGGCACGATCCAGAAACATTAAGAAATTTTTTGCAGGAATTTTTATTCCATTATTTACAACCACTGAATACTGGATATGTGGGTTTGTGGTAAAAGCAAGTTATTAATGTGATAAAAAAATCTAAAAATTCAAAATAGTAATAGAGAAAATGACAGCTCAATAATAATTCATTCAAGTAACTACTTATATATGAACCCTGAACATTACTGTTTCTGACTTAACTAACCTCACCGACCTTAGAGATGATATTTAAGTTTCACTGCAACGTTTCTTTCTATCAAACTATGACTATACTTAGATATGTTAATCGAAAAGTATTCATGCTTTGGATACACTAGTCCAGACCTGGGACTCTCTTTGCGCTCGACATTCTGGCTCGCGTGAAAGAGGGTCCAGTATTTATTGCATGCGCATGCGCGAACATGTACCAATCAGCGATCTTCACGGACAAAGTTGAAATACGAGCGCGCGCAATAACGAACGTGCCTAAGGAGGGTCGATTCCCGCGCTAAAATAACGAAAACGGAAAAGCTCTTTGATTGATAATTTTCCAGACTCTAATTATCATCTGTCCTGTTCTCAGAAAAGACTGACAATCAAGTATTTACCCACGACCAAAATCAGCGTATTATTTCTGAAATACACCCTCGCTCTTCCCTTTCGCAGCCATCTTGAACTAAGCAACCAGGCCACACCGCATATATGCGGTGTATTTTCGCGCATGCGCATGCATTAAATACTGGACCCTCTTTCACGCGAGCCAGAATGTCGAGCGCAAAGAGAGTCCCAGGTCTGGACTATGGATACACTGGCCCTTACAGGTTACAGAACGTTAACCATGTGCTTATCCTAACAAAAAGGACCCACCAAACTAGATACGCACTACCTAGAGTGCGTCTACTACAGACTACATACCTTAAATACGAGGCTAGTTTTTCTTTTTAGTCGAGGGATCTGCATGACAACCCTTGATAAACACAGCAATACTGCTGATTAGTAAGAGGTTGTGTGGGGTGGGGTGGGGGGTCTTGGCCCAACCCCATCCCCCCACTAATCCCCCCCCCCCCCCACCTCCCCAACTACCGCCATCACTGATCGCTATCTAGAAATCGTGACTCAGAACTTGACGAAATCTTTCAAGGCGGGTTCCTGCGTCACTAGGCTAGTCACTAGCTCTCGATATGTGCTACCGGATGGATCTCTTGTATTGATCACGCCCTTCGCAGCCATTAGGATTTCAACCAGACTGTACTTGTGCCCCTGTGGTCGATAAGATCTCAATTCGAGACTGAACTCCTCACTCGCGTTTCTGTGGGGAGGCTTGTTCGGTTGGTTAATGAACTTAGTTACAAGTTCCTTTGTCTTCGGGCCAAGGACACGTTTTTTGAATGCTTCTATCGTCCTAAACGAAAAACGTAAAGGAAAAAAAAAAGATGTAAATCAAAGTGCATAGTGAAAAATACGGAAGATATGCGTTTAGCCAGTATTATTATTATTTTAAATGGCTCTACATTCTTGACCTTTATAAAAAAGGGAGGAAAGACATTCAGGCTCTTCTGCATAATAAGGTACCCAAGGCTTAAAGCCGCATTGTCACCAGTTCACTTCCGGAGGTCCAACGAAAACCTCAATCGTTAAAAGACAAATGAATCTATTAGAATCCGAGATATTTAACATGCCATCCGCTCTAAATTATCAATCACATCCTCGAAGAAACTTGCAATAGACACAATGCTTTCAAAATATTGAAATATTTTTCGCGTTTTCCGTTTAAAATCATCGGAGATTGTTACGTAATCGACCGGAAGTAAACTGGTGACAATGCGGCTTTAACGAGTTCATAACGACTGTAACAAGTATATGTATATGGTAGATTTGTTAGAAAAGTATTCCATGAGGGTTGAGTCCCCCAAATAACTAGTAAATGGTTTGCAAGCATTCACGAGTTAAGCCATAAATTATATCACCTTTGTTGGTGAAACAACCACTTAGAGTGAGGCCCGGATTTGTTACAATACAATACATGTAATTTCCGAAGCTTTATCAAGTCAAAAATAGTCAACCATTTGAGTTCTTGAAAAAGATCAACGGGGGGTGCAGAGAAGTCCGCAGACAGGATAATTCTAGCAGCGCGCTTTTGGATTAGTTAAAGTTGTAATAAGAGTGTTTTAGAACAGTTACCCCACACATTGATACAATAAAGAAGCTGACCTGTTAGGTCGGTTAAATCGGTGATTGCAGGCCGCGCGTTATTACTTACTTTACGAGCAGCTTGCTGAGTGAAGAGGAGCAATCAACAGCACGACTGACTTGGAAATCTTCCCAGTTTCGTTTATTGTGATCCGAATACAGACTAGTAGATACCTGAAGAAATAACAAAATGAACATTACTTAAGCTAATAAGAAACCGTGGTAAATAAAGCAGAAAAACATGTTTTTGTTTTTCTAAGCATACAGAATCCTTGAAATGGAATGGACATTAACATGTCAGTGTATATAAAAAATATAAAAGTCAATAAAGTATTAGAAAGAGAATTACACAAAGTTAGCAATAGGTTGTTATTGTGAACATAATTTGACTCGTCATTTTAGAGCGCATCGGACTAGCAAAACATTTTTTGCTGCTATACCAAAGCTTCAACATGTTCTTAGAAAGTTCTTAGAATTTGTTGAAAACTCAGGCTCGAAGTTCACATGGAAAAGGTTCTTATAAAACAAAAAGAGTGTATCGAGTAGCAATTATTACAGCCTTGTTTGGTTCGTCCTAGCCTCCTCCGCAGGCAATTCATAATGAAAAGGACAGAAAGAATGGGTTACCTGTGGCGAAATTGCGGTTTGTCACTTCGGTTTTTTTTTTTTGGCCACACCGGTTTGTCACTTCCGTTTTTTTGCCACAGGAAAACCAATCCTTTTTTTTTCTTTTTCTGGTCTTTGAGATGCCTGTGGAGGCTAGGTTAGTCCCTATACACACCTCTCGCAAGCAGTGGTCAAGCAGCATTGGGTCGCACACGGCTTCTATCAATGCGTCAACAAACGGAGAGAGGTAAGCACTCTCGAGCTCGGAGTTTGACCGCCAAAACGCGGTTGAAGCTGAAGAATGAATAACAATGTATAGTTCCAGAACATATCCATACCCCCCTCCGTATACATACCCCTCTGGAATTTTCAACCCCCTGGACAAAAATAAATACAGTAACTGTTCAGGAAAAAGGGCATTTTACCCCCCTTTTCTCTGGAAATTCCTGGGCGTTTGAATCCCCCACCCCCACCTCCCCGGAATTTTCAATCCCCTAAAAGGGGGGGGGGGGGGGTATGGATATTTTCTGGAACTACACAATCGAAATAAAACAGGAGATACCAGCGCCATATAAAAAGAAGTCAATTAAAAGTCAAATAAAGAAGCGCTTGAATATGTACAGTATTTTTTCCCTTTTTTTTTTTCGCTTTTTGTTACATTAAATTCGTTGCTGCGTAAAGAATCCATTTAATAATTTGTTAACACAGCGCATCTCTTAAAAAGAACCACTTTGGCTTTACCTGGGCGTAGTCAATGGTTATTTACACTCTAAAATGACTCACCAACGATACCGTGCGTTACAGCGCGCAAACCTCTTCGTCTTGCCAACCTTCGCCGCTCTTTGATGTTTTCCCTTGTGCGTTCCAAATTCTCTGACCATCTCTTTTGACCTATGTAGCTAACAAGCTCACAAAAATTTCTCATGTAACTCCACATCTTCTTTGTCGTGTCATCATCCGTGCGAGACTCGCTAGAGAAAGCTTTCAATCCCAGGACGCCTAGATCAAAAGCCAGGTCAACCAACGGAGGGGTCGTGTCTTCATACACATCTTGTTGAAGAAACATGGAACCGACACTGGAAGACTGAAATTTCTGACCAAAAAAAAAAAAAAAAAAACGAAGCGAGTTTTAAAAAAAAGTGATTGAAAGTGGATTATTCTCCAAATCATTAATATGGAATAAAAAGGAGGTTGCCCATTCTTGTGTTTCAGAACTGCCAACGCCTTGTTTTTACCATTTTTGTTGATTGGGGTACTGTTATGCCCCTACTTGTTATTTCCTTTTAATTCTTTTAAATGTTAGGGGGAGGCGGGGCTGCACATGGCCTAGCGACCCACCCCCTGATACGGCCGTGCAACTGTGTGTTATTCTACCAGAATTAACTATTTCTATTTTTTGGACAATACTACACGAGAAATTCCTGCTTTGAATTAGCAAACGCTGTGGATATCTACAATACAATGCAATAATCTTTATTTACCGAGGGTGGCATATTAACCGAATTACAGTTTTCTAACATATGGCCATGTAACCTACCTGTTTAAAGTAATTGAACGTTTTCTCGGAAGTATATAGTAGGATGCTTGACGGTACTTGCTTGTCAGGGGCTATCACACGGAGATGCTGAGCCATCCAGGGAAACAGAGAGGACGATATACTATCCAATGCGTGACAATTAAATGTGTTAAAAAACGCCTTAATGGTGAATGGGTCAGGCCTAAATAGAAAAATCTTATCAAAAAGCTATATTTTGGATTTGACAGGACTGAAACGTACACCTCCTGTGAGTAACTCCACACCCATCAACTTATCCGTTATCGTACCAGAAGTTTTATTCGAAAAAGTGGATGCTAGGCACAAAAACGAAAATTTGGCACAGTATTTCGGTTATACCTTGAAATGTGAAGTTCAATTTCACTCCAGTTTGAATTCTTGTATGCTACATCTGTGAAAGGCTCCAAGATGCCATTAACCAAAGCAGTTGCCCCCTGTTTATAAAGAATCAGTAAAGTCATCTTTTAGACACTTTCTAAAAATGACGTTTTTACATAATAACATAAAGACTCTATAAAAAGGACTTCACTGGACCGCTTGTTAATACTGTTTTGAATATGTAGTGTGGTTTTCATTAAGCCGTGAAACAAAGTGTGATAGTCAAAGCGTAATAGTCAGTAAAACACAAAAGAGTACAATAGAATCAGATCACAATAAATTGTAATACGCTAAAGTGTAGTTTACGGGTTAATGAAAATCACTCTATCGCTAACAGTAACAGTATCTTTACAGCGTACCTGTAGTTTCCACCCCTGAGAAACGAATAGAAAACAACATTCTTAGCACAGGAATTGACCCTGCGTCAAGACTGTTGTGCGATAGTGGGATAGCGACGACTTTTTTCAGGACTATTTAGATATGCCAATTGCCACCACTATACCTTTATGGACTTTTTATTCAAAATCGCGTGAACCCTTTCATCTGAATAGCTTCTTGATAAATACCAAAACATAGTGGCAGAGATAGGAACATATAATATCAAATGATGTTTTAAATTGAGCCGTAAGTAGTCATCGCAACTTTGCTGTTAAACAAAATTTGCTATATTTTGAAGGCTAGATAACCATGCGTTACATAATATCTGGGGAGGACTTAGGAAAAAATATCGATATGGGCTAGAAATTTGTCCTAGAATAAAAGGCGGGGCCTCTTATTCACGTGACATTTATTTCAATCAACAAAAATTTTACGACATATTAGCTGAGCCAGCGCGGCGGCAAGCCGCGCGCGAAGCTCCATAGGTATAGAGAAATGGTATATAACTTTTCGACTAAGTTTTTTTGGTCATTGCGCAGGTACCCTGTGGTGTCGCCCGCCCGCACGACTGCCCGTGGAGCCAGCAAAATTTGCAATAACTTAGCAAAACGCCACCTCAGTGAAATAATTATACAAGAATATATTATAGCACTATCCGAGAATGCTACATACTTATTAAAACCCCGAAAGTTACATCAAAAATTACAATTATTTAGTTTCTAGTGTTTTTGTATTTACACTCACGGGAACCCTGCGTCTAATTTTTCCCGCATTTTGCTCTTCTAACTCGCGGCCGACACCGTGCATTGATAAAGTTTTTGCATTATTTTCGTCGTGGCTAAAGCCAAGAAAGAAATTCGACACATCTTAACACTTTTATAATAAAAAGACGTACAGACGATGAATGGAAGGACAAAGGATGGGTTTGGAAAAAGAAGGTAAGACGTCAATTTTATAGCCTGCACACAGGCGCTAGTGTGTGGGCCGAGCGAAAAGTTTTTTTTGTGTGGGCAGTTTGTTGTGGACGCTTTACGACGTGCGAAGCTGGGCAGTTTGTTGTGGACGCTTTACGACGTGCGAAGCACTTTTTTGCCCGGCCCCAAGCCCCTCCGACTAAAACCGCTCGCCACAGGGCTCCTGAACACTCGCAAGGCTAAAAGTTCGATTCAGCACAAAGAGGAACACTCGAAAGGCTAAAAGTCCGATTCAGCACAAAGAGAACCTGTTCGCAGGTTATCAATTTTATAAACTTCGTCGGAGCTATGAAAAATTTCTAGCACTCAAACAGTTAAAGCCATGATGAGATGTTGATGTTTTATTATGTCTAGTTCCTAACTAGTAATTCAGCTACTTAATTCGTACATTATCCCATAAAAAGGAGAGAAATTGTGCGATTGATTGTTCGTAAACAAACGTCGCGTTTGTTTTAGAAAATGTTGTTATTTCTTTGCTTTTAATTCATTCAAGAAGTGAACTAACCTAATCTTAAGCATTTTAACTTAAGTGGGATAACTTTTTAACTGTAAATAAAAAACGATTTCTTATCTGGAGATTCTTCACCACATTTAAGTTCTGTCAGCTCTTTTAGAAAAATATCGAGCGAGGAAATGTTTTAGTTTATATTTTGTGAGTTCGAATAACATTTTTAAAAATTTAATGTAGAAAAAAGGTTCATGAGGGGTAATAGGTTCTAAAAAGATCTGCTTTACCTACACAGTTCCCTTTATGCTTATGATTCTTTTTCACAAAAATAAATCTTGAATACCCCAGCTCAACGTTTTCATACAACATCTCAAAACTCCCATCTCTTCATTTTTCATAGAAAACTAAAGACAGCTTATTGTTGGGAGCATTTAGTTCGATACTTATAGTTTTTCTCTACAGCTTTTCCTAAGAAAAAGGTCAAAAGGCAATTCAACCTCTGGCTCATTAGCCCCTAAAAAACAGACTTCATATATTAATTTTCTGTTCAATGTTCTATTTTAAAGGTTACTTGGAATTATTTTTAATTTTAGGTTTATCAATTAGGTTTTGTGCAGCATAACATTTATATCTTTAGTATTCTTCCGTAGCGTTTTGTCACTGTTCTCCAATTTTTTTTCAGGTGAATCCCAACTCAAGCAAGCTGATAGCTTTAAAGGCATGGTGCTAGGGCAGAATGTATTCATTTATACAGCTAAGTAACAAAAAGATAGATAATAGTTACAAATGAAAACTTGTTATAAAAAAATTAACCAGGCTAATAAAATAAACTTAAAGTAGTCAGAAACTTTGAAAACAAGTTAGAGTGGTTTATTTCATTCACCCTTTGACAAAGTGGCTGGTACAAAACACTGACCAACATTGGCCCTTATTGCTAATTGACTAAATGGGTTTTCTAGTAAAAAAATATATAGTTTCAATTTGAACTAATTAACTGCACAGGGTTTTGTGAGCAATCTACTTTTCAAATAGCTGATATGAATACAGCTCAATACTTAGGAATCTGAGATGATATTTGCAAAAATCAACAGCAATGTACCATTTGACCTTTCCAGCAGTTATTTCAAAGATAATTTAGCACTGTTCATGGAAGTGATGTGAAATGAAAATATAGCTACCTTTTTTTTAACAAACTGCATCTTTTTGTAATACCACACCAGGCCCTATTTTATGTTTTAAAACAAAAATACCAGGTGTACATACCCTTAAAACCATGATGCTTCAATATGGGGGTCTAGTAGGTCCATGGCTCTCCTCATCGAGGGTCAGTGTTTTGTACGATCCACCCAAGACAAAGTGTCAATTCAAAGAGTATTAGCCGAAATAAAACCAGTAAAGAAGGTTGATAAAACTGTTTATCCAATATTTGTAATTTCTACCAAATTACTTTTATTACCCTTCAACTGAGAGAAAATTATAAAAATCTAGTAGTGCGATGTGAAAGGAAGAAAGGGAATTTGGACAGTGTAGGCAAGTATGGAGCACATTTACTGGCAAAAACGATATGCTAATGTATAGAAACGCGTTGTGTGCTGATATGGTTTTAAATGTTAAAGAGAATAAAAAAGCACCCATTTTACTGTAAAAAAGTTTAATTCATTTTCAACTCTTCAATGTTCCCTATTGTATGATACCTCCATATACACCCAACAAGTTTTTCCGGGTAAAACAACAATAAAAATATACATACACATATTCCACTTTACACCTGTGCATCAAGCACTTTTCTATGGATGGCTTCACTCACACATTATATATATACATACATATATAGGTATTATAATATGGCTTAAATTGATTGCTTGCTGGCTCCGCTTTTAGGCAGTCCCTAAATCTATATATTATATTTTCATCCTTATGTTACTGATTTGGTGTACTGGACATGGAATCCATTCCTCGCGCAGTGCGCTCTGGTCGGAGACAAGTATCCGCACCGCTACACTAACGTGGCATTACTGAGTAAACGTGTAACTAAAATTAGTTTTAGTACTATTGGTATCGTACGGATCGAAAAGCTTTATGCTAGCATGTGAAATTTTCAGCACATTCTTTCCGGAAACAAAATTAAATACCCGCAATAATTTATCACGCTACTATCATACAGTGTGTTTTATGCAAGTTAACATTCTAAAAAGGCGCAAAATTGTTTCGGTGAATAATCAGGGGCCATATGTTTGTTACCCTGGTTCCAGAGCCTCGAACGTCTCTCTGTTTAGTGGCAAGCAAGATGAAGCCTCTGGCCTCTCGAAGCGCTATTTCGACTTCTGCAAGGTTCAGAATCTGAACTTGGTCGCTGATTGGCCAATCGACGCGTGGCCATGGAAACCAAGAAATTCTGACAGTTTCTTTTCGCTCAACCTCGAAGGCCATTAATAGAGACGTTCGAGGCTCTGGAACCAGGGTATGTGTTTGTACGAGTTTTGTTTGATATTTAGTTTAGTTAATTGGGAAGAATTGTGAAAAATTAATTTGTGGAAATCTATCCTCTTCTATTTTGTCCTTCTAACAGAGGCTTTTTTTTATTACCCTGCAAACAGAGACCCAGGTAACAGAGCCTTTACCTCATGTTTCTCGGACTTAAAAGTCGAAGTTTTGGCTATTTGTTCTTTCAGCACAAATTCAAACAAACAACGCGAAAACCCAGAGACGTGAATCGGCAAGTACTAAAACAAAGAGAATTAAAAGCTTTGCTAGCATTTTACGTCTTTTGTTTGCAAACTAACAACTTGAATTGGACTGAACCGTAAAAGATCGATTGACGTCGGTGACGAAGGCGCATGCTCAACCCACATCGAAGACTTTTCTGAAAATACTAGCTTATATATTATTATATGCTTAACGGCTTTATTAAGAAATGACCGTATCGGTCACAGGTCGATGCCCTCATTTATAGTACTTAGCTTCGTCCCAGGCTCCTTTTCGCTGCGCGGCTTCTCGTTAGTGACGTCACGTTTGATTTGCCGCTTTCCCAAGCAGTGTCAGCGCTACAACATTCCGCCATTTTAAAAACAAAATACCGCGTTGCATCATGGGCCTAGGAAAAAGAGCTGACAAAGGAGAAGCCTGGGAACGAGGCTATATAGTACTAAGCTTTAACCCGAAGTTGAACACCTGAAGTTTACAGGATGATCTAAGGATTGCTGTGTTGCGAAAGCACAGAAAGTCCACAAAAAGTTTACGGGTTATCCTTCCAATTATCCGATGATCGAGTGACACAGAAGTCCCTCCAATAACTCGTAAATGCTTTGCAAGCACGAGTTAAAGAGGAAACCAAGAGTGGAAAAGGGATTTACAACGGCAAGAAAACAACTCCAAAACGAAAAATTTATCATGTAATATTTTCAAGATCTCCAGCTTTCAGCGGGAAATTTCCGAGAGATGCAATATTTTTATCGGGTTTGTTTACAATAAGTTTTCATTTACAGAAAAGAAGTCAAACAGAGTTCAGTTATCCAATAAAAGATATGACTAGCTGAATCGCTGTCTCAAGTTCTTTATGCTTCTGTTCGACAAAATGATGGCACTGAATTCGAAGTCACTTCAATGCAACCAATACGAGCGGCCATTGACCAGCACTGAAAAACAACCGCCGATAAACAAACCATTTTCAATCGTCCCTTATTTTTATCTAAGTTTGGCCATCTCGTTGGTGAGTTGAAAACAATTAGACCTTTCGGCCTCTTGGACAATGATTTTGAAAGACTAATACAATGGCTTATGTTTGACGCAAAAAAAGTTAAAAGAAAACGTCAAGTACTTGCTTTCCCATCTTTTCTTCTTCTATGACAAAATGATTATTTCATTTCTCACCTCAGGACGATCCGGTGTCTTTTTGTTTGGCGCATCCAGCGGGAAGAAGATTTTGAATTTCTTGAAGAGATAAACAGGATGTTACGAGAAATAAAATGTTATCCAGGAATATCATTCAATTTGATATCCTCTTTCATGATATCATCTAGCAATAAATAATGGTACCTCAAGGAACTTTTTGCACATCTGAAAAGACTCTTCAACTGTTATCATCTCACTCAAGTCACCACAAAGGCAAGTGAGGAAGAAAGAGAATCCTTGCTCTCCCATCTCCAGAACTCGCTCTGTCAGCCAGCTAGAAAGATGTTTACAATAAAACGCATCAGCAACAATCAAAAGTAACCTACAAATAATAAGTATCATGATCATCGAGTGCCACTGCAGCCCTCTTCACAGCTGCTTTTAACATGTCCCTTTTGTTAGGAATACCCCCATGCTTTGCAGTCTACAGCTAACAATAAAAGTAAACTTCCTGAAACTTTATATTTTAGCCGAATGTTAAATGCAAAGTCGCATCATTCATTTGGGTAGGGATAGAAATAGTCAATAGCTTGTGAAAGCCATTTTCTTATCCAGATTGGATAGATTTCTCAAAAGCGCGCACTGTTACCCCCTACCGCTCAGAAAAAAAAGATGAATCATCAAAGGATTTCAAGGGCGTGAAGATAACATTTATCTACCTTAGATCGTTAGACCTGGAATATTCCTTGCACGACTTGCTCAGTCTCAGACTAAGCTCTGATAGCTTGAATATGAGTCGCATCAATTTCTGCTCGTCGGCTTGATTATCTTGGTCACAAAAGTTACTGATGTAACTACGCATCTTGTCTGTCGTGTCATCATCCGTGCGAGACTCGCTAGAGAAAGCTTTCAATCCCAGGACGCCTAGATCAAAAGCCAGGTCAACCAACAAAGGGGTCGTGTCTTCATACACATCTTGTTGAAGAGACATGGAACCGTCTTCTTCCTCGACACTAGAAGACTGAAAATTCTGACAAAAAAAACGAAGCGAGTTTATTTAGGGCGATTTAAATGCAAAAAAACGGAGTGATTGAAAGTGGATTATTCTCCAAATCATTAATATGGAATAAAAAGAAGGTTGCCCATTCTTGTGTTTCAGAACTGCCAACGCCTTGTTTTTACCATTTTTGAAAAAAAAATCGTTGATTGGGGTACTGTCATGCCCCTACTTGTTATTTCCTTTTAATTCTTTTAAATGTTGGGGGGAGGGGGGGGCTGCTCATGCCCTAGCGCCCCACCCCCTGATACGGCCGTGCGACTGTGTGTTATTCTACCAGAATTAACTATTTCTATTTTTTGGACAATACTACACGATAAATACCTGCTTTGAATTAGCAAACGCTGTGGATATCTACAATACAATGCAATAATCTTTATTTACCGAGGGTAGCATATTAACCGAATTACAGTTTTCTAACATATGGCCATGTAACCTACCTGTTTAAAGTAATTGAACGTTTTCTTGGAAGTAGATAGTAGGATGCTTGACGGTACTTGCTTGTCAGGGGCTATCACACGGAGATATTGAGCCATCCAGGTGACCAGAGAGTACGACATACTATCCAATGCGTGACAATTAAATGTGATAAAAAAACGCCTTAATGGTGAATAGGTAAGGCCTAAATAGAGAAATCTTATCAAAAAGCTATATTTTGGATTTGACAGGACTGAAACGTACACCTCCTGTGAGTAACTCCACACCCATCAACTTATCCGTTATCGTACCAGAAGTTTTATTCGAAAAAGTGGATGCTAGGCACAAAAACGAACATTTGGCACAGTATTTCGGTTATACCTTGAAATGCAAAGTTCAATTTCACTCCAGTTTGAATTCTTGTATGCTACATCTGTGAAAGGCTCCAAGACGCTAGTGAACAAAGCAGTTGCCCCCTGTTTATAAAGAATCAGTAAAGTCATCTTTTAGACACTTTCTAAACATGACGTTGTGTGGTAGTGGGATAGCGACGACTTTTTTCAGGACTATTTAGATATGCCAATTGCCACCACTATACCTTTATGGACTTTTTATTCAAAATCGCGTGAACCCTTTCATCTGAATAGCTTCTTGATAAATACCAAAACATAGTGGCAGAGATAGGAAAATATAACATAAAATGATGTTTTAAATTGAGCCGTAAGTAGTCATCGCAACTTTGCTGTTAAATAAATTTGTTATATTTCGAAGCTTTCGCTTTTAATCGCTCTAACAAATCTCTCTAAAAATTCACACAAGGCTAGATAACCATGCGTTACATAATATCTGGAGAGGACTCAATCAACAAAAATTTTACGTCATATTATATTTTCATCCTTATGTTTTGATTTGGTGTATTGGACATGGAATCCATTTCTCGCGCAGTGCGCTCTGGTCGGAGTATCCGCACCGCTACACTAACGTAGCATTACTGAGCCGACGTGTAACTAAAATTAGTTTTAGTACTATTGGTATCGTACGGATCGAAAAGCTTTTTGCTAGCATGTGAAATTTTCAGCACATTCTTTCCGGAAACAAAATTAAATACCCGCAATAATTTATCACGCTACTATCATACAGTGTGTTTTATGCATGTTAACATTCTAAAAAGGCGCAAAATTGTTTCGGTGAATAATCAGGGGCCATATGTTTGTTACCCTGGTTCCAGAGCCTCGAACGTCTCTCTATTTAGTGGCAAGCAAGATGAAGCCTCTGGCCTCTCGAAGCGCTATTTCGACTTCTGCAAGGTTCAGAATCTGAACTTGGTCGCTGACGCGAAAACCCAGAGACGTGAATCGGCAAGTACTAAAACGAAGAGAATTAAAAGCTTTGCTAGCATTTTACGTCTTTTGTTTGCAAACTAACAACTTGAATTGGACTGAACCGTAAAAGATCGATTGACGACGTTGACGAAGGCGCATGCGCATGCTCAACCCACATCGAATACTTTTCTGAAAATGCTAGCTTATATATTATATGCTTAACGGCTTTATTAAGAAATGACCGTATCGGTCACAGGTCGATGCCCTCATTTATAGTACTTAGCTTCGTCCCAGGCTCCTTTTCGCTGCGCGGCTTCTCGTTAGTGACGTCACGTTTGATTTGCCGCTTTCCCAAGCAGTGTCAGCGCTACAACATTCCTCCATTTTGAAAACAAAATACCGCGTTGCATCATGGGGCATAGGAAAAAGAGCTGACAAAGGAGAAGCCTGAGAACGAGGCTATATAGTACTAAGCTTTAACCGGAAGTTGAACACCTGATGTTTACAGGATGATCTGAGGATTGCTGTGTTGCGAAAGCACAGAAAGTCCACAAAAAGTTTACGGGTTATCCTTCCAATCATCCGATGATCGAGTGACACAGAAGTCCCTCCAATAACTCGTAAATGCTTTGCAAGCACGAGTTAAAGAGGAAACCAAGAGTGGAAAAGGGATTTACAACGGCAAGAAAACAACTCCAAAACGAAAAATTTATCATGTAATATTTTCAAGATCTCCAGCTTTCAGCGGGAAATTTCCGAGAGATGCAATATTTTTATCGGGTTTGTTTACAATAAGTTTTCATTTACAGAAAAGAAGTCAAACAGAGTTCAGTTATCCAATAAAAGATATGACTAGCTGAATCGCTGTCTCAAGTTCTTTATGCTTCTGTTCGACAAAATGATGGCACTGAATTCGAAGTCACTTCAATGCAACCAATACGAGCGGCCATTGACCAGCACTGAAAAACAACCGCCGATAAACAAACCATTTTCAATCGTCCCTTATTTTTATCTAAGTTTGGCCATCTCGTTGGTGAGTTGAAAACAATTAGACCTTTCGGCCTCTTGGACAATGATTTTGAAAGACTAATACAATGGCTTATGTTTGACGCAAAAAAAGTTAAAAGAAAACGTCAAGTACTTGCTTTCCCATCTTTTCTTCTTCTATGACAAAATGATTATTTCATTTCTCACCTCAGGACGATCCGGTGTCTTTTTGTTTGGCGCATCCAGCGGGAAGAAGATTTTGAATTTCTTGAAGAGATAAACAGGATGTTACGAGAAATAAAATGTTATCCAGGAATATCATTCAATTTGATATCCTCTTTCATGATATCATCTAGCAATACATAATGGTACCTCAAGGAACTTTTCGCACATCTGAAAAGCCTCTCCAGCTGTTATCATCTCACTCAAGTCACCACAAAGGCAAGTGAGGAAGAAAGAGAATCCTTGCTCTCCCATCTCCAGAACTCGCTCCGTCAGCCAGCTAGAAAGATGTTTATAATAAAACGCATCAGCAACAATCAAAAGTAACCTACAAATAATAAGTATCATGATCATCGAGTGCCACTGCAGCCCTCTTCACAGCTGCTTTTAACATGTCCCTTTTGTTAGGAATACCCCCATGCTTTGAAGTCTACAGCTAACAATAAAAGTAAACTTCCTGAAACTTTATATTTTACCCGAATGTTAAATGCAAAGTCGCATCATTCATTTGGGTAGGGATAGAAATAGTCAATAGCTTGTGAATGCCATTTTTTTATCCAGATTGGATAGCTTTCTCAAAAGCGCGCACTGTAACCCCCTACCGCTCAGAAAAAAAAGATGAATCATCAGAGGATTTCAAGGGCGTGAATATGACATTTATCTACCTTAGATCGTTAAACCTGGAATATCCCTTGCACGACTTGCTCAGTCTCAGACTAAGCTCTGATAGCTTGAATATGAGTCGCATCAATTTCTGCTCGTCGGCTTGATTATCATGGTCACAAAAGTTACTGATGTAACTACGCATCTTGTCTGTCGTGTCATCATCGGTGCGAGACTCGCTAGAGAAAGCTTTCAATCCCAGGACGCCTAGATCAAAAGCCAGGTCAACCAACAAAGGGGTCGTGTCTTCATACACATCTTGTTGAAGAGACATGGAAAAGACCCTTGAAGACTGAAAATTCTGACAAAAAAAACGAAGCGAGTTTATTTAGGGCGATTTAAATGTAAAAAAACGGAGTGATTGAAAGTGGATTATTCTCCAAATCATTAATATGGAATAAAAAGGAGGTTACCCATTCTTGTGTTTCAGAACTGCCAAAGCCTTGTTAATACCATTTTTGAAAAAAAAAATAGTTGATTGGGGTACTGTCATGCCCCTACTTGTTATTTCCTTTTAATTCTTTTAAATGTTGGGGGAGGGGGGGGGGGGGGGCTACACATGCCCGAGCGCCCAACCCCCTGATACGGCCGTGCAACTGTGTGTTATTCTACCAGAATTAACTATTTCTATTTTTTGGACAATACTAGACGAGAAATTCCTGCTTTGAATAAGCAAACGCTGTGGATATCTACAATACAATGCAATAATCTTTATTTACCGAGGGTAGCATATTAACCGAATTACAGTTTTCTAACATATGGCCATATAACCTACCTGCTTAAAGTAATTGAACGTTTTCTTGGAAGTAGATAGTAGGATGCTTGACGGTACTTGCTTGTCAGGGGCTATCACACGGAGATGCTGAGCCATCCAGAGAAACAGAGAGGACGACATACTATCCAATGCGTGACAATTAAATGTGATAAAAAAACGCCTTAATGGTGAATGGGTAAGGCCTAAATAGAAAAATCTTATTAAAAAGCTATATTTTGGATTTGACAGGACTGAAACGTACACCTCCTGTGAGTAACTCCACACCCATCAACTTATCCGTTATCGTACCAGAAGTTTTATTCGAAAAAGTGGATGCTAGGCACAAAAACGAACATTTGGCACAGTATTTCGGTTATACCTTGAAATGCAAAGTTCAATTTCACTCCAGTTTGAATTCTTGTATGCTACATCTGTGAAAGGCTCCAAGATGCCATTGAACAAAGCAGTTGCCCCCTGTTTATAAAGAATCAGTAAAGTCATCTTTTAGACACTTTCTAAAAATGACGTTGTGCGATAGTGGGATAGCGACGACTTTTTTTAAGGACTATTTAGATATGCCAATTGTCACCACTATACCTTTATGGACTTTTTATCCAAAATCGCGTGAACCCTTTCATCTGAATAGCTTCTTGATAAATACCAAAACATAGTGGCAGAGATAGGAACATATAACATAAAATGATGTTTTAAATTGAGCCGTAAGTAGTCATCGCAACTTTGCTGTTAAATAAATTTGCTATATTTCGAAGCTTTCGCTTTTAATCGCTCTAACAAATCTCTCTAAAAATTCACACAAGGCTTAGATAACCATGCGTTACATAATATCTGGAGAGGACTCAATCAACAAAAATTTTACGTCATATTATATTTTCATCCTTATGTTATTGATTTGGTGTATTGGACATGGAATCCATTTCTCGCGCAGTGCGCTCTGGTCGGAGTATCCGCACCGCTACACTAACGTGGCATTACTGAGCCGACGTGTAACTAAAATTAGTTTTAGTACTATTGGTATCGTACGGATCGAAAAGCTTTTTGCTAGCATGTGAAATTTTCAGCACATTCTTTCCGGAAACAAAATTAAATACCCGCAATAATTTATCACGCTACTATCATACAGTGTGTTTTATGCATGTTAACATTCTAAAAAGGCGCAAAATTGTTTCGGTGAATAATCAGGGGCCATATGTTTGTTACCCTGGTTCCAGAGCCTCGAACGTCTCTCTGTTTAGTGGCAAGCAAGATGAAGCCTCTGGCCTCTCGAAGCGCTATTTCGACTTCTGCAAGGTTTAGAATCTGAACTTGGTCGCTGATTGGCCAATTGACGCGTGGCCATGGAAACCAAGAAATTCTGACAGTTTTCTTTTCGCACAACCTCCAAGGCCATTAATAGAGACGTCCGAGGCTCTGGAACCAGGGTATGTGTTTGTACGAGTTTTGTTTGATATTTAGTTTAGTTAATTGGGAAGAATTGTGAAAAATTAATTTGTGGAAATCTATCCTCTTCTATTTTGTCCTTCTAACAGAGGCTTTTTTTATTACCCTGCAAACAGAGACCCAGCTAACAGAACCTTTACCTTATGTTTCTCGGACTTAAAAGTCGATGTTTTGGCTATTTGTTCTTTCAGCACAAATTCAAACAAACAACGCGAAAACCCAGAGACGTGAATCGGCAAGTACTAAAACAAAGAGAATTAAAAGCTTTGCTAGCATTTTACGTCTTTTGTTTGCAAACTAACAACTTGAATTGGACTGAACCGTAAAAGATCGATTGACGCCGGTGACGAAGGCGCATGCTCAACCCACATCGAAGACTTTTCTGAAAATACTAGCTTATATATTATTATATGCTTAACGGCTTTATTAAGAAATGACCGTATCGGTCACAGGTCGATGCCCTCATTTATAGTACTTAGCTTCGTCCCAGGCTCCTTTTCGCTGCGCGGCTTCTCGTTAGTGACGTTACGTTTGATTTGCCACTTTCCCAAGCAGTGTCAGCGCTACAACATTCCGCCATTTTGAAAACAAAATACCGCGTTGCATCATGGGGCCTAGGAAAAAGAGATTACAAAGGAGAAGCCTGGGAACGAGGCTATATAGTACTAAGCTTTAACCGGAAGTTGAACACCGGAAGTTTACAGGATGATTTAAGGATTGCTGTGTTGCGAAAGCACAGAAAATCCACAAAAAATTTACGGGTTGTCCTTCCAATCATCCGATGATCGAGTGACACAGAAGTCCCTCCAATAACCCTCGTAAATGCTTTGCAAGCACGAGTTAAAGAGCAAACTAAGAGTGGAAAAGGGATTTACAACGGCAAGAAAACAACTCCAAAACGAAAAATTCATCATGTAATATTTTCAAGTTCTCCAGCTTTCAGCGGGACATTCCCGAGAGATGCAATAATTTTATCGGGTTTTCATTTACAGAAAAGAAGTCAAACAGAGTTCAGTTATCCAATAAAAGATATGACTAGCTAAATCGCTGTCTCAAGTACTTTATGCTTCTGTTCGACAAAATGATGGCACTGAATTCGAAGTCACTTCAATGCAACTAATACGAGCGGCCATTGACCAGCACTGAAAAACAACCGCCGATAAACAAACCATTATCAATCCTCCCTTATTTTTATCTAAGTTTGGCCATCTCGTTGGTGAGTTGAAAACAATTAGATCTTTCGGCCTCTTGGACAGTGATTGTGAAAGACTAATACAGGACCATGGCTTATGTTTGACGCAAAAAAAGTTAAAAGAAAACGTCAAGTACTTGCTTTCCCATCTTTTCTTCTTCTATAACAAAATGATTATCTCATTTCTCACCTCAGGACGATCCGGTGTCTTTTTGTTTGGCGCATCCAGCGGGAAGAAGATTTTGAATTTCTTGAAGAGATAAACAGGAAGTTACGAGAAATAAAATGTTATCCAGGAATATCGTTCAATTTGATATCCTCTTTCATGATATCATCTAGCAATACAAAATGGTACCTCAAGGAACTTTTCGCACATCTGAAAAGCCTCTCGAGCTGTTAACATCTCACTCAAGTCACCACCAAGGCAAGTGAGGAAGAAAGAGAATCCTTGCTCTCCCATCTCCAGAACTCGCTCCGTCAGCCAGCTAGAAAGATGTTTATAATAAAACGCCTCAACAACAATCAAAAGTAACCTACAAATAATAAGTATCATGATCATCGAGTGCCACTGCAGCCCTCTTCGCAGCTACTTTTAACATGTCCCTTTTGTTAGGAATACCCCCATGCTTTGCAGTCTACAGCTAACAATAAAAGTAAACTTCTTGAAACTTTATATTTTAGCAGAATGTTAAATGCAAAGTCGCATCATTCATTTGGGTAGGGATAGAAATAGTCAATAGCTTGTGAATGCCATTTTCTTATCCAGATTGAATAGCTTTCTCAAAAGCGCGCACTGTTACCCCCTACCGCTCAGAAAAAAAAAGATCAATCATCAAAGGATTTCAAGGGCGTGAAGATGACATTTATCTACCTTAGATCGTTAGACCTGGAATATCCCTTGCACGACTTGCTCAGTCTCAGACTAAGCTCTGATAGCTTGAATATGAGTCGCATCAATTTCTGCTCGTCGGCTTGATTATCTTGGTCACAAAAGTTACTGATGTAACTACGCATCTTGTCTGTCGTGTCATCATCGGTGCGAGACTCGCTAGAGAAAGCTTTCAATCCCAGGACGCCTAGATCAAAAGCCAGGTCAACCAACGGAGGGATCGTGTTTTCATACACATCTTGTTGAAGAGACATGGAAAAGACCCTTGAAGACCGAAAATTCTGACAAAAAAAAAACGAAGCGAGTTCATTTAGGGCGATTTAAATGTAAAAAAACGGAGTGATTGAAAGTGGATTATTCTCCAAATCATTAATATGGAATAAAAAGGAGGTTGCCCATTCTTGTGTTTCAGAACTGCCAACGCCTTGTTTTTACCATTTTTGAAAAAAAAAAATCGTTGATTGGGGTACTGTCATGCCCCTACTTGTTATTTCCTTTTAATTATTTTAAATGTTGGGGGGAGGGGGGGGGGGGCTACACATGCCCGAGCGCCCAACCCCCTGATACGGCCGTGCAACTGTGTGTTATTCTACCAGAATTAACTATTTCTATTTTTTGGACAATACTAGACGAGAAATTCCTGCTTTGAATAAGCAAACGCTGTGGATATCTACAATACAATGCAATAATCTTTATTTACCGAGGGTAGCATATTACAGTTTTCTAACATATGGCCATGTAACCTACCTGCTTAAAGTAATTAAACGTTTTCTCGGAAGTAGATAGTAGGATGCTTGACGGTACTTGCTTGTCAGGGGCTATCACACGGAGATGCTGAGCCATCCAGGGGACCAGAGAGGACGACATACTATCCAATGCGTGACAATTAAATGTGATAAAAAAAACGCTTTAATGGTGAAAGGGCCTAAATAGAAAAATCTCATCAAAAAGCTATATTTTGGATTTGACAGGAATGAAACATACACCTCCTGTGAGTAACTCCACACCCATCAACTTATCCGTTATCGTACCAGAAGTTTTATTCGAAAAAGTGGATGCTAGGCACAAAAACGAACATTTGGCACAGTATATCGGTTATACCTTGAAATGTGAAGTTCAATTTCACTCCAGTTTGAATTCTTGTATGCTTCATCTGTGAAAAGCTCCAAGATGCCATTGACCAAAGCAGTTGCCCCCTGTTTATAAAGAATCAATATAGTCATCTTTTAGACACTTTCTATAAGAAGAACTTCACTGTACCGCTTGTTAATACTGTTTTGAATATGTAGTGGGGTTTTCATTAAGCCGTAAAACAAAGTGTGATAGTCAAAGCGTAATAGTCAGTAAAACAAAAAAGAGAACAATAGAATCTGATCACAATAAATTGTAATACGCTAAAGTGTAGTTTACGGGTTAATGAAAATCACTCTATCGCTAACAGTAACAGTATCTTTACAGCGTATCTGTAGTTTCCACCTGAGAAACGAATAGAAAACAACATTCTTAGCACAGGAATTGACCCTGCGTCAAGACTGTTGTGCGATAGTGGGATAGCGACGACTTTTTAAAGGACTATTTAGATATGCCAATTGCCACCACTATACCTTTATGGACTTTTTATTCAAAATCGCGTGAACCCTTTCATCTGAATAGCCTCTTGATAAATACCAAAACATAGTGGCAGAGATAGGAACATATAACATAAAATGATGTTTTAAATTGAGCCGTAAGTAGTCATCGCAACTTTGCTGTTAAATAAATTTGCTATATTTCGAAGCTTTCGCTTTTAATCGCTCTAACAAATCTCACACAAGGCTAGATAACCATGCGTTACATAATATCTGGAGAGGACTCAATCAACAAAAATTTTACGTCATATTATATTTTCATCCTTATGTTATTGATTTGGTGTATTGGACATGGAATCCATTTCTCGCGCAGTGCGCTCTGGTCGGAGTATCCGCACCGCTACACTAACGTAGCATTACTGAGTCGACGTGTAACTAAAATTAGTTTTAGTACTATTGGTATCGTACGGATCGAAAAGCTTTTTGCTAGCATGTGAAATTTTCAGCACATTCTTTCCGGAAAAAAAATTAAATACCCGCAATAATTTATCGAGCTACTATTATACAGTGTGTTTTATGCATGTTAACATTCTAAAAAGGCGCAAAATTGTTTCGATGAATAATCAGGGGCCATATGTTTGTTACCCTGGTTCCAGAGCCTCAAACGTCTCTCTATTTAGTGGAAAGCAAGATAAAGCCTCTGGCCTCTCGAAGCGCTATTTCGACTTCTGCAAGGTTTAGAATCTGAACTTGGTCGCTGATTGGCCAATTGACGCCTGGCCATGGAAACCAAGAAATTCTGTGAGTTTTCTTTTCGCTCAACCTCGAAGGCCATTAATAGAGACGTCCGAGGCTCTGGAACCAGGGTATGTGTTTGTACGAGTTTTGTTTGATATTTAGTTTAGTTGATTGGGAAGAATTGTGAAAAATTAATTTGTGGAAATCCATCCTTTTCTATTTTGTCCTTCTAACAGAGGCTTTTTTTATTACCCTGCAAACAGAGACCCAGGTAACCGAGCCTTTACCTCATGTTTCTCGGACTTAAAAGTCGAAGTTTTGGCTATTTGTTCTTTCAGCACAAATTCAAACAAACAACGCGAAAACCCAGAGACGTGAATCGGCAAGTACTAAAACAAAGAGAATTAAAAGCTTTGCTAGCATTTTACGTCTTTTGTTTGCAAACTAACAACTTTAATTGGACTGAACCGTAAAAGATCGATTGACGTCGGTGACGAAGGCGCATGCGCATGCTCAACCCACATCATAGACTTTTCTCAAAATACTAGCTTATATATTATTATATGCTTAACGGCTTTATTAAGAAATGACCGTATCGGTCACAGGTCGATGCACTCATTTATAGTACTTAGCTTCGTCCCAGGCTCCTTTTCGCTGCGCGGCTTCTTGTTAGTGACGTCACGTTTGATTTGCCGCTTTCCCAAGCAGTGTCAGCGCTACAACATTCCGCCATTTTGAAAACAAAATACCGCGTTGCATCATGGGGCCTAGGAAAAAGAGCTGACAAAGGAGAAGCCTGGGAACGAGGCTATATAGTACTAAGCTTTAACCGGAAGTTGAACACCTGAAGTTTACAGGATGATCTAAGGATTGCTGTGTTGCGAAAGCACAGAAAGTCCACAAAAAGTTTACGGGTTATCCTTCCAATCATCCGATGATCGAGTGACACAGAAGTCCCTCCAATAACTCGTAAATGCTTTGCAAGCACGAGTTAAAGAGGAAACCAAGAGTGGAAAAGGGATTTACAACGGCAAAAAAACAACTCCAAAACGAAAAATTTATCATGTAATATTTTCAAGATCTCCAGCTTTCAGCGGGAAATTTCCGAGAGATGCAATATTTTTATCGGGTTTGTTTACAATAAGTTTTCATTTACAGAAAAGAAGTCAAACAGAGTTCAGTTATCCAATAAAAGATATGACTAGCTGAATCGCTGTCTCAAGTTCTTTATGCTTCTGTTCGACAAAATGATGGCACTGAATTCGAAGTCACTTCAATGCAACCAATACGAGCGGCCATTGACCAGCACTGAAAAACAACCGCCGATAAACAAACCATTTTCAATCGTCCCTTATTTTTATCTAAGTTTGGCCATCTCGTTGGTGAGTTGAAAACAATTAGACCTTTCGGCCTCTTGGACAATGATTTTGAAAGACTAATACAATGGCTTATGTTTGACGCAAAAAAAGTTAAAAGAAAACGTCAAGTACTTGCTTTCCCATCTTTTCTTCTTCTATGACAAAATGATTATTTCATTTCTCACCTCAGGACGATCCGGTGTCTTTTTATTTGGCGCATCTAGCGGGAAGAAGATTTTGAATTTCTTGAAGAGATAAACAGGAAGTTACGAGAAATAAAATGTTATTCAGGAATATCATTCAATTTGATATCCTCTTTCATGATATCATCTAGCAATACATAATGGTACCTCAAGGAACTTTTCGCACATCTGAAAAGCCTCTCGAGCTGTTATCATCTCACTCAAGTCACCACAAAGGCAAGTGAGGAAGAAAGAAAATCCTTGCTCTCCCATCTCCAGAACTCGCTCCGTCAGCCAGCTAGAAAGATGTTTACAATAAAACGCATCAGCAACAATCAAAAGTAACCTACAAATAATAAGTATCATGATCATCGAGTGCCACTGCAGCCCTCTTCACAGCTGCTTTTAACATGTCCCTTTTGTTAGGAATACCCCCATGCTTTGCAGTCTACAGCTAACAATAAAAGTAAACTTCTTGAAACTTTATATTTTAGCCGAATGTTAAATGCAAAGTCGCATCATTCATTTGGGTAGGGATAGAAATAGTCAATAGCTTGTGAATGCCATTTTCTTATCCAGATTGGATAGATTTCTCAAAAGCGCGCACTGTTACCCCCTACCGCTCAGAAAAAAAAGATGAATCATCAGAGGATTTCAAGGGCGTGAAGATGACATTTATCTACCTTAGATCGTTAGACCTGGAATATCCCTTGCACGACTTGCTCAGTCTCAGACTAAGCTCTGATAGCTTGAATATGAGTCGCATCAATTTCTGCTCGTCGGCTTGATTATCATGGTCACAAAAGTTACTGATGTAACTACGCATCTTGTCTGTCGTGTCATCATCCGTGCGAGACTCGCTAGAGAAAGCTTTCAATCCCAGGACGCCTAGATCAAAAGCCAGGTCAACCAACGGAGGGATCGTGTTGTCATACACATCTTGTTGAAGAGACATGGAAAAGACCCTTGAAGACCGAAAATTCTGACAAAAAAAACGAAGCGAGTTTATTTAGGGCGATTTAAATGTAAAAAAACGGAGTGATTGAAAGTGGATTATTCTCCAAATCATTAATATGGAATAAAAAGGAGGTTGCCCATTCTTGTGTTTCAGAACTGCCAACGCCTTGTTTTTACCATTTTTGAAAAAAAAAACGTCGATTGGGGTACTGTCATGCCCCTACTTGTTATTTCCTTTTAATTCTTTTAAATGTTAGGGGTCGGGGGGGGGGGGGGGGGGGCTACACATGCCCAACCCCCTGATACGGCCGTGCAACTGTGTGTTATTCTACCAGAATTAACTATTTCTATTTTTTGGACAATACTAGACGAGAAATTCCTGCTTTGAATAAGCAAACGCTGTGGATATCTACAATACAATGCAATAATCTTTATTTACCGAGGGTAGCATATTACAGTTTTCTAACATATGGCCATATAACCTACCTGCTTAAAGTAATTGAACGTTTTCTCGGAAGTAGATAGTAGGATGCTTGACGGTACTTGCTTGTCAGGGGCTATCACACGGAGATGCTGAGCCATCCAGGGGACCAGAGAGGACGACATACTATCCAATGCGTGACAATTAAATGTGATAAAAAAACGCCTTAATGGTGAATGGGTCAGGCCTAAATAGGAAAATCTTATCAAAAAGCTATATTTTGGATTTGACAGGACTGAAACGTACACCTCCTGTGAGTAACTCCACACCCATCAACTTATTCGTTATCGTACCAGAAGTTTTATTCGAAAAAGTGGATGCTAGGCACAAAAACAAACATTTGGCACAGTATTTCGGTTATACCTTGAAATGTGAAGTTCAATTTTACTCCATTTTGAATTCTTGTATGCTACATCTGTGAAAAGCTCCAAGATGCCATTGACCAAAGCAGTTGCCCCCTGTTTATAAAGAATCAATATAGTCAAATTTTAGACACTTTCTATAAGAAGAACTTTACTGGACCGCTTGTTAATACTGTTTTGAATATGTAGTGGGGTTTTCATTAAGCCGTGAAACAAAGTGTGATAGTCAAAGCGTAATAGTAAAACAAAAAAGAGAACAATAGAATCAGATCACAATAAATTGTAATACGCTAAAGTGTAGTTTACGGGTTAATGAAAATCACTCTATCGCTAACAGTAACAGTATCTTTACAGCGTATCTGTAGTTTCCACCTGAGAAACGAATAAAAAACAACATTTTTAGCAAAGGAATTGACCCTGCGTCAAGACTGTTGTGCGATAGTGGGATAGCGACGACTTTTTTCAGGACTATTTAGATATGCCAATTGCCACCACTATACCTTTATGGACTTTTTATTCAAAATCGCGTGAACCCTTTCATCTGACTAGCTTCTTGATAAATACCAAAACATAGTGGCAGAGATAGGAACATATAACATAAAATGATGTTTTAAATTGAGCCGTAAGTAGTCATCGCAACTTTGCTGTTAAATAAATTTGTTATATTTCGAAGCTTTCGCTTTTAATCGCTCTACCAGATCTCTCTAAAAATTCACACAAGGCTAGATAACCATGCGTTACATAATATCTGGAGAGGACTTAGGTAAAAATATCGATATGGGCTAGAAATTTGTCCTAGAATAAAAGGCGGGGCCTCTTATTCACGTGACATTTATTTCTATCAACAAAAATTTTACGTCATATTATATTCTTATCCTTATGTTATTGATTTGGTGTATTGGACATGGAATCCATTCCTCGCGCAGTGCGCTCTGGTCGGAGACAAGTGTCCGCACCGCTACACTAACGTGGCATTACTGAGTCGACGTGTAACTAAAATTAGTTTTAGTAATATTGGTATCGTACGAATCGAAAAGCTTTTTGCTAGCATGTGAAATTTTCAGCACATTCTTTCCGGAAACAAAATTAAATACCCGCAATAATTTATCACGGTACTATCATACAGTGTGTTTTATGCATGTTAACATTCTAAAAAGGCGCAAAATTGTTTCGGTGAATAATCAGGGGCCATATGTTTGTTACCCTGGTTCCAGAGCCTCGAACGTCTCTCTATTTAGTGGCAAGCAAGATAAAGCCTCTGGCCTCTCGAAGCGCTATTTCGACTTCTGCAAGGTTCAGAATCTGAACTTGGTCGCTGATTGGCCAATTGACGCGTGGCCATGGAAACCAAGAAATTCTGACAGTTTTCTTTTCGCTCAACCTCGAAGGCCATTAATAGAGACGTCCGAGGCTCTGAAACCAGGGTATGTGTTTGTACGAGTTTTGTTTGATATTTAGTTTAGTTGATTGGGAAGAATTGTGAAAAATTAATTTGTGGAAATCCATCCTCTTCTATTTTGTCCTTCTAACAGAGGCTTTTTTTTATTACCCTGCAAACAGAGACCCAGGTAACAGAGCCTTTACCTCATGTTTCTGGGACTTAAAAGTCGAAGTTTTGGCTATTTGTTCTTTCAGCACAAATTCAAACAAACAACGCGAAAACCCAGAGACGTGAATCGGCAAGTACTAAAACAAAGAGAATTAAAAGCTTTGCTAGCATTTTACGTCTTTTGTCTGCAAACTAACAACTTGAATTGGACTGAACCGTAAAAGATCGATTGACGTCGGTGACGAAGGCGCATGCGCATGCTCAACCCACATCATAGACTTTTCTGAAAATACTAGCTTATATATTATTATATGCTTAACGGCTTTATTAAGAAATGACCGTATCGGTCACAGGTCGATGCCCTCATTTATAGTACTTAGCTTCGTCCCAGGCTCCTTTTCGCTGCGCGGCTTCTCGTTAGTGACGTCACGTTTGATTTGCCGCTTTCCCAAGCAGTGTCAGCGCTACAACATTCCGCCATTTTGAAAACAAAATACCGCGTTGCATCATGGGGCCTAGAAAAAAGAGCTTACAAAGGAGAAGCCTGGGAACGAGGCTATATAGTACTAAGCTTTAACCGGAAGTTGAACACCGGAAGTTTACAGGATGATTTAAGGATTGCTGTGTTGCGAAAGCACAGAAAGTCCACAAAAAATTTCCGGGTTGTCCTTCCAATCATCCGATGATCGAGTGACACAGAAGTCCCTCCAATAACTCGTAAATGCTTTGCAAGCACGAGTAAAAGAGGAAACTAAGAGTGGAAAAGGGATTTACAACGGCAAGAAAACAACTCCAAAACGAAAAATTCATCATGTAATATTTTCAAGTTCTCCAGCTTTCAGCGGGAAATTCCCGAGAGATGCAATATTTTTATCGGGTTTGTTTACAATAAGTTTTCATTTACAGAAAAGAAGTCAAACAGAGTTCAGTTATCCAATAAAAGATATGACTAGCTGAATTGCTGTCTAAAGTTCTTTATGCTTCTGTTCGACAAAATGATGGCACTGAATTCGAAGTCACTTCAATGCAACCAATACGAGCGGCCATTGACCAGCACTGAAAAACAACCGCCGATAAACAAACCATTTTTAATCGTCCCTTATTTTTATCTAAGTTTGGCCATCTCGTTGGTGAGTTGAAAACAATTAGACCTTTCGGCCTCTTGGACAGTGATTGTGAAAGACTAATACAGGACCATGGCTTATGTTTGACGCAAAAAAAGTTAAAAGAAAACGTCAAGTACTTGCTTTCCCATCTTTTCTTCTTCTATAACAAAATGATTATCTCATTTCTCACCTCAGGACGATCCGGTGTCTTTTTGTTTGGCGCATCCAGCGGGAAGAAGATTTTGAATTTCTTGAAGAGATAAACAGGAAGTTACGAGAAATAAAATGTTATCCAGGAATATCGTTAAATTTGATATCCTCTTTCATGATATCATCTAGCAATACATAATGGTACCTTAAGGAACTTTTTGCACATCTGAAAAGCCTCTCCAGCTGTTATCATCTCACTCAAGTCACCACCAAGGCAAGTGAGGAAGAAAGAGAATCCTTGCTCTCCCATCTCCAGAACTCGCTCCGTCAGCCAGCTAGAAAGATGTTTATAATAAAACACATCAGCAACAATCAAAAGTAACCTACAAATAATAAGTATCATGATCATCGAGTGCCACTGCAGCCCTCTTCACAGCTGCTTTTAACATGTCCCTTTTGTTAGGAATACCCCCATGCTTGGCAGTCTACAGCTAACAATAAAAGTAAACTTCCTGAAACTTTATATTTTAGCCGAATGTTAAATGCAAAGTCGCATCATTCATTTGGGTAGGGATAGAAATAGTCAATAGCTTGTGAATGCCATTTTCTTATCCAGATTGAATAGCTTTCTCAAAAGCGCGCACTGTAACCCCCTACCGCTCAGAAAAAAAAAGATGAATCATCAGAGGTATTTCCAGGGCGTGAAGATTACATTTATCTACCTTAGATCGTCAGACCTGGAATATCCCTTGCACGACTTGCTCAGTCTCAGACTAAGCTCTGATAGCTTGAATATGAGCCGCATCAATTTCTGCTCGTCGGCTTGATTATCATGGTCCGGACAGTAAGAACGTAAAGTAATCTCACTTTTTTTGACCTTCAAAGCTCTTGCTACGTACGACAATCTATCGGTGTCACATTGTACACTGATGGAACTGTGGAGCATTCTGATTCGTAGAGACTTGGCAATGTCGAATAACTTCTCTCTAAGGTATACATTTTGGGTGAAGATTGCGTCAAGTATCTTCTGGCGATCTACATAGTCGCTTAATCTGAGGATCGCCAATACTGCTAGTTCTTCAACGAGTTGAGAATTCAGTGAATTCAAAAGCACTAAATGCTCCGTCTCCGCCGCCTTGGGACAAGGAAAGCTAAGACAACAAAGTACAGGTTCGAGAACCAGCTTCAGGGTTTCTGCGTCCGAAGGGGCGTGGTACAGGATGACCCGAATGAGCGAGCTGGGCGGGGCCAGGTACCAGTGTGCTGTGTGGTCACGGACGAACTGTGCTATCTGACAGAGAACCATCCAATTCAGAGTGATTGGTCTGGACATCAGTTGAACTGCGAGCCAATTATCAGCGTCAAACTGATCAGTCTGACAATACAAAATACATGCACTTTAATGCCATTTTTATACACATCATTTTAACCTAAAATAATTTAAAGAAAAAACAACTATCAGTGTGAAATTACCTTTGGATTTCGTTTTATTTTCAGCTATTACTCACAAAACACATCTTAAATGTTTAATCGACCCAGTCCAATCGAAATCTTGCAAAATCCAAGTTCGAGTTAGGTGGTACTGTATCTATAGAACTTACGTCAGTTAAAGGCAGAGGCACTCTTGGAAGAAACAGCCCAATCAGTCCTATAAGATCCCGGATCTCATTTCCCGAATGTATTCCTCTCACGGCTTCCTCGTCTTGGTCAGGCCTCTTCAGAATACACTTGCGATGATGTGCAAATGCCGCTTGTGTCAATCTTTCATCCACACTCAGGACATAAAACAGGAAAGCAAATGTGGAGACGTCCACAATGGTATCTCGTGGCCAAATAGGTTCTGCGCGTTTGCTCTCTTTCTCGTCTTCCATTGCTTCAAGACTGTACGACTTGGCGTCAGATCTGCTAGCTAGATCACATAACGTGAAGGGCAACTTGTCAGTGTCGCAGTGACCAAGGATCTGACCCAAGAAGAAGCTCACTAAAGCTGCAGAGATTTCAAATGCCAAGTTTGTAGCCGCAGCATCGCATTGACGAAACTGTAATGCTTGGATAATGGCACACCATGTCTGAATTTCCAAATCCACGGTTCCAATCCTTATTGTGTACGGCTGCCTAACCCTTTGCTCATTTGGTTTGACGTCTGATTTTTGGAGGTTGAACTGGACCATTTTAACTGCCGAGACAGTAGCCAAGGGAACACCTTCGTTTGTTATGCATCTCAGCTCGTCTCTTGTCAAATCCACATTCCGTAAAACGTTAAGAGCGATCTCAACACCGATCCAAGGCAAACGATGCTTATCCTTGAAGACCCTGCAAACTACAGACCTCGCATTCAGTGTTGTCATATCTGAAATAACCTAGAGAGGTACAGTGATTGATTGCGGTATATAAAACGTACAATAATAACTATCAGGCCCGCCTTCTTACTTTCATATATTTGACTTAAAAATAACAAGAAAAATATATAAGGAAATCCATGAAGGAACAACGAATCCGTCCCCCATTCCTGAAAACCTTGCCCCCCCCCCCCCCCCCTATATAGAACTTCTGGATCCACACCTGACTAAAACGCACGTTTATGAAACGAAGGTTGCACTCCTAGAATCTGTAAATCGTAACTCGCAGTGCTTCATGGGTATCAAGTAAAAAAGCGTGAATGAAATACAAATACAGGTTTCAAAAGCTGTAGAATTCTTGTTTATGTCCTTATGGACATTCACATGGCTTTCAGATACAAGATTTAGCCGTTTATGCGCTACCCATGAACCACCGCGGGTTACGACACATTGACTCTCGAGTGCAACCTTTTATGAAATAGGTGTATACGTCCTTTTTCACCTAAACTTACTTCCCATTAAGGAATTTCGTTTATCCTTTGTTTTATTTTGGCGAGATTAACGTGACAACTTACTTTCCAAATCCAATTCCTCAAGCCATCCAGTCAGAACTTCTTTCTTTCTGTGTGACATCTTGGGATTGAGGACAACCAGCAGCCAAAGTCTGGACAGCTCATCACACAGCGACCCACAGCTGAAGATGTCAAAGAAGTTATGATTTAAAAAATATCTCAGGGTGGTAAGATGACCTTAATCTTTCACGAGATATCAAAATACACGACCAATAATCATTTTAGGGTAAATACTTTTTGGAGAAATGCATATTGCGTTGTCTAACGCTTTTAAATAATGATAAAATACGTATCTGATTCTCCTGGTTTGTATTATACACACTTTCAACGGGGGGGGGGGGGACGTGTAAAGTGCATTTTTACCTGAAAGGAGTAGCAGTGAACGACATAGCGAGCGAGGTTATGGGTAGATCCAGAAAGTATGTCCACGATGACCATTTTGCCACATTATTATTTTCCAGATGATCAACAAGGGTCTTTGTCATGATAAAGAGTACTTCGTCAATGTCTTCATAGAGCAGACAATAGACTGTATCCAAAACTTTCGTAGGGAGGAAGTGACTGCTGCTGAAATGCTCCGTGCAGGTGCCTGGAAAAAACAGAGTTTCCTGTGATATCTAAACTCCGTTTATAACACCATTTACCACAGGTAGCCCATTTACTGATTCGATATTCACTATTCTGCTAACTGTCGTCAATAATTAACTTAACCGCTTTCTCTGGTTTCCGTCCTTCAACGGAATTACATGCTTTTTGATTGGCCAGTGCCTTATTCATAGGTGGCGTGATTTGAAACTATTTCATCTTTGCTTTCTAATATGAACATTCTAATGGTTTCACCTTTTATTACAGGGCTACTGATTCTGAAAGGTCTCTTGCAATGGCGGGTTTCCTCTTGGGGCTCTTGAGATTCTTGAGTGTATGAAGGGCTGGCAGGAGTGTTTGAAGATATTTTGATTTCAGGAATGATGGGTTTCACTTTTCTGTAGGTTGCAATGAAGAATTGAGAGATATCTGCTTTAGATATCACCCAATGACTTTCTTCATCAACACCTGAAATAGAAGAAACATTAACATTGTTAGATTTCGGATCATTCTATGCATTCAGAGCTTTGAGCACAAGGACTCATTTCAAACAAATATAAGCGGTTCACTCGATTTGAACAACTAAATTTAAAATATATAAACACACAGCGTCCTTTGAATGGTCAGCACCTTGGGGTGACATCGAACACCGAAAACATTAAGAAGAATATCCAAAACCACAGAAAGGCAACAGGCAGACCTTAAATTATTGGTCAAAGAGCTTAAAATCCAAATTCTTTGCGTTGGACTTTATTCTTTGTGATTTCTCTATATTCTAAATTATTTGAGAAATGTATATAATTTCATTGAAAACCTAAAAAGCAAATAACGATTAACATAGAACAAAACCTTTTTCTAGAGCGGTATAAGTAGTTGTAATGTCACCGTGTGTCGTACAATTTCCAAAAGCCATATTAATATTCATATTTACAAAAGGGTATACAAATGCACTTTGAAGGGGGAGGTAATGGAAATGTTTGACGATTTGAAGAGTTTCGAAATTACAAGCAACGGAAAACTGATAATATAATGTGGTGTGATAATATAATATCGAGGGCTATCTCAAATTAGCCACGCCATATAATGACCATCGAGTGGTCGTTAAATAAATACCTGGTCCTGCGGTAGCGTCTGGCACCCCATCCATGACATTGATTTCTGCATGGCAATGCTGGCCATTCTTGTTCAACAGCTCATCCATCAACTGAAAGGCATTGTCTACCATTTCAATCTCATCAGGATAATTCAAAAGCATGCTTGCCAACTTGAGAAGTTCATCTCTGTTCAATTGATAAAGTGAATCAGTGATTGGTAGGTGGTAGGTTGCTCTCTCGGGATTGCGAATCCTTTCAAGAGCTGTCTTTTGCACATGTTGGCACCAAGGTCTCTGTGACTGGCATGAGCAGTGTGCAGAAGTGATCTTGCGGCGATCAAAGAAAATGGTTACAAAATAGAAAACAGCAACCTTTGCACTTAGTCGACAACCTGGAAGATAACCACAACCACACTGTTTTGCACTGTACACTTTAACTAAAATGTGCTTTGAACACGCATGGACGCCGCAGAAAACAGAGAGTTGAGGAAAAGAATAAAAAAAGACGCGTCACAAATGAATGGTAAATTTTCAAATGTTTAGCCGTTTTAGTGCTAACTCACAAAAAGAAGTCCCTAAATCTACTCCAGTTTCGGCTGAGAAAAAAACTTTGCTACTTCAGATAACAAATAATTGAGCATTTTAGTATATTTACAGCCTTTTTTAGGATCTTTTAAATGGACTTACCAATTTGCTTCATGTTTCTTATGTTTCTAGGTTTGAACACTTCCAAAGGGTGACACAAATTTGCAATTTTCATTACTTTTTCTTTATCTACAGGGAAGGAACTTGAGATCACTTTCAACTGAAGCTCGTCTGGGACTGTTTCCCATTGGTCTTGTACATAACTGATCGAGAAATTTGCAGAGAGAACGTTGCAGCAGCAGTCCACTAGCGATCTGACGCAAGCCTCTTTCACTGTCGTCTGTTTTAAAGACGATGTCGAATTGTCTTTAAGATCGTGATACATCTTGAATCCTTTAGACGACAGGGATGACGAAAAAGGGGTGACAGAATCAAAACCTGATGAGCTTGAAGAACAGGCCACAAAAGGACTAGCTGATGGAATTGGGTTACCCGAAACATCGATGAAAGCCTTGCTGTTCTTGCTCTTGTTCAATAGCTGATCGAGATGCTCTTGAGCAGAATCTACAACAGGAGTGTTGGTATATTGATTAAGAAGAGAGCCTGTTAGCTTTAAGAGCTTCATTCTGTCAAGTTTCTGAAGTGACTCGTTGATAGGACTGAGGTAATATTTAATCTTTTCAGGATAATTGATCCGCATAGCAACTGCTTCCCTAACATGGGCGCACCATCTATTCATGGGATCATCCTCGGCCCTGTTCTTATGATAGTTGCATGTACAGTCTACAGAGGTGAACTTGCCACGATCAAAGTGAATGGTCACATAGTTGTCCATAACGGTAGCCCTTATTTCACAACCTGTTGAAAAAGAAGAAATAATCAGAACATTCTATAATTTTTTCTTCTCCATTCTTCAAGCTTCGCTTTGCTACCTTTTGCTATGCGGACTTAAACAGGATTGCATTTGATCGCATTGGACTCTGACTCTGATTCAAGCAAAACATAAAAATGGTAAATGTTTATCGCCCTTTAAGCAGGTTAGCAATCTTTTACGCAGAATGTAAAATGGGGTAAATACTCTCTAAAAACTAGAAAGATGCGTAAAAATGGATTTTTGTGTTGTGTTTGACATTGCTAATTAAAATGACGTAATCGAATTGAATGCCTTGTTTCCAGTCAACTGGGGATATGCTCCCGGAAAACATAATGCTTGTACAAAAAAAAAAACAGAGTGCTATCATTGTAGAAATTGTTTCGGTACATATTTACTGTACTAGCTGGGTTTAGAACTTGTCTTTATTCGGCCATTGCAAGTCGAGTGTTCGCTCTGTACAAGTCCGCTGACTCCTAGCGGGCGCTACCACAGGGAGACCGATCATATCGTAACAGAAATTAGGCCACCTTAGGCATGATGTTGAAAAACAACGAGTTATTTAGCCTCGTTTCCTGGCTTCTATTGGCTTTGCGGTTAATGACGTCACTTTTGATTTGCCGCTCGCAATGAATGTCGGTACAGCTTATCGCAGGGAATGTTTGCCAACACTATGAGTTATTTTCAGATATAAGGAGAAAAATCCAACACATGCGAATGTGGAATTCAAAGTATTGAACAACCATATGGACTGTCTGAGAAACAGATCAAAATACTGGATTTGAAATCGGCCTGACATTCTCATTTCACAGTCCATTTCTTACCAAGGTTTCTGGTTTGCTACCCCCTTGAACAAGATCAGTGAGTGTGCAGTCACGGAGGGCGCGTAATTAGATATGAGGGAGGAGGGAAGTGACAGAAGTGAAGCAAAGTTTTAGTCATGTGTTAGTTGGTTGAGGTCCAGTGTGTTTATGTGTGGGTGTGTTTTAATTTTCTTTCGTTTAGCAAGGAGACATTTTGATAAAGACCGTGGAAATGTTAGCACCTAAACACAACAGTCAACTTAAACAGTGAAGTTAAACAGCGGGATTCTGAACGTTCTTATTATTCAAATCTCGCCGGTAAACCGGAGGGTACAAGATGCAGGTACAGGTTGCAGGTCGGGTGCAGGTTGGATGCAGTTTGAGTACGAAATGCAGGTCGGGTGATTTTACTGTTTTTTTTTTCTGCTTCCTCTATTTAATCCAATTTATACGGCTCTTGTGACGCTCAGATTCTCTTTCATAACTAAGCATAAGCAATCCCGTGACTTTGCTGCACATCAACCAAACTTGGGTCAATTAATGTATAACGGTAGATGGACAAGTGAAAAAAATAAGTATAGGTGGTTGCGTAACAGATCACGTGACCGTTGGAAAACTACGTATATCCCGCCATTGATTTGCTGCTCATCAACCAAAAATAAATTGAATAAACTCCAAAATGTGGTGACTGTATCTATTAGATAAATGGTTTACTTTCTAGTATATAGCTTTTTTTAATAAGTGCAATGGACAGCAGGGGTGGATCTAGACATTTTCGAAGGGGAGGAAGGGGGGTGCACCGGTACGTTAAACATGTAGCGGAGGAAAATTCGTGGGTTTACGTTGTTATACAATTTTACTGAGATATTTATACTGTTATACGTTACTTGACCCAAGTTTGCTTGATGTGCAGCAAATCGCTGGCGATATATTCGTATTATTCCCAAGGTCACGTCATTGCTTAGTAATAAACGGAAATCTAAGTATTCGATATTTTAACGCGTCACGCGAGCCCTAGAAATTGAATGAGATAGAGAAACAAAAAGAAAAAATAGGCCCGTAACGTGCATGTTATCATATATCTCTAGGTTATTTCTTAGTATAATAATACTATAAAAAGTATTGATGAACGGTAGACTCCCAAAGATTAAAAAAAAGAAAAAAAATTCAGCGGGGAGGAATCGAACCCGTGGTCTCATGCAACTTACGGACTCCGATCACTGACCTAAACCACTTAGCCACAAAACAAAACACCATAAAATATATATTCTAAAAATAATCTCATTAGTGTTTGTATTGAACTGTTCGAAAAGACACGTCGAGCATGTCGAATTCCAGTTACTTTTTCTTTCACAAAGATGAAATACCTGCTACAATTGATCACATAACTCTTGTACAATATGTATTTTGCTTAATATAATATCAAAAGTGCAAAATCATCATTCGTAAGTAAATTTACGGGGGCAAGTTTTTGTACGAAATGTTTGAACCTACAGATAACCTCAATAAAGCTTTGCAACTTGATTTAATGTCAAAAGGAATCGGATACGGGCGAAAAAACCCGAGCTTAAAATACTCGAAATGACCAAATGAGAGCGTTTTTACATGAGCTCGTGTGTTTGGGCACGTATTGCAAACTCTTTATAAATCAATAACTTGACGTAAAGTTTGAATGATCATTCGGAATGTGAATAGAATGCAGCCGCGTTCGAGTTTATCAAAGCAAGCTACCATAGGAGCGAATATGTGAGAATTGTTTAAAAACCCCAAAATCTTTTGATTATTTTGATATCTTCTTCTTTATAAAGTGATTCTAGGCTGGCGCTTCGTAACGATCATATCCCGAAGTCAAATTTTCCCAGCAAACACCGCGGCAAATCTTACTTTTTTCTTTTTGATTTTTTCCGACGTGATGACATAGCATCTACTCGAACATGCACAGTAGCTACAGAAATTATAAAATCACCCGACCTGCATTTTGTACTCAACCTTCATCCGACCTGCAACCTGCATTTTGTACCCTCCGTATCGGTGCGTTTGAGGTTTTTGGATAGTGTCCCTGCAAACCGAAATCGCAAAAAATCCTACTCAGAGTTTCATCAGTTTTCGTACATTGGATCCAGAAAGTTCTTCCGGAGCTGTTTGAAAGAATTTCTCGAACGATATATATAAATGTGCAAGAGTTGTATTGTACCTTAAATTCTATAGGTTTCACATAAGTTATATCAAAAAAATTTTGCCAATCAATATTTGAGTGATCTTTCAAGTAAATTAAAATTTTTAATTATGCACTTTGTCATTTGAAACCCCCACCCCCATGGTCCCGGGGAAGTGGGGGGTTAAAGTGGGGGTTTAGAGCACTTTTTAACAAAAATTTATCCGGAGGGGTGGGGGAATTGACAGTTTTTTACTCTAAGGTTTGTCTCCAGCCTGGGGGTTTTGGGACAAGTGAATAGCCTCACAAATGTACTTTGCAAAAGTCAAGTCAGTTTCTGGTTTGAGACTTTCTTCTGTAGCAAGCAGTTCTGTGTATTAGACTATGTCAAGCTGCACGACAATATGTGTGAAAACAAATATGAGTGATAACTAATGCAAAATGAAGATTATTTATTTTTCCATTTTTTAGTAATGGTTATCTTAATTGTTATTGGTACAAATGTACTCAGTTAAGTGTACTTGCTTTGAAAGATATTTAAGATGACTTGTTATCTCAAATGCCAGGTAGTTGCCTATAGTTTGCATCCTGAGGGAAAGGGGCATTTGACTGTAGTTTTTCCCCGAGGGGGTGGGAGCTTTTCTCTGTATTCTACAGGATCAAAGTCTAATCCCCCACCCTTCCCTGGTGGTTTCAATTGACTAGTGCATTAATTTTTTTGATAAGGTTCTTTTGAAAAGCCAGCTTATCCTGTAGTTATCTCTTAGATTATGTAAACTAAATAAAAGAATTTAAAATTATGTCTAATTTATGTCGTTTTGAATTGAATCTACTCTTTGTCACAAGGCGATAAGCATTTGGTAGGTTAGACCATGTTTACCTTTTTGGATGATGGTAGGTATGCAATAACGATTAGAAGAATATGAACTTGATGATCCAACAGCAGCAGGAAACTCTGCAGGGAAAGAACTTGAGATCACTTTCAACTGAAGCTCGTCTGGGACTGTTTTCCATTGGTCTTGCACATAACTGATGGGGAAATTTGCAGAAAGAATTTTGCAGCAGCTGTCAACCAGCGTTGGCAAAGCCTTAGGCGGCGAAGATGAAGAATTATCAAAATAGTCATCATAGCATCGATGAGCGTGTCCATACTCGTCGTGGTATATAGACATTTTGAATTCACTTCGGGACTGAGACTTCAAAAAACATCTTTCGATTTATGTCCCTCGAATCGCGAATACGTTTAGAATCCAAGCAGTAGCCGTTGTATTGAGCGTTTCGCTGCTTGGAATCTAGAATAAATTGCTTCCGCTTTTCCACGAATTCCTGACTCGCTACGTCTTCCCACAACTCTTTGCGACGCGCGGGCTGTGGGAAGTCTGGGTGAATTTTAATTCTAATTTAAATTTTAATTTAATTAAAATTGTTTGACGGGCCACCTGTGGTGAGCCTGCGGTAGCTGGCCGCTATTTGTTTCCAAGATGGCGGCTCCTATGTGAAAGCAATGGCTTTAGAGAAGTTATGTTAGAAGGTTGGACTAAAAAAACACTATGATAAGACTTTCAATTGCAAGTCGAACTTTACTGCGATCTAGTTTCGTGAACGTAGCTCAAATTCGAGCTTTTTCTGCTGTGAAACCTCAAGGTAAATATATGTCGTATTCTTTTCCACCTATCCGTTTATCCCGGCCCTACCAATCGATAATTCCGATAATCAATAATAATCAATAGTAATCGATAAAAAATCAAAATCAATCAATTGGTAAATATCGGAAATCAATAGAAATCGATACTCACAAGTTTCAATAACGTGAAACTGTGTGAGTATGGATTATTATCGATTTTTATCAAAAAATATTGAAATCTTATCGATTATTATTGATTATATTGATAAATATCGATTTCTTCCATTCCGTCAAAATGTATCATCCTTAACCGACATGATAAATTGTTTGACTGCTTTTTCAAAAAATAAAATCAGATAAACAAGGTAAGATAAACAAAGTGAGTCTTTATATTGCTTCAAAAGGGCTCAATTTTAACATTTGCAAACCACATTCAAGATATACAAGATATCGAGCCGCGCTTCTTCCGCGCCAAACCTCGACGTCTAAATCAATTACATGTGGCACTGCAAAAGTTTGACACTGTTTAAACGTCGAGCCTTGTTGTGCCGCATTTGTTTTGGTTTTTGCAATGCAACAGTAACTTTTTGACCCATTGGAACGACGCAATTGGTATGGCATCTGAATCAACATTATGTCGACCTAGATGAATCAGGGACCTTGAGCAGCGACGACGGCAACGTGGATGATGACGGCAGAAAACAATGGAATTTGATTAAGAATTCAATAGCAGCAAGTGGAAATGCATTCTGTCCGATAGATTTCAGCCGTTTTCCATAAAACCACGACGTGACAATTTTAAGTTTCACCCTCAGTAAAGGACGCGGACGTTTGCACTATAAACTCTACTCTACTAACTTCGTTCCCTACTGTAGAAATAATGTCCTTAGTTAATTTTTATCTGTCTCTGACTATAATGTTTTGCTTATTCCATTGCAATCAAATTTTTATTGATCGCCACATGCAAGAACATCTTTTTCGATTGTGTTGTCCTAGCCGTTGCGTCGTCCTTGCTTTCCAGTGGTCAGTTTTAAATATAAGAAATCGATAAAACCCTATATTAATCGATAATAATCAATATGATTGAGTACTCTTGGGCTGTGAGTATCGATTTATTATTGATTTCCAATATCAATCAGTAATAATCAACTGATTAATATTGATTAATATTGATTAATTCGATTAGTTTCCAATGATCAATTTTTATCGATTGGTAGGGCCGGGTGTTTATAAATGTCATAGCTGTCGACCAAACTTGGACAAAAATCTTGTGAAATACAGTAAATATGTGTAAAAAAAAAAACAAGAATGCCAATGCGGGAGAATACAGAGAATTCTGTTTTCAATTCTCTTGAACATTTTACCCTTAATGATTTCCAAAAGATGTGTGTTAGTTAGCCTCCTTCTCAGGCAGCTCTACTATACTCTGTAATGGCCTTTATTCAGATTTGGGATACCTGTGTTTGCGTTTTTAGGACGCGGGATACTGGTACCGAGGGGAGGGAGGAGGGGATAAAAGAGTTGCCTGCCATATATCGAACGGTTGGTACATTGCATGTCACCTCAGTGGACACGACACGTTGCCTACCTGACCGGGGGTGACACAGGTAACTAATGTCGCGACAAAAAAATCCTTGTTAATTGCGAAAAAAAACATGGCAAGCGAACGCGAAGCTTATACTTCAAAGCGAACTCATTCCTAGATATGTCAAAAGCCATTTGACATTTGCTAGTACGGGATACAACAAGGTTTACAGTAAGTTATTGAAAAGAAAGGAACCATAGATTCTAAAAAGTGAATTCGATGCTGAATGTTTGCCTTCACCGGCGGGAACGTGATCAAGCTCAATCAGCACTGTTCTGTTGTCTTTATTGACCATGTAATTGTGACTGCTTTCGGCTTGGTTTAGAGTTTTTACTTCAATTGAGAATTCGCCGTCTCGGTTTTCACTTCAATTGAGGCTTCGCCGTCTTAGGTCTTTAGCGTTCCAAGCACATGAAGCATAAACCCGAATTTCGGACCAACTATAGAATACAGGACTTCGCACCTTGGTTACTATAGAACAGCGCAATAAATACAATGGAAATGCAAATAAGTTTGGATGTGGCCATGAATTCTTTAGGTTTTCGAATTCCTTCGTCTCTGTGAGAGACTCAATAAAACGATCCATATGTGGTTGAATTTCTACTCTTCCTCCTGGTTAGTATCATATTCTTTACAAAATCCTAATTACCCTCCCATAGATGGTAGAAAATGTTATGCGCAGTGCCACATGAGCAGGTGTCATCCAGTGTGTCAATATATGGTAGGCATCTCTCTCTTTCTTCTTCCTTTTTTTCGCCGCCCCCCTCCCCCCTGCGTTATTTTTCTCCCCTATTCGCCACAGGAATCCCGCATCGAAAAAAGAATGCTTTTTCTTACCGTGAGAAGAGATGCCTGTGGAGGAGGCTATGTGTTAGTGTGGGTTAATAGAACCTGCGATATTGAGTTACATATTTTGGTGAGCCTTCGGAAAAAAAAAACTGTGAAAGAGAAGGCCAGGGTCATTTGTGAAGTAGATCGAGATGTCAATCAAAACACATGAGAAAATATATGTGTATGAGCGTTTTATAGATAAATAATTATTATTAAATTATTATTATTATATACTAGTCCCCTTCTTCATGTCTTCTTAGTTGTTGATGAAGATCCTTGTGTGGCTACAAATTTTCCTGTAATCTTAGTATCTAAACCTGATACTACTTATTGTTCAGCTTCACGAAAATGAACCTGCAAAATATAGCAGACTTTTTTAGGTTGTGGGTTTTTTTGGCACATTTGCTGCTTCAATGGCATTCCCATGAGTATGTTCTCTTTTTAAAACTTAAAATGATAAACATAATGATAGTTTGTTTTTCAAATAAAATCCTCTGCTTTACATGGTGTTCCTACTCTTTTTTAATATTTTGTGTTATTACCATCTCAGAATTTAAATGAGTTTATGAAAACTTTTCTTACTTATGTTTTTGGACACCCTAGGTTTGTATTACAACCTAAATGACAAATAGTTTTTTTTTTTACCTATTATCGGATGCTATTACTACCTATTATCAGACAGCAGATTTGTGAAAACAATGCAAAAATTATGCTTATTTTAATAAAACAGACCATAATTGTAGAAAATGTAGTTTCTTCTCTGTAACAAATACAAAACTCATGTGTCACACTTGTTGGGAGCTGCATGGCAGTTATCGTCACAATTTACTGTGATTTTCTGTCCTCACATCTTTTGAGTCAAAGAATGGATTTTTTGTCACTACTGTATCTTGCGATGGGTGCCTGAGAAATAAAGAATATTTCTAGTTTTTCAATTAGTAAACACTTTGGGTCCAGTTCTCAGCTTTTTTCTATTATTTGAGATTTTTAACAGTTTTCTCAAATAGTTACTATGCAATGGGTAGGTAACTTGGGTAGGTAACCCCTTGAACTTCTTCAAATTACTCAATTGAATGTTAACAAGCAATTACTCATCGTAGGTTTTACAGACACAAAACACATCCACTGTAGCTTGGGGACAACTGTGGCTAAACACGCTATGAATTTTGTTTGTAATTGTTTATTGCTTTTCATAGATGACCTAACAACAACAGACTCTTCCATGGGAAGAAAGTGGATTTGTGGTTATGAGAATATCAAAGAGCTTGAAGCGTAAGTATGTCAAGTTGCAGTTGCACTTCCTAAAATTTGCAAACCAAAGGGGAAAAAGTATGTAGCTCATATAAAAGTCTGTTGGCTTGCCTGTTGCGTGGTTTTAATGGCTACAAATCCTATGCAACTCAGATATTCATCATAGTAGTGAATAATGCACTCGAATCAAGGTGAATTTCATTCCATCCTAGAATTAAAGATACCGTACTGGCACCAAGTATCAAAACCTCCACTCACTAGTTTAAGCCCTATTTAAAGACTCAACACTTGGAAATTGAGACTCACACTTTTAAAAAGGCAATCGAGAACAAAGTCACTTATGCTTGCAATATGTCTGGCTGGCTCATTCAAGTCATCTGACTCTCATTCGAGAACAAAGTCACAAAGATCTGGTAATTGACTAGTCTCCTATGCAGCCGATTGTGTTGGAGTCATGCAGGTCTCTGCCACAAACCAAGCTTGGTGGGGGGAAAGGAGACTAGTAATAAACAATTCTTTTTTTTTTTTTTTTTTTTTTTGCTTTGAGGAAGAGTAACCTCCAGTCTTTCTGTCCTTTACAACTTAAATTGTGTCAATTTAATGTTACTCATGTTTTAAGGCTCTTAGGGGCATTCGAAAAGGTTGGGAGGTATTGGCATAAATGTTTGTTTCTTGCAGCATTTTTGTTAAGTTGTTTTTGTATTTCTGTGTAAACTTTCTTTTAGTTGCTGAACTGACTTTGAAGATCAACACACTTGAAAGACACATGAAAGAAAGACCAAAAGTAAGTATTGATATCCCAGGGGGGGAGGGGAGGGCTGCTCTGATATTGGCATGACCTGGAAGCAGGTTTGATATCTTTTAAGTGTTCTAATTTTTTTGCCTGTATTTTTTTAGGGTTTAAAAACTTTGCCTCTTTGGGGTTTAGTAAGCGTTGTATGTACTGTATATTTGGGATGCAAAATTTTGTCCCTGCACTAGAAAGAAGACTTTTCTTTGAACTAGTAACAGAAGGATGGTCAGCTGGTGGGTTGGATTCCATCAGTTGTGATTGTTTTACCTTTCTTGTAGGATAAACACAACAAAGTGTTTCTACACTGGCTGACAGACCAGCGTAAGAAAAAGCTGAAGCATCTAAAAAACAAGGATTTTCCAGGTTACCTTCAACTCCTTCAAGAGCTGAATATACCTAAGCTAGAAAGCCCTCATAGCAAGTGGAATAAGTACAAGTTTAGGAAATTTAAGATTGGTGTGGAAGTTAAGGAGAAGAGGAACTTCCTGGACAGGAAAATTATCACTTGAGAAAAGACATGTATTTCACAGAGCACAGAAATTAGCTCATGCCGAGAAAAAAAGTTGGGTACAGTTAAAACCTTACACCTAGTACAGTATAAAAACCTGTAGCCTAGAATAAGCACCCTCAAAGTAAGAACCATTCAAGGCCAAAGAAACTGTTTCTTATATTAAATAAATTGATCGTGGAAAGATTTTTATAGTTTCAAATCAGTGCTGCAGTCAATACATAACCAAATGGAAACAAAGTGGGGAAAGAAAATGTACTTAAACTGGTAGTGGTTAAAAAAATTATTCAGATATTTTTCTTATAGAAAATTGTACCCCTTGCTTGCTCCCTTCCCCCTAAAAACAACAGCCATTGATTGACAATTTTTTTCCATTCCCCCATTACTTAAAATTTGAGTTTTATTTATTTTCGCCACTTTATTTTTTAAGTGGCAGGGTTACACAACAGAAGAGCCATTTACTGTGGGCCTTTTAGTGTTTTGAAGTCCTCAAGATCAATTTCGTTTCCTTAAAATAAAATTCAAATAATAATACTTCAAGTTGCTCGCTGTTGTTTTAAGAAAAATGAATGGCTGATAAATTGATGATAATCATGGTAATCTATTCTCAAAACTTTGTATGTACAATTGTGTTTTATTTAACAAATTTCTTCAATTTGTTCATTTATGTTAATCTCTGTGTGTACATTCATTTTGTATGTAATTAACAAATACGTTTTCTATTATAAACCGTTTTACTTGTTCATTTTATTGTTTTCTACTTTTGGTCAGGAATAAACATGTTTGCAAAAAATGATGCATTGATACAAGTCACAAATAAATAGTTTGACTCAGAGTTCAAACATACAAGACTAAAAATGTCTCTAATACTGTGTTGCTATAGTTTTATTTAGATGGAAAAAAGTTATGCCATAGTAGGGCTTTTCTTAATACTGCTTTGATGGTGGGACCTTCATACCCTGGGTACCAGAGCCTCCAGACTTCTCTCTCCTACCCGCGCTTGTCTCAGCATTTTGGCTGAGCGTCACTGGGCGAGAGAAGTCTGGAGACTCTGGTACATAGGGTAGGTCCTTCACAGTTGAGAGTTAAAAACAAAGGATAGGTTGTCACCTAGCACAATCAGTAAAACCGTGAACACTGCAAATATGTGTAGAATGTTTCTTCACACATTAAAAGATGTCTCAATAGAGACATTTAGCACTGCGTTTTTTCTCGGAAACGTCAAACCTCTGGGTGGCACGTGACAAGGCCTTGCGTCAAGTTTGCAGTCTGCGTTTCGCGCTTTGACCTCAGGAGCACCGTCTAGCGGTAAGTGATTTACCTCGGCAGTTTTCCCCTCAATTTTTTTTTATGAGCTCATGTTAGAAACCATGAATTAGTGTTCTTTATCATTTGACTCTTTACTATTACTAATCTTTTTGGCTTGGTTGAAGTCGATCATATGTTTTGCACTTTTTCCCGCCAAATGTGCTACACTACGATTTCGCCAGTACGTCAAACAGCAAACCGGTAACGGCAATTCGCAATAAAAAACTGAAAACGCGATGCTAAATGTCTCTAATAATTCACAGTGTTTGAATTCTTGTGTCTGATTCGTCAGAAGTCAAAAAACATGCCACAGATATTTCAGTTCTTCATGGTTTTACTGTTTGCACTGAAAAGAATTCCCAGTTCAATGTTGTAGAGGCTATCATTGTATAAGGTCCTTATTGTCTACTGTTAGGGTCTCTGTGGTTCCCGCCTAGTCTATCTATCACTAGGGCTGTGAGTGTGTGAATAGTGTTAAGCTATCCATTTGTAGGTTCTTAATAATGGTTCTTCTGAGGCCTTCCTCAAGATAGTATGGACAAAACAGGACATCCCTGTGGGTTGCCATGTTACCAGTACTCAAAGATGACTAAGGCGAGCTGTAAGCCACCTTGTCACACAAGCTGTAAAATGACTAAGACCTCCCCTGTGAGTCACTTGTCATGGTAGCTCCAATATGACTTAGACCTCTCCTTTGAGGCTAAGACCTCCTCGGGGAGGCACTATCACAGTAGCTGCAATATGACTAAGACCTCTCCAACAAGTCACTTGTCACGACAGCTCCAATTTGACTAAGATCTCCCCTATGCACGTAACTTGCCATTGTAGCTCCAATGTGACTAAGACCTCCCCTGTAAGTCACTTGTCACGGCAGCTCTAACTTGACTAAGACCTCCCCTGCGCGTAACTTGCCATTGTAGCTCCAATTTGACTAAAATCCCCCCTGCACTTAACTTGCCATTGTAGCTCCTATGTTACTATGACCTCTCCCACAAGTCACTTGTCCCCTGTGAGTCAATGTAGCTCCAGTTTAACCAGCAGTTCGCCCGTAGTGACCTCGTGTAGAAGTAGCCTCTCGTGCCACGATCCCTTGCCTTTCTTTAACAGACTTGCAAGACTGACTTCCGTACGACCCAAGAAATCTGGAAAAATAAAACAGTGGTTAGAAAACAATCAAATGTCTGTGAAAAAAAAAAGATAAAAGAGGATAAATGTAGCTCTATGTGGTATTCTTTTTAGAAAAATATGTCCTTGTTTTAACTCTATACTTAATTCTACTCTTTTAAGGTGGACCTTTTTTGAGCTGGTTTATGTTACAGCCGGGCTGCTTCCATAGTTTTAATAGTACAACCCTTATGAAAAAGTTTGGTATAGTTTGCAATAATTAAACTATAAAGTAGACCCCTGTCGAACCCAGTGAGACAGAGCATGTACAGTACTAAATAGCTCGAGAACGGGTAGCAGGTATGGATATGATCAATTGCCGTAATGGCTGCTTTAAGGCCGTACGTTTTTTTCTCTTGCGAGAACGCGCAATTTTTTTTTGCGTGTTACACAACCTTTTGCAACTTGTTTTGCATTTCTCAAAGTCGCATGAAAAGTAGAACGCTCTTCTACTTTCTGCAACAAATTGCTTCAAATCGCAGGAAAAACATCACGTGTGACAGGGCGCGTGCGACCTGCAACATTTTTTTTTTGCGAGACAAGTTGCAACCGAAAAGTCTACGTGTGACAGGGCGTTCAATGTCCTTACCGTTTAGCGATAAGTCCCTGTCGAACCCAGTTATACAAGGCACTCTTACAGCACTAATAGCCCGAGAAAGAGTAGCAGGCATGGATATGATCAATTGCCGTAATGGCTAATTTAGTGTCCTTACCGTTTGGTGAGAAGAAGTCCCTGTCGAACACTGTGATACAAAGCACATCTTGCTCCATGTCCTTGACTGTAAAGGTCATGGTCGAGTTCCATTTCGGGTTGAGAGTCTGAGGGCAGACGCGCGTCTTGTGCTCCTGGCTCCCCATGCTTACTTCACAGTACGGGTCGCTCATACCTGGAAACATGCTTACTCAGTGCACATGTTATGACAAGAACAACTACAGGCAAGCTGTAGAATAACTAGATAGACTGCGTGGGCGTGGTGAAATAATATAATTAGGCTAAGTTCAAATGTCGTATTATCCATGAGGTGTTTTCAATGCAAATGCATGCAAATAAAGATAAGACAATCGACTCGATTCGTTTGCATGCATTTCTTGCATTGAACAGTTGAATATGGCTAATTGATAATACGATGTTTGAACTAGGCCTAAATCACAACGTTGAAATTGTATGTTTTACGCCTATGTGAAAACAGTGCGTTTAGCCCTTTTTCGAGCGTTTAGCCCTTTTTTTAGAGAATTAAGAATTTTATAGAGAACGTTTCTATTATTATGATCGTTATTTAAACCCTTGAAATTCGTTGAAGGTCAGGGGGTGAATTTTTCTCTAAAAAATGATTTAAGCGAGTCGAATTCTGTGACTTTCTTGTTGTTTTCGAAGTCAAATCATTAGCCTTTCATCTGACTAGAAAAAAACTAAAACTCTGCTTACTTTTAATGCACTTAAGGTTTCTGCAATAAGATCTTACCACTCGGGTCCGATGACTTGAGATCCACACCCTCCACTATCGTAACCACAAGTTTGCCGATGCCCGACGTACGAATAGATCGAGCTGAAGAAAACAAATATGTCCTAAATCATGTGCTAAGCCACAGATGTTCTTCAAACTGGGGTATTAAAAACTATCACTATGCTAAAATTGGTAACTTTAGCAAAAAGTGCTCAATTCAAGGTAAAAACTGCACATATCCGCCGGACTACTGCAAAAAAAAAAAAAAAAAAAAAAAAAAAAAACTTGAAACGCCTTAAAGCTTAATTATAGCTTTCCCACATAGGCTATTTTTTATACCAAACATGCATGCAGGACACATAGAAGATAGTAAGATTTTGAAGAAATTGCTCATGTCCTTTGTTATATGCCTTAGTGGTGATTTTTGGGGTGAACCAATCAGAACAAGCCAGAACAACAGCTGTTAGTTGTCTTATATTTACAAGGTTCCCCATATAAAATGTACCTGAAAAGCTGGATCAGACATAGTAATTAACCCTATTACCAAAATATTAAAAAAAATATTATGAATCATGTAATGTTTGGGATTCCTGTTTGTATGACCGCAAGGTTTTCTGGGTAATAGCAATAAACAACGAGAGTCCGCCATTACTGTTTATTCGTTTTGATCCTAAGGTTTTTCTCAAATACATTACATTTTTTGGCGACGAGGATTTCGAAAATGGCAACCTACGGCAAAATAGACGAATTCGACAGAGATTCTGATTCATGGGAACAGTATATCGAGCGTCTAAACTTCTATTTTGAAGCAAATGGAGTAACTACGTCTGACGATGACTTGAAAATACGCCGTGCAATCCTCCTCAGTTCGGTAGGGAAAAAAACCTACAAATTAATGTCTGATCTGCTGGCCCCAGCGAAACCTGGAGAGAAATCTTATGCTGACTTGTGCACCTTGGTAAAGAGCCATTTCAACCCAAAACCGAGTGAAAGCGTGCAACGGCACAAGTTCAATAACCGTTTCAGATTGAGCGGGGAGAACGTGTCTGACTTTGTAGCGGCTCTACGAAACATGGCAGAATACTGCAATTTTGGTGGCAGTCTGGAAAATATGCTGCGTGATCGTCTGGTGTCTGGAATTAACAATGAAAGAATCCAAAGGCGTTTGCTATCAGAAGAGAACTTAACTTTCAAAAAAGCTTACGACATTGCTTCGTCTATGGAAACGACCGCACAGCACATGGCCGATCTTCAATCTGCTCCTTCTACGTTAGGTTCAACGTCTGCATCTGTAAAAAAGGTCAGTTCTTCGCCCTTATCGCGTTCTAAAAGCGAAAATTAAGAGTGTTATCGTTGTGGAAAAAATCACCACCCGTCAAAATGTCGTTTCAAGGAGGCCACGTGCCATTATTGTAAAAAGAAAGGACATATTGTTGCCAAATGTCTCAAAAAAGCAAAAAAGTCGTCCGAGACAACCCAGCCAAATTCAAACCACCATCCAAAACAAGGGAAACCAGCAATTCATGTCCTGGATACTGATAAAGAAATAGAAGATGAAGATATATATCCATTGTTTGCTGTCAGTCAAGGCAACCGCCAAAATCCGTATGTAGTAGATGTTGAATTAAATGGTCTTAAAGTTCAAATGGAACTGGACACTGGTGCATCACTTTCAGTAATCGGAGAGGACATTTTTGATCAATTGAAGAACATTGAGGGTTCATCTCTCAATCTGCAAGATACCAAGCTAACCTTGAAAACATACACCGGGGAGACAATTCCAGTTTTAGGAAAGCTTGTAGTGGAAGTCAAGTACAAGGACTTCTTTGAACACTTGCCAGTTATAGTTGTACAAGGCAAGGTGCCCAGTCTCTTTGGACGAGATTGGTTACAACATGTTAAGTTGTCATGGCCAGAGATTTTCCTAGTTCAAGTTGTATCCCCTGATGTGTCTGACCTGCTAAAGAAACATGAAAATTTATTCAAGGAAGGACTAGGGACAATTCAAGGAGTGAAAGCAAAGATATACGTTGATCCTCAAGCCAAACCCAAGTACTTCAAACCTCGCACGGTAGAATATGCACGACGTCAGAAGGTAGAGAGAGAATTGGACCGTTTGTTAGAAGAAGGAACAATTCGTCCAGTTCAATTTTCGGAATGGGCAACACCCATTGTGCCCATTGTCAAAGCTGATGAGTCTATACGCATTTGTGGAGACTTCAAAGTTACTTTGAACCAAGTTAGCAAACTTGACAATTACCCAATTCCTAAAACAGAGGATCTGCTAGCTCAACTTGGAGGTGGAGTGCAGTTTACAAAACTAGATCTGAGTCAAGCTTATCAACAACTTGAGTTAGATGAAGAATCAAAGAAGTACACCACTATCACCACTCATAAAGGCCTATTTGAGTACAATAGACTGTGCTACGGCATTGCCTCAGCCCCTGGGATTTTCCAACGCACAATGGAAAATTTACTGCAGGGTATTCCGAATGTTGTAGTACGAATAGATGATATTCTCATTGCCGGGAAGACATCAGCAGATCATCTCAAAAGTCTAACAGAAGTCCTGTCACGTCTGGACAAAGCTGGCGTCCGTCTTAAACGTTCGAAGTGCATTTTTCAAGCACCTGAAGTCACTTACCTGGGACACCGCATAGACAAAGATGGTATCCATCCCCTTGACGAGAAAATCAAAGCAATTCAAGAGTCACCGAGACCTTCTAATCTGAAAGAACTGCAAGCCTTTTTAGGCATGCTTAACTATTACGCTTGTTACATACCTAACATCACTACAATACTATCTCCTTTACATCAGCTGTTAGTCAAAGACACACCTTGGAACTGGAGTGAAGCACATGAAAAATCTTGGAACCAAGCCAAGTCCACACTTCACTCTTCACAACTTCTAGTGCATTACAGCTTGGAAAGAGAGTTAACCCTTGCTTGTGACGCATCACCATATGGTCTTGGTTGTGTTATTTCACATGTGATGGATGATGGGACTGAACGTCCTATTTCATATGCCTCACGTACTCTGTCCCCAGCCGAAAAGAACTATTCACAGCTCGACAAAGAGGCAGCAGCCATCATGTTCGGGGTGAGGAAGTTCCACTCATACTTATATGGACGGAGTTTTACCATCTACACTGATCACAAACCCCTGCTGGGTCTGCTACAGTCAACTAAACAAATACCGACCTCAGCCTCACCACGCATATTGAGGTGGGCGGTATTCCGGTCAGGTTACTCATACACTTTAGTATATCGAGAAAGCCAGAAAAATGGTAATGCCGATGGCCTGAGCCGGCTGCCATTGCCAAATGAAACCAGAGATGTTCCAGTGCCTGGCGACATTATGTTTGTAATGAATCATCTTGAAGTCAACACACCCGTTAAAGTCAAGGACATTGAGCGTTGGACCTCAAAAGATCCTATTCTTAGTGCAGTACGACACCAAGTAATGTCCGGTTGGCCCAATTCAAATGATCGCATTGAGTTCAAGCCCTACTCTTATAGAAAGCACCAACTTAGCTGTCAGGATGGCTGTCTACTCTGGGGCTCTCGCGTAGTCATTCCTCCTCAAGGAAGAGTCAAGCTTCTTCAGGAACTACATGATGGACATCCTGGAATGGTTCGCATGAAAATGTTAGCCCGAAGCTATTTCTGGTGGCCTGGCCTGGACGCGGATATTGAGCAAAAGGTGAAAGATTGCACAAGCTGCCAAAGTAATGCTAAGGCACCTTCTACTGCACCCCTACATCCGTGGGAGTGGCCGTCTAGACCTTGGTCTCGCATACATATTGACTATGCAGGACCTTTCGAAGGACACATGTTCCTGGTGATCGGTGATGCCTATAGTAAGTGGATCGAGGTATTCAAGACAAACTCCAGTACTGCTGCAGTAACCATCCAGAAGTTAAGAGAATGCTTCTCAGTACATGGACTGCCTGATATCATTGTATCTGATAATGCAACTGCCTTCATAGGTGAAGAATTTGCCCTTTTTATGTCTGAGAATGGCATAAAACACATCACTTCAGCACCTAAACACCCAGCATCCAATGGATTTGCTGAAAGATATGTTCGCACTTTCAAGGAAACAATGAAGAAGATGGGAGGGGAAAAGGAAAACTTAGACACGAAGTTAAGCAGATTTCTACTAAGCTATCGTACCACACCTCATGCAACCACTGGTAAAACACCTGGTGAGCTATTAATGAACCGGAAGCTGAAGACGCGCTTGGACCTGGTAAACCCCCTTAGTCAGGACACAATTCGCACTCGTGTAGAAGATAAACAGCTCGCACAGAAGAAACAACACGACAATCTAGTGCCACTCAGAGAATTTCAAGTGAATGACCCAGTATTTGTCAAGAATTTTTCATATGGTCCAAAGTGGTTATGTGGAACAATTATTCAACAGTCAGGACCGGTTTCGTATGTCGTTCAACTCAGTTCAGGTGGAGTGTTTCGACGACATGTTGACCATCTTCGCCTGAGGACAAGCACACCCACAGTCGCCAATGATCTTCAGAGTTCAACAGAATTGGCCCAAGTTCCAATGCAAACAACTGTACCCAAGCAGATTCCAGAGGAATTTAAGGAACCTGAGATCACAGTTCCAGAACCTTCATTGGAACCGAAGAAGACAGAGCTTCCAGCTTCTGAACCTGCAAGTACTCTGCGAAGAAGTACTCGAATCAAAACCACACCTACTCACTTCAAAGACTATGTATGTTAATTTTAAGCAGCATATCACACACTGTGTACATTTTTCCGGATCTGATGGATTGACAACTTGTCAAGAACTTGTCATGGACATTGTTGTTGTTTTTTACTTATTGACATGTTGTGTGTATAAATTTGATAGTTTTACTGGCCTCAGCAAGCAAGTATCTTTTAGTTGTAAACTTGGGTGGGGCAGTATGTAATGTTTGGGATTCCTGTTTGTATGACCGCAAGGTTTTCTGGGTAATAGCAATAAACAACGAGAGTCCGCCATTACTGTTTATTCGTTTTGATCCTAAGGTTTTTCTCAAATACATTACAAATCATGTTGTGTTTTATTGGCCTTTTTGGCATTTTTGACATGCCAGCGTGCATTTGCCGTTGGGTTGCCTCTTACGCGGATCCGTAATCGTGTAGCCACAGCTTGAAGTTTTCAATGACGAACGAAGGGATTCAGCCGTAAACTTCAGACATGCAGTGTGACGCATTAGAACAGAATCAGCATGAAACAATGCTTTTTTCCCTTCTTATTTTACAAACAATCTGTTTTTTCTTGGATTTTTAAGGATTTCCACAGCCTGTCTTTCTCAACCATATAAAGTTTCGCCAGCTGTAAACTTCTCACAGCACATAGGATTTGGATTGCCTGGAGGATCCCCCTCTTGAATATTCGTAGCCTCTGTTAATTAATGAGGTAGCACAATCTTTATCAGTCTTCTAATCCATTTACCTCACTCCTTGAATATTTGATTGAATGAGATGTTTTCAAGGGGATTCTAATGGGGTAATCTACTACTCAGCAAATGATCATTCAACATCAATTCATTATCCAATTTCGATTCGTGAGCAATTCATCTTTATCAGTTGAAGAATTAAAATGTGTTGAAATCCTCTCAGGTAGACTGGTAGATAAGACGATGTTGACCCTGTCAAATCAAGCAGGCACTGACAATACCCAATATCCATAAGATCAAATCTGAGTATAACATAAAAGCTTAGAAATAGCAAACGTATCTTTAATGTTATCGTAACGCGCAGCCAATAACACACTACAGGCGTAATATCAGTCAGGGAACTCACCTTGACGGTTTTAATATAGTTTGAATTGTTTTGAGCGGTGCCCTTTGTCCGTGGCTTCGAAACAAAGCGCTATGTGCGCTCCCTCAGAGGACAGAGAACCCAACACTGTTTTCTGGTCTTCCTTTTGGGTGTTCCTTTGATTTCGAATCTCCCCAGTCCCTTTTTGTCTCCACGGCCACCAAGTAAACAAAAAATATTAGATTTGATTGAGCTTGATTTAGGGACGTGTCGTTAAAAAAAATATCAACGGTTTACTAAATTGCGCAAGTAAAGCGAGTATCCTATCTTTTCTCGTTTTTTTTTTGTCTGAATTAATGCTGTTAAGTTATTTTTTAAGCAGGACATTTGTCTCTTTTGCACACTTATTTCAGAGAAAGCATTATACCATCAATTATGTTGTGAGCTCTCGGGACGATTAATTGCATTCTAGTTTCCTTCATTCAAAATCCTTGAGCATTTTTATTTGCCAGCAATGAAATGGCTTCCCCTAACACCACCTCTCCGCGCTGGCCAATCAAAAAGTATTAAATGTAATTCCACTGAGCAGTTGGGAATTGTTGACGAAAGTTCGCAGAATATTAAAAACCGCAGTGTAAAAGGTAAAATACCGCAGATTTTTACCCTCCAGCATCGCTCTTGAGTCTTTTCAGTTTGGTTCTAGCAGATGTCAAATACTTTTAATGATTCTTTGATTACCCATTAATGTGACAGCTGAAAGATTCTTCATTAAACTCACCACCTAGACATTGGTTAATGATACTACAATTCAGGGTTTCCATGGCTGCCGACGAAAGAGAAAAACACTAGGACGGCTATCAAGACCGATCTGCTCTCGGTGTAACACGTACGTAGGCTATTTGAAGGCAAGTAAGGCCAAGTTGAAAAGTTCCAAAATATAATTGCACGCAAATGAAAATTTTCTTCTTTCCTGCATATTGGCGAGACAAGGAACACAAACATGAGGGAGGGGTTTGGAAGACGAGGTGGGGGGGGGGGGGGGGGTGGGGGGAGGGTGCTAACTGCATTCTTTGTACACCGAATAATGGGGCAGGTCCGCAAAGTGTATTCCAGTAGCCGTCTAACAGAGTAAGTGAACAACGCGAAAATGAAACTACTGTAGATTTGAGTTTAACTGGCAGGGTTTAACAAATATTTTAGCATTCTAGACTACTTGCAGCCCCTCCTTTGGCGAGCGTCAGTAAAAATGAGAATACGCGTGTTGCGCGCGCCGGTCCCAGGTCACCACAGGCCATAGGTTTGTCGCGCCACAGGGGTGGGGACCCCCTTCTTTTGGTGGTTCTCCCCGTGTGGCGATTAGAGCGATTAACTTATGCGAAAACATACCTGTAGTGAGCTGGAACCGCGCGCGTCACGGTCCTATTTAGCCTGTGTACAACCGCTAACTAACCTAGCAACAATGCCTGTTGTCAGGGTAGTTAGCGCTGTACATAGGCTAGGGCCGATTTTCTTCTTATTTTTACTGACGTTCGCCAACGGAGGGGCTAAGACAGTCTATAAGCATTCTCGAATAGTGCTCAGGTATATAAATATGTTACTATTTTACTGAGGACACGTGAAATTGTCACATTACCATAGAGTTATACCATCATTTCTACCTATAGATCTCAGTTCCCTGATAGCTGTTCGCGGGGAAAAATACTATTTTGGGGGCTGGGCACGATCCAGAAATATTAAGAAATATCCGGGTACAGCCATGTACCTACTGGTCATCTCCTTATATTTTTGGAAAATACTGAGGAGGGGGAACACGTGCTCACAGTGCCCCACGCCACCCCTGTAATATGTAGATTATTTTGCATGTTTACAGGATGTCAGCTATAGTACTGCAATGCATCATGGGTGGGGTTTAGTGAAGTGGGATATGGGCAATTTCAAGACAATTTCCAGATTTTGCAGGAAATTTTATTCCATTATTTACAACCACTGAATACTGGATATGTGGGTTTGTGGTAAAAGCAAGTTATTAATGTGATAAAAAATCTAAAAATTCAAAATAGTAATAGAGAAAATGACAGCTCAATAACAATTCATTCAAGTAACTACTTATATATGAACCCTGAACATTACTGTTTCTGACTTAACTAACCTCACCGACCTTAGAGGTGATATATAAGTTTCACTGCAACGTTTCTTTTTATCAAACTATGACTATACTTAGATATGTTAATCGAAAAGTATTCATGCGTTGGATAAACTAGTCCAGACCTGGGACTCTTTTTGCGCTCGACATTCTGGCTCGCGTGAAAGAGGGTCCAGTATTTATTGCATGCGCATGCGCGAACATGTACCAATCAGCGATCTTCACGGCAAAAGTTGAAATACGAGCGCGCGCAATAACGAACGTGCCTAAGGAGGGTCGATTCCCGCGCTTTAAAATAACGAAAACGGAAAAGCTCTTTGATTGATAATTTTCCAGACTCTAATTATCATCTGTCCTGTTCTCAGAAAAGACTGACAATCAAGTATTTACCCACGACCAAAATCAGCGTATTATTTCTGAAATACACCCTCGCTCTTCCCTTTCGCAGCCATCTTGAACTAAGCAACCAGGCCACACCGCATATATGCGGTGTATTTATATGCGGTGTATTTTCGCGCATGCGCATGCATTAAATACTGGACCCTCTTTCACGCGAGCCAGAATGTCGAGCGCAAAGAGAGTCCCAGGTCTGGACTATGGATACACTGGCCCTTACAGGTTACAGAACGTTAACCATGTGCTTATCCTAACAAAAAGGACCCACCAAACTAGATACGCACTACCTAGAGTGTGTCTACAGACTACATACCTTAAATACGAGGCTAGTTTTTCTTTTTAGTCGCGGGATCTGAATGACAACCCTTGATAAACACAGCAATACTGCTGATTAGTAAGAGGTTGTGTGGGGTGGGGTGGGGGGTCTTGGCCCAACCCCATCCCCCCACTAATCCCCACCCACCTCCCCAACTACCGCCATCACTGATCGCTATCTAGAAATCGTGACTCAGAACTTGACGAAATCTTTCAAGCCGGGTTCCTGCGTCACTAGGCTAGTCACTAGCTCTCGATATGTGCTACCGGATGGATCTCTTGTATTGATCACGCCCTTCGCAGCCATTAGGATTTCAACCAGACTGTACTTGTGCCCCTGTGGTCGATAAGATCTCAATTCGAGACTGAACTCCTCACTCGCGTTTCTGTGGGGAGGCTTGTTCGGTTGGTTAATGAACTTAGTTACAAGTTCCTTTGTCTTCGGGCCAAGGACACGTTTTTTGAATGCTTCTATCGTCCTAAACGAAAAACGTAAAGGAAAAAAAAAGTCAATCAAAGTGCATAGTGAACAATTTTAACAAAAAACAAAAGCAAAAAAAAAAAAACATACGGAATATATGCGTTTAGCCAGTATTATTATTATTTAAAATGGCTCTACATTCTTGACTTTTATAAAAAAGGGAGGAAAGAGATTCAGGCTCTTCTGCATAATAAGGTACCCAGTTCACTTCCGGAGGTCCAACGAAAACCTCAATCGTTAAAAGACAAATTAGAATCCGAGATATTTAACATGCCATCCGCTCTAAATTATCAATCAAATCCTCGAAGAAACTTGCAATAGACACAATGCTTTCAAAATATTGAAATATTTTTCGCGTTTTCCGTTAAAAATCATCGGAGATTGTTACGTAATCGACCGGAAGTAAACTGGTGACAATGCGGCTTTAACGAGTTCATAACGACTGTAACAAGTATATGTATATGGTAGATTTGTTAGAAAAGTATTCCATGAGGGTTGAGTCCCCCAAATAACTAGTAAATGGTTTGCAAGCATTCACGAGTTAAGCCATAAATTATATCACCTTTGTTGGTGAAACAACCACTTAGAGTGAGGCCCGGATTTGTTACAATACAATACATGTAATTTCCGAAGCTTTATCAAGTCAAAAGTAGGCAACCATTTGATATCTTGAAAAAGATCAACGGGGGGAGCAGAGAAGTCCGCAGACAGGATAATTCTAGCAGCGCGCTTTTGGATTAGTAAAAGTTGTAATAAGAGTGTTTTAGAACAGTTACCCCACACACTGATACAATAAAGAAGCTGACCTGTTAGGTCGGTTAAATCGGTGATTGCAGGCCGCGCGTTATTACTTACTTTACGAGCAGCTTGCTGAGTGAAGAGTAGCAATCAACAGCACGACTGACTTGGAACCAGGCCTTGAAATCTCCCCAGCTTCGTTTATTGTGTTCCGAATACAGACTAGTACATACCTGAAGCAATAACAAAATGAACATTACTTAAGCTAATAAGAAACCGTGATAAATAAAGCAGAACATGTTTTTGTTTTTCTAAGCATACAGAATCCTTGACATGGAATGGACATTAACATATCAGTGTATATAAAAAGATAAAAAAGAGAATTACACGAAGTTATCAATAGGTTGTTATTGTGAACAAAATTTGACTAGTCATTTTAAGAGCGCATCGGACTAACAAAACCTTTTTTGCTGCTATATCAAAGCTTTAACATGTTCTTAGCAAGTTCTTAGAATTTGTTGAAAACTCAGGCTTGGAGTTCACATAGAAAAGGTTCTTATAAAACAAAAAGAGTGTATCAAGTAGCAATAATTACAGCCTTGTTTTGTTCGTCCTAGCCTCCTCCGCAGGCAACTCATAATGAAAAGGACGGAAAGAATGGGTTACCTGTGGCGAAATTGCGGTTTGTCACTTCCGTTTTTTTGCCACACCGGTTTGTCACTTCCGTCTTTTTGCCACAGGAAACCCAATCCTTTTTTTTTCTTTTTCTGGTCTTTGAGATGCCTGTGGAGGCTAGGTTCGTCCCTATACATACCTCTCGCAAGCACTGGTCAAGCAGCATTGGGTCGCACACGGCTTCTATCAATGCGTCAACAAACGGAGAGAGGTACGCACTCCCGAGCTCGGAGTTTGACCGCCAAAACGCGGTTGAAGCTGAAGAATGAATAACAATCGAAATAAAACACGAGATACCAGCGCCATATAAAAAGAAGTTAATTAAAAGTCAAATAAAGAAGCCCTTGAATGTACAGTATTAATATTTTTCCTAAAAACCTTTGATTCGCTTTTTTCCACATTAAATTCGTTGCTGCGTGACTGCGGGGTGACCCAACCCATTGAGTCGTTCGCTTACACAGCGCATCTCTTAAAAAGGCACAATTTGGATTTTTCCGAGGGCATACAACGACCCCCCCCCCCCCCCCCCCCCTTCCCGAAAAAGGTTAAACTGGCATATTTCATCGTTTGCATATGTTCTGATGCCGAAAATACCCATTTTGAAAGTTGCTGGGAAAAAAAAGTTATCTGTTCCTTGGGACCATTTCTTTTTTTTTCCCAGCCAGCATTTGTGAGGATTTTTTTTCCCAGCCAGCAGTGGTTTAAGCATTTAAGCACATGAATAATTGCCAGTATAACCGATCGGGGCAATTTTTTCTCAAGCACCCGCTCCAGCGCCTCAAAAATTATTTTCAGCACAACTAGTTCGACTCTTCAAATTTTTCCCGGCATCCGAGGGGGCTAACATCTTCCCAGCCAGCTAAATAAACGGGCTGCGGAACAGATATTTTGCGGAACAGATCCTTTTTGTGCCTTTGATTTTCTTGGACGTAGTCGATTGTTGATTGCATCTTAAAATGACTCACCAACGGCACCGTTCTTTACACAGCGCCAACCTCTTCGTCTTGCCAACCTTCGCCGCTCTTTGACGTTTTCCCTTGTGCGTTCCCAATTCTTTGACCATCTCTTTTGACCTATGTAGTTAACAAGCTCACAAAAGTTACTCATGTAACTACACATCTTGTCTGTCGCGTCATCATCCGTGCGAGACTCGCTAGAGAAAGATTTCAATCCCAGGATGCCTAGATCAAAAGCCAGGTCAACCAACGGAGGGGTCGTGTCTTCATACACATCTTGTTGAAGAGACATGGAACCGTCTTCTTCCTCGACACTAGAAGACTGAAAATTCTGACAAAAAAACGAAGCGAGTTTATTTAGGGCGATTTAAATGTAAAAAAACGGAGTGATTGAAAGTGGATTATTCTCCAAATCATTAATATGGAATAAAAAGGAGGTTGCCCATTCTTGTGTTTCAGAACTGCCAACGCCTTGTTTTTACCATTTTTGAAAAAAAAAATCGTTGATTGGGGTACTGTCATGCCCCTACTTGTTATTTCCTCTTAATTCTTTTAAATGTTAGGGGGAGGGGGGGGGGTGCACATGCCCCAGCGCCCCACCCCCTGATACGGCCGTGCAACTGTGTGTTATTCTACCAGAATTAACTATTTCTATTTTATTAACATATGGCCATGTAACCTACCTGCTTATTGAACGTTTTCTCGGAAGTAGATAGTAGGATGCTTGACGGTACTTGCTTGACAGGGGCTATCACACGGAGATGCTGAGCCATCCAGGGGAACAGAGAGGACGACGTACTATCCAATGCGTGACAATTGAATGTGATAAAAAAAAACGCCTTAATGGTGAATGGATAAGGCCTAAATAGAAAAATCTTATTAAAAAGCTATATTTTGGATTTTACAGGACTGAAACGTACACCTCCTGTGAGTAACTCCACACCCATCAACTTTTCCGTTATCGAACCAGAAGTTTTATTCGAAAAAGTGGATGCTAGGCACAAAAACGAACATTTGGCACAGTATTTCGGTTATACCTTGAAATGCAAAGTTCAATTTCACTCCAGTTTGAATTCTTGTATGCTACATCTGTGAAAAGCTCCAAGATGCCATTGACCAAAGCAGTTGCCCCCTGTTTATAAAGAATCAATATAGTCATCTTTTAGACACTTTCTAAAAATGACGTTTTTACATAATAACATAAAGACTCTATAAGAAGAACTTCACTGGACCGGTTGTTAATACTGTTTTGAATATGTAGTGTGGTTTTCATTAACCCGTGAAAATGTGATAGTCAAAGCGTAATGGTCAGTAAAACACCATAGAGAAGCTGGCAGGCAACTCAGCAGGCAACTCGGTGAAGTTAGCAGGCAACTCAAATGTGATGATTTGTGTAATATCTCAGCAGGTATTTGGCCGATTGTCACGAAATTTTGACACGATTGTACAAAAAGTACAACAAACATATTCATGCATAAATGATATCAAATATTATTAATCACGTGACTGTGTGACGTTGAACGTTCCAGCAGGCAAGTCGTTACATCACAATTGTCGCGATAACTACGTCCCATTTTCACCGATAGTCATCAAACTTTAACCTAAGTGTACAAATGTAATAACGAAGACAACGCCGTATTAGTTATTCTCATGACGTCATCAATCACGTGACCGTGGGAAAAAACATTTTCTCGAGTTCCTATTGAGAAAACATTACGAAACTTTCGAAATATGACAAATAGCACATGGGATTTTACAATCATGAACTTTTAAAATATGACGACATCAATCACGTGACCGTGGGAAAAAAAATCGATATCTAGAGTTCTGACTGAAATAACAGTGAAATCGAAGTACGACAAATTATGTATGTCGTTATTAAAGCCTAACTTTTTTGGAATGTTTTCGTGATTTACTTTTATAAAAACATATAGCACTGGCAATGCACTGGGAATATCGTATTCGTCGTTATTAAAGCTTCACTTTTTTGGCATTTGTAAATGATTAACTCGAATAGAAACATATACTGGAAATATCGTATTCGTCGTTGTTAAATGTTCACTTTTGGCACTTGCACGTGATTTACACATCTTAACCTGCACTGTAATTCCTACCGTTTCTCTGCCGTATCTACGCGTATTATTTTCGCTCGATATGGGCCATCGCTTAAGCTCATCGATTATCAGTCACTAAGCTAGAGCGCGAATCCTAACAAACTCTCTCTCTACACGACACAATATAAAAACCCATACTCAAGGAGCCAACTGTCCAATACTTATATAACCACTATCTATCTTCTATTTGCCATCATTGATTTGTCCCCTATCTGCACGCTTTCAGATATTATTCCTCACCGGTCTTGTTATTGACTTGATTTTTCACAAGCTCACATTACACTCACAGGAAATTATCAACAGGTAATTATCACCCTCGTTCCAAGGTCAAATACACTGTTCTGCCCTAACTCCAAGCCCGTTTTCTACATTTCATTTATAGGCACAACTCTTAACTAACATCCCCAATGCAATACACCATATATAATAGCCATAATTGCACACTTTAACCCACGCACTAACGTCTATCACCATACATTTTATAACCCCACACAGCCGCCTCGGTACGAATACCAGATTTAAATGTTCACTTTTTGGCATTTGTACGTAATTTTCGAACAAAAACATATAACAGGCAACTCGACAGTACAGCAGGTAACTCGTTATACACTGGGAATATTGTATTCGTTGTTGTTACAGCTTCACTTTTTGGCATTTATACGTGATTTACTTTAATAAAAACATATAGCAGGCAACTCAATAGTACAGCAGCTAACTCGTTATGCGCTGGGAATATCGTATTCGTCGTCATTCAAGCTTCACTTTTTTGGAATTTGTACGTGATTTACTTTAATAAAAACATATAGCAGGCAACTCGACAGTACAGCAGGTAACTCGTTATGCACTGGGAATATCGTTTTCGTCTTCATTCAAGCTTCACTTTTTTGGAATTTGTACGTGATTTACTTTAATAAAAACATATAGCAGGCAACTCGACAGTACAGCAGGTAACTCGTTATGCGCTTTGAATATCGTATCCGTCGTTATTGGAGCTTCACTTTTTCGTATTTGTACATGATTTACTTTAATAAAAACATTTAGCAGGCAACTCGACAGTACAGCAGGTAACTCGTTATGCGCTAGGAATATCGTATTTTCGTCGTCATTCAAGCTTCACTTTTTTGGAATTTGTACGTGATTTACTTTAATAAAAACATATAGCAGGCAACTTGACAGTACAGCAGGTAACTCGTTATGCACTGGTAATATTGTATTCTCCATTGTTTAAGCTTCACTTTTTAGGCAGTTGTAAGTGATTTACTCTAATAAAAACATATAGCAGGCAACTCGACAGTACAGCAGGTAGCTCGTTATGCGCTTTGAATATCGCATTCGTCGTTGTTAAATGTTCACTTTTTGGTATTTATACGTGATTTACTTTAATAAAAACATATAGCAGGCAACTCGACAGTACAGCAGGTAACTCGTTATGCGCTTGGAATATCGTATTCGACGTTGTTAAATGTTCACTTTTTGGTATTTATACGTGATTTACTTTAATAAAAACATATAGCAGGCAACTCGACAAGCAGGTAACTCGTTATGCGCTGGGAATATCGTATTCGTCGTCATTCAAGCTTCACTTTTTTGGAATTTGTACGTGATTTACTTTAATAAAAACATATAGCAGGCAACTCGACAGTACAGCAGGTAACTCGTTATGCGCTGGGAATATCGTATTCGTCGTTGTTAAATGTTCACTTTTTGGTATTTATACGTGATTTACTTTAATAAAAACATATAGCAGGCAACTCGATAGTACAGCAGGCAACTCCTTTCGCACTGGGAATATCGTATTCGTCGTCATTCAAGCTTCACTTTTTTGGAATTTGTACGTGATTTACTTTAATAAAAACATATAGCAGGCAACTCGACAGTACAGCAGGTAACTCGTTATGCGCTTTGAATATCGTATTCAACGTTGTTAAATGTTCTTTTTTTGGTATTTATACGTGATTTACTTTAATAAAAACATATAGCAGGCAACTCAACAGTACAGCAGGTAACTCGTTATGCGCTTGGAATATCGTATTCGTCGTCATTCAAGCTTCACTTTTTCGTATTTGTACATGATTTACTTTAATAAAAACATATAGCAGGCAACTCGACAGTACAGCAGGTAACTCGTTATGCACTGGGAATATCGTATTCGTCGTCATTCAAGCTTCACTTTTTTGGAATTTGTACGTGATTCACTTTAATAAAAACATATAGCAGGCAACTCGACAGTACAGCAGGTAACTCGTTATGCGCTTTGAATATCGTATTCGTCGTTGTTAAATGTTCACTTTTTGGTATTTATACGTGATTCACTTTAATAAAAACATATAGCAGGCAACTCGACAGTACAGCAGGTAACTCGTTATGCGCTTGGAATATCGTATTCGTTGTTGTAAATGTTCACTTTTTGGCATTTGTACGTGATTATCTTTATTTAAAACATATAGCAGGCAACTCTACAGTACAGCAGGTAACTCGTTATGACTTTGAATATCGTATTCATCGTTGTTAAATGTTCACTTTTTGGTATATGTACGTGATTTACTTTAATAAAGACATACAGCAGGCAACTCGACAGTACAGCAGGTAACTCGTTATGCACTGGGAATATCGCATTCGTCGTTGTTTAATGTTCACTTTTTGTTATTTGTACGTGATTTACTTTAATAAAAACATACAGCAGGCAACTCAACTGTACAGCAGGTAACTCGTTATGCACTGGGAATATCGCATTCGTCGTTGTTTAATGTCCACTTTTTGGTATTTGTAAGTGATTTACTTTAATAAAAACATATAGCAGGCAACTCGACAGTACAGCAGGTAACTCGTTATGCACTTGGAATATCGTGTTCGTCGTTGTTGAATGTTCACTTTTTGGTACTTATACGTGATTTACTTTAATAAAAACATATAGCAGGCAACTCGATAGTACAACAGGTAACTCGTTATGTACTGGGAATATCGTATTCTACGTTTTTTAAGTTTCACTTTTTAGGCATTTGTAAGTGATTTACTCTGATAAAAACATATAGCAGGCAACTCGACAGTACAGCAGGTAACTCGTTATGTACTGGGAATATCGTATTCGTTGTCATTCAAGCTTCACTTTTTTGGAATTTGTACGTGATTTACTTTAATAAAAACATATAGCAGGCAACTCGACAGTACAGCAGGTAACTCGTTATGCGCTGGGAATATCGTATTCGTCGTCATTCAAGCTTCACTTTTTTGGTATTTGTACATGATTTACTTTAATAAAAACATATAGCAGGCAACTCGACAGTACAGCAGGTACCTCATTATGCACTGGGAATATCGTATTCGTCGTCATTCATACTTTACTTTTTTGGAATTTGTACGTGATTTACTTTAATAAAAACATATAGCAGGCAACTCGATAGTACAGCAGGTAACTCGTTATGCACTTGGAATACCGCATTCATTGTTGTGAAATGTTCACTTTATTGGCATTTGTAGGTGATACACTCTGATAAAAACATATACTATATTACTCCTTATTTTCAAATTTTAAAACACCAGTATAATAAGAATACCAAACCCCCTAATCATATTTGAAAGTAGATATAATACAGCAACACTGTACTATGTCCGCTATATCTACTAATGTTAAAATTGTGCAAATACAATAGAAAGAAAGCTATAGCAAAGACAAATAATACAATATTCATCAAAATTGGGGGGGCTCAATACAGAAACATTAGGAAAATATTTGGGGACACAGACACGCCCCTCCTGATTATTTCCTTATAATTTTTGAAAATATTAGGGAGGTCACTTGCACCAAGTGCCCCACCTCTTGCTACGGCCCTGTGTATTAGAGAAAATCACTTACAAATACTACAAAGTGAGCATTGAACTGTACTGTCGAGTTGCCTGCTATATGTTTCTAATAAAGTAAATCACTTGCAAATACCAAAAAGTGAACATTTAACAATGAAGAATACAATATTCCCAGTGCATAACGAGTTACCTGCTGTACTGTCGAGTTGCCTGCTACATGTTTTTATCAGAGTAAATCACTTAGAAATGCTTAAAAAGTGAAGCTTAAACAATGAAGAATACAATATTTCCAGTGCATCACGAGTTACCTGCTGTACTGTCGAGTTGCCTGCTATATGTTTTTATTAAAGTAAATCACGTATAAGTTCCAAAAAGTGAACATTTAACAACGACGAATACGATATTCCCAGTGCATAACGAGTTACCTGCTGTACTGTCGAGTTGCCTGCTATATGTTTTTATTAAAGTAAATCACGCACAATTACCAAAAAGTGAAGCTTGAATGACGACGAATACGATATTCCCAGCGCATAACGAGTTATCTGCTGTACTGTCGAGTTGCCTGCTATATGTTTTTATTAAAGTAAATCACGTGCAAATTCCAAAAAAGTGAAGCTTGAATGACGACGAATACGATATTCCCAGCGCATAACGAGTTACCTGCTGTACTGTCGAGTTGCCTGCTATATGTTTTTATTAAAGTAAATCACGTACAAATTCCCAAAAAGTGAAGCTTGAATGACGACGAATACGATATTCCCAGCGCATAACGAGTTACCTGCTGTACTGTCGAGTTGCCTGCTATATGTTTTTATTAAAGTAAATCATGTACAAATACGAAAAAATGAAGCTCCAATAACGACGGATACGATATTCAAAGCGCATAACGAGTTACCTGCTGTACTGTCGAGTTGCCTGCTATATGTTTTTATTAAAGTAAATCACGTACAAATTCCAAAAAAGTGAAGCTTGAATGACGACGAATACGATATTCCCAGTGCATAACGAGTTACCTGCTGTACTGTCGAGTTGCCTGCTATATGTTTTTATTAAAGTAAATCATGTACAAATACGAAAAAGTGAAGCTTCAATAACGACGAATACGATATTCCCAGCGCATAACGAGTTACCTGCTGTACTGTCGAGTTGCCTGCTATATGTTTTTATTAAAGTAAATCACGTACAAATTCCAAAAAAGTGAAGCTTGAATGACGACGAATACGATATTTCCAGCGCATAACGAGTTACCTGCTTGTTGAGTTGCCTGCTATATGTTTTTATTAAAGTAAATCACGTATAAATACCAAAAAGTGAACATTTAACAACGACGAATACGATATTACCAGCGCATAACGAGTTACCTGCTGTACTGTCGAGTTGCCTGCTATATGTTTTTATTAAAGTAAATCACGTACAAATTCCAAAAAAGTAAAGCTTGAATGACGACGAATACGATATTCCCAGCGCATAACGAGTTAGCTGCTGTACTATTGAGTTGCCTGCTATATGTTTTTATTAAAGTAAATCACGTATAAATGCCAAAAAGTGAAGCTGTAACAACAACGAATACAATATTCCCAGTGTATAACGAGTTACCTGCTGTACTGTCGAGTTGCCTGTTATATGTTTTTGTTCGAGTAAATTACGTACAAATGCCAAAAAGTGAACATTTAAATCTGGTATTCGTACCGAGGCGGCTGTGTGGGGTTATAAAATGTATGGTGATAGACGTTAGTGTGTGGGTTAAAGGGTCCGGTTAAAGTGTGCAATTATGGCTATTATATATGGTGTATTGCATTGGGGATGTTAGTTAAGAGTTGTGGCTATAAATGAAATGTAGAAAACGGGCTTGGAGTTAGGGCAGAACAGTGTATTTGACCTTTGAACGAGGGTGATAATTACCTGTTGATAATTTCCTGTGAGTGTAATGTGAGCTTGTGAAAAATCAAGTCAATAACAAGACCGGTGAGGAATAATATCTGAAAGCGTGCAGGGGACAAATCAATGATGGCAAATAGAAGATAGATAGTGGTTATATAAGTATTGGACAGTTGGCTCCTTGAGTATGGGTTTTTTATATTGTGTCGTGTAGAGATAGAGTTTGTTAGGATTCGCGCTCTAGGTTAGTGACGATGAGCTTAAGCGATGGCCCATATCGAGCGAAAATAATACGCGTAGATACGGCAGAGAAACGGTAGGAATTACAGTGCAGGTTAAGATGTGTAAATCACGTGCAAGTGCCAAAAGTGAACATTTAACAACGGCGAATACGATATTTCCAGTATATGTTTCTATTCGAGTTAATCACTTACAAATGCCAAAAAAGTGAAGCTTTAATAACGACGAATACGATATTCCCAGTGCATCACGAGTTACCTGCTGTACTGTCAAGTTGCCTGCTAAAAGTTTTTATAAAAGTAAATCACGAAAACATTCCAAAAAAGTTAGGCTTTAATAACGACATACATAATTTGTCGTATTTCGAAAGTTTTGCAATGTTATTTCAGTCAGAACTCTAGATATCGACTTTTTTTCCCACGGTCACGTGATTGATGACGTCATATTTTAAAAGTTCATGATTGTAAAATCCCATGTGCTATTTGTCATATTTCGAAAGTTTCGTAATGTTTTCTCAATAGGAACTCGAGAAAATGTTTTTTCCCACGGTCACGTGATTGATGACGTCATGAGAATAACTAATACGGCGTTGTCTTCGTTATTACATTTGTACACTTAGGTTAAAGTTTGATGACTATCGGTAAAAAGGGGACGTAGTTATCGCGACAATTGTGATGTAACGACTTGCCTGCTGGAACGTTCAACGTCACACAGTCACGTGATTAATAATATTTGATATCATACATGCATGAATATGTTTGTTGTACTTTTTGTACAATCGTGTCAAAATTTCGTGACAATCGGCCAAATACCTGCCGAGATATTACACAAATCATCACATTTGAGTTGCCTGCTAACTTCACCGAGTTGCCTGCTGAGTTGCCTGCCAGCTTCACTATGGTAATGAAAATCACTCTAACAGTAACAGTATCTTTACAGCGTATCTGTAGTTTCCACCTGAGAAACGAATAGAAAACAACATTCTTAGCACAGGAATTGATCCTGCGTCAAGGCTGTTGTGCGATAGTGAGATAGCGACGACTTTTTTCAGGACTATTTAGATATGCCAATTGCCACCACAAAATTCACACAAGGCTAGATAACCATGCGTTACATAATATCTGGAGAGGACTTAGGAAAAAATATCGATATGGGCTAGAAATTTGTCCTAGAATAAAAGGCGGGGCCTCTTATTCACGTGACATTTATTTCTATCAACAAAAATTTTACGTCGTATTATATTTTTATCCTTATGTTATTGATTTGGTGTACTGGACATGGAATCCATTCCTCGCGCAGTGCGCTCTGGTCGGAGACAAGTGTCCGCACCGCTACACTAACGTGGCATTACTGAGCCGACGTGTAACTAAAATTAGCTTTAGTACTATTGGTATCGTACGAATCGAAAAGCTTTTTGCTAGCATGTGAAATTTTCAGCACATTCTTTCCGGAAACAAAATTAAATACCCGCAATAATTTATCACGCTACTATCATACAGTGTGTTTTATGCATGTTAACATTCTAAAAAGGCGCAAAATTGTTTCGGTGAATAATCAGGGGCCATATGTTTGTTACCCTGGTTCCAGAGCCTCGAACGTCTCTCTATTTAGTGGAAAGCAAGATAAAGCCTCTGGCCTCTCGAAGCGCTATTTCGACTTCTGCAAGGTTCAGAATCTGAACTTGGTCGCTGATTGGCCAATTGACGCGTGGCCATGGAAACCAAGAAATTCTGACAGTTTCTTTTCGCTCAACCTCGAAGGCCATTAATAGAGACGTTCGAGGCTCTGGAACCAGGGTATGTGTTTGTACGAGTTTTGTTTGATATTTAGTTTAGTTGATTGGGAAGAATTGTGAAAAATTAATTTGTGGAAATCCATCCTCTTCTATTTTGTCCTTCTAACAGAGGCTTATTTTATTACCCTGCAAACAGAGACCCAGGTAACAGAACCTTTACCTCATGTTTCTCGGACTTAAAAGTCGAAGTTTTGGCTATTTGTTCTTTCAGCACAAATTCAAACAAACAACGCGAAAACCCAGAGACGTGAATCGGCAAGTACTAAAACAAAGAGAATTCAAAGCTTTGCTAGCATTTTACGTCTTTTGTTTGCAAACTAACAACTTGAATTGGACTGAACCGTAAAAGATCGATTGACGTCGGTGACGAAGGCGCATGCGCATGCTCAACCCACATCGAAGACTTTTCTGAAAATACTAGCTTATACATTATTATATGCTTAACGGCTTTATTAAGAAATGACCGTATCGGTCACAGGTCGATGCCCACATTTATGGTCCTTAGCTTCGTCCCAGGCTCCTTTTCGCTGCGCGGCTTCTCGTTAGTGACGTCACGTTTGATTTGCCGCTTTCCCAAGCAGTATCAGCGCTACAACATTCCGCCATTTTGAAAACAAAATACCGCGTTGCATCATGGGGCCTAGGAAAAAGAGCTGACAAAGGAGAAGCCTGGGAACGAGGCTATATAGTACTGAGCTTTAACCGGAAGTTGAACACCGGACGCTTATAGGATGATCTAAGGATTGCTGTGTTGCGAAAGCACAGAAAGTCCACAAAAAGTTTACGGGTTATCCTTCCAATCATCCGATCCGAAGTCCCTCCAATAACTCGTAAATGCTTTGCAAGCACGAGTTAAAGAGGAAATCAAGAGTGGAAAAGGGATTTACAACGGCAAGAAAACAACTCCAAAACGAAAAATTCATCATGTAATATTTTCAAGTTCTCAAAAAAAAGTTAAAAGAAAACGTCAAGTACTTGCTTTGCCATCTTTTCTTCTTCTATGACAAAATGATTATCTCATTTCTCACCTCAGGACGATCCGGTGTCTTTTTGTTTGGCGCATCCAGCGGGAAGAAGATTTTGAATTTCTTGAAGAGATAAACAGGAAGTTACGAGAAATAAAAAGTTATCCAGGAATATCATTCAATTTGATATCCTCTTTCATGATATCATCTAGCAATACACAATGGTACCTCAAGGAACTTTTCGCACATCTGAAAAGCCTCTCCAGCTGTTATCATCTCACTCAAGTCACCACCAAGGCAAGTGAGGAAGAAAGAGAATCCTTGCTCTCCCATCTCCAGAACTCGCTCCGTCAGCCAGCTAGAAAGATGTTTACAATAAAACGCATCAGCAACAATCAAAAGTAACCTACAAATAATAAGTATCATGATCATTGAGTGCCACTGCAGCCCTCTTCACAGCTGCTTTTAACATGTCCCTTTTGTTAGGAATACCCCCATGCTTTGCAGTCTACAGCTAACAATAAAAGTAAACTTCTTGAAACTTTATATTTTAGCCGAATGTTAAATGCAAAGTCGCATCATTTTTTTGGGTAGGGATAGAAATAGTCAATAGCTTGTGAATGCCATTTTCTTATCCAGATTGGATAGCTTTCTCAAAAGCGCGCACTGTAACCCCCTACCGCTCAGAAAAAAAAGATGAATCATCAGAGGTATTTCCAGGGCGTGGAGATGACATTTATCTACCTTAGATCGTTAGACCTGGAATATCCCTTGCACGACTTGCTCAGTCTCAGACTGTGCTCTGATAGCTTGAATATGGGCCGCATCAATTTCTGCTTTTCGGCTTGAATATCATGGTCCGGACAGTAAGAACGTAAAGTAATCTCACTTTTTTTGACCTTCAAAGCTCTTGCTAGGTACGACAATCTATCGGTTAATAGCTCGAATATGGGCCGCATCAATTTCTGCTCTTTGGCTTGATTATCATGGTCCGGAGAGTAAGAACGTAAAGTAATCTCACTTTTTTTGACCTTCAAAGCTCTTGCTACGTACGACAATCTATCGGTGTCACATTGTACACTGATGGGACTGTGGAGCATTCTGATTCGTAGAGACTTGGCAATGTTGAATAACTTCTCTCTAAGGTATCCATTTTGGGTAAAGATTGCGTCAAGTATCTTCTGGAGATCTACATAGTCGCTTAATCTGAGGATCGCCAATACTGCTAGTTCTTCAACGAGTTGAGAATTCAGTGAATTCAAAAGCACTAAATACTTCGTCTCCGCCGCCTTGGGACAAGGAAAGCTAAGACAACAAAGTACAGGTCCTAGAACCAGCTTCAGGGTTTCTGCGTCCGAAGGGGCGTGGTACAGGATGACCCGAATGAGCGAGCTGGGCGGGGCCAGGTACCAGTGTGCTGTGTGGTCGCGGACGAACTGTGCTATCTGACAGAGAACCATCCAATTCAGAGTGATTGGTCTGGACATCAGTTGAACTGCGAGCCAATTATCAGCGTCAAACTGATCAGTCTGACAATACAAAATACATGCACTTTAATGCCATTTTTATACACATCATTTTAACCTAAAATAATTTTAAGAAAAAACAAATATCAGTGTAAAATTACCTTTGGATTTCGTTTTATTTTCAGCTACTACTCATAACTTAAACAAAAACCCGGATTTTCCCTGTTAGCTCAAGCTTTTTTCTCTGTCCTCCCCAAAATAGTAATCACAATAGTAATTGTGATTCTTCTTTAAATAAAAACATTATTGAGTGGTAAAATCAAGCATATACAGATGATAACAGTTTGCTCATCTTAAATGTTTAATCGACCCAGTCCAATCGAAATCTTGCAAAATCCAAGTTCGAGTTAGGTGGTACTGTATCTATAGAACTTACGTCAGTTAAAGGCAGAGGCACTCTTGGAAGAAACAGCCCAATCAGTCCTATAAGATCCCGGATCTCATTTCCCGAATGTATTCCTCTCATGGCTTCCTCGTCGTGGTCAGGCCTTTTCAGAATACACTTGCGATGATGTGCAAATGCCGCTTGTGTCAATCTTTCATCCACACTCAGGACATCAAACAGGAAAGCAAATGTGGAGACGTCCACAATGGTATCTCGTGGCCAAATAGGTTCTGGGCGTTTGCTCTCTTTCTCGTCTTCCATTGCTTCAAGACTGTACGACTTGGAGTCAGATCTGCCAGCGAGATCACATAACGTGAAGGGCAACTTGTCAGTGTCGCAGTGACCAAGGATCTGACCCAAGAAGCAGCTCACCAAAGCTGCAGAGATTTCAAATGCCAAGTTTGTAGCCGCAGCATCGCATTGACGAAACTGCAATGCTTGGATAATGGCACACCATGTCTGAATTTCCAAATCCACGGTGCCAATCCTTATTGTGTGCGGCTGCCGAACCCTTTGCTCATTTGGTTCGACGTCTGATTTTTGGAGGTTGAACTGGACCATTTTAACTGCCGAGACAGTAGCCAAGGGAACATCTTCGTTTGTTATGCATCTCAGCTCGTCTCTTGTCAAATCCACATTCCGTAAAACGTTAAGAGCGATCTCAACACCGATCCAAGGCAAAAGATGCTTATCCTTGAAGACCCTGCAAACTACAGACCTCGCATTCAGTGTTGTCATATCTGAAATAACCTAGAGAGGTACACTGATTGATTGCGGTATATAAATGTACAATAATAACTAACAGGGGCGGATCTATAGGTGGGTCGAACGGCCCCGCCCCGCCCCCTTACTTCCATATATTTGGCTTAAAAATAACAACAAAACATATATAAGGAAATCTATGAAGGAACAACGAATCCGTCCTCCATTCCTGAAAACCTTGCTCCCCTCTATATAGAACTTCTGGATCCACACCTGACTAAAACGCACGTTTATGAAACGAAGGTTGCACTCCTAGAATCTGTGTATCGTAACTCGCAGTGCTTCAGGGGTATCAAGTAAATAAGCGTGAATGAAATACAAATACAGGTTTCAAAAGCTGTAGAATTCTTGTTTATGTCCTTATGGACATTCACATGGCTTTCAGATACAAGATTTAGCCGTTTATGCGCTACCCATGTACCACCGCGGGTTACGACACATTGACTCTCGAGTGCAACCTTTTATGAAATAGGTGTATACGTCCTTTTTCACCTAAACTTCCTTCCCATTAAGGAATTTCGTTTATCCTTTGTTTCATCTTGGCGAGATTAACGTGACAACTTACTTTCCAAATCCAATTCTTCAAGCCATCCAGTCAGAACGTCTTTCCTTCTGTGTGACATCTTGGGATTGAGGACAACCAGCAGCCAAAGTCTGGACAGCTCATCACACAGCGTCCCACAACTGAAGATGTCAAAGAAGTTATGATTTAAAAAATATCTCAGGGTGGTAAGATGACCTTAATCTTTTACGAGGTATCAAAATACACGACCAATAATCATTTTAGGGTAAATACTTTTTGGAGAAATGCATATTGCGTTGTCCAACGCTTTTAAATAATGATAAAATACGTATCTGATTCTCCTGGTTTGTATTATACACACTTTCAATGGGGGGGGGGGGACGTGTATAGTGCATTTTTACCTGAAAGGAGTAGCAGTGAACGACATAGCGAGCGAGGTTATGGGTAGATCAAGAGACTGTGTCCTCCATAACGATTTTGCATAAACATTTTCATTTTCTATGGATAGATACAGAGAGCCTGTCCTCCATGTCCATTCATTATTTTCCAGATGATCAACAAGGGTCTTTGTCATGATAAGGAGTATTTCGTCAATGTCTTCATAGAGGAGACTATAGACTGTATCCAAAAGTTCAGTAGGGAGGTAATTGCTGCGGAAATGCTCCGTGCAGGTGCCTGGAAAAAAGAGAGTTTCCTGTGATATCTAAACTCCGTTTATAACACCATTTACCACAGGTAGCCCATTTACTGATGCGATATTCACTATTCTGCTGTATTGACTGTCGTCAATAATTAACTTAACCACTTTCTCTGGTTTCCGTCCTTCAACGGAATTACATGCTTTTTGATTGGTCAGTGCCTTATTCATAGGTGGCGTGATTTGAAACTATTTTATCATTGCTTTCTAATATGAACATTCTAATGGTTTCACCTTTTATTACAGGGCTACTGATTCTGAAAGGTCTCTTGCAATGGCGGGTTTCCTCTTGGGGCTCTTGAGATTCTTGAGTGTATGAAGGGCTGGCAGGAGTGTTTGAAGATATTTTGATTTCAGGAATAAGGGGTTTCTCTAATCTGTAGGTTGCAATGAAGAATTGAGAGATATCTGCTTTAGATATCACCCAATGACTTTCTTCATCAACACCTGAAATGGAAGAAACATTAACATTGTTAGATTTCGGATCATTCTATGCATTCAGAGCTTTGAGCACAAGGACTCATTTCAAACAAATATAAGCGGTTCACTCGATTTGAACAACTAAATTTAAAATATATAAACACACAGCGTCCTTTGAATGGTCAGCACCTTGGGGTGACATCGAACACTGAAAACATTAAGAAGAATATCCAAAACCACAGAAAGGCAACAGGCAGACCTTAAATTATTGGTCAAAGAGCTTAAAATCCAAATTCTTTGCGTTGGACTTTATTCTTTGTGATTTCTCTACATTCTCAATTATTTGAGAAATGTATATAATTTCATTGAAAACCTAAAAAGCATATAACGATTAACATAGAACAAAACCATTTTCTAGAGCGGTATAAGTAGTTGTAATGTCACCGTGTGTCGTACAATTTCCAAAAGCCATATTGATATTCATATTTACAAAAGGGTATACAAATGCACTTTGAAGGGGGAGGTAATGGAAATGTTTGACGATTTGAAGAGTTTCGAAATTACAAGCAACGGAAAACTGATAATATAATGTGGTGTGATAATATAATATCGAGGGCTATCTCAAATTAGCCACGCCATGTAATGACCATCGAGTGGTCGTTAAATAAATACCTGGTCCTGTGGTAGCGTCTGGCACCCCATCCATGACATTGATTTCTGCATGGCAATGCTGGCCATTCTTGTTCAACAGCTCATCCATCAACTGAAAGGCATTGTCTACCATTTCAATCTTATCAGGATCATTCAAAAGCATGCTTGCCAACTTGAGAAGTTCATCTTTGTTCAATTGATAAAGTGAGTCAGTGATTGGTAGGTGGTAGGTTGCTCTCTCGGGATGGCAAATCCTTTCAAGAGCTGTCTCTTGCACATGTTGGCACCAAGGACTCTGTGACTGGCATGAGCAGTGGGCAGAAGTGATCTTGCGGCGATCAAAGAAAATGGTCACAAAAAACAAACCAAAAACCTTTGCACTTAGTCGACAACCTGGAAGATAACCACAACCACACTGTTTTGCACTGTACACTTTAACTAAAATGTGCTTTGAACACGCATGGACGCCGCAGAAAACAGAGAGTTGAGGAAAAGAATAAAAAAAGACGCGTCACAAATGAATGGTAAATTTTCAAATGTTTAGCCGTTTTAGTGCTAATTCACAAACAGAAGTCCCTAAATCTACCCCCGTTTCGGCTGAGAAAAAAACTTTGCTACTTCAGATAACAAATAATTGAGCATTTTAGTATATTTACAGCCTTTTTTAGGATCTTTTAAATGGACTTACCAATTTGCTTCATGTTTTCAGGTGTCAACCTAGCTGTCAGAGGGTGACAAAAATTTGCAATTTTCATTACTTTTTCTTTATCTACAGGGAAGGAACTTGAGATCACTTTCAACTGAAGCTCGTCTGGGACTGTTTCCCATTGGTCTTGTACATAACTGATGGGGAAATTTGCAGAAAGAATTTTGCAGCAGCAGTCCACTAGCGATCTGACGCAAGCCTCTTTCACTGTCGTCCGTTTTAAAGACGATGTCGAATTGTCTTCAAGATCGTGATACATCTTGAATCTTTTAGACGGCAGGGATGACAAAAAAGGGGTGACAGAATCAAAACCTGATGAGCTTGAAGAACAAGCCACAAAAGGACTAGCTGATGGAATTGGGTTACCCGAAACATCGATGAAAGCCTTGCTGTTCTTGCTCTTGTTCAATAGCTGATCGAGATGCTCTTGAGCAAAATCTACAACAGGAGTGTTGGAATATCGATTAAGAAGAGAGCCTGTTAGCTTTAGGAGCTTTATTCTGTCAAGTTTCTGAAGTGACTCGTTGATAGGACTGAGGTAATATTTAATCTTTTCAGGATAATTGATCCGCATAGCAACTGCTTTCCTAACATGGGCGCACCATCTATTCATGGGATCATCCTTGGCCCTGTTCTTACGATAGTTGCATGTACAGTCTACAGAGGTAAAGTTGCCACGATCAAAGTGAACGGTCACAAAGTAGTCCCTTGAATAAGAGTTTTTAACGTTAGCCCTTATTTCACAACCTGTTGGAAAAGAAGAAATAATCAGAACATTCTTTAATTTTTCTTCTCCATTCTTCAAGCTTCGCTTTGCTACCTTTTGCTATGCGGACTTAAACAGGATTGCATTTGATCGCATTGGACTCTGACTCTGATTCACGCAAAACATAAAAATGGTAAATGCTTATCGCCCTTTAAGCAGGTTAGCAATATTTTACGCAGAATGTAAAATGGGGTAAATACTCTCTACAAACTAGAAAGATGCGTAAAAATAGATTTTTGTGTTGTGTTTGACATTGCTAATTAAAAATGACGTAATCGAATTGAATGCCTTGTTTCCAGTCAACTGGGGATATGCTCCCGGAAAACATAATGTTTGTACAAAAAAAACAGAGTGCTATCATTGTAGAAATAGACCACCTTAGGCATGATGTTGAAAAACAACGAGTTATTTAGCCTCGTTTCCTGGCTTCTATTGGCTTTGCGGTTAATGACGTCACTTTTGATTTGCCGCTCGCAATGAATGTCGGTACAGCTTATCGCAGGGAATGTTTGCCAACACTATGAGTTATTTTCAGATATAAGGAGGAAAATCCAACACATGCGAATGTGAAATTCAAAGGATTGAACAACCATATGGACTGTCTGAGAAACAGATCAAAATACTGGATTTGAAATCGGCCTGACATTCTCATTTCACAGTCCATTTCTTACCATAGTTTCTGGTTTGCTACCCCCTTAAACAATATCAGTGAGTGTGCAGTCACGGAGGACGCGTAATTAGATATGAGGGAGGAGGGAAGTGACAGAAGTGAAGCAAAGTTTTAGTCCTGTGTTAGTGGATTGAGGTTCAGTGTGTTTATGTGTGGGTGTGTTTTAATTTTCTTTCGTTTAGCAAGGAGACATTTTGATAAAGACCGTGAAAATGTTAGCACCTAAACACAACAGTCAACTTAAACAGTGAAGTTAAACAGCGGGATTCTGAACGTTCTTATTATTTAAATCTCGCCGGTTAACCGGAGGGGTACAGAATGCAGGTGCAGGTTGCAGATCGGGTTCAGGTCGGGTGCAGGTCGGGTTCAGATCGGGTTCAGGTCGGGTGCAGGTGCAGGTTGCAGATCGGGTTCAGGTCGGGTGCAGGTCGGGTTCAGGTCGGGTGCAGGTCGGGTGCAGGTACAGGTTGCAGGTCGGGTGCACGTTGGATGCAGTTTGAGTACGAAATGCAGGTCGGGTGATTTTACTGTTTTTTTTTCTACCTCCTCTATTTCATTCAATTTCTACGGCTCACGTGACGCTCAGATTCTCTTTCATAACTAAGCATAAGCAATCCCGTGACTTTGCTGCACATCAACCAAACTTGGGTCAATTAATGTATAACGGTAGATGGACAAGTGAAAAAAATATGTATAGGTGGTTGCGTCACAGATCACGTGACCGTTGAAAAACTACGTATATCTCGCCATTGATTTGCTGCTCATCAACCAAAAATAAATTGAATAAACTCCAAAATGTGGTGACTGTATCTATTAGATAAATGGTTTACATTCTAGTATATAGCTTTTTTTGATAAGTGCAATGGACAGCAGGGGTGGATCTAGACATTTTCGAAGGGGAGAAAGGGGGGTGCACCGGTACGTTAAACATGTAGGGGAGGAAAATTCGTGGGTTTACGTTGTTATACAATTTTTACTGAGATATTTATACTGTTATACGTTACTTGACCCAAGTTTGCTTGATGTGCAGCAAATCGCTGGCGATATATTCGTATTATTCCCAAGGTCACGTCATTGCTTAGCAATAAACGGAAATCTAAGTATTCGATATTTTAACGCGTCACGCGAGCCCTAGAAATTCAATGAGATAGAGAAACAAAAAGAAAAAATAGGCCCGTAACGTGCATGTTATCATATATCTCTAGGTTATTTCTTAGTATAATAATACTATAAAAAGTATTGATGAACGGTAGACTCCCAAAGATTAAAAAAAAGAAAAAAAATTCAGCGGGGAGGAATCGAACCCGTGGTCTCATGCAACTTACGGACTCCGATCACTGACCTAAACCACTTAGCCACAAAACAAAACACCATAAAATAAATATTCTAAAAATAATCTCATTAGTGTTTGTATTGAACTGTTCGAAAAGACACGTCGAGCATGTCGAATTCCAGTTACTTTTTCTTTCACAAAGATGAAATACCTGCTACAATTGATCACAATACTCTTGTACAATATGTATTTTGCTTAATATAATATCAAAAGTGCAAAATCATCATTCGTAAGTAAATTTACGGGGGCAAGTTCTTGTGCGAAGAAAACCTCAATAAAGCTTTGCAACTTGATTTAATGTCAAAAGGAATCGGATACGGGCGAAAAACCCCAAGCTTAAATACTCGAAATGACCAAATGAGAGCGTTTTTACATGAGCTCGTGTGTTTGGGCACGTATTGCAAACTCTTTATAAATCAATAACTTGACGTAAAGTTTGAACGATCATTCGGAATGTGAATAGAATGCAGCCGCGTTCGAGTTTATCAAAGCAAGCTACCATAGGAGCGAATATGTGAGAATTGTTTAAAAACCCCAAAATCTTTTGATTATTTTGATATCTTCTTCTTTATAAAGTGATTCTAGGCTGGCGCTTCGTAACGATCATATCCCGAAGTCAAATTTTCCCAGCAAACACCGCGGCAAATCTTAATTCTTTCTTTTTTTTTTTTTCGACGTGATGACATAGCATCTACTCGAACATGCGAAGTAGCTACAAAAACTATAAAATCACCCGACCTGCATTTTGTACTCAACCTTCATCCGACCTGCAACCTGCATTTTGTACCCTCCGTATCGGTGCGTTTGAGGTTTTTGGATAGTGTCCCTGCAAACCGAAATCGCACAAAATCCTACTCAGAGTTTCATCAGCTTTCGTACATTGGATCCAGAAAGTTCTTCCGGAGCTGTTTGAAAGAATTTCTCGAACGATATATATAAATGTGCAAGAGTTGTATTGTACCTTAAATTCTATAGGTTTCACATAAGTTATATCAAAAAAATTTTGCCAATCAATATTTAAGTGATCTTTCCAGTAAATTAAAATTTTTAATTATGCACTTTGTCATTTGAAACCCCCACCCCCATGGTCCCGGGGAAGTGGGTCAAGTCAGTTTCTGATTTGAGACTTTCTTCTGTAGCAAGCAGTTCTGTGTATTAGACTATGTCAAGCTGCACGACAATATGTGCGAAAACAAATATGAGTGATAACTAATGCAAAATGAAGATTATTTATTTTTCCATTTTTTAGTAATGATAATCTTAATTGTTATTGGTACAAATGTACTCAGTTAAGTGCACTTGCTTTGAAAGATATTTAAGATGACTTGTTATCTCAAATGCCAGGTAGTTTCCTATAGTTTGCATCCTGAGGGGAAGGGGCATTTGACTGCAGTTTTTCCCCGAGGGGGTGGGAGCTTTTCTCTGTTTTCTACAGGATCAAAGTCTAATCCCCCACCCTTCCCTGGTGGTTTCAATTGACTAGTGCATTAATTTTTTTGATAAGGTTCTTTTGAAAAGCCAGCTTATCCTGTAGTTATCTCTTAGATTATGTAAACTAAATAAAAGAATTTAAAATTATGTCTAATTTATGTCGTTTTGAATTGAATCTACTCTTTGTCACAAGGCGATAAGCATTTGGTTAGGTTAGACCATGTTTACCTGTTTGGATGATGGTAGGTATGCAATAACGATTAGAAGAATCTGAACTTGATGATCCAACAGTAGCAGGAAACTCTGCAGGGAAAGAACTTGAGATCACTTTCAACTGAAGCTCGTCTGGGACTGTTTTCCATTGGTCTTGTACATAACTGATGGGGAAATTTGCAGAAAGAATTTTGCAGCAGCTGTCAACCAGCGTTGGCAAAGCCTTGGGCGGCGAAGATGAAGAATTATCAAAATAGTCATCATAGCATCGATGAGCGTGTCCATACTCGTCGTGGTATATAGACATTTTGAATTCACTTCGGGACTGGGACTTCAAAAAACATCTTTCGATTTATGTCCCTCGAATCGCGAATACGTTTAGAATCCAAGCAGTAGCCGTTGTATTGAGCGTTTCACTGCTTGGAATCTAGAATAAATTACTTCCGCTTTTCCACGAATTCTGGACTCGTTACGTCTTCCCACAACTCTTTGCGACGCGCAGGCTGTGGGAAGTCTGGGTGAATTTTAATTCTAATTTTAATTTTAATTTTAATTTAATTTTTAATTTAATTAAAATTGTTTGTCGGGCCACCTGTTGTGAGCCTGCGATAGCTGGCCGCTATTTGTTTCCAAGATGGCGGTTCCCTTGTGAAAGCAATGGCTTTAGAGAAGTTATGTTAGAAGGTTGGACTAGAAAACACTATGATAAAACTTTCACTTGCAAGTCGAACTTTACTGCGATCTAGTTTCGTGAACGTAGCTCAAATTCGAGCTTTTTCTGCTGTGAAACCTCAAGGTAAATATATGTCGTATTCTTTTCCACCTAACCGTTTATCCCGGCCCTACCAATCGGTAATTCCGATAATCAATAATAATCAATAGTAATCGATCAAAAATCAAAATCAATCAATCGATAAATATCTGAAATCAATAGAAATCGATACTTATACAGTTTCAATAACGTGAAACTGTGTGAGTATTGATTATTATCGATTTTTATCAAAAAATATTGAAATCTTATCAATTATTATTGATTATATTGATAAATATCGATTTCTTCAATTCCGTCAAAATGTATCATCCTTAACCGACATGATAAATTGTTTGACTGCTTTTTCAAAAAATAAAATCAGATAAACGAGGTAAGATAAACAAAGTGAGTCTTTATCGTGCTTCAAAAGGGCTCAATTTTACCATGCAAACCACATTCAAGATATACAAGATATCGAGCCGCGCTTCTTCCGCGCCAAACCTCGACGTCTAAACCAATTACATGCGGCACTGCAAAAGTTCGACACTGTTTTAAACGTCGAGCCTTGTTGTGCCGCATTTGTTTTGGTTTTTGCAATGCAACAGTAACTTTTTGACCCATTGGAACGACGCAATTGGTATGGCATCTGAATCAACATTGTGTTGATCTAGATGAATCAGGGAGCTTGAGAAACGACGACGGCAGAAAACAATGGAATTTGGTTAAGAATTCAATAGCAGCAAGGCGAAATGCATTCTGTCTGATAGATTTCAGCCGTTTTCCATAAAACCATGACGTGACAATTTTAAGTTTCACCCTCAGTAAAGGACGCGGACGTTTGCACTATAAACTCTACTCCACTAACTTCGTTCCCTACTGTAGAAATAATGTCCTTAGTTAATTTTTATCTGTCTCTGACTATAATGTTTTGCTTATTCCATTGCAATCAAATTTTTATTGATCGCCACATGCAAGAACATCTTTTTCGATCGTGTTGTCCTATATAAGAAATATAAGAAATCAATAAAACCCGATATTAATCGATAATAGTCAATATGATTGAGTACTCTTGGGCTGTGAGTATCGATTTATTATCGATTTCCAATATCAATCAGTAATAATCAACTGATTAATATAGATTAATATTGATTAATTCGATTAGTTTCCAATGATCAATTTTTATCGATTGGTAGGGCCGGGTGTTTATAAACGTCATAGCTGTCGACCCAACTTGGACAAAAATCTTGTGAAATACAGTAAATATGTGTAAAAAAAAACCAAGAATGCCAATGCGGGAGAATACAGAGAATTCTGTTTTCAATTCTCTTGAACATTTTCCCCTTATGATTTCCAAAAGATGTGTGTTAGTTAGCCTCCTTCTCAGGCAGCTCTACTATACTCTGTAATGGCCTTTATTCAGATTTGGGATACCTATGTTTGCGTTTTTAGGACGCGGGATACTGGTACCGAGGGGGAGGGAGGAGGGGATAAAAGAGTTGCCTGCCATATATCGAACGGTTGGTACATTGCGTGTCGCCTCAGTGGACACGACACGTTGCCTACCTGACCGGGGGTGACACAGGTAACTAATGTCGCAACAAAAAAATCCTTGTTAGTTGCGAAAAAAAACATGGCAAGCGAACGCGAAGCTTCTACTTCAAAGCGAACTCATTCCTAGATATGTCAAAAGCCATTTGACATTTGCTAGTATGGGATACAACAAGGTTTACAGGAAGTTATTGAAAAGAAAGGAACCATAGATTCTAAAAAGCGAATTCGATGCTGAATGTTTGCCTTCACCGGCGGCAACGTGATCAAGCTCGATCAGCACTGTTCTGTTGTCTTTATTGACTTGGATGTTTTCAGCTTGGTTTAGAGTTTTCACTTCAATTGAGACTTCGCCGTCTCGGTTTTCACTTCAATTGAGGCTTCGCCGTCTTAGGTCTTTAGCGTTCTAAGCACAGAAGCATAAACCCGAATTTCGGACCAACTATAGAATACAGGACTTCGCACCTTGATTACTATAGAACAGCGCAATAAATACAATGGAAATGCAAATAAGTTTGGATGTGGCCATGAATTCTTTAGGTTTTCGAATTGCTTCGTCTCAGTGAGAGACTCAATAAAACGATCCACATGTGGATGAATTTCTACTCTTCCTCCTGGTTAGTATCATATTCTTTACAAATTCCTAATTAACCTCCCATAGATGGTAGAAAACGTTATGCGCAGTGCCACATGCGCAGATGTCATCCAGTGTGTCAATATATGGTAGGCATCTCTCTCTTTCTTCTTCCTTTTTTTCGCCCCCCCCCTCCCCCCTGCGTTATTTTTCTCCTCTATTCGCCACAGGAATACCGCATCGAAAAAAGAACGCTTTTTCTTACCGTTAGAAGAGATGCCTGTGGAGGAGGCTATGTGTTAGTGTGGGTTAATAGAACCTGCGATATTGAGTTACATATTTTGGTGAACCTTCGGAAAAAAAAAACTGTGAAAAAGAAGGCCAGGGTCATTTGTGACGTAGATCGAGATGTCAACCAAAACACATAAGAAAATATATGTGCATGCTTTAAAATATGCGCTTTAGAATGTATTAACATAGTTTTAAGCGCTTTATAAATAAATAATTATTGTTAAATTATTATTATTATATACTAGTCCCCTTCTTCATGTCTTCTTAGTTGTTGATGAAGATCATTGTGTGGCTACAAATTTTCCTGTAATCTTAGTATCTAAACCTGATACTACTAATTGTTCAGCTTCACGAAAACAAACCTGCAAAATATAGCAGACTTTTTTAGGTTGTGGGTTGTTTTTGGCACATTTGCTGCTTCAATGGCATTCCCATGAGTATGTTTCTCTTTTTAAAACTTAAAATGATAAACATAATGATAGTTTGTTTTTTTCAAATAAAATCCTCTGCTTTACAAGGTTTTCCTACTCTTTTTAAATATTTTGTTTTATTACCATCTCAGAATTCAAATGAGTTTATGAAAAAACTTTTCTTACTCATGAATGGTCGTTATACTTGTTATTGGACAGCCTAGGTTTGTACTACAACCTAAATGACAAATAGTGTTTTTTTTTTTACCTATTATCGGATGCTATTACTACCTATTATCAGACAGCAGATTTGTGAAAACAATGCAAAAATTATGCTTATTTTTAACTGAAATAACACAGACAATAATTGCTGAAAATGTAGTTTCTTCTCTGTAACAAATACAAAACTCATGTGTCACACTTGTTGGGAGCTGCATGGCAGTTATTGTCACAATTTACTGCAATTTTCTGTCCTCACATCTTTTGAGTCAAAGAATTGATTTTTTGTCACTACTGTATCTTGCGATGGATGCCTGAGAAATAAAGAATATTTCTAGTTTTTCAATTAGTAAACACTTTGGGTCAAGTTCTCAGCTTTTTTCTATTATTTGAGATTTTTAACAATCTTCTCAAATAGTGACTATGCAATGGGTAGGTAACTTGTGTAGGTAACCCCTTGAACTTCTTCAAATTACTCAATTGAATGTTAACAAGCAATTACTCATCGTAGGTTTTACAGACACAAAACACATCCACTGCAGCTTGGGGACAACTGTGGCTAAACACGCTATGAATTTTGTTTGTAATTGTTTATTGCTTTTCATAGATGACCTAACAACAACAGACTCTTCCATGGGAAGAAAGTGGATTTGTGGTTATGAGAATATCAAAAGAGCTTGAAGCGTAAGTATGTCAAGTTGCAGTTGCACTTCCTAAAATTTGCAAACCAAAGGGGAAAAAGTATGTAGCTCATATAGAAGTCTGTTGGCTTGCCTGTTGCGTGGTTTTAATGGTTACAAATCCTATGCAACTCAGATATTCATCATAGTAGTGAATAATGCACTCGAATCAAGGTGAATTTCATTCCATCCTAGAATTAAAGATACCGTACTGGCACCAAGTATCATAACCTCCACTCACTAGTTTAAGCCCTATTTAAAAACTCAACACATGGAAATTGAGACTCACACTTTTAAAAAGGCAATCGAGAACAAAGTCACTTATGCTTGCAATATGTCTGGCTGGCTCATTCAAGTCATCTGACTCTCATTCGAGAACAAAGTCACATGCACTTGCAATATGTCTGGCTGGCTCATGCAAGTTATCTGACTCTCATTCTTTATTCTGTACTCAGGGCACCAGAGAATGTGAAAAGAATCTTCAGTCTTGAGAACGCGAACAGGGTATGAAACATAAATGTTTTGATGAGGATTTGATCCCACATACACATTTTTTAGCACAATTCCACATCAAACATAAATGGCGAAAAACCCTTGCATCCCAATCTTTATCTTACGTTATTCCTCACTTTAAGCTTTCAGTCACATAATCAAATCCAGGCCAAACCTTATGATGCAAGTTCCAATTTTCCAATTTTTATTTTACAGTTTGAGAAGAGAAAAGTTGAAGAACAAGAAGTGAAAAACAACTATGAAGGCTACTCACAAAGATCTGGTAATTGACTAGTCTCCTATGCAGCCGATTGTGTTGGAGTCATGCAGGTCTCTGCCACAAACCAAGCTTGGTGGGGGGAAAGGAGACTAGTAATAATCAATTCTTTTTTTTTTTTTTTTTTTGCTTTGAGGAAGAGTAACCTCCAGTTTTTCTGTCCTTTACAACCTAAATTGTGTCAATTTAATGTTACTCATGTTTTAAGGCTCTTAGGGGCATTCTAAAAGGTTGGGAGGTATTGGCATAAATGTTTGTTTCTTGCAGCATTTTTGTTAAGTTGTTTTTGTATTTCTGTGTAAACTTTCTTTTAGTTGCTGAACTGACTTTGAAGATCAACACACTTGAAAGACACATGAAAGAAAGACCAAAAGTAAGTATTGATATCCCAGGGGGGAGGGGAGGGGAGGGCTGCTCTGATATTGGCATGACCTGGAAGCAGGTTTGATATCTTTTAAGTGTTCTAATTTTTTTGCCTGTATTTTTTTAGGGTTTAAAAACTTTGCCTCTTTGGGGTTTAGTAAGCGTTGTATGTACTGTATATTTGGGATGCAAAATTTTGTCCCTAGAAAGAAGACTTTTCTTTGAACAAGTAACAGAAGGATGGTCAGTTGGTGGGTTGGATTCCATCAGTTGTAATTGTTTTACCTTTCTTGTAGGATAAACACAACAAAGTGTTTCTACACTGGCTGACAGACCAGCGTAAGAAAAAGCTGAAGCATCTAAAAAACAAGGATTTTCCAGGTTACCTTCAACTCCTTCAAGAGCTGAATATACCTGAGCTAGAAAGCCCTCATAGCAAGTGGAATAAGTACAAGTTTAGGAAATTTAAGATTGGTGTGGAAGTTAAGGAGAAGAGGAGCTTCCTGGACAGGAAAATTATCACTTGAGAAAAGACATGTATTTCACAGAGCACAGAAATTAGCTCATGCCGAGAAAAAAGTTGGGTACAGTTAAAACCTTACACCTAGTACAGTATAAAAACCTGTAGCCTAGAATAAGCACCCTCAAAGTAAGAACCATTCAAGGCCAAAGAAACTGTTTCTTATATTAAATAAATTGATCGTGGAAAGATTTTTATAGTTTCAAATCAGTGCTGCAGTCAATACATAACCAAATGGAAACAAAGTGGGGAAAGAAAATGTACTTAAACTGGTAGTGGTTAAAAAAATTATTCAGATATTTTTCTTATAGAAAATTGTACCCCTTGCTTGCTCCCTTCCCCCTAAAAACAACAGCCATTGATTGACAATTTTTTTCCATTCCCCCATTACTTAAAATTTGAGTTTTATTTATTTTCGCCACAAGTGGCAGGGTTACACAACAGAAGAGCCATTTACTGTGGGCCTTTTAGTGTTTTGAAGTCCTCAAGATCAATTTCGTTTCCTTAAAATAAAATTCAAATAATAATACTTCAAGTTGCTCGCCGTGCCAATAGGCCACCCAGGTATAAGCATGCACGTGCGCTCAACCTACCTCATCTACCGTCATGAAGCACGCTTTGTTTGGTGCAAGCTTAAAAATTTGCATGCTGCATTCTGGTAGTTGAGGTAGGTTACTATAAAAACGCGCATGCAAGCTTATACTGTAGCTGGAATGGTCTGTTGTTTCAAGAAAAATGAATGGCTGATAAATTGATGATAATCATGGTAATCTATTCTCAAAACTTTGTATGTACATTTGTTTTATTTAACAAATTTCTTCAATTTGTTCATTTATGTTAATCTCTGTGTGTACATTCATTTTGTATGTAATTAACAAATACCTTTTCTAATATAAACCGTTTTACTTGTTCATTTATTGTTTTCTACTTTTGGTCAGGAATAAACATGTTTGCAAAAAATGATGCATTGATACAAACCACAAATAAATAGTTTGACTCAGAGTTCAAACATACAAGACTAAAAATGTCTCTAATATTGTGTTGCTATAGTTTTATTTAGATGGAAAAAAGTTATGCCATAGTAGGGATTTTCTTAATACTGCTTTGATGGTGGGACCTTCATACCCTGGGTACCAGAGCCTCCAGACTTCTTTCTCCTACCCGCGCTTGTCTCGGAATTTTGTCTGAGCGTCACTGGGCAAGAGAAGTCTGGAAGCTCTGGTACCAGGGTACCAGAGTTAAAAACAAAGAATAGGTTGACACCTAGCACAATCAGTAAAACCGTGAACACTGCAAATATGTGTAGAATGTTTCTTCACACATTAAAAGATGTCTCAATAGAGACATTTAGCACTGCGTTTTTTCTCGGAAACGTCAAACCTCTGGGTGGCACGTGACAAGGCCTTGCGTCAAGTTTGCAGTCTGCGTTTCGCGCTTTGACCTCAGGAGCACCGTCTAGCGGTAAGTGATTTACCTCGGCAGTTTCCCCCTTTTTTTATGAGCTCATGCTAGAAGCCATGAATTAGCGTTCTTTATCATTTGATTCTTTACTATTACTAATCTTTTTGGCTTGGTTGAAGTCGATCATATGTTTTGCACTTTTTCCCGCCAAATGTGCTACACTACGATTTCTCCAGTACGTCAAACAGCAAACCGGTAACGGCAATTCGCAATAAAAAACTGAAAACGCGATGCTAAATGTCTCTAATAATTCACAGTGTTTGAATTCTTGTGTCTGATTCGTCAGAAGTCAAAAAACATGCCACAGATATTTCAGTTCTTCATGGTTTTACTGTTTGCACTGGAAAGATGACATGGAGCTCTAAAGCAAGAAATTCCTGGTCTACTAGACTACCAGCTTTTTCCTCACCAAATTCCCAGTTCAATGCTGTAGAGGCTATCATTGTATAAGGTCCTTATTGTCTACCGTTAGGTCTCTGTGGTTCCCGCCTGGTCTATCTATCACTAGGGCTGTGAGTGTGTGAATAGTGTTAAGCTATCCATTTGTAGGTTCTTAATAATGGTTCTTCTGAGGCCTTCCTCAAGATAGTATGGACAAAACAGGACATCCCTGTGGGTTGCCATGTTACCAGTACTCAAAGATGACTAAGGCGAGCTGTAAGCCACCTTGTCACACAAGCTGTAAAATGACTAAGACCTCCCCTGTGAGTCACTTGTCATGGTAGCTCCAATATGACTTAGACCTCTCCTTTGAGGCTAAGACCTCCTCGGGGAGGCACTATCACAGTAGCTGCAATATGACTAAGACCCCTCCAACAAGTCACTTGTCACGACAGCTCCAATTTGACTAAGATCTCCCCTGCATGTAACTTGCCATTGTAGCTCCAATGTGACTAAGACCTCCCCTGTAAGTCACTTGTCACGGCAGCTCTAACTTGACTAAGACCTTCCCTGCGCGTAACTTGCCGTTGTAGCTCCAATTTGACTAAAATCCCCCCTGCACGTAACTTGCCATTGTAGCTCCTATGTTACTATGACCTCTCCCACAAGTCACTTGTCCCCTGTGAGTCAATGTAGCTCCAGTTTAACCAGCACTTCGCCCGTAGTGACCTCGTGTAGAAGTAGCCTCTCGTGCCACGGTCCCTTGCCTTTCTTTAACAGACTTGCAAGACTGACTTCCGTACGACCCAAGAAATCTGGAAAAATAGCAAACAAACAAATGTCTGTGAAAAAAAGATAAAAGAGGATAAATGTAGCTCTATGTGGTCTTCTTTTTAGAAAAATATGTCCTTGTTTTAACTCTATACTTAACTCTACTCTTTTAAGGTGGACCTTTTTTGACCTGGTTTATGTTACAGCCGGGCTGCTTCCATAGGTGTAATAGTACAACCCTTATGAAAAAGTTTGGTATAGTTTGCAATAATTAAACTATAAAGTAGACCCCTGTCGAACCCAGTGAGACCGAGCATGTACAGTTCTAAATAGCTCGAGAACGGGTAGCAGGTATGGATATGATCAATTGCCGTAATGGCTGCTTTAAGGCCGTCACACGTACGTTTTTTTTTTCTCTCGCGAGAACGCGCATTTTTTTTTGCGTGTTACACAACCTTTTGCAACTTGTTTTGCATTTCTCAAAGTCGCATGAAAAGTAGAACGCTCTTCTACTTTCTGCAACAAATTGCTTCAAATCGCAGGAAAAACATCACGTGTGACAGGGCGCGTGCGACCTGCAACATTTTTTTTTTGCGAGACAAGTTGCAACCGAAAAGTCTACGTGTGACAGGGCCTTTAGTGTCCTTACCGTTTAGCGATAAGTCCCTGTCGAACCCAGTTATACAAGGCACTCTTACAGCACTAATAGCCCGAGAAATAGTAGCAGGCATGGATATGATCAATTGCTGTAATGGCTAATTTAGTGTCCTTACCGTTTGGTGAGAAAAAGTCCCTGTCGAACACTGTGATACAAAGCACATCTTGCTCCATGTCCTTGACTGTAAAGGTCATGGTCGAGTTCCATTTCGGGTTGAGAGTCTGAGGGCAGACGCGCGTCTTGTGCTCCTGGCTCCCCATGCTTACTTCACAGTACGGGTCGCTCATACCTGGAAACATGCTCACTCAGTGCACATGTTATGACAAGAACAACTACAGGCAAGCTGTAGAATAACTAGATAGACTGCGTGGGCGTGGTGAAATAATATAATTAGGCTAAGTTCAAATGTCGTATTATCCATGAGGTGTTTTCAATGCAAATGCATGCAAATAAAGATAAGACATCGACTCGATTCGTTTGCATGCATTTCTTGCATTGAATATGGCTAATTGATAATACGATGTTTGAACTAGGCCTAAATCACAACGTTGAAAATTTATGTTTTACGCCTATGTGAAAACAGTGTGGTTTCTTTGACGTTTCGAGCGTTTAGCCTTTTTTCGAGCGTTAAGCCCTTTTTTTTAGAGAATTAAGAATTTTATAGAGAACGTTTCTATTAATATGGTCGTTATTTAAACCCTTCAAATTCGTTGAAGGTCAGGGGGTGAATTTTTGTCTAAAAAAATGATTTAAGCGAGTCGAATTCTGTGACTTTCTTGTTGTTTTTGAAGTCAAATCATTCGCCTTTCATCTGACTAGAAAAAAACTAAAACCCTGCTTACTTTTACTGCATTTAAGATTTCTGCAATAAGATCTTACCACTCGGGTCCGATGACTTGAGATCCACACCCTCCACTATCGTAACCACAAGTTTGCCGATGCCCGACGTACGAATAGATCGAGCTGAAGAAAACAAATATGTCCTAAATCATGTGCTAAGCCACAGATGTTCTTCAAACTGGGGTATTAAAAACTATCACTATGCTAAAATTGATAACTTTAGCAAAAAGTGCGCAATTCAAGGTAAAATCTGCACATATCCGCCGGACTACTGCAAAAAAAGATCAACTTGAAACGCCTGCTGTTAACTCATAGTTAACTCTACTAACTATGGTTAACTGAATTTAAAATTAGACCTCGTACCGCATACTTTACGATTCGCCTACGGATTTTAATGTATTAAGTAATGCTCCGTGTAAGAACTAGGCAAAGTCCCATTGTCCTGCGGCAAAAAGCTTAATTATAGCTTTCCCACATAGGATCTTTTTTATACCAAACATGCATGCAGGACACATAGAAGATAGTAAGATTTTGAAGAAATTGCTCATGTCCTTTGTTATATACCTTACTGGTGATTTTTGGGGTGAACCAATCAGAACAAGCCAGAACAACAGCTGTTAGTTGTCTTATATTTACAAGGTTCCCCATATGTAATGTACCTGAAAAGCTGGATCAGACATAGTAATTAACCCTATTACCAAAATATAAAAAAAAATATTATGAATCATGTTGTGTTTTATTGGCCTTTTTGGCATTTTTGACATGCCAGCGTGCATTTGCCGTTGGGTTGCCTCTTACCCGGAGCATTACTTAAAACGGTGTGGTCGTACTATTATGTATAACATGACTAAACATGGTGACACTTGACTGGTTGAGGCTGCGAGAGTGTTCTCTTTGCTGCTCATCTCTAAAACGTCGCTTGCGTCTGGTTAAACCTTTCCACAAGCGCTTATCAAGTGTGATATAAATAACCGGCACAAGTAACGCGCTGCTGAAAGCCAATGACGTCAACCAATAATTAGCACATAGTGTCCTCAGACTCGGTCTTGAGGACCGCACAACTTGACTCAGTGCGGAGGGCGACCACATAAGGATGTAAGTTACCATGATGGCAGCGCATACTTTGGTGAAGTCGACCTCTTTTCGAGCCCGCATCACACCATACATCGCCTCTATTTGCTGGTGATGTCTACGTATCGCCCAAGTCGCTCTAAGTAAACTCGTGACAGTCAACACGCAACAAATAAAGATGTAAGCAGATACCATAAGGGCCCTTCCGAGTAAATGTGCATTTGCATGATTGCTTGAAATAGCGAGGGTTAGATCGGGTTTGACGCATTTTTTGTCGCACTTAGGTTCCAAAGGTCCCCTGTAAAGTATCACTGCCACAGCTGTCGTCACGCCCCATGTCAAAATAGCAAGGGCCCAAGACAAACTCACTGTCAGTTTTCGTTGCCCTGGAAACTTCGTTAAAGCTTCAAAGCGATCATAACCAATGGCTACTAGCGTTGCTAGGGTAGCGAGGATCGCACTGATATACGTTGAATTTCTAAATTTGTAGACAGAATAAATCGTACTGTCACAGGCAAGGAATAAATCCATGTTAATGATTGCGATTATATGAAGAAAGAGACCAACCAACATGACCAAACAAGACATCATCAGATTAAAAATTAAGATTTTGTCTGCTGATTTGTTTTGAGCCCAGATGGAATGCGATGCGACTCCTAGTATGATATTGGCGATATGGGCTGTTATAGCGCTTGCGCAGTTGTTCCTCGGTTCAGGGAGAGTGCAATTTGAGCTTGCATTAATTCTTGGCATCTCTACTCTCAATGATGTGCCTTGTGTTATAAGAAAATCTGCAGTATTCATACGGGTGTTTTGCTAAAAATCCCCACGCACCGCGTCTAGCCACAGTTTGTAGTTTCAAGTACGATAATTTTGTATCCGTCTAACTTCGAATGCGTCCTCTCACCGTAAAGATGTAATCTGTCCACATATACACATTTTTTAAACTTGTTTGACTGGTAATAACTTGTATTTTCTGGATCCGTAATCGTGTAGCCACAGCTTGAAGTTTTCAATGACGAACGAAGGGATTCAGCCGTAAACTTCAGACATGCAATGTGACGCATTAGAACAGAATTAGCATGAAACAATCCTTTTTCCCTTCTTATTTTACGAACAATCTGTTTTTTCTTGGATTTTTTAAGGATTTCCACAGCTTGTCTTTCTCAACCATATAAAGTTTCGCCAGCTGTAAACTTCTCACAGCGCATAGGATTTGGATTGCCTGGAGGATCCCCCTCTTGAATATTCGTAGCGTCTGTTAATTAATGAGGTAGCACAATCTTTATCAGTTTTCTAATCCATTTACCTCACTCCTTGAATATTTGATTGAATGAGATGTTTTCAAGGGGATTCTAATGGGGGTAATCTACTACTCAGCAAATGATCATTCAACATCAATTCATTATCCAATTTCGATTCGTGAGCAATTCATCTTTATCAGTTGAAGAATTGAAATGTGTTGAAATCCTCTCAGGTAGATAAGACTTGACCCTGTCAAATCAAGCAGGCACTGACAATACCCAATATCCATAAGATCAAATCTGAGTATAACATAAAAGCTTAGAAATAGCAAACGTATCTTTAATGTTATCGTAACGCGCAGCCAATAACACACTACAGGCGTAGACAGGTGTTCAAAAAATTGAACAGGAGAGAAGATTTACCTAATATCAGTCAGGGAACTCACCTTGACGGTTTTAATATAGTTTGAATTGTTTTGAGTGGTGCCCTTTGTCCGTGGCTTCGAAACAAAGCGCTATGTGCGCTCCCTCAGAGGACAGAGAACCCAACACTGTTTTCTGGTCTTCATTTTGGGTGTTCCTTTGATTTCGAATCTCCCCAGTCCCTTTTTGTCTCCACGGCCACCAAGTAAACAAAAAATATTAGATTTGATTGAGCTTGATTTAGGGACGTGTCGTTAAAAAAAATATCAACGGTTTACTAAATTGCGCAAGTAAAGCGAGTATCCTATCTTTTCTCGTTTTTTTTTTTTTTTGTCTGAATTAATGCTATTAAGTTATTTTTTAAGCAGGACATTTGTCTCTTTTGCACACTTATTTCAGAGAAAGCATTATACCATCAATTATGATGTGAGCTCTCGGGACGATTAATTGCATTCTAGTTTCCTTCATTCAAAATCCTTGAGCATTTTTATTTGCCAGCAATGAAATGGCTTCCCCTAACACCACCTCTCCGCGCTGGCCAATCAAAAAGTATTAAATGTAATTCCACTGAGCAGTTGGGAATTGTTGACGAAAGTTCGCAGAATATTAAAAACCGCAGTGTAAAAGGTAAAATACCGCAGATTTCTACCCTCCAGCATCGCTCTTGAGTCTTTTCAGTTTGGTTCTAGCAGATGTCAAATACTTTTAATGATTCTTTGATTACCCATTAATGTGACAGCTGAAAGATTCTTCATTAAACTCACCACCTAGACATTGGTTAATGATACTACAATTCAGGGTTTCCATGGCTGCCGACGAAAGAGAAAAACACTAGGACGGCTATCAAGACCGATCTGCTCTCGGTGTAACACGTACGTAGGCTATTTGAAGGCAAGTAAGGCCAAGTTAAAAAGTTCCAAAATATAATTGCACGCAAATGAAAATTTTCTTCTTTCCTGCATATTGGCTAGACAAGGAACACAAACATGAGGGAGGGGTTTGGAAGACGGGGGGGGGGGGGGGGGGAGGGTGCTAACTGCATTCTTTGTACACCGAATAATAGGGCAGGTCCGCAAAGTGTATTCCAGTAGCCGTCTAACAAAGTGAACAACGCGAAAATGAAACTACTGTAGATTTGAGTTTAACTGGCGGGGTTTAACAAATATTTTAGCATTCTAGACTACTTGCAGCCCCTCCTTTGGCGAGCGTCAGTAAAAATGAGAATACGCGTGTTGCGCGCGCCGGTCCCAGGTCACCACAGGCCATAGGTTTGTCGCGCCACAGGGGTGGGGACCCCCTTCTTTCGGTGGTTCTCCCCGTGTGGCGATCAGAGCGATTAACTTATGCGAAAACATACCTGTGGTGAGCTTGAACCGCGCGCGTCACGGTCCTATTTAGCCTGTGTACAACCGCTAACTAACCTAGCAACAATGCCTGTTGTCAGGGTAGTTAGCGCTGTACATAGGCTAGGGCCGATTTTCTTCTTATTTTTACTGACGTTCGCCAACGGAGGGGCTAAGACAGTCTATAAGCATTCTCGAATAGTGCTCAGGTATATAAATATGTTACTATTTTACTGAGGACACGTGAAATTATCACATTACCATGCGATTTTGACTAGAGTTATACCATCATTTCTACCTATAGATCTCCGTTCCCTGATAGCTGTTCGCGAGGAAAAATACTATTTTGGGGGCTGGGCACGATCCAGAAACATTAAGAAATATCCGGGTACAGCCAGTCAGGAAAATACTGAGGAGGGGGAACACGTGCTCACAGTGCCCCAACCCACATATTACAGATATGTAGATTATTTTGAATGTTTACAGGATGTCAGCTATAGTACTACAATGCATCATGGGTGGGGTTTAGTGAAGTGGGATATGGGCAATTTCAAGACAATTTCCAGATTTTGCAGGAATTTTTATTCCATTATTTACAACCACTGAATACTGGATATGTGGGTTTGTGGTAAAAGCAAGTTATTGATGTGATAAAAAAATCTAAAAATTTAAAATAGTAATAGCGAAGATGACAGCTCAATAATAATTCATTCAAGTAACTACTTATATATGAACCCTGAACATTACTGTTTCTGACTTAACTAACCTCACCGACCTCAGAGGTGATATATAAGTTTCACTGCAACGTTTCTTTCTATCAAACTATGACTATACTTAGATATGTTAATGGGACACTCTTTGCGCTCGACATTCTGGCTCGCGTGAAAGAGGGTCCAGTATTTATTGCATGCGCATGCGCGTACATGTACCAATCAGCGATCTTCACGGCAAAAGTTGAAATACGAGCGCGCGCAATAACGAACGTGCTTAAGGAGGGTCGATTCCCGCGCTTTAAAATAACGAAAACGGAAAAGCTCTTTGATTGATATATTTTCCAGACTTTAATTATCATCTGTCCTGTTCTCAGAAAAGACTGACAATCAAGTATTTACCCACGACCAAAATCAGCGTATTATTTCTGAAATAAACCCTCGCTCGTCCCTTTCGCAGCCATCTTGAACTAAGCAACCAGGCCACACCGCATATATGCGGTGTATTTATATGCGGTGTATTTTCGCGCATGCGCATGCATTAAATACTGGACCCTCTTTCACGCGAGCCAGAATGTCGAGCGCAAAGAGAGTCCCAGGTCCGGACTATGGATACACTGGCCCTTACAGGTTACAGAACGTTAACCATGTGCTTATCCTAACAAAAAGGACCCACCAAACTAGATACGCACTACCTAGAGTGTGTCTACTACAGACTACATACCTTAAATACGAGGCTAGTTTTTCTTTTTAGTCGAGGGATCTGAATGACAACCCTTGATAAACACAGCAATACTGCTGATTAGTAAGAGGTTGTGTGGGGTGGGGTGGGGGGTCTTGGCCCAGCCCCATCCCCCCACTCACCCCCCCCCCCACCTCCCCAACTACCGCCATCACTGATCGCTATCTAGAAATCGAACTTGACGAAATCTTTCAAGGCGGGTTCCTGCGTCACTAGGCTAGTCACAAGATCTAGATATGTGCTACTGAATGGATCTCTTGTATTGATCACGCCCTCCGCAGCCATTAGGATTTCAACCAGACTGTACTTGTGCCTCTGTGGTCGATAAGATCTCAATTCGAGACTGAACTCTTCACTCGCGTTTCTGTGGGGAGGCTTGTTCGGTTGGTTAATGAACTTAGTTACAAGTTCCTTTGTCTTCGGGCCAAGGACACGTTTTTTGAATGCTTCTATCGTCCTAAACGAAAAACGTAAAGGAAAAAAAAAGATGTCAATCAAAGTGCATAGTGAAAAATTTTAACAAAAAACAAAAGCAAAAAAAAAAAACATACGGAATATATGCGTTTAGCCAGTATTATTATTATTATAATTGGCTCTACATTCTTGACCTTTATAAAAAAGGGAGGAAAGACATTCAGGCTCTTCTGCATAATAAGGTACCCGAGGCTTAAAGCCGCATTGTCACCAGTTCACTTCCGGAGGTCCAACGAAAACCTCAAATCGTTAGAAGACAAATGAATCTATTAGAATCCGAGATATTTAACATGCCATCCGCTCTAAATTATCAATCACATCCTCGAAGAAACTTGCAATAGACACAATGCTTTTAAAATATTGAAATATTTTTCGCGTTTTCCGTTAAAAATCATCGGAGATTGTTACGTAATCGACCGGAAGTAAACTGGTGACAATGCGGCTTTAACGAGTTCATAACGACTGTAACAAGTATATGTATATGGTAGATTTGTTAGAAAAGTTTTCCATGAGGGTTGAGTCCCCCAAATAACTAGTAAATGGTTTGCAAGCATTCACGAGTTAAGCCATAAATTATATGTGCTTACTTCTCTTGGGCAAATCGTTAATATTTCTGCGGGCAATCTGATATAATTAATTTAACATGACCTCGAAGTAACCCTAGTTGCATAATATCTTGATGTTTATTCCATCCGGTCGACGTTTCTTGCGGGCACGACCACCTTTGTTGGCGAAACAACCACTTAGAGTGAGGCCCGAATTTGTTACAATACAATACATGTAATTTCCGAAGCTTTATCAAGTCAAAAATAGGCAACCATTTGAGTTCTTGAAAAAGATCAACGGGGGAAGCAGAGAAGTCCGCAGACAGGATAATTCTAGCAGCGCGCTTTTGGATTAGTAAAAGTTGTAATAAGAGTGTTTTAGAACAGTTACCCCACACACTGATACAATAAAGAAGCTGACCTGTTAGGTCGGTTAAATCGGTGATTGCAGGCCGCGCGTTATTACTTACTTTACGAGCAGCTTGCTGAGTGAAGCGTAGCAATCAACAACAAGTCTGACTTGGAACCAGGCCTTGAAATCTTCCCAGCTTCGTTTATTGTGATCCGAATACAGACTAGTAGATACCTGAAGAAATAACAAAATGAACATTACTTAAGCTAATAAGAAACCGTGATAAATAAAGCAGAACATGTTTTTGTTTTTCTAAGCATACAGAATCCTTGACATGGAATGGACATTAACATATCAGTGTATATAAAAAGATAAAAAAGAGAATTACACGAAGTTATCAATAGGTTGTTATTGTGAACAAAATTTGACTAGTCATTTTAAGAGCGCATCGGACTAACAAAACCTTTTTTGCTGCTATATCAAAGCTTTAACATGTTCTTAGCAAGTTCTTAGAATTTGTTAAAAACTCAGGCTTGGAGTTCACATAGAAAAGGTTCTTATAAAACAAAAAGAGTGTATCAAGTAGCAATAATTACAGCCTTGTTTTGTTCGTCATAGCCTCCTCCGCAGGCAACTCATAATGAAAAGGACGGAAAGAATGGGTTACCTGTGGCGAAATTGCGGTTTGTCACTTCCGTTTTTTTTTGCCACACCGGTTTGTCACTTCCGTCTTTTTGCCACAGGAAACCCAATCCTTTTTTTTCTTTTTCTGGTCTTTGAGATGCCTGTGGAGGCTAGGTTCGTCCCTATACATACCTCTCGCAAGCACTGGTCAAGCAGCATTGGGTCGCACACGGCTTCTATCAATGCGTCAACAAACGGAGAGAGGTACGCACTCTCGAGCTCGGAGTTTGACCGCCAAAACGCGGTTGAAGCTGAAAAATGAATAACAATCGAAATAAAACACGAGATACCAGCGCCATATAAAAAGAAGTTAATTAAAAGTCAAATAAAGAAGCCCTTGAATGTACAGTATTAATATTTTTCCTAAAAACCTTTGATTCGCTTTTTTCCACATTAAATTCGTTGCTGCGTGACTGCGGGGTGACCCAGCCCATTGAGTCGTTCGCTTACACAGCGCATCTCTTGAAAAGGCATACAACAACCCCCCCTTCCCGAAAAAGGTTAAACTGGCATATTTCATCGTTTGCATATGTTCTGATGCCGAAAATACCCATTTTGAAAGTTGCTGGGGAAAAAAAGTTATCTGTTCCTTTTTCCCAGGAGGGACCATTTCTTTTTTTTTTCCCAGCCAGCATTTGTGAGGATTTTTTTTCCCAGCCAGCAGTGGTTTAAGCATTTAAGCACATGAATAATTGCCAGTATAACCGATCGGGGCAATTTTTTCCCAAGCATCCGCTCCAGCGCCTCAAAAATTATTTTCAGCACAACTAGTTCGACTCTTCAAATTTTTCCCGGCATCCGAGGGGGCTAACATCTTCCCAGCCAGCTAAATAAACGGGCTGCGGAACAGATCCTTTTTGTGCCTTTGATTTTCTTGGACGTAGTCGATTGTTGATTGCATCTTAAAATGACTCACCAACGGCACCGTTCTTTACACAGCGCCAACCTCTTCGTCTTGCCAACCTTCGCCGCTCTTTGACGTTTTCCCTTGTGCGTTCCCAATTCTTTGACCATCTCTTTTGACCTATGTAGTTAACAAGCTCACAAAAGTTACTCATGTAACTACACATCTTGTCTGTCGCGTCATCATCCGTGCGAGACTCGCTAGAGAAAGCTTTCAATCCCAGGATGCCTAGATCAAAAGCCAGGTCAACCAACGGAGGGGTCGTGTCTTTATACACATCTTGTTGAAGAGACATGGAACCGTCATCTTCCTGAAATTCCTGAGCAAACGCTGTGGATATCTACAATACAATGCAATAATCTTTATTTACCGAGGGTAGCATATTAACCGAATTACAGTTATCTAACATATGGCCATGTAACCTACCTGCTTAAAGTAATTGAACGTTTTCTCGGAAGTAGATAGTAGGATGCTTGACGGTACTTGCTTGACAGGGGCTATCACACGGAGATGCTGAGCCATCCAGGCGACCAGAGAGGACGACATACTATCCAATGCGTGACAATTGAATGTGATAAAAAAAAACGCCTTAATGGTGAATGGGTAAGGCCTAAATAGAAAAATCTTATTAAAAAGCTATATTTTGGATTTGACAGGACTGAAACGTACACCTCCTGTGAGTAACTCCACACCCATCAACTTTTCCGTTATCGTACCAGAAGTTTTATTCGAAAAAGTGGATGCTAGGCACAAAAACGAACATTTGGCACAGTATTTCGGTTATACCTTGAAATGCAAAGTTTAATTTCACTCCAGTTTGAATTCTTGTATGCTACATCTGTGAAAAGCTCCAAGATGCCATTGACCAAAGCAGTTGCCCCCTGTTTATAAAGAATCAATATAGTCATCTTTTAGACACTTTCTAAAAATGACGTTTTTACATAATAACATAAAGACTCTATAAGAAGAACTTCACTGGACCGGTTGTTAATACTGTTTTGAATATGTAGTGTGGTTTTCATTAACCCGTGAAACAAAATGTGATAGTCAAAGCGTAATGGTCAGTAAAACACAAAAGAGAACAATAGAATCAGATCACAATAAATTGTAATACGCTAAAGTGTAGTTTACGGGTTAATGAAAATCACTCTATCGCTAACAGTAACAGTATCTTTACAGCGTATCTGTAGTTTCCACCTGAGAAACAAATAGAAAACAACATTCTTAGCACAGGAATTGACCCTGCGTCAAGACTGTTGTCCGATAGTGGGATAGCGACGACTTTTTTCAGGACTATTTAGATATGCCAATTGCCACCACTATACCTTTATGGACTTTTTATTCAAAATCGCGTGAACCCTTTCATCTGAATAGCCTCTTGATAAATACCAAAACATAGTGGCAGAGATAGGAACATATAACATAAAATGATGATTTAAATTGAGCCGTAAGTAGTCATCGCAACTTTGCTGTTAAATAAATTTGCTATATTTCGAAGCTTTCGCTTTTAATCGCTCTAACAGATCTCTCTAAAAATTCACACAAGGCTAGATAACCATGCGTTACATAATATCTGGAGAGGACTTAGGAAAAAATATCGATATGGGCTAGACATTTGTCCTAGAATAAAAGGCGGGGCCTCTTATTCACGTGACATTTATTTCTATCAACAAAAATTTTACGTCATATTATATTTTCATCCTTATGTTATTGATTTGGTGTATTGGACATGGAATCCATTTCTCGCGCAGTGCGCTCTGGTCGGAGACAAGTGTCCGCACCGCTACACTAACGTGGCATTACTGAGTCGACGTGTAACTAAAATTAGCTTTAGTACTGTTGGTATCGTACGAATCGAAAAGCTTTTTGCTAGCATGTGAAATTTTCAGCACATTCTTTCCGGAAACAAAATTAAATACCCGCAATAATTTATCACGGTACTATCATACAGTGTGTTTTATGCATGTTAACATTCTAAAAAGGCGCAAAATTGTTTCGATGAATAATCAGGGGCCATATGTTTGTTACCCTGGTTCCAGAGCCTCGAACGTCTCTCTATTTAGTGGCAAGCAAGATAAAGCCTCTGGCCTCTCGAAGCGCTATTTCGACTTCTGCAAGGTTCAGAATCTGAACTTGGTCGCTGATTGGCCAATTGACGCGTGGCCATGGAAACCAAGAAATTCTGACAGTTTCTTTTCGCTCAACCTCGAAGGCCATTAATAGAGACGTTCGAGGCTCTGGAACCAGGGTATGTGTTTGTACGAGTTTTGTTTGATATTTAGTTTAGTTGATTGGGAAGAATTGTGAAAAATTAATTTGTGGAAATCCATCCTCTTCTATTTTGTCCTTCTAACAGAGACTTTTTTATTACCCTGCAAACAGAGACCCAGGTAACCGAGCCTTTACCTCATGTTTCTCGGACTTAAAAGTCGAAGTTTTGGCTATTTGTTCTTTCAGCACAAATTCAAACAAACAACGCGAAAACCCAGAGACGTGAATCGGCAAGTACTAAAACAAAGAGAATTAAAAGCTTTGCTAGCATTTTACGTCTTTTGTTTGCAAACTAACAACTTGAATTGGACTGAACCGTAAAAGATCGATTGACGTCGGTGACAAAGGCGCATGCGCATACTCAACCCACATCGAATACTTTTCTGAAAATACTAGCTTATATATTATTATATGCTTAACGGCTTTATTAAGAAATGACCGTATCGGTCACAGGTCGATGCCCTCATTTATAGTACTTAGCTTCGTCCGAGGCTCCTTTTCGCTGCGCGGCTTCTCGTTAGTGACGTCACGTTTGATTTGCCGCTTACCCAAGCAGTGTCAGCGCTACAACATTCCGCCATTTTGAAAACAAAATACCGCGTTGCATCATGGGGCCTAGGAAAAAGAGCTGACAAAGAAGAAGCCTGGGAACGAGGCTATATAGTACTAAGTTTTAACCGGAAGTTGAACACCTGAAGTTTACAGAATGATCTAAGGATTGCTGTGTTGCGAAAGCACAGAAAGTCCACAAAAAGTTTACGGGTTATCCTTCCAATCATCCGATGATCGAGTGATGCTTTGCAAGCACGAGTTAAAGAGGAAACCAAGAGTGGAAAAGGGATTTACAACGGCAAGAAAACAACTCCAAAACGAAAAATTTATCATGTTATATTTTCAAGATCTCCAGCTTTCAGAGGGAAATTTCCGAGAGATGCAATATTTTTATCGGGTTTGTTTACAATAAGTTTTCATTTACAGAAAAGAAGTCAAACAGAGTTCAGTTATCCAATAAAAGATATGACTAGCTGAATCGCTGTCTCAAGTTCTTTATGCTTCTGTTCGACAAAATGATGGCACTGAATTCGAAGTCACTTCAATGCAACCAATACGAGCGGCCATTGACCAGCACTGAAAAACAACCGCCGATAAACAAACCATTTTCAATCGTCCCTTATTTTTATCTAAGTTTGGCCATCTCGTTGGTGAGTTGAAAACAATTAGACCTTTCGGCCTCTTGGACAATGATTTTGAAAGACTAATACAATGGCTTATGTTTGACGCAAAAAAAGTTAAAAGAAAACGTCAAGTACTTGCTTTCCCATCTTTTCTTCTTCTATGACAAAATGATTATTGCATTTCTCACCTCAGGACGATCCGGTGTCTTTTTGTTTGGCGCATCCAGCGGGAAGAAGATTTTGAATTTCTCGAAGAGATAAACAGGAAGTTACGAGAAATAAAATGTTATCCAGGAATATCATTCAATTTGATATCCTCTTTCATGATATCATCTAGCAATACATAATGGTACCTCAAGGAACTTTTCGCACATCTGAAAAGCCTCTCGAGCTGTTATCATCTCACTCAAGTCACCACCAAGGCAAGTGAGGAAGAAAGAGAATCCTTGCTCTCCCATCTCCAGAACTCGCTCCGTCAGCCAGCTAGAAAGATGTTTACAATAAAACGCATCAGCAACAATCAAAAGTAACCTACAAATAATAAGTATCATGATCATCGAGTGCCACTGCAGCCCTCTTCACAGCTGCTTTTAACATGTCCCTTTTGTTAGGAATACCCCCATGCTTTGCAGTCTACAGCTAACAATAAAAGTAAACTTCTTGAAACTTTATATTTTAGCCTAATGTTAAATGCAAAGTCGCATCATTCATTTGGGTAGGGATAGAAATAGTCAATAGCTTGTGAATGCCATTTTCTTATCCAGATTGGATAGCTTTCTCAAAAGCGCGCACTGTAACCCCCTACCGCTCAGAAAAAAAAAGATGAATCATCAAAGGTATTTCCAGGGCGTGAAGATGACATTTATCTACCTTAGATCGTTAGACCTGGAATATCCCTTGCACGACTTGCTCAGTCTCAGACTAAGCTCTGATAGCTTGAATATGAGTCGCATCAATTTCTGCTCGTCGGCTTGATTATCATGGTCACAAAAGTTACTGATGTAACTACGCATCTTGTCTGTCGTGTCATCATCCGTGCGAGACTCGCTAGAGAAAGCTTTCAATCCCAGGACGCCTAGATCAAAAGCCAGGTCAACCAACAAAGGGGTCGTGTCTTCATACACATCTTGTTGAAGAGACATGGAACCGTCTTCTTCCTCGACACTAGAAGACTGAAAATTCTGACAAAAAAAACGAAGCGAGTTTATTTAAGGCGATTTAAATGTAAAAAACGGAGAGATTGAAAGTGGATTATTCTCCAAATCATTAATATGGAATAAAAAGGAGGTTGCCCATTCTTGTGTTTCAGAACTGCCAACGCCTTGTTTTTACCATTTTTGAAAAAAATCGTTGATTGGGGTACTGTCATGCCCCTACTTGTTATTTCCTTTTAATTCTTTTAAATGTTAGGGGGAAGGGGTGGGGGCTGCACATGCCCCAGCGCCCCACCCCCTGATACGGCCGTGAAACTGTGTGTTATTCTACCAGAATTAACTATTTCTATTTTTTGGACAATACTAAACGAGAAATTCCTGCTTTGAATTAGCAAACGCTGTGGATATCTACAATACAATGCAATAATCTTTATTTACTGAGGGTAGCATATTAACCGAATTACAGTTTTCTAACATATGGCCATGTAACCTACCTGCTTAAAGTAATTGAACGTTTTCTCGGAAGTAGATAGTAGGATGCTTGACGGTACTTGCTTGTCAGGGGCTATCACACGGAGATGCTGAGCCATCCAGGGGACCAGAGAGGACGACATACTATCCAATGCGTGACAATTAAATGTGATAAAAAAAAACGCCTTAATGGTGAATGGGTAAGGCCTAAATATAAAAATCTTATTAAAAAGCTATATTTTGGATTTGACAGGACTGAAACGTACACCTCCTGTGAGTAACTCCACACCCATCAACTTATCCGTTATCGTACCAGAAGTTTTATTCGAAAAAGTGGATGCTAGGCACAAAAACGAACATTTGGCACAGTATTTCGGTTATACCTTGAAATGTGAAGTTCAATTTCACTCCAGTTTGAATTCTTGTATGCTACATCTGTGAAAGGCTCCAAGATGCTAGTGAACAAAGCAGTTGCCCCCTGTTTATAAAGAATCAGTAAAGTCATCTTTTAGACACTTTCTAAAAATGACGTTTTTACATAATAACATAAAGACTCTATAAAAAGAACTTCACAGGACCGCTTGTTAATACTGTTTTGAATATGTAGCGTGGTTTTCATTAAGCCGTGAAACAAAGTGTGATAGTCAAAGCGTAATAGTCAGTAAAACACAGAAGAGTACAATAGAATCAGATCACAATAAATTGTAATACGCTAAAGTGTAGTTTACGGGTTAATGAAAATCACTCTATCGCTAACAGTAACAGTATCTTTACAGCGTATCTGTAGTTTCCACCTGAGAAACGAATAGAAAACAACATTCTTAGCACAGGAATTGACCCTGCGTCAAGACTGTTGTGTGGTAGTGGGATAGCGACGACTTTTTTCAGGACTATTTAGATATGCCAATTGCCACCACTATACCTTTATGGACTTTTTATTCAAAATCGCGTGAACCCTTTCATCTGACTAGCTTCTTGATAAATACGAAAACATAGTGGCAGAGATAGGAACATATAACATAAAATGATGTTTTAAATTGAGCCGTAAGTATTCATCGCAACTTTGCTGTTAAATAAATTTGCTATATTTCGAAGCTTTCGCTTTTAATCGCTCTAACAGATCTCTCTAAAAATTCACACAAGGCTAGATAACCATGCGTTACATAATATCTGGAGGGGAAAAACTATCGATATGGGCTAGAAATTTGTCCTAGAATAAAAAGGTGGGGCCTCTTATTCACGTAAAATTTATTTCTATCAACAAAAATTTTACGTCATATTATATTTTCATCCTTATGTTATTGATTTGGTGTATTGGACGGAATCCATTTCTCGCGCAGTGCGCTCTGGTCAGAGTATCCGCACCGCTACACTAACGTAGCATTACTGAGTCGACGTGTAACTAAAATTAGTTTTAGTACTATTGGTATCGTACGTATCGAAAAGCTTTTTGCTAGCATGTGAAATTTTCAGCACATTCTTTCCGGAAACAAAATTAAATACCCGCAATAGTTTATCACGCTACTATCATACAGTGTGTTTTATGCATGTTAACATTCTAAAAAGGCGCAAAATTGTTTCGGTGAATAATCAGGGGCCATATGTTTGTTACCCTGGTTCCAGAGCCTCTAACGTCTCTCTGTTTAGTGGCAAGCAAGATAAAGCCTCTGGCCTCTCGAAGCGCTATTTCGACTTCTGCAAGGTTCAGAATCTGAACTTGGTCGCTGATTGGCCAATTGACGCCTGGCCATGGAAACCAAGAAATTCTGACAGTTTCTTTTCGCTCAACCTCGAAGGCCATTAATAGAGACGTCCGAGGCTCTGGAACCAGGGTATGTGTTTGTACGAGTTTTGTTTGATATTTAGTTTAGTTGATTGGGAAGAATTGTGAAAAATTAATTTGTGGAAATCCATCCTCTTCTATTTTGTCCTTCTAACAGAGACTTTTTTTTATTACCCTGCAAACAGAGACCCAGGTAACAGAGCCTTTACCTCATGTTTCTCGGACTTAAAAGTCGAAGTTTTGGCTATTTGTTCTTTCAGCACAAATTCAAACAAACAACGCGAAAACCCAGAGACGTGAATCGGCAAGTACTAAAACATAGAGAATTAAAAGCTTTGCTAGCATTTTACGTCTTTTGTTTGCAAACTAACAACTTGAATTGGACTGAACCGTAAAAAATCGATTGACGTCGGTGACGAAGGCGCATGCGCATGCTCAACCCACCTCATAGACTTTTCTGAAAATACTAGCTTATATATTATTATATGCTTAACGGCTTTATTAAGAAATGACCGTATCGGTCACAGGTCGATGCCCTCATTTATAGTACTTAGCTTCGTCCCAGGCTCCTTTTCGCTACGCGGCTTCTCGTTAGTGACGTCACGTTTGATTTGCAGCTTTCCCAAGCAGTGTCAGAGCTACAACATTCCGCCATTTTGAAAACAAAATACCGCGTTGCATCATGGGGCCTAGAAAAAAGAGCTTACAAAGGAGAAGCCTGGGAACGAGGCTATATAGTACTAAGCTTTAACCGGAAGTTGAACACCGGAAGTTTACAGGATGATTTAAGGATTGCTGTGTTGCGAAAGCACAGAAAGTCCACAAAAAATTTCCGGGTTGTCTTTCCAATCATCCGATGATCGAGTGACACAGAAGTCCCTCCAATAACTCGTAAATGCTTTGCAAGCACGAGTAAAAGAGGAAACTAAGAGTGGAAAAGGGATTTACAACGGCAAGAAAACAACTCCAAAACGAAAAATTCATCATGTAATATTTTCAAGTTCTCCAGCTTTCAGCGGGAAATTCCCGAGAGATGCAATATTTTTATCGGGTTTGTTTACAATAAGTTTTCATTTACAGAAAAGAAGTCAAACAGAGTTCAGTTATCCAATAAAAGATATGACTAGCTGAATCGCTGTCTCAAGTTCTTTATGCTTCTGTTCGACAAAATGATGGCACTGAATTCGAAGTCACTTCAATGCAACCAATACGAGCGGCCATTGACCAGCACTGAAAAACAACCGCCGATAAACAAACCATTTTTAATCGTCCCTTATTTTTATCTAAGTTTGGCCATCTCGTTGGTGAGTTGAAAACAATTAGACCTTTCGGCCTCTTGGACAGTGATTGTGAAAGACTAATACAGGACCATGGCTTATGTTTGACGCAAAAAAAATTAAAATAAAACGTCAAGTACTTGCTTTCCCATCTTTTCTTCTTCTATAACAAAATGATTATCTCATTTCTCACCTCAGGACGATCCGGTGTCTTTTTGTTTGGCGCATCCAGCGGGAAGAAGATTTTGAATTTCTTGAAGAGATAAACAGGAAGTTACGAGAAATAAAATGTTATCCAGGAATATCATTCAATTTGATATCCTCTTTCATGATATCATCTAGCAATACAAAATGGTACCTCAAGGAACTTTTCGCACATCTGAAAAGCCTCTTCAGCTGTTATCATCTCACTCAAGTCACCACCAAGGCAAGTGAGGAAGAAAGAGAATCCTTGCTCTCCCATCTCCAGAACTCGCTCCTTCAGCCAGCTAGAAAGATGTTTATAATAAAACGCATCAGCAACAATCAAAAGTAACCTACAAATAATAAGTATCATGATCATCGAGTGCCACTGCAGCCCTCTTCACAGCTGCTTTTAACATGTCCCTTTTGTTAGGAATACCCCCATGCTTTGCAGTCTACAGCTAACAATAAAAGTAAACTTCCTGAAACTTTATATTTTAGCAGAATGTTAAATGCAAAGTCGCATCATTCATTTGGGTAGTGATAGAAATAGTCAATAGCTTGTGAATGCCATTTTCTTATCCAGATTGAATAGCTTTCTCAAAAGCGCGCACTGTAACCCCCTACCGCTCAGAAAAAAAAGGTGAATCATCAGAGGTATTTCCAGGGCGTGAAGATGACATTTATCTACCTTAGATCGTCAGACCTGGAATATCCCTTGCACGACTTGCTCATTCTCAGACTGTGCTCTGATAGCTTGAATATGAGCCGCATCAATTTCTGCTCGTCGGCTTGATTATCATGGTCCGGACAGTAAGAACGTAAAGTAATCTCACTTTTTTTGACCTTCAAAGCTCTTGCTACGTGCGACAATCTATCGGTGTCACATTGTACACTGATGGAACTGTGGAGCATTCTGATTCGTAGAGACTTGGCAATGTCGAATAACTTCTCTCTAAGGTATCCATTTTGGGTGAAGATTGCGTCAAGTATCTTCTGGCGATCTACATAGTCGCTTAATCTGAGGATCGCCAATACTGCTAGTTCTTCAACGAGTTGAGAATTCAGTGAATTCAAAAGCACTAAATGCTCCGTCTCCGCCGCCTTGGGACAAGGAAAGCTAAGACAACAAAGTACAGGTTCGAGAACCAGCTTCAGGGTTTCTGCGTCCGAAGGGGCGTGGTACAGGATAACCCGAATGAGCGAGCTGGGCGGGGCCAGGTACCAGTGTGCTGTGTGGTCACGGACGAACTGTGCTATCTGACAGAGAACCATCCAATTCACAGTGATTGGTCTGGACATCAGTTGAACTGCGAGCCAATTATCAGCGTCAAACTGATCAGTCTGACAATACAAAATACATGCACTTTAATGCCATTTTTATACACATCATTTTAACCTAAAATAATTTAAAGAAAAAACAACTATCAGTGTAAAATTACCTTTGGATTTCGTTTTATTTTCAGCTATTACTCATAACTTAAACAAAAACCCGGATTTTTCCCTGTTAGCTCAAGCTTCTTTCTCTTTCCCTCCCCAAAATAGTAATTTTGATAGATTGTGATTTTTCTTTAAATAAAAACATTATTGACTGGTAAAATCAAGCATATATAGATGATAACAGTTTGCTTATCTTAAATGTTTAATCGACCCAGTCCAATCGAAATCTTGCAAAATCCAAGTTCGAGTTAGGTGGTACTGTATTTATAGAACTTACGTCAGTTAAAGGCAGAGGCACTCTTGGAAGAAACAGCCCAATCAGTCCTATAAGATCCCGGATCTCATTTCCCGAATGTATTCCTCTTATGGCTTCCTCGTCTTGGTCAGGCCTTTTAAGAATACACTTGCGATGATGTGAAAATGCCGCTTGTGTCAATCTTTCATCCACACTCAGGACATCGAACAGGAAAGCAAATGTGGAGACGTCTACAATGGTATCTCGTGGCCAAATAGGTTCTGGGCGTTTGCTCTCTTTCTCGTCTTCCATTGCTTCAAGACTGTACGACTTGGAGTCAGATCTGCCAGCGAGATCACATAACGTGAAGGGCAACTTGTCAGTGTCGCAGTGACCAAGGATCTGACCCAAGAAGCAGCTCACCAAAGCTGCAGAGATTTCAAATGCCAAGTTTGTAGCCGCAGCATCGCATTGACGAAACTGCAATGCTTGGATAATGGCACACCATGTCTGAATTTCCAAATCCACGGTGCCAATCCTTATTGTGTACGGCTGCCGAACCCTTTGCTTATTTGGTTCGACGTCTGATTCTTGGAGGTTGAACTGGACCATTTTAACTGCCGAGACAGTAGCCAAGGGAACATCTTCGTTTGTTATGCATCTCAGCTCGTCTCTTGTCAAATCCACATTCCGTAAAACGTTAAGAGCGATCTCAACACCGATCCAAGGCAAAAGATGCTTATCCTTAAAGACCCTGCAAACTACAGACCTCGCATTCAGTGTTGTCATATCTGAAATAACCTAGAGTGGTACAGTGATTGATTGCTGTATAGAAAATGTACAATAATAACTAACAGGCCAGCCCCCTTACTTCCATATATTTGGCTTAAAAATAACAAGAAACATATATAAGGAAATCCATGAAGGAACAACAAATCCGTCCCCCATTCCTGAAAACCTTGCTCCCTATATAGAACTTCTGGATCCACACCTGACTAAAACGCACGTTTATGAAACGAAGGTTGCACTCCTAAATTCTGTGTATCGTAACTCGCAGTGCTTCAGGGGTATCAAGTAAATAAGCGTTAATGAAATACAAATACAGGTTTCAAAAAGCTGTAGAATTCTTGTTTATGTCCTTATGGACATTCACATGGCTTTCAGATACAAGATTTAGCCGTTTATGCACTACCCATGAACCACCGCGGGTTACGACACATTGACTCTCGAGTGCAACCTTTTATGAAATAGGTGTATACGTCCTTTTTCACCTAAACTTACTTCCCATTAAGGAATTTCGTTTATCCTTTGTTTTATCTTGGCGAGATTAACGTGACAACTTACTTTCCAAATCCAATTCCTCAAGCCATCCAGTCAGAACTTCTTTCTTTCTGTGTGACATCTTGGGATTGAGGACAACCAGCAGCCAAAGTCTGGACAGCTCATCACACAGCGTCCCACAACTGAAGATGTCAAAGAAGTTATGATTTAAAAAATATCTCAGGGTGGTAAGATGACCTTAATCTTTTACGAGATATCAAAATACACGACCAATAATCATTTTAGGGTAAATACTTTTTGGAGAAATGCATATTGCGTTGTCTAACGCTTTTAAATAATGATAAAATACGTATCTGATTCTGCTGGTTTGTATTATACACACTTTCAATGGGGGGGGGGGGGGGGGGGCGTTTTTACCTGAAAGGAGTAGCAGTGAACGACATAGCGAGCGAGGTTATATGTAGATCCAGAGACTCTTTCCTCCATGACAATTTTGCAAAATCATTTTCATTTTCTGTGGATAGATACAGAGAGGCTGTCCTCCATGTCCATTTATTATTTTCCAGATGATCAACAAGGGTCTTTGTCATGATAAAGAGTACTTCGTCAATGTCTTCATAGAGCAGACTATAGACTGTATCCAAAAGTTTCGTAGGGAGGAAGTGACTGCTGCGGAAATGCTTCGTGCAGGTGCCTGGAAAAAACAGAGTTTCCTGTGATATCTAAACTCCGTTTATAACACCATTTACCACAGGTAGCCCATTTACTGATGCGATATTCGCTATTCTGCTAACTGTCGTCAATAATCAACTTAACCGCTTCCTCTGGTTTCCGTCCTTCAACGGAATTACATGCTTTTTGATTGGTCAGTGCCTTATTCATAGGTGGCGTGATTTGAAACTATTTCATCATTGCTTTCTAATATGAACATTCTAATGGTTTCACCTTTTATTACAGGGCTACTGATTCTGAAAGGTCTCTTGCAATGGCGGGTTTCCTCTTGGGGCTCTTGAGATTCTTGAGTGTATGAAGGGCTGGCAGGAGTGTTTGAAGATATTTTGATTTCAGGAATAAGGGGTTTCTCTAATCTGTAGGTTGCAATGAAGAATTGAGAGATATCTGCTTTAGATATCACCCAATGACTTTCTTCATCAACACCTGAAATGGAAGAAACATTAACATTGTTAGATTTCGGATCATTCTATGCATTCAGAGCTTTGAGCACAAGGACTCATTTCAAACAAATATAAGCGGTTCACTCGATTTGAACAACTAAATTTAAAATATATAAACACACAGCGTCCTTTGAATGGTCAGCACCTTGGGGTGACATCGAGCACTGAAAACATTAAGAAGAATATCCAAAACCACAGAAAGGCAACAGGCAGACCTTAAATTATTGGTCAAAGAGCTTAAAATCCAAATTCTTTGCGTTGGACTTTATTCTTTGTGATTTCTCTACATTCTCAATTATTTGAGAAATGTATATAATTTCATTGAAAACCTAAAAAGCAAATAACGATTAACATAGAATAAAACCATTTTCTAGAGCGGTATAAGTAGTTGTTATGTCACCGTGTGTCGTACAATTTCCAAAAGCCATATTGATATTCATATTTACAAAAGGGTATACAAATGCACTTTGAAGGGGGAGGTAATGGAAATGTTTGACGATTTGAAGAGTTTCGAAATTACAAGCAACGGAAAACTGATAATATAACGTGTGTCACACATCGAGGGCTATCTCAAATTAGCCACGCCATGTAATGACCATCGAGTGGTCGTTAAATAAATACCTGGTCCTGCGGTAGCGTCTGGCACCCCATCCATGACATTGATTTCTGCATGGCAATGTTGGCCATTCTTGTTCAACAGCTTATCCATCAACTGAAAGGCATTGTCTACCATTTCAATCTCATCAGGATAATTCAAAAGCATGCTTGCCAACTTGAGAAGTTCATCTCTGTTCAATTGATAAAGTGAGTCAGTGATTGGCAGGTGGTAGGTTGCTCTCTCGGGATGGCGAATCCTTTCAAGAGCTGTCTCTTGCACATGTTGGCACCAAGGTCTCTGTGACTGGCAGGAGCAGTGGGCAGAAGTGATCTTGCGGCGATCAAAGAAAATGGTTACAAAATGGAAACCAGCAACCTTTGCACTTAGTCGACAACCTAGAAGATAACCACAACCACACTGTTTTGCACTGTACACTTTAACTAAAATGTGCTTTGAACACGCATGGACGCCGCAGAAAACAGAGAGTTGAGGAAAAGAATGAAAAGACGTGTCACAAATGAATGGTAAATTTTCAAATGTTTAGCCGTTTTAGTGCTAATTCACAAACAGAAGTCCCTAATTCTACTCCAGTTTCGGCTGAGAAAAAAACTTTGCTACTTCAGATAACAAATAATTGAGCATTTTAGTATATTTACAGCCTTTTTTGGAATCTTTTGAATGGTCTTACCAATTTGCTTCATGTCCCTTATGTTTTTAGGTTTGAACATAGCTTCCAAAGGGTCACTATAGCTTCCATACATGTGTTCTTTCCTACCAAAATTTGCAATTTTCATTACTTTTTCTTTATCTACAGGGAAGGAACTTGAGATCACTTTCAACTGAAGCTCGTCTGGGACTGTTTTCCATTGGTCTTGTACATAACTGATCGAGAAATTTGCAGAGAGAACGTTGCAGCAGCAGTCCACTAGCGATCTGACGCAAGCCTCTTTCACTGTCGTCTGTTTTAAAGACGATGTCGAATTGTCTTTAAGATCGTGATACATCTTGAATCCTTTAGACGACAGGGATGACGAAAAAGGGGTGACAGAATCAAAACCTGATGAGCTTGAAGAACAAGCCACAAAAGGACTAGCTGATGGAATTGGGTTACCCGAAACATCGATGAAAGCCTCGCTGTTCTTGCTCTTGTTGAATAGCTGATCGAGATGCTCTTGAGCAGAATCTACAACAGGATTGTTGGTATATTGATTAAGAAGAGAGCCTGTTAGCTTTAGGAGCTTCATTCTGTCAAGTTTCTGAAGTGACTCGTTGATAGGACTGAGGTAATATTTAATCTTTTCAGGATAATTGATCCGCATAGCAACTGCTTTCCTAACATGGGCGCACCATCTATTCATGGGATCATCCTCGGCCCTGTTCTTATGATAGTTGCATGTACAGTCTACAGAGGTGAACTTGCCACGATCAAAGTGAATGGTCACATAGTTGTCCATAACGGTAGCCCTTATTTCACAACCTGTTGGAAAAGAAGAAATAATCAGAACATTCTTTAATTTTTCTTCTCCATTCTTCAAGCTTCGCTTTGCTACCTTTTGCTATTCGGACTTAAACAGGATTGCATTTGATCGCATTGGACTCTGACTCTGATTCACGCAAAACATAAAAATGGTAAATGCTTATCGCCCTTTAAGCAGGTTAGCAATATTTTACGCAGAATGTAAAATGGGGTAAATACTCTCTACAAACTAGAAAGATGCGTAAAAATGGATTTTTGTGTTGTGTTTCACATTGCTAATTAAAAATGACGTAATCGAATTGAATGCCTTGTTTCCAGTCAACTGGGGATATGCTCTCAGAAAACATAATGCTTGTACAAAAAAAAACAGAGTGCTATCATTGTAGAAATAGACCACCTTAGGCATGATGTTGAAAAACAACGAGTTATTTAGCCTCGTTTCCTGGCTTCTATTGGTTTTGCGGTTAATGACGTCACTTTTGATTTGCCGCTCGCAATGAATGTCGGTACAGCTTATCGCAGGGAATGATTGCCAACACTTTGAGTTATTTTCAGATATAAGGAGGAAAATCCAACACATGCGAAGTTGGATTTAAAGGATTCAACAGCCACATGGACTGTCTGAGAAACAGATCAAAATACTGGATTTGAAATCGGCCTGACATTCTCATTTTACAGTCCATTTCTTACCAAGGTTTCTGGTTTGCTACCCCCTTTAACAAGATCAGTGAGTGTGCAGTCGCGGAGGGCGCGTAATTAGATATGAGGGAGGGGAGAAGTGACAGAAGTGAAGCAAAGTTTTAGTCCCGTGTTACTTGGTTAAGGTCCAGTGTGTTTATGTGTGGGTGTGTTTTAATTTTCTTTCGTTTAGCAAGGAGACATTTTGATAAAGACCGTGGAAATGTTAGCACCTAAACACAACAGTCAATTTAAACAGTGAAGTTAAACAGCGGGATTCTGAACGTTCTTATTATTTAAATCTCGCCGGTAAACCGGAGGGTACAAGATGCAGGTGCAGGTTGCAGATCGGGTGCAGGTCGGGTGCAGGTCGGGTTCAGGTCGGGTTCAGGTCGGGTGCAGGTCGGGTGCAGGTACAGGTTGCAGGTCGGGTGCAGGTTGGATGCAGTTTGAGTACGAAATGCAGGTCGGGTAATTTTACTGTTTTTTTTTTCTGCTTCCTCTATTTCATTCAATTTCTACGGCTCACGTGACGCTCAGATTCTCTTTCATAACTAAGAATGAGCAATCCCGTGACTTTGCTGCACATCAACCAAACTTGGGTCAATTAATATATAACGGTAGATGGACAAGTGAAAAAAATATGTATAGGTGGTTGCGTAACAGATCACGTGACCGTTGGAAAACTACGAATATCTCGCCAGTGATTTGCTGCTCATCAACCAAAAATAAATTGAATAAACTCCATAATGTGGTGACTATATCTGTTAGATAAAAGGTTTACTTTCTAGTATATAGCTTTTTTTAATAAGTGCAATGGACAGCAGGGGTGGATCTAGACATTTTTGAAGGGGAGAAACGGGGGTGCACCGGTACGTTAAAGATGTAGCGGAGGAAAATTCGTGGGTTTACGTTGTTATACAATTTTTTAATGAGATATTTATACTGTTATACTGTTATACGTTACTTGACCCAAGTTTGCTTGAGGTGCAGCAAATCGCTGGCGCTATATTCGTATTATTCCCAAGGTCACGTCATTGCTTATTAATAAACGGGAATCTAAGTATTCAAAATTTTAACGCGTCACGCGAGCCCTAGAAATTGAATGAGATAGAGAAAGCAAAAAGAAAAAATAGGCCCGTAACGTGCATGTTATCATATATCTCTAGGTTATTTCTTAGTATAATAATACTATAAAAAGTATTGATGAACGGTAGACTCCCAAAGATTAAAAAAAAAAAGAAAAAAAATTCAGCGGGGAGGAATCGAGCCCGTGGTCTCATGCAACTTACGGACTCCGATCACCGACCTAAACCACTTAGCCACAAAACAAAACACCATAAAATATATATTCTAAAAATAATCTCATTAGTGTTTGTATTGAACTGTTCGAAAAGACACGTCGAGCATGTCGAATTCCAGTTACTTTTTCTTTCACAAAGATGAAATACCTGCTACAATTGATCACATAACTCTTGTACAATATGTATTTTGCTTAATATAATATCAAAAGTGCAAAATCATCATTCGTAAGTAAATTTGAGGGGGCAAGTTTTTGTACGAAATGTTTGAACCTACAGAAAACCTCAATAAAGCTTTGCAACTTGATTTAATGTCAAAAGGGATCGGATACGGGCGAAAAAACCCGAGCTTAAATACTCGAAATGATCAAATGAGAGCGTTTTTACATGAGCTCGTGTGTTTGGGCACGTATTGCAAACTCTTTATAAATCAATAACTTGACGTAAAGCTTGGACGATCATTCGGAATGTGAATGGAATGCAGCCGCGTTCGAGTTTATCAAAGCAAGCTACCATAGGAGCCGCTCAGCGAATATGTAAGAATTGTTTAACAAACCCCAAAATCTTTTGATTATTTTGATATTTTCTTCTTTATCAAGTGATTCTAGGCTGGCGCTTCGTAACGATCATATCCCGAAGTCAAATTTTCCCAGCAAACACCGCGGCAAATCTTACTTTTTTCTTTTTGATTTTTTTCGACGTGATGACATAGCATCTACTCGAACATGCGCAATAGCTACAAAAACTATAAAATCACCCGACCTGCATTTTGTACCCTCCCGTATCGGTGCGTTTGAGGTTTTTGGATAGTGTCCCTGCAAACCGAAATCGCACAAAATCCTACTCAGAGTTTCATCAGCTTTCGTTCATTGGATCCAGAAAGTTCTTCCGGAGCTGTTTGAAAGAATTTCTCGAACGATATATATAAATGTGCAAGAGTTGTATTGTACCTTAAATTCTATAGGTTTCACATAAGTTATATCAAAAAAATTTTGCCAATCAATATTTGAGTGATCTTTCAAGTAAATTAAAATTTTTAATTATGCACTTTGTCATTTGAAACCCCCACCCCCATGGTCCCGGGGAAGTGGGGGGGTTAAAGTGGGGGTTTAGAGCACTTTTTAACAAAAATTTATCCGGAGGGGTGGGGGAATTGACAGTTTTTTACTCTAAGGTTTGTCCCCAGCCTGGGGGTTTTGGGACAAGTGAATAGACTCACAAATGTACTTTGCAAAAGTCAAGTCAGTTTCTGGTTTGAGACTTTCTTCTGTAGCAAGCAGTTCTGTGTATTAGACTATGTCAAGCTGCACGACAATATGTGTGAAAACAAATATGAGTGATAACTAATGCAAAATGAAGATTATTTATTTTTCCATTTTTTAGTAATGGTTATCTTTATTGTTATTGGTACAAATGTACTCAGTTAAGTGTACTTGCTTTGAAAGATATTTAATATGATTTGTTATCTCAAATGCCAGGTAGTTGCCTATAGTTTGCATCTTGAGGGGAAGGGGCATTTGACTGCAGTTTTTCCCCGAGGGGGTGGGAGCTTTTCTCTGTTTTGTACAGGATCAAAGTCTAATCCCCCACCCTTCCATGGGCTGGGGGTTTCAATTGACTAGTGCATTAATTTTTCTTTTGAAAAGCCAGCTTATCCTGTAGTTATCTCTTAGATTATGTATACTAAATAAAAGAATTTAAAATTATGTCTAATTTATGTCGTTTAGAATTGAATCTACTCTTTGTCACAAGGCGATAAGCATTTGGTAGGTTAGACCATGTTTACCTGTTTGGATGATGGTAGGTATGCAATAAGAACGATTAGAAGAATCTGAATTTGATGATCCAACAGTAGCAGGAAACTCTGCAGGGAAAGAACTTGAGATCACTTTCAACTGAAGCTCGTCTGGGACTGTTTTCCACTGGTCTTGTACATAACTGATGGGGAAATTTGCAGAAAGAATTTTGCAGCAGCTGTCGACCAGCGTTGGCAAAGCCTTGGGCGGCGGGGATAAAGAACGGCGCCCATAAGCGGGGTAATAGGAATCATCAAAATCGTCATCATCATAATTATCAAAATAGTCATCATCAGAGTAAGAATATTGGTTTTCATCGTATTCATCATAGCATCGATGAGCGTGTCCATACTCGTCGAGGTAAATAGACATTTTGAATTCACTTCGGGACTGGGACTTCAAAAAACATCTTTCGATTTATGTCCCTCGAATCGCGAATACGTTTAGAATCCAAGCAGTAGCCGTTGTATTGAGCGTTTCGCTGCTTGGAATCTAGAATAAATTGCTTCCGCTTTTCCACGAATTCTGGACTCGTTACGTCTTCCCACAACTCTTTGCGACGCGCGGGCTGTGGGAAGTCTGGGTGAATTTTAATTTTAATTTTAATTTTAATTTAATTTAATTAAAATTGTTTGTCGGGCCACCTGTGGTGAGCCTGCGATAGCTGGCCGCTATTTGTTTCCAAGATGGCGGCTCCCATGTGAAAGCAAGTGCTTTAGAGAAGTTATGTTAGAAGGTTGGACTAGAAAACACTATGATAAGGCTTTCACTTGCAAGTCGAACTTTACTGCAATCTAGTTTCGTGAACGTAGCTCAAATTCGAGCTTTTTCTGCTGTGAAACCTCAAGGTAAATATATGTCGTATTCTTTTCCACCTAACCGTTTATCCCGGCCCTACCAATCGATAATTCCGATAATCAATAATAATCAATAGTAATCGATAAAAAATCAAAATCAATCAATCGATAAATATCTGAAATCAATAGAAATCGATACTAACACAGTTTCAATAACTGAAACTGTGTGAGCATAGATTATTATCGATTTTTATCAAAAAATATTGATATCTTATCGATTATTGTTGATTATATTGATAAATATCGATTTCTTCCATTCCGTCAAAATGTATCATCCTTAACCAACATTATCAATTGTTTGACTGCTTTTTCAAAAAATAAAATCAGATAAACAAGGTAAGATAAACAAAGTGAGTCATTATCTTGCTTCAAAAGGGCTCAATTTTACCATGCAAACCACATTCAAGATATACAAGATATCGAGCCGCGCTTCTTCCGCGCCAAACCTCAACGTCTAAATCAATTACATGTGGCACTGCAAAAGTTCGACACTGTTTTAAATGTCGAGCCTTGTTGTGCCGCATTTGTTTTGGTTTTTGCAATGCAACAGTAACTTTTTGACCCATTGGAATGATGCAATTGGTATGGCATCTGAATCAACATTGTGTTGATCTAGATGAATCAGGGACCTTGAGCAGCGACGACGGCAACGTGGATGACGACGGCAGAAAACAATGGAATTTGATTAAGAATTCAATAGCAGCAAGTGGAAATGCATTCTGTCTGATACATTTCAGCCGTTTTCCATAAAACCACGACATGACAATTTTAAGTTTCCCCCTCAGTAAAGGACGCGGACGTTTGCACTATAAACTCCACTCCACTAACTTCGTTGCCTACTGTAGAAATAATGTCCTTAGTTAATTTTTATCTGTCTCTGACTATAATGTTTTGCTTATTTCATTGCTATCAAATTTTTATTGATTGCCACATGCAAGAACATCTTTTTCGATCGTGTTGTCCTAGCCGTTGCGTCCTCCTTGCTTTCCAGTGGTCAGTTTTAAATATAAGAAATCGATAAAACCGGATGTTAATCGATAATAATCAATATGATTGAGTACTCTTGGGCTGTGAGTATCGATTTATTATCGATTTCCAATATCAATCAGTAATAATCAACTGATTAATATCGATTAATATTGATTAATTCGATTAGTTTCCAATGATCAATTTTTATCGATTGGTAGGGCCTGGTGTTTATAAATGTCATAGCTGTCGACCCAACTTGGACAAAAATCTTGTGAAATACAGTAAATATGTGTAAAAAAAAACCAAGAATGCCAATGCGGGAGAATACAGAGAATTCTGTTTTCAATTCTCTTGAACATTTTCCCCTTAATGGTTTTCCAAAAGATGTGTGTTAGTTAGCCTCCTTCTCAGGCAGCTCTACTATACTCTGTAATGGCCTTTATTCAGATTTGGGATACCTGTGTTTGCGTTTTTAGGACGCGGGATACTGGTACCGAGGGGAGGGAGGAGGGGATAAAAGAGTTGCCTGCCATATATCGAACGGTTGGTACATTGCGTGTCGCCTCAGTGTCGCCTCAGTTGCCTACCTGACCGGGGGTGACACAGGTAACTAATGTCGCGACAAAAAAATCCTTGTTAATTGCGAAAAAAAACATGGCAAGCGAACGCGAAGCTTCTACTTCAAAGCGAACTCATTCCTAGATATGTCAAAAACCATTTGCCATTTGCTAGTATGGGATACAACAAGGTTTACAGGAAGTTATTGAAAAGAAAGGAACCATAGATTCTAAAAAGCGAATTCGATGCTGAATGTTTGCCTTCACCGGCGGCAACGTGATCAAGCTCGATCAGCACTGTTCTGTTGTCTTTATTGACTTGGATGTTTTCAGCTTGGTTTAGAGTTTTCACTTCAATTGAGACTTCGCCGTCTCGGTTTTCACTTCAATTGAGGCTTCGCCGTCTTAGGTCTTTAGCGTTCTAAGCACAGAAGCATAAACCCGAATTTCGGACCAACTGTAGAATACAGGACTTCTCACCTTGATTACTATAGAACAGCGCAATAAATACAATGGAAATGCAAATAAGTTTGGATGTGGCCATGAATTCTTTAGGTTTTCGAATTGCTTCGTCTCAGTGAGAGAATCAATAAAACGATCCACATGTGGATGAATTTCTACTCTTCCTCCCGGTTAGTATCATATTCTTTACAAATTCCTAATTACCCTCCCATAGATGGTAGAAAATGTTATGCGCAGTGCCACATGCGTAGATGTCATCCAGTGTGTCAATATATGGTAGGCATCTCTCTCTTTCTTCTTCCTTTTTTCGCCCCCCCCTCCCCCTGCGTTATTTTTCTCCTCTATTCGCCACAGGAATACCGCATCGAAAAAAGAACGCTTTTTCTTACCGTTAGAAGAGATGCCTGTGGAGGAGGCTATGTGTTAGTGTGGGTTAATAGAACCTGCGATATTGAGTTACATATTATGGTGAACCTTCGGAAAAAAAACTGTGAAAGAGAAGGCCAGGGTCATTTGTGACGTAGATCGAGATGTCAATCAAAACACATAAGAAAATATATGTGCATGCTTTTAAATATGCGCTTTAGAATGTATTAACATAGTTTTAAGCGCTTTATAAATTAATAATTATTGTTAAATTATTATTATTATATACTAGTCCCCTTTTTCATGTCTTCTTAGTTGTTGATGAAGATCATTGTGTGGCTACAAATTTTCCTGTAATCTTAGTATCTAAACCTGATACTACTAATTGTTCAGCTTCACGAAAACAAACCTGCAAAATATAGCAGACTTTTTTAGGTTGTGGGTTTTTTTTGGCACATTTGCTGCTTCAATGGCATTCCCATAAGTATGTTCTCTTTTTAAAACTTAAAATGATAATCATAATGATAGTTTGTTTTTTTCAAATAAAATCCTCTGCTTTACATGGTTTTCCTACTCTTTTTAAATATTTTGTGTTATTACCATCTCAGAATTCCAACGAGTTTATGAAAAAACTTTTCTTACTCATGAATGGTCGTTATACTTGTTTTTGGACACCCTAGGTTTGTACTACAACCTAAATGACAAATAGTGTTTTTTTTACCTATTATCGGATGCTATTACTACCTATTATCAGACAGCAGATTTGTGAAAACAATGCAAAAATTATGCTTATTTTAATAAAACAGACCATAATTGTTGAAAATGTAGTTTCTTCTCTGTAACAAATACAAAACTCATGTGTCACACTTGTTGGGAGCTGCATGGCAGTTATCGTCACAATTTACTCAATTTTCTGTCCTCACATCTTTTGAGTCAAAGAATGGATTTTTTGTCACTACTGTATCTTGCAATGGATGCCTGAGAAATAAAGAATATTTCTAGTTTTTCAATTAGTAAACACTTTGGGTCAAGTTCTCAGCTTTTTTCTATTATTTGAGATTTTTAACAATCTTCTCAAATAGTGACTATGCAATGGGTAGGTAACTTGGGTAGGTAACCCCTTGAACTTCTTCAAATTACTCAATTCAATGTTAACAAGCAATTACTCATCGTAGGTTTTACAGACACAAAACACATCCACTGCAGCTTGGGGACAACTGTGGCTAAACACGCTATGAATTTTGTTTGTAATTGTTTATTGCTTTTCATAGATGACCTAACAACAACAGACTCTTCCATGGGAAGAAAGTGGATTTGTGGTTATGAGAATATCAAAGAGCTTGAAGCGTAAGTATGTCAAGTTGCAGTTGCACTTCCTAAAATTTGCAAACCAAAGGGGAAAAAGTATGTAGCTCATATAAAAGTCTGTTGGCTTGCCTGTTGCGTGGTTTTAATGGCTACAAATCCTATGCAACTCAGATATTCATCATAGTAGTGAATAATGCACTCGAATCAAGGTGAATTTCATTCCATCCTAGAATTAAAGATACCGTACTGGCACCAAGTATCATAATAATAATAATAATAATAATTTAATATAGCATTATAAAAATCTCAATGCTTTACAAACATCCTACTCTATTCTACTTATATTTCTAATGGTTAAAAACTAATCAATTGTTGTAGTGCTTACAAAATAAGTACGTCTTTAAAGACGATTTAAATTTGCCGAGACAGTCGGTGTTTCTAATGTGTAGGGGGAGGGAGTTCCATAATTTAGCTGCAAAGTTTGAAAAAGATCTGTCCCCATAAGTTTTTGTTCGTGATTTAGGAATGACGAGAAGGTTCTTGTTAGCAGATCTAAGGGATCGAGATGGCGTATACGGTGTTAAGAGTTCAGTGATATATTCAGGAGCCTGGTTGTGGAGAGCTTTATGTGTGATTGTAAGAATTTTAAAGTCTATTCTAGAAGCAACAGTTAGCCAGTGAAGTTCCTTAAGAATGGGTGTAATGGCGTCCCTCTTCTTAGCACCAACGATTAGTCTTGCGGCAGAGTTCTGAACACGCTGTAGTTTGGCTATTTCTTTTTCTTGGAGTCCAGACAGAAGACTATTACAGGCATCTAGTTTTGAAGTTATGAAAATATGAATGAGCTGCTCACAGTTATTGCGGTCAAGGTATTTCCGTATCCTGCCAATGTTCCTTATAGAATGGTAGGCTGATTTGCAGATGCTGTTGACATGTTTTGTCATAGATAAACTCGAATCGATGATTACTCCGAGGTCGCGTGCTGCCTGGTTTAAGCCCTATATAAAAACTCAACACATGGAAATTGAGACTCACACTTTTAAAAAGGCAATCGAGAACAAAGTCACTTATGCTTGCAATATGTCTGGCTGGCTCATTCAAGTCATCTGACTCTCATTCGAGAACAAAGTCACATGCACTTGCAATATGTCTGGCTGGCTCATGCACGTTATCTGACTCTCATTCTTTATTCTGTACTCAGGGCACCAGAGAATGTGAAAAGAATCTTCAGTCTTGAGAATGCGAACAGGGTATGGAACATAAAACAAAAATGGCGAAAAACCCTTGCATCCCAATCTTTATCTTACGTTATTCCTCACTTTAAGCTTTCAGTCACATAATCAAATCCAGGCCAAACCTTATGATGCAAGTTCCAATTTTCCAATTTTTATTTTACAGTTTGAGAAGAGAAAAGTTGAAGAACAAGAAGTGAAAAACAACTATGAAGGCTACTCACAAAGATCTGGTAATTGACTAGTCTCCTATGCAGCCGATTTTGATGGAGTCATGCAGGTCTCTGCCACAAACCAAGCTTGGTGGGGGGAAAGGAGACTAGTAATAATCAATTCTTTTTTTTTTTTTTGCTTTGAGGAAGAGTAACCTCCAGTCTTTCTGTCCTTTACAACTTAAATTGTGTCAATTTAATGTTACTCATGTTTTAAGGCTCTTAGGGGCATTCTAAAACGTTGGGAGGTATTGGCATGTTTGTTTCTTGCAGCATTTTTGTTAAGTTGTTTTTGTATTTCTGTGTAAACTTTCTTTTAGTTGCTGAACTGACTTTGAAGATCAACACACTTGAAAGACACATGAAAGAAAGGCCAAAAGTAAGTATTGATATCCCAGGGGGGAGGGGAGGGCTGCTCTGATATTGGCATGACCTGGAAGCAGGTTTGATATCTTTTAAGTGTTCTAATTTTTTTGCCTGTATTTTTTTAGGGTTTAAAAACTTTGCCTCTTTGGGGTTTAGTAAGCGTTGTATGTACTGTATATTTGGGATGCAAAATTTTGTCCCTGCACTAGAAAGAAGACTTTTCTTTGAACAAGTAACAGAAGGATGGTCAGCTGGTGGGTTGGATTCCATCAGTTGTGATTGTTTTACCTTTCTTGTAGGATAAACACAACAAAGTGTTTCTACACTGGCTGACAGACCAGCGTAAGAAAAAGCTGAAGCATCTAAAAAACAAGGATTTTCCAGGTTACCTTCAACTCCTTCAAGAGCTGAATATACCTGAGCTAGAAAGCCCTCATAGCAAGTGGAATAAGTACAAGTTTAGGAAATTTAAGATTGGTGTGGAAATTAAGGAGAAGAGGAGCTTCCTGGACAGGAAAATTATCACTTGAGAAAAGACATGTATTTCACAGAGCACAGAAATTAGCTCATGCCGAGAAAAAAAGTTGGGTACAGTTAAAACCTTACACCTAGTACAGTATAAAAACCTGTAGCCTAGAATAAGCACCCTCAAAGAACCATTCAAGGCCAAAGAAACTGTTTCTTATATTAAATAAATTGATCGTGGAAATATTTTTATAGTTTCAAATAAGTGCTGCAGTCAATACATAACCAAATAGAAACAAAGTGGGGAAAGAAAATGTACTTAAACTGATAGTGGTTAAAAAAATTATTCAGATATTTTTCTTATAGAAAATTGTACCCCTTGCTTGCTCCCTTCCCCCTAAAAACAACAGCCATTGATTGACAATTTTTTTCCATTCCCCCATTACTTAAAATTTGAGTTTTATTTATTTTCGCCACTTTATTTTTTAAGTGGCAGGGTAACACAACAGAAGAGCCATTTCCTTTAAGCCTTTTAGTGTTTTGAAGTCCTCAAGATCAATTTAGTTTCCTTAAAAAAAAATTCAAATAATAATACTTCAAGTTGCTCGCCGTGCCAATAGGCCACTCCAGGTATAAGCATGCACGTGCGCTCAACTTACCTCAACTACCGTCATGCAGCACACGCTTTGTTTGGTGCAAGCTTAAAAAATTTGCATGCTGCATTCTGGTAGTTGAGGTAGGTTACAATAAAAACGCGCATGCAAGCTTATACTGTAGCTGGAATGGTCTGTTGTTTTAAGAAAAATGAATGGCTGATAAATTGATGATAATCATGGTAATCTATTCTCAAAACTTTGTATGTACAATTGTGTTTTATTTAAAAAATTTCTTCAATTTGTTCATTTATGGTTATCTCTGTGTGTACATTCATTTTGTATGTAATTAACAAATACCTTTTCTAATATAAACCGTTTAACTTGTTCATTTATTGTTTTCTACTTTTGGTCAGGAATAAACATGTTTGCAAAAAATGATGCATTGATACAAATCACAAATAGTTTGACTCAGAGTTCAAACATACAAGACTAAAAATGTCTGTAATATTGTGTTGCTATAGTTTTATTTAGATGGAAAAAAGTTATGCCATAGTAGGGCTTTTCTTAATACTGCTTTGATGGTGGGACCTTCATACCTTGGGTACCAAGGCCTCCAGACTTCTCTCTCCTACCCGCCCTTGTCTCGGTATTTTGTCTGAGCGTCACTGGGCAAGAGAAGTCTGGAAGCTTTGGTACCAGGGTAGGTCCTTCACAGTTGAGAGTTAAAAACAAAGGATAGGTTGTCACCTAGCACAATCAGTAAAACCGTGAACACTGCAAATATGTGTAGAATGTTTCTTCACACATTAAAAGATGTCTCAATAGAGACATTTAGCACTGCGTTTTTTTTTCTCGGAAACGTCAAACCTCTGGGTGGCACGTGACAAGGCCTTGCGTCAAGTTTGCAGTCTGCGTTTCGCGCTTTGACCTCAGGAGCACCGTCTAGCGGCAAGTGATTTACCTCGGCAGTTTTCCCCTCATTTTTTTTATGAGCTCATGTTAGAAACCATGAATTAGCGTTCTTTATAATTTGATTCTTTACTATTACTAATCTTTTTGGCTTGGTTGAAGTCGAGCACATGTTTTGCACTTTTTCCCGCCAAATGTGCTACACTACGATTTCGCCAGTACGTCAAACAGCAAACCGGTAACGGCAATTCGCGATAAAAAACTGAAAACGCGATGCTAAATGTCTCTAATAATTCACAGTGTTTGAATTCTTGTGTCTGATTCGTCAGAAGTCAAAAAACATGCCACAGATATTTCAGTTCTTCATGGTTTTACTGTTTGCACTGGAAAGATGGCATGGAGCTCTAAAGCAAGAAATTCCTGGTCTACTAGACTACCAGCTTTTTCCTCACCAAATTCCCAGTTCAATGTTGTAGAGGCTATCATTGTATAAGGTCCTTATTGTCTACTGTTAGGGTCTCTGTGGTTCCCGCCTGGTCTATCTATCACTAGGGCTGTGAGTGTGTGAATAGTGTTAAGCTATCCATTTGTAGGTTCTTAATAATGGTTCTTCTGAGGCCTTCCTCAAGATAGTATGGACAAAACAGGACATCCCTGTGGGTTGCCATGTTACTCAAAGATGACTAAGGCGAGCTGTAAGCCACCTTGTCACACAAGCTGTAAAATGACTAAGACCTCCCCTGTGAGTCACTTGTTATGGTAGCTCCAATATGACTTAGACCTCTCCTTTGAGGCTAAGACCTTCTCGGGGAGGCACTATCACAGTAGCTGCAATATGACTAAGACCTCTCCAACAAGTCACTTGTCACGACAGCTCCAATTTGACTAAGATCTCCCCTGCACGTAACTTGCCATTGTAGCTCCAATGTGACTAAGACCTCCCCTGTAAGTCACTTGTCACGGCAGCTCTAACTTGACTAAGACATCCCCTGCGCGTAACTTGCCATTGTAGCTCCAATTTGACTAAAATCCCCCCTGCACGTAACTTGCCATTGTAGCTCCTATGTTACTATGACCTCTCCCACAAGTCACTTGTCCCCTGTGAGTCAATGAAGCTCCAGTTTAACCAGCACTTCGCCCGTAGTGACCTCGTGTAGAAGTAGCCTCTCGTGCCACGGTCCCTTGCCTTTCTTTAACAGACTTGCAAGACTGACTTCCGTACGACCCAAGAAATCTGGAAAAAATAACACAGTGGTAAAAACAATCAAATGTCTGTGAAAAAAAAGATAAAAGAGGATAAATGTAGCTCTATGTGGTCTTCTTTTTAGAAAAATATGTCCTTGTTTTAACTCTATACTTAACTCTACTCTTTTAAGGTGGACCTTTTTTGACCTGGTTTATGTTACAGCCGGGCTGCTTCCATAGGTGTAATAGTACAACCCTTATGAAAAAGTTTGGTATAGTTTGCAATAATTAAACTATAAAGTAGACCCCTGTCGAACCCAGTGAGACAGAGCATGTACAGTACTAAATAGCTCGAGAACGGGTAGCAGGTATGGATATGATCAATTGCCGTAATGGCTGCTTTAAGGCCGTACGTTTTTTTTCTCTTGCGAGAACACGCATTTTTATTTGCGTGTTACACAACCTTTTGCAACTTGTTTTGCATTTCTCAAAGTCGCATGAAAAGTAGAACGCTCTTCTACTTTCTGCAACAAATTGCTTCAAATCGCAGGAAAAACATCACGTGTGACAGGGCGCGTGCGACCTGCAACATTTATTTTGCGAGACAAGTTGCAACCGAAAAGTCTACGTGTGACAGGGCGTTCAGTGTCCTTACCGTTTAGCGATAAGTCCCTGTCGAACCCAGTTATACAAGGCACTCTTAGAGAACTTAGCCCGAGAAAGAGTAGCAGGCATGGATATGATCAATTGCCATAATGGCTAATTTAGTGTCCTTACCGTTTTGTGAGAAGAAGTCCCTGTCGAACACTGTGATACAAAGCACATCTTGCTCCATGTCCTTGACTGTGAAGGTCATGGTCGAGTTCCATTTCGGGTTGAGAGTCTGAGGGCAGACGCGCGTCTTGTGCTCCTGGCTCCCCATGCTTACTTCACAGTACGGGTCGCTCATACCTGGAAACATGCTTACTCAGTGCACATGTTATGACAAAAACAACTACAGGCAAGCTGTAGAATAACTAGATAGACTGCGTGGGCGTGGTGAAATCATATAATTAGGCTAAGTTCAATCGATCGAGCTGAAGAAAACAAATATGTCCTAAATCATGTGCTAAGCCACAGATGTTCTTCAAACTGGGGTATTAAAAACTATCACTATGCTAAAATTGGTAACTTTAGCAAAAAGTGCGCAATTCAAGGTAAAAACTGCACATATCCGCCGGACTACTGCAAAAAAAAAGAACTTGAAACGCCTGCTGTTAACTCATAGTTAACTCTACTAACTATGGTTAACTGAATTTAAAATTAGACCTCGTACCGCATACTTTACGATTCGCCTACGGATTTTAATGTATTAAGTAATGCTCCGTGTGAAAACTAGACAAAGTCCCATTGTCCTGCGGCAAAAAGCTTAATTATAGCTTTCCCACATAGGATCTTTTTTATACCAAACATGCATGCAGGACACATAGAAGATAGTAAGATTTTGAAGAAATTGCTCATGTCCTTTGTTATATACCTTAGTGGTGATTTTTGGGGTGAACCAATCAGAACAAGCCAGAACAATAGCTGTTAGTCGTCTTATATTTACAAGGTTCCCCATATAAAATGTACCTGAAAAGCTGGATCAGACATAGTAATTAACCCTATTACCAAAATATTAAAAAAATATTATGAATCATGTTGTGTTTTATTGGCCTTTTTGGCATTTTTGACATGCCAGCGTGCATTTGCCGTTGGGTTGCCTCTTACGCGGAGCATTACTTAAAACGGTGTGGTCGTACTACTATGTGTAACATGACTAAACATGGTGACACTTGACTGGTTGAGGCTGCGAGAGTGATCTCTTTGCTGCTCATCTCTAAAACGTCGCTTGCGTCTGGTTAAACCTTTCCACAAGCGCTTATCAAGTGTGATATAAATAACCGGCACAAGTAACGCGCTGCTGAAAGCCAATGACGTCAACCAATAATTAGCACATAGTGTCCTCAGACTCGGTCTTGAGGACCGCACAACTTGACTCAGTGCGGAGGGCGACCACATAAGGATGTAAGTTACCATGATGGCAGCGCATACTTTGGTGAAGTCGACCTCTTTTCGAGCCCGCATCACACCATACATCGCATCTATTTGCTGGTGGTCTACGTATCGCCCAAGTCGCTCTAAGTAAACTCGTGACAGTCAACACGCAACAAATAAAGATGTAAGCAGATACCATAAGGACCCTTCCGAGTAAATGTGCATTTGTATGATTGCTTGAAATATCGAGGGTTAGATCGGGTTTGACGCATTTTTTGTCGCAATTTGGTTCCAAAGGTCCCCTGTAAAGTATCACTGCCACAGCTGTCGACACGCCCCATGTCAAAATTGCAAGGGCCCAAGACCGCCTCACTGTCAGTTTTCGTTGCCCTGGAAACTTCGTTAAAGCTTCAAAGCGATCATAACCAATGGCTACTAGCGTTGCTAGGGTAGCGAGGATCGCACTGATATACGTTGCATTTCTAAATTTGTAGACAGAATAAATCGTACTGTCACAGGCAAGGAATAAATCCATGTTAATGATTGCAATTATATGAAGAAAGAGACCAACCAACATGACCAAACAAGACATCATCAGATTAAAAATTAAGATTTTGTCTGCTGATTTGTTTTGAGCCCAGATGGAATGCGATGCGACTCCTAGTATGATATTGGCGATAAGGGCTGTGACTCCGATTACGGTGAGAAATGCCACATTTATAGCGCTTGCGCAGTTGTTGCTTGGTTCAGGGAGAGTGCAATTTGAGCTTGCATTAATTCTTGGCATCTCTATTCTCAATGATGTGCCTTGTGTTATAAGAAAATCTGCAGTATTCATACGGGTGTTTTGTATCCGTTTTGTATCCGTCTAACTTCGAATGCGTCCTCTCACCGTAAAGATGTAATCTGTCCACATATACACATTTTTTAAACTTGTTTTTCCTGGATCCGTAATCGTGTAGCCACAGCTTGAAGTTTTCAATGACGAACGAAGGGATTTAGCCGTAAACTTCAGACATGCAATGTGACGCATTAGAACAGAATCAGCATGAAACAATGCTTTTTCCCTTCTTATTTTACGAACAATCTGTTTTTTCTTGGATTTTTAAGGATTTCCACAGCTTGTCTTTCTCAACCATATAAAGTTTCGCCAGCTGTAAACTTCTCAGGCCGCATAGGATTTGGATTGCCTGGAGGATCTCCCTCTTGAATATTCGTAGCCTCTGTTAATTAATGAGGTAGCACAATCTTTATCAGTCTTCTAATCCATTTACCTCACTCCTTGAATATTTGATTGAATGAGATGTTTTCAAGGGGATTCTAATGGGGGTAATCTACTACTCAGCAAATGATCATTCAACATCAATTCATTATCCAATTTCGATTCGTGAGCAATTCATCTTTATCAGTTGAAGAATTAAAATGTGTTGAAATCCTCTCAGGTAGATAAGACGATGTTGACCCTGTCAAATCAAGCAGGCACTGACAATACCCAATATCCATAAGATCAAATCTGAGTATAACATAAAAGCTTAGAAATAGCAAACGTATCTTTAATGTTATCGTAACGCGCAGCCAATAACACACTACAGGCGTAGACAGGTTTTCAAAAAATTGAACAGGAAAGAAGATTTGCCTAATATCAGTCAGGGAACTCACCTTGACGGTTTTAATATAGTTTGAATTGTTTTGAGCGGTGCCCTTTGTCCGTGGCTTCGAAACAAAGCGCTATGTGCGCTCCCTCAGAGGACAGAGAACCCAACACTGTTTTCTGGTCTTCCTTTTGGGTGTTCCTTTGATTTCAAATCTCCCCAGTCCCTTTTTGTCTCCACGGCCACCCAGTAAACAAAAATATTAGATTTGATTGAGCTTGATTTAGGGACGTGTCATTAAAAAATATCAACGGTTTACTAAATTGCGCAAGTAAAGCGAGTATCCTATCTTTTTTCTTTTTTTTTGTCTGAATTAATGCTGTTAAGTTATTTTTTAAGCAGGACATTTGTCTCTTTTGTACACTTATTTCAGAGAAAGCATTATACCATCAATTATGTTGTGAGCTCTCGGGACGATTAATTGCATTCTAGTTTCCTTCATTCAAAATCCTTGAGCATTTTTATTTGCCAGCAATGAAATGGCTTCCCCTAACACCACCTCTCCGCGCTGGCCAATCAAAAAGTATTAAATGTAATTCCACTGAGCAGTTGGGAATTGTTGACGAAAGTTCGCAGGATATTGAAAACCGCAGTGTAAAAGGTAAAATACCGCAGATTTCTACCCTCCAGCATCGCTCTTGAGTCTTTTCAGTTTGGTTCTAGCAGATGTCAAATACTTTTAATGATTCTTTGATTACCCATTAATGTGACAGCTGAAAGATTCTTCATTAAACTCACCACCTAGACATTGGTTAATGATACTACAATTCAGGGTTTCCATGGCTGCCGACGAAAGAGAAAAACACTAGGACGGCTATCAAGACCGATCTGCTCTCGGTGTAACACGTACGTAGGCTATTTGAAGGCAAGTAAGGCCAAGTTAAAAAGTTCCAAAATATAATTGCACGCAAATGAAAATTTTCTTCTTTCCTGCATATTGGCGAGACAAGGAACACAAACATGAGGGAGGGGTTTGGAAGACGGGGGGGGGGAGGGGGGTGCTAACTGCATTCTTTGTACACCGAATAATAGGGCAGGTCCGCAAAGTGTATTCCAGTAGCCGTCTAACAAAGTGAACAACGCGAAAATGAAACTACTGTAGATTTGAGTTTAACTGGCGGGGTTTAACAAATATTTTAGCATTCTAGACTACTTGCAGCCCCTCCTTTGGCGAGCGTCAGTAAAAATGAGAATACGCGTGTTGCGCGCGCCGGTCCCAGGTCACCACAGGCCATAGGTTTGTCGCGCCACAGGGGTGGGGACCCCCTTCTTACGGTGGTTCTCCTTGTGTGGCGATCAGAGCGATTAACTTATGCGAAAACATACCTGTGGTGAGCTGGAACCGCGCACGTCACGGTCCTATTTAGCCTGTGTACAACCGCTAACTAACCTTGCAACAATGCCTGTTGTCAGGGTAGTTAGCGCTGTACATAGGCTAGGGCCGATTTTCTTCTTATTTTTACTGACGTTCGCCAACTGAGGGGCTAAGACAGTCTATAAGCATTCTCGAATAGTGCACAGGTATATAAATATGTAACTATTTTACTGAGGACACGTGAAATTATCACATTACCATGCGATTTTGACTAGAGTTATACCATCATTTCTACCTATAGATCTCCGTTCCCTGATAGCTGTTCGCGAGGAAAAATACTATTTTGGGGGCTGGGCACGATCCAGAAACATTAAGAAATATCCGGGTACAGCCATGTCCCTACTGATCATCTCCTTATATTTTTGGAAAATACTGAGGAGGGGGAACACGTGCTCGCAGTGCCCCACCCCACCCCTGTAATATGTGAATTATTTTGCATGTTTACAGGATGTCAGGTATAGTACTGCAATGCATCATGGGTGGGGTTTAGTGAAGTGGGATATGGGCAATTTCAAGACAATTTCCAGATTTTGCAGGAATTTTTATTCCATTATTTACAACCACTGAATACTGGATATGTGGGTTTGTGGTAAAAGCAAGTTATTAATGTCATAAAAAAATCTAAAAATTCAAATAGTAATAGAGAAAATGACAGCTCAATAATAATTCATTCAAGTAACTACTTATATATGAACCCTGAACATTACTGTTTCTGACTTAACTAACCTCACCGACCTTAGAGGTGATATATAAGTTTCACTGCAACGTTTCTTTCTATCAAGCTATGACTATACTTAGATATGTTAATCGAAAAGTATTCATGCGTTGGATACACTAGTCCAGACCTGGGACTCTTTTTGCGCTCGACATTCTGGCTAGCGTGAAAGAGGGTCCAGTATTTATTGCATGCGCATGCGCGAACATGTACCAATCAGCGATCTTCACGGCAAAAGTTGAAATACGAGCGCGCGCAATAACGAACGTGCCTAAGGAGGGTCGATTCCCGCGCTTTAAAATAACGAAAACGGAAAAGCTCTTTGATTGATAATTTTCCAGACTCTAATTATCATCTGTCCTTATCTCAGAAAAGACTGACAATCAAGTATTTACCCACGACCAAAATCAGCGTATTATTTCTGAAATACACCCTCGCTCTTCCCTTTCGCAGCCATCTTGAACTAAGCAACCAGGCCACACCGCATATATGCGGTGTATTTATATGCGGTGTATTTTCGCGCATGCGCATGCATTAAATACTGGACCCTCTTTCACGCGAGCCAGAATGTCGAGCGCAAAGAGAGTCCCAGGTCCGGACTATGGATACACTGGCCCTTACAGGTTACAGAACGTTAACCATGTGCTTATCCTAACAAAAAGGACCCACCAAACTAGATACGCACTACCTAGAGTGTGTCTACTACAGACTACATACCTTAAATACGAGGCTAGTTTTTCTTTTTAGTCGAGGGATCTGAATGACAACCCTTGATAAACACAGCAATACTGCTGATTAGTAAGAAGTTGTGTGGGGTGGGGTGGGGGGTCTTGGCCCAGCCCCATCCCCCCACTCACCCCCCCCCCCCCCCCCCCCCCCACCTCCCCAACTACCGCCATCACTGATCGCTATCTAGAAATCGTGACTCAGAACTTGACGAAATCTTTCAAGGCGGGTTCCTGCGTCACTAGGCTAGTCACTAGCTCTCGATATGTGCTACCGAATGGATCTCTTGTATTGATCACGCCCTTCGCAGCCATTAGGATTTCAACCAGACTGTTCTTGTGCCTCTGTGGTCGATAAGATCTCAATCCGATACTGAACTCCTCACTCGCGTTTCTGTGGGGAGGCTTGTTTGGTTGGTTAATGAACTTAGTTACAAGTTCCTTTGTCTTCGGGCCAAGGACACGTTTTTTGAATGCTTCTATCGTCCTAAACGAAAAAAAAAACATACGGAATATATGCGTTTAGCCAGTATTATTATTATTTTAAATGGCTCTACATTCTTGACCTTTATAAAAAAGGGAGGAAAGACATTCAGGCTCTTCTGCATAATAAGGTACCCAGTTCACTTCCGGAGGTCCAACGAAAACCTCAATCGTTAAAAGACAAATGAATCTATTAGAATCCGAGATATTTAACATGCCATCCGCTCTAAATTATCAATCACATCCTCGAAGAAACTTGCAATAGACACAATGCTTTCAAAATATTGAAATATTTTTCGCGTTTTCCGTTAAAAATCATCGGAGATTGTTACGTAATCGACCGGAAGTAAACTGGTGACAATGCGGCTTTAACGAGTTCATAACGACTGTAACAAGTATATGTATATGGTAGATTTGTTAGAAAAGTATTCCATGAGGGTTGAGTCCCCCAAATAACTAGTAAATGGTTTGCAAGCATTCATGAGTTAAGCCATAAATTATATCACCTTTGTTGGTGAAACAACCACTTAGAGTGAGACCCGGATTTGTTACAATACAATACATGTAATTTCCGAAGCTTTATCAAGTCAAAAATAGGCAACCATTTGATTTCTTGAAAAAGATCAACGGGGGGAGCAGAGAAGTCCGCAGACAGGATAATTCTAGCAGCGCGCTTTTGGATTAGTAAAAGTTGTAATAAGAGTGTTTTAGAACAGTTACCCCACACACTGATACAATAAAGAAGCTGACCTGTTAGGTCGGTTAAATCGGTGATTGCAGGCCGCGCGTTATTACTTACTTTACGAGCAGCTTGCTGAGTGAAGAGTAGCAATCAACAGCACGACTGACTTGGAACCAGGCCTTGAAACCTCTCCAGTTTAGTTTATTGTGATACGAATACAGACTAGTAGATACCTGAAGAAATAACAAAATGAACATTACTTAAGCTAATAAGAAACCGTGATAAATAAAGCAGAACATGTTTTTGTTTTTCTAAGCATACAGAATCCTTGACATGGAATGGACATTAACATATCAGTGTATATAAAAAGATAAAAAAGAGAATTACACGAAGTTATCAATAGGTTGTTATTGTGAACAAAATTTGACTAGTCATTTTAAGAGCGCATCGGACTAACAAATCCTTTTTTGCTGCTATATCAAAGCTTTAACATGTTCTTAGCAAGTTCTTAGAATTTGTTGAAAACTCAGGCTTGGAGTTCACATAGAAAAGGTTCTTATAAAACAAAAAGAGTGTATCAAGTAGCAATAATTACAGCCTTGTTTTGTTCGTCCTAGCCTCCTCCGCAGGCAACTCATAATGAAAAGGACGGAAAGAATGGGTTACCTGTGGCGAAATTGCGGTTTGTCACTTCCGTTTTTTTTGCCACACCGGTTTGTCACTTCCGTCTTTTTGCCACAGGAAACCCAATCCTTTTTTTTCTTTTTCTGGTCTTTGAGATGCCTGTGGAGGCTAGGTTCGTCCCTATACATACCTCTCGCAAGCACTGGTCAAGCAGCATTGGGTCGCACACGGCTTCTATCAATGCGTCAACAAACGGAGAGAGGTACGCACTCTCGAGCTCGGAGTTTGACCGCCAAAACGCGGTTGAAGCTGAAGAATGAATAACAATCGAAATAAAACACGAGATACCAGCGCCATATAAAAAGAAGTTAATTAAAAGTCAAATAAAGAAGCCCTTGAATGTACAGTATTAATATGTTTCCTAAAAACCTTTGATTCGCTTTTTTCCACATTAAATTCGTTGCTGCGTGACTGCGGGGTGACCCAACCCATTGAGTCGTTCGCTTACACAGCGCATCTCTTAAAAAGGAACAATTTGGATTTTTCCGAGGGCATACAACGACCCCCCCTTCCCGAAAAAGGTTAAACTGGCATATTTCATCGTTTGCATATGTTCTGATGCCGAAAATACCCATTTTGAAAGTTGCTGGGAAAAAAAAGTTATCTGTTCCTTTTTCCCAGGAGGGACCATTTCTTTTTTTTTCCCAGCCAGCATTTGTGAGGATTTTTTTCCCAGCCAGCAGTGGTTTAAGCATTTAAGCACATGAATAATTGCCAGTATAACCGATCGGGGCAATTTTTTCCCAAGCATCCGCTCCAGCGCCTCAAAAATTATTTTCAGCACAACTAGTTCGGCTCTTCAAATTTTTCCCGGCATCCGAGGGGGCTAACATCTTCCCAGCCAGCTAAATAAACGGGCTGCGGAACAGATCCTTTTTGTGCCTTTGATTTTCTTGGACGTAGTCGATTGTTGATTGCATCTTAAAATGACTCACCAACGGCACCGTTCTTTACACAGCGCCAACCTCTTCGTCTTTCCAACCTTCGCCGCTCTTTGACGTTTTCCCTTGTGCGTTCCCAATTCTTTGACCATCTCTTTTGACCTATGTAGTGAACAAGCTCACAAAAGTTACTCATGTAACTACACATCTTATCTGTCGCGTCATCATCCGTGCGAGACTCGCTAGAGAAAGCTTTCAATCCCAGGATGCCTAGATCAAAAGACAGGTCAACCAACGGAGGGGTCGTGTCTTCATACACATCTTGTTGAAGAGACATGGAACCGTCATCTTCCTGAAATTCCTGAGCAAACGCTGTGGATATCTACAATACAATGCAATAATCTTTATTTACCGAGGGTAGCATATTAACAGAATTACAGTTTTCTAACATATGGCCATGTAACCTACATGCTTATTGAACGTTTTCTCGGAAGTAGATAGTAGGATGCTTGACGGTACTTGCTTGACAGGGGCTATCACACGGAGATGCTGAGCCATCCAGGGGACCAGAGAGGACGGCATACTATCCAATGGGTGACAATTGAATGTGATAAAAAAAAAACGCCTTAATGGTGAATGGGTAAGGCCTAAATAGAAAAATCTTATTAAAAAGCTATATTTTGGATTTGACAGGACTGAAACGTACACCTCCTGTGAGTAACTCCACACCCATCAACTTTTCCGTTATCGTACCAGAAGTTTTATTCGAAAAAGTGGATGCTAGGCACAAAAACGAACATTTGGCACAGTATTTCGGTTATACCTTGAAATGCAAAGTTCAATTTCACTCCAGTTTGAATTCTTGTATGCTACATCTGTGAAAAGCTCCAAGATGCCATTGACCAAAGCAGTTGCCCCCTGTTTATAAAGAATCAATATAGTCATCTTTTAGACACTTTCTAAAAATGACGTTTTTACATAATAACATAAAGACTCTATAAGAAGAACTTAATAATAATAATAATAATAATAATAATAATAATAATAATAATAATAATAATAATAATAATAATAATAATAATAATAATAATAATAATAATAATAATAATAATAATAATAATATGTATATATAATATGTATATAAAATGTCGATTAAACGTGTATTCAAAGTGACTGTCTTAAGTCCTTCTTAATGTTCCTACAAAAAGCATTGTAGTCCGAAGTGTTCCTAAGCGATGGTGGAAGTTAATTAAAAAGAATGGCAGCTGAGTGTTGGAAAGTTCCAGATTCTCTAGGAATTGAGAAAACAGGAGCAGCTGATGACCTCAAGTTATATCCAGTATCATTGCGAACACTTAGTCTTAAATATTCAGGAAAGCTATTATTGTATAAAGATTTGTGAGCAAGTTTTAATATATTAAATTTCACGTTCTCTTTAACTGGAAGCCAGTTTAATTTAATGACGTCTTCCAACCCAGCAAATTTCTTGATTACGAATCCAGCACAGGAATCACTTCACTGGACCGGTTGTTAATACTGTTTTGAATATGTAGTGTGGTTTTCATTAACCCGTGAAACAAAATGTGATAGTCAAAGCGTAATGGTCAGTAAAACACAGAAGAGTACAATAGAATCAGATCACAATAAATTGTAATACGCTAAAGTGTAGTTTACGGGTTAATGAAAATCACTCTATCGCTAACAGTAACAGTATCTTTACAGCGTATCTGTAGTTTCCACCTGAGAAACGAATAGAAAACAACATTCTTAGCACAGGAATTGACCCTGCGTCAAGACTGTTGTGCGATAGTGGGATAGCGACGACTTTTTAAAGGACTATTTCAATATGCCAATTGCCACCACTATACCTTTATGGACTCTTTATTCAAAATAGCGTGAACCCTTTCATCTGACTAGCTTCTTGATAAATACGAAAACATAGTGGCAGAGATAGGAACATATAACATAAAATGATGTTTTAAATTGAGCCGTAAGTATTCATCGCAACTTTGCTGTTAAATAAATTTGCTATATTTCGAAGCTTTCGCTTTTAATCGCTCTAACAGATCTCTCTAAAAATTCACACAAGGCTAGATAACCATGCGTTACATAATATCTGGAGAGGACTTAGGGAAAAATATCGATATGGGCTAGAAATTTGTCCTAGAATAAAAGGCGGGGCCTCTTATTCACGTGACATTTATTTCTATCAACAAAAATTTTACGTCATATTATATTTTCATCCTTATGTTATTGATTTGGTGTATTGGACATGGAATCCATTCCTCGCGCAGTGCGCTCTGGTCGGAGACAAGTGTCCGCACCGCTACACTAACGTGGCATTACTGAGTCGACGTGTAACTAAAATTAGCTTTAGTACTATTGGTATCGTACGAATCGAAAAGCTTTTTGCTAATATGTGAAATTTTCAGCACATTCTTTCCGGAAACAAAATTAAATACCCGCAATAATTTATCACGCTACTATCATACAGTGTGTTTTATGCATGTTAACATTCTAAAAAGGCGCAAAATTGTTTCGGTGAATAATCAGGGGCCATATGTTTGTTACCCTGGTTCCAGAGCCTCGAACGTCTCTCTATTTAGTGGCAAGCAAGATAAAGCCTCTGGCCTCTCGAAGCGCTATTTCGACTTCTGCAAGGTTCAGAATCTGAACTTGGTCGCTGATTGGCCAATTGACGCCTGGCCATGGAAACCAAGAAATTCTGACAGTTTTCTTTTCGCTCAACCTCGAAGGCCATTAATAGAGACGTCCGAGGCTCTGAAACCAGGGTATGTGTTTGTACGAATTTTGTTGAAGAATTGTGAAAAATTAATTTGTGGAAATCCATCCTCTTCTATTTTGTCCTTCTAACAGAGGCTTTTTTTATTACCCTGCAAACAGAGACCCAGGTAACCGAGCCTTTACCTCATGTTTCTCGGACTTAAAAGTCGAAGTTTTGGCTATTTGTTCTTTCAGCACAAATTCAAACAAACAACGCGAAAACCCAGAGACGTGAATCGGCAAGTACTAAAACAAAGAGAATTAAAAGCTTTGCTAGCATTTTACGTCTTTTGTTTGCAAACTAACAACTTGAATTGGACTGAACCGTAAAAGATCGATTGACGCCGGTGACGAAGGCGCATGCTCAACCCACATCAAAGACTTTTCTGAAAATACTAGCTTATATATTATTATATGCTTAACGGCTTTATTAAGAAATGACCGTATCGGTCACAGGTCGATGCCCTCATTTATAGTACTTAGCTTCGTCCCAGGCTCCTTTTCGCTGCGCGGCTTCTCGTTAGTGACGTCACGTTTGATTTGCCGCTTTCCCAAGCAGTGTCAGCGCTACAACATTCCGCCATTTTGAAAACAAAATACCGCGTTGCATCATGGGGCCTAGGAAAAAGAGATTACAAAGGAGAAGCCTGGGAACGAGGCTATATAGTACTAAGCTTTAACCGGAAGTTGAACACCGGAAGTTTACAGGATGATTTAAGGATTGCTGTGTTGCGAAAGCACAGAAAATCCACAAAAAATTTACGGGTTGTCCTTCCAATCATCCGATGATCGAGTGACACAGAAGTCCCTCCAATAACCCTCGTAAATGCTTTGCAAGCACGATTTAAAGAGCAAACTATGAGTGGAAAAGGGATTTACAACGGCAAGAAAACAACTCCAAAACGAAAAATTCATCATGTAATATTTTCAAGTTCTCCAGCTTTCAGCGGGACATTCCCGAGAGATGCAATAATTTTATCGGGTTTTCATTTACAGAAAAGAAGTCAAACAGAGTTCAGTTATCCAATAAAAGATATGACTAGCTAAATCGCTGTCTCAAGTACTTTATGCTTCTGTTCGACAAAATGATGGCACTGAATTCGAAGTCACTTCAATGCAACTAATACCAGCGGCCATTGACCAGCACTGAAAAACAACCGCCGATAAACAAACCATTTTCAATCGTCCCTTATTTTTATCTAAGTTTGGCCATCTCGTTGGTGAGTTGAAAACAATTAGATCTTTCGGCCTCTTGGACAATGATTTTGAAAGACTAATACAGGACCATGGCTTATGTTTGACGCAAGAAAAATTTAAAGAAAACGTCAAGTATTTGCTTTCCCATCTTTTCTTCTTTTATAACAAAATGATTATCTCATTTCTCACCTCAGGACGATCCGGTGTCTTTTTGTTTGGCGCATCCAGCGGGAAGAAGATTTTGAATTTCTTGAAGAGATAAACAGGAAGTTACGAGAAATAAAAAGTTATCCAGGAATATCATTCAATTTGATATCCTCTTTCATGATATCATCTAGCAATACATAATGGTACCTTAAGGAACTTTTCGCACATCTGAAAAGCCTCTTCAGCTGTTATCATCTCACTCAAGTCACCACAAAGGCAAGTGAGGAAGAAAGAAAATCCTTGCTCTCCCATCTCCAGAACTCGCTCCGTCAGCCAGCTAGAAAGATGTTTACAATAAAACGCATCAGCAACAATCAAAAGTAACCTACAAATAATAAGTATCATGATCATCGAGTGCCACTGCAGCCCTCTTCACAGCTGCTTTTAACAAGTCCCTTTTGTTAGGAATACCCCCATGCTTTGCAGTCTACAGCTAACAATAAAAGTAAACTTCTTGAAACTTTATATTTTAGCCGAATGTTAAATGCAAAGTCGCATCATTCATTTGGGTAGGGATAGAAATAGTCAATAGCTTGTGAATGCCATTTTCTTATCCAGATTGGATAGATTTCTCAAAAGCGCGCACTGTTACCCCCTACCGCTCAGAAAAAAAAAGATCAATCATCAAAGGATTTCAAGGGCGTGAAGATGACATTTATCTACCTTAGATCGTTAGGCCTGGAATATCCCTTGCACGACTTGCTCAGTCTCAGACTAAGCTCTGATAGCTTGAATATGAGTCGCATCACTTTCTGCTCGTCGGCTTGATTATCTTGGTCACAAAAGTTACTGATGTAACTACGCATCTTGTCTGTCGTGTCATCATCCGTGCGAGACTCGCTAGAGAAAGCTTTCAATCCCAGGACGCCTAGATCAAAAGCCAGGTCAACCAACGGAGGGATCGTGTTTTCATACACATCTTGTTGAAGAGACATGGAAAAGACCCTTGAAGACCGAAAATTCTGACAAAAAAAAAAACGAAGCGAGTTCATTTAGGGCGATTTAAATGTAAAAAAACGGAGTGATTGAAAGTGGATTATTCTCCAAATCATTAATATGGAATAAAAAGGAGGTTGCCCATTCTTGTGTTTCAGAACTGCCAACGCCTTGTTTTTACCATTTTTGAAAAAAAAAATCGTTGATTGGGGAACTGTCATGCCCCTATTGTTATTTCCTTTTAATTCTTTTAAATGTTAGGGGGAAGGGGTGGGGGCTGCACATGCCCCAGCGCCCCACCCCCTGATACGGCCGTGCAACTGTGTGTTATTCTACCAGAATTAACTATTTCTATTTTTTGGACAATACTAAACGAGAAATTCCTGCTTTGAATTAGCAAACGCTGTGGATATCTACAATACAATGCAATAATCTTTATTTACCGAGGGTAGCATATTACAGTTTTCTAACATATGGCCATGTAACCTACCTGCTTAAAGTAATTGAACGTTTTCTCGGAAGTATATAGTAGGATGCTTGACGGTACTTGCTTGTCAGGGGCTATCACACGGAGATGCTGAGCCATCCAGGGGACCAGAGAGGACGACATACTATCCAATGCGTAACAATTAAATGTGATAAAAAAAACGCCTTAATGGTGAATGGGTAAGGCCTAAATAGAAAAATCTTATCAAAAAGCTATATTTTGGATTTGACAGGACTGAAACGTACACCTCCTGTGAGTAACACACCCATCAACTTATCCGTTATCGTACCAGAAGTTTTATTCGAAAAAGTGGATGCTAGGCACAAAAACGAACATTTGGCACAGTATTTCGGTTATACCTTAAAATGCAAGGTTCAATTTCACTCCAGTTTGAATTCTTGTATGCTACATCTGTGAAAGGCTCCAAGATGCCATTGACCAAAGCAGTTGCCCCCTGTTTATAAAGAATCAGTAAAGTCATCTTTTAGACACTTTCTAAAAATGACGTTGTGCGATAGTGGGATAGCGACGACTTTTTTCAGGACTATTCAGATATGCCAATTGCCACCACTATACCTTTATGGACTTTTTATTCAAAATCGCGTGAACCCTTTCATCTGAATAGCTTCTTGATAAATACCAAAACATAGTGGCAGAGATAGGAACATATAACATAAAATGATGTTTTAAATTGAGCCGTAAGTATTCATCGCAACTTTGCTGTTAAATAAATTTGCTATATTTCGAAGCTTTCGCTTTTAATCGCTCTAACAAATCTCTCTAAAAATTCACACAAGGCTAGATAACCATGCGTTACATAATATCTGGAGAGGACTCAATCAACAAAAATTTTACGTCATATTATATTTTCATCCTTATGTTATTGATTTGGTGTATTGGACATGGAATCCATTTCTCGCGCAGTGCGCTCTGGTCGGAGTATCCGCACCGCTACACTAACGTAGCATTACTGAGTCGACGTGTAACTAAAATTAGTTTTAGTACTATTGGTATCGTACGGATCGAAAAGCTTTATGCTAGCATGTGAAATTTTCAGCACATTCTTTCCGGAAACAAAATTAAATACCCGCAATAATTTATCACGCTACTATCATACAGTGTGTTTTATGCATGTTAACATTCTAAAAAGGCGCAAAATTGTTTCGATGAATAATCAGGGGCCATATGTTTGTAACCCTGGTTCCAGAGCCTCGAACGTCTCTCTATTTAGTGGCAAGCAAGATGAAGCCTCTGGCCTCTCGAAGCGCTATTTCGACTTCTGCAAGGTTTAGAATCTGAACTTGGTCGCTGATTGGCCAATTGACGCCTGGCCATGGAAACCAAGACATTCTGACAGTTTTCTTTTCGCTCAACCTCGAAGGCCATTAATAGAGACGTTCGAGGCTCTGGAACCAGGGTATGTGTTTGTACGAGTTTTGTTTGATACTTAGTTTAGTTGATTGGGAAGAATTGAGAAAAATTAATTTGTGGAAATCCATCCTCTTCTATTTTGTCCTTCTAACAGAGGCTTTTTTTTATTACCCTGCAAACAGAGACCCAGGTAACAGAGCCTTTACCTCATGTTTCTGGGACTTAAAAGTCAAAGATTTGGCTATTTGTTCTTTCAGCACAAATTCAAACAAACAACGCGAAAAACCAGAGACGTGAATCGGCAAGTACTAAAACGAAGAGAATTAAAAGCTTTGCTAGCATTTTACGTCTTTTGTTTGCAAACTAACAACTTGAATTGGACTGAACCGTAAAAGATCGATTGACGTCGGTGACGAAGGCGCATGCTCAACCCACATCGAAGACTTTTCCGAAAATACTAGCTTATATATTATTATATGCTTAACGGCTTTATTAAGAAATGACCGTATCGGTCACAGGTCTATGCCCTCATTTATAGTACTTAGCTTCGTCCCAGGTTCCTTTTCGCTGCGCGGCTTCTCGTTAGTGACGTCACGTTTGATTTGCCGCTTTCCCAAGCAGTGTCAGCGCTACAACATTCCGCCATTTTGAAAACAAAATACCGCGTTGCATCATGGGGCCTAGGAAAAAGAGCTTACAAAGGAGAAGCCTGGGAACGAGTACTAAGCTTTAACCAGAAGTTGAACACCGGAAGTTTACAGGATGATTTAAGGATTGCTGTGTTGCGAAAGCACAGAAAGTCCACAAAAAAATTCCGGGTTGTCCTTCCAATCATCCGATGATCGAGTGACACAGAAGTCCCTCCAATAACTCCTAAATGCTTTACAAGCACGAGTTAAAGAGGAAACTAAGAGTGGAAAAGGGATTTACAACGGCAAGAAAACAACTCCAAAACGAAAAATTCATCATGTAATATTTTCGAGTTCTCCAGCTTTAAGCGGGAAATTCCCGAGAGATGCAATATTTTTATCGGGTTTTCATTTACAGAAAAGAAGTCAAACAGAGTTCAGTTATCCAATAAAAGATATGACTAGCTGAATCGCTGTCTCAAGTACTTTATGCTTCTGTTCGACAAAATGATGGCACTGAATTCGAAGTCACTTCAATGCAACTAATACGAGCGGCCATTGACCAGCACTGAAAAACAACCGCCGATAAACAAACCATTTTCAATCGTCCCTTATTTTTATCTAAGTTTGGCCATCTCGTTGGTGAGTTGAAAACAATTAGATCTTTCGGCCTCTTGGACAATGATTTTGAAAGACTAATATAGGACCATGGCTTATGTTTGACGCAAAAAAAAAATTTAAAAGAAAACGTCAAGTACTTGCTTTCCCATCTTTTCTTCTTCTATAACAAAATGATTATCTCATTTCTCACCTCAGGACGATCCGGTGTCTTTTTGTTTGGCGCATCCAGCGGGAAGAAGATTTTGAATTTCTTGAAGAGATAAACAGGAAGTTACGAGAAATAAAAAGTTATCCAGGAATATCATTCAATTTGATATCCTCTTTCATGATATCATCTAGCAATACATAATGGTACCTCAAGGAACTTTTCGCACATCTGAAAAGCCTCTCGAGCTGTTATCATCTCACTCAAGTCACCACAAAGGCAAGTAAGGAAGAAAGAAAATCCTTGCTCTCCCATCTCCAGAACTCGCTCCGTCAGCCAGCTAGAAAGATGTTTACAATAAAACGCATCAGTAACAATCAAAAGTAACCTACAAATAATAAGTATCATGATCATCGAGTGCCACTGCAGCCCTCTTCACAGCTGCTTTTAACATGTCCCTTTTGTTAGGAATACCCCCATGCTTTGCAGTCTACAGCTAACAATAAAAGTAAACTTCTTGAAACTTTATATTTTAGCCGAATGTTAAATGCAAAGTCGCATCATTTTTTTGGGATAGTGATAGAAATAGTCAATAGCTTGTGAATGTCATTTTCTTATCCAGATTGGATAGCTTTCTCAGAAGCGCGCACTGTTACCCCCTACCGCTCAGAAAAAAAGATGAATTATCAGAGACATTTCCAGAGCGTGAAGATGACATTTATCTACCTTAGATCGTTAGACCTGGAATATTCCTTGCACGACTTGCTCAGTCTCAGACTAAGCTCTGATAGCTTGAATATGAGTCGCATCAATTTCTGCTCGTCGGCTTGATTATCATGGTCACAAAAGTTACTCATGTAACTACGCATCTTGTCTGTCGTGTCATCATCCGTGCGAGACTCGCTAGAAAAAGCTTTTAATCCCAGGATGCCTAGATCAAAAGCCAGGTCAACCAACGGAGGGATCGTGTCTTCATACACATTTTGTTGAAGAGACATGGAACCGACACTAGAAGACCGAAAATTCTGACAAAAAAAAACGAAGCGAGTTTATTTAGGGCGATTTAAATGTAAAAAAAACGGAGTGATTGAAAGTGGATTATTCTCCAAATCATTAATATGGAATAAAAAGGAGGTTGCCCATTCTTGTGTTTCAGAACTGCCAACGCCTTGTTTTTACCATTTTTGAAAAAAAAAAACGTTGATTGGGGTACTGTCATGCCCCTACTTGTTATTTCCTTTTAATTCTTTTAAATGTTGGGGGAGGGGTGGGGGCTGCACATGCCCCAGCGCCCCACCCCCTGATACGGCCGTGCAACTGTGTGTTATTCTACCAGAATTAACTATTTCTATTTTTTGGACAATACTAGACCTGAAATTCCTGCTTTGAATTAGCAAACGCTGTGGATATCTACAATACAATGCAATAATCTTTATTTACTGAGGGTAGCATATTAACCGAATTACAGTTTTCTAACATATGGCCATGTAACCTACCTGCTTAAAGTAATTGAACGTTTTCTTGGAAGTAGATAGTAGGATGCTTGACGGTACTTGCTTGTCAGGGGCTATCACACGGAGATGCTGAGCCATCCAGGGGACCAGAGAGAACGACATACTATCCAATGCATGACAATTAAATGTGATAAAAAAACGCCTTAATGGTGAAGGGGTCAGGCATAAATAGAAAAATCTTATCAAAAAGCTATATTTTGGATTTGACAGGACTGAAACGTACACCTCCTGTGAGTAACTCCACACCCATCAACTTATCCGTTATCGTACCAGAAGTTTTATTCGAAAAAGTGGATGCTAGGCACAAAAACGAACATTTGGCACAGTATTTCGGTTATACCTTGAAATGTGAAGTTCAATTTCACTCCAGTTTGAATTCTTGTATGCTACATCTGTGAAAGGCTCCAAGATGCTAGTGAACAAAGCAGTTGCCCCCTGTTTATAAAGAATCAGTAAAGTCATCTTTTAGACACTTTCTAAATATGACGTTGTGCGATAGTGGGATAGCGACGACTTTTTTCAGGACTATTTAGATATGCCAATTGCCACCACTATACCTTTATGGACTTTTTATTCAAAATCGCGTGAACCCTTTCATCTGACTAGCCTCTTGATAAATACCAAAACATAGTGGCAGAGATAGGAACATATAACATAAAATGATGTTTTAAATTGAGCCGTAAGTAGTCATCGCAACTTTGCTGTTAAATAAATTTGCTATATTTCGAAGCTTTCGCTTTTTCGAAGCTTTCGCTCTAACAGATCTCTCTAAAAATTCACACAAGGCTAGATAACCATGCGTTACATAATATCTGGAGAGGACATAGGAAAAAATATCGATATGGGCTAGAAATTTGTCCTAGAATAAAAGGCGGGGCCTCTTATTCACGTGACATTTATTTCATCGCGGATCCAGCGCGGCCGCAGGCCGCGCGCGAAGCTCCATAGGCATAGAGAAATGGTATATAACTATGCGACTAAGTTTTTTTGGTCATTGCGCGGGTACCCTGTGGTGTCGCCCGCCTGTCCGTGGAGCCAGCACAATTTGCAATAACTTAGCAAAACGCCACCTCAGTGAAATAATTTTACAAGAATATATTATAGCACTATCCGAGAATGCTACATACTTAATAAAACCCCGAAAGTTGCATCAAAAATTACAATTATTTAGTTTCTAGTGTTTTTGTATTTACACTCACGGGAACCCTGCGTCTAATTTTTCCCGCGTTTTGCTCTTCTAACTCGCGGCCGACACCGTGAATTGATAAAGTTTTTGCATTATTTTCGCCGTGGCTAAAGCCAAGAAAGAAATTCGACACATCTTAACACTTTTATAATAAAAAGACGTACAAACGATGAATGGAAGGACAAAGGATGGGTTTGGAAAAAGAAGGTAAGTAAGACGTCAATTTTATAGCCTGCACACAGGCGCTAGTGTGTGGGCCGAGCGAAAAGTTTGTTTGTGTGGGCAGTTTGTTGTGGACGCTTTACGACGTGCGAAGCACTTCTTTGCTCGGCCCCAAGCCCCCTCCAACTAAAACCGCTCGCCACATGGCTCCTGAACACTAGCAAGGCTAAAAGTCCGATTCAGCACAAAGAGGAACCTTCAAAAGGCTAAACGTCCGATTCAGCACAAAGAGAACCTGTTCGCAGGCTATCAATTTTATAAACTTCGTCGAAGCTATGGAAAATTTCTAGCACTCAAACAGTTAAAGCCATGATGGGATGTTGATGTTTTATTATGTCTAGTTCCTAACTAGTAATTCAGCTACTTTATTCGTACATTATCCCATAAAAAAGGATAGAAATTGTGCGATTGATTGTTCGTAAACAAACGTCGCGTTTGTTTTAGAAAATGTTGTTATTTCTTTGCTTTTAATTCATCCAAGAAGTGAACTAACCTTATCTTAACCTTTTTAACTTAAGTGGGATAACTTTTTAACTGTAAATAAAGAACGATTTCTTATCTGGAGATTCTTCATCACATTTAAGTTCTGTCAGCTCTTTTAGAAAATTATCGAGCGAGGAAATGTTTTAGTTTATATTTTGTGAGTTCGAATAACATTTATAAAATTTAATGTAGAAAAAAGGTTCATGGAGGTAATAGGTTCTAAAAAGATCTGCTTTACCTACACAGTTCCCTTTATGCTTATGATTCTTTTTCACAAAAAGAAATCTTAAATACCCCAGCTCAACGTTTTCATACAACATCTCAAAACTCCTATCTCTTCATTTTTCATAGAAAACTAAAGACAGCATTTAGTTCGATATCTATAGTTTTTCTCTACAGCTTTTCCTAAGAAAAAGGTCAAAAGGCAATTCAACCTCTGGCTCATTAGCCCCTAAAAACAGACTTCATATATTAATTTTCTGTTCAATGTTCTATTTTAAAGGTTACTTGGAATTATTTTTAATTTTAGGTTTATCAATTAGGTTTTGTGCAGCATAACATTTACATCTTTAGTATTCTTCCGTAGCGTTTTGTCACTGTTCTCAAATTTTTTTTCAGGCGAATCCCAACTCAAGTAAGCTGACAGCTTTAAAGGCATGGTGTAGGGCAGGATGTATTCATTTATACAGCTAAGTAACAAAAAGATAGATAATAGTTACAAATGAAAACTTGTTATAAAAAAACTAACCAGGCAAATAAAATAAACTAAAAGTAGTCAGAAACTTTGAAAACAAGTTAGAGTGGTTTATTTCATTCACCCTTTGACAAAGTGGCTGGTACAAAACACTGACCAACATTGGCCCTTATTGCAAATGGACTAAATGGGTTTTCTAGTAAAAAAAATATATAGTTTCAATTTGAACTAATTAACTGCACAGGGTTTTGTGAGCAATCTACTTTTCAAATAGCTGATATGAATACAGCTCAATACTTAGGAATCTGAGATGATATTTGCAAAAATCAACAGCAATGTACCATTTGACCTTTCCTGCAGTTATTTCAAAGATAATTTAGCACTGTTCATGGAAGTGATGTGAAATGAAAATATAGCTACCTTTTTTTGACAAACTGCATCTTTTTGTAATACCACACCAGGCACTATTTTATGTTTTAAAACAAAAATACCAGGTCTACATACCCTTGAAACCATGATGCTTCAACATGGGGATCTAGTGGGTCCATGGCTCTCCTCATCGAGGGTCAGTGTTTTGTACGATCCACCCAAGACAAAGTGTCAATTCAAAGAGTATTAGCCAAAAAAAAAAACAGTAAAGAAGGTTGATAAAACTGTTTACCCAATATTTGTAATTTCTACCAAATTACTTTTATTACCCTTCAACTGAGAGAAAATTATAAAAATCTAGTAGTAGTGCTATGTGAAAGGAAGAAAGTAAATTTGGACAGTGTAGGCAAGTATGGAGCACATTTACTGGCAAAAACGATATGCTAATGTATAGAAACGCGTTGTGTGCTGATATGGTTTTAAATGTTAAAGAGAATAAAAAAGCACCCATTTTACTGTAAAAAACTTTAATTCATTTTCAACTCTTCAATATTCACTATTGTATGATACCTCCATATACACCCAACAAGTTTTTCCGGGTAAAACAACAATAAAAATATATATATACACATATTCCACTCTACACCTGTGCATCAAGCACTTTTCTATGGATGGATTTACTCACACATTACATATATACATACATATATAGGTATTATAATATGGCTTAAATTGATTGCTTGCTGGCTCCGCTTTTAGGCAGTGCCTAAATCTATATATTATATTTTCATCCTTATGTTATTGATTTGGTGTATTGGACATGGAATCCATTTCTCGCGCAGAGCGCTCTGGTCGGAGACAAGTGTCCGCACCGCTACACTAACGTGGCATTACTGAGTCGACGTGTAACTAAAATTAGCTTTAGTACTATTGGTATCGTACGAATCGAAAAGCTTTTTGCTAGCATGTGAAATTTTCAGCACATTCTTTCCGGAAACAAAATTAAATACCCGCAATAATTTATCACGCTACTATCATACAGTGTGTTTTATGCATGTTAACATTCTAAAAAGGCGCAAAATTGTTTCGGTGAATAATCAGGGGCCATATGTTTGTTACCCTGGTTCCAGAGCCTCGAACGTCTCTCTATTTAGTGGCAAGCAAGATGAAGCCTCTGGCCTCTCGAAGCGCTATTTCGACTTCTGCAAGGTTCAGAATCTGAACTTGGTCGCTGATTGGCCAATCGACGCGTGGCCATGGAAACCAAGAAATTCTGACAGTTTCTTTTCGCTCAACCTCGAAGGCCATTAATAGAGACGTTCGAGGCTCTGGAACCAGGGTATGTGTTTGTACGAGTTTTGTTTGATATTTAGTTTAGTTGATTGGGAAGAATTGTGAAAAATTAATTTGTGGAAATCCATCCTCTTTTATTTTGTCCTTCTAACAGAGGCTTTTTTTTATTACCCTGCAAACAGAGACCCAGGTAACAGAACCTTTACCTCATGTTTCTCGGACTTAAAAGTCAAAGATTTGGCTATTTGTTCTTTCAGCACAAATTCAAACAAACAACGCGAAAAACCAGAGACGTGAATCGGCAAGTACTAAAACGAAGAGAATTAAAAGCTTTGCTAGCATTTTACGTCTTTTGTTTGCAAACTAACAACTTGAATTGGACTGAACCGTAAAAGATCGATTGACGTCGGTGACGAAGGCGCATGCTCAACCCACATCGAAGACTTTTCTGAAAACACTAGCTTATATATTATTATATGCTTAACGGCTTTATTAAGGAATGACCGTATCGGTCACAGGCCGATGCCCTCATTTATAGTACTTAGCTTCGTCCCAGGCTCCTTTTCGCTGCGCGGCTTCTCGTTAGTGACGTCACGTTTGATTTGCCGCTTTCTCAAGCAGTGTCAGCGCTACAACACTCCGCCATTTTGAAAACAAAATACCGCGTTGCATCATGGGGCCTAGGAAAAAGAGCTTACAAAGGAGAAGCCTGGGAACGAGGCTATATAGTACTAAGCTTTAACCGGAAGTTGAACACCGGAAGTTTACAGGATGATTTAAGGATTGCTGTGTTGCGAAAGCACAGAAAGTCCACAAAAAATTTACGGGTTGTCCTTCCAATCATCCGATGATCGAGTGACACAGAAGTCCCTCCAATAACCCTCGTAAATGCTTTGCAAGCACGAGTTAAAGAGGAAACTAAGAGTGGAAAAGGGATTTACAACGGCAAGAAAACAACTCCAAAACGAAAAATTCATCATGTAATATTTTCAAGTTCTCCAGCTTTCAGCGGGACATTCCCGAGAGATGCAATATTTTTATCGGGTTTTCATTTACAGAAAAGAAGTCAAACAGAGTTCAGTTATCCAATAAAAGATATGACTAGCTGAATCGCTGTCTCAAGTACTTTATGCTTCTGTTCGACAAAATGATGGCACTGAATTCGAAGTCACTTCAATGCAACCAATACGAGCGGCCATTGACCAGCACTGAAAAACAACCGCCGATAAACAAACCATTTTCAATCGTCCCTTATTTTTATCTAAGTTTGGCCATCTCGTTGGTGAGTTGAAAACAATTAGACCTTTCGGCCTCTTGGACAATGATTTTAAAAGACTAATACAATGGCTTATGTTTGACGCAAAAAAAGTTAAAAGAAAACGTCAAGTACTTGCTTTCCCATCTTTTCTTCTTCTATGACAAAATGATTATTTCATTTCTCACCTCAGGACGATCCGGTGTCTTTTTGTTTGGCGCATCCAGCGGGAAGAAGATTTTGAATTTCTTGAAGAGATAAACAGGATGTTACGAGAAATAAAATGTTATCCAGGAATATCATTCAATTTGATATCCTCTTTCATGATATCATCTAGCAATACATAATGGTACCTCAAGGAACTCTTTGCACATCTGAAAAGCCTCTTCAACTGTTATCATCTCACTCAAGTCACCACAAAGGCAAGTGAGGAAGAAAGAGAATCCTTGCTCTCCCATCTCCAGAACTCGCTCTGTCAGCCAGCTAGAAAGATGTTTACAATAAAACGCATCAGCAACAATCAAAAGTAACCTACAAATAATAAGTATCATGATCATCGAGTGCCACTGCAGCCCTCTTCACAGCTGCTTTTAACATGTCCCTTTTGTTAGGAATACCCCCATGCTTGGCAGTCTACAGCTAACAATAAAAGTAAACTTCTTGAAACTTTATATTTTAGCCGAATGTTAAATGCAAAGTCGCATCATTTTTTTTTGGTAGTGATAGAAATAGTCAATAGCTTGTGAATGCCATTTTCTTATCCAGATTGGATAGCTTTCTCAAAAGCGCGCACTGTAACCCCCTACCGCTCAGAAAAAAAAGATGAATCATCAGAGGATTTCAAGGGCGTGAAGATGACATTTATCTACCTTAGATCGTTAAACCTGGAATATCCCTTGCACGACTTGCTCAGTCTCAGACTAAGCTCTGATAGCTTGAATATGAGTCGCATCAATTTCTGCTCGTCGGCTTGATTATCATGGTCACAAAAGTTACTGATGTAACTACGCATCTTGTCTGTCGTGTCATCATCCCTGCGAGACTCGCTAGAGAAAGCTTTCAATCCCAGGACGCCTAGATCAAAAGCCAGGTCAACCAACAAAGGGGTCGTGTCTTCATACACATCTTGTTGAAGAGACATGGAAAAGACCCTTGAAGACCGAAAATTCTGACAAAAAAAACGAAGCGAGTTCATTTAGGGCGATTTAAATGTAAAAAAAACGGAGTGATTGAAAGTGGATTATTCTCCAAATCATTAATATGGAATAAAAAGGAGGTTACCCATTCTTGTGTTTCAGAACTGCCAACGCCTTGTTTTTACCATTTTTGAAAAAAAAAATCGTTGATTGGGGTCTGTCATGCCCCTACTTGTTATTTCCTTTTAATTCTTTTAAATGTTGGGGGGAGGGGGGGGCTGCACATGCCCCAGCGCCCCACCCCCTGATACGGCGGTGCAACTGTGTGTTATTCTACCAGAATTAATTATTTCTATTTTTTGGACAATACTACACGATAAATTCATGCTTTGAATTAGCAAACGCTGTGGATATCTACAATACAATGCAATAATCTTTATTTACCGAGGGTAGCATATTAACCGAATTACAGTTTTCTAACATATGGCCATATAACCTACCTGCTTAAAGTAATTGAACGTTTTCTTGGAAGTAGATAGTAGGATGCTTGACGGTACTTGCTTGTCAGGGGCTATCACACGGAGATGCTGAGCCATCCAGGGGACCAGAGAGGACGGCATACTATCCAATGCGTGACAATTGAATGTGATAAAAAAAAAAACGCCTTAATGGTGAATGGGTAAGGCCTAAATAGAAAAATCTTATTAAAAAGCTATATTTTGGATTTGACAGGACTGAAACGTACACCTCCTGTGAGTAACTCCACACCCATCAACTTTTCCGTTATCGTACCAGAAGTTTTATTCGAAAAAGTGGATGCTAGGCACAAAAACGAACATTTGGCACAGTATTTCGGTTATACCTTGAAATGCAAAGTTCAATTTCACTCCAGTTTGAATTCTTGTATGCTACATCTGTGAAAAGCTCCAAGATGCCATTGACCAAAGCAGTTGCCCCCTGTTTATAAAGAATCAATATAGTCATCTTTTAGACACTTTCTAAAAATGACGTTTTTACATAATAACATAAAGACTCTATAAGAAGAACTTATAATAATAATAATAATAATAATAATAATAATAATAATAATAATAATAATAATAATAATAATAATAACAATAACAATAACAATAACAATAACAATAATAATAATAATAATAATAATAATAATAATAATAATAATAATAATAATAATAATAATAATAATAATAATAATAATAATAATAATGGTTTATTACAGATTCCAACAATTGAGAGGCTCTTCTTCTGTTAGATACTTACAATTAACAATATACACTACAATATACACTACTGATAAAAAAAATTCTAATATAGTAAGTTCTAAGTTATAATATCTATATGCAATTTAAGAATATGTATATAAAATGTCGATTAAACGTGTATTCAAAGTGACTGTCTTAAGTCCTTCTTAATGTTCCTACAAAAAAGCATTGTAGTCCGAAGTGTTCCTAAGCGATGGTGGAAGTTTATTAAAAAGAGTGGCAGCTGAGTGTTGGAAAGTTCCAGATTCTCTAGGAATTGAGAAAACAGGAGCAGCTGATGACCTCAAGTTATATCCAGTATCATTGCGAACACTTAGTCTTAAATATTCAGGAAAGCTATTATTGTATAAAGATTTGTGAGCAAGTTTTAATATATTAAATTTCACGTTCTCTTTAACTGGAAGCCAGTTTAATTTAATGACGTCTTCCAACCCAGCAAATTTCTTGATTACGAATCCAGCACAGGAATCACTTCACTGGACCAATTGTTAATACTGTTTTGAATATGTAGTGTGGTTTTCATTAACCCGTGAAACAAAATGTGATAGTCAAAGCGTAATGGTCAGTAAAACACAAAAGAGAACAATAGAATCAGATCACAATAAATTGTAATACGCTAAAGTGTAGTTTACGGGTTAATGAAAATCACTCTATCGCTAACAGTAACAGTATCTTTACAGCGTATCTGTAGTTTCCACCTGAGAAACGAATAGAAAACAACATTCTTAGCACAGGAATTGACCCTGCGTCAAGACTGTTGTGCGATAGTGGGATAGCGACGACTTTTTTAAGGACTATTTAGATATGCCAATTGCCACCACTATACCTTTATGGACTTTTTATTCAAAATCGCGTGAACCCTTTCATCTGAATAGCTTCTTGAGAAATACCAAAACATAGTGGCAGAGATAGGAACATATAACATAAAATGATGTTTTAAATTGAGCCGTAAGTAGTCATCGCAACTTTGCTGTTAAATAAATTTGCTATATTTCGAAGCTTTCGCTTTTAATCGCTCTAACAGATCTCTCTAAAAATTCACACAAGGCTAGATAACCATGCGTTACATAATATCTGGAGAGGACTTAGGGAAAAATATCGATATGGGCTAGAAATTTGTCCTAGAATAAAAGGCGGGGCCTCTTATTCACGTGACATTTATTTCTATCAACAAAAATTTTACGTCATATTATATTTTCATCCTTATGTTATTGATTTGGTGTATTGGACATGGAATCCATTTCTCGCGCAGAGCGCTCTGGTCGGAGACAAGTGTCCGCACCGCTACACTAACGTGGCATTACTGAGTCGACGTGTAACTAAAATTAGCTTTAGTACTATTGGTATCGTACGAATCGAAAAGCTTTTTGCTAGCATGTGAAATTTTCAGCACATTCTTTCCGGAAACAAAATTAAATACCCGCAATAATTTATCACGCTACTATCATACAGTGTGTTTTATGCATGTTAACATTCTAAAAAGGCGCAAAATTGTTTCGGTGAATAATCAGGGGCCATATGTTTGTTACCCTGGTTCCAGAGCCTCGAACGTCTCTCTGTTTAGTGGCAAGCAAGATGAAGCCTCTGGCCTCTCGAAGCGCTATTTCGACTTCTGCAAGGTTCAGAATCTGAACTTGGTCGCTGATTGGCCAATTGACGCGTGGCCATGGAAACCAAGAAATTCTGACAGTTTTCTTTTCGCTCAACCTCGAAGGCCATTAATAGAGACGTCCGAGGCTCTGGAACCAGGGTATGTGTTTGTACGAGTTTTGTTTGATATTTAGTTTAGTTGATTGGGAAGAATTGTGAAAAATTAATTTGTGGAAATCCATCCTCTTCTATTTTGTCCTTCTAACAGAGGCTTTTTTTTTTATTACCCTGCAAACAGAGACCCAGGTAACCGAGCCTTCACCTCATGTTTCTCGGACTTAAAAGTCGAAGTTTTGGCTATTTGTTCTTTCAGCACAAATTCAAACAAACAACGCGAAAACCCAGAGACGTGAATCGGCAAGTACTAAAACAAAGAGAATTAAAAGCTTTGCTAGCATTTTACGTCTTTTGTTTGCAAACTAACAACTTGAATTGGACTGAACCGTAAAAGATCGATTGACGTCGGTGACGAAGGCGCATGCTCAACCAACATCGAAGACTTTTCTGAAAATACTAGGTTATATATTATTATATGCTTAACGGCTTTATTAAGAAATGACCGTATCGGTCACAGGTCGATGCCCTCATTTATAGTACTTAGCTTCGTCCCAGGCTCCTTTTCGCTGCGCGGCTTCTCGTTAGTGACGTCACGTTTGATTTGCCGCTTTCTCAAGCAGTGTCAGCGCTACAACATTCCGCCATTTTGAAAACAAAATACCGCGTTGCATCATGGAGCCTAGGAAAAAGAGCTTACAAAGGAGAAGCCTGGGAACGAGGCTATATAGTACTAAGCTTTAACCGGAAGTTGAACACCTGAAGTTTACAGGATGATCTAAGGATTGCTGTGTTGCGAAAGCACAGAAAGTCCACAAAAAGTTTACGGGTTATCCTTCCAATCATCCGATGATCGAGTGACACAGAAGTCCCTCCAATAACTCGTAAATGCTTTGCAAGCACGAGTTAAAGAGAAAACTAAGAGTGGAAAAGGGATTTACAACGGCAAGAAAACAACTCCAAAACGAAAAATTCATCATGTAATATTTTCAAGTTCTCCAGCTTTCAGCGGGAAATTTCCGAGAGATGCAATATTTTTATCGGGTTTTCATTTACAGAAAAGAAGTCAAACAGAGTTCAGTTATCCAATAAAAGATATGACTAGCTGAATCGCTGTCTCAAGTTCTTTATGCTTCTGTTCGACAAAATGATGGCACTGAATTCGAAGTCACTTCAATGCAACTAATACGAGCGGCCATTGACCAGCACTGAAAAACAACCGCCGATAAACAAACCATTTTCAAGCGTCCCTTATTTTTATCTAAGTTTGGCCATCTCGTTGGTGAGTTGAAAACAATTAGATCTTTCGGCCTCTTGGACAATGATTTTGAAAGACTAATACAGGACCATGGCTTATGTTTGACGCAAAAAAAATTAAAAGAAAACGTCAAGTACTTGTTTTTCCATCTTTTCTTCTTCTATAACAAAATGATTATCTCATTTCTCACCTCAGGACGATCCGGTGTCTTTCTGTTTGGCGCATCGAGCGGGAAGAAGATTTTGAATTTCTTGAAGAGATAAACAGGAAGTTACGAGAAAATAAAGTTATCCAGGAATATCATTCAATTTAATATCCTCTTTCATGATATCATCTAGCAATACATAATGGTACCTCAAGGAACTTTTCGCACATCCGAAAAGCCTCTTTAGCTGTTATCATCTCACTCAAGTCACCACCAAGGCAAGTGAGGAAGAAAGAGAATCCTTGCTCTCCCATCTCCAGAACTCGCTCCGTCAGCCAGCTAGAAAGATGTTTACAATAAAACGAATCAGCAACAATTAAAAGTAACCTACAAATAATAAGTATCATGATCATTGAGTGCCACTGCAGCCCTCTTCACAGCTGCTTTTAACATGTCCCTTTTGTTAGGAATACCCCCATGCTTTGCAGTCTACAGCTAACAATAAAAGTAAACTTCCTGAAACTTTATATTTTAGCCGAATGTTAAATGCAAAGTCGCATCATTCATTTGGGTAGGGATAGAAATAGTCAATAGCTTGTGAATGCCATTTTCTTATCCAGATTGAATAGCTTTCTCAAAAACGCACACTGTAACCCCCTACCGCTCAGAAAAAAAAAGATGAATCATTAGAGGTATTTCAAGGGCGTGAAGATGACATTTATCTACCTTAGATCGTCAGACCTGGAATATCCCTTGCACGACTTGCTCATTCTCAGACTGTGCTCTGATAGCTTGAATATGAGCCGCATCAATTTCTGCTCGTCGGCTTGATTATCATGGTCCGGACAGTAAGAACGTAAAGTAATCTCACTTTTTCTGACCTTCAAAGCTCTTGCTACGTACGACAATCTATCGGTGTCACATTGTACACTAATGGAACTGTGGAGCATTCTGATTCGTAGAGACTTGGCAATGTCGAATAACTTCTTTCTAAGGTATCCATTTTGGGTGAAGATTGCGTCAAGTATCTTCTGGCGATCTACATAGTCGCTTAATCTGAGGATCGCCAATACTGCTAGTTCTTCAACGAGTTGAGAATTCACTGAATTCAAAAGCACTAAATGCTCCGTCTCCGCCGCCTTGGGACAAGGAAAGCTAAGACAACAAAGTACAGGTTCGAGAACCAGCTCCAGGGTTTCTGCGTTCGAAGGGGCGTGGTACAGGATGACCCGAATGAGCGAGCTGGGCGGGGCCAGGTACCAGTGTGCTGTGTGGTCACGGACAAACTGTGCTATCTGACAGAGAACCATCCAATTCACAGTGATTGGTCTGGACATCAGTTGAACTGCGAGCCAATTATCAGCGTCAAACTGATCAGTCTGACAATACAAAATACATGCACTTTAATGCCATTTTTATACACATCATTTTAACCTAAAATAATTTTAAGAAAAAACAACTATCAGTGTGAAATTACCTTTGGATTCCGTTTTATTCTCAGCTATTACTCATAACTTAAACAAAAACCCGGATTTTTCCCTGTTAGCTCAAGCTTTTTTCTCTGTTCTCCCCAAAATAGTAATTTTGATAGATTGTGATTCTTCTTTAAATAAAAACATTATTGAGTGGTAAAATCAAGCATATACAGATGATAACAGTTTGCTCATCTTAAATGTTTAATCGACCCAGTCCAATCGAAATCTTGCAAAATCCAAGTTCGAGTTAGGTGGTACTGTATCTATAGAACTTACGTCAGTTAAAGGCAGAGGCACTCTTGGAAGAAACAGCCCAATCAGTCCTATAAGATCCCGGATCTCATTTCCAGAATGTATTCCTCTCACGGCCTCCTCGTCTTGGTCAGGCCTTTTCAGAATACACTTGCGATGATGTGCAAATGCCGCTTGTGTCAATCTTTCATCCACACTCAGGACATCAAACAGGAAAGCAAATGTGGAGACGTCCACAATGGTATCTCGTTGCCAAATAGGTTCTGGGCGTTTGCTCTCTTTCTCGTCTTCCATTGCTTCAAGACTGTACGACTTGGCGTCAGATCTGCTAGCTAGATCACATAAAGTGAAGGGCAACTTGTCAGTGTCGCAGTGACCAAGGATCTGACCCAAGAAGAAGCTCACTAAAGCTGCAGAGATTTCAAATGCCAAGTTTGTAGCCGCAGCATCGCATTGACGAAACTGTAATGCTTGGATAATGGCACACCATGTCTGAATTTCCAAATCCACGGTGCCAATCCTTATTGTGTACGGCTGCCGAACCCTTTGCTCATTTGGTTCGACGTCTGATTTTTGGAGGTTGAACTGGACCATTTTAACTGCCGAGACAGTAGCCAAGGGAACATCTTCGTTTGTTATGCATCTCAGCTCGTCTCTTGTCAAATCCACATTCCGTAAAACGTTAAGAGCAATCTCAACACCGATCCAAGGCAAAAGATGCTTATCCTTGAAGACCCTGTAAACTACAGACCTCGCATTCAGTGTTGTCATATCTGAAATAACCTAGAGAGGTACACTGATTGATTGCTGTATAGAAAATGTACAATAATAACTAACAGGCCCGCCCCCTTACTTTCATATATTTGGCTTAAAAATAACAAGAAACATATATAAGGAAATCCATAAAGGAACAACGAATCCGCCCCCCATTCCTGAAAACCTTGCTCCCCCCCTATATAGAACTTCTGGATCCACACCTGACTAAAACACATGTTTATGAAACGAAGGTTGCACTCATAGAATCTGTGTATCGTAACTCGCGGTGCTTCATGGGTATCAAGTAAATAAGCGTGAATGAAATACAAATACAGGTTTCAAAAGCTGTAGAATTCTTGTTTATGTCCTTATGGACATTCACATGGCTTTCAGATACAAGATTTAGCCGTTTATGCGCTACCCATGAACCACCGCGGGTTACGAAACATTGACTCTCGAGTGCAACCTTTTATGAAATAGGTGTATACGTCCTTTTTCACCTAAACTTACTTCCCATTAAGGAACTTCGTTTATCCTTTGTTTCATCTTGGCTAGATTAACATGACAACTTACTTTCCAAATCCAATTCCTCAAGCCATCCAGTCAGAACGTCTTTCTTTCTGTGTGACATCTTGGGATTGAGGACAACCAGCAGCCAAAGTCTGGACAGCTCATCACACAGCGTCCCACAGCTGAAGATGTCAAAGAAGTTATGATTTAAAAAATATCTCAGGGTGGTAAGAAGACCTTAATCTTTTACGAGATATCAAAATACACGACCAATAATCATTTTAGGGTAAATACTTTTTGGAGAAATGCATATTGCGTTGTCTAACGCTTTTAAATAAAATACGTATCTGATTCTCCTGGTTTGTATTATACACACTTTCAATGGGGGGGGGGGACGTGTAAAGTGCATTTTTACCTGAAAGGAGTAGCAGTGAACGACATAGCGAGCGAGGTTATGGGTAGATCAAGATAGTCTGTCCACCATGTCCGTTTTGCCACATCATTATTTTCCAGACCATCAACAAGGGTCTTTGTCATGATAAAGGGTACTTCGTCAATGTCTTCATAGAGCAGACTATAGACTGTATCCAAAAGTTTCGTAGGGAGGAAGTGAATGCTGTGGAAATGCTTCGTGCAGGTGCCTGGAAAAAAACAGAGTTTCCTGTGATATCTAAACTCCGTTTATAACACCATTTACCACAGGTAGCCCATTTACTGATGCGATATTCACTATTCTGCTAACTGTCGTCAATAATTAACTTAACCGCTTTCTCTGGTTTCCGTCCTATAACAGAATTACATGCTTTTTGATTGGTCAGTGCCTTATTCATAGGTGGCGTGATTTGAAACTATTTCATCATTGTTTTCTAATATGAACATTCTAATGGTTTCACCTTTTATTACAGGGCTACTGATTCTGAAAGGTCTCTTGCAATGGCGGGTTTCCTCTTGGGGCTCTTGAGATTCTTGAGTGTATGAAGGGCTGGCAGGAGTGTTTGAAGATATTTTGATTTCAAAAATGATGGGTTGCACTAATCTGTAGGTTGCAATGAAGAATTGAGAGATATCTGCTTTAGATATCACCCAATGACTTTCTTCATCAACACCTGAAATGGAAGAAACATTGTTAGATTTCGCATCATTCTATGCATTCAGAGCTTTGAGCACAAGGACTCATTTCAAACAAATATAAGCGGTTCACTCGATTTGAACAACTAAATTTAAAATATATAAACACACAGCGTCCTTTGAATGGTCAGCACCTTGGGGTGACATCGAACACTGAAAACATTAAGAAGAATATCCAAAACCACAGAAAGGCAACAGGCAGGCCTTAAATTATTGGTCAAAGAGCTTAAAATCCAAATTCTTTGCGTTGGACTTTATTCTTTGTGATTTCTCTATATTCTCAATTATTTGAGAAATGTATATAATTTCATTGAAAACCTAAAAAGCAAATAACGATTAACATAGAACAAAACCTTTTTCTAGAGCGGTATAAGTAGTTGTAATGTCACCGTGTGTCGTACAATTTCCAAAAGCCATATTGATATTCATATTTACAAAAGGGTATACAAATGCACTTTGAAGGGGGGGTAATGGAAATGTTTGACGATTTGAAGAGTTTCGAAATTACAAGCAACGGAAAACTGATAATATAATGTGTGGGCTATCGAGGGCTATCTCAAATTATCCACGCCATGTAATGACCATCGAGTGGTCGTTAAATAAATACCTGGTCCTGCGGTAGCGTCTGGCACCCCATCCATGACATTGATTTATGCATGGCAATGCTGGCCATTCTTGTTCAACAGCTCATCCATCAACTGAAAGGCATTGTCTACCATTTCAATCTCATCAGGATAATTCAAAAGCATGCTTGCCAACTTGAGAAGTTCATCTCTGTTCAATTGATAAAGTGAGTCAGTGATTGGTAGGTGGTAGGTTGCTCTCTCGGGATGGCGAATCCTTTCAAGAGCTGTCTCTTGCACATGTTTGCACCAAGGTCCCTGTGACTGGCATGAGCAGTGGGCAGAAGTGATCTTGCGGCGATCAAAGAAAATGGTCACAAAAAACAAACCAAAAACCTTTGCACTTAGTCGACAACCTGGAAGATAACCACAACCACACTGTTTTGCACTGTACACTTTAACTAAAATGTGCTTTGAACACGCATGGACGCCGCAGAAAACAGAGAGTTGAGGAAAAGAAAAAAAAAAGACGTGTCACAAATGAATGGTAAATTTTCAAATGTTTAGCCGTTTTAGTGCTAATTCACAAACAGGAGTCCCTAATTCTACTCCAGTTTCGGCTGAGAAAAAAACTTTGCTACTTCAGATAACAAATAATTGAGCATTTTAGTATATTTACAGCCTTTTTTAGGATCTTTTGAATGGACTTACCAATTTGCTTCATGTCCCTTATGTTTTTAGGTTTGAACATAGCTTTCAAAGGGTCACTATAGCTTCCATACATGTGTTCTTTCCTACCAAAATTTGCAATTTTCATTACTTTTTCTTTATCTACAGGGAAGGAACTCGAGATCACTTTCAACTGAAGCTCGTCTGGGACTGTTTTCCATTGGTCTTGTACATAACTGATCGAGAAATTTGCAGAGAGAACGTTGCAGCAGCAGTCCACTAGCGATCTGACGCAAGCCTCTTTCACTGTCGTCTGTTTTAAAGACGATGTCGAATTGTCTTTAAGATCGTGATACATCTTGAATCCTTTAGACGACAGGGATGACGAAAAAGGGGTGACAGAATCAAAACCTGATGAGCTTGAAGAACAAGCCACAAAAGGACTAGCTGATGGAATTGGGTTACCCGAAACATCGATGAAAGCCTTGCTGTTCTTGGTCTTGTTCAATAGCTGATCGAGATGCTCTTGAGCAGAATCTACAACAGGATTGTTGGTATATCGATTAAGAAGAGAGCCTGTTAGCTTTAGGAGCTTCATTCTGTCAAGTTTCTGAAGTGACTCGTTGATAGGACTGAGGTAATATTTAATCTTTTCAGGATAATTGATCCGCATAGCAACTGCTTCCCTAACATGGGCGCACCATCTATTCATGGGATCATCCTCGGCCCTGTTCTTATGATAGTTGCATGTACAGTCTACAGAGGTGAACTTGCCACGATCAAAGTGAATGGTCACATAGTTGTCCATAACGGTAGCCCTTATTTCACAACCTGTTGGAAAAGAAGAAATAATCAGAACATTCTTTAATTTTTCTTCTCCATTCTTCAAGCTTCGCTTTGCTACCTTTTGCTATGCGGACTTAAACAGGATTGCATTTGATCGCATTGGACTCTGACTCTGATTCAAGCAAAACATAAAAATGGTAAATGTTTATCGCCCTTTAAGCAGGTTAGCAATCTTCTACGCAGAATGTAAAATGGGGTAAATACTCTCTACAAATTAGAAAGATGCGTAAAAATGGATTTTTGTGTTGTGTTTGACATTGCTAATTAAAAATGACGTAATCGAATTGAATACCTTGTTTCCAGTCAACTGGGGATATGCTCCCAGAAAACATAATGCTTGTACAAAAAAAACAGAGTGCTATCATTGTAGAAATAGACCACCTTAGGCATGATGTTGAAAAACAACGAGTTATTTAGCCTCGTTTCCTGGCTTCTATTGGTTTTGCGGTTAATGACGTCACTTTTGATTTGCCGCTCGCCATGAATGTCGGTACAGCTTATCGCAGGGAATGTTTGCCAACACTATGAGTTATTTTCAGATATAAGGAGGAAAATCCAACACATGCGAATGTGAAATTCAAAAGATTGAACAACCATATGGACTGTCTGAGAAACAGATCAAAATACTGGATTTGAAATCGGCCTGACATTCTCATTTCACAGTCCATTTCTTACCAAGGTTTCTGGTTTGCTACCCCCTTGAACAAGATCGAGCGAGTGTGCAGTCACGGAGGACGCGTAATTAGATATGAGGGAGGAGGGAAGTGACAGAAGTGAAGCAAAGTTTTAGTCCTGTGTTAGTTGGTTAAGGTCCAGTGTGTTTATGTGTGGGTGTGTTTTAATTTTCTTTCGTTTAGCAAGGAGACATTTTGATAAACACCGTGGAAATGTTAGCACCTAAACACAACAGTCAATTTAAACAGTGAAGTTAAACAGCGGGATTCTGAACGTTCTTATTATTTAAATCTCGCCGGTAAACCGGAGGGGTACAAGATGCAGGTACAGGTTGCAGGTCGGGTGCAGGTTGGATGCAGTTTGAGTACGAAATGCAGGTCGGGTGATTTTACTGTGTTTTTTTCTGCTTCCTCTATTTCATTCAATTTCTACGGCTCACGTGACGCTCAGATTCTCTTTCATAACTAAGCATAAGCAATCCCGTGACTTTGCTGCACATCAACCAAACTTGGGTCAATTAATATATAACGGTAGATGGACAAGTGAAAAAAAATATGTATAGGTGGTTGCGTAACAGATCACGTGACCGTTGGAAAACTACGAATTTCTCGCCAGTGATTTGCTGCTCGTCAACCAAAAATAAATTGAATAAACTCCATAATGTGGCGACTATATCTGTTAGATAAATGGTTTACTTTCTAGTATATAGCTTTTTTAATAAGTGCAATGGACAGCAGGGGTGGATCTAGACATTTTTGAAGGGGAGAAACGGGGGTGCACCGGTACGTTAAACATGTAGCGGAGAAAAATTCGTGGGTTTACGTTGTTATACAATTTTTAATGAGATATTTATACTGTTATACTGTTATACGTTACTTGACCCAAGTTTGCTTTATGTGCAGCAAATCGCTGGCGATATATTCGTATTATTCCAAAAGGTCGTCATTGCTTAGTAATAAACGGGAATCTAAGTATTCAATATTTTAACGCGTCACGCGAGCCCTAGAAATTGAATGAGATAGAGAAAGCAAAAAGAAAAAATAGGCCCGTAACGTGCATGTTATCATATATCTCTAGGTTATTTCTTAGTATAATAATACTATAAAAAGTATTGATGAACGGTAGACTCCCAAAGATTAAAAAAAAGAAAAAAAAATTCAGGGGGGAGGACTCGAACCCGTGGTTTCATGTAACTTACGGACTCCGATCACTGACCTAAACCACTTAGCCACAAAGCCAACACCGTAAAATATATCTTCTAAAAATAATCTGATTAGTGTTTGTATTGAACTGTTCGAAAAGACACGTCGAGCATGTCGAATTCCAGTTACTTTTTCTTTCACAAAGATGATATACCTGCTACAATTGATCACATAACTCTTGTACAATATGTATTTTGCTTAATATAATATCAAAAGTGCAAAATCATCATTCGTAAGTAAATTTGCGGGGGCAAGTTCTTGTCTCAATAAAGCTTTGCAACTTGATTTAATGTCAAAAGGAATCGGATACGGGCGAAAAAACCCGAGCTTAAATACTCGAAATGACCAAATGAGAGCGTTTTTACATGAGCTCGTGTGTTTGGGCACGTATTGCAAACTCTTTATAAATCAATAACTTAACGTAAAGTTTGAAAGATCATTCGGAATGTGAATGGAATGCAGCCGCGTTCGAGTTTATCAAAGCAAGCTAGCATAGGAGCGAATATGTAAGAATTGTTTAACAAACCCCAAAATCTTTTGATTATTTTGATATTTTCTTCTTTATAAAGTGATTCTAGGCTGGCGCTTCGTAACGATCATATCCCGAAGTCAAATTTTCCCAGCAAACACCGCGGCAAATCTTGATTCTTTCTTTTTTTTTTTTTTTCGACGTGATGACATAGCATCTACTCGAACATGCGCAATAGCTACAAAAACTATAAAATCACCCGACCTGCATTTTGTACTCAACCTTCATACGACCTGCAACCTGCATTTTGTACCCTCCGTATCGGTGAGTTTGAGGTTTTTGGATAGTGTCCCTGCAAACCGAAATCGCACAAAATCCTACCCAGAGTTTCATCAGCTTTCGTACATTGGATCCAGAAAGTTCTTCCGGAGCTGTTTGAACGAGTTTCTCGAACGATATATAAAAATGTGCAAGAGTTGTATATCAAAAAAAAAATTGTCAATCAATATTTGAGTGATCTTTCAAGTAAATTAAAATTTTTAATTATGCACTTTGTCATTTGAAACCCCCACCCCCATGGTCCCGGGGAAGTGGGGTGTTAAAAGTGGGGGTTTAGAGCACTTTTTAACAAAAATTTATCCGGAGGGGTGGGGGAATTGACAGTTTTTTACTCTAAGGTTTGTCTCCAGCCTGGGGGTTTTGGGACAAGTGAATAGCCTCACAAATGTACTTTGCAAAAGTCAAGTCAGTTTCTGGTTTGAGACTTTCTTCTGTAGCAAGCAGTTCTGTGTATTAGGCTGTGTCAAGCTGCACGACAATATGTGTGCAGACAAATGTGAGTGATAGCTAATGCAAAATGAAGATTATTTATTTTTCCATTTTTTAGTAACGGTTATCTTAATTGTTATTGGTACAAATGTACTCAGTTAAGTGTACTTGCTTTGAAAGATATTTAAGATGACTTTTTATCTCAAATGCCAGGTAGTCGCCTATAGTCCTGAGGGGAAGGGGCATTTGACTGCAGTTTTTCCCCGAGGGGGTGGGAGCTTTTCTCAGTTTTGTACAGGATCAAAGTCTAATCCTCCACCCTTCCATGGGCTGGTGGTTTCAAGTGACTAGTGCATTAATTTTTCTTTTGAAAAGCCAGCTTATCCTGTAGTTATCTCTTAGATTATGTATACTAAATAAAAGAATTTAAAATTATGTCTAATTTATGTCGTCTAGAATTGAATCTACTCTTTGTCACAAGGCGATAAGCATTTGGTGGGTTAGACCATGTTTACCTGTTTGGATGATGGTAGGTATGCAATAACAACGATTAGAAGAATCTGAACTTGATGATCCAACAGTAGCAGGAAACTCTGCAGGGAAAGAACTTGAGATCACTTTCAACTGAAGCTCGTCTGGGACTGTTTCCCATTGGTCTTGTACATAACTGATGGGGAAATTTGCAGAAAGAATTTTGCAGCAGCTGTCGACCAGCGTTGGCAAAGCCTTGGGCGGCGGGGATAAAGAACGGCGCCCATAAGCGGGGTAATAAGAGTTATCAAAATAGTCATCATCAGAATTATCAAAATAGTCATCATCATAGTAAGAATCGCTTTCATCGTATTCATCATCATCATCGTATTCTTCATCATCCACGTCGTAGTAAATAGACATTTTGAATTCACTTCGGGACTGGGACTTCAAAAAACATCTTTCGATTTATGTCCCTCGAATCGCGAATACGTTTAGAATCCAAGCAGTAGCCGTTGTGTTGAGCGTTTCACTGCTTGGAATCTAGAATAAATTGCTTCCGCTTTTCCACGAATTCTGGACTCGTTACGTCTTCCCACAACTCTTTGCGACGCGCAGGCTGTGGGAAGTCTGGGTGAATTTTAATTCTAATTTTAATTTTAATTTTAATTTAATTTTTAATTTAATTAAAATTGTTTGTCGGGCCAGCTGTTGTGAGCCTGCGATAGCTGGCCGCTATTTGTTTCCAAGATGGCGGTTCCCATGTGAAAGCAAGGGCTTTAGAGAAGTTATGTTAGAAGGTTGGACTAGAAAACACTATGATAAGGCTTTCACTTGCAAGTCGAACTTTACTGCGATCTAGTTTCGTGAACGTAGCTCAAATTCGAGCTTTTTCTGCTGTGAAACCTCAAGGTAAATATATGTCGTATTCTTTTCCACCTAACCGTTTATCCCGGCCCTACCAATCGATAATAATTCCGATAATCAATAATAATCAATAGTAATCGATCAAAAATCAAAATCAATCAATCGATAGATATCTGAAATCAATAGAAATCGATACTTATACAGTTTCAATAACGTGAAACTGTGTGAGTATTGATTATTATCGATTTTTATCAAAAAATATTGAAATCTTATCGATTATTATTGATTATATTGATAAATATCGATTTCTTCCATTCCGTCAAAATGTATCATCCTTAACCGACATGATCAATTGTTTGACTGCTTTTTCAAAAAATAAAATCAGATAAACAAGGTAAGATAAACAAAGTGAGTCATTATATTGCTTCAAAAGGGCTCAATTTTAACATTTGCAAACCACATTCAAGATATACAAGATATCGAGCCGCGCTTCTTCCGCGCCAAACCTCGACGTCTAAATCAATTACATGTGGCACTGCAAAAGTTTGACACTGTTTTAAACGTCGAGCCTTGTTGTGCCGCATTTGTTTTGGTTTTTGCAATGCAACAGTAACTTTTTGACCCATTGGAATGATGCAATTGGTATGGCATCTGAATCAACATTATGTCGACCTAGATGAATCAGGGACCTTGAGCAGCGACGACGGCAACGTGGATGACGACGGCAGAAAACAATGGAATTTGATTAAGAATTCAATAGCAGCAAGTGGAAATGCATTCTGTCTGATACATTTCAGCCGTTTTCCATAAAACCACGACATGACAATTTTAAGTTTCCCCCTCAGTAAAGGACGCGGACGTTTGCACTATAAACTCCACTCCACTAACTTCGTTGCCTACTGTAGAAATAATGTCCTTAGTTAATTTTTATCTGTCTCTGACTATAATGTTTTGCTTATTCCATTGCTATCAAATTTTTATTGATCGCCACATGCAAGAACATCTTTTTCGATAGTGTTGTCCTAGCCGTTGCGTCCTCCTTGCTTTCCAGTGGTCAGTTTTAAATATAAGAAATCGATAAAACCGGATGTTAATCGATAATAATCAATATGATTGAGTACTCTTGGGCTGTGAGTATCGATTTATTATCGATTTCCAATATCAATCAGTAATAATCAACTGATTAATATCGATTAATATTGATTAATTCGATTAGTTTCCAATGATCAATTTTTATCGATTGGTAGGGCCTGGTGTTTATAAATGTCATAGCTGTCGACCCAACTTGGACAAAAATCTTGTGAAATACAGTAAATATGTGTAAAAAAAAAAAACAAGAATGCCAATGCGGGAGAATACAGAGAATTCTGTTTTCAATTCTCTTGAACATTTTCCCCTTAATGGTTTTCCAAAAGATGTGTGTTAGTTAGCCTCCTTCTCAGGCAGCTCTACTATACTCTGTAATGGCCTTTATTCAGATTTGGGATACCTGTGTTTGCGTTTTTAGGACGCGGGATACTGGTACCGAGGGGAGGGAGGAGGGGATAAAAGAGTTGCCTGCCATATATCGAACGGTTGGTACATTGCGTGTCGCCTCAGTGGACACGACACGTTGCCTACCTGACCGGGGCTGACACAGGTAACTAATGTCGCGACAAAAAAATCCTGGTTAATTGCGAAAAAAAACATGGCAAGCGAACGCGAAGCTTCTACTTCAAAGCGAACTCATTCCTAGATATGTCAAAAACCATTTGCCATTTGCTAGTATGGGATACAACAAGGTTTACAGGAAGTTATTGAAAAGAAAGGAACCATAGATTCTAAAAAGTGAATTCGATGCTGAATGTTTGCCTTCACCGGCGGCAACGTGATCAAGCTCGATCAGCACTGTTCTGTTGTCTTTATTGACTTGGATGCTTTCAGCTTGGTTTAGAGTTTTCACTTTGATTGAGACTTCGCCGTCTCGGTTTTCACTTCAATTGAGGCTTCGCCGTCTTAGGACTTTAGCGTTCTAAGCACAGAAGCATAAACCCGAATTTCGGACCAACTGTAGAATACAGGACTTCGCACCTTGGTTACTATAGAACAGCGCAATAAATACAATGGAAATGCAAATAAGTTTGGATGTGGCCATGAATTCTTTAGGTTTTCGAATTGCTTCGTCTCAGTGAGAGACTCAATAAAACGATCCACATGTGGATGAATTTCTACTCTTCCTCCCAGTTAGTATCATATTCTTTACAAATTCCTAATTACCCTCCCATAGATGGTAGAAAACGTTATGCGCAGTGCCACATGCGCAGATGTCATCCAGTGTGTCAATATATGGTAGGCATCTCTCTCTTTCTTCTTACTTTTTTCGCCCCCCCCCCTCCCCCCTGCGTTATTTTTCTCCTCTATTCGCCACAGGAATACCGCATCGAAAAAAGAACGCTTTTTCTTTCTGTGAGAAGAGATGCCTGTGGAGGAGGCTATGTGTTAGTGTGGGTTAATAGAACCTGCGATATTGAGTTACATATTATGGTGAACCTTCGGAAAAAAAACTGTGAAAGAGAAGGCCAGGGTCATTTGTGATGTAGATCGAGATGTCAATCAAAACACATAAGAAAATATATGTGCATGCTTTTAAATATGCGCTTTAGAATGTATTAACATAGTTTAAGCGCTTTATAAATTAATAATTATTGTTAAATTATTATTATTATATACTAGTCCCCTTCTTCATGTCTTCTTAGTTGTTGATGAAGATCATTGTGTGGCTACAAATTTTCCTGTAATCTTAGTATCTAAACCTGATACTACTAATTGTTCAGCTTCACGAAAACAAACCTGCAAAATATAGCAGACTTTTTTAGGTTGTGGTTTTTTTTTGGCACATTTGCTGCTTCAATGGCATTCCCATAAGTATGTTCTCTTTTTAAAACTTAAAATGATAAACATAATGATAGTTTGTTTTTTTCAAATAAAATCCTCTGCTTTACATGGTTTTCCTACTCTTTTTAAATATTTTGTGTTATTACCATCTCAGAATTCCAACGAGTTTATGAAAAAACTTTTCTTACTCATGAATGGTCGTCATACTTGTTTTTGGACACCCTAGGTTTGTACTACAACCTAAATGACAAATAGTGTTTTTTTTACCTATTATCGGATGCTATTACAACCTATTATCAGACAGCAGATTTGTGAAAACAATGCAAAAATTATGCTTATTTTAATAAAACAGACCATAATTGTTGAAAATGTAGTTTCTTCTCTGTAACAAATACAAAACTCATGTGTCACACTTGTTGGGAGCTGCATGGCAGTTATCGTCACAATTTACTCAATTTTCTGTCCTCACATCTTTTGAGTCAAAGAATGGATTTTTTGTCACTACTGTATCTTGCAATGGATGCCTGAGAAATAAAGAATATTTCTAGTTTTTCAATTAGTAAACACTTTGGGTCAAGTTCTCAGCTTTTTTCTATTATTTGAGATTTTTAACAATCTTCTCAAATAGTGACTATGCAATGGGTAGGTAACTTGGGTAGGTAACCCCTTGAACTTCTTCAAATTACTCAATTGAATGTTAACAAGCAATTACTCATCGTAGGTTTTACAGACACAAAACACATCCACTGCAGCTTGGGGACAACTGTGGCTAAACACGCTATGAATTTTGTTTGTAATTGTTTATTGCTTTTCATAGATGACCTAACAACAACAGACTCTTCCATGGGAAGAAAGTGGATTTGTGGTTATGAGAATATCAAAGAGCTTGAAGCGTAAGTATGTCAAGTTGCAGTTGCACTTCCTAAAATTTGCAAACCAAAGGGGAAAAAGTATGTAGCTCATATAAAAGTCTGTTGGCTTGCCTGTTGCGTGGTTTTAATGGCTACAAATCCTATGCAACTCAGATATTCATCATAGTAGTGAATAATGCACTCGAATCAAGGTGAATTTCATTCCATCCTAGAATTAAAGATACCGTACTGGCACCAAGTATCAATAATAATAATAATAATAATTTAATATAGCATTATAAAAATCTCAATGCTTTACAAACATCCTACTCTATTCTACTTATATTTCTAATGGTTAAAAACTAATCAATTATTGTAGTGCTTACAAAATAAGTACGTCTTTAAAGACGATTTAAATTTGCCGAGACAGTCGGTGTTTCTAATGTGTAGGGGGAGGGAGTTCCATAATTTAGCTGCAAAGTTTGAAAAAGATCTGTCCCCATAAGTTTTTGTTCGTGATTTAGGAATGACGAGAAGGTTCTTGTTAGCAGATCTAAGGGATCGAGATGGCGTATACGGTGTTAAGAGTTCAGTGATATATTCAGGAGCCTGGTTGTGGAGAGCTTTATGTGTGACTGTAAGAATTTTAAAGTCTATTCTAGAAGCAACAGGTAGCCAGTGAAGTTCCTTAAGAATGGGTGTAATGGCGTCCCTCTTCTTAGCACCAACGATTAGTCTTGCGGCAGAGTTCTGAACACGCTGTAGTTTGGCTATTTCTTTTTCTTGGAGTCCAGACAGAAGACTATTACAGGCATCTAGTTTTGAAGTTATGAAAGCATGAATGAGCTGCTCACAGTTATTGCGGTCAAGGTATTTCCGTATCCTGCCAATGTTCCTTATAGAATGGTAGGCTGATTTGCAGATGCTGTTGACATGTTTTGTCATAGATAAACTCGAATCGATGATTACTCCGAGGTCGCGTGCTGCCTGGTTTAAGCCCTATATAAAAACTCAACACATGGAAATTGAGACTCACACTTTTAAAAAGGCAATCGAGAACAAAGTCACTTATGCTTGCAATATGTCTGGCTGGCTCATTCAAGTCATCTGACTCTCATTCGAGAACAAAGTCACATGCACTTGCAATATGTCTGGCTGGCTCATGCACGTTATCTGACTCTCATTCTTTATTCTGTACTCAGGGCACCAGAGAATGTGAAAAGAATCTTCAGTCTTGAGAATGCGAACAGGGTATGGAACATAAAAGTTTTGATGAGGATTGGATCCCACATACACATCATTTTTTAGCACAATTCCACATCAAACAAAAATGGCGAAAAACCCTTGCATCCCAATCTTTATCTTACGTTATTCTTCACTTTAAGCTTTCAGTCACATAATCAAATCCAGGCCAAACCTTATGATGCAAGTTCCAATTTTCCAATTTTTATTTTACAGGTTGAGAAGAGAAAAGTTGAAGAACAAGAAGTGAAAAACAACTATGAAGGCTACTCACAAAGATCTGGTAATTGACTAGTCTCCTATGCAGCCGATTTTGATGGAGTCATGCAGGTCTCTGCCACAAACCAAGCTTGGTGGGGGGAAAGGAGAGTAACCTCCAGTCTTTCTGTCCTTTACAACTTAAATTGTGTCAATTTAATGTTACTCATGTTTTAAGGCTCTTAGGGGCATTCTAAAACGTTGGGAGGTATTGGCATGTTTGTTTCTTGCAGCATTTTTGTTAAGTTGTTTTTGTATTTCTGTGTAAACTTTCTTTTAGTTGCTGAACTGACTTTGAAGATCAACACACTTGAAAGACACATGAAAGAAAGGCCAAAAGTAAGTATTGATATCCCAGGGGGGAGGGGAGGGCTGCTCTGATATTGGCATGACCTGGAAGCAGGTTTGATATCTTTTAAGTGTTCTAATTTTTTTGCCTGTATTTTTTTAGGGTTTAAAAACTTTGCCTCTTTGGGGTTTAGTAATGTACTGTATATTTGGGATGCAAAATTTTGTCCCTGCACTAGAAAGAAGACTTTTCTTTGAACAAGTAACAGAAGGATGGTCAGCTGGTGGGTTGGATTCCATCAGTTGTGATTGTTTTACCTTTCTTGTAGGATAAACACAACAAAGTGTTTCTACACTGGCTGACAGACCAGCGTAAGAAAAAGCTGAAGCATCTAAAAAACAAGGATTTTCCAGGTTACCTTCAACTCCTTCAAGAGCTGAATATACCTGAGCTAGAAAGCCCTCATAGCAAGTGGAATAAGTACAAGTTTAGGAAATTTAAGATTGGTGTGGAAGTTAAGGAGAAGAGGAGCTTCCTGGACAGGAAAATTATCACTTGAGAAAAGACATGTATTTCACAGAGCACAGAAATTAGCTCATGCCGAGAAAAAAAGTTGGGTACAGTTAAAACCTTACACCTAGTACAGTAAAAAAACCTGTAGCCTAGAATAAGCACCCTCAAAGTAAGAACCATTCAAGGCCAAAGAAACTGTTTCTTATATTAAATAAATTGATCGTGGAAAGATTTTTATAGTTTCAAATCAGTGCTGCAGTCAATACATAACCAAATGGAAAACAATGTGGGGAAGGAAAATGTACTTAAACTGATAGTGGTTAAAAAAATTATTCAGATATTTTTCTTATAGAAAATTGTACTCCTTGCTTGCTCCCTTCCCCCTAAAACAACAGCCATTGATTGACAATTTTTTCCATTCCCCCATTACTTAAAATTTGAGTTTTATTTATTTTCGCCACAAGTGGCAGGGTTACACAACAGAAGAGCCATTTACTGTGGGCCTTTTAGTGTTTTGAAGTCCTCAAGATCAATTTAGTTTCCTTAAAAAAAAATTCAAATAATAATACTTCAAGTTGCTCGCCGTGCCAATAGGCCACTCCAGGTATAAGCATGCACGTGCGCTCAACTTACCTCAACTACCGTCATGCAGCACACGCTTTGTTTGGTGCAAGCTTAAAAAATTTGCATGCTGCATTCTGGTAGTTGAGGTAGGTTACAATAAAAACGCGCATGCAAGCTTATACTGTAGCTGGGATGGTCTGTTGTTTTAAGAAAAATGAATGGCTGATAAATTGATGATAATCATGGTAATCTATTCTCAAAACTTTGTATGTACAATTGTGTTTTATTTAACAAATTTCTTCAATTTGTTCATTTATGGTTATCTCTGTGTGTACATTCATTTTGTATGTAATTAACAAATACCTTTTCTAATATAAACCGTTTAACTTGTTCATTTATTGTTTTCTACTTTTGGTCAGGAATAAACATGTTTGCAAAAAATGATGCATTGATACAAATCACAAATAGTTTGACTCAGAGTTCAAACATACAAGACTAAAAATGTCTGTAATATTGTGTTGCTATAGTTTTATTTAGATGGAAAAAAGTTATGCCATAGTAGGGCTTTTCTTAATACTGCTTTGATGGTGGGACCTTCATACCTTGGGTACCAAGGCCTCCAGACTTCTCTCTCCTACCCGCCCTTGTCTCGGCATTTTGTCTGAGCGTCACTGGGCAAGAGAAGTCTGGAAGCTTTGGTACCAGGGTAGGTCCTTCACAGTTGAGAGTTAAAAACAAAGGATAGGTTGTCACCTAGCACAATCAGTAAAACCGTGAACACTGCAAATATGTGTAGAATGTTTCTTCACACATTAAAAGATGTCTCAATAGAGACATTTAGCACTGCGTTTTTTTTTCTCGGAAACGTCAAACCTCTGGGTGGCACGTGACAAGGCCTTGCGTCAAGTTTGCAGTCTGCGTTTCGCGCTTTGATCTCAGGAGCACCGTCTAGCGGCAAGTGATTTACCTCGGCAGTTTTCCCCTCATTTTTTTTTTATGAGCTCATGTTAGAAACCATGAATTAGCGTTCTTTATAATTTGATTCTTTACTATTACTAATCTTTTTGGCTTGGTTGAAGTCGAGCACATGTTTTGCACTTTTTCCCGCCAAATGTGCTACACTATGATTTCGCCAGTACGTCAAACAGCAAACCGGTAACGGCAATTCGCGATAAAAAACTGAAAACGCAATGCTAAATGTCTCTAATAATTTACAGTGTTTGAATTCTTGTGTCTGATTCGTCAGAAGTCAAAAAACATGCCACAGATATTTCAGTTCTTCATGGTTTTACTGTTTGCACTGGAAAGATGGCATGGAGCTCTAAAGCAAGAAATTCCTGGTCTACTTTTTCCTCACCAAATTCCCAGTTCAATGTTGTAGAGGCTATCATTGTATAAGGTCCATATTGTCTACTGTTAGGTCTCTGTGGTTCCCGCCTGGTCTATCTATCACTAGGGCTGTGAGTGTGTGAATAGTGTTAAGCTATCCATTTGTAGGTTCTTAATAATGGTTCTTCTGAGGCCTTCCTCAAGATAGTATGGACAAAACAAGACATCCCTGTGTTACCAGTACTCAAAGATGACTAAGGCGAGCTGTAAGCCACCTTGTCACAGAAGCTGTAAAATGACTAAGACCTCCCCTGTGAGTCACTTGTCATGGTAGCTCCAATATGACTTAGACCTCTCCTTTGAGGCTAAGACCTTCTCGGGGAGGCACTATCACAGTAGCTGCAATATGACTAAGACCTCTCCAACAAGTCACTTGTCACGACAGCTCCAATTTGACTAAGATCTCCCCTGCACGTAACTTGCCATTGTAGCTCCAATGTGACTAAGACCTCCCCTGTAAGTCACTTGTCACGGCAGCTCTAACTTGACTAAGACCTACCCTGCGCGTAACTTGTCATTGTAGCTCCAATTTGACTAAAATCCCCCCCTGCACGTAACTTGCCATTGTAGCTCCTATGTTACTATGACCTCTCCCACAAGTCACTTGTCCCCTGTGAGTCAATGTAGCTCCAGTTTAACCAGCACTTCGCCCGTAGTGACCTCGTGTAGAAGTAGCCTCTCGTGCCACGGTCCCTTGCCTTTCTTTAACAGACTTGCAAGACTGACTTCCGTACGACCCAAGAAATCTGGCAAAATAAAACAGTGGTTAGAAAACAATCAAATGTCTGTGAAAAAAAAGATAAAAGAGGATAAATGTAGCTCTATGTGGTCTTCTTTTTAGAAAAATATGTCCTTGTTTAAAAATCTATACTTAACTCTACTCTTTTAAGGTGGACCTTTTTTGAGCTGGTTTATGTTACAGCCGGGCTGCTTCCATAGGTTTAATAGTACAACCCTTATGAAAAAGTTTGGTATAGTTTGCAATAATTAAACTATAAAGTAGACCCCTGTCGAACCCAGTGAGACAGAGCATGTACAGTTCTAAATAGCTCGAGAACGGGTAGCAGGTATGGATATGATCAATTGCCGTAATGGCTGCTTTAAGGCCGTCACACGTACGTTTTTTTTTTTCTCTCGCGAGAACGCGCATTTTTTTTTTTGCGTGTTACACAACCTTTTGCAACTTGTTTTGCATTTCTCAAAGTCGCATGAAAAGTAGAACGCTCTTCTACTTTCTGCAACAAATTGCTTCAAATCGCAGGAAAAAACACGTGTGACAGGGCGCGTGCGACCTGCAACATTTTTTTTTTTTGCGAGACAAGTTGCAACCGAAAAGTCTACGTGTGACAGGGCCTTTAGTGTCCTTACCGTTTAGCGATAAGTCCCTGTCGAACCCAGTTATACAAGGCACTCTTACAGCACTAATAGCCCTTTGACTTTGACTTTGAACTTTGATTTATTACTCCTATAGGTAGCTTTCGCTAATACTAGGAGACCGATTCCTCGGTAAGTAAGCACTGTCACTGGGGGTGGTCACTGCCAGAGGGTTTATTGCGTCCCCCAGTGGTTCTTTTACGTCCCTTCGGTTCAGGTTAATGTAGTGCAGCTTGAAGAGACGGGACCTCCGGTTTAGTGTCCTTATCCGAGAAGACTGGAAACACGGGAGAATAACTTCAACTCACTTGTGACAAATTCGATTCAAGGCAGGAACCCGGAAAAAATCCCCGGTTTGAGCCAGGATTCGAACCTGGGCCACAGCGGTGAGAGGCCGACGCGCTAACACACTAGGCCACCCGTGCATCCACAACAGCCCGAGAAAGAGTAGCAGGCAGGGATATGATCAATTGCCGTAATGGCTAATTTAGTGTCCTTACCGTTTGGTGAGAAGAAGTCCCTGTCGAACACTGTGATACAAAGCACATCTTGCTCCATGTCCTTGACTGTGAAGGTCATGGTCGAGTTCCATTTCGGGTTGAGAGTCTGAGGGCAGACGCGCGTCTTGTGCTCCTGGCTCCCCATGCTTACTTCACAGTACGGATCGCTCATACCTGGAAACATGCTCACTCAGTGCACATGTTATGACAAGAACAACTACAGGCAAGCTGTAGAATAACTAGATAGACTGCGTGGGCGTGGTGAAATCATATAATTAGGCTAAGTTCAAATGTCGTATTATCCATGAGGTGTTTTCAATGCAAATGCATGCAAATAAAGATAAGACAATCGACTCGATTCGTTTGCATGCATTTCTGGCATTTGAATATGGCCAATTGATAATACGATGTTTGAACTAGGCCTAAATCACAACGTTGAAATTGTATGTTTTACGCCTAGGTGAAAACAGTGTAGTTTCTTTGACGTTTCGAGCGTTTAGCCCTTTTTTGAGAATTAAGAATTTTATAGAGAACGTTTCTATTATTATGATTGTTATTTAAACCCTTGAAATTCCTTGAAGGTCAGAGGGTGAATTTTTCTCTAAAAAAATGATTTAAGCGAGTCGAATTCTGTGACTTTCTTGTTGTTTTTGAAGTCAAATAATTCGCCTTTCATCTGACTAGAAAAAAAAACTAAAACTCTGCCTACTTTTACTGCACTTAAGGTTTCTGCAATAAGATCTTACCACTCGGGTCCGATGACTTGAGATCCACACCCTCCACTATCGTAACCACAAGTTTGCCGATGCCCGACGTACGAATAGATCGAGCTGAAGAAAACAAATATGTCCTAAATCATGTGCTAAGCCACAGATGTTTTTCAAACTGCGTCTTACTTTTATAACTCGCCAGCATAAAGATTTATTTTGACGTGTTTAAAACACTGTTTGAACGTTTTGACTGTTTTTATTACCACATTAATTCGATTGCACAGGTTTAGGGTATCATATAGTGCGACGCGCGCTACCGTGACCACTACAACGTGTTACAGTGTGACGCGCGCTACCGTGGCCACACCAATACATATAGTGCGACGCGCTATATGTTTGCTATTTGTTATATTTTGCTAATTACCAAGCAAGAATCACATTTTTTCTTCTTTTTCATAACTAGAAGGATCCGTCATGGTTTGCATTTCTTTGTCTCGCTAATTGGCTAAGGAAGTTCACGTCAGCCAAATAGTGACATGACGCTTCAAATAAGCCCATTTCACATCTAATAAGGCGGGAAATTTCTCTAAGTACTTATTGAGTAATAGCAAAAAAAAAAAAAAATCAAACTGACTTTTCTTGAATCAATGCGACTTTTGTAAAGTGTCATTGAAATTTGATTTTTTCGTCTCTGATCCCATACATAGCGCAAGGATGATCAAGGAAAAAAATATCTAAAAATCCAAAATATTGGTATGTGCATTTTGGCCTCACGTCATTTGTGTTTTAATAATCGGCCCGGAATACAAGGAGCCGATTGCCATTGTAAGAAATTATGTCTTCTTTCTCTATCTAGAATTGCGCATTTTTTTCGTCATGCCCGAAATAGTACATTTCTCGCATGGACTCATTCTAGGTCTAATTTGGTGACCACGGTAGCGCGCGTCACCCCGTAAGAGAGTCCGTTTAAGGTTTTATTATATTTTGTTTATGCTTTTGATCAAATAATAAATACTCACTTCTATGCATCTTTTGTCTCATAAATCGCTCAGTCTCAATATAGTGCTCAGCGGCTTTCTCGAGTTTCTCAATCCATCGATTCCTAGAACAAAAAAGAGGATACATTAAAAAAATAAAGTAAAATGGAACATACAGCGGGTGTCCATGGTATCTTGCTCTTACATACTTGAAAAATAAAATAAAAATGTGCTTTCGACAATCAATAGCATCGCGTTGAAAAATATTCGACACTTCGCTTTACTTTATATGAGGCAGGAAGGTGAATTGGAAATTAGCCATCCCTCTCCAAAATTAAAAAACCCGCACTAAATTAAGCACAAAACAGCTATCACAAAAAACGTCGGTGCAAATTTGGCGAATGGTGAAACTACAAATAGCAGTTCCAAGACCGACCAGTACCTATGGGTATTAACCATTCGTAGGAGTAGAGCCTTTAAGTAAATCAATTTAATAATTTATCTATATTTGCCTGTATTCAATACGAAAAATGACGAAATCCATTGCATTTTTCGATAGCAAATCTATCATTTGACATTTTCCATTTACACTGGCAACGTTGTTTGAAATAGGCGTATACCATCAGACAACACCTGTATTACCTGTCACCCTTGGACTCGGCTTTGAACGTGTAAACGCGATCGATGTGGGACACCGAAAACACGGGTTCTTCACCTTAAATGAAACGACAAAATCCAAGGTCATCGCACCAAGGTCGTAGAAGGGGGGTTGGGCACTGGGGGGTACGCCCCCCATCCCCCCCCCCCCCCCCCCACACACACACACACGTATATTTTCAAAAAATATATAATGAAAAGGCCATTAGGGGCGTGGCCGTGCCCCCACATATTTTCTTAATGTTTCTGTATTGTGCCCCCAATATTGAGAGGCCTCCTTCGGCACTGTTTGACTCAAACATAAATTCTCACTTTAGAGATTGATTTTAAAAACACTGAAAAGCGGGTCCAAACTCAAGATTTCATTTCAGTCATAATACAAAAGCTCACTTCGAGTCTGTTTTACGGTAATAAATGTTCAATATCCAGAAATGTATCTACTCAGCTATGGTATGATTTGACTTGCGATTCAATTCCGCGTTGGGAAAGCAAACTAGTAAATAAGTTGAGAGCGCGTGACAAAAAATATTCATGACAGCTTCAACTCCAAAAGAGAAAGTAGATATATAGATATCGGAATTGAAGTTATAAAAGCGCAAAAAATAAACAAAGAAAGACGTTGAAAAGATTATTCTTTACTGAAAATTACTTACTGAAAAAGCAATACAAATTTAATTGACAGTTGTTTATTTTATATTAAGTACCATCCACAAATATAAAAATGCGAAGACCTTAATAACACTTCGCAAGTGAACCAACCCTTGGCTAGATTCAAGATAAGACACAAGTGTCAATTTCAGATCCAATCATTTCAATATTTTATTTCTTTGTAAAAGCTGAATGAATAAGTTAAGCAAACAAAACGATTTTTGTATGGTTTCTATTAATCAGCTCATTTCGTTAAACACGTCCAAGGTCTCTGCACACCTAGTTTTACAAACTTAACCTTGCTACATTTACAAAATGTACAAAATGGCAACAGACTCTAACAACACGGCAACACTTGGAACTTCCCTAGTGGTACTATTCACAGTCCAATGCACACAAGCTGTGTTGATAGTTATTGTAAATTCACTGGCGCTCGCTGTGTTCCTGAGCAAGACATTTCGGGTGAAGAAGTCGAGTTATCTTCTCGTCAACCTGACCGTGGCTGACCTGATGGTCGGATTAACCCTTATTATAATTTCACTTTTCCGATTTCTTCGCAAAGAAGAAGGCAAAGCGTATGATCTTTGTGTTTATTTTAATCTTTTTAGTGCTGGCGCATCGCTGATGTTTCTAATGATTATTGCAATAGAGAGGGGATTCGCTGTGTTAGCTCCCTTCTGGCATCGTACACTGAGCCCAACACACTACAGGGTATTTATCATACTAGGCTGGATAATACTAACTACTCTTGACCTTCACCGGTTGTTCAATGCCATCGACCCCTCGCTGTTAACAAAAAAACAGTACAACATACTCTACTCGTACAAGGTAATTTCAGGTGGAGCGGCCCTCGCTGTTATATTTTCATGTTACTTGGCTATTTGGGTCAAAGTCAAGTTCTTCCCGCCTTGTGATAATACGGCTAGTGTGGCCCCAAGGAACACGAAGCTGACTTCGGCGTTATTCATTGTGACGTTGATATCATACTTCTGCTACTTCCCAACGGTATTCCTCGTCATCTACATGTCATGGGTGAGGTATTCTGCTACAACTACCCACAAGTACGTAATGACCGTACTATACATAAATTCCCTTGCAAATTTTTTAGTGTATTCATTCCGGATGCCAGATTTCAGGAGAGAACTTCGCAAGATTCGTTGCGCTCTTACTTGCTCGAAGATTTCAGAAAGCGATAGATGTGTCCCCTTTGTCAGGGTAAATGTTGTGGCACCAGAGGTTTATCAAGAGCAACTGATCTACCTGCAGCGTTTGCAGGGAAAGAGACAGTCCCCCATGGTCAGGGTTGACGTTGCACCATAAGATAATGAATAGCAAGGTCTGCGCTGATGACAACGGCATGAACATTCACTCTGCACTTTGTCTGATACATTTCAGCCGTTTTGAGAGTGCAAAAGCAATCATATTTGAGCAAATGCTGCATTAAAGTTTCAAGAAGGCAACCAAAACTAATAGTGGATAGTCATCCATATAAGACTCAATATACAATGCAAGTTGCAACAATATATCAAGAAAAGTACTTTAGTAGTCGCATTAACCAACGCAAAAATCCCGAAGTGTTGATGAACCATATAGTAACCATACACTTGTACAATTGCCTAGTGAGTAGATCTTAAAGCTAAATAACCAGTCAATTGGCCAATTTTAGAGAAAAATATATTTTAACCCTTTTGGAAACTTACTGTTCATATCCGCAGGCCTTTTGACGACAACTTCGTTAAGAAAAATAGGCTGAAAAGAAAATAAATTCTTAAAATCAATGGATTCCCAGTATTCGGTTTACATACATTCACACAAAAAACGTAATACAGTTGAAGCTCTCGTAAGCGACCACCTTGGGAACTGAGAATTGTGTTCGTTAACGGGGCTGGTCTTTTACGAGAGCTTGCTCTCATAAGCGAACACTGGGCGCCAAAAACTTAAACAATAGGTGTTGATCGCTTACGGGAGCTTAATTAAATTGGAATCTAAAAGTTATAGTGATAATAACAACGCTGTAATATTTTGGTTTATTGCTTGATTTTAATGAGAAAATTTGACTGAAATAATCTACAAAGAAAGTGCATTTCAACGGCACGCAACCACATTTCTACGATTCATTTTTCTTTTTCTATTCTTTTTCTTTCATCATCAACACTATTACCCTTATCACCATCGTCATATCGCTATCACCAACACTTTTACCCTTATCACCATATAGTCATATCGTTATCACCAACACTATTACCCTTATCACCATCGTCATACCGTTATCACCAACACTTTTACCCTTATCACCATCGTCATATCGTTATCACCAACACTATTACCCTTATCACCATCGTCATATCGTTATCACCAACACTATTACCCTTATCACCATCGTCATATCGTTATCACCAACACTTTTACCCTTATCACCATATAGTCATATCGCTATCACCAACACTATTACCCTTATCACCATCGTCATATCGCTATCAAAAACACTTTTACCCTTATCACCATATAGTCATATCGTTATCACCAACACTTTTACCCTTATCACCATATAGTCATATCGCTATCACCAACACTTTTACCCTTATCACCATCGTCATATCGTTATCACCAACACTATTACCCTTATCACCATCGTCATACCGTTATCACCAACACTTTTACCCTTATCACCATCGTCATATCGTTATCACCAACACTACTACCCTTATCACCATCGTCATATCGTTATCACCAACACTATTACCCTTATCACCATATAGTCATATCGCTATCACCAACACTATTACCCTTATCACCATCGTCATATCACTATCACCAACACTATTACCCTTATCACCATCGTCATATCGTTATCACTAACACTATTACCCTTATCACCATCGTCATATCGTTATCACCAACACTATTACCCTTATCACCATCGTCATATCGTTATCACCAACACTATTACCCTTATCACCATCGTCATATCGTTATCACCGACACTATTACCCTTATCACCATCGTCATATCGTTATCACCAACACTATTACCCTTCTATATATAGTGTGCAATTGCCTCACCTTTCTATATATAGTGTACAATTGCCTCACCTTTCTATATATAGTGTACAATTGTCTCACCATTCTATATATTGTGTACAATTGCCTCACCTTTCTATATATAGTGTGCAATTGCCTTACCTTTCTATATATAGTGTACAATTGCCTCACCTTTCTATATATAATGTACAATTGCCTCACCTTTCTATATATAGTGTACTGGATGGACGCATCGTTACTTTCAAATCCTATTTTCTTGGAAAGGGTGCCCGTGATCGTACTTTGAGGCCTGGTCAGCAGTAAAAAGTCATTGAAGAGAAACGCTTTCAGCTCCTTGCCGCTCTTAACCTATGCGAAAAACATTAATTCCGATTGAGCTCGCTTTGGACTACTGAAGCAGTATTAAGTCTCTTACTATGCCAGTAAAAAAATCATTTGAAAAATCAAATCTTTTCTCGAGACCAATTATGCGATCCCGGAATTAACTTTTTATTAAACAATTTCCCCGTGTTTTGGCAAGTCCCCCCCCCCCCCGCCACCGGGGAACTAAGCCGGCGGACAAAACATTAGCAGTTACCTTAAACAATGTTCCCGAGTGCAAGAGCTTTCGTGGCCCGAGGCAATTAGTGGCCGAGTTGAATATCAGTTGCTAGAAACAGAAAAAAAATATGTCAATAACACATTGCACCAAAGATTAGGGGAACGTAATTTGTCGCTTATGTGTAGAACTCCTGAGAAGCTTTAAATTTATTTTTCCCATTTTCACAACAATCGCCTGTAAATCCACCTCAGCAACACGCGCAGAGTATGACCAATGATGACGTCGTCTAATAATATGACCGGCAGATACGACGACAAACGCAGAAAACAATAGAGAATCCAAAAGCCTAGAGGAATGCATTCTGCTTTATTTCAGCCATCTTCCATAAAGTTACAACGTGAAAACTCTAAGGTGAAAAATTCCAGGTTGACGTTTGCAAGGTTGACTTGCTTAGGCCTAACAAAAAGGCTTTTTTTATGTGACGTTCCAAAGGCAAATATATGCACAGTATTATTCTCGGTCACGCCTACCCTGTCGTCTTCATTGAATGATGAAACTGTCTAAGGCCAGCTTTTCACAAACGAAGGAGGCAGAGACGAAAAAGTAAGCGGAGGAGACATAACAGCTTACGTTAAAGTCACACGAACATAAACTGATGTTTTTTAGTCACTCGGTATTGTAAGGGAGCGTAAAATGTGATTCGCCTTCATTAAGGATAGTATCTCTCTCATCAATAAAGCTTAATGATAAGGTCGTAAAAGCTGGCACCGCGCAGAGCCCAATCACAAAAAAGCGAACGTGGCCTTTCATCATGCGCCCTCTCCATATTGTGACATGCGCAACACTCACCTCGCCCAGTCCCTCTCGTTTGACGTGGTTCTGTAGCCATTCCAGCCTGTCAGAGTTCTCCTGGGACCGAACGCCTTCGTTGACCTGGTTACAAAGCTCTTCGGCCTTTTCGAGGGCGATTTCGAGGTTCATTCGGTCTGGGTGGATATCTGGGGTATGCTTCAGAATCTAGAATAAAGTAATAACACTGGTAAATAAATAAAAAATAATAATTAAGTTATGTTCATGACTCCATTAATGTAGAATCTATGCATGGAAATCGATTTGGTCTAGACTTCAAATAGCCATAGTATTAAAGACTATTAAAATCATTACACTGTTACACACAAATATACATAAATATATTTTTTTTGAAAGGCGAATGGAAAACGTGCCACACCAAAAGATATACTGAGACTAACATGAGCCACATTCATGCATACCTCTGATAAGTAGAGGGTATTTACAAATTCCTTGACATCCAAACATTCCTCTTTAATAAGTAGAGGGTATTTACAGATTCCCTGACATCCCAACATTCCTCTTTAAAAAGTAGAGGGTATTTACAGATTCCCTGACATCCAAACATTCCTCTTTAATAAGTAGAGGGTATTTACAGATTCCCTGAAGTCCCAACAGTCCTCTTTAAAAAGTAGAGGGTATTTACAGATGCCCTGAAGTCCCAACATTCCTCTTTAATAAGTAGAGGGTATTTACAGATTCCCTGACATCCAAACATTCCTCTTTAATAAGTAGAGGGTATTTACAGATGCCCTGAAGTCCCAACATTCCTTTTTAATAAGTAGAGGGTATTTACAGATGCCCTGAAGTCCCAACAGTCCTCTTTAATAAGTAGAGGGTATTTACAGATGCCCTGAAGTCCCAACAGTCCTCTTTAATAAGTAGAGGGTATTTACAGATTCCCTGACATCCAAACATTCCTCTTTAAAAAGTAGAGGGTATTTACAGATGCCCTGAAGTCCCAACAGTCCTCTTTAATAAGTAGAGGGTATTTACAGATGCCCTGAAGTCCCAACAGTCCTCTTTAATAAGTAGAGGGTATTTACAGATGCCCTGAAGTCCCAACAGTCCTCTTTAATAAGTAGAGGGTATTTACAGATTCCCTGACATCCAAACATTCCTCTTTAAAAAGTAGAGGGTATTTACAGATGCCCTGACATCCAAACATTCCTCTTTAATAAGTAGAGGGTATTTACAGATTCCCTGAAGTCCCAACATTCCTCTTTAATAAGTAGAGGGTATTTACAGATTCCCTGAAGTCCCAACATTCCTCTTTAATAAGTAGAGGGTATTTACAGATTCCCTGACATCCAAACATTCCTCTTTAATAAGTAGAGGGTATTTACAGATGCCCTGAAATCCAAAACATACCTCTTTAATAAGTAGAGGGTATTTACAGATTCTCTGAAGAGGCTTGAGTAGGTAACTACTAAGTGGAAGACCACTTGCGCGACGATCTGAACAACATTTCTGATAGAAAATAAATAGAGATGTTCAATTACTATATTGGGCGACCATTGTGAAAAGGAGGGAGGTATTTTGATGACGATGGTGACGATGACTATTGTTGTTCATAATTATGTAGTGGTGACGATGACTATTGTTGTTCATGATTATGTAGTGATGATGATAATAATAGCGTGACAGGCATGTACACAGGGGGGTGCACACGAACCTTCCTCCTCACAATCCACCCCACCCCCTGGCCGCCAGGAGAACTTGGCCATTTTTTATTGAAAGATCATCACATACTGTCATTTTTCCAAATAATATTCATGCCTGCGCATCCCCTCCCCCTCTCAGCAATTACTGGGTACCTGTCTAATGGTGATGCTGATATTATGATGGTGATGATGATGATGATCATGATCATGATGGCGATGGTGATGATAAAGGTGGTGATGATGGCGATGATGATGATGATGATGGTGATGGTGGTGGTGATGGTGATGGTGATGGTGGTGGTGATGGTGATAATGTTGGTTATGGTGATGATGTTGGTTATGGTGATGGTGATGGTGATGGTGGTGATGATGGTGGTGATGATGATGATGGTGATGGTGGTGATGATGGTGATGGTGATGGTGGTGGTGGTGGTGGTGATGGTGATGGTGATGGTGATGGTGATGGTGATGGTGATGGTGATGGTGATGGTGATGGTGATGGTGATGGTGATGGTGATGGTGATGGTGATGGTGATGGTGATGGTGATGGTGATGGTGGTGGTGATGGTGATGATGTTGGTTATGGTGATGGTGATGGTGGTGATGATGGTGATGATGGTGATGATAATGATGGTGATGGTGGTGATGATGGTGATGGTGATGGTGGTGGTGATGGTGATGATGTTGGTTATGGTGATGGTGATGGTGGTGGTGATGGTGATGATGTTGGTTATGGTGGTGGTGATGGTGGTGGTGATGGTGATGATGTTGGTTATGGTGATGGTGATGGTGATGTTGGTGGTGATGGTGATGATGGTGTTGGTAATGATGGTGATGATGCTGGTGGTGATGACACCATCCTACGTGTTCCAGATAGGTGGAGGGATCCCAATTATGAAGGTGGCACCACTAGAGGTGACGATGATAAGGTGGCTAATGAGATAACACGATGATCATGACAATAAATGCATATGCCGATTGAGAGAAAGGTGACCATGACATAACAGTACAGGTACCTTTTCTAATTGTTTGAATTCCGATGAAGTCTCGATTTTTTGTTGAATCAGTTGACACGCCTTCAGCTGGCGACTGCAGAACCGGACGTATGGAGTCAAGTGGGGGAGCTACAAAATGTCAAATAGGAAACATGAGCCAAGAAGGCTATTCCAATCTATATTTGCAAACCATTTCTCAAAGGAAAAAGTAATATTAGATCATGCTATTTTTTTAGTAGTAACATAACCACCAGGTGCAATAAATAGAAAGGAACACATTTTCAATGGAATCGATGCTATGCAGATGATCTAGTCGGTTTTAGTAACCTTGAGACCTGTGCCAAAACGGAAAAGTATTATTTTCAATCCATTTCCCTCCGCTTGATATATGATGCTTAGACCACGTTATTATACTCATCTAAGATATCAAACATCGTTTAATAAACCTTCACGGGTATTTTGATTTCGCGTGTTTTTCGAGGATTTTCAAGCCTTCCAAATGAAAATTAATCTTTAACCGTGCAAGTTGCCCCCTTTTAAAGCGTTGACTTTTGCAATCATAAATATGTATATGCTATGGAAGCAATGCATGATGGGTAGAGTGAGTTTGTAAGCTGGCCACTTGCTTGAAATGATTGACTCACCTGTTCGCACATAAGGTCTGCGATCATCACGATCATCCCATTATTCTGCATCTTCTTACGGACAAGGAACGCCCTGAAGGACAATGACACAATGTTCCCATTAAAATGGAAGATAAAATCGGCTTTACAATACTTCATTTCCTCGCGCGTTTACTTCCACGCGGTGCTTTTTTGCGCGTAGACTGTTTGTAAGCGTATACTCGCTACGCGCCAAGTTACAGCCGCTATCCCCTCTTCTCCTCCCCAGCTCGCGCGCGGCCAGAAAAAAAAAATGGCGTTCAAGACTCCTCGAAAGACACCGGGTAAACGCTTGCAAGCTAGCGTTACTTTTACTCGCATGCTTTAATTTTCACGCGCATTTATTTCCACGCGGTCCTATTTTCGCGAGCTTTTGTTTCACGCACTTGTACTCGCGCATACTTTTATATTCGCGCTCTTTTAATTTCGCGTTCTCTTAAAGTTTCATTTAATATGTCTGGTTTCTTATTTATTCTGGCGCTTGATTTCCGCAAAAACTTGTGCAGAAATCGCACCACGTAGAAACATGTCCAGCTTAAGCTCACTGTTATCGAGTCTGATGCAGCGCTCTATCTGGTAGTTTTACTTACTTTAACAGTTTCATGTTACAATGGATAATTTCTTTCCAGTTGACAAAGATAGTGTTCATTTCGTTTGCCGTCAAAAGCCCAGACTCCGCTAGAGGGTTGTAAAACACCTGAAAATCAACGCACGATCATTAAAGAATGTCGATCAACCTTCCCTTGTTATTGTTTACAATTGAAAATACAACGGTTTATTTGCAGGTAAATTTCAAAATAACCATCCACGATTGAAGTCTGAACTCAGCTACTCGCTTGAATTAGCCGATAGAAATGGATTCTTTGTGTGACTCGACATTTAGCGGGAGCATAAAATGGCGGCGTGATTTGTCTTCTTTAAACTTGTTACTTGTTTAAACACTGGTCCAATATATATTGCTCTCATACCTAAATATATACTTAACTGGGGGTCCCAGAAAGAAACTCCGTGGTATACCATCAATATATATTGCACACATGCTTACATATATACAAAACTGGAGGTCCTAGAAAGAAACTCCGCGGTATACCCCCAATATATATTGCTCTCATACCTAAATATATACAAAACTCGGGGTCCCAGGAAGAAACTCCGTGGAACACCATCAATATATATTGCTCTCATGCCTATATACATACAAAACTCGGGGTTCTAAAAACAAACTCCGTAGTATGTGTGATACGCCATACATATTTCAACAAACCCCGCCATTCTCCACTCACCTCAAGAGTAAGGCTTAACTGGTCCATGTACGCTTGTTCTGAATTAATCAATTCGTAGATAGCATTCTAGAACACGGAAAAAGAAGATCTAGTCAAAACTACTGAGAACTCAAACGGTGAAGTCAACGATCACTCACCTGGCGCATGCGCTCAGTGTCAGACATGGAAGCGAGGATGGCAGCGTCGAATGAACCAGTCCCTACAACAACAACAAGAAATGTGTTTGTTTGTTTTTTGGCTAATTTTTTTTTGCATAAACATAAGACATCGCCATGTACACTTTGTAAAAGATTTTATACCATAAACTTTGAACCACGCCACTCAAAAGCCACGACGGCTTTTGAGGTTTCGCGCGTTTTGAGTATCGCGCGAATAAAAGCTCTCGCGTGAATGAAAAATTCGTTACGCAAAAAGAGAGAGAATTGAAAAACAGTTTATTTATAATAGGTATTAAAGATCGTAGAAAAATAATCAAGTTTCACCACAGATACAAATATGAAGATCAAACAAATAATGCCATAAATGTAAAAAGGATATGGGAAAACGGAAAAAACTTGCTTTACCGGTTTGCACATAACTCGATCCGCCGGTTATGGTGACTCTATGATTTTCCGCCTTTCTACGCTTGCTACTTCTCTTGCTACTGCTCTTCGACTTGACGTGTATATTTCTCGCCGATGAACGCAAACCGGTTAGAAACGAGAATTCCCCACGGGAAAATCCCATAACGGACCACGCAAAAATCAATAGTAAATAATTCTCGCTTTTTCTCGGCAAAAGTGTGAAGCACCACCCGAATGTTCATTTTATAGCCCGCCAGAAATCGTCATATTTTACACGCTGGCAGAAATAACGTAACGCTTTCGCGCCAAAAAGACACCTCATTATAAATGCATGTGGGGTGTTTTAATTGATTTGCATATTGCTTTTCGTTCAAATCAAGCAAATTGACGAACTGGTGCCCAGATTTCAATATTTACAAAACGAATCTTGAATATTTTGTGACAATAATGCCTTCTGATTTGTTTTGGAAGTGCTGTTGATATGGTCATTTGGTATTTTTGTCTCTTTGTTTGATAGCGGCGAACCCTGTAACAGAAGAGCGGGGTTGCATCATATTTATCAGAAACTGACAAATCACGGGGGTAGTGAAGAGAATGCAACGTGAAACCGCTGACCAAAATGTTAGAGGGAGGCGGGGGTATTCTTGATTGACGTATTTCATTTCTTTTCATTCGAAAAGCTATTTGAGATATCACCAACATTTAAATAAATAAAAACAGTTGCTACACAGGCCACTAACAGAACTTACATGCGTTTTTTATATTAAACAATTAGACTACGAGTTCGAGTTTTCTATGAGTCAATAGATAGTCAACGAGGCGCTAAGTCGACTCATAGAAAAGGAGAACGACTAGTACAATTGTTTTAGTATAAATCCACTACATACTACCTTCAAATCAATGACGATTTTAATAATTCTCAGTATTTTTTTGTGAAAACGCCGGCTTTTTCGCTACTCACTATCTGTGGCTATAAAGATAGTGAGTACGGGAGCCAATTAAATTGCGAGATTCGTGATATTATGTGAGTGGATTTATACTATTCGCTTTTTCGTTTATGTCGTTATGTCGGGTTAAACATAGTGCGCGCGCCCATGTCGTTATGTTGTTATGTCGCTAGTGTGCACTAGGCATTACACGTCCACCCTGTGCTTTTCGTTTACGAGTCACAACTCTTTTTGGTGGACGTCATCACGACTTCACGAATTCTTCCAATTCTGTATCTACAGCTTTAGATCGATCACAAACAAAACAACATTAAAGTGGATCGCCTTTTTAGCTACTGTCACCGAGAAAATACCGATAAACACAAAGCCAGCAATTGAATAAAGTTTGAATTGTTCCTTAGCTTTGCGTTGTTTTTGGTTTTGTGAGTATGTGCGTATGTAGTTTTCGTCTGCTGTCTCCTCGGCGCTTGGTGCTTTTCGGCGCCCTCTCATTGGTAAGCGGTCCTACGGCAGCAGTCCTCTGCGAAATGGCTTCTGTCACGAAAAACCAGTAGCGGCTCGGAAACGAAAAACAGAAGGTCCGTGTGACTGTGACTGACGAGTGACTGAAAACGAGTGTAAAAGTTCTGATTATATTTATTAAAAGGAAGGAACTGGTTCACGACAAAAAGACCCATCGCTTTGGGAACAGATCTACCAGGAAACAAGCACACATAAGACAGCAGAGACAGAAGTGTTTGTTTATTCGCTTATCTCCAGATTACAAGCCTTTTATATTCTAACTACAACAAGCTTACACAACCACCCGCGCACTCCACCAGACGAAAACGATCTTTGCCAAATGGTTACAGAGAATATAAAAAAATAAGAATCGGATTTTAAAACCGATCTATAATAAAAAAAACCATGTTACTTTTAAAGCTTATAAATTTTATTATATTTTTCTTATCTAGCGAGAAAGTTATCTAAAGCATTTCGTTACCCTAATATTTCTATAAGCAAAAGAATTCCATAATGTGATTAAAATAATAATACATCTTTTCCTCAACCACAAAGGCAAAAGCCAGTCAAATAGAACAGTCTTTTGGCACAACTTACACAGAGTAAGTCAGTTTTTAAATTCAACACACACAGTACACGAGAAGTAATTACAAACTAGTAGTCTGGCCCCAAAGCATTATGGTCTTTCTTCCGTGAGCCAATCCTGGAAGAGAATAAATCCGTATTAAATTTTAATTGGACGAGCACGAAAGTGAGGCAAAAAAGGCGGGAAACGCAGCGAGGGTTGACTACACACAACTAAGGCTGGATGAGATCAAATGGGATGTATGTACTGAATAAAAAGTCAAGGGGGGCAGAGGAGAAGACTAGTGGACGACATTAAATGATGAAAATTTTATTACAGCTACCTGAGACTACCTCTAAAAATATGCTTGTCCTAGCTCTACAAAATTCACTACTACTAGGGTTGTTTTTTTTTCATCTTATCTGTCTAACTGAACTAACATCTCAATATTAAAGAAGATACAACATTAATCCTACATTCCTAATAACTATCACTCTGCCATCGTATGCCAGACGAGTAGACAGGAGGAATGCCAAGTCGGTTTCCATTTGGTTCTCTCCAGCCTTGACTATTATTGACCTTTATTGTGCCGTATTTAGACACGGCGAACTGATTTCACTTTACCCATCTTTTCGCTTCTCGCATTACACTGAAACGCTTTTCGTTTTCAAATTGCCTTGTTATATTATTGTACAGCCATACGGTTATAAGGCCTAAGTCTAACAATGTTATTGTTCACATTAGAAAATACAATGTATACTACATTGTCAGGAGAAAACCTCAGAAAAACCATCCACGAAAGAGGTCAGAAACTTGATAGAAGATATGACATTGAAAGTATCTCAGTTACTCGCTTGAATTAGCTGTTGGAAATGGATGCTATAGGTTACTTGGTATTGTGCAGGAGCGTGTAATGGCGGCGTGATAAGCCTTCTTTAAGGGAAAGTTACATCTAAGCGCCACCTACGGTCGAACTGTGACGTCTGGAAAGAGGCACTGGGCGGCTGAATTATGTCTGGTAAACACTCGTGTGTATGTAGAAACTCAGCTTGATTTCCTGGCCTAGCCTAAGATACTCAAGCAAGGTTCAGTACTTACATTGTTTGGTGCTCGCTGGAAGGTCGCCAAGTGACTGTACGTAGTTGGACGGAAACATGCCGACCTGTCCATTCAGCTCTCCTTTCCACCACTCTCCATCTTTACTCATGACATTGATGACGCTGCCCTTGTAGAATGTTAGCTCGTCTCCTTTCTGGGCCGTGTAAGGAAACATCGCCAGGACTTGCTCCAGTCGACCTGCAGAGGTATCAAGGGTTATAAAGGGTTATGTTATGAGGGGACATAAAGGGGCATTTGTTACAAGGAAAATCAAAGGACACTTGTTACGAGGGAACAACAAGGAAGACTTGTTTTAGAGGGAGTAAAACTGTCAAAACAAGAACTTGGTTGCTACTTGTAGTAGTGATGCGGGCGGAGCTGGTAACAAAAATTATGATGTTGAAGGCGCCAACTATGGTAATGATGATGATGACAGTGAAGAGAGACTAATTACCTTGTGTTGCGCTAACAAGTGAGCTGGGAACCTCGTAAATCTACAAATAAAGCAGATAATTGTCTACTGATATATGTCAGTTAATGCATCATGCAACTAAAACAGCTAAATTCTATTTTTAAAATATCAAATATTACAGTAAAAGCTGTATTTTGATGAATGATAAGAGTTTTGAATGTTCCAAACAAACTAAAAAAATATTATATAACAAATCGGAGAAAGCAAAGGATCAGTGTGGATTTGCTGTCTTCATTTGGGCAAAGAGGCAAATAACAGCAGGCAAACCGTTACCATCTCACACCCTACGACGCAAATTACATCATCACTTCCTTGTAAAACCCAGGAACACCAAACTACACTCTACTAGCTATTGCTGTATTCAGTTAACTGTGGAATCTGTTCTGTCATACTCGTAAGAACTAAGGTGCTCAGTCTTTTCCGTCCATCATCAAAACAGAGCAATATCAAGCCAGATGCAAACCGCGCCAAAATTGCTGGACCAACGCTTTCACTGTTTCTACACCATGTTGAAGATGGTGTGAAGTAATTCATAAACATTTTTCTTGCAAATTGATACTCTCACATCCTACGACGCAAATTATCATCCTTGAGTTTTTGAATACCCATATCCAAGTGTTTTACATCGCATAAGTACTGCTGTGTCTTGTCTTTTTTAAGCGTCCACAGACATACCAATTATTAACCAAATGTATAATACAGGTCGAAGTCCGCTACCGTGGCCACCTTGACAGTTTTAAGAAGTAGGCCAAGATGCAAGACAAAGTACTATCTGATTGACATTTGTTTCACTAGCTAACCGCGTATCAAAACAAGACAGAAGCCTCCAGGCTCGTGTCAATGAAAACTTCTATTCTTGAATGCTAAATGAATATTTTTCCAAAACTTCATCGTAGGCTTAAGTTCAGTCGTCATATCATGTATAAAACATATTCAATGCAAATGAAGATGAGACGAATGACTATTCCATGCAGTTGCATTGAGTTTGGCTTACGTATATTACAACGGTCGAACTTAGCCTTGGTTGAACGTCAGCGCGCTTCGTACTTTAAGCAGGGTGACATGATTTACTTACATTCCCCCCCTCAGGTGGCTGCTGCGTGGATGTGCTGGATCCTGATTGGCTGCCTCCTGGTCCCTTGGCGAGGATCTTCACGTGATTGGCTGGAAAGATCCCGCTCTGGCGTTTCTTGCCGCGAGCCTGCAAAACGGGAAACCGCACACCGACGTTGATACACTCATCATTACCTTATAGACAGTGCTGAATAGCGCATGCGCATGCACGTGCTCTGGCGAAAACAAGCACAATCATAGTGAACTAATGTGTTTATTTATTCCTATCGCAGCCATAGGACTGAATTACAGGAACAATTACAAAACATTTAAATACTTGACAGAAACAAAGTCACTGAGCCTTTTGGTTCTTGACGGTGCAGCACGCCGGGTTACACTCGATCGCAGGCTGTACGTTGTTATAGTCCTTGACAATATAAGTTTATGTACAGGGTTTTCTTCTGATAAATTACACATGCATTTTTTACAGAGATCTTGCCTACGGCTTTCAAGGTCTTGAAGATTAGCCTGTACAAGTGCATTCTCATAATTCAGATTCGGGTAGATAACGGAGAGCGCCCGTTTCTGAATCTTTTCTAAGGAATAGCAGAGGCGTTTAGGTAAATTAGAGAAAACAACACAGCCGTATTCAACAACCGATCTAATCAGGGCGCAATACACATTGACTAGATCACTTTCCCCTAAACCACTTTTCTTAAGCTGACGTAGTGCATATAGCCTTTTGTTGGCTTTTTTGATTATAACTTCACAGTGAGCGTCCCATGTGAGGTCGTGAGAAATAACAACACCGAGTAATTTGAAAGTGCTCGCGCGCTTCGCGACTGCGTTACCGATAACAATGGGACCCCACACACAGCTGTTATAATCAAGGAAGTCAACGGTTATTGATTTACACTTTTTGGGATTCAAAACCATATTGTGACTGTTCGCATAATCGTGGATATACTCCACGAGGAAGTTCATGACCGGGGGAGAATTCCTAGGCACTATTTCTAGTAAGGTGAGATCGTCCACGAACTTCGCACGAGGGGGCCACGAGTGTTGAATCGTTCGAGTAAAGGTACGAAAGGCTGACTTCAGTCGCTGTTTTTACTAAGTGTACAGCATTAAAACCATACTGTACAAAAGACGACAGATATGTTAGATAATGAGGGAGTCGAAAAGAAAATTAAAGCCTAAGCTTTGAGCTAATTTTCTTGGCATTTGCCAAAATGTGACAGTTCGCAGGTAAAAAGCCGCCATTTCAAAACAAAAAGGCTGGTTTAAACACAGGGAACTGGAAACTGTCTTGCTTTTTTTTTCAGCACTGGCTATCTTACAAGTAATGCTTATTATTGACCTTGAAATGAGTGATCAGGGGCACCATTAATCACGCATGTATTTTATACGTTATGGGCGAACATCAAATTACGAACCTGTAGCTCGCCTTCCCACCATCCACTGGGGTCTTTCCGAGTAACACGTATGAGTTGACCTGGGGCGAGGCTTAGCTGGTCAGCGGCAATCGCAGTGTACGGAGAAACCACTGTCGCGATTTCTGAAAACAAACAAAAGAGTGAGTTAAGAGATAAAGTAGACTTGCGCTTGGTGAAACGCTTTATACAAATGAATAGAAGGACGTAACAGATACGTAACATTGACTTTTGAAGGATAATACTTGGGAGTTTCGTTTTTATCTGGGCATGTTGGGGTTTGGAGGAGAACTGCTGAAATGTATCAAACTAGGGAGTTGAACTTAAGACCCTGCCCTGGCCAAGAAAATTTAAAATTTACCATTGATTTCTGCTGTTGCTTCCAGCGTTGCTTAAGTACGCTGAAAAAGCAGTGACCGGTAGTCTATTAGTGGCTAAAACTCACCAGGTTTCGATCTTGGAGCAGCAACAGGTACCTATGGTCAAAGAAAGGAAGGAAATGCTTTTAATAAATCTTTATATAATCAAATCCACACTAGCTAAACAGCGTGTCAAAAAATGCTTCCAGGCACGACAAAGCACGATTAAATCCTCCTACTTATAAAGTTCTTATCAACCAAAAGATTGAATCACGCATGCTACTTGACCAACTTTCTAAAAACTTTGTCATGGTGGCCAGAATAGCGAGCGATGCATTATAATTACAAATGAATGAAGGCGATGACGAAGACGACGACGGGTAAATTCCAATAAAACAAAATAGAGCAACCTAACTGGCCAAGGAAAATATGTTACCTTGTGTTGGATGTCAAATGTTCGGTCCGAAACAAAAGGGCACTGAGGCGTTGCACAAACGTCGTACTTTTCATGAGCCGTATTCAAATGCAGGCGAATGAAAATAAAACAATACGCCTGGTTCATTTTTATTAATATGCAGTAAATACGGCTCATGGATAATAAAACGCTTGAACTTAGCCTGGCGTAAGATTTCAAAAAACAAATGCGAGCTTCTGCCCCCTACCTCTGCCTCTTTCTTCTTGACGTAGTTTGCAGGGAAGAGTCCGTAGTTCTCCCGTAGTCTCCCCTCCCACCATTCCCCCTCGTCCTTAGTGATACCGATGACGTCGCCCTCCTTAAAGCTAAGGTCACCTTCCTCGCCATTATAAGTGTACAGCGCGACACATTCTGGGAATTCAAGCGGGTATATGAGGAACGATTTTCAATCAGAAAGACTGAAAGATATCATCTTATCCTGATACATTATAAGTGTTTAGCGCGAAACATTCTGGGGATTCAAGCGGGTATATGAGGAACGATTTTCAATCAGAAAGACTGAAAGATATCATCTTATCCTGATACATTATAAGTCTATAGCGCGAAACATTCTGGGGATTCAAGCGGGTATATGAGGAACGAATTTCAATCAGAATGACTGACAGATATCACCTTATCCTGGTACATTATAAGTGTACAGCGCGACACATTCTGGACGACGGATTATGACCTTTTACAATGTGTGCTTTTGTTCTTGTGTTTTTTGTCGTTGTTTTTCGTTGCTGTTTTTGTTTTTACGTGCATTATTCGTTCATGTTGTTGTTGATCTTGTTGTATTTTTTTTTTTTTGCATTTCGTTGCTGTCTTTTGTGTGCATTTTTCGTTGTTGTTGCTGTTTTACATGTATTTTGCTGTGATTGAAGTCAATACCCTTAAATAACAGTCTCAAATATTATCTTACTCTACAGGTAACACATTCACTATTCGCTTATTTTGCTACTTATACACGATATTCTTACCAAAAAGAATGGGTAGATCCTCCGTTTGGGCTAACTGTGGCTCGGAGGGCGGAGTAGGAGTGGGTGTGGTCGATATATTACTGCTCGAAGACCTAGTTAGAGGATGCAAAATATCAGGAATGTGGAGGTAAATATTTGAGTTTCTAGTCCACATCCATCAATTTTAAAACCCCTTGCCTGAAGGGAAGGAACATTGTACATAAGGGGGGCAAAATCCCAACATCAACATACAGCCAACAAAACACAACCTTGCTCAAACACGACACATTGGATGAGGCATGTTCAGAGTTGAGTACGAAATGATCTCATAGGTCAAGAAAAAGCAAAGGATCAGTATGGATTTGCTGTCTTCATTTGGGCAGAGGGGCATATAACAGCAGGCAAACTGTTACCATCTCAAACCCTATGACGCAAATTACATCATCACTTCCCTCAACAAATTAGGACCGCACAAAGCATAATCTTCGCAAGAAATTCTAAACGTTTATACTTTTTAAGACTACTATAAAAAATTTCCCTAAATTTAAGACCTTTTTAATGCCTATTAAATATGAAATAAGATTTAAGATTTAAGAAATTTTAAGTAGTACCTATGCAAGTCACACCCTACCACAGAAATAACATCATCACTTTATATTATTGAAAATACTAAGATTAAAGAAATCTCTTAGGGTAACGGTTAGTGTTAGAAAAGGTACTGAAGGCAATTTTAGTATTTTAGTAAAACAATTAGCTAACATCGACAATTTAATTAACAAACAACCAACCACCCAATCTCACCCATCCGTCACACAGGGTACCCACCCAGTCGTTTTGACAGCAGTGCTTGTCAACTTGACGTATGTCTTAGGGAACCACCCTATCTTGCCGTTCAGCTCGCCTGACCACCACGTGTCCTGCTGCTCCTTGATAGCGATTATATCGTTCTTGTTGAAGGACAGCATGTCGTCCTTCTTGCCCCGGTAAGGGTAAAGGGCAATTGCGGTCAAGCCCTGGGGTGCGAGGGAACCACCTCCAGACTTGGGTCCCTGAGAATGCGACAAACAGCCATGAATTTCTCACAAACACTATTAGTTCAGTAAAGTAGCAGTTTAAAGTTGAATTCATTAACGGCTGCACTAAGAAATAACGTGTTTTTGGGGGGATGGTGAACTCGCATGTCCTCCGGCCGTTGCTGGTAAAATAACAACAACTAAAAGCATCTTATTCAGCACTTACGAATCATGCAGTTAGTTTCAATGTCAGAAAAGGATTATTTTAATTGAAATATTTAATTTTTTGTCGCTCTCTGGCATGATTTTCGCCTCCATTTCTGTGTTTATTTTGGCCGTGTGTATGCCACTCAAAAGGCCACGAAAGTGAAAGAGGCCTATAGCAACAGAAGCTGTAATGAAATCAAAAACTACTGACAAAGGATCAGTGTGGATTTGCTGTCTTCATTTGGGCAGAGAGGCAAATAACAGCAGGCAAACTGTAACCATCTCAAACCCTATGACGCAAATTACATCACCACTTCCCTCAACAAATTAGAACCGCACAAAGCATAAGCTTCGCAAGAAATTCTAAACGTTTATACTTTTTAAGACTACTATAAAACTTTTCCCTAAATTTAAGACCTTTTTAAGGCCTAATAAATGTGAAATAAGATTTAAGATTTAAGAAATTTTAAGTAGTACCTATGCAAGTCACACCCTACCAAAGAAACAACAAATCGATCAGAAACAACGCAAATTACATCATCACTTCCTTGCAAAACGCAGGAACATCAAACTACATCCTCCGTATAGATGTGTATAGATTTTGAGACTGTATAGATGTATAGATATAGTATGTATAGATTTTGAGACTGTATAGATAGCCACATGCAAACTGCACCAACATTGCCTGAGCAATGCTGTCACTGTTGAAAGGTACCGTCTCACACCCGTCGACGCAAATTACTGTACATCATCACTTCTTTAATAAAGCCAAACTATGTACACCCTATACTAGTCACTGCTTTATTCAAGTAACTGAGGAATCGGCTCGGTTGTACTCTCCATTATCTTTGTATTGCTTTGCATTATTTACGGATAAAACTACAAAATAATCTGAAGCGCCTCGCATTGTCTTAAAGTCCATGAATCCGACTTGTGTGACGCTGTTATTTTTTATTTTTTTGGATGTTTAGAACTCGCATCATTTAGAAAAATATAACTTACCCAGCATTGTTTGATATCGTAGAAATATAATCGAGTCGATTTTATTGTAGGATGGGTTAAATTTAAGCATTAATTTATTCACATGCATGGGGTTTTCATAGCCTACAAAACCACGCGTCGCGCAGATCGGATCGACTGGCTTTAAGTTTACTTGCGGAGGACTAATGGAAACCTCAGTGCAGAATCTGCACTGTTTAACAGGCAATCCGCTCTAAATTATCAATCACATCCTCAAAGAAACTTCCAATAGACACACTGCTTTCATCATTTTAAAATATTTTTTCGTGTTTTCCTTTAAAAATCATCAGAGATTGTTACGTAATCAACAAGCAGTAAACTGGTGACAATGCAGCTTTAACCAATCAAGCCATTAAAAATACCAAAAGAATTGTTTAAAGGGTGATACAATTTTTTTTTCGGCTACCTGCCAGGATGACAAAATGGCGGATGGCAAAAATTTCTCTCACCTCAGTGATTGGTGGTTTCGCAGTCACTGCTGTCTCTGAACGGCTGGTAGCCTGTTGACCGCCTACAAGCTGCTGACTAATGGAAGCCGCCAATGACTTGACTGATACTTCTAGATGGGGCTTTTCTGGCTCCAGTGGGGTAGTGCCGGGGGACTGTGCTTGCTTGGCCTCCTCTTCACTGATTTTCTCTGCATAATTTGCTGGGAAAAGCCCTGTTTTGCCATGACACTTGCCCCTCAGCCAGCCCAGGGGCGCGGTGCAGTTATCATGGTCAACCTAGAAAATAGGGACAGCAGAGGATAACGTTAAGCCTTATGCAAAAAGAAAAAGTATTGTAAGGGAGAAATGAATTTTTTTAGAGACTCATATTTTTAGTTATTCTTGTTCTTCAGAAAAAAACAAAGTAACAAAGTCAAGACCATTACATTCTAACTAAAAATGTTAAGATGTTTGAAAGTAATAACTATTTCTGATGTAACAAAAGTGCTGCAGCAATGATCACAAGCAACAACACATAATTGCTGTGCTACTATCCCCACCCACGATTATAAAATTAGCACTGGTCAAATGCCATTCTCCCAATTAAAGATCAAAGATTTATAAGACTTCAATGTCATACAAGAGATTATAAGATTTCAAAGCCTTTTTTTATATACATCAATATCAATGTATATTTTTCTGCCCCAAAACTCTACTCATCAACAAACCAACAAACGGAATGGTCAGAGCAGATCTTTTCCCCTTACAATACTCACAGTAACAATGTCATCCTCGTTAACTTCTATCTCATCCGGGTTACGTGGCTCAAATGCGTACAGTACACGATAGTACTGAAGCGGCTTCTTGACAGCTCGTGGTCGAGGTCTTGGCATGGGTTCTGAAGAGAGAGAGGCACAATGTAAAATCACAGGCCAAGGTACTATACAATACTGTTAACCAGCTGATTTCTACAACTTTATCACCTTTGAAGTGATGTCGCTAGAGTGCATTCTAACCTTTTTTTTAAATTCCAGTCTTTATTATGATATTCAACATAATTTTTTTACATTAATAATACAAAAAGATACATAAGTACAATACAATAACAATAACAAAAAACATAATATCATTTTTTCCCCAAAATTACATTTACAGAACTATACAATTACACTGTACATTGCACTTTCTCCTTTTTAGTTCCTTCTAACCTTTTTGTTTACATTTATTCCTGACAATGCCATACTACACTCCATCGAGTATATTTAATATCTCCACAAACCCTGTTGCTGGGCTGCCTTCTCTACCTTTTTGTTTACCTGTACTCCTGGAGATGCCTTTAAGACCAGGCTTGGTTGAGTATATTCAACATGTACACAAACCTTGCAGCTGGGGTGCTTTCTCAACTTTTTCCAGATTAAACTTCTCCTCAATCTTCAAGACCTTGCCCATATTGGCCTCACCCCCTCCCCCCTCGGGTTCTGTCCGCCAGGCCGGTAGGTTAGGCTGTTTGTTAACAAGGTTCTGCTGTTGTTGTACCACGATCTTGTCTTTGTTAAGGAGTTGCTGTTCTTTCTGGCGTGCCTCAGCTTCCCTTGCTTCCTGCATGCGGCGGCGGAGTTCTTGGTCCTTCTTCTGCCGCTCCTGCTCTTGCCTCATTGCTGTATGTGGCAAATAACAAGGTAGTTGCAAAAGACAAATACTAACATAACCAAACTGGTGACTTTTTTTAAACTTAATGTTTCAAAAACTCCAGTAATAACTGGAGGGCTCTTCAATTTTTTGCGATATTTTTGAGGTAAGGCTTCATCTACACAGGTACCTTTTAATTGGCTTCTAATAATTGATATAAGTTGACACTAAAAAGAGCTTTAAACAGAAGAAACTTCACCAATGCTTGGCCAAACATAGTTATTTCTTTTCCATTGAGACAAAAATGGTTAAAAATTGACTCAGTATGGATTTGCTGTCTTCATTTGGGTAGAGTGGCATATAACAGAAGGCAAACTGTAACCATCACACACCCTACGACGCAAATTACATCATCACTTCCTTGTAACTGCTAGAAACACTAAACTACATTCTTGGCATCACTTTTATCAGGCTCTTTTGGGTGTGTCAGGTCTCATACTGCTCTGTTAACCATACCCTCAAGCTCTCGCTCCTTCTGTCTGCGTGCCTCCTCTTCCCCCTTACGGCGCCTTGCCTCCATTTCCCTTCGCGCCCTCTCCTCCTCTTCCTTACGCTGCCTCCACAGCACATGCTCCCGCTGTTTGGCCTCTGCCATATGCTGGAGACGGCTGTTTTCTGCTGTCGTGTTTTGGACACTTGTCTTTATTTCCTTTTGGAGGAAAGGGAAAGGAAGGAATTAGGACTGAATAAGCATCCTAGACTAGCTTCTAAACCTACAATTGTGTGCGTTTTTGTTTAGACTGCTTTATAAGTGGCACTGTGCTACCAAATAAACAACCATCGAAAATAACAATCAGCATGCAAGATTTGTTGACCTATTACTTCAGAGCTACAATGATGTCTTTCAGGCACAGAACATTTTCTGAGGGGAGGTTTGGGCAATTCTATATGAAGGATATTATTAGTACTGCTAAACGTTTTTTTACATACTGTACATGTAGATGGCCTTTTTTCTGATGAATTTGCCCTTGCATGATTTCCAATATGCTTTGAATGCCCACAAGACTGTGTCAATAACCTTTGTACCTCAAGGTTTACAGAGGCCTATTAATAACAGTTACTAATTTCCTAAGTTCCTCACATTAAAATTGATCATGTACAGTATTGATCAAAAGTAAGTTGTAGGGCTACAGTACATTTCTGTAATCAAACCACTGGCTGCCAAATGATTGAGCAAATATTTTGCTGGTCATGTTTTAGCAATTCAAGATCTATTAACACCTTGAGTTGATTGTTAAGGTTATCCACTTCTTTCAGCCTCTCCTCTAAAGTCTTTTCCATGGTAGTCTGAGTGGCCTGTAGCCTCCGGATGGTGCCTTTCGTATCAATGAGGCTTGCCATAGCATTACCATGGGCTTCTGCTAGTGTGCTTGTGTCTCTCTTATTCATCTCTAGCGCCACCCGCTCACGCTCATTAGAAAGGGCTGTAATACGTTGCTGGTATTCCTGAAAATAAATACTGAGTTATAAGTATGAAACAAGAAATGAAATAAAATGTTAGGTATTTGCTTTTCACAAATTAACATTGTTCCTTGCAGTTTACAATCAATAAGCGTGAGTCAGCGTTTAAGCGAAGCATCTGTACAGTTTATTGAAGTGTATTGAAAGACATCTTTACTTAAGAGATTCAAAATTTCTAATAAAGACAGCCAGGATTTAAAACCCAAGATAATTTTGCTGGTTTAAAGGTTCACTGAAATAGTTTATCTTCTAATTCGCACAATGACTTTTGAGTCAGGACCACTATACATACTGTACGTGGAAAACAATAACACTTGCACAAGCATTTATAGTGTCAAAAATTTCATATATGGAAAAAAATGCCTTCACCATTGCTCCTGGAGATCATTCTAAACCATTGGTACTTGCCTTGTGTGTGAGCAGTGAGACTTTTGTGAGAGAAAAGTGACTTTATTAAAAATTGCCTCATTAAAAGTGCAAGCCTCGATTCTTGAGTGGTGAGAGTGCTAATGAGGACTCATTGCATGTGTAGAATGGCAGAATGATAGAATGTTACCTGAGACCTACTTATGTTGGATGTGTGCATGTCCCTGTTTGTCATGGTGTATGTACCTTAATATCACACTGCACCCTGCTGATATCTGATACTCTCATGTCCCTATTTGTGGTGACCTTGTTCAAGGCGGTTTTGGCATCTTGACAGGCCCTCTGCTCTTGGTCATAACTCATCTGCACAGAAGCCTTTTTGCCAACCTGCACATAACCCAACAAGTCTGTTAGTCCAGAGCTTTAGCAGGCCTCGAAATATCCGGGGGGGGGGGGGGGGGGGGGGACATGATACAGAAACATTAAGAAATATTGGGGCACAGCCACACCTCATGCTACAGGTGATGTTTGTGCAGTTGCCAGGGAAATCAAGAGTGCTTTGATAATCAAATTTTTATAAGCAACTCTTAAATGCCATATTTTATACCACTCCCAAATGTGTGCTCTGGTCAAGGGTCCATTTGTTATAAGAGTGCTGTAATAAAAACAAAGTTTAAATTCTTGTACAAAAACAAATATAATTCATTTTTTCTTTGGATCATTTTTGTGGTCTGTCCTTTAATTGATGCACAGAAGACAATACACCATGTCATGAACAACAGTCCACAACTGGGCTGTGTCTTGTTGCACACTTTTTTCATAACACACTGTGACATCGTGACGCTCTGTGACTGTTGTTTATGATGCACTTTGGCGTCTTCTGTGCATCTACGTATTACAGGACAGACACACACAAAAACGAGATAATTTTGTTTTATACAACAATAAAAATGTTTTCTTAAGTTCCAATCTACTAGTTTGGAAAGGGAGCACACTTGCTGACGCTAAGCATGTGTGTGTCCTGTAATAACACATGGACCCTTGACCAATCAGAGCTAGTTTGGAAAGGGAGCACACTTGCTGACGCTAAGCATGTGTGTGTCCTGTAATAACACATGGACCCTTGACCAATCAGAGCTAGTTTGGGAAGGGAGCACACTTGCTGACGCTAAGCATGTGTGTGTCCTGTAATAACACATGGACCCTTGACCAATCAGAGCTAGTGATTTATGAGTGTGGTTGTATAAACTTAATACATCCCTTTATTAACTTGCACAGTTTTTTATTTTATTTTAATTTAATATAAAAAATTTTTGGACTAAAAACGCTTACCACAGTGGCCAGCTCCTCTTCCAATTTTTTTAGCCTCTGTTTGAGATTGTTAACAATATCCTGTTCAAGCCCTTTCTGGTTCAGCAACTCTTCAACCTTCCTCTTCTGCCATTCCTTCTGCCGCTGTCGCTCAGCTTCTATCTGTGCTTGGAGTCTCTGTTGGATCATCTGTTTCCGTAGCACCTCTTGCTCCCTCTCCATCTCCATTTGCTGTTGCCGTTGCTTCTCTAACTCTGCCTGCCTCCTCTGCTCTGCCTCCATCTTTGCCCTCTGACGCCTTTCTTCCTCTGCCCTCTCCTTAGCCTCACGTTCCTCTTTTTCGCGTTTCAATTTGTCTTGCAGGTCCTGTCTTCGTTTTTCAAGCTCTAGTCTCCCTTTCTCAAAGTTCTGTTTTCTTTTATCTTCAAATGTAACTGAAACAATAAAAGAACCCATTTAATCTTTTGTGTGCACTGTAAGGTTTAATAATTATACAGTTATCGTTGAGATCACCAAGTCTCATCCAACAAATAGTAGATCTCATTTTTACATGTGAGGATCCTCTTATAATCCATGGATAGCACCACAGCACCTCATGAAACAAAAACAAAAAGAAGCATGGAACAAGTCAGCCACACCTGAGCTCTAATGAGATGGTATGCAACAAGACAAGATGGAGGAAAAGGTACAAAAAACTGTGCAAAACAGTGGACACACTGTAAACAAATTCTAGAGCAGTAGCCCCTGTATATACTGTAAATACTTTCCCAAAAAAGTTTAATTCTAATGAGAGGTAAAACTGTGATCTGGTTGACCAAGAAGCTTTCCACGAGCTTGTCATGATGTCAGTTTTCAATATTTCTTATGAAACATTTGCATCTTTTTCTCCACTTATAGTGGAGCCATGCTAGAAGGCGCAACAGGCTGTTACTGTATTAAATGCGATCTTTGAGTCAGCCACACAGTCAGTTAAATGAACAATGTGAACACACACAGCCATGTGCACTAGCCGAGAGGCAGTAGACAGATGGAGCCTCAAGTGCCCTCTCACTTGTCCTTCTCCCAGACATGTGCTATCTCCCTTTTCACCAGCCCCATGCGCTTGCTACACAGGCTAACAAAATATGAGATCCCAAAGACCCAGGATTCTTACTCACAAATAGTTCTCTTGTCATCTGTGGTGCTACCAGACCTTGAACGGCCATCAATACTAAGGTTGCTTCCAGATCGCTCTCGACCGTCATTACTACTCATGCTATCGCTATGCTGGCGGCTGGCTGTCTGCATGGCGGGTGTCAGGAGTTCAGGGGGGACGACTAGTGGGAGGGTGTGGCCAAGTTTTGCCATGTCAACAAAATGCATGGCAAGAATAAACTCGTCTTGATTTAACTGGCCATCTTTGTCAACATCAGATAATTTCCTAGAAAAAAATTAACAGTGAGTCACTCGTACTTTGTTATTCTACTTACTTCAGGTGCATAGTTACAGAACAGGTACCCCAAGCTGACAGTGTGTGATCATGCTACGTTGTGACTCTTAGTTTGTAGGCAACATGGTTGAGGTAGACCAGTATGCATCAATGTATTGCTGTTTACACACTGTAGTGGTGCAGTCGTAACCATATTAGTGCTAAATATGCTTTGGGGTTGTCCAGACTGTATCAATGTACACATTATGTCTGTGATAGTGATGAAGTCCTTAACATACATTTTAGTGCTAAAGGTGGGTAAGGAAAACCGTAATGGATAAATGTATGTTTGTGTTAACAGTGATGTACTGTAGTCCCATTGCTGTCAACTCACCAGCATTAGGCAAGAATCAAAAGAATAATTTTTTGTGAGAATGTTCATATACATTCTCTGTATTCACCCACATTGGCTCTCTTGGTTTTTTTCACATATTTACTGTATTTCACCCGATTTCACAAGATTTCTGTCCAAGTTGGGTTGACAGCTATGTAGTCCTTATGATACAGTCCTGAGGATGGTTGGGGTAGTCCAGACTGTATCAGTGTACGCTTGTGTTCATACTGAATAGTAATAAAGTCCTAACCATAAATACTACATAAGTTCTGAGTGTGTCGGTGCATTAGTCTGTACCTATTAATGCAGTTCTTACCATATTAGTGCCAAAGATGGTTGGGGTAGTCCAGACTGTATTAACATGCTTCTCACTTGCTCTCCTGTTCAACAAACAGCACAAAGTATTAATGGCTCATGCACCTCGCACCAACAGTCCTTCCAGTAGATAGTACAAAGAGGTATTTATAACTAGAAACACAATTCAGCAAGCTAGAGAAAAACAAGGTGACAGTATATGTGTGAGCATTTTTTATAACATTTTTTATAACAAGTTTTAATAACATCTCTGTCACAGGATCACCAGTATATCACCACTCACACCCTAGCCCTAGGGGCACTTTCTGATACCGACAGACAATCTCTTTTGCCAAGAGGTTTAAATCACAGTGTGCCTTACAAATGTGCTATAGAACATTGGTATTTTTATTTACAGTTAGTCGATACAGTATGTGCAGCAATTCATATTCACTCACCAGACAAGAATCCAGTCTGTTTGAAATCCTGCGCTTTGAACATCTGGGTATACTTTAGTCTTGCTACTGATGAAATAGAGGTCATAGTACTCCCTGTCTGTCCAGCAAGAGGGGCAACACCCATGAGCCCCGTCCCTGAAGTTGCTGACTGACCTTGAACACTACTCGCCATAATGCCTGGACCATTAGGCATTCCCATATTGGTTGTTGTCGTACCATAACCACCCAAGCTGACATTTAATGTTCCTAGTCCTATACCACTCATTGCCTGGCCACCAAATCCTGACGTGGGTGTATTACCAGGCTGATTAAACCCCATTCCAAACACTGGTGGTTTGGGTGGCTGGTGGAGTCCCATTCCAAACCCAGAACTTGAAACTGGCTGGTTCAGTCCAGATACTCCAAATCCTGACACTGCAGGCTGACTCACGCCAGACCAGGAAATTCCAGAACATTTTGGTAGAGTCATTGTACCAGACATTGTGCTCAAACAGGCCTTTGGTAGAGTCATGGAGCTAAACCCATTAGATATTCCGCTAGGAACACCACTCGGGCTGTATTGTGGACTTGCGGTTGGTTGATTCCTATTGAAAGTGCTAGGGAGGGATGTCATCTTTAGAGTGTTGGGTAGTACAGATGGGGGCTCAACGCCCTTTAGTTTATTTTGTATCAAGTGCATGGCTATGGTAAACTCTTGCATTGTCATTTTGCCATCCCTGTCTATGTCAGACAAGCTCCTGTGAACAAAAGGAATTGGGTCAGACTCCAATAATGTAATATTGTTGTTTTCTACATCTTGCATACAAACAAATTCATCAACAATAAACAAATCTAAAGCATTTTATGTGGAAAATTACATATTTGTATGCTTGCTATTAAAGACAATTAATGTTTGCACTGATGGATAAATACTTCATTTTCTATGATGCATAAATACTTCATTTCCTATGGAAGTTTACCTACATTTCTCCAGCTCTGCTATGATTTTTTTAACTGAGAAAGCTGTATGCTCTTGTTTTTTTTTTTTTTTTTTATTCGACTCTGCAGAGTTGAATTCCAGTTTTTGGGGTTTGTTTTCATTCTTCTGGTTCACGAACATGACTATTTGGGCTTTTTGTATTTATTCCTCTTGTTTTTTCCGATGTATTTGCCCAATCCCCTCCCAAATATAATACCAACCCAGCCTTTCCAAAATAATTAGAGTAGTGGTTTATTTTTAAACACATAACCCAAGGTTTTCTCTACTGACCAGATTTTTCCTAGGACCATGGCAGGTAGGTTGGACTTGAGAAAAAACTGCTTGGCTTGTTCACCTTTGAAAATAAACGGCATCTAAGACTGATATGAAAGTGACAATACACAGACATTACTATACTTTTGGGGGAATACATGTGGTGTTAGTGCCATTTTTAATATTCTACAAACTCTCTGCAAAGGCTAAATCACATTTTGGCTTCTGTCATTCAAAATCTTTGAAGCGTAGTATTCTTCAGCCAACACTGAATGGTTTCAATTTACACAACCTCCCAGCAATGCTCTGACCAGTCAAAAAGCACAAAATGCAATTCCATTCGTTTGAATGACAGAAGCCAGGAAGCAGTTAAGTAAGTTGGTAAGCACTGACAAGTGCTCACAGAATATTGATAATTACAGAAACTCTAGCCAATAAGATATAAAAGCTAATGGATTTCTCAGGTCTGTGGATTAAATATGTATAGTTGCTGTGTCTAGAACTTAATTCAAAATTGACCAAAAACAGAAAGTCAAATATTTTATGTGACATGAACATTCATATCTGATTCATATCTGACTTTATTGTTGAAATTACAGTACATTAAAATACACCAAGAAAAACAATATCTTAAACAAAAAAGAATTGGAGTAAAATTAAATTGCCAGAATCTTTATTGCTTGAGTATACAGTTTTTACTTACTGTGTAATATAAAAAAAAATACTCCTGCTTTTCAGAGGATTAGAATTATTATTATCGTGCATTGATGAACAATACTTTTTCTAATATCATTTATGCACATTAATGAAACCTCATTCAAGATTGATTACAAATGGGTATATTTTAAGGTGTTTGTGAATCATATAATAAATGCCAAATATTATTTGGTAGTCTGGCTTTAAAACAGCATTTAATCTAGAATTTCAGAATAAAATTCAGATTTAAGATATTTAAGTATGATTTTGTAAATGCCTCGACTTTCTCTTGATCACGTTAGATTGGATTGGTAAAATAAACTCGAGTACATCGAGATTACTTAACTTAATTGAGGTTATAGTTATTTTAATGTTTTTGTAGCTAAAAAAACGATTTGAACTCTTAGTTTTGTGTACAAACAGAGGTCAAATAACATCACAAATTTACCAGATAAAAATCCACAAGACGGCTTTAAAGAATGGAAGGTCGCTTCGTGTTTAGTCCTCTCTTCCGGTGCAATCACCCATGGTCCATGTGCTATCGGAAAGAAAAACCATGCTTTGCGTTATAACAAGAAGTGTGCGAACTAGGAGTTGTCTCGGCTCGCATAAGAGGGGGGCTTTGCAACTAAATCAAAATCAACTTCGAAATTTTCCTTAATCCTACCTTGGGGAGAGCCGAGACCAGCCATGGTTAACTTCTAGACTTGTTATTCCTTTGCCAGTCTATCGATGTGTGATTCTACAAGGCGAAGCCGGTGTACAGTATTAACATCAACATTGAATGGAATTTCTACCGTGTCTTCTTTCTCACGTCTTCGATTATGCATCAAAACATTATTAGTGCATTTCGTCGCACGCAATGGTCTAAACACTACAAATTGCTAGATAATACTACTTGGGATTCAGCGAGGTAATGGGGTTAGATCGTTTAGTATTTGAGGCGTTTTAGTTCGCAATTTTGATGGAAGACCAAAACGCCGATACTTCATCCGGCTTACGGAGCTTTCCTGTACTGGCACCACCACGCTTGCGCGGTAGCCTCCGCATCGAGTGGGGCAGTATGGGAAATAACCCTCGGGACTCCCACCACAGGGACCCCCAGACGCATCAGAGTATCAAAAGTTTGATACTCTGATTGAGTTTGTGGTGCCCTCAATATTTTCTTAATGTTTCTGTATCGGTGTCCCCTCCCTTTTTTTTACTCAAATTTCTACCATATTCAACGATAGGCGCCAATTATAGGTACGCAAGCAACCAATTGTGTGATTCAATAATATAACTGCAGGCCCGTACCCAGAATTTTTCTTGGGGGGGGGGGGGGGGGGGTGCGAAATCCGAAAAAGTGGACCTAATTTTTCTGATGGGGGGGGGGGGGGGGGGGGTGGGTGGGAATAAGTTCTCTGATAAAAATCTGACCATCCACCAAAAAAAAGAAAAAGGGATTTTTTATGCCTTTGCAGTATCTTCACGGGACGTTACTGTCGGATTTGGCTACATACCAGAGTGATCGAAACAAATAGCACGTCCATTGGGAACCGAAAGTTGACCTTCGGCCGTAAAAGGGGGGGGGGGGGGGGTTCGCACCCTGTGCATCCCCCTGGGTACGGGGGAAAAGAAGAGAAGAGAAGAAGAAGAGGAGGAAGAACAAGAGCCTACCTTCCCGAAATGTCATATTTAGTCGTTTGGATATGTTCTGATGCCAAAAATATCCATTTTAAAAGTTGCTGGGGAAAAATAAAATAAATGTTCCTTTTTCCCAGAATAGGAAGGACCATCCCTCTTTTTCCCAGCCAGAATTGGTTAGAATTTTTTTTTCCCAGCCAGAATTGGTTAGAATTTTTTTTTCCCAGCCAGCAGTGGTTAGGCATTTTAGCACATGAATAATTGCCCGTATAACCGATCGGGACGTTTTTCTCCCAAGCATCCGCTCCAGCGCCCCAAAAAATATTCCCAGCACAACTAGTCCGACTCCACAAATTTGCCAGCAGAACCATCCGAAGAATATAATATAAACAACAAAACTACAGCGTGCGCAATCATAGTATAGAGACATCTATATTTTTTTTAACCAATTTATTATTCATTTCATGTATCATTGTCACACTCGCTCACACACAAAAAGAACATAAACTTAAACTAGCCACCACAACTTTTCAGCTTTTTAGTAGAGTTGACAGGAGAGCGGGAAAGTTAATGTTGGTACACAAGGCATAACGTGGGGTGCGACACCTTCCATGACACTTTTAGAATGATAGAAACTTCTTTGTTTTACATACGATGAGCGGGACTGTAACAACTATATCATAGCTTGATTAACACTCGACCAGTTAGTCACCCCAGACGAAGTAGTGTGCCTTGTTTCGATGGGCTGGCTGTGTCCGAAGGGTTCCCGAAAAAGAAGAACAAACGCCTTTCGAAAGCGCTGAGCTCTCAAAGAGAAAATCACAGGATTCGCCATGCTATTCATGTAGATGAAAAAGAACGCGAGGAAGTGTAGCCAACTGCCGTGAATCCTCGCAACACTGTGGAGAAGGACTGGGAAACATCCCATCCAAAAATACGTCAAGATCGTAATCCCGATAGTCTTTGCGGTTTTGATATCTGTTCGCGCATGCTTACCCAGGCTGCTCCTCGGGCAGACTCTCAACAATGTGCTTTTACGAACTTCTCTCCAAATAAGATACCCCAAAATGATAATCACTGCAAAGGGAACTAAGTATCCTGGAATCAAAAACGAGCGTCCGAATTTTTTAAAGTACAAAATACGGTACATCCACACCGGCTTATCGCCAATGTCAATGTGAACTCCTAAGCTGAACATCCCCAGAGCGTATGCAGTCGCAGCTAACCAGATTACCGCCACAGACACGTAGGCTTTGTTCCGGGTCTTCCACGTGTGATAACGCAGTCCATGTACAATTGCGCCGTAACGGTCCAGCATTAGAACCACTAGGGATGCAACTGAAGGTAGAAGAAGTCAATGATTTTAGTAGAGAGCAGGCGCGCAGGGTGCGCGCGCACCCCCCACCATCCCCTCCCTTGGGGGCCAAAAACTGGGTCATTTCCTATTAAGGAATTGTCAAATACATATCAGTCAGTCTTGTTTTTAAAACTGTCGTTTTTCTAGTTCGCTCGGTCATTTTCTTATTAGGCATTACATACCATATTTGGGAGTCCGCTTCTATCATTTTTTCGCCTTTTTTTATCGCTCTAGAGCTTTGTAAGTCGAGAATTTCCACGTAAACTTGCAGGAATTCGTGTTTACTACGATTTTGCTGGCAGTCAACTTGGATATGGAGCCTAGTCCCTAACGTTTTAGGATATCACAGGTCTCCCGCGCGCTCGCCCCAGGCTCTTTTATACCATTTAGAAAAACGACAGCCATTGATTGATATGCTATGCTTTTCCAGCTACCCAAGACTGTGCACCCCCTTCCAGCTAATCCTGTGAATGCGGCTGGAGAGAAATTACTTATTTGGAGGGACTAAGGGTTTTCTAGATTAGCGAGAAAATATATGACCCCAGCGATCAGGGTGTCTTCTTTCCTAGCGTGCTTTTCGGGTTTCCTGTGGTGCTTCCGAAACCATTCCCCGCACTCACTCTTGCCTCACGGCCAACTACAGAAATCCGGAAAAGAAAGCCATGAAATCTTCCCACAAAATACGAAGAAAATACATCTTTCCACAAAAATGGCAATTTTTGGCTATTTATTATATGGAAATCCCGGTGGGGGACTCTCCAGAAAAGTAGATTAGGTGCTCGACCTATCTTTTAGAATATAAAATTCTTACCAACTGCTATCTCTTAGGGGGTGTTTAAGGATTTTTCAAATTAGGAGTTTTCATGCGGGGTGAGGAGGATTTTTTCCGATTCTGCCTAGAAAAGAGATGTGCTTGATGGCAGTATCTCAAGACCGCAATAAAATTTAGGAAAACTGAAACTATATTTGTTTTTGATATTTTTGATGATCACTTAGGGTTAAAAAGTTCTTCAACCACACCCATTGTTGTTGACCACGCCCTTAGTGCTATCCCTTAGGGTTAAAATGATTTTGCTGTCGGGCATCCCCGTCTGTTTTTCTCAAAGTCCCCCCCTCCCCCACCCGGAATGGAAATACTCTCTTCGCCGTATTAAAAAACTCAATCTAGCTATGCCAGCATATTCTCACCAATACAACTTGCTACGTAGCTGTGACGAGCTACGAATAGTATGGCCAGTTTACCAGGGCGTAGCTATTAGACTGGGTGAAGGGGAGGGTGGCAGAGCATTAGAGAGATTACGAAGGACATATACAGAGGATAAAATGTCGTCTGCTACTAAAAAATCAGACTCTCAGTCCCACCCCTAGAACAGTGAAACTCTTCTATATACACAGAGAAGAAAAAAAACCTTCTTTATCCATCTCTCCTCTTTTTCCAGACGACAATTACCAGTATGTAGTATGACCATCCTACCTGTCAAGTACATGAAGAGGACGTAAAACATCACAACAAACCACGAGAGGGATGGACCACTGAGGGACCTCGTCTGACAGATGTACCACGATATGAACAGCGGCATATTGGTCAGGGCGTTAATGATGTCAACGAGGGCAAGGTTCGTCACGAGGATGTTAGGAACTGTCCGTAAGGTCCTGGGGGAGAGAAAATGGTGTCATGTTGGTCACGCGATGTCAACGAGAGCAAGGTTCGCCACGAGGATGTTAGGAACTGTCCGTAAGGTCCTGGGGGAGAGAAAATGGTGTCATGTTGGTCACGCGATGTCAACGAGAGCTAGGTTCGCCACGAGGATGTTATGTATTGTCAGTTAGATCCAGGATAGGTAGCGCGATCTCCATGAATCCCCTCCGCCGGAAAAAGCGGTCTTTGCTCTGCCTATGCATATCCCAAGTCGGCAAACCCTTACTTTTTTGGAAAAGCCCATTGACATGTAAGAAGTGATACAAAAGTATTGTTCAGGTTTTTTGAAAAAAGGGCTATTGGACGAGGTTCTAACCTTATATGATCAAATGAAATCAGAAAAAATAGACCATACTTCCAAACGTAAACTCCGTATGGCAGCTTAAAACTTTACGACTAAACTGTAGATGTCGGCTCCAGCACCGCTATCTAGCGAACTGTACAACATAAAGGCACCTGGGGTACCCGCGCATTAATGGGGAGGCAATAACCAGGATCCCAGGCCTTTTTAGTCGGTTACGCCAAGCACAGCTTGCTGAGATGTAGAGTGGGGAATATCGGGGTCTTTTTCACAATTGCGTCTGTTGGGAATTGGTGTGTTCCTGTAGTATCGTAGTGATGTCGCCATCATGAATGACACGGCCGTCTGTTACGGCCGACTTTGTTTTGATCTTTGTTCAACGCACGCACGCACGTGTAAATGCCTTCTTTCATGCTCAGAGACGAGCAAACTGAATTATGCTGAGACGCATGTTCTACGGTCGAACTTTCCAGTAGTGCCGGTGGTGTTTGCATATGGCTACTGGTACGTGACGTCACTTCCGGGCGATAAATTGGCCGTTTGCAGGCGCGGAAGCATTTTGATCTGTTACGAAAAAAGCGCTGAACTCTGTCGCCTTAATTAACAGAATGAACACATGCAGCTCATAATTAATGTAAATTACTTTTCTCATCATGCGTCTTAGTTTGCTAGACTCGTTAGCTTCCGTTATCGAGCTTAATTAACTGAGTGAATTTATCAATATCCAAGTCACCGAAGCTGTAAGTTCAATAAATGACCTGTTTTTAATACCGGGATAATACATAAATACACTATTATAGTCTTAACAAAAAATTATTTTTTTAAATATCTAAAAATCTTGACCTACTTTCGTAAACAGGTTTAAAAAAAACCTCTGGAATTGCGCGCCTGCTTTTAGAGTAAATGATGAGAGCAAGCAGTTCGTATAAGTATATAAGTATAGTCCAGCTCCCACTCCCTTAGATTCCGGCTATTTGTGCAGCTAACACCCCACCCCAGCCCTAGCTTTCGTCTATGTGCGCAGCTCCCATCCCCACCCCACCCGCCAGCTTTCGTCTATGTGCGCAGCTCCCATCCCCACCCCACCCCCCAGCTTTCGTCTATGTTCGCAGCTCCCATCCCCACCCCACCCCCCAACTTTCGTCTATGTGCGCAGCTCCCATCCCCACCTCACCCCCCAGCTTTCGTCTATGTGCGCAGCTCCCATCCCCACCCCCACCTTTCGCCATGTGCGCAGCTCCCATCCCCACCCCACCCCCCAGCTTTCGTCTATGTGCGCAGCTCCCATCCCCACCCCCACCTTTTGCCATGTGCGCAGCTCCCATCCCCACCCCACCCCCCAGCTTTCGTCTATGTGCGCAGCTCCCATCCCCACCCCCACCTTTCGCCATGTGCGCAGCTCCCATCCCTACCCCACCCCCCACCTTTCGCCATGTGCGCAGCTCATACACCACATACTTAAACCTGACGAGCAGCATACAGATGATGCCGTTGCCAATCACCGAGAAGAACATGATGATGGTGATTAGCACCACCTGAACGATACTGCTGACGTCATTGCACACGTGAAATAGGTTGCTCTGATTGGCTGCTGCATGAGAACCAGTGATATTCATGATCAGTGACGCTAGTTCGTTAGGTCCTGGGAAGAAAGAACAACGTCATGCTGCACGAGCGGCTAGAATTAAAGTCTGTGTGTATGGGGTTGCTGTGCTGCTCGAGAAGAGGCTACACATAGATTGCTGTGTTTCTTGCTATCATATTTAGAAATCATGGGAATACTTGTGATTTCATTTCTGTCCCAACGCTTGTTTGTGAGGTCTCTTTGTCTTGCTTTACTTCGGTTCTCAATTTCTGCGAGCTTTCGACAATAATTTTCAATTGCTACACAGTTTCGGACTTCCACCATTTAAACTAACGGAATTACAGGTGTAACTTTTTTTAGTCGTCAGTGCCTTACGGAGAGGTTAAGTGATTAAAAACAATATGATGCCTAGAACTGGCTTCAATGACTCTGAATGACCGAAGTCAGAAGGCGATTTAGGCTCAATAGCTTTGTAGGGTATTTAAAACTGCAGTTAGCTGTTTTATCAGCCGGCCTTTACATCTGCCTACGCAGATAGCCTAGTTGTTTTTAGCCGTGCCGTACTAGAATAGGGGGTAGTAAAACATTGTAATAAGAAGAATGAACTATAAAGCCCTGTGTGAGTTGTCGGGGAAACGTGCAGCCTTTTATAGAACTTGTTCTGTTTGTATTTCAATATTATTTGTACAACAATTACGACCTGTTTAACAGGTCACAGGATTGAAAGAAATAATCGGAAGCAAGCCGTCGGAAGAGTAAAAAAAGTTAGCAAAGCGTTTTTAAAACTTGCATATTCTCTATATAAGCAAGCTGTAATTAGCAATAGCTAATGTATGTCATACAAACATCAGTTAGTCGATGTTCGAACAAAGAAAAAGAAAGAAAAAAAGATGGTGATCTGGTGGATTAGCATTAGAACGAAATACAGGCGCTCTGTAGGGCCTCTGCGTCACGCTTGTGTTTTTTGGATTCGATTCGCGGTTCTTAGTTGAAATAGCTGGTTCTTGCATCTTCTCCAAGGATTTATACTGGGTTTTCCTCCCTCCAACAATTTTGACCAGGGCTGTGACTTTATAGTGGTCAAACATGAGCTCTATCAATGACTTGCGCTTTTATATGCCTTCGAGTCACGTTGCATCTGTGCTCTCGTTAAATAAAGCAATAAGGAAAAATATACTAAAAACATGAATAAAATACATACAAAAGCGACCACATATCATTTCTTTCTTCATTGATATAAGCTTGTTTCTTTTTTTATTGGGATTAACCTTCTTTTTCTTGTGCGTTTCATTTTCTTTCCAAATTTTGTTTGCAATCCATCGTTATCGAGAAACTAGCAAAAATTGGGTGAATTTCAATCGTGTAAAATGGCTTCAAGTCTAAAGTTCTACAAAGGAGAAGACTTACCAGAAATGCTTGCACTACCTTTTGCTCTAACAGCAAATGATTCGGTTACACAACAAGCTTCATCTAAATGTTCAGAAACACGGTTCGACAAGCAGGTAGGAAAAAAATAGGAGGCAATTTGGAGAAACAAGCAATTTGAACAGATTTTTCACCCACTTAATCACCGTGCAAATAGTAGGGAAAAAGCGTTCTTACCGTTAATGACCCGTCGTCATGACGCAGTAATAAATATTTGTTGTAAATAAAGCAAGGAAGAAAATATAACGTTACGAACACATTCAAGGCCGTGGCTAGAAAGTTTTTTTAGGGGGGGAGGCAATCTTCAGATATTCCTATTTGCTTCGGGGGCAGAGGGTTTTTTATATGTCTTTTGTAGAATTCCTGACCTTGTATAAGCAGCTGCCCCCTGTCCGCCTGCTGGCTAACGGCCCTGACATTAATATATCTCATACTCAATATTACCTTTTTAAGAATGATGTTCTGATGCTGATTATATGAAAGGTCTTTGTAGGGATCGCTACTTTAGGTATATACACATCTCACCCAAGTTTCAGCGAAGAACGTGCGATCAACAAACATTCTGACACAAGTTACAGTGAAGAAGAATCGATCGATATAAACAGTCGAAAAGAGTCATCGCGTACGAAATTTAAAGTTATTTTTCACTGATCAATTACTGGGTTACTAACTGAAATGATGGGTTCTTAACCTTTGAGTGGCAAAATAATGCTTTATTCCGCGAATTTCTACAAATCTTGAAATAGTTAATCGTGTTTAAGAAGGCAACTTTAATTTTCAACCGTCATGTTCAGATGTCATTCAAATGTTAACAAGCGTACTTTCTACGCAAAACAAACGGGCAAAAACTGATAGTGTTTTTTTTACACACTCAAAAGTGTTAACTAAGTAAAGACAGCTGTGTATAGAATGGTGTTTTACAGCCATGTTAGAGGAATAACTGACTGATCAAATTGATATCTGACAGGCTGGTTAAAGATTAAAAGGAAATGACCAGTAGGGGCGTGGCTATGCCCTCGCAATTTTTTATAATGTTTGCGTATCAGTGGCTGATCCAAAAGGGAGGGGGGGGAAGGGGGATCGAAATTGTTGCTTTTGTGGAGGGAGGAAAACCGTATCTAAGAACCCGGAGAAAAACCCTCGGAGCAAAGGCGAGACCAACTAACTCAACTCACGTCGGAACCGGGAATCGAACCCAGTGGTGAGAGGCACAGGCACTACAGAGCGACCGGGAAACCTGTGGTGAGAAGCACAGGCACTACACAGCGACACTCTGCCAACTGCGCCACCCAGTCTCCCTCAGTGGTGAGAGGCACAGGCACTACAGAGCGACGCTCTGCCAACTGAGCCACCTGGGCTTCTGAAATTGGTTTGCAGCTCTTTCTGTGTCTTTAAAAGGCGACATACCCTCCTTAACGCTAAAACAGATATTAAGGAAAGTGAGCCATCAGCTAGATCTGGTAGATTACCCCTAATATACTCTGTCAAATGCAAAGTAAAATTTAAAACATATGAGATAATTAATTCAAAAAGGCATGAAGCAGATGTTTTGAGGTTTTAGGTCAGATATCTATGACAAGGAGCTTAAAATACAATAAATATTCTATAGAATTTTCAAAAGTTATTTATTTTTTAATGAAAATGGGAAATAAGCGGATAGGAAAAAATATCCGGCGCAGTGGCTTGTTGCAGATTGATGAAAGATGCCCCCCCCCTGAAATACGACGAAGTATTCATTCCAAATGTACTACAACAATACAGTATGATAGTGTTATAATGTTGACCATTCCCGCTTTCTTTTCAAAACCTTCTTCTACAAAACAGCAACAAATTTTACAATTGCTAGAATGAACAAGTAAAAACTGTTCGAAATCTATGGCCACTGGGTGTCTGTTGGGCTCGCTCATTATTTCCCCCAACCTTTGAAATTCAACTGCACAATTTTGAATCAAAATGCTTGATTGAACACCATGAACTCAAATCACGTACCTTTCTCGTAACTTTTTTGAATCAAACACTCTTGAGGGCACGACAGTTCTAGCGAGGCACCCTTCTTGTGTTTCACTTTAATATTTCGTCTTATGCGATAAAAACAATCGTTCTTGCCGAAAGTAAAAAACTAATTAGAAACTGTCAACAATCATATCTTAAAATTGAATGACGACCACGCATCCAAGACCTTGATCAAATACGGCGAATTCTCTTGAAAAGCCTTGACACTGATTCCAATTATTGATCCTATGCGCAATTGGGGGCCTTTGGATATTTTCTTGTATGTTTTTTTACTAGCTACTTCTATCTTTTCTAGTTAGACCGCTATTGTTATAGCGATCTAACCGGGGAACCGGGAAACCTGTGGTGAGAAGCACAGGCACTACAGAGCGACGCTCTGCCAACTGAGCCACCTGGGCTTCTGAAATTAGTTTGTAGCTCTTTCTGTGTCTTTAAAAGGCGACATACCCTCCTTAACTCTAAAACAGATATTAAGGAAAGTGAGCCATCAGCTAGATCTGGTAGATTACCCTTAGTATACTCTGTCAAATGCAAAGTAAAATTTAAAACATATGAGACAATTAATTCAAAAAGGCATGAAGCAGATGTTTTGAGGTTTTAGGTCAGATATCTATGACAAGGAGCTTAAAATACAATGAATATTCTAAAGAATTTTCAAAAGTTATTTATTTTTTAATGAAAATGGGAAATAAGCGGATAGGAAAAAATATCCGGCGCAGTGGCTTGTTGCAGATTGATGAAAGATGCCCCCCCCTGAAATACTACGAAGTATTCATTCCAAATGTACTACAACAATACAGTATGATAGTGTTATAATGTTGACCATTCCCGCTTTCTTTTCAAAACATTCTTCTACAAAACAGCAACAAATTTTACAATTGCTAGAAAGAACAATTAAAAACTGTTCGAAATCTATGGCCACTGGGTGTCTGTTGGGCTCGCTCATTATTTCCCCCAAACTTTGGAATTCAACTGCACAATTTTTAATCAAAATGCTTGATTGAACACCATGAACTCAAATCACGTACCTTTCTCGTAACTTTTTTGAATCGAACACTCTTGAGGGCACGACAGTTCTAGCGAGGCACCCTTTTTGTGTTTCACTTTAATATTTCGTCTTATGCGATAAAAACAATCGTTCTTACCGAAAGTAAAAAACTAATTAGAAACTGTCAACAATCATATCTTAAAATTGAATGACGACAACGCATCCAAGACCTTGATCAAATACGGCGAATTCTCTTGAAAAGCCTTGACACTGATTCCAATTATTGATCCTATGCGCAATTGGGGGCCTTTGGATATTTTCTTGTATGTTTTTTTACTAGCTACTTCTATCTTTTCTAGTTAGATCGCTATTGTTATTTTCTTCCAATTCTTTCAATAGATTTGTCTTTATTTTTTGGAGGTTTGTAACCATAAAACATAAGATTCACAAATACTCAACTTTCACAATCTGACAATGACTCTGTGTATTATCAACCATGATCCCCCAAAAAGCCGAATAGAAATAAGAAATTATTAGACGTCCATCTGGGGGCTCTTTACTGTCACGTCAAGGTTAACTATGTCATTTTTATTGCAGGCCCTATTGCTCAGCTCGACATTTCATCAGCTCATCTCGAATCATCTTAACCACCCGTTGTAGTTAATTTAGATTGTACGCATATATGGGCCTTTTTAGACGCCTCATTACAAGGCGAGAGACGTAACCTATTCGCTATCAAAAAAATTTAGTCTTGGATTTACAAAAAAAAAAGGAAATCAAATCACAAAACAAAGCAAAAGCAAATCACACCTATTTTTTACCATTCAAACGAAAGGATAAGAATTTAATTTTATTGTCAGAAAAAGCTTATTCGCTGTCAAAAATCTTTAGCCTTCTGTATGGAGAAACATTATCTATGGTGGCAGCAACATAGCTGGGGATGTTATTTAATTTTTTCACAATTTTTTTTTTCTTAAAAAAAATAGAATAGTTTAACTTGTTTTTGTGAGAATTATCCAATGGGTGATTTTGGGTCTCTTTTTGTTGTTGTTGAATTTTACTTTTATTTATTTCATTTTTTCATGGGGAGTGGCTTGATTTTGAACCATCTGGTCTTTCCCGTTTTGACAGGTATCTCGCAACACCTCCAAGAGAACACGTTGTCATTGTATAACATGACATGGGTCAGCTAAAGTTAATTAAGGCACAAGCGATAACTACCTTTTGAGCAAATAAGCATTGGTCGGAACTAGTGCGATGGAACAGATGGTGATAGGGTTATGCAAATACGCGTTTTTGTTGTTTTAAGGGAAGATCGCTTGGATAGCACGTTAACGAATTGAGTGAACTAAAGCTACGCTGACTTATACAAAGAAAGATGGTATTGCCAAGTTATATCACAGAACTAGGCGCATTTCTGTGGTGAATTAGGGACTAAATTAGCTGAGTCTTTTTGAGTGATGGTAGACTAACATTGTCCTTTTTAAAAAATAAACTTTCCTAGTTCCGCCACGCCTGAATTGTGAGAAGAGGTTAAACTATTTTGAAGGTAGCATAAGGTTTTCGTACTCGCAATGAGCCAAAATCAAAGGAAATATTTAAATTTATATCAGACACAAAATTACAACACATCCTACTCGATTGATTTTATTTCAAATGGCACCACGATACTTTAACACAACATAGACTAATTTCTACTAACACTACAAAATATACAAAATAACCGGAATTTATTTTTTTTTTTAAAACATTGATTACAAGCCACCCTCTACACAAGGTCGGGGGTTTAAAATATTTCTAAAAAATGCTCTTACAATTTTCTGTACATCAAAATGACCATGACTTTTTGTAAGTCATAAGGATTTTGCTTTCTCGGGTTTCGAACTCTTGGTTAGGATTTTAAACACGACTTTATACCCAAAAGCCAATTACAGAATTTTGTTACAGGGAACATGTGAATTAGCCTTTTTGTTTGACAGTAAGAGTGCGTAATCCTCGCACAACCCGTGAAGAGCCCTAAGGCTTCTGGGACAAGTACCCTACGCATGCGCAATACAATTCCCTTTCAAATCACAAAAATCATTGCGCACATACGGGGATGAAAAAAGAAGAGCACTATAAGACGAAAATTGAGTGACACTCAGGTTTGGAGGCAAAATGTAAAAATAAATTCTATTTATCTGTTTATCAATTCACGATATTGTCGTTAGTCAACAGGCACTTGAAATCCCTCAAGAATTCATATTTTCCTCGTAAATACTTCATGTACAAAATTGATTATCAAACGGGTCCCACCGTACTATGTAACTGGCAAAGGCTATCCTGCAGAACATCAGCTTAGTCCCTGGAGGTCTGCTCGGGATTCCTATGGTTGGCAATGAGGCGAGAGGGGCTGAACGTGTTTCAATGACGTCACTACTAAACACAGGGAACCCAAAACACCACAGGGAAACCAAAACAACCCCCAGGTACTGAGCTGCCAACACATTATTACATTCCACTATCGGTATGGCATGGTTTGACGTGGTTGCATCTGTTCTAGTTGCGTTCGAAGATTTCGGTGGAGAAGGAGGAGATTCTCCTGCGAAGGATTATAAAATTGTATTAGTATATTATTATTGCGGGAATTCAGACAAAAAAACGGTGGGAACATGGCTTCAAGAAGACACACCAATCGCAAGCCCCCCTCAAAGAAATCCCCTTCCCAATGATTTGTAATAATACGCATGCGCACAATTGGCCACTGTGATGGCTTACGGGCTCACGTCGCTAGCGAGCATGGCGGACTGCTCTATTGATTTGTAATAATACGCATGCGCACGTTTGGCCGCTGTGACGGCCTACGGGCTCACCTCGCTGCCGAGCGTGGCGAACTGCTCCATTGATTTGTTATAATACGCATGCGCACGTTTGGCCGCTGTGACGGCATACGGGCTCACCTTTTCGCTGGCGAGCATGGCGAACTGCTCCACGTACGGGGCGCTACGTTGCTGCTCGTACTCGTACTCTTCTAGCTGCCGCTCCAGGTCTGCCCTGTAAGACAAATCACAATGGCACCTATGTTAAAGCGACTATGGACTTAAATGGACTACCCTTCATTAAAGCCCCTTTCCAAAGTCCCGAAATATTCAAGGTCGTAGCTACAATATTTTATTCAGGCGTCAAATATTTCTTCGCTCGACAATTTTGCACTAGCTTGCCTAAATCAATCGATGGAAATTGACGCTTCCGGACACTTGTATATAGGCTGTCAAGATGGCGACTGAAAGAATCTTTTATTTGACTTACTTCCGTTGCAAAAGATGCCCCAGATCGGTCTGGATTTTAATGTACTCCTCAGCATACTAAAATGAAGAAAAAAAACCTTCAGTACCTTTTTTGTGTTTTTTACTGCTTTAGATAGAGGTGGAGAGGGAGAGTAGTGCACTCTGGAAATGTGGGTGGGAAGTTGCTAAAGGAGGAGTAGGAGGAGAAGGAGAAAGAGGGGGCAAAGAGGGGGCGGGGGTGGAGTGGGCAAGGGCAAGGACAAGGGCTAGGGGAGGAGGGAGGCAGGGAGAGAGCGAAGAGTATGAGGAGGAAGAGTGAGGAGAACCCTGCTAAAAATGTTGTTTTGGGAGCCTCACCTTCAGATGTTGATGAAAGAGCTCCATGGAGAGCGGTATATCGGGGTTTGGAGTTATGGGCTGCAGATGAAAGAAATATATTAAAACGTTCTTTTGCCTTGGGTATTTATACAGCGAGATTTGTTAAAAAGTAGATTTATGACTTGATAAAGTATCTCAGAGGTAAATAGTAAAAGGAAAATAGAGTTGAATACCAGTTTTTACCTGTAAATGCGGTTCCAACAACTCATAAGTATGCTTTGTTTTCTCTGAAATGAAAAGGTGATGAGTTTATAAAGGAAAACGAGTGAACAAAGCTTTGCGCATCAACCTATGCGTGCCATATTAAAGATCAACAGTAGAACAGTACTGCGGACAAAGCAAAAACCAAAAGTGTGGAACGTTTTTTAATGTATTACGTACTTTCTACCGGTCTCAGCGATGTTTTTCGGATAAGATGAACGGTAATGAGTACACTAGATATTGAACTTTATTAGCAGTGATTTTGTTGGATGAATTTTACCACGGAAATTCTTCCGTTTGGTTTCCATTTCTTTATAAGACAAAAATGTAAGTGAAGGTTAAAAAACAATTTAGAAATGCAGCCCACAATTCGGCAAAGAATTGCTTTGATTGATTTGCTCTGTTCTGATGCGCTATGATATGCTTTTCTTTACTCGCTTGAGGCCATATAGCACTATTCCCGTGAGTTTTCCCCAACCAGGGGCGTACGCAGCCTATAGGCCTGCAGTCACTGGACTGCAAAAAAAATTTGGCGATCTTATTTGCATAACGAGGGGAACAAATCAAATGTTTACTCATTCATTTTTATGTACGTAGTTTAATATATATGATGAGGATAAAAACTATAATTGTTTTAATCATGGTAGTCTACAGATGATTTCCAAACATATTGTTATTTCGTTCAGTCCAACGCGACGACTGAAGACCTATTTCAGATCGAGAATGACAGAGGATCAAAATACTCTCAAAAGTCTGACGCATTGACGCCAATTTCAAAGCCAAAAGCGGGAGCTATGAAATCTTCACGGGGATAAGGGGCCACGCCCTCATTCAGCTTATGAATGCTTTGAATGGCCCAGTGTGTTAGCCCGTCAGTTTATGGAATCGAAAGGGTTCGATTCACGGTCAAAAATGGCGCCTTTCTTTTTCTCGGCCCTTACTTTTAATTGTTGAACGTATGTTCGCTAGCTAGAAGCTTGTATTCCTCTGTTCCATGGGTTATTCTTTACACTATGATTTTAAATGTGAAGCGCTTAGAACTCGGTGATGATAAGCAAAATCATCTTACATTAATCTTACCCGAGTTAAATCGACGCATAATACGTGGATCCTTCTCCCAGCTGACCTTCCTGGTCGTCTGAGGTGGGCCAGATATTGACCGGTTCATCCCATGGCCCTGAGTAGTAACCCCAGCACCATGCTGCTGCCACCCAGGCGTCGGCCTCTCCATGTACCCCGAGGGTGACAACTCCACGTACCCCTCCGGTGGCCGCTGCTCTCTGTACCCAGCATGGCTGTCCCCATACCCTGGCGATGGCTTCCCAGGGTCGCTGGACTTTCTGACTACGTAGGGGCTGTTTGTTGAGGAGGAGCAAGGGCTAGAGTTGCCAGAACCTGGAGTCCTCGGATGCCACCTTGTAGGGGTGGACCTCCCGCTAGAGCCGCTGGAGGGGGGTCGCCCTTCGGCAGGGGTTAGGTCTTCACGTAAAGCATTACGTATTGCTTCCAGGTTCATGTTGTCTTCGATGCTCTCGAGTCCTTGTATAGGAGTGTTACTGGGCGTGGTTGGGGGAACAGGGGTAAAACCAGAAGGGCCAGCCGGTTTTTGGTATCTGTAAAACGACAATGATAGATCATCAATACGTATTATCTGGGCCAAATCAGAACGAAAAAATAAATGTTTAGTTGGCAGTCAACAATTATTTACAAAACCCTACAATCAATTTTAAGCGATCTCTTTCATTTTTTGAAATACAGATAAAAAAGATACTCTAGAATCCTAACTTGTTCTATTCCAAACTAATAATTAGTAATTACTGACAATTATAACAATTATTGTATTAAGCTTATTTCTCTTACTAACTTTCGCATCCAATAACGGCGCTATACTTTTTGTTGAAAAATTGAAATGACAAAAAGACGGTGGCTCACAGGGAAAGAAAATCACACAGCCATTTTACCTTGAGGGTTGGTAGTAAATCTTTTGCTGTTGACCAGGAGTCGGGGGTACATATATCACTCTCCCATCCTCAGGGGGGTACATATTTCCCTGTCCAGGCTGCACGGCAGTTGGCCTGGCTATAGAGTTGCTGTACCTAGAGCCAATGCCAGTTGGTGATGGAAAGTCGTGCTGGGGAAGCTGGTGTCCGGTAAGTTGCTGAGTGTAGAGAGGTAGCCCCTCTGGGATTGACACACTGCCGTGTTGTCCAGGTACGGCGTAGATGCCTGCAGAAATGGGGACCTCTTCAAAAAGGCTGGCTGGTAGGTTGGATGGTCCAGAACTGCTGGAATGATGGTTACCACCTGGATCAGAGAGCTGTCGAGGAAATCCTGGACTTGTGTGGGTACCAGGGCTGAGGTTAACACCTCCTGCAGGGTCATGACTTGACATAGTGTTCACAACTAAAGGTCTTTGGTGTAATAATCCAGAATGACTGGAAACTGGAAAATTTGGAAATACCTGAGGGCCATGTCTTGGCCAGTTAATGCCTGGAAATGTAGTCTTAGGACTTGAAGTGCGAACTTGACTTGTTTCGCTTCCACCTGTCGCACTTGTCTCACCTGGTGTTCGGGGGATGTGAGCCAGATCTGGACTTAGAGGGACTTTTCCAGCAAGACAGGTAGGAATTGGACTAACAGGTTTCCCCTTATTTTTCTGGACATTTACCTTACTAGCAACCCCATTATTCCCCATGGAGTGGTTATTTCCACTAGGGCTTGGTGTCTCAGGGGTGTAAATTTGGGCGTGTCCTTGTGGGGTAGCGGGTACAGGAGTAGGGGTTTCCGAGGCAAGCCCCTCCTCCTCTGCCAAGTTGTCCTCCTTTTCTTCATTGTCCACTTCATATGCACCCTCCTCCTCCTCACCGCCACTCTCATCAGAAGGAGGGTTTTCAATGACGGTGTCGCTCATGTCACTGTACTGGGTGGAGCTCCCGGTGATTGCGCCAGGGGTGAGGAGCTGCTCGCCCAAGAGATCAGGGGACCCTGGTGGGAATACTAGGCATGTGTCTGCACCAGGGAAGAACTGGCAACAAAAAAGAAAGTTTTAGAGACAGCTAGCAAAGACTAAAGGGAACTAAGACAGAAATATCTGAAAATAGCGGGTGTGGGGTCCACTCAGCCCACCCCTAGATCCACCCCACCCCTAGATCCGCCCAACCCCTAGATCCGCCCAACCCCTAGATCCGCCCAACCCCTAGATCCACCCCACCCCTAGATCCGCCCGACTCCTAGATCCACCCAACCCCTAGATCCACCCAACCCCTAGATCCACCCAACCCCTAGATCTGCCCAACCCCTAGATCCACCCCTAGACCCACCCCACCCCTAGATCTACCCCACCCCTAGATCTGCCCCACCCGTAGGTCCGCCCCACCCCTAGATCCGCCCCACCCCTAGATCCACCCAACCCCTAGATCCGCCCCACCCCTAGATCCGCCCCACCCCTAGATCCACCCAACCCCTAGATCCGCCCCACCCCTAGATCCGCCCCACCCCTAGATCCGCCCCACCCCTAGATCCGCCCCACCCCTAGATCCACCCAGCCCCTAGATCCGCCTCACCCCTAGATCCGCCCCACCCCTAGATCCACCCAACCCCTAGATCCACCCAACCCCTAGATCCGCCCCACCCCTAGATCCGCCCCACCTCTAGATCCGCCCCTGCTTCTGCTTACAGTGGGTTCTGTAGAATCCATAAACTGCTTTCATTCCTACCTGCATCAGATGATTAAGAAATATGACAATCCTGCTAAATGATGGCCTTTTATCAGGGTCTTTATCCCAACAGCTAAAGAGGGAACAAAATTATGACAATGGATTTTTCCTGAATGTTGATCCATACACAAATAATGTTTTAAAGCATGCATCCCAAGAAACAAAAAAGGTTAGTAGAACTGTTTTCTTCTTCATTGGCAGTGGAATGATTTTTGAGTCTACCTAAAATGTACTCAATAGAATCAAAAAGCCCAAACTGTCGCGATCTCGTACCAGAACAATGAATACAATACACCAAAAACTGGAAATCGACTCTGCCAAATTTTCGTCTTTAATAAGGCTTCTTCAGGGCAGACGTCTGCCCTGTGTATTAAAATATACTCAATATACACATGTTACCCTGAGCAAAGGAAACAGGCAACACAGAAAGCTCTGTGCATGAGGTATATATTATTTATAAAACATACGTGTTTTTGTGGGGTCTGTCAAAAATCAGTCAAAAAAAGGGTCTACTGTAAAGAGCATCTTTAAAGCTTTCAAAATACATGTGTTAATGGCTCCACTGACAACATCCAATTAACAGACCTAATTGACTGTGTTCACTAACCTGGTTATAAGCTCTTCGATTGGCTTGGGGATATTCTTGATCAGTGGTGGTCTGCGACCTTACATAACACAAAAGTAAATCTTGTTGGCTATCAAATGTATGGACAGATGTACAAAAGAAAAAAGACTTACCACATGTTTATAAACAGTGGAAAGCCAAACATGTTGTCATGTGACTTTCTTCATGGTAACCTATTATTGTTGTATCATATCTATATCTTCATGATATCTTTTGACTGTTGTACCTTAACTTACCAATATGTAATGCAAGATGATATAACATGGTAGAATGCTGTTCATGTCCTGTTTTTACTTACTTTTTCTCTTATTAATATCTTATTAAATGCATCTAAACTTACCAATATGCACAGCCCACATGATTCTAAAGGGTGGAGAACCTGCCATGTCATCAAATGGCTTTCTTCTAGATGTCATTTCCCACAAAATGATTCCAAAGCTAAAAGCAACCAAGTAACAGACATGATGAATACGGTTAAGAGGAAGAGTTTTCCTTCTTTTGATAATTTCATAAAGCACAAACTTTGAAAAGAAAATGATGTTATTGCACCAGGATGGCCTACCTGTATACATCACATTTCTCTGTGTAATTATTTCCTGCAAATAATTAAAAGAAAACGCATATATTTTTGACTTTTGATGTGAGCAGATGGTGAATTCGACAGTCAGTGGTAAAAAGTGGAAAAAATATGAGTGAAATTCGCAAATCGGTGACATGAGACACGGTTCAATTGAAAGCTAAGGGATGTTTTCAAAGTGTTTTGGCGCTGGATTGGCGGCTTGTCGATTTTTGCGAGTTTTATCGGGCATGGAAGTAGATGTGTGTTCGAAGTTAGCCGATGAAGTCCCCAGCCTTTCTTATATTTATATACAGTAAGAAACACAATTCTTAGTGGGCTTCAAACTAGTTCTACTGACATTCTATCGGCAAAATTTAAATAAAGGAAGACTCAAGCACAATATTACATGGTCTAAAGTTTTATTTTTCACGATAAAGTATTTTTTTTGTTAACATATAAATTCCCCCATACATTCCTTTATAAACCACCGACAGTAGCCTTGGGCTGCCTGTGATGTTACTTAAAAACGGAAGCTACAGTACTCTTTTCTGCTATACACTTTATGACTGACATTAACACATAGCAGATATGATATTATTTGAAGCTGCAAAATCTCCCTGGATTCGGCTCTCACCTTCAAAAACCTCCGGCGCCATCCATGCAGCACTTCCTTTATTGTTAGTCATGTAGGTCTTTAAATCGCACGCTGTGCCAAAATCACAGATCTTAACGACAGTCCCACATCTAGTTAGCAGTAGGCTATGAAGTAAGAAACAATTCTGATTAGGATGGTACCTACAATAGGTGACATAAATATCCCCTAGTCACCATATAACTTATATAGTTTTATGTCCAACGGAACAATTGCCCCACCCCACAACCCTCTCCCCCTTCCACATTTTTTTCCAGATTTTTTTTGTGGACACATAAAAGGAGGGTTGTTTGCACCACCCCCCTCCCCTCCCTCTTCTTGAAAGGCCCACTGTATGAAAAATTTTACACTTCTCTCTGTGGATGATGGCCTTTAACTTATTCCAAATTTTGCCTCTAGGGCTTTTAAAGTACGAAGGTTGACAAGGTCTTTTCTATAAGGGTTCGACATTGCTTACTTGGGTGGCTTTAGATCTCTGTGGATGATGGCCTTCGGCTTCATGCTGTGTAAGTACTCTACCCCGCTAGCACACTGTAGTGCCCAGCTGATAACGTGGGACGCTGTGTAGATGGGTGCACGGCTTGTTGACTTCTTCCAGTGAAGCACTTGAAAAATAGAATAACAGTAGGAATTGATATGTAAACCTTAAAAGACTCAGAGCAAAGTATGATATTATAGAATTGAATAGGGCAAAAAAAGATAAAAAAAAAGATACTACAGACTACAGATACTACAGATTTTTAGGCTCCTGTCTTTTTAATCTTCATCAGTGTCTAGTGGTTACCAGCCACACAATTCCTTGATGGATTTTTTTACAAGTCTCAGCACAAGGCACATACTAATGGAGTACAGGCTGCCAAAAAGTCTGAGAAAGTCTGTCGTTTCTTAATGAAATTTTGTCGAATACTATCCATATAATACCATAAAAAACATCTTTTTACCCTTTACCAACTAAATGTTAGTAAAATTCAATTACACTTTAATGGAAACTTTTCTCGAAGACCAAGCATAAGTGTCTTTATTGCCACTTTTGATTATATAGTGTCTATTGAAAGACAAATGTGATAAACATGATGATAAACACCCCATGCATATATATATTTGGTAAAAGGTGATAAATATTGATAAAAACCCCATGTATATAATAATATATTTGGTAAAATGTGATAAATATTGATAAACACCCAATACATATTGTAAAGCATGATAAACAATGACAAACACAATGATAAACACCCCATACATATTTCTGCCATCCACAGTTTCTTTGGTAAATGTACAGTAATTCTGACACAGAGAACGATATGTATCAGATGGGGAATACAGTACTTACAGTTGTAGAGTGAACCTCCTTCAGCATATTCCATAACAAGGCAAACCTGAATATAAAAAAGAATGATGTAAGGGTTCCTTGAAGTGCTGAAATGATTTATGAAACCTAAAAAGAATCAAACTACTGTTCACTCAAACTGCACTTTACCGGTTCATGTTTAGTGACAGCTCCATATAGTTTGATGATATTTCGGTGGCTCACTCTAGAAAGTTGCTGGACCTAAACAGAAGAACAACACTTTGTATATACATCTAAAAACCTACTCATATAAGCTTTAATATAACAAGGGCTACCTTAGCTGAGCCAAAAGTCTCTAACCAATAGACACAACAATACAAATGTGAAGGATACTTTTGCTAAGGTGAAGATGATTAAACCAATAAAAACAGTTGAAAGAAGTGACATTTTACATAGCCATGGCCACCCAGAGCTGTAGCGGGCCCATTAATATTGGGGGAGGGGGGGCACAATACAGAAACATTAAGAAAATATTGGGGGAGGCACATACCCCAATTCTCTCAGACCTTGCTATGGCCCTGCCACCACAACAATTTACCATGAGAGTCAATTTCTGATTGACATGAACTTCCCAAAAATTTTTGTAACCAACATAACAAAGAAATTCTTAACTGAACTGAGATGGAAATCTCATAGTTTTAAAGTTCTATAAATAAAAGCAAATCTTAGTAATCTGATTGGCTAGTACCTTTTTTTTAATTGCGAAACCGTCACATCAAAGATGGATGACATACCATAGAAGCTTGCACAATAGACAAAAAACTGATGACTCTACCATCCTCTTGAACACTGTACATACCTCAACAATAAAAGCCTTTTTCTCTGCTTCTGATTCAATGGTCTTTACTGCAACAATAAATTTTTCCCTCCACCGAGCCTTGTACACGACCCCAAAGGCACCACGCCCAACATTCTATAAAAGACACAAGCACGCAGTGAATGTGTGTTGAGAATGTATTTATTTTATTAGAAGCATCCTTACAAAAAGATCGCAGGAGGTCATAGCTGCCTCCACTGAAAAAAAATTTTTTATAGACATCAGGGCTTACCAAAGCCTCAGAGGTCATAATAATAATCATTTCGAGTGTATATCATTGCAACATGTGAGAGGCTCAAAAATAGGGGTATATCTAACTGTCAGAAAAGCCTGCTCCCTGATAACAGGGCCATGAAAGGGCCAAATGGGAAGCAGAATTTGTCCTTTTTAAGGCTAAGAAACATAATTCAGCAGAATAGGAATGAGATTTGTGGTAGTCAATGCAGGCCCGTAGCCAGGGGGGGTTCGGAAGAACCACCCCACTCGACTGGAAGGTCCGCTCTAATGAAGGAAAATTGAGTACCACTGCAAGCTAGGGCAAGCTATCTAAGAAAAAATGGTCCGCTAAATGGGTATATGAACCCACCCCCACTCAAAATCCTGGCTACGGGCCTGCAATGGTGAGTAAGATAAAATAAGGTAATAAAATAAGTTTGGAAAACAGGAATTGCACCACATCAGGAACCTGATACATGCATCAAGAGATGAACAAAAAAAGTAAATATAATTACATGTAAAAAAAAATTCAAAACAGATATGATATAAGAGCTGAATATCAGAAAAGCCTTCCAGGTGATTTTATTTCATTGTTCCACTTAAGGTGTGTGTTTTTTTGTAGATCAATAATGGCTGGATAAGTTATTTCCAAGGGTAACCGACACGTCAAGGCTAGTAAATAGCACCTGAGTGATGGAATCTACAGTATCTCTGCAGTAGTAAGTTTTAAAATATTATTTTGATAAAAGCTCGAGATGTGCTTTAATAACCTCTTGAAATGGCTTTTTATGCTTGGTGAAAACAACTATGTTAATAACATTGTTATCAGACAATTCTGTAAACACCTAAGTTACTTAAAACTTAACCTACAATACAGTTTGCTGCCCTTTCCTTACAGAAAACCAAAATGACTATTACGTACCAATAGCCCACACCCACTGATAGAACTTATGAATTTTTAGAACGACTCGTATTGCACAATTTCCGAAAATATTTTAAGACTGGTGAATTTCACAACGCAACACCGAAACCAAAACAAACAAAATGAGTTTATTGCAACAGAAATAAATAGGTTATTATAGGGAATAGCGCCTAGCTGTTTTAGGTTGGCATACCTCTATGACTTCTAGCTCATCGCTATCTATCTCCTCCACGAATCCCGGAGGTGAATCGCACTGCAAATCGTCTTCGTCAAACGAGGAATCCATGTTTTGATGCTTGTTGTCAAAACCGCTTGCTTCAATCGAACAGATGATCTGTTCCGTTAGCCAAAGTATTGGATCCTTGATGTGTGCCAACAGTTAGTAATTCTAACTGAAAATATTGCTCAATGATTTAAGTTAGCGAAGGCAGGGTATTAAAAAAACAAACACGTAGATTTGATGTCATTTTAGTGAAACGTTTGCCATCAACTTGGCAATTTCCGCACAGATGATGAAAAAAGCAACTCGAACAACCTTTCAATTTTACCCTCAGCAAAAGTTGTACTTGTAAATAATGCCTTGTGAGGCGTAGCACAGTTATCCAAGAGTATTCCCGATTGGCTGTAGACAGTTGTAACCCTTTTGCCGAGTAGCAGGGGCGACTTTACGAACGAAGTCTTTCTCACGTTATCGCCATGTTTTGCAAGTCTTCAGCAAAATTCTGTTTACCACAATGCCTTGCGTTCGTGCCACAGGGAGCCCCTTTGTTCTAGTTTATGTCCAGCCTAATAAAATTCCAAATTCAAAAACATGGTATCATCATAGATTTAAAAATCATTATAATTTAAAGTAGTTGAATAAGACTATATTTCTTTAAAATTTTGTGTAGTTCGTGGCAAGTAAAGAGGTGAAATTCGTACAAAACGTGCGAATATTCACGTTTTAACAAAGACAGCTGCGCAAAATCCCCAAGGGAGGAATGAAATCTGTAAAAGCAATGAAGCAAAAAAATAATTATGGTAAGTTTTGGTCGTTTTTCGTCGTATTATATTTCTCAGTTCCAGTCCTTATATTATCTAAGACCGCGGCAAATCTGCACAGCGGAGTATAATGGTCATGCGCAATAGAATTCTTATCACCAAAACTTCAGTTTATTTTCGGTTGAAAGTTGCGCCTAAATTTTTCATCGGATTTCCTTTGGTGAGTACTGTATAAAGGAATCTTACTGCTATTTAATTATCCATACGTCCTCACAATAGCCATTTTATTGGGTATAGAGGTTCTTTTCTTGTGCGTTGTTTTTTTCGGGATGTTTCTGTCCCGAGAAACGGGGTTTTCTTTCTGTTATTACCATCATTTAAATGGCTTCTTCCTTGATTTCGATGGTTAGATTCTTGAAAATACATAATTCGTTTGTTATGCGATGAATAAAAGGATTTCTCATTTGAGTACAATCCTGGAAATTTTTATTAAAACCTCACTACTTGTCGAAGAAATCGAGGTGATTTGTCTACCATCCAAATGAAAGTCTTCATTCCGTCATTGAGGATATTTACTTATTTTAGAAAAGTAATGCTGTGATTCCTTACTTATAATTAAATAATAATAATTAAACTGTAAGAAGTAGGACAAAATGATGTGTGTCGGTAAGATTTGTGATAATACAAAAATGTAATTGTAAATACTAACTTGTACTTTTTTTAATTTATTATACTGTAGGAACTAGGTAGGACACAGTCATGAGCGTCAGTGAGATTTGTGAGAATACTAAGATGGGACGAGAGTACGCCCTCCTTGGGAACTATGACACTGCCTTGGTCTATTACCAGGGTGTCCTACAACAGATACTGAAACTGGTGTCTCAGATTAAGGACCCCGCCAGGAAGCAAAAGTGGCAACAGGTATTCGTTTCAATCCGTATACTTTTTGATGCGTTTAGGCCTTCTGTCCACACTAACACGCGTGCTGGATCCAGCAAATCCGGACGTCCGTAGGTGGATGGTCGAATCAGTATCAAAATGAAAGTAATGGCGTCATATCGCTGGCGCACGCTGCTTTGAGCATGCGCATATCATAAAAATGACGTCACCCTGTACCTTTCAGCGTTTTCAAACGTTTGAATCTGTGTTAGTGTGGACGGCTGGATCCAGGCGAACAAGATGCAAAAACAATAGTGTGGACGCGAATCAAGTGATGCATTTTCGGCCAAACAAATCAAGACACTTTTGAATCTGTGTTAGTGTGGACGACCCCTTAGTTTATAGCTAAAGAGTATAGATAAACCACTCCTTTGTTATTGTTTAAATTTTTAAATACAACAGTTTATTTGCAAGAAAACTTCAAACAATGGTAATTTTTAATGAAAAATATGTCATTTACTTGCTTGAGTAAGCGGATGGGATTGGATATAGTGTACATCTCAGTTTGCTTACACCCTTATACAGCACTATGGCTATTTTACTACTAGATATTTCAATCAGAATTTTTATGTACATTTTCACTATTCTCAGCACTTTTGAGTTTCTCTTGAGTTTAGATGGGTGAGAAAAGTGAGACAAGGAATTAATTTTTGTGAGACAAGTTGCAAGAGAAAAAAAATGCACATGTGAAAGGCCCTTGACATGAAAGTGAGAGTTGACAGAGTTGATTGTGTATGTAATGGACAGGTGCGCCAGGAAATCGCAACAGAGTATGAACATGTCAAGGACATCAGCCAGACCTTGGCGAATTTCAAGAAAGATACTGTGCACTATGGAGGCTTCAAACACGGCCATGAAGAGCCTACGAGGGACCCTGATGTCTGGCCTCCGCCAACTCCCGTAGAGAGGGATAGCAGGTAATGCTTATAGATTAGTTTTGGATGTACCTTGTATTAGTTTCTAAGCTAAATAATCATCTGCAAATTTATCAATTCAAGCTGGATACCACTTAAGACAAATTGTTTTAGGGCTACCATCAATTTGAGCAAGCCTGGTAAAGAAAACTTGGGTACTTAAAAGTGAGAAACCTTTTCATGTTGGTGGGGTTATTTTGAAAGGTATTGAGGTGATAAGCTGTAATTCCCCTTACTGAAGGAAACCCCAGAAAAAAATTCAAAGTTTACAGAAACATTTCATTAGCCATTTTTACCAAAATAATTATATGCATAAGAAAACAACTGGAAGTTATATATGGTCCTTTGACCATAAAAAAAATTCACCAAAAATCATAGAAATCACAAGTGGCTATAAGCTATAAGTGCTATATATAAATGTTGATTTGTTTTTTTTTTTGTATTATAAATCTTACTATTGCAGACCTGCAAAACCAATGCCTCGGCCTGTGGTGAAGAAAAATGATGACTATTCACCTGCTGGCCGACACGCCCCTCCCGCTAAACGGCCAGAAAAACCAGGTGATAGGAGGGCAGGTAAGGGTGCTCCGCCCAGCAACAAGCCGTCACGACCAGCACATGGGCGGCCAGGTCACAGCAAGGAACGTAAGGAGGGTGAAAAGGACAAGGGAAGGAAATCAGACGAAAAGGTAATCTTTGCTCTCATGGGAAAGCCACTTTTTAATGGGCGAATGTGTTAAAGTTCCCTAACAATCTTGCACTTTAATCATATTTTATGAATAAGAAATTTTTAAACTAAAAAATGTATGTAAATTTGTATGTGAAGCTATTTCAAGGCTGTTAAACACATTTTTTTCTACTAAGAGATGTACATACAATTATTTATTTTTTAATGTGGTCTCCAAGATATATGTACATTGTAAGTGAGTCTTGGCTTAGTGTTGTGTATAATACAGGGGCTGATCTGAGGGGGCCCGGGACCCCCCTATTTTCAGGCATTTTGGCTTAAAAATAACAAGAAATATAAGGAAATATACCCCCCTCCCTAGAAACTTTTGCTTTGCCCACCCTGTTGGTCTCTCTGTAAAATGTTAGTTTTTGGGTTGTTTCTTTGCCTTATACTGTACGTTATACTGTTGTGTAGGCTTCATATAACATAGGTAATGCAATGTTTTTGTTATGATTTTTTCCTTGTAGTCTGAGGATGGGGAGAAGAAGTTTGACCCAAGTGGATGCGATAAGGATTTGGTTGAAGCCTTGGAACGAGACATTCTGCAGAAAAACCCTAATGTACACTGGTATGTGTCTAAACGAGATTTGATTTGGTGTTAACATGACGGGAAATACCATTATACAAAATTCCACCTCAGAAAATACCCTACCCTCACAATTTCGCCCCCCCCCCCCCCCCTTTTAAGATAAATCTTTAATTAATATGCCATCCTTAGAACCTCCAATCTGCTTCATGTTTACATAATGCTGAGCTAAATGTAACCCCCCAGATGCCCACAAGTTTTGTACCCCAAGTGCTGTTATTTTGGGGAAAGTTTTCAAACTCAAAATATACCTATATATACCTTTATATAAATATAAAGTATATTGAGAGCAAGAATCAAAAATGCTGTAAAAAGAAAAAGTATTGATGAGATGGAAGTGTTTTGTATACAGGGCTGATATTGCTGACCTACACGAAGCAAAGAAACTCTTAGAAGAAGCTGTTGTTCTGCCATTGCTTATGCCTGACTACTTCCAGGGTATTCGGAGACCATGGCGGGTAAGAAGTGTAACAAGGTTTTTGGCTGCTGCTTGATCAAATTGCTTTGAATTTCTAGATCAATCTGTCTTAATTTGCCATGCTGACTCTGTCACTCTCCCTGGCAGGGTGTGTTGATGGTAGGTCCTCCTGGAACAGGCAAGACCATGCTGGCCAAAGCAGTGGCCACTGAGTGCGGGACCACCTTCTTCAATGTGTCATCATCTACACTCACATCCAAGTACCGAGGAGAATCCGAAAAACTTGTCCGTATTCTATTCGAAATGGTTAGACTTAGCTCTACTTGTAGATAATAACACAGTAGAACATTGCCTTTTCATTGCCCTAACCTTGTTCTGGAAAATGCTGTTTATTGAGTGGAACAGATGAGAGCATGGAATAACTACAAAACTTATATGCTCTATTTGAATAGGTTCCCAAACAATTAAACTTTATTGCATGGATTACTGAAGCAAAATCAGTTGAACTTTAAGTAAAAAAAAGTTGAACTTTACAGTATATTCAAACGAATCAGCAACTGGTTTTCAGATTTTGGTGACATTGTTTTCTCCATTCTACTGTATATACAGTATCCAGGACAGTCTCTTCGCTTCTTCTTTTCTTCTCTTCAACTGCATTTTGTGCCGTGTTTTATCTATCCGTCCATGCCCATTTCATCGACCTAAACAGTATTTTTTTATTGTATATGAAACTGCACTGTTTTTTAACTTTTTGTGCCATGTTTCTCTATTTATTCAGGCCCGTTTCTACGCCCCCAGCACAATCTTTGTAGACGAGATTGACTCTATCTGTAGTCGTAGAGGGTCTGACAGTGAACATGAAGCCAGTCGCCGTGTCAAGTCCGAGCTCCTGGTGCAAATGGATGGTAGGGTAGACTTACTTTCAACTCATGGATTATCGCTTGTGTGGCAGAAGCACATCTCCCTTTGTGCAGTACTTCTTACCCTCAAAAACACCTAAAAAAGTGCAAATGGCAAACTATGAATCTCAATATTCTTCAAAATCCAAAAAAATATGGTTGGTTGGTAACCATAAGCATCTTTGGGTCGTAGGACATTCACTGTTTGCACTGATTGTTTGTTTTGAAATAGTTGTATACAAATATAAGACGTTAAGCATGTTTTACTGGAAACAACATGATATACAGGATATAAAATTATACAATGGGATGTCAATTTATTGATTTTACCTGCTGTCATACTTTCCTTCTAGAAACTCAGTGCAAGGGGGTATCTGGATCCCCTTAACTCACCACTGAATTAACAGTCTCCAGTGTAGAGAGCAAATTTATGTAGGTGTTGGTGGTTCTTACTACTGTGTGCCTGTATTTTTCCATAGGTGTCGGAGGTTCATCAGATGATGGTGAAAGCAAGCAAGTCATGGTCCTCGCTGCTACAAACTTCCCATGGGATCTGGACGAGGCTCTCAGGCGTCGACTGGAAAAAAGGATCTACATTCCCCTCCCTACAGGTGAGATGCTCAGAAAATCATGCTAGATGTACAGTCGATTGACAAAACATTGTCATCAACCGGCATTGCGACTAATAATAATAATATATATTATATGAACAAAAAAGAAATTAACCTGACCTATATACAAATAAATATATTATGTACAAGTATATACATAGCTTATAGCTGCGTGGCGCAAATATACATAGCCCATAGCTGCGCAGCACTTGTTTTCAGAAATTTCCTAGTTAACATACAAAAATAACGAAAATCAGAACAGCCGGCATGTAAGCATGGGTAAAAACCATTAAAGTGCCTAGTTACTATATTAGCCACAGCGTCTGCCTGAAGTTATGCTGTGCTATGTGCAGCTAACGCTTCAGTGGTTTTACCCATGCTTACATGAGGGCTTGTTGCATAGTCGCTAAGCCAGCGACAACGTTTCGTCAATCGACTGTATACAGAAGATATCACCAGGGAGGTGTTAGGGCTGGGTTGTATTCCATGTTTTGAGTAAACTTGGTGTTGTGGTTGCTTGTAGCGGAGGGCAGGCTTGAGCTTCTAAAGATTAACCTTCGAGGTGTTCAGATGTCTGAGGATGTCATCCTGGAGGAAGTCGCCAACAAGATGGATGGTTATAGCGGTGCTGACATCACTAACGTGTGCAGGTAAGTGACAACCCATCACGGCTAGTAACCCCCCTCCCCTTGCCTACTATACTTGGCCACCTCCCCTTGCCTACTGTACTTGGCCCCTTCCCCTTGCCTACTGTACTTAGCCACCTCCCCTTGCCTACTGTACTTGGCCCCCTCCCCTTGCCTACTGTACTTGGCCCCTTCCCCTTGCCTACTGTACTTGGCCACCTCCCCTTGCCTACTGTACTTGGCCCCCTCCCCTTGCCTACTGTACTTGGCCCCTTCCCCTTGCCTACTGTACTTGGCCACCTCCCCTTGCCTACTGTACTTGGCCCCTTCCCCTTGCCTACTGTACTTGGCCCCTTCCCCTTGCCTACTGTACTTAGCCACCTCCCCTTGCCTACTGTACTTGGCCACCTCCCCTTGCCTACTGTACTTAGCCCCCTCCCCTTGCCTACTGTACTTGGCCCCCTCCCCTTGCCTACTGTACTTGGCCACCTCCCCTTGCCTACTGTACTTGGCCCCTTCCCCTTGCCTACTGTACTTGGCCACCTCCCCTTGCCTACTGTACTTGGCCACCTCCCCTTTTCCTGCTTGTGTGCTCTCCATTTCTAAGATTTGCCCCAAGTCACGCATAACCTTACGAGCGAAGTACACCCGATAGTAATAGAAACAATACGACGTGAAAATACCAAGAGCTCATGGTCTGTCTTTGCTTGCTAAGACAGCATTAGGTACTGTATTTATCTGTAGGGTTTAGCTGATTTTATAAAACAAGTAAATGAAAAAAGAATTTAGCACTCTGTAGCATGAGATGTTTATTTCTATCAACTGGTTGGATTGGTCGGGTTTTTTTATAATAAAACGAGCAACAGTACGCGTTAACAATCGTTTGCAAAGCTAGTCTGTGAATCTGTGTAAGTGTACACCCCCCATTTACTAAAACCTAAGTGACTTAAATGCGACTGCGATGTCAAAACCGGTCGCACACGTGCGCCTAGTAAAAATCACGAGCTTTGAGCCCTGACCCAATGTTCCGTCTGTTCCAGGGACGCGTCCATGATGGCCATGCGTCGACGAATCAAAGGTCTCACCCCCGAGGAGATCAGGAACCTCCCCAAAGAGGAGCTTGACCTGCCTGTCAATCAAGAGGACTTTGACATGGCCCTCAAGAAGGTCTCCAAGTCGGTGTCTGATGCAGATATCAAGAAATACGTGGATTGGATGACGGAATTCGGATCAACATAAAGAGCCAGGCTGCCAAATGCGTGTGGTTGTATACCATGCGCATGGTATTTTCCGTGAATAATCTACGAGACTGGCATACCTTAAAAGCTCTAGTAGCCATTTCTATTGAAAATCCTAGCGTAGTGCATTTAGGGGAAGGGTGACTTAAATGAGATGGGGGACTCGATAGAGATTATACGATTTCTACGGTGATCACTTGTTCTTTCAATCAGTGTGAATTGTTGTATGAACTACGAGTCGAACTTTCTTTTCACTTGCAATGTAATATGCGTGTGAATTGTTGTATGAACTACGAGTCGAACTTTCTTTTTTCTTGCAATGTAATATGCGTAGAGTAATACATTCAAGGATGAATAAAATGTTCTTGGGCTGACAGTTGTTTTGTCATTATGTGTTTAGTGTAATTTTGATTGAAAAAGACAAAAAAACAGGGACTTGGGGAAGTAGCTATTGTTCGTCTATGGTACCAAGTGAAATTTGTATCGACCTACCAAACCATTAACCTTTTTAATACATTTATTTTTATTCTTGCTATTTTTACCCGCCTTTATGCAGCTAAACAACTCTTGCAAACTTCTGGCTTTTAATCATCAACTAGTGGCGGATCCGAATTTTTTGAGGGAAGAGGCGTACATATCTGGCATTTCAATCTAAGTCCTTTGGTCACGAGACCAATCATGTGACCATCTAGTAATGGTTTCCATTCTTCAGTGGCTCGGTCACCGTTTTGATTCACCCAGAACACACCACGGACATGACCTCACTGCAAGACGCATTTCCCTACTCTCCCTCTCCCCCTGGGGTTGATCTTGTCACGTCTCCTCTGTATACACTCCGCCATCACGTCCTTGATAAGTCTCTCGCACATCAAAGTGTTGTATTCCGTGAGTGAGGTGAGACGGTCGAAAGGTTCGTTAGGATAATGGAAGTTGAACGTGCTATACGGGCCTTTGGGATCCTCGAAGATGGAGAACTCTGCTTGGAGTTTGTCGGCTTCTGTCAATCGCAGCACACCTAGATAACACGGAACAGGTCTAGTAAGGACAGAGCAAAAAAATGGCAAGTTTTCCCAAAATAAGGTCTGGTTAACTTCGGTTAGCTTGAATCTTTGCATAGAGGTTCCTTATGTTATGTAAACCAACATATCAAAAATTATTTTTTTCTAATGGAGTCGTCTTCGAGATATGAGGCTTGAAGTGCAATTTTCAAATGTTCAAATTATTAATTCTCTTTTTTTTAGGGAGAAGTCGGGCTCTGATCAGAAATTAACCCAACTTTGCTCGCGAATACCTAAATTTCATATCTTCTAAATTGCTTTAAAATTTGGAATTAAGCTTTTGGTCAGAGGAACTTGTATGCGGAATCTTAAGCTTATATATTGAGAATTGGAAAATTTCATGCCATTTTTCCCTCTGTCGTCTAGTAAGCGGACTCATTGCAACTCATCGGACAGGCGCGTACCTAGACTAGGCTGAGGGGGGGGGGGGGGCAGTGGTAGGTATTTGGACAAAGCATAGTATTTGAAGATTCCTTAATAAGAAATGACCCACTTTTTGGCGGCAAGGAGGGTGCGCTTTCCTCCCCCTCCCCCCACATGTGTACGGGCTTGTCGGAGTCCGTTGTTGAATCAGATTTTACTCTCTCATTGCTAAGGATCAAGATCTGTTACGATCGTGATACCTCTCACTTTAACCCATCTCGCCCCATTTGATCCCTCCGCGCTCAGACACAAGGAGTCAAGTATGTCACCAGTACGGAAATACACTGCTCGAAATCTAAGAATGGACGAAAGCACGTAAAACCAACTAAAGAAAAACTCTCCTCTTAACCACCTGCTAGTCCCAATCTTTCTTCCCTAGAATCCTGAACTCGGAAATAAGCCATGAGGCAACGTAGGGTCTGGGAGCCACATCTGTTAACCCGATCAGAAACCCGGGTAAGAACGCCTAGACTAAGGGCCCCTGTAGCCCACTTACCTGGCTTGGAGTGCTCTCTAAAACTCTTGTTGACAAGAACAAAGTGCATGACCACGGGGCATGCTGGGTCGCTTGGATGACGAAATACGTAGCATTCCTTGAGGCCAGCGGTCTCATACTGCTCATGCGCATTGATTGGGGGAAACGGAAGATTGTTTTTCTTGGCCCATTCCTCTGCAAGCAAAAGCTCCTGAAACAGCATCAATGTAAAAAAAGGCGTTCAGACGTGTCTACGGCTAACTCGAAGTGCATATGAAAAGCGTGTGCCGCCTTTATACTACCTTAAACGGGAACTCTTCGTCTTTGTCTCGCGCGCTGAAATCAAACGATAAGTACAGGTCCACCCCCCTCTCGGGACGGAGTAAAGGGGGGTAGGGTGAGTTGAACACTAGCCCACTGTCTACTAAGAAGATTCTTTTGTCTTCGGAAACGAGCTGCTGGTACGCGACAGCGTCAACGTCATCGGCTGTTGAGAATAGTTACATATGTATTATCGGCTGTTGAGAATGGTTATACATGTGAGAACCGTAATTGCTCGAGGCGCCTTCCCCAAATAAGCACCTCCCTTGATGTCAGTTTACCGTTTGCGCCCAGTAAAAAAAGGGGGGGACTAACAACCAGAGCACTTCTTTCTTGGGGTCTGATTCTAATAGCGTGTGCACATGCGCCGTATGTTCCTACCTCTGCCCCCCATCGCGGGCACGGTAACCATGATCCTCGTGATTCAGGGTCCACCCCTCCCATTCCCCAGGGGCAGGGAGGGAGAGAGGATTGGTAACCATTTTAGTTCTAGTCAAACAAATAGGTAAACACTTAACTTTGTGTTCGACAAACCAGAGTCATCTCTACTTACGCGATGGTGCAATCTGTAATCCGCGCAGGAAGTTATGAACCAGGCCCGCTCGTCCCTGCCTCGTTTTGAAGACATCAAAACGGTCAATAACCTTCTCTACGATCTCCATTAATTTGCTCTGCTCTTTGTCGTCGTCACCATTTGAATTTTTGGCCGCGTCTTTTTCATCTGAATCGCTTGCTTGCTCGTCATCGCTGTCTTCGTTATGGTCATCCTCTTCGGAAGCGATCATCTCTTCTGGAAACCACCATTAAAACCAGCATTAGAATATCTGCAAATGCTTTTTGCGCAACACAATTGATGCGTTATTCAGATACAGGCAGGAGACAGAGAAGAGAAGGAAAGCATAGAGAAGAAAGAAGGGAAAAAAGAGGAGGGAGGAAAAAAGGCAAGAAAAGAGAGAGGGGAGGGGGAGGGGAGGGGAAGAAATACGAGTAAACAAAGAGAAAAGAAAAAAGGGAAGAAAAGACGAGGAGAGAAAAAAAAAAAAAAAAAAACCTTTACCTAATTCATTTCGCAAATCGCCTCTATTCTGTACGCTGCTAACTGTCTCGTCGGGTTCTTTAAGTCCGTCCTTGACAACTCTTTGAAGTAAAATTGTGAACGCGCTTCCCCATAACCCTGAAACAAAGCACAGAGTGCTTTAAACATAACCTTGCATATCAAGAAAACACCCAAAGATATAGAAAAAATACATGGACTTTCTATGCTTACTATCTGAACTTTACTATAAATAGTTTGAAATGCGCCACTTTTTATGTGGATAATGTTGGTACGCTGAATAAAATGACCACCCCAACCCAACCCCACCCAAATAGCCACACCCACCACCCCTTAAAAAACGTTTTAAATCTAAGACTATCGTGAGGATGAGGTCTTACCTTGGAGGTACTGTAGTGTGGACTCGTCAAACTTTTTCATCAGTTTTCCGCAGAAGAATTTACTTCCGAAGAGTTCACTTCTAACGAAAGTTCCATATTTAGGAAAGCCAACCTCATAGGGTGTAAACTCCAACCATTCTGCACAACCAAAAAACCTGCATTTATCGTTACTGTCCATTGTTGTTGTTGCTGCTGCTGTATTTTATTACAATATTGTGTCCACGTTATGCACAGGACGAGGAAGCTTAGTTGTAGTGCAGAAGGTCATGGAGTCGCGTCCACAGACTGATACTGTGAAAGCGGTATTCTTTATAAACAAATGCGCGTTACTTACCACAAAAGGCGTGCGCAGATACGTCTTTTTTCACGTGGACGCAAGTATACAGCGGTAGTGGGACGGCGCCATGCGCAACTTTGTCCTTTTGCTCGCTCAATTTAGACTCCTCTCGCTGGGAAGAGGTCGAGGTCAAATATCAAGACATGAAAGGTCAAGGTCAAATTTCATGACAATACATGGTTAAGTATCATGACATGCAAGGTCAAGGTCAAATATCATGACATTACATGGTCAAGTATCATGAAATGCAAGGTCAAGGTCAGATATCATGATATACAAGGTCAAGTATCATGACATGCAAGGTCAAGGTCAAATATCTTGACATTACATGGTCAAGTATCATGAAATGCAAGGTCAAGGTAAAATATCATGATATTCAAAGTCAAGTATCATGACATGCAAGGTCAAGGTCAAATATCATGACTAACAAACAATACTTTTATTGAAATACAGTTGACTTATTCGAACCCAAATCAATGTCCCTTGAATTTTATCCATGCATTTAACTATCCGCCCGAGATTGTCACTTAAATAAAAGCGCGGCGCTTAGAGCTGTAACGGTAATTCTTCCTTACCCCAGCAATAATAGTATCTGCCACTAAATGCCCAAAGAAATCCGTAAAGCTAACAGGCTGGCCATTTTCCCTCTTTTTGCTTATCGTCTGCATGTGTTTGTACATCCAAGAAGGTTGAACCAGCCGACGCGTCCACTTTTGACCGACGTTCCCACGAAGCTCCTCGACTATTTGTCGTGGATGAATCGATGGCCATTCGGGATGCGAGTACAGACACGAGAGGTACCATGCTGAGCCCGAAAGGCCAGCGGTGTACGTCGCACAGTCGAGAATCTTCGTGTCTTTGAGTGCACAGAATACGCCACTAAAGGCTGTCATGGCACGAAAGCCCCCCCCGGATCCGAGAACTGCGATAGTGGGAACCTTGGGGGTGCAAATGTGCGAAAACGGTAAGTCAAAAGCGAATAATTTTTTTCAAGAGGCGCGAACAAACATGAACTAAGTGTAAAAATAGATGCATGTTTTATGTAGAGGACGCAAAAACAGACGCGAATGTTGATGAGAAGGTTGCGCGCTACACGCAAACATGTACGAGAAGGACGCAAGAAAGACGCAATCTTAATGGTCACTGGTTTGAATGTTAAATATACTGGTTGAGCAGTTTTCTATACGATTTGTACATACGAGGAGATTAATTGAGCTTAGTTGGAGAGCAATCTTTTAAGGTCCTGATGTACCAGCCCTAATCAATTGAGAATATTTTTTTTTTTACCAATCAAAGAAGGCCGATCACGTCGCCATTGGCTCGCTCGCACAATACTGAGTCATAAGGCATCCGTTTCCGCGGCTGATTCAAGCGAGTAACTGAGATACTTTCAATATTTTTTAAATAAAGCAAAAGACTTCAATCGTAGATTGTTATTTTAAGGTTTTCTTACAAAATAAAAGCTGTATTTCAAGATGCCAACAAAAGAGTGTTTGTCCGACATTCTTTAACTTTCCCCAACGTCCCTGACGACTCACCTCGTTGATATTTTTCGGGCCGCGATCTCCTAGCACTTCTCTCATCGTTTCGTAGACAAACTCTCGTCGCTTTATCAGGTAGTTCATCTCCTCATCACACAGTTCAATACTATAGCGAAGATCGCTGGGATCTGGGCTGAACACAATAAAAATAAAAAAACACAACGTTTCAATAACGTAAACCTTGGAAAACCGAACCGTTTGCCTCATACACTGTTTTTTACTAACACTGCCCAGGCGCGTAAGAATATGCTGAAAGGGGGGTGCGGCGATATGTAAATCATAAGGATAGGTATGTCTGGGGGGAGGGAGGGGCGTGGTGCGCGCTTGGTAGGGGGATGCGTGTCCCCTCTATGCACGCTCCGAGCTACGCGCCCGGAGGAAGGCAAGGGCCAGTGTGCACGTTCCTAGATACGCGCCTGAAAATCTCTTTTGTCGAGGAAAGAAAAGGCCACTGCCTCCCTACTATACAAATTTCCTATTTTTTTATACTGTCTATTTTTACCTCTAAGTGTATCACTTTGCTTATGCGGTTCCTTTTGCAATGTTCAGAGGGTGACCGCTGACAAGACCCACTACATAAATCTTCTAGGACAACAAAATCTTTTTTATTGCCAACAACAAAATGTAATAGCACTGAAGAGAATCTCTGATGTGGCGAACAGGGTACCGTACAAGTTAAATTTGTCACGAATATTGCGCTTCTAGTTTCCGTGATAAACTTTTTCAGCTCACAGCGAAAAGTTCGTAATATACAGGCGCGTACACATTGGGGTGCGCAGGGTGCGCGCGCATCCCCTCTTGGCGGCCAAAATGTGGGTCATTTCTTATTAATGAATCTTCAAATACTATGCTTTTAGCGCCCATCCCCCCCCCCCGGCCCCCGCCGCCCTTCAGCCAATCCTGGGTACGAGCTGGTCGAGTATCACTAACCCAAGACCCATTATTAGTCACCCGAATTAATGTGATTTAGATTCTCTTTCCATTTACTCACCAACTGCATAATTCCATCTCCACATCTACTTTAGAGGTCTAGAATTAAAACAAGTGACAACATGAACGAATAATAATTTTCACGCGCTATTATTTCTTTCATTTTGTTGCATCGTTAATCTTTCGCGTGTGTTTTCATTTTCGCACAACTCAGACTCTGAGAGAAGCGCAGGAAGAATTTTATTTACTGCGAAAAAAAGTTACATGTTTACAGTCGTCTAAGGTCTGCATGAGACTAGTCTTTTCCCTGACGTTTTTTTCGGGGCTACCTGTGGTGTTTTGGGTTTCCTGTGGTTGACGTATTACGTCATCCGAAACCCTCGTGTTTTGTACCTCGGCAAACTTGAAGGTCTGCTCAACACGCGTTTCTCGTTCCAGGTCATTGAGTCGAAACGTGTGCTTGTCCAGAATATCATCGCTTACAAGATCCGATTCCATCAGAGTTATTTCTAAAGAAAAAAATAGAATCAAAGCACTTGATTATTTTTCTTATATGGAAGGGAATCCGTTCAACAAAAACGGCTAGTTTTTTATCTGAGAATTTTATCTGAAACGATTCCGCCCTCTGGAAACCCAGGCAGTCGCTACCAGGCGCAACCAGAAACACGTGACTTAAGCATTATATTCTCTGCTTGGGTCGGGAAGGGACCAGAACCACGTGACTTGCCCATAATATTCTTTCTGTCTGGATCGATAAGGAACCAGAAGCACGTGACTTACCCATAATATTCTTTCTGTCTGGATCGATAAGGAACAGGAAACACGTGACTTACCCATAATATTCTCTCTGCCTGGATCGAGAAGGAACCGGAAACACGTGACTTACCCATAATATTCTCCCTGTCTGGGTCGAGAAGGAACCAGAACCACGTGACTTACCCATAATATTCTCTCTGTCTGGATCGAGAAGTAATAGGAAACACGTGACTTACCCATAATATTCTTTTTGCCTGGATCGAGAAGGAACCGGAAACACGTGACTTACCCATAATATTCTCTCTGTCTGGGTCGAGAAGGAACTCGAAGGTCTCGTGCCACTCAGGATTCGGGTTATCATCCATGACTTTGGTTTGGGCTTTTCCATTCGGTGCGGTAGGAATGTGGATTTTGACGTAGGGGTCAGGGGTATCGACTATGAAGACAAACCACGATTTTAGAGCTTAAAGTAAGCTATAGTTACTATAACATACTTCAGAGAAGACGGACCGCAGAGATAATCTTAAACTAGTTTAACGAATGTGTCTGTTTGGGCGGGCGAGAGGGGGGAGGTTTTAGAAGCGCAAGCCAAGGTAATAAGATTGCTAAGTACGAATATGCCAAAAAATCGCCAGATGCGCCCTCCAAGTCTCTTGCGGCTTCTATAATAAATACTGCAAAAAAATAATAATAAAACAATGATGATTGATGACGAAATATCATAATCTAAATGAGTCCATATATGGACCTATGAGTGTTGTTATTTACTTACTCAAATCCGCCACTTTGCCTTTAGAAATGTCACGTCCTCGCAGGACAGTGATGCGAAACACCAAACATGGCTTGTACGAAGCCTAAGGAACAAATAAACAAAAAGACATTTACCGAAGGTAAGTTACCGAAGGAAAGCAAGGGGGCAGTTCAGTTGCTCACAGACCTGTCAATTAGTGAGCTAAGGAACGAGCCAGTGAGCAAGTTGCCGGACATACCGACCAAAAACGTTAGGAAAATTACGTCTGATACATTTTAGTTTTTTTTTTTTTACAATACACCAAAAACTGGAATTCTCGTCTTAAATAAGACTTCTTCAGGGCAGACTCAAAAATATTTGCCGTCTTCTTAATAATTGTATTGTATTCATTGTTTTGTTACGAGATCACAATAGTTTGGGCTTTTTGATTCTATTCAGAGGGTTTTTTTATTTACTATTGGTAGCTTTTTGCCATATAACTTGCACGGTGGGGAAAAGGAATACACAAAGCGATCATTCAGTATGGAGAAAAATACGGGGAGGGGGGGGGACTGGGGGGTTTCATAGAAACTAGTGGTAGGCGCGGATCGCCCCTCCGGGTAAATCTACGCAAAACATACTCCGCGTAGATGGGTAATTAGCGATGGTTAGCAATCATTAATCTATGTCGGGGACGCCAGCGCCTTGTGCTAGGACCTGAGGGCCGTGAAAACGAGGAACGTGGATTGGGCCGCCAACCTACGGAGCGCGGAATAACCGTTTTTCGGCCGTAAATTCAAAGCCGCTAGCTTGGCGTTTAAACCTGAGTTTTACTCGAACACCTCGCTCCCGAACTCCTCGCGAATCTCTCGCAGCCTCTTTTCCATCTTTTCGCGTGTCTCCAGAGAGGGCCCTTTCCTGCTTTTTTTATCACTCGGTGCGAGGCCGTGTCGAGCTCTGATAGCGGCCTTAAGCGCGTAGTATCTCTCTTGTTCCTGAAGTATTAGCCGAAACTCTTCGTCTGAGATATGCCCGTCCTGCAGAGCCTTAGAGACCAGCTCGCTGATCGAGTTTTTCTTACTCTCCGCTAAAACCATCGTGTTTAGCCACCTTGCTCGTAAGACCCCTAGAGACTACCCCCGCGCCCACGACACCGACCAGCCCAGCGACCCCTGCCAGCGGACCGCCGATCAGAACCCCTATCCCACTCAAAGAGATCCCCACCCCGGCGCTGGAAAGCGCCCCTGCAGCGATGCCGGATGCCACAGACACAGCATGGGTAACGGCGAAGGCGCGCTTATACTTCTTCCGCACCTGTCGATGATGCGTTATCTCGTTGTCTAGAACCGCCTGAGTGTCACATATTTTCTGGAGTCGGAAGCTTTGCACGTCGCCGCCGATGCTTGCCGGAGCGGTGGGCGTCATGTGCGTTTGCGGGCAAATCGGGGGGCAGACGCTGGGAAGCGAGGGGCATATGGCACCGCTGCTAACGTCGCTGTTTGCCATGCTTGTTATGTCGGACCTAGGTTAGCTCTAATACGAGGCGAACAGGCTTGCCCTTAAAGTCCACCCGTCTACCGCGGTCATCCCTGATCCATATTTGGATACTCGAGACAAACTCAGAGGAAGATGCTGCGACACAAACGGGGTTGTCGGGCCCATAGACGACTTTCTCGTGCGGCCTTCCGCGGGTTTCTAGGCAAGCGAGAACGTTTGAAGACTCGTCTAAGACGAGGCATTGCGTACGGTCTACGATATCGCAGAAGATGTAGAGGGCCTCTATTTTCGGCAAAGTCACCTTAAGTGAGGCCCCCCCAAGCGCAGTGCGAGGCCCCGCCCCCCAACTGATCGTCTTTAGCCTCTAGGCCAAATAGTGCGCAAAGCTCGGCATTCAGGAACGCAACGCCTTTGGACATGAGCGCGATCTTCCCGGTGAGGGGATCCAGCTTCGCGGTCAGAATCTTGCTTTCAGCGCGGTTGATCGTTTCCACGATGGACTCGGCCGTGTGGTGCCCGGCTGGCAGAGTAGCGATGGGCGGGAGGGGGGCTATGGTCGTTATCTGATGCTCCCGCTCGAGATTATACCAGCTGTTAAACAGCAAGCACTGCCGGAGCGCCACGAAGCGTGGGCGCCTTATCGGCTGCTCGAAGAAGAGCGTCAGTTCGCCTTCGGTGAACACAGCATGTAGGACCACCATTGTGTTGAACATAGCCCGCCTTCGTGTTTAATAGGGCTGAGCATGGATTGGGAAGGCTGGCGGATGCTGAACGAGGAGGCGATTCCCCGAAGGGAGGAGGAAGAGACGAAGAAGGCGGCAGTTGCGGCGGGAGCCTCTATAGCCGAACATATCAAACACGCTATAGCCGAACAAGTCAAACGCGCAAAAACCGGCTTCCCTAGGTCTCTGACCCTCGCGCAAAAGCTGCTCTACGCCGTGCCCGCGACCCCCGTGGAGAGCACGGCCTCAGACATCACCCCACTACTCACGCAGCTAGAGATACACGTGGCTGAGGACAAATCATTCATGACTAGGGTCCGAGACATATTCAAAGAGACAGTAGTCACACACAAGTCCGCCAAGGAGTCTCGCCGGTGGCTATCGGAGCCTTCCTATGGGTACTGGCCACAGCAACTGAAGTTTGCGGTCTGGTGCTCAACCGCCGGATGTGGGGTGTCCCTAGTCGACCCCGCTTTCGCCACGCTCCCCTCTGTCATCAGGGGATTTCTAAGGTTTCACGTCTACTTTACCACCCGGAGGATACTCTACGAGCTCGGCGCCCCCCTGCCTGGCGACAGCCCGTTCACGCAATAAGGTAACCCCTACAAGAAGGCCGCTTTCGAGCGTCTATGTATAGAGTTCGGTTTGCCGCGTAAGCCGGACTTCCGATGGAAAGGCGGGCGGAACCACGGGCTAGGCGATGTGTTTGTGTTCTACCCGGGGGAGGGGTATCGCAACGTGCATGTGATCCGTGGCTACGACACGGCGGCGGACGAGTACCCGAGCCACCTCAATCTGTTTAGCGACGAAGGTGGGACGTACAATAGTGGGAAGCAGGTGGGTTACATACGCAACGACGACCACGGGGGCGTGCAATATAGCTGGTTTGCGCCTCCCAAAGGTGAGGGGCTGACAAAAGCAGGCTAGAAAGACTCGATCGCTCGGTCGAGGCGTTCGTCTACACAGTGCTTGGCGAGCAGGTAAACGTCCGCTCCAATATCGCGGGGGCCGGTGGGCCGGCCATGGAGGCGCAGGCGGAGTTCACGAAGCTGCTTGAAGACGCGATCATAGAAAACGACATCGCTCAAAGCGTGCAAAGGTACCGGTTAGCCGTGCAGGAGGCCAAGGTGGGACTGAGTCTTGCGGTTGCACCAGGAGTGTGGCTGATGCCAAGCGATCTAGTGATAAACACGCAAAGCGTCGTGGGCTACAACAATAAGCTGCAGAAAGCCACAGACTCCATGACGCTCGCGCAAACGCGATCAACACCGAGACAAAGCCAGTCGGTGCTCATAACATGGCCGGTGGGCATCCTAGGGTGCAACACGTGACTGACCCTGGGATCGACCGCGAGGTGCGAAGCAAGACTTCCGCCCCTGCGAAAGTGCACGCAGAGGGCGCGGCCCCTGCCCCCTCTCCACGTACGCACGCTGCGCAAAGCATGACTGCCGCCGGCACGGCAAGCGCACCCGGACCGGGCGAAAAAAGTGACCACACCGCCCTCAAGGCGGGGTTGTCGGCACTCGCGGTGGCCGCGGCGTATTACTTGTTCCGATGACTGCTTTGCATTCTACGAACCAAGAACGCGGCTACGGCTAGAATGAGCAGCCACGCATTTACGCCAAGGAATTTCACCGCTTGTCCTGCAGCCTTAAACACGAAGTTCGCGATGCTGCCTACTAACCCAGGGAGAAGCTCGCCTAGCTTCTTCCCGATGGCCTTAAGCCCGTTACCGACCCCTCTGGCCACGGAGGAGAGCGACGTCACAATGGCCGCGATCGTCGTCGCTACGGCCAACCCGATAGCGGTGACGGTAAAGCCGTACTTTTTGAAGATGGCTTTGATGCGCTCTCTTAGCGGCTTTTGGTTTTCGAGCTCTCGGTTTTCGCGTTCTAGTTCGTCAATCGCGGACAGCCTCTCCTCGCTGCGCTCACGGGCCTCTTGGCGGCGACTCTCTGACGTGTTAGGGTCGTCGATGGTCTCCCTGTCTGTGTCTACCACCCCTTGCAGCTCTTGGACTCGTTCTGTGTTTTCCTGGATGACCGGGTCTATCTCTGCCAACGCAGCTTTGCAACGTCCTGTCGAACGCCCCCGTCCTCATTGAACAGCTGTCTTGGTTCAGTCCAACCGCCTTTGCCAAGGTTACGAACCCGTATTAGCGTCTTCCCCCTCTGGTCTGACTGGAACCGTATCAGATTCTCGTTAAGGTCTGGGTATTTCTCCCTGAGGGACTGGAGACCGAGTCTTGTCGCTGCACCCTCTGTGGTGAACGAGGTTTCAGCGGTCGTTTGCGTTGCGCTTCGCGTAGCCATGCTATGCGCAGCATGCATACGCGATGACGTGCTCGTCATTGGGATCGACTCCCCATCGTCGGGGTCAAACGGGATAAGGGGCGTCGTCTCGTCGTCCCCCGCTCCGCGATCGGCGGACGCACCCGGCAAGGTATCGTCAATGTCAACGTCAACATCACCCATGATGCGTGCGCATAACTCGTGCTATGCTATATTAGACATGTCTAACAGTCCGCACCATAGCCACGCGGCTTCGTACTTTATGTATACATACGTATACGATATATAATATACGTAATATACGTAATGTCAGTCAGCGATAAACTCGACCCCCAACGAACACCCAGAACTCCTCTGGGGTTGAAAGCCGAGAGAACTGTTCACCGGGTCACTCTCAACCCGTCGACGGCCTCCCCAGGCGAGACGCTATATGTGGCGGTCCCAAAGCTATCGGAAGGCGTCACGCTCGTGCCTGGCTCCTTGAGGGTCGGTCTCGATCTCTCCATCTCAGGCCATGCAAATAATACCGTAGTGAACAACGTCGGCCGAAATCTCGTGAGCCGCCTGAAAATCACGTTTGCAGGAGAAACGCTCCAGGACACCAACCGCTACGACGTCTTCAAGACGTATGAGGAACTTTACCTGTCCAAAGTCGAGAGAGGGGACCGCCTGGAGCAGGGCATACAGTCAGAAAACATGCGCAAGCTTCGCTCCAAGGCTGGCGATAAAGCGACTAGTAACGCCAAGGAGAACGCTCTAAACGCCGCCCACGGGGCGAGGTACACCATCCCGCTAGACCATTCTCTGCTGACGGACCACGGCGTACTGTACCCAAGGGCGCTCTCCGAGGCGCTGCTCTTCGAGATCACGTTCGCAACGGTTGACCAGGTAGTAGTCGGAAGCGATGCTACCAAATTATCCTATGGCATCAAAAATCTAGAGCTGGAATATGAAAGCCTGAGGGACGACAACCTCGCCCGGTCTGCAGCCGCCGCCTACCAAAACGGCACAACGTTCTTCTACGAGCAAGTGAACCTTAACAAGACCTTCGTGATTAGCAAAGTTTGCTCTGTGGATCGACCTTCGAACGACGGACGACAGTGCTATCCATGGGGGTGGTCTCCGATTGGTCAATACCCGCGACGGTGTGCACCTCGAGATAAAACGCACGGCAAGCGGCAAGGGTACCGTAAACTGTCACGTGTTTGTGGTAGCCGACGCCCAAATGAACCTTATGAACGGACAGCTAGAGTCCATACAATACTGAGCACGGACACCGAAACGTGTTTCTGCGCGAAGCGCTGCGGCAGCGCGGTATGGACCCGAAAAAACAACCCATTTAACGCTCTCATCGTGGGCCCGACGTCATGCGGGAAGACCCAATTCGTAGTGGACCGGCTGCGCGGCCCTTTCCGGGGCAAGTTTGACTACATCGTACTCATGTGCCCTACCTTTGTCTACAACAAAACATACGACGGCTTCGGCGAGGGCGACAATCGTCTGTTTGTCATCGCACCTGAGGCGGGTCAGATCGACATACTGCTGAGGTTTGTCTCCGCTCTCTTAGAAGGCACTAATACGCTAATCATACTCGACGACTGTGCGGCCTCGAAAGACGTAAAAAGGCGCTCTGACCAGCTCGTCAACTTGGCGTTCAGCGCGCGCCACGTGGGTATTAGCGTGTGGGTGATCACGCAGCAGCTTACCAGCATCACGAAGCCGTTCCGTGAGAACATCGCGGCCTTGGTGGTCTTCTATACCCCGAGCAAGGCGGACATGAAAGCTATCCTGCATGACTACGGCGCGGAGCTCTCAGAAGAGAAGATGAAAGAGTGCATGAAGGCCCTCAAGACGAAAAGGTTCTCGAAGTTAGAGTTTTGCTTGCGTCACCCTTATACCATCGCCCTAGTTGAACGGTAAGCGCAGTAAACCACCGCCCACGTATGCCCTAGGGCATAACGCATTGATCCACGTGTTGCACCTTAGCCACGGCAGGAGGGTGCATGATGAGCGACGAATACTTTGAGAGTCTTCTTGAGGTCGGCGCCGCGGCCTCCCGGCCGGAGTTCAAGGGTGCTACCACAAAGCCCCTAACAGACCACGGGGTGGAGGTCCGACGGGCTGAGTCAGGGCACCACAGGAGCCAAGCTTTCGCCGAGTCTTTCCATCGCTGGCTGGCACAGCGCCTATTTCGTGCGCAGTACTCGAAGGAGCTTGCATCCGGCGAGACAAACCGCGAGTGGGTTACTGCTTTGCCAATCGTCATCTCGGACATAAACGCAACGAAAAGACCTTCAGGACTAGGGCCGACGGCGAGCGACGGACCCGTGGTGGACAAGCAAGGCATACCCAATACTAAAAAGGGTCATGGAGCCCGGACAGCCAGTGTTGTATTACACGGCGTACTCTAAGCACGGCTTCACGCGTTCGCAGTTGCGTAGCGTGACGCTAGCGTGACGCTAGCGTGACGCTAGCGTGATCAGCGCTTGTGCCTTCTATTGCAGCTAAGGCACGTGAGTCTGACATTCCACTTGTAGTGACCCTGACTTTCGTCCAGCCGGCCGATACTGAAGCATTGGGGATGACTCTTGGTGTACCCCTGAAGCAGAAGCTGAGTGCCACAGACCGTGCACTTCTTTTCCGCGTCAGCAATCATGCCGAGTACGTGGTCTACCGTCAGAACGTGGTGCGTTCCCGTGTACTTCGTGCGACCCTTTTGCCTGTCGTCTATAGCGTATCGCTTGATTCGCGCTATAATGGGCTCTTCACTGGGCGTAGCCTGCAGTCCTGTGGGAACCAAGGCACCGGGGGTGTTATCGGGGGGGGATCACGCGGACTATCTGGTCGGCGCGCCGCACGCGGGAGATGCCGGTGTATACAGCATTCGTGATCCAGCCCTCTAAGCTGTGGTCTATGATAAACAAACGTCTTGGAATCTGGATAGTCTTGCCCTGCACCCGGTGGACTGTCCCCCAGCCCGCGTATTTCCACCCGAGGGGAAGCCCGTTAGGGACAACGTCGAGAGGAACCTCGACTACCGTGCCTTTGTACGCATCGACCTTCTCACCCCTTTTGCCTGGCACGGGCACCGGCCGCCCTTGCTTGCGATAACGATGCGCGACGCTAGGATCGGGGTCAAAGCGGATGGTTGCTGGCAATCGGGGGTAGTTTTTCCTGTGGTGCTCTACCAATCGCTGCTAAACAAGGGCCCCCATCTTGTTGGTCGAGCACACCCACATATCGCTTGGGTGCTCGATCGCCGCGTCGAACGCCACCCCATCCCACTCCTCTCGAAACACCTCAAGCTGTTGGGAATCTGGCTGACACCAAATCCGGCCCTTTATGTCGTGGAGGCTGGAGGAGGGCGCGGCAGAACCGCAGTCGCATGTACTGTACGGATTTCCGCAGTCTTCACACAGGCAGCGGTAGTCGGACTCGAACCAGCGGATGTTCCCTTGTGCCCGCTCCTTGAGCATATCGTGAGGCCCCTCTTTATCTCCCCAGGGCGGGACCTGCCCATAGTCGCCACAACACACTACCTGATACGGCCGCGTGGCCACATACCCTAGGATGGCGCGTAGCACTTTAGTCTGTACCGTCAATGATGATTACATCTGCGAGACGGTCGAGTTTGTGCCCCAGCTCGGAAGGTCTCCACTCCTCTATCGGCTTCTCCGCTGGTATGCAGAAGTAGTGGTGGTAGGTTTGAGCCTTCACCGCGAGGCGCGGGTTGTTGCGATGGTCGAGGGCGAGGTTGTTCTCGGGGGTGAGCACCACAACATTGCGGCCGCGGAACATGCTCACCGCCCACTCGGTCTTCCCCGATCCTCCTTGGCCGGCTAGATACATCTTTGCAGAGGCTGCGGCCACTAGATCGCACGGCAGACTCGGCGCAGTGCTTGGCTCCCTAGCCAAGCTCCCCGACTTCTTCGGACCCCAAGCCGCTTCGGGTCGCCACTCGTACCCAGGCTTCTTGTGGCGCCACTCTCCATACGTCGGATTTCGCCCCACGACCTTTACATTACTGGGCACCGCCTTTGCGTATATGGTATCTGTGCACACTCGGAGGACGTCTTCGCGAGGGATCCGCCTCAACATGCGTCGCAACGCTATGTTTGTGTACGCCAAGACGAAGGCCCTGATATGGTACCATTGTGAGCGCCGGACACCGTCTTTGTATTGGATCAGGTGAGCCCCGTCGGCATGCTCGAAATTAAGTAAGTGGTCGGTGCCCGCAAGGAGGTTTGTCAGATACGCGGCTTCTTCACGGTCGCGGACTACGATCGAGGACTCGTCGCCGTGGCGAGCGCACCTGCCTACGAAACGGACGGCGAGGTCTCGACCCTCAGAATACTGCGAGTCTTCGCCGCCGGGGCGGCGCGCGATGGAGTGGGGGAGCTTGATGGAGTCCTTTTTTCCGACGCTATACAACACCTCCCTCGCCGCGGCCATGACGAGGTCACCCGAGTCTAACAGGTATTTGAGCTCTGGCGTGGTGATTCAGCCCTCGTTCCGCTCCAAGTGCTGCCCCACCCTCCCGGAAGTGTAGGGGTGGCAGGCCTCAAAGAACTCCCACTCGGTCAGCTGAATGGCCCCGGTTAGTTGAAGAACCTCGCTCAATGGGCGTCCCACAACATCCGCGATACGATACACGTTCGTAGGGAAGCCGTATTTCCGTACCAGATCAATGGCGTCCGAGGCGCCGCCGAAGACACTGTCCTCGCATCCTAGGTACGCCGCACGCATGCCGATGTGCGCATGAGGCTGCGCCCCTAAGTTTTCCTTGCTATTCCACACTTTGGACTAAACCTGCGCCGCTCGCCAGACGTCCTGTATTTAAGAGGCGTTTGCCTGATGTTTTCTCTTTGGATCCACTTCTTGAAGCGATACCCTATTGCACCGCCCATCGAGTGCGTAGCTTCGGTGTACTCTTGGTAGGCTGGGTGGTCATCAGGGAGCCATTGAGGATCACATCCTGTCTCGTCTGTAAACGCCATGTCGATAGCCGCTCCGTCCTGTCCCGATCGGTACAGTTTGCCTTCGTGCGTGACTATAACACGCCCACACAGCCAGATCCTCGAGCTTCTGGGGATCGCCCTGTTTATATAGCGAATGAGCACCTCTCGCACTTTTGCCTCGCGCGTTTTTGTGGCGTTACTGGTAGCGCGAGGCGCTGCCTCCCCCTGGCACAACGAACGAAGCTCCCCCTCAGCCTCGAAGTCTAGGCCGTGAACGCTCGCGATCGCAGGTGGTTCAGTCGGAAGCTCCGCCCAGGCGTGGTTATTGTGGCAAGGGATAGTGATCCTCGTTTTAGTCTTGTACTTCCCCGAGTCCCACAGGACGTTACCCAGGTCATCCACGGCTACTAGCTTTACCTCGAGCTTCCTTTCCATCTCAAAGAGGTCTTCTTTGGTGCATCCCGTGGTGGCCAGCTTCTTGTCAAATCGCTCGAGGATCTTGCCTCGTGTCTTGGTTAGACCAAGGGAGCGCGAGGTGCCGCGATTCCTCAAGAAGTCGGCAACATAGCTCTCAACACAGTTAACGAAGGCGTCACTCCCCTCTCGCACAAACATTGGCCCAGGCTCACCATTTTGCTCAGGTAGAGGGCGAAGATCGTATCTCACGTAGACGAGATACTCTTGTCCTTTCTCCCAAATACCCGCATCGATGCCTTCCAGGGCACCGACTGCGATTTGGCCCCCTCTTTTGACTAATGACCCACCGATCTTGTGCTCCGAACGCGCTTCCTCCTCTGTGATTGGCGCCAATGGCTCTGCGGGGGCCTTACCAACGACCGTAAAGAGTCTGTAACGCCGGTCGGGGTCCACCATCTCAAGCACCGGTGGCAACACTGCGTTTGCCCGCAGAGACTCCCGCTCGTGCGAGACCCACCACACCGAGCCATCGTCATTAATGTCAGGCCCCCGCATAACCGGCTTTAGAGCAATAACACCTGCTCCACCAAGATCTCGTATCTCCTGGTAAACGCCGGCGCTTATGTCTCGGCCCCGAAGAGTGGCATCCACGCTTGGGAAACGAAGATGGGCGCCCCCGACGAAGAGAGAATAGTACTTCTCCGGGTCTAAGCTCTCTGGGCCTTTTTGCCGCCGTCCCGGCAGCAAAGGGTCGAACTCGCGCCAGACTTCCTCTGTCCACACTTTCGCCGGTACGAGCGGCTTAAGCAGTTTGTGTTTGATACGTCGGGGATGTCCTCGTCCAGGATGTTCTGGACCAGCCCTGCCAGTACGGCGGGCGCCTCTTTGTCACGCATGCTATTGAGAACCTCCTCTATGTAAGCGTCCATGTTTGGGCACACCTTGTGCCACCCAGTCTCTAACTGCCCGTATCACAACCGGCGGGACGAGTGTTTGGGTGTACCTTGTGCCACCCAGTCTCTAATTGCCCGTACCACGGCCGGCGGGACGAGTGTTTGGGTATGCCTGTGCCACCCAGTCTCTAATCGCCCGTATCGCGGGCCGCGATGTCAGACAGGACGAGTGTTTGGGTATGCCTTGTGCCACCCAGTCTCTAATCGCCCGTACCGCGGGCTGCGATGTCAGACAGGACGAGTGCGAACCATCCCCGAGCGCGCCTCTCGACGCCGCGCATCCCCTGCCCTTCACGATTCGCTCCGCAGGGGCGGCACAACCGCGTCTCCCACTGCTTCCCTATGCCGCAGATCCTGCACGGCACGGGTAGGGGGCTGCCCTTACGGAGCCTTTGGAGGTGCACCTTGCAGTAGGTGTCCATGCACCTCTGGCCGCACGTGTTTGCGTGGCCGATCTTTAGCCACCCGCAATAATCTTTTCCGCACTTCATCCTTCGAACGCTCGGTATACCACAGGACAGACGGAGGTCTAATTGCAAGTCCTTGGGGGTTTGAACTGCATCATTGGAAAAATATAGCAATGGTACTTCATAACAGCTTTATTCATTAGAGTGCGACTCAGAAAGCTCTTAAAAACGTATGTCATGAAGTACCAAGCTCAATTATCCAAGATGGCGGCTCGGATCTGCGCGAAGTGGTCCCGACGTAGATTAATAACCAGTAATTGTTAGTCTACACCGAAACTCGTTTCGGTGCCACTGAAAGCCCCCAGCCTGAGACGGGGCTGGGAGGCCCGGAGGCGCGAATCACGCCTCCTACTCGTTTCTATAAAACCCCCCAGTCCCCCCCAAATACACCTATTTATAAAAAACGTCAGTGCAAATGGCAAATGGCGATTGACAAATGGCAGTTCTACGACCGAAAGGATATATATTTAGTCCAAATTCGGAAAACATATCGATAAAACATAGGACTTTCCATTAAATGTACTTAATTTATGGTTTTGACATCGCTTGAGTTTATTTACCACCTTTATTTTCACAAATAATTAATACGACCCATGGATCCAAAAAAATTACTTCAAATTCGGAAACATATCGATAAAACATACGACTTTCCATTAAATGTAATAAATTTATGTTTTTGACATCGCTTGAGTTTATTTACCACCTTTATTTTCACAAATAATTAATACCCATAAGCACCTTTCGATCGTAGAACTGCCAATTGTCAATTGCCATTCGCCATTTGCGCTGACAACCTTTATTGAAATAGGTGTATATTACTGCGATTTGAATAGAATCAAAAAGCCCAAACTGTCGTTTACTGCGATTTGAAATATTTTGCGAATTCCCGTCTACAAATTCCAACTACTAAACCGTTTTCTGGCTTCCATCATTCAAACTAACGGAATTACAATTGGGTGTTTTTAGATAAGTCAGTGACTTAGGGAGATGGGTTAGATGTTGGAAACCATTTCAGAGCTGGCCAATACCAGGGCCGTAGCAGGCCGTATTGGGGGGGGGGGGGGGGCACGATACAGAAACATTAAGAAAATATTGGGGGGGGGGGCACGATACAGAAACATTAAGAAAATATTGGGTGGGTCACGATACAGAAACATTAAGAAAATATTGGGTGGGGCACGATACAGAAACATTAAGAAAATATTGGGGGGGCACGATACAGAAACATTAAGAAAATATTGGGGGGCACGATACAGAAACATTAAGAAAATATTGGGACACAGCCCCAATATTGGGGCGGGGGGGCACGTGCACCCAGTGCTCCACCCCCTGCTACGGCCCTGCCAATAAAAACGGTTCAGTTATTTTAAATGATGGAAGCCAGAAGGCGATTTTGAGATTCGCAGAACACTGAAAACGGCAGTAAGCGTAATATCTTAAAAAAAAATTAACTGAAGGGGCGTTGCCAGGGAGAGGCGGCTCCCCCCTTCTAGCAGCTAAAAATACAGTCTTAGACATTATCTAAAGTACAGGAGAAAATGCCTTGAAAGGACCTTTTGGGCCCCTACTGTTAAAAATCCTGGCTACGCCGCTGAACTGTTTTGTATAAATAGCCTAAGAGAAATAGGATGGCATATCATGCAGGTGAACTTCAAGGATAATGTAATTTATTCTAGTTTTGTGTGTTGCATCCACAAAATGCGTAGAAATACATATACTGGTGTTATAAGTTATCTTATTTGCTTTATAACACGAAACGTGTTCGAAGAAAAGCTTAGATTGTTTGATGAGTTTTGCTATCATCGCAAGCCGTAAACTGACGGCCAAATTCGCATTTATTAAAACCGACTCGTGAAGTGTGGAGGATTACTTGATTAACAGCATCGAAAAGTGACTTTATGTTGGCACAACCAAACGATGGTGGCAGTATATCAACGTGAGATGCAAGAAAAGACTAGAAAATAAACGAAAACACTTATCAAACGTGGCTTTCAAAACGAGCACCATTAAAGGAAGGGAGAATTTCCTTCATCTTTTACGATATATAAAAGTGTAACACCATAACGTTGAGCTTCGGTTTGTGTTCTCACCTGTAGATGCATTGTGAAGGACGAAGATCTCTCTCAAGATTTGTCTGCCTTTTGTAAATTGCCCACGCTTCAGAACAAAGCATGAAATGCTAGAAGAGAAAGATCGATTGGGTTTCAAGATATGGTTTTTGCATAATAGATCTCCTTTTAGCACTCTCGGTAGAATTGAACTCTAGATATTCTTATTGGCAGTAGAAATATCCAAGCTTTATCTATATCTGTTTATACCCAGCATTTTTCTTTCCAGTGAACCCAATATTAAAATAAGAGTCACTGAAAATGCTGAACGGTTTATGCCTAATTGATTCGAAATGCGATTCATATTTTATGGCCAAAACCTGTTTTGAATTCCAATCCTTTTGGGTTTGTGACCAATACCCTAGTTGTAAATTAAACTAATTTGTAAATTCCTTTAACATACGGACAGAGCCTGGAGAGGGCGTGGGTAATTTTTATTCAAATAATCGCTTGCGATCAATAGAGCTAAGGTAAATCGCCAAAGGATCATTAGCACAATATTATAAAATATAAATGTACTATTTGGCTGTTTAATTTAGTTATTTTGTTAATTTGTTACTGCAGTTCTGTAGTTTTGTGATTCTCTAAAACCGCAATATGAAAGTAAAAAACATTTGGAAATAATGCAAAATTGCCCATTTTAAAATATCGCACCAAGGGATCTCTGATGATTTGCGAGACAAGGAGGTTTTACGAAATAATAAATGTTCTGTCTCATATGTTATCCGTAGAGTGCAGTTTAGCTGTTTAAAAAAGAATGTAATGACTCCTCCCTTTATCAATATATCGTCAATCAAATATAATATTTGTATAATTTTTGTGGATGAAGCTACCTAAGTTTGTAGATTATATTGCTACGGTGGCCCATAAGTGCAATCCGAATCCAAATACAAACTCCGAATTCTAAAGCCTTGCTCTCAATTCAAAAGCCTTAATTCCAATTCCAAAAGCTCACTTCCAATCCCAAAAGCTTACTCTCAATTCCAAAGCCTCGCGCTCAATTCCAAAGCCTCACTTCCAATTCCAAAACCTCACTCTAAATTCCAAAACCTCAAATTCCAAAACCGAAGGGGGGGGGGGGGGGGGGGCGTTTAATAGAAACCTGAGGTGGGGGGGGGGGGGGGGGGGGGGGCGTTCGTTAGATAGGAGGCGTTCATTAGATCATTTACGGTAATGTATACGTGTATCCCTGAAATAAGAATTTCTAGGATAGCGCTACTGCACCAGGAAACCGGGTAGGCAATAAACAAGCAAAAAAAAAAAAAAAAAAAGTTTGCAATAATTGTAATAAAGTAGCAATTAATAAAACAAACCTGTCATACCTGTTGGTGATTTCGTGTCCATAGTGTGAGCAAAAACGTGCTCCACAATCGCATGGATTACCGCAATTCGAGCAAAACATCATGAAACGTGAAGACGTGCTGCATTGGAATCCAAGAGCTCGACCCAGTCTCTAGATATCTCACTCTTGGAGTGAGGTTTTGGAATTGAGAGTGAGGTTTTGGAATTTAGAGTAAGCTTTTGGAATTGGAAGTGAGCTTTTGGAATTAAGAGTACGCTTTTGGAATTGGAAGAAAGGCTTTGGAATAGAGAGGTACTCTAAGAGTGTTCCCGTATGAAACAGGACAAATAAGACACTCTTTTTTTTTTAAGAAGGTCTAATTTTCAGTTGAGGCTGGGCCGTTCTTATTTTTTGGACATTTTTAGGCTGAATATGTTCTTAACGATGTTCTCAAATTTTAGTGTATATAAGAATATAATACCCAATGAATCATTATGAAGAGAATTACCCTTATGATCAATAGCAATAATAAGGTTGTTTCTACGAGCCAATTTGATTCTGCATTTTAGAACGCATCAGGACTAAAAAAAGATTTTTTTATGCTATCTGAGCCTCGGCATGTTCTTAAAATTTTAGACTGGACGTTATTATAAAAAAAGGTTCTTATAAAAAAAGGTGTACCACCTAATGCAAAGGTTAAGCTGAAAGTTTGGTAAGAATGGTATCGGCTGTGGCTAAAAACCTAAAAAAAGGCTAAAAACCGGTTACATAATCTAGGACGACAGAGCATGTGCACGTGCGCGCTACCACAAATTTATTTACCAGATGCGGTCTTCCTGTGGTGTGGCTACTCGACGAGGAGGGAAACACAAAAAGCCCATATCGACAATGAAAAATTCACGTTTCACTTCTTTTTTCGGATAACTGTTTTTTATTTATTTAAGATACATGTTAAATTATTTAGGTTATTAGTTTATCACGAGAGGATAAAATTATGAAAATATCGGCAAAATTAACTTCAAATACACTTTTCTTAAAAATTTGCAAATAGTTACATGTTATAGATAATGTTTGTAAAGAATCCAGGCCAAACAATGGATTACTTAATTGAAGTTTAGTTTATAATTTATATCAAGACTTCAGCGTACAGGAGCGGCCCGGTTAGCTCAGTCGGTAGAGCATCAGACTTTTAATCTGAGGGTCAAGGGTTCGAGCCCCTTATCGGGCGCTTAAAATTTTTAGTTTTTTTTTTTATACCCTATACACTTATATTGCTCTTTTTCTTCTTTCAACCTAACCAATAACTCTATAGTCTGATCTTTTTTCAAAGATTTCTAGCTTTGAATTTTTAAAATTAAATGATTACTTTTATAATTTGTTGGCCCGGAAAAGGGAATCTATGTTCCGATTTCATTTTTTCTATATTTACAAAACTTTTCTTTACCATTCATTAGCAATGTTTCAAATATATTATTTCCGAAAACAACAATAAGCTTTTTCAAGTTTTTACCAAACAAAGACTCCGGAAAAACATTGCAGCTGCCTGATTGTTTCTTATGCCGAACTTCATTGGTTCGTATTAGTTTCGATTGTGTAAAGGGGCCAATAATGAGCTTCGATATATTCTTTAGTAAGTGCGAGGAAGCTCAGAATATCAGATCGGCGTCAAAATGGCATCTAGCCCGGTTAACCAAGAAGACGCTGAACTCTATTTGCAAAAACTGGAGACGATCCAGGAAATACGGTGAGTTTAAAAAAGATTAAAACTATTTACCGGTATACTGAATCAAGTTGAACGTAATATGAGCCCAAAAATTAGTTGGTTCTGCTTTCTTTGTTTAGCACTAAATTGAGCATTCATTGAATTTGGTAACGGGAAACTCTTCTTTTACGCTTACACTTTTCGACTGGCTGTTTAAAGTTAAAGACATTAAGCTAATGGATTCTTTGCTTGTCGATTTCATACGAAGATTTAATTTGGTTAATTTTCACAAGTTTAGTGTAAACAATTTATCAGTTTTTAGTTTTTGGATGGGGATGTCTTCAAAATTACTAGTAAAAGGTAGGTATATAAGTATATCCCTATGTCGCTATTATCTTATGACAATTTAAAACCTTTGAGGTTATTGCACCGATTCTATGGCATAAAATCTGAAATGTAACTGCTTTAAAAATTGGTATGATTTTTTTAAACTGGTTATATCTTTTGTTGATGTCTTCGCTATCATGATATCTTTGTGGAAAAAAATCCAGACGCGATTAGAAAATTAAAATTTTGAACATAATAGCACTAATACACACGTATCACTAATACAACAAGAGTATTTATTCCTCCTAGCTGGAGAGAATATATTTGAAGAAAGTCACATGAGATAAAATACTTGGATTAGATATGGATCTGTAAATGTTTCTTTGATGCTTTGTTTATCTTGAAACAGGTGCTCAACAAAAGAAATAATAAAACAGTTTCAAAGGGCTAACCCTTTAACAGCAAAAAATCCATATACAGGAAAATTACAGTCTATAGTCTTTTAATAGTTCTTTTGGAATTGATTTTTTTACTGTATAGCCACAACAATCTCAGGTGAAACAAAAATCGGCACAAAATACTTTGGGTTGTAGTTTCTTTCATTATGAACGTGGTTTTAGCTAATTAATTTTGCCTGGGGGAGGGGAGGCAAGCCCAAGTCATTTATTGTATTTGTTGGGAGTTAAGGGGAGGGTAGGGGAGGGGAGGGCAGATGTAAGATTCTTCATATTTATTAGTAAAATACAGATTCTGAAGATTTGCCAAGTTTTGATATCTGCAATGTGAGAGTATCTCCATATGATTAATTCACTATACAAGAAAACAACATACTGATTATTAAATTACTAGTATTAATTGTATTTACTCTTGCTTTCTTGTGTGAATACTGGGTATATTGGGCTCTGTGGGGCCAGAATGTTTACAAAAAACATGGAATAAATGGCACCTGCCCCCCTCCCCATTAAATAAAATGAATGACTGAGGTTTTCTTCCTTCAAGCCATGGAACAAACCTCAACTGGCATGTGTTTGGCTCATCCAAATATCCTCAAGTGAAGCTAAAACTAGAAACTTTCCTTCCACCAAGCCTTTACCACACATCTAAGACCACCTGTAATTAACCTTGGATTGCTTACATTATAGGTCAAAGACATCCCAGTTAGGTAAACTAAAGAACAAGCTTAGTATGGAACTGGAGGCCACTGAAAGGGAAGAGAGGCTGTTGAAGGACTACAAGGCAGAGATGGAGGCCTTATTGCATGAGAAAATGGCCCATGTGGAGGAACTTCGACTGATACACGCTGACATCAACTTGGTAAATTACCTTTACACAAAAGAAAATGTCATATTAAAAAACTGATTGCTCCCAACCCAAAATAAAATTACTTTCTATATAAAGAAAGACAATCAATCTCTTGGCCCATTGCCCAAAGCAATAAGATTTCAATATCCAATATTTTAACATTTTGTGTTTTTTATCCCCCCATCAACTTTAAACTCTGTCTGAATGTTTAATAACCAATTTCTTGACTTCATCACTTGCCTTTGTGACAGATGGAGAACACCATCAAACAATCAGAGGCTGAGAAAGAGCGAGGGTTGGAGATAATCCGCCGACTGCATGATGAGTATAAGCCAGTAAAGCATGAGATAGAGAGGATGAGAGCTGCTCTTGGTCTAGAGAACATGCCACAGGTGGAAGAGGAAGACATAATGGCCGAGTAAGTGTGAAGAGCACTTCACCTGGTGGGAGAGGTTATCAATAAAATCCCCAAACATGGGAGATCTGGCATGATTTTAACCTTCCTTTGCTTATTTTTAAAGCCTGGTACCTCTTGTAACCAGTCTACAGCAAGGCCAAAACCAAAGAGGAAGGGGGGGGGCCGGGGGGGGGACTTGGGGGAAGGGCATCTCCCCCCACAGAAGATTTACTAACAAGCCACCTAAAATCACACCAAATCTCGAGTGTTTTTAAAAGTGCCTTTATGACCGAGTTGTTTGTATTCCACAGACGTATTCTTGAGAGGGCCCCAAGCGGATGGAAACCAGAGCCTCCAGAACCGCCACCACCATCCATTGCCTCACAGCTTGCTGCAGCAGCTGCCGCCGCTCAACAGCTTATTAACAAGAGGGGTCCATCTGGGGAGCGGCACTTTCGCCAACAGCAGCCCCCGCCCATGAAGGCATGCCTATCCTGTCATCAGCAAATCCACAGAAATGCCCCCATCTGCCCTCTTTGCAAGGCCAAGAGTAGGTCTAGACATCCAAAGAAGACGAAACGAAAGCATGATGAGTGATTTAGGGAAGGGATTTTAATAAGAAGACATGCAAGAGATAGGCAGAAGAGGGTAGTGGTGGAGACAAGGGCTGAAAAAGACTAGCCCATGTGCAGGCATTTAGCACTTGATTTTAGCTTAAATTTATTTATTTAAACAAGATGGTGGCTGTGACTTGAAACATTGCAAAAAAAGAACTGAGTTCATGTCTGTTTTAACATGCTAGAAAAAGACTGGAAGGGTTTAGAAAAGAGGGGATAATAATTAGAACATGTTTTCCCATGCTAGGCTTGTATTCCTTGGATTTGGCCTTTGTGCAGATGAATGGAAAGAAAATAGAAACTAGGGTATGAAGTGGAATAAACTCTTGTGTAAGCTTACTGGAGTTATTTAAGTTTATTGATTTCAATGAGGTTTTCTAATAACTTATATACATGCTAAAAAAAAAAAGTACTTGAAGCTGCTTTATACCCAGAGGGTTTCTGAGACATCCTTATTTTTAGGAAACTTGTACAAGGGGAGAAATTGTGCGGCACCCTTTCTAAAAGTCATATCTGTCAACCTGGACACAAATCTTGTGAAATACAGTTAATATGTGAAAAAACCCAAGAGAGCCAATGCAGGTGAATACAGAGAACATAAGAACATTCTCACAAAAATTAGAGAGAATCTTGTGACACCCGCCTAACGCAGGTCAGTGGCGTAGCCAGGGGTGCCCCCTTCTAGCAGTAAATGTAAGAGACATCTAAAATACATGAGAAAATACATTGAAAGGGCCTTTTGGGTCCCCCCTGTTAAAAATCCTGGCTATGCCGCTGCAGGTGAGTTGACAGCTATGAAACATGGTTATGCTCCTAAATATCCAGAGTATCAAACTTGTTAAGCCTCCAAAGCCTATTTTTTGTACCAGGGAGTTTATGTGGTCAGTGCTTATGATACATACATAAAGATTGCAAACATTGTTTTTTTTTTTTTTGCCATCCCATGTAACATATTTATTCAAGCAACATCTAGGTAATTAGGGAATTAAAATCTGTGAATTGAAGGTCTTGTAAGAATTATATTTCTTGGATTTCTGCAGTAGCACGCATTCATTCACTGGAAGTCTGTTGTCCACTACCCTGTTAGTTATAAAGGGCCGAAAACTTTCTTGTTCCAGGATGCAATGCATGTTCAACTATGAATTAAGCAAGATAAAAAAGAATACCAGACAATTTTTGGTAACTATTCATTGATTTTAAACACTTCAACATTTGTCAGCTGGAATAAATAACTACACAGGACAAACCTGAAAGCTGTTGATAACAGATAAATCTTGATCAATAGCAGAGAGACCAAAAAACATTTGAACAATTTAAAACGATCAAATGGGCAAATGGAAAACCAGCTCCCATTAGAAAAAAGTTTTGCAATTTACTCTCTTCTGCAAATGCTCATCTTAATTTCTAGACTGATTGGTTTGGCGTGTACCCTGGCCTCCAAACTTCTCTCGCCCAGTGACGCTCAGCTAAAAAGTTGAGACGAGCGGCGTTTTGGCTGAGGGTCACTGGATGAGAAAAGTCTGGAGGCTCTGGTACCTAGGGTATTTGGAGTGAAGCTTAGGCATTCTTTTTGGGTTTCCAGTGCTCTTTCAGGTTTCCTGTGGTGTTTCGGGTTTCCTGTGGTTGTGATAATGTGATGTCAAATGATACCCTTCCCTAACATTTTTTGACTCATGACAGAACAGAATCCCAGTCTGGTTGCTGACTGATATTAAGTTGGCATGATCAGAAGCCATCGACAGTAGTGCCTTCCAATAAAAAATACTGATTAATGCTATCTTAAGCAGTTTATTAAGTTACTCCTATAAAGTGACATTATAAGCCTCTCTGTACAAGTAAAAAGGAGCAACTTTTAGTCATTTTTAAGGCCTAGGGCCCTGAGCCTCTCTAGCAGAGGTGGGTGGGAGTAGTGATAGGCAGAGTAAAGCTTGTCCGCTATAGGGAACCCAAGGTTGTCCTGGTGCAGCTTTATAAGTGCTGAGCGGAGGTGTGGCGCAAAGCCGAGCTGTTTGGCAAATGCATCCGCCTGGAACTCAAATCGACGAGTCAGGATGGTCATCAGGAAACCTAGTAACTAAAGAAATAATAACAAAATTTCAATTTGCATATGAAGCCAGTTTACAGCAAACTTGCCACAACCACACTTGTCTCCAGGCAAAAACTTGAGTCAAAGAAAGAGAGGGAGGGAAATCAGTTGACATGTGGGGAAAGTAGGGAGAATTAGCCCGAGAATCAGTCCTTGTAGGACCTAAAATAAATGCCCAGATTCATTTTATGTTCCTTGGTCTTTCAGATAAATACGTTTATGTGGCTTGAGCACATTTGAATGTCTCATGTAGAGGGGTGTAAACAGATAGAAAATAGTACTAAGGAGTCTCAGGACAGGTTAGATAACTTAGACGATGACACAATAGCATAGAGTAGAAGAAATGTGAAAGGTTTATGTTAAGAACTGTTGTGTGCCATGTGTAGGGAGTGTGTGCTTAAAATAATTTTTTTTTCATTGACTACACCCCCTCCCCACCCCCCCCCCACCCCCAACACACACACACACACCCTCACACAAAAGCCATCCATGCAAATAACAAACGTTATGCTTTGAAGACCAATTTCTCACCTCGTTATACGGGGAAAACACAAACTGAAAGATAATGATGAGACCTATCAGCACAGGTTGGCTGTTGAATCCAAACGCCTCGTACAGGACTTTCTCATGCATCAGGATGCCAAAGATCAGAAAACAAAACAGTGTGTTAAACTGCAACAGAATATTATAACACAGTATTAGCAATTCTGATTGCAAGATGTTATCACCAATAAAAAATATAATCTACATTGGATGGGCAGCATGACTTAGCCTGACAGGGGGATGGGAGTCCAAAATTTTTTTCCTTTACCTTTTTAGTTTGTTTGTTTTTGTCTGTTATAGTTTAAAAAATTATTTGGGTATAATTATTTCGGATTATTTCGGTATATATTTTTTAAAAGAAAGGAAAAGAACAAGGGATGACTCTATTCAGAATTGCAGCCATAGGCTGAACTGCTCTAAATTAATCTTTTTTTGTGGTTTCATCCAGACTACTATCCAAGCGACACTGACGGCAAGCAGTCTACATGAATAATTAGACAACCAAGTACACACACTGAATAACAACTCTGCCTTGTAGAGCAGTTCTTTAACATAACAGATATGTTTGCTGGGTACCCTGCTAGCACAGCTTTCTTCCTGTTTGTTTCTATCAGTTCGATTATCTGTGTCACGTCTCTGTCCTTTTGCGTTCTCGTTTGACAAGGATGAGGGGACTGGTGGTGGGCCGATTAAGAAATCATTGAAGGCTCCAGGGGACACCAAGTCCCTAATGTTTGGCATATGAGCCCATATTATATTCGCAGTGAAGTACTCCAACCCGGACCTTACCTGTGATATAATGAGATTCTTGAGATTGTGGCTAAGGCTCCAATGACCAAGTTCATGTCCTAACACCGCAAGCACCTCATCATTAGAACATCCCTTTTGCTTGGGCTTTTCTATATCTTCAACCTGCAAATAGCACATCATACGTAAAATCAACCTCAATAAATAGTGCTATCATAGAAAATAGGGTTATCATAGAAAAAAACTTTAGTTTTTTTTATTCAGGGGTATATAAACCTCCATTCATATATAATATACCCCATTCCTGTATTGACCTATTTCATCAGTTTTTGAACTCCTAAAAATGAGACTTTGATATTCAAACCTTGTGCTCTGAAGAACTGTCAGTCTTGCTATCATTGTCTTTTCCAGATATCTCATCTTCATCTTTTTTGGTTGGGCTCTCTGCCAAAAGGGTATCAAATAAAACAATCCTTTTGTTCTTGTAAAAGCCATAGAAGTACGCATTGCTGTGAGATGACCTCTTAGACCCTTCTACTACAAGGATCTTAGTGAGGGGAAAGTCGATACTGAGAGCCAGCTTTTCTATCGCTGTGCGCAGGGCTCCTTCAGGTAAGGGTGTGAACTTGTCGAACAGTGGGGCGATGTAGTCCAGGTACACGGTCACAATAACCTATTAATGAATATAAACGGAATAAGTTTAGGTTTAATTTACAGCTGATTCACAAAAAATTAAAAAAAAATTAAGTTTGGGGTTGCAAAATGGAAACAAAATAAGAAACTTTTTAAATAATATATATTGCATTTCTTTTCTCTCATGGGGAGGGGGGTACAACCCCCACAACCACCCCCCTAGATCTGCCACTGATTTGAAAGGTATCTTGATCAGGACCACAAATTGAAGTCAAGAAAAGCTTGCTCCCATATCGATGGAAACTCAAGAATAGAAAAGGTATTGCTGAAGTTGTTCCAAGACCCAAGAATTTTCTAACTTATCAACTGAAGTTGTTCCAAGACCCAAGAATTTTCTAACTTATCAACTTTTCTGTCTTGCTTTCCTTAACTCATGACAATATCAAAAAATGCAACATTTACTGGTTGGAAAAAGCCCACATTACATACAAATTACTGGCTTTCTGATGATACAGGTGCTCAAAGGTTTTACCAATGCATGGTACCTTGTGGTATTACCATAGTAAAAGACTAAAATATTAAAATGTAATTTTACAAAATCATATAACTTGAGTCATTGAAATGTCACTGTGCAAATGCCTGTTTACATATTCATTCACCCACCAAAGTGATAAAGATGGTGAACAGCCAGGCATACAAGAAGAAATACTGTCCTCCCCACTTGATGATGAAAATAAGGCCTGCCGAGACGGGCAACATAATGGCCATCATCACCACGAGCTTCTTAATGCTATCCTTGATGAAGAAACCAAGAGTCTGTGTACAGATGACAAGTAAAATGTCAAATTATCAAGAAGTATGTAAAGGAGTTTCAAAGCCAATAAACTAGTGTTTTTCCCTATTGGAGTTTCATTCTATAGCTTTGCATATTGCCATGAGGGTGGGCTAACAAATGAGGTGATATGATG